>NC_092333.1:528222500-530622500 GCF_046630445.1 Rutidosis leptorrhynchoides | reverse complement strand
ATATTTAATTATTCATATAGTATACACAAAACGCATTAATCTAGTATTTATCATGCAATACATATTTTCACATAAACACACAATCCTAAGGCAAGTAAGCTTCCTACACTAATCTTTTGAAATCATTTTTCAAAAACAATTTTGCATTTGTAAGAAAAAACTTTCATTTACACAAAGTCTTTTGAGAAGGTTATTCTCATTAGAATTTGGTCATTGATTTTGGTTGATTTTAAGTTTACCCAACCTTGACTTATCCCTACCATTGAATTGCTAGCTTGGTCCATTTTTCCCATGTTTTCAATTTTCCTAATAATAGACAATGGACTTTGATTACAAGATTTGTGTTTGCTAGAGTCGTGACATACATTCATTTTATGTTTACCTCTTGATGAATCACAAATAGTTATCCTTTCAAGTTTTCTTTTCAAGGTGTTATTTTCATCAATTAAAACTTTGTTAAGTTGTCTAACTTTGTGTAATTCTTTCTCCAAAAGTTTTACTTTGTCACGACTACTATCATACACAAATTTAATAGTCTTGTAATCATCTAACAATTCTTCATAATTAGAAGGATAGAATACATGTACCTCATTGCAATCCATGCTTGAGACATCGTCTTCTTTAAATGGAGATTGATAATGCTAAAAATGAACATATATTTCATAGCATTATCCCTCAAGAAAGACAAGCTTTTAGTTGCAACTGTTCTATTTACAAGTGATATTCGTTTAAATAATAAAAGGTGAAGACAAAAGACAGATGCGATGAAATGAAGACGCAAACGACCAAAAAGCTCAAAAGTACAAAGTATAATCAAAGTGGTTCCAATTATTGATAAGAAACGTCTCAAAATTACAAGAGTACAAGACACAAAACGCAAAGTACAAGATATTAAATTGTACGCAAGGACGTTCGAAAATCCGGAACCGGGACCAAAGTCAACTCTCAACGCTCGACACAACGGACTAAAAATTACAAGTCTACTATGTACAAGAATAAAATATAATATTTAAATAATTATATAAATTATTTACATATTATATATTATAATAAAAACCGTCGGCAAAGCTAGGATCCAAAGTCTGTGAGCTAGTTTTCAGACCTCCGCACTCGCGGTACTTTTGTGAAGGAAACCTCAGCACTCACGGAGGTCTGTGAAGTCAGGATCTATAAATTCAGCATTTTCGGACGTTTTATTTACACATATTTTTATTTTTATTTTCTTTTTCTTAAAAACCCCATGTACCAAGTATCACTCCAATTAGTAATCTCAATTTGTAATTTTAATTTTAAGTTAGTGATAATAATAAGGTTGGGTTAGTCGAATGTTTTAAGGTCTTGTAAGTCGGAACTCTGTCCGTGTAACGCTACGCTATTTTTAACCACTGTAAGTTATGTTTATGTTATTTTCATTAATGTCTCGTAGCTAAGTTATTATTATGCTTATTTAAGACGAAGTAATCATGATGTTGGGCTAAAAATATTAAAATTGGGTAATTAGGCTTTGTACCATAATTGGAGTTTGGACAAAAGAACGACACTTGTGGAAATTAGACTATGGGCTATTAATGGGCTTTATATTTGTTTAACTAAATGATAGTTTGTTAATTTTAATATAAAGATTTATAATTGGACATACCTATAAATAACCATATACACTCAATCGGACACGATGTGCGGGGTATTTATATGTACGAATAATCGTTCATTTAACCGGACACGAGAATGGAATAATAGTCTATGGAATTATTAAAACAGGGGTGAAATTATGTATAAGGACACTTGGCATAATTGATAACAAAGTATTAAAACTTTGGGTTACACGCAGTCGATAACTTGGTGTAATTATTAAACAAAGTATTAAAACCTTGTTACAGTTTAAGTCCCCAATTAGTTGGAATACTTGACTTCGGATATAAGGATAATTTGACAAGGACACTCGCACTTTATATTTATGACTGATGGACTGTTATGGACAAAAACCAGACGGGCATATTAAATAATCCAAGACAAAGGACAATTAACCCATGGGAATAAACTAAAATCAACATGTCAAACATCATGATTACGGAAGTTTAAATAAGCATAATTCCTTTATTTTCATATTTAATTGCACTTCTAATTATCACACTTTTATTTATTGTCATTGTATTTAATTGCACTTTTAATTATCGTACTCTTTAATTATCGCAATTTTATTTTATCGCACTTTCGTTATCGTTATTTACTTTACGTTTTAAATTAAGTCTTTTATATAATTAATATTTTACATTAGGTTTTAACTGTGACTAAAGTTTTAAAATCGACAAACCGGTCATTAAACGGTAAAAACCACATTTTATAATAATAATATTACTTATATATATATATATATATATATATATATATATATATATATATATATATATATATATATATATATATATATATATTTGTATTTTTATAAGTTAAAACTAATATAGCGTTAAGCTTGTTTAAGTGTATCCATGTGGAACGAACCGGACTTACTAAAAACTACACTACTGTACAATTAGGTACACTGCCTATAAGTGTTGTAGCAAGGTTTAGGTATATCCATTCTATAAATAAATAAATAACTTGTGTAAAATTGTATCGTATTTAATAGTATTTTGTTGTAAAAATATAACTATTTCGTATACACCTCTACGCACATCAAGTATTTTTGGCGCCGCTGCCGGGGACTTATAAACGCCGAAAGCGCAACGCTATATATATAAAAAAAAGATTTTTATAAAAGTTTTTATTAAGTTCTTTTTATAAAAATATAAGTTTTAAAAATAATAAAAATATAAAAATACAAAAAGAAAGCAAAATACATTTATATTTTTAAGAGTTTATAATATTTATAAAGTGAATAAGTATTTTTATTGTAGTTTTAAAATTAAATTTTTATTTAAGTTACCACTATATTTTTATATATATTGAAAAAAAAAATTAAATTTTTTTTTTTTGAACCTGAATAAAAAATCGACCTGCATTTTATCTGAAACCGGGGTATCCGCACTCGCGGTACTTTCTGCCAGCTGGGATCCGCACTCGCGGAACTTTCTGACAGGTCAAACCTCAGACTGTAATTAATGTGAAATTAGGGTTAATTTTATTATTATTAATATTAATTAGGGTTTTAATTAAATTATTATTTAGTTTAAGTTTTTAATTTATTTGTATTATTAAGTTATAATTAGTTTTATTAAATATATAAACTAATACTTTTATAAAATATTAATATAAAAATAATATTTTTTATAAAAATTGTACTTTTTACAACTATAAGTTTTATTTTTAAAATTTCGTATCTTTTTAATTCTTTATTCGTAATATTTGTATTTTTCGCTCGTATTTAGTTTTAAGTCATAGTTCTTGCCATAGTTATTTTTATTTCTAGATTTTTAGGCTCTGCCGTAAAATCCCTTAAGTGCTTTTTCTTTTGACTAAGATTTAGATGCTTTAGAATTTTGCGACGCCTTTTTAAGTTTTAGTACCTTTTTCGACGCGCTCTTTTTCTTTCTTATTTCTCGACATTCTAGTTTTAAGAGTTAGATTTTTTTTCTATTTCTTCTCTAAAATTTCTTTAAATTACGAAAAATTATTTTAAGCGGTTAAATTGATAGACATCAAAATTTTCTGGTTCGTAGTAATAGTTGGATTTGTACGTGGACCGGGTTATTGGAGTCAAACAGTACTCAATTATATTGAGACCAAACGAATCCTGCCCCTCTGCTGCATCTTTTGGCTATTCGAAACGTGGGCAAAATCAGAAAAGTCTATTAAATTGATAACTTATATAATTTTTCTTATTTTTATAACTAATAGGATATTCAGTGAATGCACCGAGCAAAACGTTCACCACCTTTTGTACGTTCACCACCTGTAACTCCATAAAGACATCTAGCAAATATTGTCGCCGTTGATTTTTCTTTAGAATCGTCATCCCGTCGACCAATTACTCCAATTCAAATTTCCGATAATCCATTTTTTGAACCCGACCTCACAATTGAGAATCCGGAAAATATTCAGGGACGATTCCGAGATCCTGGACCACTAATCTTTCCTCCGGAACCACCAATCATTCAAACAGAGATTGTTGAGGAACGAACCATTAAATCAGAATCCTCTAGTGATTCAGATTCAACAAATTCAATAATGGAGAATCTGGAACCTCTAAGTATGGAAGACCGAATGAGAGCTAAACGCACTGGCCAAGGTCACGCAATTACTCAACCAGACATTAATGCGCCAGATTATGAAATCAAAGGACAAATTCTACACATGGTGACTAATCAATGTCAATTTAGTGGTGCGCCGAAGGAAGATCCAAATGAACATCTTCGTACCTTTAATAGGATCTGCACACTATTTAAAATAAGAGAAGTGGAAGATGAACAGATATATCTCATGTTATTTCCCTGGACTTTAAAGGGAGAAGCCAAAGATTGGTTGGAATCATTACCTGAAGGGGCGATTGATACATGGGACGTTTTAGTTGAAAAATTTCTTAAACAATTCTTTCCGGCATCTAAAGCCGTGAGACTTCAAGGAGAAATTGTTACGTTCACACAAAAGCCAAATGAAACTCTATATGAGGCGTGGACCAGATTTGGAAAGTTATTGAGAGGATGTCCGCAACATGGTTTAGATACCTGTCAAATAGTATAAATATTCTACCAAGGATGCGACATCACTACAAGGAAAGACATAGATATAGCAGCTGGTGGTTCTATTATGAAGAAAACAGAAACTGATGCTTACAAAATTATTGATAGCACTGCTTCCCACTCACATGAGTGGCACCAAGAAAAAGATATCGTTAGATCATCTAAAGCAGCTAGAGTCGATTCTAGCCATGACTTAGATTCCATTTCTGCTAAGATAGATGCTGTCGAGAGACGAATGGAAAAGATGACTAAAGATATTCACTCAATACGAATTAGTTGTGAGCAGTGTGGAGGACCACATTTGACAAAAGATTGTCTTAGTATTGAACTAACAATGGAACAAAGAGAGAATGTTTCATATCTAAACCAAAG
The DNA here is from genome assembly GCF_046630445.1 of Rutidosis leptorrhynchoides. Lineage (NCBI taxonomy): Eukaryota > Viridiplantae > Streptophyta > Magnoliopsida > Asterales > Asteraceae > Rutidosis > Rutidosis leptorrhynchoides. The sequence continues at coordinate 530,617,452 of NC_092333.1, read as the reverse complement.
GCCTGGAAATAATTATCAGAATAATTATCAACCGCCAAGACCAATTTACAATCAAAACCAGAATTATAACCGAAATGTTCCATACAACAACCAACAAGGTCCTAGTAATCAACAAGTATCCAATAATACTTACAATCAGCAAAGACCTAATTTTCAAAACAAACCACCACAAACTAATGATAAAAACCCAAATTTAGAAGACATGATGACGAAGCTAGTTGAATCTCAAACTCAATTTTTCACATCTCAGAAACAAACCAATGAACAAAATGCTCAAGCATTTAGAAATCAACAAGCTTCTATTCAAAATCTGGAACCAGAAGTAAGTAACCTAGCAAGGTTAATATGTGAAAGAAAACCGGAAAGTCTACCTAGTGATACAAATGCTAACTCCCGGAATGAAACAGCTAAAGCTATTACCACAAGAAGTGGTATTACACTTAAACCACCTGAAATACCTGTAATTTATGATGAAGCTATTCCTACTCCACAAGAACCACAACCTGAGCAAGATAAGGAAAAAGAACCGGTAGTTGAAAATGTTAATGAAGATAACACAGTTAAGGCTAAACCTTATGTTAAACCATACCAACCACCACTTCCTTACCCGAGTAAAATGAGAAAAGAGAGACTTGAAGCCGAGCAATCCAAATTCTTGGATATGTTTAAACAGATAAATGTAAATCTTCCTTTCATTGATGTGATTTCAGGAATGCCTAGATATGCTAAATTTCTGAAAGATCTAATCTCGAATAGAAAGAAAATGGAAGAACTCTCGGCTGTTACTATGAATACAAATTGTTCTACAGTACTGTTGAATAAGATACCAGAAAAATTATCAGATCCAGGAAGTTTCACAATTCCATGTTTTCTGGGTAGTCTTAGTTCAATAGAAGCATTGGCAGACTTAGGTGCTAGTATAAATCTAATGCCGTATTCACTATACACTAAACTAGACCTTAGAGAATTGAAACCAACACGAATAAGCATACAACTAGCCGATCGATCAATAAAATATCCTAGAGGGATAATGAAGAACATGCTAGTTAAAGTTGGTACTTTAGTATTTCCAGTAGATTTTGTTGTTCTGGACATGGAAGAAGATTCTCAAGTTCCTCTCATATTAGGAAGACCATTTTTAAACACGGCTAAAGCAATGATAGATGTGTTTGGTAAGAAACTGAACCTAAGTATAAAGGACGAGAGTGTTACCTTTTTAGTTGATAGAGCCATGCAACAACCGTAATCTGCAGATGATACATGTTATTATATTCAAACTATAGAATCACATGCAGAATTGTTAGAAGAATTTCCAGAATTACAAGGAACAGGAGAATGTTCTTTAGGAGAAGGAACTGAACCAATTGATGAAACTGAAATGTTAGCTACACTTATGGCTAATGGATATGAACCAACAACAGAAGAAATTCAAATGCTAAAAGAAGAAGACAGATATCGATATAAATCATCGATAGAAGAACCACCGACATTAGAGTTAAAGCCACTTCCAAACCATTTGGAATACGCTTATTTACATGGTGAATCTGAATTACCTGTAATAATATCGTCTTCTCTTACTGAAAATGAAAAATCTCAACTCATTTCTGTGTTAAAAGCTCATAAACCAGCTATTGCATGGAAGATTCATGATATTAAAGGAATAAGTCTTTCGTATTGCACACATAAAATCCTTATGGAAGAAGGTCATAAAACGTATGTGCAACGCCAACGAAGACTAAATCCTAATATGCAAGATGTTGTTAAGAAAGAAATTATTAAACTGCTTGATGCAGGTTTAATTTATCCAATTTCTGATAGTCCATGGGTAAGCCCAGTTCAATGCGTGCCTAAGAAGGGTGGCATGACTGTCATCACAAATGAGAAAAATGAGCTTATTCCTACTAGGACTTTAACGGAATGGCGTGTTTGTATTGATTATATAAAATTGAATGACGCCACCAGAAAAGATCACTTTCCCTTACCTTTCATTGATCAAATGTTGGAAAGATTAGCCAGAAATAGTTACTATTGTTTTCTTGATGGTTTTTCCTGATATTTTCAAATTCCAATAGCACCCGAAGACCAAGAGAAAATCACATTTACGTGCCCTTATGGTACTTTTGCTTACAAACGCATGCCATTTGGACTTTGCAACGCCCCTGCAACCTTTCAAAGGTGCATGATGGTGAATTTTCACGACATGATAGAAGAATGCATGGAAGTTTTCATGGATGACTTTTTAGTCTTCAGTGATACATTTGAATCATGTCTAGTTAATCTTGAACGAATGCTTATTAGATGCGAACAATCAAATCTAGTACTTAATTGGGAGAAATGCCATTTCATGGTTAAAGAAGGCATCGTTCTTGGTCATAAAATTTCAAAAGAAGGAATTGAAGTGGATAGAGCTAAAGTAGATGTAATTGTTAAACTTCCACATCCCACCAATGTTAGAGGAGTAAGGAGTTTTCTAGGGCATGCCGGTTTTTACCGACGTTTCATAAAAGATTTTTCTAAAATTGCCACTCCTATGAATAAACTCCTAGAAAAGGATGCTCCATTCATCTTTTCAGATGAGTGTATCAAATCTTTTAATATTCTTAAAGAGAAACTAACTAATGCGCCGATCATGATAACACCAAATTGGAATCTACCATTTGAACTAATGTGCGATGCAAGTGATTTTGCAATGGGAGCCGTTTTAGGACAAAGGATTGAAAAACGATTTCAACCTATATATTATGCTAGTAAGACGTTACAAGGAGCACAAACGAACTATACAACTACTGAAAAAGAACTCCTTGCTATTGTCTTTGCTTTTGACAAATTTCGATCATATCTCGTTCTAGCAAAAACAGTGGTCTATACCGACCATTCTGCTCTTAGATACCTATTTTCGAAACAAGATGCCAAACCACGATTAATCCGTTGGATCTTACTCTTACAAGAGTTCGATATTGAAATCCGAGATAAAAAGGGAGCAGAAAATCTCGCCACTGATCATCTTTCTCGTCTTGAAAATCCTGAATTAGAAGTTCTAAATGAATCGGCCATACAAGAAAACTTTTCTGATGAATATCTATTGAAGATAGATTATAATGAAATTCCATGGTTTGCAGACTATGCAAACTACTTAGTATGTGGATTCCTTGAAAAAGGATTATCGTACCAAAAACGAAAGAAATTCTTTAGTGATATAAAACACTATTTCTGGGAAGATCCACATCTGTTTAAAAGTTGTCCCGATAGAATAATACGCCGATGTATATTCGGAGATGAAGCTAGTCAAATCCTAAACCATTGTCACACAGGACCAACAGGAGGGCATTATGGGCCTCAACTTACAGTAAGAAAAGTTTATGATGCTGGATTCTATTGGCCTACAATTTTCAAAGACGCACACCTTCTTTGAAAATCCTGTGATGCTTGTCAAAGGGCCGGAAAAATAAGTCAACGTGATGAAATGCCACAAAATGTCATTCAAGTATGTGAAGTATTTGACATTTGGGGTATTGACTTTATGGGTCCATTTCCAAAATCTCATAATAATCTCTACATTCTCGTTGCCATTGATTATGTATCTAAATGGGCGAAAGCACAAGCTCTCCCAACTAACGATGCACGAGTTGTAGTCAACTTTTTAAAACGTCTTTTTGCAAGGTTTGGAACACCGAAAGCTTTAATAAGTGATCGGGGAACTCATTTCTGTAATAATCAACTTGAGAAAGTTCTTAAAAGATATGGAGTAACTCATAAAATCTCTACTGCTTATCATCCACAAACAAGTGGACAAGTTGAAAATACCAACCGAGCTTTAAAACGTATTCTAGAGAAAACCGTTGGATCAAATCCGAAGGAATGGTCCATGAAATTGGAGGATGCACTCTGGGCTTTTAGAACAGCCTACAAAACTCCAATTGGAACCACACCTTTTCAGATTTGTTTATGGAAAAGCATGTCATCTTCCAGTAGCTATGGAAAATCAATTAGTCCGACTATCTTATGAGTGGGCTAGAGCATATCACTAAGAAATCTATCTCACAGGTAAGTATGTACAGTTTTTATTTTTATTTTTATTTTTAACCTTTTGATAATAAACGCTAATTTGTTCGCTATAAAGTATTAAATTGGTATTCGATAAAATTAGGTCTTGCGACCGAAAATTTTGATATCATACAAAAATTTATTACATCACTGCGAAATTTAACGTTTATTCTTAAGGTATAAATATCTTTAATCAATCAACCAAAATATTTCAAAATTCGTAATGAGTTAAATTAGGTCATGGAACCGAAATTACTTTACCGAAAAGAGGGGCGTATATTTTTGATGATATTTGATTGATTAAAGTGGGATAAAAGACCAAAAAGATTTTTAATTTTATTTTTACCATGTTTTTAAAATTAATATTTAAAAATTAAATTAATATTGTGAACTTTTTAAAATCAATATATTTAAGTTTGTAAATATTTGAAAAAAAAATTAATATTTTTAATATAAGTTTGTATGTATAAAAACAAAAATATAATATAAATTTGGTATGAATTTTTAAATTTTAATAATATGAATTTTTAATTTTATGCATTTTAAATTTAAGTTTGGTGTGAATTTAAAAACAAAAATTTACTTTATTTCGCTAAGTTAAAAATATGATTTTTAAAATTCGTCGTGAGTTGAAGACTAGGTCGTTGAACCGAAATTGCTCTACCCAAGGGAGGGACGAGAACTTTTATTATCATTATTTTTAATCTTATTGACTTAAAGTACGCCAAAAACATTAAACAAATCCAAAAATCTTTGCTTTTAAAACAACGTTTTAAAATGACGAAATTTTAAAATTTTGTCGAGGGATGGACTAGGTCAACATACCGAAACAACCTCATCCTAAATAAAAAAGGAAAATAAAATTTTAAATTACTCCATAAATTGTTTTATTATTAAAGGTTTTATATATAAAAAAAACAACCGCACTCGCGGTACTTTGTGGGTACCCACATTCGCACTCGCGGAGGATGTAAAATGCAGAAGGGGATAACTGGTCGAACAGACCAGTCCCCAACACCCCATCTCATTTTTTTTATTTTTCTGCGAAAAACCCACAAAAACCACTCCCAATTTCACGATTTTTCACCGATAAATATCAAATTTTTTGCTAAAATCATGTTGAGAAGGATGCTACCAAGAAGTTACTTAAGAAAATCAGTAATTTCTACATCTAAACACCATTTAATTCAGGTTATTAGTGTTCTTGAACAAAAATATTCATAATTTGATTTTGATAATTTTTAGTGTAATTGTGTTTGAATTGATTGTATATTGTGCTTGTATAACCTAGATTGATGCTATTTAACATGATTAGAAGCCTTAAACTTCAAATTTTGAGTAATCTAGGGTTTGTGTTCTTGAGCAAAATTGGGGCTTTTTGATATAAACGGGTTATGGCCGAATTTTGTTGTTAGTTTATACTAAATTGAGTAGTGTAACATGTTTAGGTTGCTAAATGATCAAAAATTTGATCCTAAACATGATTTTCAAGAATTAAAGTGGACTTTTTGAGTCAAAAATGCATAAACTCAATTTAATTGATATGAATGTCATTTGGAACTTGTTTAATTGCTAGTAATGATTATTTTGACATGTTATTTGAGATAAAAGCTAAAGAACATTGTATACATTCTCATATATGTTTATTTGTGAAAGTGTAGAATTGTTAATATTATGAAAATGTGTATAAAGTTTAATATAAATTAAACATGTCATTGTAATTGTTTTGATTTATGATTTTGCTAACACTAATGCATATTTGGAAGCACAACAATTGTGTTTGTTATGTTTTGCAGACTGAAAGGGGTGAATCTTCATCCGCATCTCAGGCTCACAATGCTCCTCCTGAGAATGCAGCAGAACATGAGAGTAATGACCTATATAGACAAGAACTACCACACCAATACATTCCATATTCAAATATAGAATTGGCAGATTTACATCCTAATTTAAGGTTTGATCGACATTGGATAGATTATCCAAAATACCAGAGGAACTTGCACACCCTTCAGTCTAATGTTGTTGAAGTACCTAGAGTCATAGATTGGGAACCATTAGAAATAGTTGGATTAGCCGGTCCAATCAGAGAATTACTTACACAAAGGTATGGTAATTCTACTTTTACTGATTGGGAACGTTTGTTTAATATACGTAGACGTGTATATAGAGATTGGTGTGTGGAGTTATTGTGTAGTATCAAAATAAATGATCAGGTATCTACCTTAACCGATCGTAGTTTTATTAGATTTTTATTAGGAGGTGTGATGCGCCATATGTCTCTACTAGACATGGCTCAGGCTTTGTATATATTTACGCCTGAGGAGTTGGCATCTACTGATTGTCAAGGGTTGATACTTAATGGTAGGAGAATTGATGAGAATTTTGATATGAATGGTGTATGGAGTAGAATGACTAGGCATACACGATTTCGTGGGGGGAATAACTCTTATACTGATATTGATAGAGCTGAGCTAAGAGTAATCCATAGGTTCTTAGCAAATTCGATTACACAGCGAGGTAAGAACAAAGAGAAAGTAAATGAGAATGATTTATTTTATCTCATGTGTATTCGAGACCCACAAAGCGCTGTGAGTATACCTTATTGTGTGGGTTATTATTTATCAGCTATAGTTAAGAGTATACGGCCTAATGGGATAATAGGAGGTGGTATCTTTGTTACCCTAATTGCTGAGTATCTCGGTCTCAATAGAAATCGGGGGGGGGGGGGGGGATTAATAATTGCAGCACCGGAACCCCGTGATCCAATTGTTTAAAAGTATATCATGGTGCTAAGGTTTTAAAGAAAAAACATAACGCTGCAGCACCATATGAGGGCTCGCACCCACAGGTCGAAAGAGATCAGCAGCAAGGTAACGCGAGAGGGGGGGAATGAGATGACAGAAATGCAACTTTTTATGGCTCATCATGAGTATGAAATGACTAGACAACGAGCATTTCAAGATTGGCAGTATCATCAAAACCAAATCATAAGTCATCGTGCACACATAAATGCAACTTACATTGCGACTCCAATGCCCGTATTTCCTCTTTGGACTATACAGACCCGACCACCGTACCCTACATATGACCCAGCTCAAGCATTCTACAGTACATACGGCTATGAATGGGATCCCTACTGGCACAATCCTTATCAACCCTGATTTTCTTTTCCTTTTGTTTTTATTTATTTGGTAACTTGTAATTTTATACTTTTAATATTTCTTTTGATACTTTAATAGTTTTTTTATAATTTTTCTAACTTTTATTATTAGATTTTTAATAATTTTTGAATGTGGGGTGATATACCCAACTTCAAAAATATGTATATATATGTTTGTAGTTTTTCTCATGTACAAAATAGGATAAAACAGCGCATTTTCAAAGACTGGCATTAAGTTCAGCAAAAGCTAGTACTTTTGACGACAAAACGAAAAACAAATGTGACGAAACAACAAAACGGAATGAACAAATGATGTGCACCATTTATCATTCAACAAACAAACGCCAATATGTTTGGAAACTTTGTTTTACCCGATTTACTGCAATATATTTGAAAGAAAGATGGATCTACACGATGAATCAATTCCATCATTAAAAGGAAGTAAAGTCTTCCGAAAAAGACACGCGCCTCTTGATTTAGGTCATGAAGTTGTCGTCCAGACCAGCTGTAGGTTGACGAAAAATCTAGAAAAGTCATCACTAAAATGAGCAGGAAATCCACGGACCTCAGCATCAAACAGGGTCGCCAAGTGGTCAGACTTATCCTAACCATGAGAGGATCTATCTTGTAAAATGGGGAGGACGCCGTGCAAATTAGCTGGATAAGACTAATGAATCAGATCCCCAGAAAGGATAATCTCCTTTAAAGATCAAAAATTAGCTTTTAAGACTGATATTACTCAATCCTAGAGATTGATCTTAAAGATTGAGAATTACAAACTCATGGAATTCGATGATATCTAAACTCGAGCTTGAACGAGAAAATATTTTGATCAAAATTACAAACCGATTTGTTTTCTGAAAACCCATTTTTAATGCGTTCATTACCATTGAACGTAAAATCCTAGGAATTCACTTAGAATTCATTAGGTCACCTGAACCAAATCGGGTGTCAACCGTAAGAACGGTGGTTGCATAGCATGGTCAAAGACATGACCTTGTGCCAGATCGGAAAATTATAAGGGTGAGCTTTACTATTGCTCCTACCAAGGATATTAATTGCATCCGACACGTTATAGACCATAATTAAAAGCATGTCAGGGGACATTGCCTTAACAGTTTCTTGTTCAATGCTTTTCTTTACAACCGGACGGTAGTTTACCGAAAGGTAATATACAGAGCAAGTATACTGGACATGTTACTTTCCCAATACAAGGTTAGCAAGTGGGTGACACAAAACCATAAGTTTTGAGCTAAAATTTTCAATTAAATGAACTCAAAATCATGTTTATACATATTTATGAACGATAAAACTAGATGTTAACACCGAAATTATTGTTACCTCGGAAAAGACATAAATTAAGAAACAAACCAAAATGTTAGAATTCATTTAAAATGGAATAGAGGACTATAAAAAGGAAAATAAAAAGCCAAGTGTGGAAAAATTTACCAAAGTTATTTAAAACATATATCACATATTTTTGTACAAATAACTGAAGATACTTTTGCTTTGGACTAATCTAAACAGTTTTACCCGATTTACTGCAATATATTTGAAAGAAAGATGGATCTACACGATGAATCAATTCCATCATTAAAAGGAAGTAAAGTCTTCCGAAAAAGACACGCGCTTCTTGATTTAGGTCATGAAGTTGTCGTCCAGACCAGCTGTAGGTTGACGAAAAATCTAGAAAAGTCATCACTAAAATCAGCAGGAAATCCACGGACCTCAGCATCAAACAGGGTCGCCAAGTGGTCAGACTTATCCTAACCATGAGAGGATCTGTCTTGTAAAATGGGGAGGACGCCGTGCAAATTAGCTGGATAAGACTAATGAATCAGATCCCCAGAAAGGATAATCTCCTTTAAAGATCAAAAATCAGCTTTTAAGACTGATATTACTCAATCCTAGAGATTGATCTTAAAGATTGAGAATTACAAACTCATGAAATTCGATGATATCTAAACTCTAGCTTGAACGAGAAAATATTTTGATCAAAATTACAAACCGATTTGTTTTCTGAAAACCCTATTTTTAATGCGTTCATTACCATTGAACGTAAAATCCTAGGAATTCACCTGGAATTCATTAGGTCACCTGAACCAAATCGGTTGTCAACCGTAAGAACGGTGGTTGCATAGCATGGTTAAAGACAGGACCTTGTGCCAGATCGTAAAATTATAAGGGTGAGCTTTACTATTGCTCCTACCAAGGATAGTAATTGCATCCGACACGTTATAGACCATAATTAAAAGCATGTCAGGGGACATTGCCTTAACAGTTGCTTGTTTAACGCTTTTCTTTACAACCGGATGGTAGTTTACCGAAAGGTAATATACGGAGCAAGTATACTGGACGTGTTGCTTTTCCAATACAAGGTTAGCAAGTGGGTGACACAAAACCATAAGTTTTGAGCTAAAATTTTCAAATATGAAACTCACCAAACCCACAAAAACAATTTGCAAACACGGGTGAAGGGTTATTCCAAAAAACTTATCTTGGGTAAAAGCTAGATTTAATTTTTTTTTTAAAAATCAAATGTTTTCATAAAGATCCAATTTCCTTAAAGGATCTAAATTTTCATAGTCATGTGGGACTGTAAACCACAACGTTACTACCATTGTTTATACCGCCGTATATAAATCACTGATGTACAAAGTGTGAAGAATAAATAAGTGATTCTAGTATATTTCAAGACTATATTGCTTGAGGACAAGCAACGCTCAAGTGTGGGAATATTTGATAATGCTAAAAACGAACATATATTTCATAGCATTATTCCTCAAGAAAGACAAGCTTTTAGTTGCAATTGTTCTATTTACAAGTGATATTCGTTTAAATAATAAAAGGTGAAGACAAAAGACAGATTCGACGAATTGAAGACGCAAACGACCAAAAAGCTCAAAAGTACAAAAGACAATCAAAGAGGTTCCAATTATTTATAAGAAACGTCTCGAAATTACAAGAGTACAAGATTCAAAACGCAAAGTACAAGATATAAAATTGTACGCAACGGACTAAAAATATAATATTTAAATAATTATATAAATTATTTATATATTATATATTATAATAAAAACCGTCGGCAAAGCTAGGATCCAAAGTCTGTTGGTTTCAGACCTCCGCACTCGCGGTACTTTTGTGAAGGAAACCTCAGCACTCGCGGAGGTCTACAGTGAAGTCAGGATCTATAAATTCAGCATTTTCGGACGTTTTATTTACACATATTTTTATTTTCTTTTTCTTAAAAACCCCATGTACCAAGTATCACTCCAATTAGTAATCTCAATTTGTAATTTTAATTTTAAGTTAGTGATAATAATAAGGCTGGGTTAGTCGAATGTTTTAAGGTCTTGTAAGTCGGAACTCTGTCCGTGTAACGCTACGCTATTTTTAACCACTGTAAGTTATGTTTATGTTATTTTCATTAATGTCTCGTTGCTAAGTTATTATTATGCTTATTTAAGCCGAAGTAATTATGATGTTGGGCTAAAAATATTAAAATTGGGTAATTAGGCTTTGTACCATAATTGGGGTTTGGACAAAAGAACGACACTTGTGGAAATTAAACTATGGGCTATTATTGGGCTTTATATTTGTTTAACTAAATGATAGTTTGTTAATTTTAATATAAAGATTTATAATTGGACATACCTATAAATAACCATATACACTCAATCGGAAATGATGGGCGGGGTATTTATATGTACGAATAATCGTTCATTTAACCGGACACGGGAATGGATTAATAGTCTATAGAATTATTAAACAGGGGTGAAATTATGTACAAGGACACTTGGCATAATTGATAACAAAGTATTAAAACCTTGGGTTACACGCAATCGATAACCTGGTGTAATTATTAAACAAAGTATTAAAACCTTGTTACAGTTTAAGTCCCCAATTAGTTGGAATATTTGACTTCGGATATAAGGATAATTTGATGAGAACACTCGCACTTTATATTTATGACTGATGGACTGTTATGGACAAAAACCAGACGGGCATATTAAATAATCCAGGACAAAGGACAATTAACCCATGGGAATAAACTAAAATCAACACGTCAAACATCATGATTACGGAAGTTTAAATAAGCATAATTCCTTTATTTTCATATTTAATTGCACTTCTAATTATCGCACTTTTATTTATTGTCATTGTATTTAATTGCACTTTTAATTATCGTACTCTTTAATTATCGCAATTTTATTTTGTCGCACTTTTATTTTATCGCACTTTCGTTATCGTTATTTACTTTACGTTTTAAATTAAGTCTTTTATATAATTAATATTTTACATTAGGTTTTAACTGCGACTAAAGTTTTAAAATCGACAAACCGGTCATTAAACGGTAAAAACCCCATTTTATAATAATAATATTACTTATATATATATTTGTATTTTTATAAGTTAAAACTAATATAGCGTAAAGCTTGTTTAAGTGTATCCCTGTGGAACGAACCGGACTTACTAAAAACTACACTACTGTACGATTAGGTACAATGCCTATAAGTGTTGTAGCAAGGTTTAGGTATATCCATTCTATAAATAAATAAATAACTTGTGTAAAATTGTATCGTATTTAATAGTATTTTATTGTAAAAATATAACTATTTTGTATACACCTCTACGCACATCAGAGATTCAACCTCTTCTTCACTTTGACTATCTTGATCCAAATCATTCAAAGAACTCATGAGGCAAAAGTCTTCATCTCCATCCAACCCTTTTGCTTGATAATCACCAACCTTTTCCAAATCCTTTCCAATTCCTTTACCCTTTAAACTTCTAGAGTTTAAATCTTCTTGAGAACATAGTGAATTCTAACATTCTTTAGCACTTTCACATGAGATTATCTTTAATCTTTCTTCACTAGGAAGAATTCCATGAAGTAGTGATATTGCATCAAATTGTTTCAAAACATCATTGTTTTGAAATGTTGACTTCACTAGTCTTGAACTAGCTTGTGGTACAAAGTCTCCTACTTTGATTATTCTCCACAAGTAGTAATCCTTGGATTTGAGATAAGACTCAAATCTTAATTTACACACATCAATATTCATCTTATCAAAGATTGGTGCTTCTTTCACCAATTCTTCCAAGTATCCCATAGTTTGAGTTGATCCGAGAATCGTTGACTCAAGTTTATGCACAAAACGAATTTTGACGCTTTCGCGATCGTTTGTAGCACAATGATTTGTGCAACCGCTCTGATACCAGTTGTAAGTAACTAGAGGGGGGGGGGGGGTGTCCCGGAATGATGGGGATATTCTTATATATGCATCTTGTTAATGTCGGTTACCAGGTGTTCACCATATGAATGATTTTTATCTCTATGTATGGGATGTGTATTGAAATATGAAATCTTGTGGTCTATTGTTACGATTTGATATATATAGGTTAAACCTAAAACTCACCAACATTTTTGTTGACGTTTAAAGCATGTTTATTCTCAGGTGAATACTAAGAGCTTCCGCTGTTGCATACTAAAATAAGGACAAGATTTGGAGTCCATGTTTGTATGATATTGTGTAAAAACTGCATTCAAGAAACATATATCGATGCAATATATTTCTATTGTAAACCATTATGTAATGGTCGTGTGTAAACAATATATTTTAGATTATCATTATTTGATAATCTACGTAATGTTATTAAAACCTTTATTGATAAAATAAAGGTTATGGTTGTTTTAAAAATGAATGCAGTCTTTGAAAAACGTCTCATATAGAGGTCAAAACCTCGCAACGAAATCAATTAATATGGAACGTTTATATTCAATATGAATGGGACATTTCAGCATTCATGGATCTTATGAACTAAGTGTGCCAACCTATATTGGACAAGTCGGTAATTGTGTTCATTGACGACATACTTGTCTATTCAAAGAGTATGAAGGAATATGAACATCATTTGCGAAGTGTGTTAAAGATGTTGCGGAAGTGGAAGTTGTATGATAAATTCTCCAAATGTGAATTTTGGCTAAGGGAAGTTCAATTCCTTGGTCACATTAAGAACAAAGACGGTATTCAAGTAGATCCGGGGAAGATAGAAACGGTGAAGAGTTGGGGACGACTGACTACTCCTACGGAAATCCGAAGTTTTCTCGGATTGGCCGGTTATTATCGTCAGTTTTGTTGGGATTTAACAAGTTCATAATAAACTTATTTAATATTAAGAAAGCGGAATCATGTAAATTACCATATTGAAACTTGTTAATCTTTAACCAATTAAGGTTAAATCCCAATTAGGATCAAGTTGTGAAACATACTTACAAACTACAAGCAAAGTAAAGAGTTTATACCTTCTCCAAGCTAGGTAGTGAGTGATGAAGATGATGATGATGAATGGAGCCTCAAATGGATGAAACCTCAAGTAGATATACCCCAAGCTAACCACCAACACCTTTGCTTTTAGTTAGGATTTGATTGACACTTAAAATTAGCTTGCAAAAATAAATTTATGAACCTCCTTTGGCACCAAAAAGGTCACGGCCAACAGCTCCAAATGAGCAGAATTTTTGAGCTAATTTGATGTGTTTGAATGCAAGTGTTTGTTGCTTTTAGTCAAGGAGCATGCTTATAGATACTTGGAAAAGTATGGGTCATTCAATGAAGAATCTCTAGCATGTGTCTTTAACTCCCAATGCCAATTCCAATTAAATACATAAAATGGTTTTTATAAAACTAGATTTAAAAAAAAAACTAATTTTTATAAAATGCATTTTATAAACTTGCATATTAATTATCTACATTTTATATAAAACCAATTATAAAAATGTAACATAACATTATTAATTATTTAACCTATAAATAATTAAATCCATATTATATAAATTATTCCATAATTTATATATTGTACACATCAAGTAATATTTCAGAAAACCATTTTTCTTAAAGTTCAAGTGTCGCGTATTTAATCAATGATCCAATCGTTAAGATTAAATACGTATAAGGTTTCGGTAAGCTTGTTATTGGGTATGACCCGACTTGGATCATAACACATTAGCCACATTAATTTAATATGTCTCTCGGGCATACGAAAAACCTTCAATCTCCCACTTGCACGAGAAACATAAGAAATTAATGCAAGTGATGGATACCACCTAACGACCGTCCATCACCCCCAATATATTATGACTTTGTGCCATTCAATAACATCATCCCTTTCGAGTTCCCATCTCGAATATGAATAGGTGAATCTTTCATTATATCCTTTCGTCCTAGATGTCATGTTAAATCCAAGAGACACAGAGTGATCACTCTCTTCTAGATTTAACTTTATCAGGCCTTAAACATCTGACTCTCAACGAATAAGAGGGACAAATTCCATCTTGAGTACATACGTCCTAAACATATACCTTGCATTATACCTGAGCTCTTCCTTATGAACTACCATATTTCAGAATAGCGAAGGAAAGAATCAAGGGACAATACTTGGTAAATATCCGAACCCAATATGTATCTCATGTCAGAGGATACAATGATATTCGCCTCTACTCAAGATTACATGTGATCAACCACAAAGGCTCCATTTAGTAAATCTTGAGGGCGGGTCTTCCAATATTTGTATCCCACAAATATCTATGAACCATGGTTGTAACCTTGCCCCACATTCATCCCGTGAATGTATACCAATCCAAGTTCATAATAGTCTAAACCTCACACTTGTTCCCACAAATGTGATCGACTACTGAATTTAGAATAATTACTTATTCATGGATAAAATATGCAAAATAGGAACTTGACTCAAGATTAATAAATTAATACCATAATTATATTAATGAGTTTGAACAATTTCGTTCCGTTACAATACTTAAAACACATCATGACCAATCACTAGAATATCGAAGCACTAATGCACAAACATGTCCTGCATGTTTTGCTCCATGTAAGAGCTTCGTGAGTGGATCCGCTATATTAAGATCTGTGTGAACTTTGCGAATACATATCTTTCCCTCTTCAACTTCATCCCTTATGTAGTTGAATCTCCGCTCAATGTGACTGGTCTTTTGGTGAGCATGAGGTTCCTTGATTTGGGCAATCGCACCCTCGTTGTCACAAAAGATCTCAAGAGGGTCCTGAATGGAAGGGACTACTCCTAAGTCATCGATGAATTTCTTCATCCATGCAGCTTCCTGAGCTGCCAATGAGGCAGCAATGTACTCCGACTCTGTAGTAGATAAGGCAACAACATCCTGTTTTGAACTCTTCCAAGAGACTGCACCTCCATTTAACATGAAGACATAACCGGATTGTGATCGAGAATCATCTCGATCATTTTGGAAACTCGCATCCACGTAACCTTTTACAGCGAGTTCCTCTTCACCAGACCCGTATATAAGAAACATATTCTTAGTCCTCCTAAGGTATGTCAATATACTTTTAACCGCAATCCAATGACTGTTTCCTGGGTTATTCTGGTATCTACTTGTCAAGCTAAGAGCGCATGACACATCCAGTCTAGTACATATCATTGCATACATGATTGACCCAATAGCAGATGCGTATGGGACTTTCTTCATTCTCTCTTATTCATCTTTCGTGGTGGGGCACTGAGATGAACTAAGGAGCGTTCCTCTTTGAATATGTACCAAACCTTTCTTAGAGTTCTCCATCTTGAACCTTTTCAAGATCTTTTCAATGTATGTACTTTGATTTAAACCTATCAGTTTCTTGGATCTATCCCTGTAGATCCCAATCCCCAATATGTATTGTGCTTCTCCAAGATCCTTAATGGAGAAGCATTTACTTAGCCAAGTTTTAACACCTTGCATTGCCGGAATATCATTTCCAAATAACAATATATCATACACATATAGTACAAGGAACATGATAGTGCTCCCACTAGCTTTCTTGTATACACAAGCTTCATCACCATTTTTAATGAAGCCAAATTTCTTGGCCTCCTCATTAAAACGATGATTCCACATTCTAGATGCTTGTTTCAATCCGTAGATTGACTTCTTTAACTTGCATACCTTTTTAGGATATTTCGGATCAACAAAACCTTCAGGCTGAACCATATAGACATCTTCCTCAAGATGTCCATTTAGGAAAGTGGTCTTGACATCCATTTGCCATATTTCATAATCATAATGAGCAGCAATGGCAAGTAATATCCTAATAGACTTTAGCATTGCCACAGGCGAAAAAGTTTCATCATAGTCAACCCCTTGAGTTTGAGTGAAACCTTTTGCTACAAGTCTAGCTTTATATGTATCCAAGTTTCCATGTATGTCGGTTTTCATTTTGAAAAGCCATTTACAATCAACTAGCCTAGAGCCAGCAGGTTGTGCAACAAGTTCCCAAACTTGGTTGTCATACATGGATTGCATCTCAGCGTTCATGGCTTCCTGCCATTTATCTTTATCAACCCTTGATAAAGCATCTTGGTAGTTTGTTGGTTCATCCAAATTAACCACATAGCAACCATCCATGAGAAACCATATCTCTCAGGAGGATTACTAATCCTACCAGATCTGCAAACGTCTTGTACACTTTGATCATCCATTTGATCATTCTCAACATTTTCATGTTGAGTGCTAGTGTCAACCAATTGTGTATCATCTACTTGATCTTGAACCTATTCAAGATCTATCTTCCTTTCACTATTACCTTCCATTAGGAACTTAGTTTCAAGGAATTCAGCCTTCCGAGCAACAAATACATTCTGCTCGGATGGATCATAAAAATAATATCCCATATCATCCTTGGGATATCCTATGAAGATACACTTCGTGGATCGAGCATTCAACTTATTAGGGACGTAATGCTTAGGATAAGCTTCACATCCCCATACCTTTAAGTATGATAGAGATGGAGGTTTTCCAAACCACATCTCATGAGGAGTTCGTTCCACTTTCTTTGTTGGGGCCATATTTAAAATACGAGCCGCGAAGCATAGACAATAACCCCAAAATGATAGAGGTAACGAGCTTCTAGCCATCATTGATCGAACCATATCCATTAGGGTTCGGTTCCTCCTTTCAGAAACTCCATTAAGTTGGGGTGTTCCAGGAGGAGTGAGTTGCGAGATAATCCCACAACTTTTAAGATGATCTTGGAAAGCATCGCTTAGGTATTCACCTCCTCTATCGGTACGAAGTACCTTGATTGTCTTATTGAGTTGATTTTGTACTTCGTTTTGATATTCCTTGAATGCTTCAAAAGTTTCGTCCTTGTATCTTAACAAGTAGACATATCCGAAACGACTGAAGTCATCAATGAAAGTGACGAAGTATCTTTCACCTTTCCTAGTCATGGGCTTAAAGGGTCCACATACATCCGAATGTATTAATCCCAATAAGTCCTTAGCCCTTTCATAGGTCCCTTTGAAAGGTGCTTTAGTCATTTTGCCTTGTAAACAAGATTCACATACATCAAACGAGTCTAGTTCATTTGATTTCAAAAGTCCATTCTTTTGAAGTGTATGCATTCGATTCTTGTTTATGTGACCAAGGCGACAATGCCATAAGTAGGAATCACTCAAATCCCTTTTGAGTTTCTTGGTGTTTGTATGGAACATTGAGCTATTGTATGATGTGTCATCATGAACCAATTCATAAATACCATTCGAAGGCGAAGCCTTGAAATAAAAAACATTATTTAAAGAAACATGGATATCATCATTAATGAAATTAAGATTAAAACCACATTGTTTCAAACGGGATACAGAAATAAGGTTTCGAGATAAATCGGGTGCATACAAAACATTTTTCAAAATAAGCTCCAAACCACTTGGAAGCTTCAAAATAAAGTCTCCTTGAGCTACTACTTGCACCTTAGCTCCATTTCCCATGAAGAGACTTGATGTTCCCGCTTATTGTCTACTTCTTTTGAACCCCTGCATAGAATTGCAAATGTGAGTTCCACATCCGGTGTCTAATACCCATGTATTAGAAGAAGTAATACTAAGCTCAATGTATACAATATATACATTACCTGAGGTTTGCCCTGCATCCCTCTTTTCTTTCAACTCCTTAAGGTAGACCGGGCAGTTGCATTTCCAGTGACCCATTTCACCACAACCAAAGCACGGATCTTCATTGGGGTTAGCTTTACCGGCAACCTTTTGATTTTTGTTCTTGTTAGTTGGGGTAACCATATTTCCCTTTCCCTTGCCCTTGCTTTGGTAGGTGGGTCCTTTCCTCTTAGTCGCCTTCGGCTTAGAAGTGTTATTGTTTTTGGACCCGCCTTCATTGATCATAAACATGTGTGAAGCCCTTTTACCCATACTCGCTTCGGCCGTCTTAAGCATGGCATGTAATTCGCCAATGCTCTTATCCCATCTATTCATGTTGTAATTCATTACAAATGTGTCAAACCTCTTTAACAAAGAATTAAGGATAAGGTTAGTGGCTAATTCATTAGACATGTTGCAGTTTAGACGGTTCGCTCGATCAATTAGGCTTTTCATCTTAAGGACATAAGATGAAACGGGTTGGGAGTCGTCCATCTGACATGCATGAAGTGCTCGGACCGTTTCAAAGTGCTCGACACGAGCTTGTTGAAGGAACATCTCCTTCAATTGTGTGATCATGTCATATGCACTATGATGCTCGAAATCCTTTTAGAGTTCTGGTATCATAGTCCCAAGCATGAGGCAAGAAACTTGCACCGAATCGGTGCAATATTTCTCCCAATAAGCCATGCCTTCCGTATCATCCTCGTCCGGTTGATCGGGAATGGGGTCTTCCAACACATACGCCCTATCCTCAAGTTTGAGGACAATTCTTAGATTGCGAAATCAATCCATGAAGTTTGTATGGTTGAGTTTTTCCTTTTCGAGGATTGACCTCAACGATAGGTTGTTAAAGTTGATTGGTGCGTTTGGAATGTTGTTGTTATTGGCGCCCATCTACAAAATTTAACAAAGTTGTTTAAGTATCATTTATAATTTAACAATCAATACCCTTTAAATCCAATTGATATTTATTAAATTTTAGAATCCAACGGTAAACCAAATTTTAGTTAGGTGACCTTTATCCCGCCATTTGATTTAGCTAGGTAGTCATTTATATGACAATTGCAATCCTTTTGCAACTTCTAAGTTATGGGATCATGCAATCCTTTTTCATGGCATATTTATCCCATCAACGCCTATTTGTTCCTCATGCTTCGGTGACCCTAAGTTCATGATTCCCAAATCAAGTCGTCCTACTTGTGTAAACGTGTAAATTTAACATACAAGTGGTTAGGTGACCTTTATCCCACAAGTGTGCGAAATTCACCTTAATCATATTAGTTTGCTCATAATAGTTAGGTGACCTTTATCCCATTATGAGTTCCCTAAATATTTTTAAGTGTCACACAAAAGGATGGCGTTTATCTTTTTTGCCTTGTTAATAAGGAATTTTAAGTTTTCATTATTTCTAGTTTAAGAAAACTATTATACCATACACTAACATGCATTTAGTGTGTGGTTCATGTGAAAATCCATTTTTCATATTATGTAATAAAGCCAATTTTATTACTTTGAAAATAAACCATATTATTGAGTCTTAATAACCATTTATTAAATCCTTTTCATGTTCTTAATAACCGTTTATCAATATCCATTTACCACTTTTAATTTAACCAATTAAATTGTCGTTGTGCATGTCGTTAATAATGTCTAATTTAACCAATTAAATTGTCATTTTAGTTTGTTGTTAACTTGTGTGATTAACTTGTAGCATATAAACATACAATCCACAATCATACAAAACAACCACGCATGCAAAACAAATATGTTCACAATCAAGCCAATTTGGTAGACATTTGTTTACCCGAAAACAAATGCCACCGGTAAAGGGTTATAACACAAAGTAGGAGATTTCAAAATCTCCCACTTAATCTTGCATCCTTCCTTATGTTCTTCATTTTCACCTTCTTGTATCTTCATTTTTACAAAATATATCCTAATACATTTTTCTCTAAAAAATGAAATACAATCTAATCTATTTTACATGCCAAATATAAAATAAATTACATGACTAAATGAATAATATTACAAACCAATTGAACAATTAATATTACAAACCAAAATGAATGAATATTACAACCATATCAAATGAATAATAAATCAACCAAATATGCAACCATTCAAACACAAGGTCAAGGCTTGATTGTGAACTTTAACATACAACAAAATTGACCAAATGGCAACTTCCAAACCCATTTGGAACCTCCTAAAATTCGGCCAAACCAACTAACCCACCCAAAACCTATAATTTTTGCATTTTACTTGTATGCATGTACATAAAATGCAAAATATATAGTGAGTTTAAAAACCATCTCGAAGCATATTTCAACAACTTCGGCTCTAGATACCATTGTTGGGATTTAACAAGTTCATAATAAACTTATTTAACATTAAGAAAGCGGAAGAATGTAAATTACCATATTGAAACTTGTTAATCTTTAACCAATTAAAATTAAATCCCAATTAGGATCAAGTTGTGAAACATACTTACAAACTACAAGCAAGTAAAGAGTTTATACCTTCTCCAAGCTAGGTAGTGAGTGATGAAGATGATGATGATGAATGGAGCCTCAAATGGATGAAACCTCAAGTAGATATACCCCAAGCTAACCGCCAACACCTTTGCTTTTAGTTAGGATTTGATTGACACTTAAAATTAGCTTTCAAAAATAAATTTATGAACCTCCTTTGGCACCAAAAAGGCCACGGCCAACAGCTCCAAATGAGCAGAATTTTTGAGCTAATTTGATGTGTTTGAATGCAAGTGTGTGTTGCTTTTAGTCAAGGAGCATGCTTATAGATACTTGGAAAAGTATGGGCCATTCAATGAAGAATCTCTAGCATGTGTCTTTAACTCCCAATGCCACTTCCAATTAAATACATAAAATGGTTTTTATAAAACTAGATTTTAAAAAAACTAGTTTTATAAAATACATTTTATAAACTTGCATATTAATTATGTACATTTTATATAAAACCAATTATAAAAATGTAACATAACATTATTAATTATTTAACCTATAAATGATTAAATCCATATTATATAAATTATTCCATAATTTTTATATATGTACACATCAAGTAATATTTCAGAAAACCATTTTTCTTAAAGTTCAAGTGTCGCGTATTTAATTAATGATCCAATCGTTAAGATTAAATACGTATAAGGTGTTGGTAAGCTTGTTATTGGGCATGACCCGACTTAGATCATAACACATTAGCCACATTAATTTAATATGTCTCTCGGGCATACAAAAAACCTTCAGGTTTATCCAAGACTTTTCCAAGATTGCTTCCCCATTGACGAAGTTAACAAGAAAGAACGCGAGATTTAATTGGGAGAACGAGCAAGAAATTGCTTTTCAATTGTTAAAAGAGAAGTTGTGTCAAGCTCCGGTGTTGGTATTGCCGGAAGGGGTGGAAGACATGATGGTTTATTGTGATGTTTCTCTAAATGGACTCGGGTGTGTTCTAATGCAAAGGCGTAAAGTCATCGCTTATGCCTCTCGACAATTAAAGGAACACGAAACGAGATATCCGACTCATGATCTTGAGTTGGCGGCGGTTGTGCATGCATTGAAAATTTGGCGCCATTACTTGTATGGTGTTAAGTGTACGATTTATTCGGATCACAAGAGTTTGAAACACCTTTTCGATCAACGAGATTTGAATTATCGTCAACGTAGATGGATGGATGTGGTAAAAGATTATGATTGTGAAATAAGTTATCACCCGGGCAAGGCGAACGTGATGGCGGATGCGTTAAGTCGAAAGAGTCAACATCCGGCGTTACGATCGGGATTGTTACGTATGATTATTACTAATGATTTTCTTGTAAAGCTTGATGAGATTCAAATAGAGGCTTACATTCACAACAAGCATGCGGAACGAATCGTGGGGCAATCGGAGTTCATTACTATAGGCCCGCATGGTTTGTTGTATTTTCAAGGAAGAGTGTGGGTGCCTAAGATGGGTGATTACCGGCGGGTGCTACTTGATGAAGTACATAAGTCAAAGTATTCCATTCATCCGGGCGCGACGAAAATGTATCTTGATTTAAGGAAAGAGTATTGGTGGTCGGGCATGAAACGTGATGTGGTAAAGTATGTTGAGCAATGCGTCACGTGTTTGCAAGTTAAGGCCGAGCACCAAAATCCGTATGGTAAATTGCAACCGTTAGAAATTCTGAAATGGAAATGGGAGCATATTACCATGGATTTCATTACAAAGTTACCTAAAATGGCGAGAACCCAATTTGATTCAATTTGGGTGATAGTTGATCGATTGATGAAAAGTGCTTTGTTTCTTCTCATTCGGGAAGCGATATCGTCGGAGACGTTGGCTAAGTTGTTTATCAAGGAAGTGATATCGAGACACGGGGTCCCTATATCTATTATTTATGATCGAGATACCCGTTTTACATCTCGATTTTGGGAAAAGTTTCATGAAGATATGGGTACACAATTGAAATTGAGCACGGCGTACCATCCTCAAACGGACGGTCAAACCAAACGTACGAATCAAACTTTGGAGGATATGTTACGGGCGTGCATTATTGATTTCGGTGGTAGTTGGGATGAGCACTTGCCTTTGGTGGAATTCTCGTACAATAATAGTTATCATACTAGTATAGGGATGACACCATATGAGATGCTTTATGGGCGTAGGTGTTGAACCCCGATTTGTTGGGGCGAAGTGGGTCAAAAGGAAATCGGGAGTACCAATTTGGTTTTAGAGACGAATAGCAAGATTGATATGATTCGGGCTGATTTGAAAAAGGCGCAAGATAGACAAAAGTCGTATGCCGACAAACATAGGTGAATGATCGAATTCCAAGAAGGTGACATGGTGATGCTTAAGGTTTTGCCATGGAAAGGTATTATTCGGTTTCGAAAACGGGGAAGTTAGCTCCTCGGTTTATTGGGCCATTTAAAATTTTAGCTCGTATTGGTGAAGTCGCGTATCGTTTGGAATTACCCGAAGAGCTTGCGGGGATCCATAATATATTTCATGTTTCCTAACTCCGTAAGTGTCTTGCGGATGATTCATCTTGGGTACCTTTAGACGAGATTGAGTTAAACAATAAGTTAGAGTATGTTGAGGAGCCGATTGCTATACTTGATGAGAAGGTCAAGCGGTTGAGAAATAAAGAAGTGAGAACTTATAAAGTTTAATGGCACCGTAGTAAAGGTTCCGAGTTCACTTGGGAGCCCGAAGAGTTTGTGTTCGTGTATCGTCCCTCTTGTCATGCGGCTTGGATTGCGAGGACGCAATCCGGTTCAAGTGGGGGAGAGTTGTAAGAACCAGTTTTCCTCTGTTGTTTGGGGCGCCGTCTAGAAGGATGGGATGCCATCTTAGTGTGAAGGGTTGAACGCCGTCCAGACTCTTTGGACGCCGTCCAAATGGTCTGGCGGGCCAGCTGGCTTGTTTTAGATATTTAAATGGGTATTTTGGTCTTTTCATTGGTTGAACGAATTTAAGGCCACTAGATCAGATTGGAGTAAGTCATTTACTCCATTTACAACCACCAAACCTCTTCCACTTAAATTCTAGAGAGAGAGAGAGAGAGAGTGATTCAAGTGTGAGAAAGCTCAAATCGAAGAGGAAGAAGCTTGTTTCAGGTTAGAGCTCGATCATTAAAGTTGTTCATCTCCTCACTAGCTACATTTTGATTGTAGTGGTAAGTCTTAACCTTGATTTCCTTACTATTAATTGTTTAAGGGTTAGGGTTTGGGTTAGTGATGTGTATAAAACCCATTTGTTAGTGATTTGGAGATTTTTGGGTAAGTTTGGGTCATGAAGACTCAAAGGATGACTAACCTAGGGTTTTGAAATGTTAATGGTGATTATGATCCGTAAACTAGTTAGTTAACTACTAGCACACCTAGATGTTATGCAAGTGGGTGTTATTTGGGTTGTGGGTGACCCAAATGGGTGTGTTAACTTTGAAATGGGTCAAATGAGTCTTTGATGACCTAAGTTGTGTATTTGAGTATGAAAATGAGTTGACCTTGTGTAAAAGGGTATTAAGACCATATTTGACTAGTGTTAGGGTTTTGGTGGTGTTGACCCAAATATTAGGGTTAAGGATGCAATTGGGTCGGAATTGCACCTTGGGTCAAAATGACACTAGAATGGTGAGTGAGTTGGTTGACCAACTTGATCTTGTGATTGATTATGTGCATAATGTAATAGGTACATTACATTGAAGTTTTCAAGCTCGGTTATCCTTCACAAATGACTTTGAGGTGAGTGGAATAATTATATGCGTAGGTATATAATGTATCTATTTGTTGTAACGGGTGATGGGAAGTTTCAAGTGCTAAGACACCCCATTTCATGTGATGAGTGAAGTGTCGAGGTGTTAAGACGCCACTCGGAGTGAAGCATCAAGGTGTTAAGATGCCACTCTAAGTAATTGACGGGTGAAGCATCGAGGTGTTAAGATGCCACCTAGGAGTGAAGTGTCGAGGTGTTAAGGCGCCACTCCGTAAAATAAAGAGTGAAGCATCGAGGTGTTAAGATGCCACTTGGGGTGGAGTATCGAGGTGTTAAGATGCCACATGAGAGTTTAGTGATACGAAGTGTTAAGTACACTAACAGATTTTATGAACACCGATGGCCTTTTGCGAGCGCCATTCCCTTGTACGATTGGTTAACCATGGTTGTTGTGTTGATGTGTAAGCATATTATATTGCTCCGGCGTAGACAAGGGCAAAGGTATTCGGTTGGATTAGTGGTCTCCCGCTTATTTTGATAGGGGATGCTTTTGGGTTAGCTTTTGGAAGTTCGGCCAAGATTTGGGGAGTTTAACCCCAAACACCATGCTCTAGGTGTCATTTGGAAATTAAACTCTTATGGTGAAACTTATATTTTTGAACGAAATCCATAAAATGGGCGATTGTGGGCCCGATGATGTAAAACTTGTTTTGATGTTGGAAATCTATTAGTTTTACTTATATTGATATGTTGTAAAAAGGTTTTCGTTTAATAGTGCCGGGAAGCGGGATTTCCGCTCACGTAAGTGAGCACGGGGATCAGTCCCTGACAGTGCAATGGGACGCCGTCCCAAAAGGCTGGATGCCGTCCAGGCCTTCAGTACTGGACGCCGTCCAAGAACCTGGATGCCGTCCAGATGTACTGAGTCAGGAAATTTTTTTGTAGCCCATTTTTGGAATAACGAAGTCGGGTTCTTACAGGTTAGATGGAGACCATACAGAAGTGATATGTGGGAATGTTGACTTACATGTTGCATTCTTGATGCCATGAAGTGTGCAACATTTACTTTCGTGGAGTTCAGAAGACACCATATGAAGGTGTCTTAATTTGCATCCAGTCGATCCAGTAGTTTTCCCTTTCCATAAACATTTGCAGTGATGATCTATTGCCAGAGATCATATGTCGATGCAAGATGTTGACAAAGGAATCCATCCTTTTTGATTAATTCGGGTCTAAGAGTTCCATTGCACATAATATCTAGTGCATTGTCTTTCTTTACCCATTCAGGAAATTCATTGAACGAATTTGGTTCTAGAAAGAATGTTCGACCTTCATTCGGAACATCCATAATATTTCCAAATTCTTTAAGCGTTAATGAATAACTTCTTCCATAAAGAGAAAATGAGATTTTCTCATTATTTTGTGAGAATTGAAAATTCTCATAGAATTCATTGATGTGAAGCGGATAGAGTGAACCTCTTAGATTAAGAAAAACATCCCACTTGATATTTGATAAGCTTTCAAGGGAGTAGGTAGTAAGATGATGTGTAAGAACTTCTCTCCCTTCAACAATAGACCTCATTGTAAAGAGCTTTTGTTTTTCAAAGAGATGTTTGGAGTAATTGAAGTGGATGTGAATTTGTTGAATGTAATTGCTTTAATAGACAAATGATGAATGTTGTCTAGTAAACTTTAATGAGGTAGGTAGCTGAATTGAGAGCACTTTGACAGAGATATCAATTTGTACTTTTGCAATCTATTGATCATTGAATTTATGCAAGAGTGTTAGGACAAATCAATCGTGTCAGGTGTTCTGCGGTCGAACCACGGTCGACCGTGGGAGCAGCCGTACAGTGACAGATTTATACTTTTGCAAAATCAACTTAAGCACACAATAAGCACCACATAAGCAAAATCAATTTAAGCACAAAATAAACACCACGTTACTAGTTATCTTACACATAATTGTTTGTGTCAACATTTAAGC
This sequence comes from Rutidosis leptorrhynchoides, assembly GCF_046630445.1. NCBI lineage: Eukaryota > Viridiplantae > Streptophyta > Magnoliopsida > Asterales > Asteraceae > Rutidosis > Rutidosis leptorrhynchoides. The sequence goes on along the minus strand of NC_092333.1, from coordinate 530,591,074 downwards.
ACTTCACAGAGTACACAAATAAAGATTATTATCTCAAACACACGTTATGCCCTATTGCAAGAAATTGTTTTGACAAATCCTTTCAACGCTTTCTTGAACCTAGAGTGATTTTCACTAATCTCTTCCTCTCGCTTCAGAATCCTGTCGATCTTGGTTTTGAAATTCGAATTAACAAATTCTTGATGTTCCCGTAAGTTCGCTTCCTTATCTTCTATCTCCTCTTCATCCGATTCTTCCTTTAGTTGATAGTTCTCAATCTCTTCGAGATCCTCTTGAAGACTCGGTCTTCTTCCACGAGAGGATTCTCCTAGACGACCACTTCGGATGATGGTTGACTTATCCAGTGGCTCGAATGAAGGTTGTTGAACAATAGCGTGTGTCACTTTAAGGTAGCTGAACAAGCTGTTCAGATTCATTCCATACGGTAGAGATCTAGTTGATTCAGTCATTAGGTTGCTCATTCGGGATGCCATCAGAAATGCCACATTAATCTCCATGTTTAATTCAATTACACACATGACAAAAATCTGGGTGACATGAATGTTAGCGTGGTTTCCCAGCCTACAGTAGATGTTGTGGTCAATGATTTTGTTCAAGATATCCAGATCTAATTGGAGATCCATTCCGGTTAGTCCCTTGGATAGGATTTCTGAGTGATTGGCATTAGGTTTGCAAAGAAAGGTTAATACATCGATAGCTTGAATAAACTCAGGAAGATGTTCTAGTTTGTGTCGTCTACTGTAGAACTCTATTCCTTCATTAGGAACACCAAGAATTTCACCAAAAGTACTGAGAGAAAATTCCCACCAGTTTTTGTTAAGATGAAATCTTATCATCTTAGTTTTTGTGTTGAAGCTATAGTTGGCATAGAATTCTCTTACCAACTCGGGATATATAGGTCCATTGATTAGTACGAACGAAGCTAGATTCCTTTGAAACAGCTTGTCAATTACTTCAGGGAATGCTTCAAGGCTTATGATTCTTCCTTCTGCTATTGCTCTTGTTTTTAGCCATTTCTTATTATATGTTGTACGTTGTCTCGCATCAGTTGGAGGATTATATATATTATCTCCTCCTCTAGATTGAGCATCTCGGGTCCTTGCCATTTTCTACACAATGATACCTCAAATTAATTCAAAGTGTATAATTTCAATTGTGAAATGTCCCGTTCTTATTTTTTTAAAAATGTTCCATATTAATTGGTTTCGTTGCGAGGTTTTGACCTCTATATGAGACGTTTTTCAAAGACTGCATTCATTTTTAAAACAAACCATAACCTTTATTTCATAAATAAAGGTTTAAAAAGCTTTACGTAGATTATCAAATAATGATAATCTAAAATATCCTGTTTACACACGACCATTACATAATGGTTTACAATACAAATATGTTACATCGAAATCAGTTTCTTGAATGCAGTTTTTAAACAATATCATACAAACATGGACTCCAAATCTTGTCCTTATTTTATATGCAACAGCGGAAGCTCTTAATATTCACCTGAGAATAAACATGCTTTAAACGTCAACAAAAATGTTGGTGAGTTATAGGTTTAACCTATATATATCAAATCGTAACAATAGACCACAAGATTTCATATTTCAATACACATCCCATACATAGAGATAAAAATCATTCATATGGTGAACACCTGGTAACCGACATTAACAAGATGCATATATAAGAATATCCCCATCATTCCGGGACACCCTTCGGATATGATATAAATTTCGAAGTACTAAAGCATCCAGTACTTTGGATGGGGCTTGTTGGGCCCGATAGATCTATCTTTAGGATTCGCGTCAATTAGGGTGTCTGTTCCCTAATTCTTAGATTACCAGACTTAATAAAAAGGGGCATATTCGATTTCGATAATTCAACCATAGAATGTAGTTTCACGTACTTGTGTCTATTTTGTAAATCATTTATAAAACCTGCATGTATTCTCATCCCAAAAATATTAGATTTTAAAAGTGGGACTATAACTCACTTTCACAGATTTTTACTTCGTCGGGAAGTAAGACTTGGCCACTGGTTGATTCACGAACCTATAACAATATATACATATATATCAAAGTATGTTCAAAATATATTTACAACACTTTTAATATATTTTGATGTTTTAAGTTTATTAAGTCAGCTGTCCTCGTTAGTAACCTACAACTAGTTGTCCACAGTTAGATGTACAGAAATAAATCAATAAATATTATCTTGAATCAATCCACGACCCAGTGTATACGTATCTCAGTATTGATCACAACTCAAACTATATATATTTTGGAATCAACCTCAACCCTGTATAGCTAACTCCAACATTCACATATAGAGTGTCTATGGTTGTTCCGAAATATATATAGATGTGTCGACATGATAGGTCGAAACATTGTATACGTGTCTATGGTATCTCAAGATTACATAATATACAATACAAGTTGATTAAGTTATAGTTGGAATAGATTTGTTACCAATTTTCACGTAGCTAAAATGAGAAAAATTATCCAATCTTGTTTTACCCATAACTTCTTCATTTTAAATCCTTTTTGAGTGAATAAAATTGCTATGGTTTCATATTGAACTCTATTTTATGAATATAAACAGAAAAAGTATAGGTTTATAGTCGGAAAAATAAGTTACAAGTCGTTTTTGTAAAGGTAGTCATTTCAGTCGAAAGAACGACGTCTAGATGACCATTTTAGAAAACATACTTCCACTTTGAGTTTAACCATAATTTTTGGATATAGTTTCATGTTCATAATAAAAATCATTTTCTCAGAATAACAACTTTTAAATCAAAGTTTATCATAGTTTTTAATTAACTAACCCAAAACAGCCCGCGGTGTTACTACGAAAACAAGTTCAAGTTCAAGTAAGATCATCACTTGAAATAAGATTGTTATAGTTATAGAAATTGAACCAAAGTTTGAATATGATTATTACCTTGTATTAGAATGATAACCTACTGTAAGAAACAAAGATTTCTTGAGGTTGGATGATCACCTTACAAGATTGGAAGTGAGCTAGCAAACTTGAAAGTATTCTTGATTTTATGTAACTAGAACTTGTAGAATATATGAAGAACACTTAGAACTTGAAGATAGAACTTGAGAGAGATCAATTAGATGAAGAAAATTAAAGAATGAAAGTGTTTGTAGGTGTTTTTGGTCGTTGGTGTATGGATTAGATATAAAGGATATGTAATTTTGTTTTCATGTAAATAAGTCATGAATGATTACTCATATTTTTGTAATTTTATGAGATATTTCATGCTAGTTGCCAAATGATGGTTCCCACATGTGTTAGGTGACTCACATGGGCTGCTAAGAGCTGATCATTGGAGTGTATATACCAATAGTACATACATCTAAAAGCTGTGTATTGTACGAGTACGAATACGGGTGCATACGAGTAGAATTGTTGATGAAACTGAACGAGGATGTAATTGTAAGCATTTTTGTTAAGTAGAAGTATTTTGATAAGTGTCTTGAAGTCTTTCAAAAGTGTATGAATACATATTAAAACACTACATGTATATACATTTTAACTGAGTCGTTAAGTCATCGTTAGTCGTTACATGTAAATGTTGTTTTGAAACCTTTAGGTTAATGATCTTGTTGAATGTTGTTAACCCATTGTTTATTATAACAAATGAGATGTTAAATTGTTATATTATCATGATATTATGATATATAATATATCTAAGTATGATGTATATACAGTTAAATGTCGTTACAACGATAATCGTTACATATATGTCTCGTTTCGAAATTATTAAGTTAGTAGTCTTATTTTTACATATGTATTTCATTGTTAATACACTTAATAATATATTTACTTATCATTTAACATAATTAACCAAGTGTATCAATATCTTAATATGATTCATATGTACCTAGTAAGACGTTGTTATAACGATAATCGTTATATATATCGTTTTCGAGTTTCTTAAATTAATAGTCTCATTTTTATGTATATAACTCATTGTTAAAATACCTAATGAGATACATACTTATAATAAAAACATGTTAACTATATATATAACCATATATATGTCATCGTATAGTTTGTACAAGTTTTAACGTTCGTGAATCACCGGTCAACTTGGGTGGTCAATTGTCTATATGAAACACATTTCAATTAATCAAGTCTTAACAAGTTTGATTGCTTAACATGTTGGAAACATTTAATCATGTAAATATCAATCTCAATTAATATATATAAACATGGAAAAGTTCGGGTCACTACAGTACCTACCCGTTAAATAAATTTCGTCCCGAAATTTTAAGCTGTTGAAGGTGTTGACGAATCTTCTGGAAATAGATGCGGGTATTTCTTCTTCATCTGATCTTCATGCTCCCAGGTGAACTCGGGTCCTCTACGAGCATTCCATCGAACCTTAACAATTGTTATCTTGTTTTGCTTAAGTCTTTTAACCTCACGATCCATTATTTCGACGGGTTCTTCGATGAATTGAAGTTTTTCGTTGATTTGGATTTCATCTAACAGAATAGTGAGATCTTCTTTAGCAAAACATTTCTTCAAATTCGAGACGTGGAAAGTGTTATGTACAGCCGCGAGTTGTTGAGGTAACTCAAGTCGGTAAGCTACTGGTCCGACACGATCAATAATCTTGAATGGTCCAATATACCTTGGATTTAATTTCCCTCGTTTACCAAATCGAACAACGCCTTTCCAAGGTGCAACTTTAAGCATGACCATCTCTCCAATTTCAAATTCTATATCTTTTCTTTTAATGTCAGCGTAGCTCTTTTGTCGACTTTGGGCGGTTTTCAACCGTTGTTGAATTTGGATGATCTTCTCGGTAGTTTCTTGTATAATCTCCGGACCCGTAATCTGTCTATCCCCCATTTCACTCCAACAAATCGGAGACCTGCACTTTCTATCATAAAGTGCTTCAAACGGCGCCATCTCAATGCTTGAATGGTAGCTGTTGTTGTAGGAAAATTCTGCTAATGGTAGATGTCGATTCCAACTATTTCCGAAATCAATAACACATGCTCGTAGCATGTCTTCAAGCGTTTGTATCGTCCTTTCGCTCTGCCCATCAGTTTGTGGATGATAGGCAGTACTCATGTCTAGACGAGTTCCTAATGCTTGCTGTAATGTCTGCCAGAATCTTGAAATAAATCTGCCATCCCTATCAGAGATAATAGAGATTGGTATTCCATGTCTGGATACAACTTCCTTCAAATACAATCGTGCTAACTTCTCCATCTTGTCATCTTCTCTTATTGGTAGGAAGTGTGCTGATTTGGTGAGACGATCAACTATTACCCAAATAGTATCAAAACCACTTGCAGTCCTTGGCAATTTAGTGATAAAATCCATGGTAATGTTTTCCCATTTCCATTCTGGGATTTCGGGTTGTTGAAGTAGACCTGATGGTTTCTGATGCTCAGCTTTGACCTTAGAACACGTCAAACATTCTCCTACGTATTTAGCAACATCGGCTTTCATACCCGGCCACCAAAAATGTTTCTTGAGATCCTTGTACATCTTCCCCGTTCTAGGATGTATTGAGTATCTGGTTTTATGAGCTTCTCTAAGTACCATTTCTCTCATATCTCCAAATTTTGGTACTCAAATCCTTTCAGCCCTATACCGGGTTCCGTCTTCCTGAATATTAAGATGCTTCTCCGATCCTTTGGGTATTTCATCCTTTAAATTTCCCTCTTTTAAAACTCCTTGTTGCGCCTCCTTTATTTGAGTAGTAAGGTTATTATGAATCATTATATTCATAGATTTTACTCGAATGGGTTCTCTGTCCTTCCTGCTCAAGGCATCAGCTACCACATTTGCCTTCCCCGGGTGGTAACGAATCTCAAAGTCGTAATCATTCAACAATTCAATCCACCTACGCTGCCTCATATTCAGTTGTTTCTGATTAAATATGTGTTGAAGACTTTTGTGGTCGGTATATATAATACTTTTGACCCCATATAAGTAGTGCCTCCAAGTCTTTAATGCAAAAACAACCGCTCCTAATTCCAAATCATGCGTCGTATAATTTTGTTCGTGAATCTTCAATTGTCTAGACGCATAAGCAATCACCTTCGTTCGTTGCATTAATACACAACCGAGACCTTGCTTTGATGCGTCACAATAAATCACAAAATCATCATTCCCTTCAGGCAATGACAATATAGGTGCCGTAGTTAGCTTTTTCTTCAATAACTGAAACGCTTTCTCTTGTTCATCATTCCATTCAAATTTCTTCCCTTTATGCGTTAATGCAGTCAAGGGTTTTGCTATTCTGGAAAAATCTTGGATGAACCTTCTGTAGTAACCAGCTAGTCCTAAAAACTGGCGTATGTGTTTCGGAGTTTTCGGGGTTTCCCACTTTTCAACAGTTTCTATCTTTGCCGGATCCACCTTAATACCTTCTTTGTTCACTATGTGACCGAGGAATTGAACTTCTTCCAACCAAAATGCACACTTTGAAAACTTAGCGTACAATTCTTCCTTCCTTAATACTTCTAACACCTTTCTCAAATGTTCACCGTGTTCTTGGTCATTCTTTGAGTAAATAAGTATGTCATCAATGAAAACAATGACAAACTTGTCAAGGTATGGTCCACACACTCGGTTCATAAGGTCCATGAACACAGCTGGTGCATTAGTTAAACCAAACGGCATGACCATAAACTCGTAATGACCGTAACGTGTTCTGAAAGCAGTCTTTGGAATATCATCTTCTTTCACCTGCATTTGATGATACCCGGAACGTAAGTCAATCTTTGAATAAACAGACGAGCCTTGTAGTTGATCAAATAAGTCGTCGATTCTCGGTAGTGGGTAGTGGTTCTTGATGGTAAGTTTGTTCAACTCTCGGTAGTCGATACACAACCTGAATGTACCATCTTTCTTCTTGACAAACAAAACAGGAGCTCCCCACGGTGATGTACTTGGTCGAATGAAACCACGCTCTAAAAGTTCTTGTAATTGGCTTTGCAGTTCTTTCATCTCGCTGGGTGCGAGTCTGTAAGGAGCACGAGCTATTGGTGCAGCTCCTAGTACAAGATCTATTTGAAATTCAACGGATCGATGTGGGGGTAATCCCGGTAATTCTTTCGGAATTACATCGGGAAATTCTTTTGCAATGGGAACATCATTGATGCTATTTTCTTCAGTTTGTACTTTCTCGACGTGTGCTAGAACAGCATAGCAACCTTTTCTTATTAGTTTTTGTGCCTTCAAATTACTAATAAGATGTAGCTTCGTGTTGCCCTTTTCTCCGTACACCATTAAGGGTTTTCCTTTTTCTCGTATAATGCGAATTGCATATTTGTAACAGACGATCTCTGCTTTCACTTCTTTCAACCAGTCCATACCGATTATCATATCAAAACTCCCTAACTCTACTGGTATCAAATCAATCTTAAATGTTTCGCTAACCAGTTTAATTTCTCGATTCCGACATATATTATCTGCTGAAATTAATTTACCATTTGCTAATTCGAGTAAAAATTTACTATTCAATGGCGTCAATGGACAACTTAATTTAGCACAAAAATCTCTACTCATATAGCTTCTATCCGCACCCGAATCAAATAAAACGTAAGCAGATTTATTGTCAATAAGAAACGTACCCGTAACAAGCTTCGGGTCTTCCTGTGCCTCTGCTGCATTAATATTGAAAACTCTTCCGCGGCCTTGTCCATTCGTGTTCTCCTGGTTCGGGCAATTTCTAATAATGTGGCCCAGTTTTCCACATTTATAACAAACTACATTGGCATAACTTGCTCCGACACTACTTGCTCCACCATTACTCGTTCCGACACCATTTGTTCCTTTCGTTCTATTAACCCCTGGTCCGTAGACCTCACACTTCGCCGCGCTATGACCATTTCTTTTACACTTGTTGCAAAATTTGGTGCAGAACCCCGAGTGATACTTTTCACACCTTTGGCATAGCTGCTTCTGATTGTTGTTGTTGTTGCGGTTATTATTGTTGTTGGGATGATTGTTGTAGTTGCTGTTGTTGTTGTTGTTGGGCCGTTTGTTGTAGTTGCGATTGTTGGGATAATTGTTGCGATTATTGTTGTAATTGCTGTTGTTGTTGTATTGGTGATTCTTATCACCGTTTTCCTCCCACTTTCTTTTGACTTGCTTCACATTGGCCTCTTCAGCAGTCTGTTCTTTAATTCTTTCTTCAATCTGGTTTACTAGTTTGTGAGCCATTCTACATGCCTGTTGTATAGAGGCGGGCTCGTGTGAACTTATATCTTCTTGGATTCTTTCCGGTAATCCTTTCACAAACGCGTCGATCTTCTCTTCCTCATCTTCGAATGCTCCCGGACACAATAGGCACAATTCTGTGAATCGTCTTTCGTACGTGGTAATATCAAATCCTTGGGTTCGTAACCCTCTAAGTTCTGTCTTGAGCTTATTGACCTCGGTTCTGGGACGGTGCTTCTCGTTCATCAAGTGCTTGAATGCTAACCACGGTAGTGCGTACGCATCGTCTTGTCCCACTTGCTCTAGATAGGTATTCCACCATGTTAACGCAAAACCTGTGAAGGTATGCGTAGCGTACTTCACTTTGTCCTCTTCAGTACACTTACTTATGGCAAACACCGATTCGACCTTCTCGGTCCACCGTTTCAATCCGATCGGTCCTTCGGTTCCATCAAATTCCAAAGGTTTACAGGCAGTGAATTCTTTGTAGGTGCATCCTACACGATTTCCTGTACTGCTAGTGTAACGACCCGGAAATTTCCGACCAAATTTAAACCTTAATCTTTATATGTTTCCGACACGATAAGCAAAATCTGTAATATTGAGTCTAGAAAGTTTAAAATCTATATTCGGATAATCAATTACCCTTTAACCATGTCTGACGATTCACGAACCATTAATTGTAACTAAGATATGTGTGTATATATATTTAAATATAAATTATATTATAATACTTATTATTTAAAAACATATCTATATAAATGAAAGTATATTAATAAAATAAATAAAATAGATATAAATTAAAAATTGGGGAGTTTTTGGAAGACGTTTAGATATTAACCGTTTAGCAATGATTCACGATGTAACACAGTTCGGAGAAGACTGTCGGTAATTAGAAGCCAAACTAAATGATGGCTACACTGTTTTCATTCGAATTCACATTTCTTACATTTAGGAATATTATTATATTATTTATTATTATTATAATTATTATTATATTATATATTCAATTCAATTACCGTTCTATTTTACATCACAATCATAATCGATATGATTATATATATCATTATGCATACAAAAGACCATTGCTATTGTTAAAAGTGGGATTACTGTTTTTTTTCCCTTTTTATTTTATCCTTCCTTCCACCAATTTATCCTTTATATATACATGTGCATTATTAGCTATAGAGATATATCATCTCTTTGTTTCTTCTCCGTAAACAATAAAACCACCACCGAATCTTCGGTCACCTGCACAACACCCATCCGCTACCACCACCTTCCAAACCACCACTTCAACTACCATAGACCGCCACCACTTGCGTTGAAACACCATCTGAAACTCCACAACATGACCAAGAAGTATTCGTTGCTATTCGGTTCTTGCTAAACTGTTCGAAGACCCACAGACCATAACCATCACTAAACTACTCTATTCGTTGTTTGTTCTTGTTCGATATCATCCACCAAATCACACCCCAACCTATTTCTGTTTACATGAAATAACCATAACAACCACCTTCACCCTTAATCATCATCCCATCATTAACTACCACAATCATCTTTAACAACAACCTATCACCTTTCTTTTGTATATTTTTCTGTTTCGATCTCCATAGACAACCGCCATCACCTACGTTCTTCACCACTTTTAATCACCAAGATAATCGATATTGTTTCACGAATTGATTTCCTGTTGAAGCACCACCCTTACCACGATTCCATCAACAAACAAACCCACCTGTAAAATTACAGTTTCTGTTGGACAACAAACAACTTAAATTCGAATATGGCTGTGTTATGTTCTAACCAGAAAACCAATCCCCACCGTCCCCGTCACCTGCTATTGTTTCCCTTTACTGTTTTTTTTTATTCAACACATCACACCACAACCGCCATTTTAAACACCATCGATCACCGTTTTTCTTCCTTCATCGAAACCCACCACCAATTAAAACTGCCACTGATGTACTATGTGATCGAACTGCTGCTACTGTTTTGACGATGAAGATGAGTGTGATATATTATGATGAATTAAATTACAACAAAAATAACAAAGGGGTGAGTCACGGATTATATAATCACAGTTTAAAGTGTTGTTCAGCGAGTACTTGCATATAAAATTATTGGTGGCTAGTCGATGGGATCCAGCTGGATACAAGCATCGAAATATTTTCTCTTGTTGTCTATTACTTCTATAAAATTCCACTCACCCATAATTAAATTATTTTGGTTGTCTAAAAGGGAGAAGGAAAAGAGGAAACATAGACCCACTTGTATCATCAAAGTTAAAAAAAATGGACCAAAATGTTCTTTTCCTTAGCCAAGGAGTTATACGGTTTTATTTTTTTTAAATGGATTTCCGAGTTCTTTCACTTATGTTGGGCCAAAGTCTTATGTTGGGCCGAAAAATCAAATCGTCTATTGGCCCATGAAGAAACGAATTCGTTGATAAGTTATAGAGAATGATTATGAAAATGATTATGATAGTTGATGTTATATGCATGGTGCCGTGAATGATTTTGATGATGAGAATGGTATTATGGTGAGATATAATGATGATGATAATGGTTTTGTAAAATACATGATAAGCAAGATGATGATGCATATAGATAAGATGATAATGAAGAGGTTGTAATATGATAATAATGGGTTAAAAGAATAAATAGTACGAATTAAAAAAAAAATAATAACGGAGCATTAGTTTTGGAGTATTATTGGGACGTCGCGGGTACAAACCCGGACTTGGACATTATGTTTAGGGCTACCTTCTTAAGGTTCGTGAATCCGAGGCCAACCTTATACGTGTTCAATGATGTTATATGTATTTTTGCTACAAAATACATTAGGTGAGTATATAGATCCCTTTTAAACTCTAAATATTTTTGGGCTGAGAATACATGCGCTGTTTTTTTTATAAATGATTTACGTTATGGACACAAGTGATCAAAAATATAAATTCTACGTTGAGTTGTACCATGGCATATCTCTTTATACTTGGTAGCTAATATTTACGTGAGGAGCGTAAACGCGAATCCTGTTGATAGATCTATCGGGCCTGACAACCCCAACCGGGCTGGACGACCAGTTTTAAACGGTTGCACAGTACTTCATTTCTGTATACTACACTTGGTACGGTGTAGTAGTTATTTAAGAATATGCTGCTGTGATTTAAATGTTAAGTATAGTTACCAAGTGCTCAACGACTTTTCCATACACTTGCGAGTGTATTATGTATGTATATGAAATCTTGTGGTCCATAGTTATAACGCTGCTAGCAATAAAACCTATATCTCACCAACTTTATGTTGACCTTTTAAAGCATGTTTATTCTCAGGTACAAATTAAGTCTTCCGCAGTGCATTTGCTCATGTTAAGGACATTACTTGGAGTCGATCATCGCAATGGGACCAAATGTTGATGACTACGTCCAGGAGGATTAGGACGGGTTGTTAAAGTTGGTATCAGAGCGTTGGTCTTCGCGAACCAGGCCTTGCATTAGTGTGTCTGACTAGTAGTTGTTAGGATACATTAGTGAGTCTGGACTTCGACCGTGTCTGCCTGTCAAAAAGTTTTGCTTATCATTCTAGTCGGAAATCATCTGCTTATCATCCTTAGGAATTACCTGCTCATCATTCTTAAGTCTAGACACGTCTTACTGCATTTACTGCATTGATAGTGTATAGACAAAATTCATATCTTAGCGTATCTGATAATCCATATCTTAGCGCATCTGTAGACTTGCCTGACATATGCCGTAGGTTCCTCTGTAGTCTACGAAATCTTTAGTATTATATATATAGATATTCTATATAGTTAGAATATCATCCGATATCCGAAAATCATTTCACATCGAAGATCCATTCCATCCACCAAATTGCCCTCTTGGAAATGAACCTGAAGCACTTACTGGCGAACCTGTTCGAGAAACCATTTTCTCTCTCATTTCCAGAGTGTCTCGTTACGCTTATATACTATCCCATATCTCGAATCTTGTTCATTCGCTCGCTCCGACCGCCAATCATTCCGGTGTACTAGCAGAAGTTAACGAACCTCGCGCTCGTGTGACGACTTTGGAGAACATGGTGCGAAGGTTGCAAACACCAGCAGCAGCACCAGCAGCATAAACCGTACCACCATCATCAACGCCGACAATACCCTTATCACCCCAACCACAACCGCGTCGTGAACCTCAACATCATAATCCGTACCTCGAATATCAACATCACACGCCTCAAAATCACCATAGAGTATGATCTTCATTTTATATATCGTCCTACATCGATTACCTTCGCTTTACGTAACGTTCTACCTCATATATCTTCGTTCGACATGGTGATTATGAAATCTCTAATGTTTTAGAGATCATGTAATCCAGTATTAACGATAAAACAAATGAGTTTAATATCTTATTGACTCATTAAATCCAAGATTACATCCGATGAAAATATATATGCAAGTATATTTTCATAAAGATTGTAATTAAAAATTTTCTTGTACAAACTGTTAATGATGAAAATATTTTAACGGGTGGGTAGTACCCGAGGAATATTTGGATTTCACATTAATAAGTTATACTGTACATTTTTCGAATCTGATTCAACGGTCATTTGCTATCCTACTTGCAATTACCGATATACGTATCCGTTCATTCCAGATTAATCATTTCCATTTAAATTTCATATTTAGATTTTACCTACCCGAATCCAACAAGTGGCATAAAGAAGAAATATTGGACAAATTAAAAATTGTTAGAAACACACGAATTAACTAATTAAAAATCTGTTAAGGATTCTGTAGTGACCCGAACTTTTCCATGTTTATATATATTAATTGAGATTGATATTTACATGATTAAATGTTTCAAACATGTTAAGCAATCAAACTTGTTAAGACTTGATTAATTGAAATATGTTTCATATAGACAATTGACCACCCAAGTTGACCGGCGATTCACGAACGTTAAAACTTGTAAAAACGACATGATGATATATATATGGATATACATATGGTTAACATGAGATTATGATAAGTAAGTATCTCCATAAGTATATTAACAATGAGTTATATACATATAAACAAGACTACTAACTTAAGGATTTCGAAACGAGACATATATGTAACGATTATCGTTGTAACGACATTTAAATGTATATATATATCATATTAAGATATATTAATATATCATAATATCATGATAATATAATAATTTAACATCTCATTAGATATAATAAACAATGGGTTAACAACATTAATTGAGATCGTTAACTTAAAGGTTTTAAAACAACACTTACATGTAACGACTAACGATGACTTAACGACTCAGTTAAAATGTATATACATGTAGTGTATTTAGATGTATTAAAATACTTTTGGAAGACTTCAAGACATATATCAAAACACTCATACTTAACGAAAATGGTTACAGTTACTTTTCCATTCTTTTCTTTCATCAAGAATTCTAGTCGTATTCTAACCCGTATTATACACAGCTTCAAAACGTACTTACTATGAGTATATACCAATAGGAACTAGCATAGGATTCCACTCTTGATTATGTCATGTATGACTAATCAATTTTAACTTCTACCATGAGCTAGTCAACTAACTAGAACTCCTTTTAACCCCACTCACCACTCACCAATTACCACTCATCATTCACTCCATTTCACTTCCAATTCTCTTTCTAATTCTCTCTCGACACACACACACTATTATGAACGTATTTTTCCAGTAGTTAATCATCATCTACATCAAAAATCACTTCAAGAATCAAGCTATAATCATCATAGGAAGAACACTTCAAGAACACTTCAAAAATCCCTTCAAGTTTACTAATTTACTTCCAAGCTTTCTAATCCATTCCAAGTAATCATCTAAGATCAAGAAACCTTTGTTATATACAGTAGGTTATCTTTCTTATTCAAGGTAATATTCATATTCAAACTTTGATTCAATTTCTATAACTATAAACTATCTTAATTCGAGTAAAAATCTTACTTGAACTTGTTTTTGTGTCATGATCCTACTTCAAGAACTTTCAAGCCATCCAAGATCCTTTGAAGCTAGATCATTTCTTGTCACTTCTAGTAGGTTTACCTACTAAACTTGAGGTAGTAATGATGTTCATAACATCATTCGATTCGTATATATAAAACTATCTTATTTGAAGGTTTAAACTCGTAATCACTAGAACATAGTTTAGTTAATTCTAAACTTGTTCGCAAACAAAAGTTAATCCTTCTAACTTGACTTTTAAAATTAACTACACACATGTTCTATATCTATATGATATGCTAACTTAATGATTTAAAACCTGGAAACACGAAAAACACCGTAAAACTGGATTTACGCCGTCGTAGTAACACCGCGGGCTGTTTTGGGTTAGTTAATTAAAAACTATGATAAACTTTGATTTAAAAGTTGTTATTCTGAGAAAATGATTTTTATTTTGAACATGAAACTATATCCAAAAATTATGGTTAAACTCAAAGTGGAAGTATGTTTTCTAAAATGGTCATCTAGACGTCGTTCTTTCGACTGAAATGACTACCTTTACAAAAACTACTTGTAACTTATTTTTCCGACTATAAACCTATACTTTTCTGTTTAGATTCATAAAATAGAGTTCAATATGAAACCATAGCAATTTGATTCACTCAAAACGGATTTAAAATGAAGAAGTTATGGGTAAAACAAGATTGGATAATTTTTCTCATTTTAGCTACGTGAAAATTGGTAACAAATCTATTTCAACCATAACTTAATCAACTTGTATTATATATTATGTAATCTTGAGATACCATAGACACGTATACAATGTTTCGACCTATCATGTCGACACATCTTTATATATTTCGGAACAACCATAGACACTCTATATGTGAATGTTGGAGTTAGCTATACAGGGTTGAGGTTGATTCCAAAATATATATAGTTTGAGTTGTGATCAATACTGAGATACGTATACACTGGGTCGTGGATTGATTCAAGATAATATTTATCGATTTATTTCTGTACATCTAACTGTGGACAACTAGTTGTAGGTTACTAACGAGGACAGCTGACTTAATAAACTTAAAACATCAAAATATATTAAAAGTGTGGTAAATATATTTTGAACATACTTTGATATATATGTATATATTGTTATAGGTTCGTGAATCAACCAGTGGCCAAGTCTTACTTCCCGACGAAGTAAAAATCTGTGAAAGTGAGTTATAGTCCCACTTTTAAAATCTAATATTTTTGGGATGAGAATACATGCAGGTTTTATAAATGATTTACAAAATAGACACAAGTACGTGAAACTACATTCTATGGTTGAATTATCGAAATCGAATATGCCCCTTTTTATTAAGTCTGGTAATCTAAGAATTAGGGAACAGACACCCTAATTGACGCGAATCCTAAAGATAGATCTATTGGGCCTAACAAACCCCATCCAAAGTACCGGATGCTTTAGTACTTCGAAATTTATATCATATCCGAAGGGTGTCCCGGAATGATGGGGATATTCTTATATATGCATCTTGTTAATGTCGGTTACCAGGTGTTCACCATATGAATGATTTTTATCTCTATGTATGGGATGTGTATTGAAATATGAAATCTTGTGGTCTATTGTTACGATTTGATATATATAGGTTAAACCTATAACTCACCAACATTTTTGTTGACGTTTAAAGCATGTTTATTCTCAGGTGAATATTAAGAGCTTCCGCTGTTGCATACTAAAATAAGGACAAGATTTGGAGTCCATGTTTGTATGATATTGTGTAAAAACTGCATTCAAGAAACTGATTTCGATGTAACATATTTGTATTGTAAACCATTATGTAATGGTCGTGTGTAAACAGGATATTTTAGATTATCATTATTTGATAATCTACGTAAAGCTTTTTAAACCTTTATTTATGAAATAAAGGTTATGGTTTGTTTTAAAAATGAATGCAGTCTTTGAAAAACGTCTCATATAGAGGTCAAAACCTCGCAACGAAATCAATTAATATGGAACGTTTTTAATCAATAAGAACGGGACATTTCAGTTGGTATCCGAGCGTTGGTGTTAGAGAACCAGAAAATTTGCATTAGTGTGTCTTATCGAGTTTGTTAGGATGCATTAGTGAGTCTGGACTTCGACCGTGTTTTCTTTAAAAATGATTGCTTAACATTTTTGTTGGAAACTATATATTTTTAACATATGAATATTATGTGATATATTAATCTCTTAACGTGTTTGATATTATGTGATAGATGTCTACCTCTAGAACAAGTCCCATTGACTCACCTAATAATAATGAAGAGTCAAATGTAAATTAGAATGATTCGTGGACTGATTCACAAGTTCCCGAAGAGGAACCGGAAGAAGAGTCGGAACCGGAAGAAGAATCGGAACCGGAAGAAGAATCGGAACCGGTGGGGGAAATAATAAAACGGTTAAGTAAAAGAGAATCCTCAACCAACCGACCAAGGTTAATTATGGTCAATGGTGTTTCCGCCAAGGAAGCAAAATATTGGGAGGATTACCAATTCTCCGATGAATCGGATTCCGACGAGAATTCCGATGATGTTATAGAAATTACCCCAACTGAATTTAAAAAGCCAAAAGAAAATAATAAGGAAAAGGGCATAAAAATAGAGAAATCTAATTCCAACCCCGATGAACTTTATATGTATCGTCAACGCCCGAAGTCCTTAAGTTGTAACAATGACCCGGGAACCTCTAAACCACCAGGTTTTTCTAAACCAATGTGGACAACGACGGCTCGTATTAGGGGAACATCATATATCCCTAGAAACTTGGCAAAACAAACCAAAACCGAAGAAGAAGAAACGAGCGAGTCGGAATAAGATAGTTGTATTCGTGTGGTGTAATATATGTAATATAGTGTTCGTATGCTTTATGATATATGTAAAAATTGCTTGTATTAATAAGTATTTTTTTATGAATCTAACTCTTGTCTATTTTACAGTTTAAAAACACAAAATGGATAGACAACCCAATATTTTAAGAGACCTACCCGGAGACATGATTGATGAAATCTTGTCTAGAGTCGGCCAGAATTCCTCGGCACAACTATTTAAGGCGAGATCAGTTTGTAAGACATTCGAAGAACGTTCCAAGAATGTCTTGGTTTATAAGAGACTTTCGTTTGAAAGATGGGGGATATCACATTGGGAAACCCATAAGTTACGATGTGTTTACTTTGACGCATATATTGCAGGGAACCCAAATGCTATTTTACGCAACGGGTTAAGAAATTATTTTGACTCAATATATCCGAATATTGGACTTCGTGATTTAGAAAAAGCGGCTAACATGCAACATAAAGAAGCATGTTATGCTTAAGGATTAGTAATGTTCGCTTCTCACCAAAGTGAGAACAAGAACATCGGGCTACAACTATTAAACAAAACATTTCCACAAGTGACGGAGTCGGTAATTGGGGTAAGAAATGAGGTTTTTAGATTATTACGGGACTGTTGGACATTACGTAACCCTCGTCCCTTTGACGACGTTACAACACGCTGACTTATCAACGGCCATAACGGTTATGTTGCACAAGACCAAGGATGGGAAGTAGTCCTAGTAAAACCAGAATGCATGACTTATTTCTGGACGTATGAATTACGTGTCTTTATTGCCTTTGCTGAACGACTTGTGTACTAGCTAGAATTATCTTCACAACTATCTTGTATCAAAGTTATTGTGTGCTATATTTCATGCTTTATGTAAAATAAGCGGTATTGTAAGTTTGTAAAATATTGTATAAAAGTTTGAACGCGAAATATTATTATAATCAGTTTTTCATATAGAATTGTAGTAGTTGAATTGTATATTAGCTACTAAGTATGAACTTAACGGGTAGGTACTACCCGAATTTAAACTTATAAAACGCTAATATGAAGAAAAAGCTTTTATAAATGAGTTCATATTATGCTACGAAATACTATTAACTACTCTTAATATTCTGTATGATTAACTTGTTCCATTTAACTATTTTGAAGGAAATGGCACCGACTACTCGACACACCGTGAATATGAATGAAGAGGAATTCTGTACTTTTCTAGCTTCAAACATAGCCACAGTACAGGCTGCGCTACATACCAACAATAACCTTGGATCTAGCAGTACAGGAAATCGTGTAGGATGCACCTACAAAGAATTCACTGCCTGCAAACCTTTGGAATTTGATGGAACCGAAGGACCGATCGGATTGAAACGGTGGACCGAGAAGGTCGAATCGGTGTTTGCCATAAGTAAGTGTACTGAAGAGGACAAAGTAAAGTACGCTACGCATACCTTCACAGGTTCTGCGTTAACATGGTGGAATAACTATCTAGAGCAAGTGGGACAAGACGATGCGTACGCACTACCGTGGTCAGCATTCAAGCACTTGATGAACGAGAAGTACCGTCCCAGAACCGAGGTCAATAAGCTCAAGACAGAACTTAGAGGGTTACGAACCCAAGGATTTGATATTACCACGTACGAAAGACGATTCACAGAATTGTGCCTGTTGTGTCCGGGAGCATTCGAAGATGAGGAAGAGAAGATCGACGCGTTTGTGAAAGGATTACCGGAAAGAATCCAAGAAGATATAAGTTCACACGAGCCCGCCTCCATACAACAGGCATGTAGAATGGCTCACAAACTCGTGAACCAAATTGAAGAAAGAATTAAAGAACAGACTGCTGAAGAGGCCAATGTGAAGCAAGTCAAAAGAAAGTGGGAGGAAAACGGTGATAAGAATCACCAATACAACAACAACAGCAATTACAACAATAATCGCAACAATTATCCCAACAATCGCAACATCAATCGCAACTACAACAAACGGCCTAACAACAACAATAACAACAACAACAACAGCAACTACAACAATCATCCCAACAACAATAATAACCGCAACAACAACAACAATCAGAAGCAGCTATGCCAAAGGTGTGAAAAGTATCACTAGGGGTTCTGCACCAAATTTTGAAACAAGTGTAAAAGAAATGTTCATAGCGCTGCGAAGTGTGAGGTCTACGGACCAGGGGTTAATAGAACGAAAGGAACAAATGGTGTCAGAACGAGTAATAGCGGAGCAAGTAGTGTCAGAGCAAGTTATGCCAATGTAGTTTGTTATAAATGTGGAAAACTGGGCCACATTATTAGAAATTGCCCGAACCAGGAGAACACGAATGGACAAGGCCGTGGAAGAGTTTTCAATATTAATGCGGCAGAGGCACAGGAAGACCCGGAGCTTGTTACGGGTACGTTTCTTATTGACAATAAATCTGCTTACGTTTTATTTGATTCGGGTGCGGATAGAAGCTATATGAGTAGAGATTTTTGTGCTAAATTAAGTTGTCCATTGACGCCTTTGGATAGTAAATTTTTACTCGAATTAGCAAATGGTAAATTAATTTCAGCAGATAATATATGTCGGAATCGAGAAATTAAACTGGTTAGCGAAACATTTAAGATTGATTTGATACCAGTAGAGTTAGGGAGTTTTGATGTGATAATCGGTATGGACTGGTTGAAAGAAGTGAAAGCGGAGATCGTTTGTTACAAAAATGCAATTCGCATTATACGAGAAAAAGGAAAACCCTTAATGGTGTACGGAGAAAAGGGCAACACGAAGCTACATCTTATTAGTAATTTGAAGGCACAAAAACTAATAAGAAAAGGTTGCTATGCTGTTCTAGCACACGTCGAGAAAGTACAAACTGATGAAAAGAGCATCAATGATGTTCCCGTCGCAAAAGAATTTCCTGATGTATTTCCGAAAGAATTACCGGGATTACCCCCACAGCGATCCGTTGAATTTCAAATAGATATTGTACCAGGAGCTGCACCAATAGCTCGTGCTTCTTACAGACTCGCACCCAGCGAGATGAAAGAACTGCAAAGCCAATTACAAGAACTTTTAGAGCATGGTTTCATTCGACCAAGCACATCACCGTGGGGAGCTCCTGTTTTGTTTGTCAAGAAGAAAGATGGTACATTCAGGTTGTGTATCGACTACCGAGAGTTGAACAAACTTACCATCAAGAACCGCTACCCACTACCGAGAATCGATGACTTATTTGATCAACTACAAGGCTCGTCTGTTTATTCAAAGATTGACTTACGTTCCGGGTATCATCAAATGCGGGTGAAAGAAGATGATATTCCAAAGACTGCTTTCAGAACACGTTACGGTCATTACGAGTTTATGGTCATGCCGTTTGGTTTAACTAATGCACCAGCTGTGTTCATGGACCTTATGAACCGAGTGTGTGGACCATACCTTGACAAGTTTGTCATTGTTTTCATTGATGACATACTTATTTACTCAAAGAATGACCAAGAACACGGTGAACATTTGAGAAAGGTGTTAGAAGTATTGAGGAAGGAAGAATTGTACGCTAAGTTTTCAAAGTGTGCATTTTGGTTGGAAGAAGTTCAATTCCTCGGTCACATAGTGAACAAAGAAGGTATTAAGGTGGATCCGGCAAAGATAGAAACTGTTGAAAAGTGGGAAACCCCGAAAACTCCGAAACACATACGCCAGTTTTTAGGACTAGCTGGTTACTACAGAAGGTTCATCCAAGACTTTTCCAGAATAGCAAAACCCTTGACTGCATTAACGCATAAAGGGAAGAAATTTGAATGGAATGATGAACAAGAGAAAGCGTTTCAGTTATTGAAGAAAAAGCTAACTACGGCACCTATATTGTCATTTCCTGAAGGGAATGATGATTTTGTGATTTATTGTGATGCATCAAAGCAAGGTCTCGGTTGTGTATTAATGCAACGAACGAAGGTGATTGCTTATGCGTCTAGACAATTGAAGATTCACGAACAAAATTATACGACGCATGATTTGGAATTAGGCGCGGTTGTTTTTGCATTAAAGACTTGGAGGCACTACTTATATGGGGTCAAAAGTATTATATATACCGACCACAAAAGTCTTCAACACATATTTAATCAGAAACAACTGAATATGAGGCAGCGTAGGTGGATTGAATTATTGAATGATTACGACTTTGAGATTTGTTACCACCCGGGGAAGGCAAATGTGGTAGCCGATGCCTTGAGCAGGAAGGACAGAGAACCCATTCGAGTAAAATCTATGAATATAATGATTCATAATAACATTACTACTCAAATAAAGGAGGCGCAACAAGGAGTTTTAAAAGAGGGAAATTTAAAGGATGAAATACCCAAAGGATCGGAGAAGCATCTTAATATTCGGGAAGACGGAACCCGGTATAGGGCTGAAAGGATTTGGGTACCAAAATTTGGAGATATGAGAGAAATGGTACTTAGAGAAGCTCATAAAACCAGATACTCAATACATCCTGGAACGGGGAAGATGTACAAGGATCTCAAGAAACATTTTTGGTGGCCGGGTATGAAAGCCGATGTTGCTAAATACGTAGGAGAATGTTTGACGTGTTCTAAGGTCAAAGCTGAGCATCAGAAACCATCAGGTCTACTTCAACAACCCGAAATCCCGGAATGGAAATGGGAAAACATTACCATGGATTTCATCACTAAATTGCCAAGGACTGCAAGTGGTTTTGATACTATTTGGGTAATAGTTGATCGTCTCACCAAATCAGCACATTTCCTGCCAATAAGAGAAGATGACAAGATGGAGAAGTTAGCACGACTGTATTTGAAGGAAGTCGTCTCCAGACATGGAATACCAATCTCTATTATCTCTGATAGGGATGGCAGATTTATTTCAAGATTCTGGCAGACATTACAGCAAGTATTAGGAACTCGTCTAGACATGAGTACTGCCTATCATCCACAAACTGATGGGCAGAGCGAAAGTACGATACAAACGCTTGAAGACATGCTACGAGCATGTGTTATTGATTTCGGAAACAGTTGGGATCGACATCTACCATTAGCAGAATTTTCCTACAACAACAGCTACCATTCAAGCATTGAGATGGCGCCGTTTGAAGCACTTTATGGTAGAAAGTGCAGGTCTCCGATTTTTTGGAGTGAAGTGGGGGATAGACAGATTAGGGGTCCGGAGATTATACAAGAAACTACCGAGAAGATCATCCAAATTCAACAACGGTTGAAAACCGCCCAAAGTCGACAAAAGAGCTACGCTGACATTAAAAGAAAAGATATAGAATTTGAAATTGGAGAGATGGTCATGCTTAAAGTTTCATCTTGGAAAGGTGTTGTTCGATTTGGTAAACGAGGGAAATTAAATCCAAGGTATATTGGACCATTCAAGATTATTGATCGTGTCGGACCAGTAGCTTACCGACTTGAGTTACCTCAACAACTCGCGGCTGTACATAACACTTTCCACGTCTCAAATTTGAAGAAATGTTTTGCTAAAGAAGATCTCACTATTCCGTTAGATGAAATCCAAATCAGCGAAAAACTCCAATTCATCGAAGAACCCGTCGAAATAATGGATCGTGAGGTTAAAAGACTTATGCAAAACAAGATACCAATTGTTAAGGTTCGATGGAATGCTCGTAGAGGACCCGAGTTCACCTGGGAGCGTGAAGATCAGATGAAGAAGAAATACCCACATCTATTTCCAGAAGATTCGTCAACACCTTCAACAGCTTAAAATTTCGGGACGAAATTTATTTAACGGGTAGGTACTGTAGTGACCCGAACTTTTCCATGTTTATATATATTAATTGAGATTGATATTTACATGATTAAATGTTTCCAACATGTTAAGCAATCAAACTTGTTAAGACTTGATTAATTGAAATATGTTTCATATAGACAATTGACCACCCAAGTTGACCGGCGATTCACGAACGTTAAAACTTGTAAAAACGACATGATGATATATATATGGATATACATATGGTTAACATGAGATTATGATAAGTAAGTATCTCCATAATTATATTAACAATGAGTTATATACATATAAACAAGACTACTAACTTAAGGATTTCGAAACGAGACATATATGTAACGATTATCGTTGTAACGACATTTAAATGTATATATACATCATATTAAGATATATTAATATATCATAATATCATGATAATATAATAATTTAACATCTCATTAGATATAATAAACAATGGGTTAACAACATTAATTGAGATCGTTAACTTAAAGGTTTTAAAACAACACTTACATGTAACGACTAACGATGACTTAACGACTCAGTTAAAATGTATATACATGTAGTGTATTTAGATGTATTAAAATACTTTTGGAATACTTCAAGACATATATCAAAACACTCATACTTAACGAAAATGGTTACAGTTACTTTTCCATTCTTTTCTTTCATCAAGAATTCTAGTCGTATTCTAACCCGTATTATACACAGCTTCAAAACGTACTTACTATGAGTATATACCAATAGGAACTAGCATAGGATTCCACTCTTGATTATGTCATGTATGACTAATCAATTTTAACTTCTACCATGAGCTAGTCAACTAACTAGAACTCCTTTTAACCCCACTCACCACTCACCAATTACCACTCATCATTCACTCCATTTCACTTCCAATTCTATTTCTAATTCTCTCTCGACACACACACACTATTATGAACGTATTTTTCCAGTAGTTAATCATCATCTTCATCAAAAATCACTTCAAGAATCAAGCTATAATCATCATAGGAAGAACACTTCAAGAACACTTCAAAAATCCCTTCAAGTTTACTAATTTACTTCCAAGCTTTCTAATCCATTCCAAGTAATCATCTAAGATCAAGAAACCTTTGTTATATACAGTAGGTTATCTTTCTTATTCAAGGTAATATTCATATTCAAACTTTGATTCAATTTCTATAACTATAAACTATCTTAATTCGAGTAAAAATCTTACTTGAACTTGTTTTTGTGTCATGATCCTACTTCAAGAACTTTCAAGCCATCCAAGATCCTTTGAAGCTAGATTATTTCTTGTCACTTCCAGTAGGTTTACCTACTAAACTTGATGTAGTAATGATGTTCATAACATCATTCGATTCGTATATATAAAACTATCTTATTTGAAGGTTTAAACTCGTAATCACTAGAACATAGTTTAGTTAATTCTAAACTTGTTCGCAAACAAAAGTTAATCCTTCTAACTTGACTTTTAAAATTAACTACACACATGTTCTATATCTATATAATATGCTAACTTAATGATTTAAAACCTGGAAACACGAAAAACACCGTAAAACCGGATTTACGCCGTCGTAGTAACACCGCGGGCTGTTTTGGGTTAGTTAATTAAAAACTATGATAAACTTTGATTTAAAAGTTGTTATTCTGAGAAAATGATTTTTATTTTGAACATGAAACTATATCCAAAAATTATGGTTAAACTCAAAGTGAAAGTATGTTTTCTAAAATGGTCATCTAGACGTCGTTCTTTCGACTTAAATGACTACCTTTACAAAAACTACTTGTAACTTATTTTTCTGACTATAAACCTATACTTTTCTGTTTAGATTCATAAAATAGAGTTCAATATGAAACCATAGCAATTTGATTCACTCAAAACGGATTTAAAATGAAGAAGTTATGGGTAAAACAAGATTGGATAATTTTTCTCATTTTAGCTACGTGAAAATTGGTAACAAATCTATTTCAACCATAACTTAATCAACTTGTATTATATATTATGTAATCTTGAGATACCATAGACACGTATACAATTTTTCGACCTATCATGTTGACACATCTATATATATTTCGGAACAACCATAGACACTCTATATGTGAATGTTGGAGTTAGCTATACAGGGTTGAGGTTGATTCCAAAATATATATAATTTGAGTTGTGATCAATACTGAGATACGTATACACTGGGTCGTGGATTGATTCAAGATAATATTTATTGATTTATTTCTGTACATCTAACTGTGGACAACTAGTTGTAGGTTACTAACGAGGACAGCTGACTTAATAAACTTAAAACATCAAAATATATTAAAAGTGTGGTAAATATATTTTGAACATACTTTGATATATATGTATATATTGTTATAGGTTCGTGAATCAACCAGTGGCCAAGTCTTACTTCCCGACGAAGTAAAAATCTGTGAAAGTGAGTTATAGTCCCACTTTTAAAATCTAATATTTTTGGGATGAGAATACATGCAGGTTTTATAAATGATTTACAAAATAGACACAAGTACGTGAAACTACATTCTATGGTTGAATTATCGAAATCGAATATGCCCCTTTTTATTAAGTCTGGTAATCTAAGAATTAGGGAACAGACACCCTAATTGACGCGAATCCTAAAGATAGATCTATTGGGCCTAACAAACCCCATCCAAAGTACCGGATGCTTTAGTACTTCGAAATTTATATCATATCCGAAGGGTGTCCCGGAATGATGGGGATATTCTTATATATGCATCTTGTTAATGTCGGTTACCAGGTGTTCACCATATGAATGATTTTTATCTCTATGTATGGGATGTGTATTGAAATATGAAATCTTGTGGTCTATTGTTACGATTTGATATATATAGGTTAAACCTATAACTCACCAACATTTTTGTTGACGTTTAAAGCATGTTTATTCTCAGGTGAATATTAAGAGCTTCCGCTGTTGCATACTAAAATAAGGACAAGATTTGGAGTCCATGTTTGTATGATATTGTGTAAAAACTGCATTCAAGAAACTGATTTCGATGTAACATATTTGTATTGTAAACCATTATGTAATGGTCGTGTGTAAACAGGATATTTTAGATTATCATTATTTGATAATCTACGTAAAGCTTTTTAAACCTTTATTTATGAAATAAAGGTTATGGTTTGTTTTAAAAATGAATGCAGTCTTTGAAAAACGTCTCATATAGAGGTCAAAACCTCGCAACAAAATCAATTAATATGGAACGTTTTTAATCAATAAGAACGGGACATTTCAGATTCCACGCTAACTGTTCCGGCTAACTGTTTCCAGCTAACTGATTAACATTTAATTTATCGCAATTTACATTCTCGCAATTTTAAATTTCTGCACTGTACATACTGTCGGGACACATGTACAACAATACGTCGGATTAATTCTGAGACAACACGTTGTATAATGGGTCATGATATATATTTATTTATTTTATGCACTTTAAATTAACGGGACACGTATACAAGGTTTCGACTTATCATATTGACCCATCTATATATATATTTCGGAACAACCATAGACACTCTATATGTGAAGGTGGGAGTTGGCTATACAGGGTCGGAGTTGATTCCAAAATATATATATACTTTGAGTTGTGATCGACACTGAGACCGGTACACGGGTCACGATACGTATTAATTAATTCGAATATTATATATTTAATTTATATATATGAATTTATTGGACCATTGGACAATCGGATTATTGGACTGCTAACTTTGGACAATTAAAATGAATTAAAATATTGTTTATAACATATGAAATTAAACAAATCTTCAAGCTTGCCACTTGATTTCATCTTAAACCTCATTTGTATCTTGATGATTACAACTCGCGTTCAAACCTATCATGATTCTTGAAAACACCTCGATCGAGAAGTTGAACCAGCTGCACCTCGTCTATGGAAGAAAGATTCATGCATACAGTTATGCACCCGAAAAACCCTCGAAACCAAATTCGTAGTTTAACACATACCGTGTTGAATCCTTTGCCATTTATTTACAAAAACAATCCTACAATTCCTTTTCAAGAAGCTAATTTTGTCACAGCTCCACTTCGACTTCTCAGTAAGACTACTCTTATTATAATCTCGATATATACGTTATCCTTTCGCCGTCATTACCAAAGAACCTTTTATATTCCACGACATTATCAGCAGATGTATCAGCAACTCGTCATCTCTTTGGCGGAATCCGCAATCAGTATTTCGAAAAATCTCGCAGAACTTCTCCAGTTATACCTATAACGTTTATCCCCTAAGAATTTCATACATCGAATGTGAAGTTTCTGAAGAACACCCTGAACTCTGAAGTAGTTCTTGAAATGCTGATGAAGCAGCAAAAATTGTAACGACTTTAACAGTCAAAAGTTTGTTGATAAAGTACAGTGTGTTGGGAAAAGCTCAGAAAAAGAGAAGGTTTGGAACTGGAAAACGGATTGAGCAAAGTATAAAGGAGGCTGTGGATAAATCACAAAGACTGAACCTGCCTTCAAAGAATCCAAATAATTCAGTGCCTGCTGAAACCGTTAGTAAGGACACTACTCCTTATTCTAAACCTTTCCAGATGATATTCTTCATCATCATCTTAGCTTAGATATTATAAGATATCTTCATATCTTCCGTTATACATATTCTCCATATTCTGGAGATATTTTCACAATTATTCCTATCCGAGATCATGTATTTCTCCGTAATATCTGCGTTACAATATAAAAGAAACTGTGTTAGTTTCTAAATTCTGAAACCTCCGAATTTAAAATAGGAATGTTCTGAAGCAGTGTTGGGAACTGATGCATGAATTAGTATAATATAATGAAACTTGATCAACTTCATTATATTACAGTAAGTCATGTTGAGTTTCTAATGGAATGTGATGATTCATAGTACCGTCATCATGTGCCATGTTACACGGCTCTTACATTCTATTCAATCTCCAAATATATCAAGAACATATCATCTTGATAGTTATATCTTTCTGGATATTCTGGTAATTTGACAAATCAAAATCGTGCCATTACCATTTCTTTCTAAGAGCATTAGCTATGTTCATTCCAAAATTTCATACCTACGAATTCCGGACCATTGCTCATTTGGCTCGGGGTCGGGAAGAGACAACAAAAGTATGAAGCTCCGAAAAATAATGAAGAATATGAAGCCCGATAGTAACCCCGAAATTACAAACCGTGTATATTATGCAGATAGCAATATAAAGACACGGGAGAATTAGAAACACTATAAACACAAGAGCATAGTAGAAGTAAATAGATTCTTCTTGTGGTAGATGAAAAAGAAGAATGACAGATGTGAAAATTTAGAGTATATCAAGGATCAGAATGGGATGAAGCATATTGACAAATGCCTTAAAATAGGAAATAAGGAGAAAGAGTAGAAGATGTGAGTTGAGGAAAATAAGGAAACGAAGGGGTGAATTTATAGGAAAAAAATATGACAGGGAAATCGAAACAGATTGCCACATTAAATCAAAGAAGATCCTGATCGCCGAAGAACCAAATCTTATTACGTAAGATTTTCCCTGAATTCCTTAAAATCCGGAAATCAATCTTAATCCCGTCATCGGTTAAAATAATTCCATATTCACTCATTTCATTCTTTTGTGATAGCTTCACTCGTGCGCTTCACATGATCGAATAGTTTTATCCATATCTTTCAATAATGATAAAACTCTATTATTACCTCATATTTGTCATGAAAACATTCCTATTGTTATTTATGACAACCTATACCAAATTTCGGGGACGAAATTTCTTTAACGGGTGGGTACTGTAACGACCCGGAAATTTTCGACCAAATTTAAACCTTAATCTTTATATGTTTCCGACACGATAAGCAAAATCTGTAATATTGAGTCTAGAAAGTTTAAAATCTATATTCGGATAATCAATTACCCTTTAACCATGTCTGACGATTCACGAACCATTAATTGTAACTAAGATATGTGTGTATATATATTTAAATATAAATTATATTATAATACTTATTATTTAAAAACATATCTATATAAATGAAAGTATATTAATAAAATAAATAAAATAGATCTAAATTAAAAATTGGGGAGTTTTTGGAAGACGTTTAGATATTAACCGTTTAGCAATGATTCACGATGTAACACAGTTCGGAGAAGACTGTCGGTAATTAGAAGCCAAACTAAATGATGGCTACACTGTTTTCATTCGAATTCACATTTCTTACATTTAGGAATATTATTATATTATTTATTATTATTATAATTATTATTATATTATATATTCAATTCAATTACCGTTCTATTTTACATCACAATCATAATCGATATGATTATATATATCATTATGCATACAAAAGACCATTGCTATTGTTAAAAGTGGGATTACTGTTTTTTTTCCCTTTTTATTTTATCCTTCCTTCCACCAATTTATCCTTTATATATACATGTGCATTATTAGCTATAGAGATATATCATCTCTTTGTTTCTTCTCCGTAAACAATAAAACCACCACCGAATCTTCAGTCACCTGCACAACACCCATCTGCTACCACCACCTTCCAAACCACCACTTCAACTACCATAGACCTCCACCACTTGCGTTGAAACACCATCTGAAACTCCACAACACGACCAAGAAGTATTCGTTGCTATTCGGTTCTTGCTAAACTGTTCGAAGACCCACAGACCATAACCATCACTAAACTACTCTATTCGTTGTTTGTTCTTGTTCGATATCATCCACCAAATCACACCCCAACCTATTTCTGTTTACATGAAATAACCATAACAACCACCTTCACCCTTAATCATCATCCCATCATGAACTACCACAATCATCTTTAACAACAACCTATCACCTTTCTTTTGTATATTTTTCTGTTTTGATCTCCATAGACAACAGCCATCACCTACGTTCTTCACCACTTTTAATCACCAAGATAATCGATATTGTTTCACGAATTGATTTCCTGTTGAAGCACCACCCTCACCACGATTCCATCAACAAACAAACCCACCTGTAAAATTACAGTTTCTGTTGGACAACAAACAACTTAAATTCGAATATGGCTGTGTTATGTTCTAACCAGAAAACCAATCCCCACCGTCCCCGTCACCTGCTATTGTTTCCCTTTACTGTTTTTTTTATTCAACACATCACACCACAACCGCCATTTTAAACACCATCGATCACCATTTTTCTTCCTTCATCGAAACCCACCACCAATTAAAACTGTCACTGATGTACTATGTGATCGAACTGCTGCTACTGTTTTGACGATGAAGATGAGTGTGATATATTATGATGAATTAAATTACAACAAAAATAACAAAGGGGTGAGTCACGGATTATATAATCACAGTTTAAAGTGTTGTTCAGCGAGTACTTGCATATAAAATTATTGGTGGCTAGTCGATGGGATCCAGCTGGATACAAGCACCGAAATATTTTCTCTTGTTGTCTATTACTTCTATAAAATTCCACTCACCCATAATTAAATTATTTTGGTTGTCTAAAAGGGAGAAGGAAAAGAGGAAACATAGACCCACTTGTATCATCAAAGTTAAAAAAAATGGACCAACATGTTCTTTTCCTTAGCCAAGGAGTTATACGGTTTTATTTTTTTTAAATGGATTTCCGAGTTCTTTCACTTATGTTGGGCCAAAGTCTTATGTTGGGCCGAAAAATCAAATCGTCTATTGGCCCATGAAGAAACGAATTCGTTGATAAGTTATAGAGAATGATTATGAAAATGATTATGATAGTTGATGTTATATGCATGGTGCCGTGAATGATTTTGATGATGAGAATGGTATTATGGTGAGATATAATGATGATGATAATGGTTTTGTAAAATACATGATAAGCAAGATGATGATGCATATAGATAAGATGATAATGAAGAGGTTGTAATATGATAATAATGGGTTAAAAGAATAAATAGTACGAATTAAAAAAAAATAATAAAGGAGCATTAGTTTTGGAGTATTATTGGGACGTCGCGGGTACAAACCCGGACTTGGACATTATATTTAGGGCTACCTTCTTAAGGTTCGTGAATTCGAGGCCAACCTTATACGTGTTCAATGATGTTATATGTATTTTTGCTACAAAATACATTAGGTGAGTATATAGATCCCTTTTAAACTCTAAATATTTTTGGGCTGAGAATACATGCGCTGTTTTTTTTATAAATGATTTACGTTATGGACACAAGTGATCAAAAATATAAATTCTACGTTGAGTTGTACCATGGAATATCTCTTTATACTTGGTAGCTAATATTTACGTGAGGAGCGTAAACGCGAATCCTGTTGATAGATCTATCGGGCCTGACAACCCCAACCGGGCTGGACGACCAGTTTTAAACGGTTGCACAGTACTTCGTTTCTGTATACTACACTTGGTACGGTGTAGTAGTTATTTAAGAATATGCTGCTGTGATTTAAATGTTAAGTATGGTTACCAAGTGCTCAACGACTTTTCCATACACTTGCGAGTGTATTATGTATGTATATGAAATCTTGTGGTCCATAGTTATAACGCTGCTAGCAATAAAACCTATATCTCACCAACTTTATGTTGACCTTTTAAAGCATGTTTATTCTCAGGTACAAATTAAGTCTTCCGCTGTGCATTTGCTCATGTTAAGGACATTACTTGGAGTCGATCATCGCAATGGGACCAAATGTTGATGACTACGTCCAGGAGGATTAGGACGGGTTGTTAAAGCTAGATCCAAGGTTATTGTTGGTATGTAGCGCAGCCTGTACTGCGGCTATGTTTGAAGCTAGAAAAGTACGGAATTCCTCTTCATTCATATCCATGGTGTGTCGAGTAGTCAGTGCCATTTCCTTCAAAATAGTCAAATGGAACAAGTTAATCATACAGAATATTAAGAGTAGTTAATAGTATTTCGTAGCATAATATGAACTCATTTATAAAAGCTTTTTCTTCATATTAGCGTTTTATAAGTTTAAATTCGGGTAGTACCTACCCGTTAAGTTCATACTTAGTAGCTAATATACAATTCAACTACTACAATTCTATATGAAAAACTGATTATAATAATATTTCGCGTTCAAACTTTTATACAATATTTTACAAACTTACAATACCGCTTATTTTACATAAAGCATGAAATATAGCACACAATAACTTTGATACAAGATAGTTGTGAAGATAATTCTAGCTAGTACACAAGTCGTTCAGCAAAGGCAATAAAGACACGTAATTCATACGTCCAGAAACAAGTCATGCATTCTGGTTTTACTAGGATTACTTCCCATCCTTGGTCTTGTGGAACATAACCGTTATAGCCGTTGATAAGACAGCGTGTTGTAACGTCGTCAAAAGGACGAGGGTTACGTAATGTCCAACAGTCCCGTAACAATCTAAAAACCTCATTTCTTACCCCAATTACTGACTCCGTCACTTGTGGAAACGTTTTGTTTAATAGTTGTAGCCCGATGTTCTTGTTCTCACTTTGGTGAGAAGCGAACATTACTAATCCGTAAGCATAACATGCTTCTTTATGTTGCATGTTAGCCGCTTTTTCTAAATCACGAAGTCCAATATTTGGATATATTGAGCCAAAATAATTTCTTAACCCGTTGCGTAAAATAGCATTTGGGTTCCCCGCAATATATGCGTCAAAGTAAACACATCGTAACTTATGGGTTTCCCAATGTGATATCCCCCATCTTTCAAACGAAAGTCTCTTATAAACCAAGACATTCTTGGAACGTTCTTCGAATGTCTTACAAACTGATCTCGCCTTAAATAGTTGTGCCGAGGAATTCTGGCCGACTCTAGACAAGATTTCATCAATCATGTCTCCGGGTAGGTCTCTTAAAATATTGGGTTGTCTATCCATTTTGTGTTTTTAAACTGTAAAATAGACAAGAGTTAGATTCATAAAAAAAATACTTATTAATACAAGCAATTTTTACATATATCATAAAGCATAAGCACACTATATTACATATATTACACCACACGAATACAACTATCTTATTCCGACTCGCTCGTTTCTTCTTCTTCGGTTTTGGTTCGTTTTGCCAAGTTTCTAGGGATATATGATGTTCCCCTAATACTAACTGTCGTTGTCCACATTGGTTTAGAAAAACCTGGTGGTTTAGAGGTTCCCGGGTCATTGTTACAACTTAAGGACTTCGGGGGTTGACGATACATATAAAGTTCATCGGGGTTGGAATTAGATTTCTCTATTTTTATGTCCTTTCCCTTATTATTTTCTTTTGCCTTTTTAAATTCAGTTGTGGTAATTTCTATAACATCATCGGAATTCTCGTCGGAATCCGATTCATCGGAGAATTGGTAATCCTCCCAATATTTTGCTTCCTTGGCGGAAACACCATTGACCATAATTAACCTTGGTCGGTTGGTTGAGGATTTTCTTTTACTTAACCGTTTTATTATTTCCCCCACCGGTTCTATTTCTTCATCCGGTTCCGATTCTTCTTCCGGTTCCGATTCTTCTTCTGGTTCCGACTCTTCTTCTGGTTCCTCTTCGGGAACTTGTGAATCAGTCCACGAATCATTCCAATTTACATTTGACTCTTCATTATTATTAGGTGAGTCAATGGGACTTGTTCTATAGGTAGACATCTATCACATAATGTCAAACACGTTAAGAGATTAATATATCACATAATATTCATATGTTAAAAATATATAGTTTCCAACAAAAATGTTAAGCAATCATTTTTAAAGAAAACACGGTCGAAGTCCAGACTCACTAATGCATCCTAACAAACTCGATAAGACACACTAATGCAAATTTTCTGGTTCTCTAAGACCAACGCTCGGATACCAACTGAAATGTCACGTTCTTATTGATTAAAAATGTTCCATATTAATTGGTTTCGTTGCGAGGTTTTGACCTCTATATGAGACGTTTTTCAAAGACTGCATTCATTTTTAAAACAAACCATAACCTTTATTTCATAAATAAAGGTTTAAAAAGCTTTACGTAGATTATCAAATAATGATAATCTAAAATATCCTGTTTACACACGACCATTACATAATGGTTTACAATACAAATATGTTACATCGAAATCAGTTTCTTGAATGCAGTTTTTACACAATATCATACAAACATGGACTCCAAATCTTGTCCTTATTTTATATGCAACAGCGGAAGCTCTTAATATTCACCTGAGAATAAACATGCTTTAAACGTCAACAAAAATGTTGGTGAGTTATAGGTTTAACCTATATATATCAAATCGTAATAATAGACCACAAGATTTCATATTTCAATACACATCCCATACATAGAGATAAAAATCATTCATATGGTGAACACCTGGTAACCGACATTAACAAGATGCATATATAAGAATATCCCCATCATTCCGGGACACCCTTCGGATATGATATAAATTTCGAAGTACTAAAGCATCCAGTACTTTGGATGGGGCTTGTTGGGCCCGATAGATCTATCTTTAGGATTCGCGTCAATTAGGGTGTCTGTTCCCTAATTCTTAGATTACCAGACTTAATAAAAAGGGGCATATTCGATTTCGATAATTCAACCATAGAATGTAGTTTCACGTACTTGTGTCTATTTTGTAAATCATTTATAAAACCTGCATGTATTCTCATCCCAAAAATATTAGATTTTAAAAGTGGGACTATAACTCACTTTCACAGATTTTTACTTCGTCGGGAAGTAAGACTTGGCCACTGGTTGATTCACGAACCTATAACAATATATACATATATATCAAAGTATGTTCAAAATATATTTACAACACTTTTAATATATTTTGATGTTTTAAGTTTATTAAGTCAGCTGTCCTCGTTAGTAACCTACAACTAGTTGTCCACAGTTAGATGTACAGAAATAAATCGATAAATATTATCTTGAATCAATCCACGACCCAGTGTATACGTATCTCAGTATTGATCACAACTCAAACTATATATATTTTGGAATCAACCTCAACCCTGTATAGCTAACTCCAACATTCACATATAGAGTGTCTATGGTTGTTCCGAAATATATATAGATGTGTCGACATGATAGGTCGAAACATTGTATACGTGTCTATGGTATCTCAAGATTACATAATATACAATACAAGTTGATTAAGTTATAGTTGGAATAGATTTGTTACCAATTTTCACGTAGCTAAAATGAGAAAAATTATCCAATCTTGTTTTACCCATAACTTCTTCATTTTAAATCCTTTTTGAGTGAATCAAATTGCTATGGTTTCATATTGAACTCTATTTTATGAATCTAAACAGAAAAAGTATAGGTTTATAGTCAGAAAAATAAGTTACAAGTCGTTTTTGTAAAGGTAGTCATTTCAGTCGAAAGAACGACGTCTAGATGACCATTTTAGAAAACATACTTCCACTTTGAGTTTAACCATAATTTTTGGATATAGTTTCATGTTCATAATAAAAATCATTTTCTCAGAATAACAACTTTTAAATCAAATTTTATCATAGTTTTTAATTAACTAACCCAAAACAGCCCGCGATGTTACTACGACGGCGTAAATCCGGTTTTACGGTGTTTTTCGTATTTCCAGGTTTTAAATCATTAAGTTAGCATATCATATAGATATAGAACATGTGTTTAGTTGATTTTAAAAGTTAAGTTAGAAGGATTAACTTTTGTTTGCGAACAATTTTAGAATTAACTAAACTTTGTTCTAGTGATTACAAGTTTAAACCTTCGAATAAGATAGCTTTATATGTATGAATCGAATGATGTTATGAACATCATTACTACCTTAAGTTCCTTGGATAAACCTACTGGAAAAGAGAAAAATGGATCTAGCTTCAACGGATCCTTGGATGGCTCGAAGTTCTTGAAGCAGAATCATGACACGAAAACAAGTTCAAGTAAGATCATCACTTGAAATAAGATTGTTATAGTTATAGAAATTGAACCAAAGTTTGAATATGATTATTACCTTGTATTAGAATGATAACCTACTATAAGAAACAAAGATTTCTTGAGATTGGATGATCACCTTACAAGATTGGAAGTGAGCTAGCAAACTTGAAAGTATTCTTGATTTTATGTAACTAGAACTTGTAGAATATATGAAGAACACTTAGAACTTGAAGATAGAACTTGAGAGAGATCAATTAGATGAAGAAAATTGAAGAATGAAAGTGTTTGTAGGTGTTTTTGGTCGTTGGTGTATGGATTAGATATAAAGGATATGTAATTTTGTTTTCATGTAAATAAGTCATGAATGATTACTCATATTTTTGTAATTTTATGAGATATTTCATGCTAGTTGCCAAATGATGGTTCCCACATGTGTTAGGTGACTCACATGGGCTGCTAAGAGCTGATCATTGAAGTGTATATACCAATAGTACATACATCTAAAAGCTGTGTATTGTACGAGTACGAATACGGGTGCATACGAGTAGAATTGTTGATGAAACTGAACGAGGATGTAATTGTAAGCATTTTTGTTAAGTAGAAGTATTTTGATAAGTGTCTTGAAGTCTTTCAAAAGTGTATCAATACATATTAAAACACTACATGTATATACATTTTAACTGAGTCGTTAAGTCATCGTTAGTCGTTACATGTAAATGTTGTTTTGAAACCTTTAGGTTAATGATCTTGTTGAATGTTGTTAACCCATTGTTTATTATAACAAATGAGATGTTAAATTGTTATATTATCATGATATTATGATATATAATATATCTAAGTATGATGTATATACAGTTAAATGTCGTTACAACGATAATCGTTACATATATGTCTCGTTTCGAAATCATTAAGTTAGTAGTCTTATTTTTACATATGTATTTCATTGTTAATACACTTAATAATATATTTACTTATCATTTAACATAATTAACCAAGTGTATCAATATCTTAATATGATTCATATGTACCTAGTAAGACGTTGTTATAACGATAATCGTTATATATATCGTTTTCGAGTTTCTTAAATTAATAGTCTCATTTTTATGTATATAACTCATTGTTAAAATACCTAATGAGATACATACTTATAATAAAAACATGTTAACTATATATATAACCATATATATGTCATCGTATAGTTTGTACAAGTTTTAACGTTCGTGAATCACCGGTCAACTTGGGTGGTCAATTGTCTATATGAAACACATTTCAATTAATCAAGTCTTAACAAGTTTGATTGCTTAACATGTTGGAAACATTTAATCATGTAAATATCAATCTCAATTAATATATATAAACATGGAAAAGTTCGGGTCACTACAAATTGTAGGCAACAAGTTTTGCAAACTTTGATTATCATCAATACTTAGACGTTTTGATGTTAATGTTCTTCACATTTTCACTCTATATTAGTGTCAATGAGTTTCCAACTAGATTAATATTTTCATAAAGTTCATATGTGTTCTAGACTTTTGAAATCATCATCAACACATGTTTTGACATTCAACATTATTACACTCAATTTGAAACAATGTCATTTATATCATATGAACAACGCTTCTATGAAAATCTAACCAAGATGTATAATGAACCCTAGAATTATCCAAAGTTAAATCAATGCATAGATATACAATAATTATTACTACAATTGTTTCTAAATTGTTCTTCAAGAACAATTTCAATTGTTTGCATCAATTTAGGTTTTGATTCATTCTAGTTAGGGTTTCTTCATAACCCTAATTCATCATACAAACACAATTGAATGCTAGGAAAGCCAGAATTGATCATACCGAAAGTAGGAATTGAAATTGAAGGAATGAGCGTTCTTCTTCGTGCGGTCGATCTTCTCAGCCGTGTGTAGGTGTGTGTTTTGAAGAGGGTTGAAAAGCAATAAAAGTGAGGGTTTAGTTTAATTTAAACAAGAATCAGACCACGCACGGTCGAATCACGATCGACCGTGGTGTTAGCCGTGCAGATATTTTTCTACGTACAGGACAGGAGTCTGCGGTCGAGTATACGGTCAGCCGTGGTGCTGCCGTGGATCCTTCTGATCACTTATTTCTTCACTTCTTCTTTCTTCGAACGCGTTTTCATGATTCTTAGGTTCTATAGAATACTTGAGGACAAGTTTTCTTTTCCTAACATTGAATGATTACATCCTCCCGATGTTTAATCATCAATGACACGTTTTTCTTTTCTATAGGGGCAGGATCAATGGGGAAGTAACCAATCGGGGGGAAGCAAATTTTATTTTTTCTTTTTTTTTGGATTTTTTTTCCGGCTTCAAGATCACACGAAAATATGAACATTTAGAAGAGACACTTCGTGATGAATGTTATTATTTAGGCGGGAAAACGATCGACAAAAATAACATTCAAGATAATATTGTTCGTGAAGAATATGAACATTTTTTTTCATGTTTTGTGAAGTAAAATTTAGCCCGATTTAGAGTTTAGGGTTTAGGGTTTAGGGTTTGGTGTTTTGGGTTTATTCCATAAACCCAAAACACCAAACCCTAAACCCTAAACCCTAAACTCTAAACCGTTCGTGTTAAAAACTCAATCTAAATCCTAAATCTAAACCCTAAATCTAAACCCTAAACCCTTAATTTCTAAACCCTAATATCTAAACCCTATAAACCCTAATATCTAAACCCCAATAGCTAAAACCTCAACATACGCTCGAAAAACACGATAATTGTTATATATTACTTCTTCGAGCGTTTTCCCGCCAAAATAAAAACATTTATCACAAAGTGTCTCTACTAAATGTTCATATTTTCATCTCATCTATAATGTTCGTGAACAAAGTTTTTTCAAAAAACAAAAAAAAAAGTTTTTTGCTTCCCCCCGCTTCCCCCCGATTGGTTACTTCCCTCTTGTTCCTACCACTATATATATATATATATATATATATATATATATATATATATATATATATATATATATATATATATATATATATATATATATATATATATATATATATATATATATATATATATATATATGTATATATATATGTATATATGTATATATATATATATATATATATATATATATATATATATGTATATATGTATATATATATATATATATATATATATATATATATATATATATTCATATTTAATTATTCATATAGTATACACAAAACGCATTAATCTAGTATTTATCATGCAATACATATTTTCACATAAACACACAATCCTAAGGCAAGTAAGCTTCCTACACTAATCTTTTGAAATCATTTTTCAAAAACAATTTTGCATTTGTAAGAAAAAACTTTCATTTACACAAAGTCTTTTGAGAAGGTTATTCTCATTAGAATTTGGTCATTGATTTTGATTGATTTTAAGTTTACCCAACCTTGACTTATCCCTACCATTGAATTGCTAGCTTGGTCCATTTTTCCCATGTTTTCAATTTTCCTAATAATAGACAATGGACTTTGATTACAAGATTTGTGTTTGCTAGAGTCGTGACATACATTCATTTTATGTTTACCTCTTGATGAATCACAAATAGTTATCCTTTCAAGTTTTCTTTTCAAGGTGTTATTTTCATCAATTAAAACTTTGTTAAGTTGTCTAACTTTGTGTAATTCTTTCTCCAAAAGTTTTACTTTGTCACGACTACTATCATACACAAATTTAATAGTCTTGTAATCATCTAACAATTCTTCATAATTAGAAGGATAGAATACATTTACCTCATTGCAATCCATGCTTGAGACATCGTCTTCTTTGAATGGAGATTGATAATGCTAAAAACGAACATATATTTCATAGCATTATCCCTCAAGAAAGACAAGCTTTTAGTTGCAACTGTTCTATTTACAAGTGATATTCGTTTAAATAATAAAAGGTGAAGACAAAAGACAGATTCGATGAAATGAAGACGCAAACGACCAAAAAGCTCAAAAGTACAAAGTACAATCAAAGTGGTTCCAATTATTGATAAGAAACGTCTCAAAATTACAAGAGTACAAGACACAAAATGCAAAGTACAAGATATTAAATTGTACGCAAGGACGTTCGAAAATCTGGAACCGGGACCAAAGTCAACTCTCAACGCTCGACACAACGGACTAAAAATTACAAGTCTACTATGTACAAGAATAAAATATAATATTTAAATAATTATATAAATTATTTATATATTATATATTATAATAAAAACCATCGGCAAAGCTAGGATCCAAAGTCTGTGAGCTAGTTTTTAGACCTCCGCACTCGCGGTACTTTTGTGAAGGAAACCTCAGCACTCGCGGAGGTCTACAGTGAAGTCAGGATCTATAAATTCAGCATTTTCGGACGTTTTATTTACACATATTTTTATTTTCTTTTTCTTAAAAACCCCATGTACCAAGTATCACTCCAATTAGTAATCTCAATTTGTAATTTTAATTTTAAGTTAGTGATAATAATAAGGTTGGGTTAGTCGAATGTTTTAAGGTCTTGTAAGTCGGAACTCTGTCCGTGTAACGCTACGCTATTTTTAACCACTGTAAGTTATGTTTATGTTATTTTCATTAATGTCTCGTAGCTAAGTTATTATTATGCTTATTTAAGCTGAAGTAATCATGATGTTAGGCTAAAAATATTAAAATTGGGTAATTAGGCTTTGTACCATAATTGGGGTTTGGACAAAAGAATGACACTTGTGGAAATTAGACTATGGGCTATTAATGGGCTTTATATTATTTTTAACTAAATGATAGTTTGTTAATTTTAATATAAAGATTTATAATTGGACATACCTATAAATAACCATATACACTCAATCGGACACGATGGGCGGGGTATTTATATGTACGAATAATCGTTCATTTAACCGGACACGGGAATGGATTAATAGTCTATGGAATTATTAAAACAGGGGTGAAATTATGTACAAGGACACTTGGCATAATTGATAACAAAGTATTAAAACCTTGGGTTACACGCAGTCGATAACCTAGTGTAATTATTAAACAAAGTATTAAAACCTTGTTACAGTTTAAGTCCCCAATTAGTTGGAATATTTGACTTCGGATATAAGGATAATTTGACGAGGACACTCGCACTTTATATTTATGACTGATGGACTGTTATGGACAAAAACCATACGGGCATATTAAATAATCCAAGACAAAGGACAATTAACCCATGGGAATAAACTAAAATCAACATGTCAAACATCATGATTACGGAAGTTTAAATAAGCATAATTCCTTTATTTTCATATTTAATTGCACTTCTAATTATCGCACTTTTATTTATTGTCACTGTATTTAATTGCACTTTTAATTATCGTACTCTTTAATTATCGCAATTTTATTTTATCGCACTTTTATTTTATCGCACTTTCGTTATCGTTATTTACTTTACATTTTAAATTAAGTCTTTTATATAATTAATATTTTACATTAGGTTTTAACTGTGACTAAAGTTTTAAAATCGACAAACCGGTCATTAAACGGTAAAAACCCCATTTTATAATAATAATATTACTTATTTATATATATTTGTATTTTTATAAGTTAAAACTAATATAGCGTTAAGCTTGTTTAAGTGTATCCATGTGGAACGAACCGGACTTACTAAAAACTACACTACTGTACGATTAGGTACACTGCCTATAAGTGTTGTAGCAAGGTTTAGGTATATCCATTCTATAAATAAATAAATAACTTGTGTCAAATTGTATCGTATTTAATAGTATTTTGTTGTAAAAATATAACTATTTCGTATACACCTCTACGCACATCAAGTATTTTTGGCGCCGCTGCCGGGGACTTATAAACGCCGAAAGCGCAACGCTATATATAAAAAAAAAATTATAAAAGTTTTTATTAAGTTCTTTTTATAAAAATATAAGTTTTAAAAATAATAAAAATATAAAAATACAAAAAGAAAGCAAAATACATTTATATTTTTAAGAGTTTATAATATTTATAAAGTGAATAAGTATTTTTATTATAGTTTTAAAATTAAATTTTTATTTAAGTTACCACTATA
This sequence comes from Rutidosis leptorrhynchoides, assembly GCF_046630445.1. Taxonomy (NCBI): domain Eukaryota; kingdom Viridiplantae; phylum Streptophyta; class Magnoliopsida; order Asterales; family Asteraceae; genus Rutidosis; species Rutidosis leptorrhynchoides. Next base: position 530,549,316 of record NC_092333.1, on the reverse strand, counting down.
TTTTTATGTATATTGAAAAACAAAATAAAAAAAAATTTTTGAACCTGAATAAAAAATCGACCTGCATCTTATCTGAAACCGGGGTATCCGCACTCACGGTACTTTCTGCCAGCTGGGATCCGCACTCGCGGAACTTTCTGACAGGTCAAACCTCAGACTGTAATTAATGCGAAATTAGGGTTAATTTTATTATTATTAATATTAATTAGGGTTTTAATTAAATTATTATTTAGTTTAAGTTTTTAATTTATTTGTATTATTAAGTTATAATTAGTTTTATTAAATATATAAACTAATACTTTTATAAAATATTAATATAAAAATAATATTTTTATAAAAATTGTACTTTTTACAACTATAAGTCTTATTTTTAAAATTTCGTATCTTTTTAATTGTTTATTCGTAATATTTGTATTTTTCGCTCGTATTTAGTTTTAAGTCATAGTTCTTGCCATAGTTATTTTTATTTCTAGATTTTTAGGCTCTGCCGTAAAGTCCCTTAAGTGCTTTTTCTTTATACTAAGATTTAGATGCTTTAGAATTTTGCGACGCCTTTTTAAGTTTTAGTACCTTTTTAAGTTATTGCCGTTTTGGGATATAGTATTCTTTTAAGCATTAATATTTTTAGACGCAACTTTTAATTCTTAGTTTTTAGTTCCTTTTTAAGTTTCGACGCGCTACTTTCTTATTTTTATTTTTCGACGCCTATTATTTTTCGACTTTTTATTTTTCGACGTTTTTCGACGCACTCTTTTTCTTTCTTATTTCTCGGCATTCTAGGTTTAGGACTTAGATTTTTTTTCTATTTCTTCTCTAAAATTTCTTTAAATTACGAAAAATTATTTTAAGCGGTTAAATTGATAGACATCAAAATTTTCTGGTTCGTAGTAATAGTTGGATTTGTACGTGGACCGGGTTATTGGAGCCAAACAGTACTCAAATATATTGAGACCAAACGAATCCTGCCCCTCTGCTGCATCTTTTGGCTATTCGAAACGTAGGCAAAATCAGAAAAGTCTATTAAATTGATAACTTATATAATTTTTCTTATTTTTATAACTAATAGGATATTCAGTGAATGCACCGAGCAAAACGTTCACCACCTTTTGTACGTTCACCACCTGTAACTCCATCAAGACATCTAGCAAATATTGTCGCCGTTGATTTTTCTTTAGAATCGTCATCCCGTCGACCAATTACTCCAATTCATATTTCCAATAATCCATTTTTTGAACCCGACCTCACAATTGAGAATTCGGAAAATATTCAGGGACGATTCCGAGATCCTGAACCACTAATCTTTCCTCCGGAACCACCAATCATTCAAACAGAGATTGTTGAGGAACGAACCATTAAATCAGAATCCTCTAGTGATTCAGATTCAACAAATTCAATAATGGAGAATCTGGAACCTCTAAGTATGGAAGACCGAATGAGAGCTAAACGCACTGGCCAAGGTCACGCAATTACTCAACCAGACATTAATGCGCCAGATTATGAAATCAAAGGACAAATTCTACACATGGTGACTAATCAATGCCAATTTAATGGTGCACCGAAGGAAGATCCAAATGAACATCTTCGTACCTTTAATAGGATCTGCACACTATTTAAAATAAGAGAAGTGGAAGATGAACAGATATATCTCATGTTATTTCCCTGGACTTTAAAGGGAGAAGCCAAAGATTGGTTGGAATCATTACCTGAAGGGGCGATTGATACATGGGACGTTTTAGTTGAAAATTTTCTTAAACAATTCCTTCCGGCATCTAAAGCCGTGAGACTTCAAGGAGAAATTGTTACGTTCACACAAAAGCCAAATGAAACTCTATATGAGGCGTGGACCAGATTTGGAAAGTTATTGAGAGGATGTCCGCAACATGGTTTAGATACCTGTCAAATAGTACAAATATTCTACCAAGGATGCGACATCACTACAAGGAAAGACATAGATATAGCAGCTGGTGGTTCTATTATGAAGAAAACAGAAACTGATGCTTACAAAATTATTGATAGCACTGCTTCCCACTCACATGAGTGGCACCAAGAAAAAGATATCGTTAGATCATCTAAGGCAGCTAGAGCCGATTTTAGCCATGACTTAGATTCCATTTCTGCTAAGATAGATGTTGTCGAGAGACGAATGGAAAAGATGACTAAAGATATTCACTCAATACGAATTAGTTGTGAGCAGTGTGGAGGACCACATTTGACAAAAGATTGTCTTAGTATTGAACTAACAATGGAACAAAGAGAGAATGTTTCATATCTAAACCAAAGGCCTGGAAATAATTATCAGAATAATTATCAACCGCCAAGACCAATTTACAATCAAAACCAGAATTATAACCGAAATATTCCATACAACAACCAACAAGGTCCTAGTAATCAACAAGTATCCAATAATACTTACAATCAGCAAAGACCTAATTTTCAAAACAAACCACCACAAACTGATGATAAAAAGCCAAATTTAGAAGACATGATGACGAAGCTAGTTGAATCTCAAACTCAATTTTTCACATCTCAGAAACAAACCAATGAACAAAATGCTCAAGCATTTAGAAATCAACAAGCTTCTATTCAAAATCTAGAACCAGAAGTAAGTAACCTAGCAAGGTTAATAGGTGAAAGAAAACCGAAAAGTCTACCTAGTGATACAAATGCTAACCCCCGGAATGAAACAGCTAAAGCTATTACCACAAGAAGTGGTATTACACTTAAACCACCTGAAATACCTGTAATTTCTGATGAAGCTATTCCTACTCCACAAGAACCACAACCTGAGCAAGATAAGGAAAAAGAACCGGTAGTTAAAAAGGTTAATGAAGATAACACAGTTAAGGCTAAACCTTATGTTAAACCATACCAACCACCACTTCCTTACCCGAGTAAAATGAGAAAAGAGAGACTTGAAGCCGAGCAATCCAAATTCTTGGATATGTTTAAACAGATAAATGTAAATCTTCCTTTCATTGATGTAATTTCAGGAATGCCTAGATATGCTAAATTTCTGAAAGATCTAATCTCGAATAGAAAGAAAATGGAAGAACTCTCGGCTGTTACTATGAATGCAAATTGTTCTGCAGTACTGTTGAATAAGATACCAGAAAAATTATCAGATCCAGGAAGTTTCACAATTCCATGTTTTCTGGGTAGTCTTAGTTCAATAGAAGCATTGGTAGACTTAGGTGCTAGTATAAATCTAATGCCGCATTCACTATACGCTAAACTAGACCTTGGAGAATTGAAACCAACACGAATAAGCATACAACTAGCCGATCGATCAATAAAATATCCTAGAGGGATAATGGAGAACATGCTAGTTAAAGTTGGTACTTTAGTATTTCCAGTAGATTTTGTTGTTCTGGACATGGAAGAAGATTCTCAAGTTCCTCTCATATTAGGAAGACCATTTTTAAACACGGCTAAAGCAATGATTGACGTGATTGGTAAGAAACTGAACCTAAGTATAGAGGACGAGAGTGTTACCTTTTCAGTTGATAGAGCCATGCAACAACCGCAATCTGCAGATGATACATGTTATTATATTCAAACTATAGAATCACATGCAGAATTGTTAGAAGAATTTCCAGAATTACAAAGAACAGGAGAATGTTCTTTAGGAGAAGGAACTGAACCAATTGATGAAACTGAAATGTTAGCTACACTTATGGCTAATGGATATGTACCAACAACAGAAGAAATTCAAATGCTAAAAGAAGAAGACAGATATTGATATAAATCATCGATAGAAGAACCACCGACATTAGAGTTAAAGCCACTTCCAAACCATTTGGAATACGCTTATTTACATGGTGAATCTGAATTACCTGTAATAATATCGTCTTCTCTTACTGAAAATGAAAAATCTCAACTCATTTCTGTGTTAAAAGCTCATAAACCAGCTATTGCATGGAAGATTCATGATATTAAAGGAATAAGTCTTTCGTATTGCACACATAAAATCCTTATGGAAGAAGGTCATAAAACGTATGTGCAACGCCAACGAAGACTAAATCCTAATATGCAAGATGTTTTTAAGAAAGAAATTATTAAACTGCTTGATGCAGGTTTAATTTATCCAATTTCTGATAGTCCATGGGTAAGCCCAGTTCAATGCGTGCCTAAGAAGGGTGGCATGACTGTCATCACAAATGAGAAAAATGAGCTTATTCCTACTAGGACTGTAACGGGATGGCGTGTTTGTATTGATTATATAAAATTGAATGACGCCACCAGAAAAGATCACTTTCCCTTACCTTTCATTGATCAAATGTTGGAAAGATTAGCCGGAAATAGTTACTATTGTTTTCTTGATGGTTTTTCCGGATATTTTCAAATTCCAATAGCACCCGAAGACCAAGAGAAAATCACATTCACGTGCCCTTATGGTACTTTTGCTTACAAACGCATGCCATTTGGACTTTGCAACGCCCCTGCAACCTTTCAAAGGTGCATGATGGCGATTTTTCACGACATGATAGAAGAATGCATGGAAGTTTTCATGGATGAATTTTCAGTCTTCGGTGATACATTTGAATCATGTCTAGTTAATCTTGAACGAATGCTTATTAGATGCGAACAATTAAATCTAGTACTTAATTGGGAGAAATGCCATTTCATGGTTAAAGAAGGCATCGTTCTTGGACATAAAATTTCAAAGGAAGGAATTGAAGTGGATAGAGCTAAAGTAGATGTAATTGCTAAACTTCCACATCCTACCAATGTTAGAGGAGTTAGGAGTTTTCTAGGGCATGCCGGTTTTTACCGACGTTTCATAAAAGATTTTTCTAAAATTGCCACTCCTATGAATAAACTCCTAGAAAAGGATGCTCCATTCATCTTTTCAGATGAATGTATCAAATATTTTAATATACTTAAAGAAAAACTCACTAATGCCCCGATCATGATAACTCCAAATTGGAATCTACCATTTGAACTTATGTGCGATGCAAGTGATTTTGCAATGGGAGCCGTTTTAGGACAAAGGATTGAAAAACGATTTCAACCTATATATTATGCTAGTAAGACGTTACAAGGAGCACAAAAGAATTATACAACAACTGAAAAAGAACTCCTTGCTATTGTCTTTGCTTTTGACAAATTTTGATCATATCTCGTTCTAGCTAAAACGGTGGTCTATACTGACCATCTGCTCTTAGATACCTATTTTCGAAACAAGATGACAAACCACGATTAATCCGTTGGATCTTACTCTTACAAGAGTTCGATATTGAAATCCGAGATAAAAAGGGAGCAGAAAATCTCGCCACTGATCATCTTTCTCGTCTTGAAAATCTTGAATTAGAAGTTCTAAATGAATCGGCCATACAAGAAAACTTTTCTGATGAATATCTATTGAAGATAGATTATAATGAAATTCTATGGTTTGCAGACTATGCAAACTACTTAGTATGTAGATTCCTTGAAAAAGGATTATCGTACCAAAAATGAAAGAAATTCTTTAGTGATATAAAACACTATTTCTGGGAAGATCCACATCTGTTTAAAAGTTGTCCCGATGGAATAATACGCCGATGTGTATTCGGAGATGAAGCTAGTCAAATCCTAAACCATTGTCACACAGGACCAACAGGAGGGCATTATGGGCCTCAACTTACAGTCAGAAAAGTTTATGATGCTGGATTCTATTGGCCTACAATTTTCAAAGACGCACACCTTCTTTGCAAATCATGTGATGCTTGTCAAAGGGTCGGAAAAATAAGTCAACGTGATGAAATGCCACAAAATGTCATTCAAGTATGTGAAGTATTTGACATTTGGGGTATTGACTTTATGGGTCCATTTCCAAAATCTCATAATAATCTCTACATTCTCGTTGCCATTGATTATGTATCTAAATGGGCGAAAGCACAACCTCTCCCAACTAACGATGCACGAGTTGTAGTCAACTTTTTAAAACGTCTTTTTGCAAGGTTTGGAACACCGAAAGCTTTAATAAGTGATCGGGGAACTCATTTCTGTAATAATCAACTTGAGAAAGTTCTTAAAAGATATGGAGTAACTCATAAAATCTCTACTGCTTATCATCCACAAACAAGTGGACAAGTTGAAAATACCAACCGAGCTTTAAAACGTATTCTAGAGAAAACCGTAGGATCAAATCCGAAGGAATGGTCCATGAAATTATAGGATGCACTCTGGGCTTTTAGAACAGCCTACAAAACTCCAATTGGAACCACACCTTTCAGACTTGTTTATGGAAAAGCATGTCATCTTCCAGTAGAAATTGAACACAAAGCATTTTGGGCTTTGAAGACATGTAATCTTGATTTACATGAAGCCAGACGTCTACGGTTAAGTCAATTAAACGAATTAGAAGAATTAAGACATGACGGATACGAAAATTCGTTAATCTATAAGGAAAGAACGAAGAAATGGCATGATAAAAGAATCAGATATTAAAAAGAATTCAAAGAAGGAGACAGAGTTCTTCTTTTCAATTCACGATTCAAGCTATTTCCTGAAAAATTGAAATCAAGATGGTCTGGACCATTTATAGTCAAAAGAGTTTTCCCATACGGAACAGTAGAATTAATAAATTCAAATGGGATTGAATTTAAGGTTAATGGTCACAGAATTAAACATTACATAGATAGTCCAATGGAAGTTGAAGATGAAGTTAATCACAATTTCGACACCACAGCTAACTAAGTGTGGGGAGAATCAAATCTTTAAAGGATAATATGTATTTCTGTTAGAGTTAGATTTTCTGTTTTCGTGTAGTTCTCGAGAATGGAATCCGAATGGTCTTTCCCTAGCAGACCCTAAAGAACTAGTCTTCTCCCCCCATTCTGAATTTTTATTTTTTTTTAGGTTTTACGAGATGAAGACTTCATGTGAACTAAACCATGGTCTAATGCTACACGCTTTGATCACTAAACGTAATAATGACACCCTTCCAAGTGAAATAGTATCATTAATCAGAGGTAAATTGGACGGAGTAAGAAACGTATCCAGAAACGAAAATAATAAGTTACAATTTGGTAAAGGAAAATCAAAATCCGCAGTGAAAAGAAGAGCACGACACCTTGAAAGATGTCACAAATGCGGAAAATGGTCACACGAAGGTAAATGTTCAAATAATCAAACCTATTCAAACACCGAATTTGTTACTTTATGCAGAGATGGACCGTTCATATGTTTAGAAGAAAAAACGTTGAATGCTCGAGGTTACGCCTATGTAGCTATGGAAAACCAATTAGTCCGACTATCTTATGAGTGGGCTAGAGCATATCACTAAGAAATCTATTTCACAGGTAAGTATGTACAGTTTTTATTTTTATTTTTATTTTTAACCTTTTGATAATAAACGCTAATTTGTTCGCTATAAAGTATTAAATTGGTATTCGATAAAATTAAGTCTTGCGACCGAAATTTTTGATATCATACAAAAATTTATTACATCACTGCGAAATTTACCGTTTATTCTTAAGGTATAAATATCTTTAATCAATCAATCAAAATATTTCAAAAATTCGTCATGAGTTAAATTAGGTCATGGAACTGAAATTACTTTACCGAAAAGAGGGGCGTAAATATTTGATAATATTTGATTGATTAAAGTGGGATAAAAGACCAAAAAGATTTTTAATTTTATTTTTACCATGTTTTTAAAATTAATATTTAAAAATTAAATTAATATTGTGAACCTTTTAAAATCAATATATTTAAGTTTGTAAATATTTGAAAAAAAATTAATATTTTTAATATAAGTTTGTATGTATAAAAACAAAAATATAATATAAATTTGGTATGAATTTTTAAATTTTAATAATATGAATTTTTAATTTTATGCATTTTAAATTTAAGTTTGGTGTGAATTTAAAAACAAAAATTTACTTTATTTCGCTAAGTTAAAAATATGATTTTTAAAATTTGTCGTGAGTTGAAGACTAGGTCGTTGAACCGAAATTGCTCTACCCAAGGGAGGGACGAGAACTTTTATTATCATTATTTTTAATCTTATTGACTTAAAGTACGCCAAAAACATTAAAAAAACCCAAAAATCTTTGCTTTTAAAACAACGTTTTAAAATGACGAAATTTTAAAATTTTGTCGAGGGATGGACTAAGTCAACATACCGAAACAACCTCATCCTAAATAAAAAAGGAAAACAAAATTTTAAATTACTCCATAAATTGTTTTATTATTAAAGGTTTTATATATAAAAAAAACAACCGCACTCGCGGTACTTTGTGGGTACCCACATCCGCACTCGCGGAGGTTGTAAAATGCAGAAGGGGATAACTGGTCGAACAGACCAGTCCCCAACACCCCATCTCATTTTTTTTATTTTTCTGCGAAAAACCCACAAAAACCACTCCCAATTTCACGATTTTTCACCGATAAACATCAAATTTTTTGCTAAAATCATGTTGAGAAGGATGCTACCAAGAAGTTACTTAAGAAAATCAGTAATTTCTACATCTAAACACCATTTAATTCGGGTTATTAGTGTTCTTAACCAAAAATATTCATAATTTGATTTTGATAATTTCTAGTGTAATTGTGTTTGAATTGATTGTATATTGTGCTTGTATAACCTAGATTGATGCTATTTAACATGATTAGAAGCCTTAAACTTCAAATTTTGAGTAATCTAGGGTTTGTGTTCTTGAGCAAAATTGGGGCTTTTTGATATAAACGGGTTATGGGAATTTTGTTGTTAGTTTATACTAAATTGAGTAGTGTAACATGTTTAGGTTGCTAAATGATCAAAAATTTGATCCTAAACATGATTTTCAAGAATTAAAATGGACTTTTTGAGTCAAAAATGCATAAACTCAATTTAATTGATATGAATGCCATTTGGAACTTGTTTAATTGCTAGTAATGATTATTTTGACATGTTATTTGAGATAAAAGCTAAAGAACATTGTATACATTCTCATATATGTTTATTTGTGAAAGTGTAGAATTGTTAATATTATGAAAATGTGTATAAAGTTTAATATAAATTAAACATGTCATTGTAATTGTTTTGATTTATGATTTTGCTAACACTAATGCATATTTGGATGCATAACAATTGTGTTTGTTATGTTTTGCAGACTGAAAGGGGTGAATCTTCATCCGCATCTCAGGCTCACAATGCTCCTCCTGAGAATGCAGCAGAACAGGAGATTAATGACCTATATAGACAAGAACTACCACACCAATACATTCCATATTCAAATATAGAATTGGTAGATTTACATCCTAATTTAAGGTTTGATCGACATTGGATAGATTATCCAAAATACCAGAGGAACTTGCACACCCTTCAGTCTAATGTTGTTGAAGTACCTAGAGTCATAGATTGGGAACTATTAGAAACAGTTGGATTAGCCGGTCCAATCAGAGAATTACTTACACAAAGGTATGGTAATTCTACTTTTACTGATTGGGAACGTTTGTTTAATATACGTAGACGTGTATATAGAGAATGGTGTGTGGAGTTATTATGTAGTATCGAAATAAATGATCGGGTATCTACCTTAACCGATCGTAGTTTTATTAGATTTTTATTAGGAGGTGTGATGCGCCATATGTCTCTACTAGACATGGCTCAGGCTTTGTGTATATATACGCCTGAGGAGTTGGCATCTACTGATTGTCATGGGTTGATACTTAATGGTAGGAGAATTGATGAGAATTTTGATATGAATGGTTTATGGAGTAGAATGACTAGGCATACACGATTTCGTGGGGGGAATAACTCTTATACTGATATTGATAGAGCTGAGCTAAGAGTAATCCATAGGTTCTTAGCAAATTCGATTACACAGCGAGGTAAGAACAAAGAGAAAGTAAATGAGAATGATTTATTTTATCTCATGTGTATTCGAGACCCACAAAGCGCTGTGAGTATACCTTATTGTGTGGGTTATTATTTATCAGCTATAGTTAAGAGTATACGGCCTAATGAGATAATAGGAGGTGGTATCTTTGTTACCCTAATTGCTGAGTATCTCGGTCTCAATAGAAATCGGGGGGGGATTAATAATTGAAGCACCGGAACCCCGTGATCCAATTGGTTTAAAAGTATATCATGGTGCTAAGGTTTTAAAGAAAAAACTTAATGCTGCAGCACCATATGAGGGCTCGCACCCACCGGTCGAAAGAGATCAGTAGCAAGGTAACGCGGGAGGGGGGAATGAGATGACATAAATGCAACTTTTTATGGCTCATCATGAGTATGAAATGGCCAGACAACGAGCATTTCAAGATTTGCAGTATCATCAAAACCAAATCATAAGTCATCGTGCACACATAAATGCAACTTACATTGCGACTCCAATGCCCGTATTTCCTCCTTGGGCTATACAGACCCGACCACCGTACCCTACATATGACCCAGCTCAAGCATTCTACAGTACATACGGCTATGAATGGGATCCCTACTGGCACAATCCTTATTAACCCTGATTTTCTTTTCCTTTTGTTTTTATTTATTTGGTAACTTGTAATTTTATACTTTTAATATTTCTTTTGATACTTTAATAGTTTTTTATAATTTTTCTAACTTTTATTATTAGATTTTTAATAATTTTTGAATGTGGGGTGATATACCCAACTTCAAAAATATGTATATATATGTTTGTAGTTTTTCTCATGTACAAAACAGGGTAAAACAGCGCATTTTCAAAGACTGACATTAAGTTCAGCAAAAGCTAGTACTTTTGACGACAAAACGAAAAACAAATGTGATGAAACAACAAGACGGAATGAACAAATGATGTGCACCATTTATCATTCAACAAACAAACGCCAATATGTTTGGAAACTTTGTTTTACCCGATTTACTGCAATATATTTGAAAGAAAGATGGATCTACACGATGAATCAATTCCATCATTAAAAGGAAGTAAAGTCTTCCGAAAAAGACACGCGCTTCTTGATTTAGGTCATGAAGTTGTCGTCCAGACCAGCTGTAGGTTGACGAAAAATCTAGAAAAGTCATCACTAAAATCAGTAGGAAATCCACGGACCTCAGCATCAAACAGGGTCGCCCAGTGGTCAGACTTATCCTAACCATGAGAGGATCTATCTTGTAAAATGGGGAGGACGCCGTGAAAATTAGCTGGATAAGACTAATGAATCAGATCCCCAGAAAGGATAATCTCCTTTAAAGATCAAAAATCAGCTTTTAAGACTGATATTACTCAATCCTAGAGATTGATCTTAAAGATTGAGAATTACAAACTCATGGAATTCGATGATATCTAAACTCGAGCTTAAACGAGAAAATATTTTGATCAAAATTACAAACCGATTTGTTTTCTGAAAACCCATTTTTAATGCGTTCATTACCATTGAACGTAAAATCCTAGGAATTCACTTAGAATTCATTAGGTCACCTGAACCAAATCGGGTGTCAACCGTAAGAACGGTGGTTGCATAGCATGGTCAAAGACAGGACCTTGTGCCAGATCGAAAAATTATAAGGGTGAGCTTTACTATTGCTCCTACCAAGGATAGTAATTGCATCCGACATGTTATAGACCATAATTAAAAGCATGTCAGGGGACATTGCCTTAATAGTTTCTTGTTCAATGCTTTTCTTTACAACCGGACGGTAGTTTACCGAAAGGTAATATACGGAGCAAGTATACTGGACGTGTTGCTTTCCCAATACAAGGGTAGCAAGTGGGTGACACAAAACCATAAGTTTTGAGCTAAAATTTTCAATTAAATGAACTCAAAATCATGTTTATACATATTTATGAACGATAAAACTAGGTGTTAATACCGAAATTATTGATACCTCGAAAAAGACATAAATTAAGAAACAAACCAAAATGTTAGAATTCATTTAAAATGGAATAGAGGACAATAAAAAGGAAAATAAAAAGCCAAGTGTGGGAAAATTTACCAAAGTTATTTAAATCATATATCACATATTTTTGTACAAATAACTGAAGATACTTTTGCTTTGGACTAGTCTAAACAGTTTTACCCGATTTACTGCAATATATTTGAAAGAAAGATGGATCTACACGATGAATCAATTCCATCATTAAAAGAAAGTAAAGTCTTCCGAAAAAGACACGCGCTTCTTGATTTAGGTCATGAAGTTGTCGTCCAGACCAGCTGTAGGTTGACGAAAAATCTAGAAAAGTCATCACTAAAATTAGCAGGAAATCCACGGACCTCAGCATCAAAAAGGGTCGCCAAGTGGTCAGACTTATCCTAACCATGAGAGGATCTGTCTTTTAAAATGGGGAGGACGCCGTGCAAATTATGCAAATTAGCTGGATAAGACTAATGAATCAGATCCCCAGAAAGGATAATCTTCTTTAAAGATCAAAAATCAGCTTTTAAGACTGATATTACTCAATCCTAGAGATTGATCTTAAAGATTGAGAATTACAAACTCATGGAATTCGATGATATCTAAACTCGAGCTTGAACGAGAAAATATTTTGATCAAAATTACAAACCGATTTGTTTTCTGAAAACCCATTTTTAATGCGTTCATTACCATTGAACGTAAAATCCTAGGAATTCACCTGGAATTCATTAGGTCACCTGAACCAAATCGGGTGTCAACCGTAAGAACGGTGGTTGCATAGCATGGTCAAAGACAGGACCTTGCGCCAGATCGTAAAATTATAAGGGTGAGCTTTACTATTGCTCCTACTAAGGATAGTAATTGCATCCGACATGTTATAGACCATAATTAAAAGCATGTCAGGGGACATTGCCTTAACAGTTGCTTGTTCAACGCTTTTCTTTACAACCGGATGGTAGTTTACCGAAAGGTAATATACGGAGCAAGTATACTGGACGTGTTGCTTTTCCAATACAAGGTTAGCAAGTGGGTGACACAAAACCATAAGTTTTGAGCTAAAATTTTCAAATATGAAACTCACCAAACCCACAAAAACAATTTGCAAACACCGGTGAAGGGTTATTCCAAAAAACTTATCTTGGGTAAAAGCTAGATTTAAATTTTTTTTTTTTTAAATCAAATGTTTTCATAAAGATCCAATTTCCTTAAAGGATCTAAATTTTCATAGTCATGTGGGACTGTAAACCACAACGTTACTACCATTGTTTATACCGCCGTATAGAAATCACTGATGTACAAAGTGTGAAGAATAAAGAAGTGATTCTAGTATATTTCAAGACTATATTGTTTGAGGACAAGCAATGCTCAAGTGTGGGAATATTTGATAATGCTAAAAACGAACATATATTTCATAGCATTATCCCTCAAGAAAGACAAGCTTTTAGTTGCAACTGTTCTATTTACAAGTGATATTCGTTTAAATAATAAAAGGTGAAGACAAAAGACAGATTCAACAAAATGAAGACGCAAACAACCAAAAAGCTCAAAAGTACAAAGTACAATCGAAGTGGTTCCAATTATTGATAAGAAACGTCTCAAAATTACAAGAGTACACGACACAAAATGCAAAGTACAAGATATTAAATTGTACGCAAGGACGTTCGAAAATCCGGAACCGGGACCAAAGTCAACTCTCAACGTTCGACGCAACGGACTAAAAATTACAAGTCTACTATGTACAAGAATAAAATATAATATTTAAATAATTATATAAATTATTTATATATTATATATTATAATAAAAACCGTCGGCAAAGCTAGGATCCAAAGTCTGTGAGCTGGTTTTCAGACCTCCGCAATCGCGGTACTTTTGTGAAGGAAACCTCAGCACTCGCGGAGGTCTACAGTGAAGTCAGGATCTATAAATTCAGCATTTTCGGACGTTTTATTTACACATATTTTTATTTTTATTTTCTTTTTCTTAAAAACCCCATGTACCAAGTATCACTCCAATTAGTAATCTCAATTTGTAATTTTAATTTTAAGTTAGTGATAATAATAAGGTTGGGTTAGTCGAATGTTTTAAGGTCTTGTAATTCGGAACTCTGTCCGTGTAACGCAACGCTATTTTTAACCACTGTAAGTTATGTTTATGTTATTTTCATTAATGTCTCGTAGCTAAGTTATTATTATACTTATTTAAGCCGAAGTAATCATGATGTTGGGCTAAAAATATTAAAATTGGGTAATTAGGCTTTGTACCATAATTGGGGTTTGGACAAAAGAAAGACACTTGTGAAAATTAGACTATGGGCTATTAATGGGCTTTATATTTGTTTAACTAAATGGTAGTTTGTTAATTTTAATATAAAGATTTATAATTGAACATACCTATAAATAACCATATACACTCAATCGGACACGATGGGCGGGGTATTTATATGTACGAATAATCGTTCATTTAACCGGACACAGGAATGGATTAATAGTCTATGGAATTATTAAAAAGGGGTGAAATTATGTACAAGGACACTTGGCATAATTGATAAAAAAGTGGGTTACACGCAGTCGATAACCTGGTGTAATTATTAAACAAAGTATTAAAACCTTGTTACAGTTTAAGTCCCCAATTAGTTGGAATATTTGACTTCGGATATAAGGATAATTTGACGAGAACACTCGCACTTTATATTTATGACTGATGGACTGTTATGGACAAAAACCAGATGGGCATATTAAATAATCCAGGACAAAGGACAATTAACCCATGGGAATAAACTAAAATCAACATGTCAAACATCATGATTACGGAAGTTTAAATAAGCATAATTCCTTTATTTTCATATTTAATTGCACTTCTAATTATCACACTTTTATTATTGTCATTGTATTTAATTGCACTTTTAATTATCGTACTCTTTAATTATCGCAATTTTATTTTATCGCACTTTTATTTTATCGCACTTTCGTTATCGTTATTTACTTTACGTTTTAAATTAAGTCTTTTATATAATTAATATTTTACATTAGGTTTTAACTGCGACTAAAGTTTTAAAATCGACAAACCGGTCATTAAACGGTAAAAACCCCATTTTATAATAATAATATTACTTATATATATATATATTTGTATTTTTATAAGTTAAAACTAATATAGCGTAAAGCTTGTTTAAGTGTATCCCTGTGGAACGAACCAGAGTTACTAAAAAATACACTACTGTACGATTAGGTACACTGCCTATAAGTGTTGTAGCAAGGTTTAGGTATATCCATTCTATAAATAAATAAATAAATAACTTGTGTAAAATTGTATCGTATTTAATAGTATTTAGTTGTAAAAATATAACTATTTCGTATACACCTCTACGCACATCAGAGATTCAACCTCTTCTTCACTTTGACTATCTTGATCCAAATCATTCAAAGAACTCATGAGGCAAAAGTCTTCATCTCCATCCAACCCTTTTGCTTGAGAATCACCAACCTTTTCCAAATCCTTTCCAATTCCTTTACCCTTTAAACTTCTAGAGTTTAAATCTTCTTGAGAACATAGTGAATTCTAACATTCTTTAGCACTTTCACATGAGATTATCTTTAATCTTTCTTCACTAGGAAGAATTTCATGAAGTAGTGAAATTGCATCAAATTGTTTCAAAACATCATTGTTTTGAAATGTTGACTTCACTAGTCTTGAACTAGCTTGTGGTACAAAGTCTCCTACTTTGATTATTCTCCACTAGTAGTAATCCTTGGATTTGAGATAAGACTCAAATCTTAATTTCCACACATCAATATTCATCTTATCAAAGATTGGTGCTTCTTTCACCAATTCTTCCAAGTATCCCATATTTGAGTTGATCCGAGAATCGTTGACTCAAGTTTATGCACAAAACGAATTTTGACACTTTCACGATCGTTTGTAGCACAATGATTTGAGCAACCGCTCTAATACCAGTTGTAAGTAACTAGAGGGGGGTGAATAGTTACTTAGTATGTTTTTAACACTTCTTCGATTGATCCACGAATTCGATTTAACTTTGATCCACCAACTTAACTCAAACTTGATATGTGTAGTGTATATGTTCAAAATGATAAATGAAGTAATGTAAAGAACACGGACATAGGGATTTATAGTGGTTCGGGTGGATGTTAACTAATCCACCTTAATCCACTCCCCGATTACACTAATCGGGATTTGTTGCTTCACTAAGAACTTTTCTCCAAACCCGGTGGAGATCCGATTTATAAGTCTTCAATTTTCTTTAGTAGACAACAAACCTAATCTTTCTATCCCTTTGAAAGATCAACTCTAACCTAGATCAACTTGTCTTCACCTTGGACAAGTATTAATCTCCAAATAAGATTAATCAACTTCCTAAGTCCCTTTAAGGAAGTAGATCACTAAGCTAGCCTATGCTTTTAATAATTGAAGTTACATGTAGTGACCCGAACTTTTCCATATTTATATATATATTAAATGAAATTTTTATTTACATGATTAAGTGTTTCCAACATGTTAAGCAATCAAACTTGTTAAGACTTGATTAATTGAAATAGGTTTCATATAGACATTTGACCACCCAAGTTGACCGGTGATTCACGAACGTTAAAACTTGTAAAAACTATATGATAACATATATATGGTTATATATATAGTTAACATGATTTTATGATAAGTAAGTATCTCATTAGTTATTTTAACAATGAGTTATATACATAAAAATTAGACTATTAAATTAAGAAACTCGAAAACGATATATATAACGATTATCGTTATAACAATGTCTTACTAAGTACATATGAATCATATTAAGATATTGATACACTTGGTTAATTATGTTAAATGATAAGTAAATATATCATTAAGTGTATTAACAATGAACTACATATATAAAAATAAGACTACTAACTTAATGATTTCGAAACGAGACATATATGTAACGATTATCGTTGTAACAACATTTAACTGTACATATATCATACTAAGATATATTAATATATCATAATATCATGATAATATAATAATTTAACATCTCATTAGATATAATAAACAATGGGTTAACAACATTTAACAAGATCGTTAACCTAAAGGTTTCAAACAACATTTACATGTAACGACTAACGATGACTTAACGACTTAGTTAAAATATATATACATGTAGTATTTTAATATGTATTCATACACTATTGAAAGACTTCAAGACACTTATAAAAATACTTCTACTTAACAAAAATGCTTACAATTACATCCTCGTTCAGTTTCATCAACAATTCTACTCGTATGCACCCGTATTCGTACTCGTACAATACACAGCTTTTAGATGTATGTACTATTGGTATATATACTCCAATGATTAGCTCTTAGTAGCCCATGTGAGTCACCTAACACATGTGGGAACCATCATTTGGCAACTAGCATGAAATATCTCATAAAATTACAAAAATATTAGTAATCATTCATGACTTATTTACATGTAAACAAAATTACACATCCTTTATATCTAATCCATATACCAACGACCAAAAACACCTACAAACACTTTCATTCTTCAATTTTCTTCATCTAATTGATCTCTCTCAAGTTCAATCTTCAAGTTCTAAGTGTTCTTCAAAAATTCTATAAGTTCTAGTTTTATAAAATCAAGAATACTTCCAAGTTTGCTAGCTTACTTCCAATCTTGTAAAGTGATCATCCAACCTCAAGAAATCTTTCTTATTTACTGTAAAATATATTTCTAATACAAGGTAATACTCATATTCAAACTTTGATTCAATTTCTATAACTATAACAATCTTATTTCGAGTGGAAATCTTACTTGAACTTGTTTTCTTGTCATGATTCTGCTTTAAGAACTTTCAAGCCATCCAAGGATCCTTTGAAGCTAGATCTATTTTTCTAATTTCTAGTAGGTTTATCCACAAAACCTGAGGTATTAATGATGTTCATAACATCATTCGATTCATATATATAAAACTACCTTATTCGAAGGTTTAAACTTGAAATCACTAGAACATAGTTTAGTTAATTCTAAACTTGTTCGCAAACAAAAGTTAATCCTTCTAACATGACTTTTAAAATCAACTAAACACATGTTCTATATCTATATGATATGCTAACTTAATGATTTAAAACCTGAAAACACGAAAAACACCGTAAAACCGGATATACGCCGTCGTAGTAACACCGCAGGCTGTTTTGGGTTAGTTAATTAAAAACTATGTTAAACTTTGATTTAAAAGTTATTCTACTGGGAAAATTATTTTTCTTATGAACATGAAACTATATCCAAAAATCATGGTTAAACTCAAAGTGGAAGTATGTTTTCTAAAATGGTCATCTAGACGTCATTTTTTTCGACTGAAATGAATACCTTTACAAAAATGACTTGTAAATTATATTTCTGACTATAAAACTATACTTTTTCTGTTTAGATTCATAAAATAGAGTTCAATATAAAACCATAGCAATTTAATTCACTCAAAACGGATTTAAAACGAAGAAGTTATGGGTAAAACAAGATTGGATATTTTTTTATTATTGTAGCTACGGGAAATATTGTAACAATTCTATACAAATCATATCCTAGCTAACTTATATTGTATTATACATGTATTATAATATATTATGTAATCTTGGGATACCATAGACGTGTATACACTAGGTCGTGAATTGATTCAAGATAATATATATCGATTTATTTTTGTACATCTAATTGTGGACAACTAGTTGTAGGTTACTAACGAGGACAACTGACTTAATAAACTTAAAACATTAAAATGTATTAAAAATGTTGTAAATATATTTTGAACATACTTTGATATATATGTACATATTTGTTATAGGTTCGTGAATCGACCAGTGGCCAAGTCTTACTTCCCGACGAAGTAAAAAATCTATGAAAGTGAGTTATAGTCCCACTTTTAAAAACTAATATTTTGGGATGAGAATACATGCAGTTTTATAAATATTTTACGAAATAGACACAAGTAAATGAAACTACATTGTATGGGTGAATGATCAAAGCCGAATATGCCCCTTTTGCTTGGTAACCTAAGAATTAGTAAACCGATCTACTAATTGATGCGAATCCTAAAGATAGATCTATTGGGCCTAACGAACCCAATCCAAAGTACCAGATGCTTTAGTACTTCGAATTCATTTTTATCATGTCCGAAGGATTTCCCGGAATGATAGGGGATATTCTTATATACATCTTTTTAATGTCGGTTACCAGGTGTTCACCATATGAATGATTTTTATCTCTATGTATGGGATGTATATTGAAATATGAAATCTTGTGGTCTATTATTATGATTTGATAATATATAGGTTAAACCTATAACTCACCAACATTTTTGTTGACGTTTTAAGCATGTTTATTCTCAGGTGATTATTAAGAGCTTCCGCTGTTGCATACTAAAATAAGGACAAGATTTGGAGTCCATGCTTGTATGATATTATGTAAAAATTGCATTCAAGAAACTTATTTTTGATGTAATATATTCTTATTGTAAACCATTATGTAATGGTCGTGTGTAAACGGTATATTTTAGATTATCATTATTTGATAATCTACGTAATGCTTTTAAACCTTTGTAGATAAAATAAAGGTTATGGTTGTTTTAAAAATGAATGCAGTCTTTGAAAAATGTCTCATATAAAGGTCAAAACCTCGTGACGAAATCAATTAATACGGGACATTTCATTACAAGACTTATACACTTTGCACTTAAATGCACTTAAATGTTTACCTTTTAAAGTGGGATTCAAAAAGTAGACGTTGTGTAAACGGTATATTTTAGATTATCATTATTTGATAATCTACGTAATGCTTTTAAACCTTTATAAATAAAATAATGGTTATGGTTGTTTTAAAAATGAATGCAGTCTTTGAAAAACGTCTCATATAGAGGTTAAAACCTCGCGAAGAAATCAATTAATATGGAACGTTTATAATCAATATGAACGGGACATTTCAGTTGGTATCCGAGCGTTGGTCTTAGAGAACCAGAAATTTGCATTAGTGTGTCTTATCGAGTTTGTTAGGATACATTAGTGAGTATGGACTTCGACCGTGTTTTCTTTAAAAACGATTGCTTAACACTTTTGTTGGAAACTATATATTATTAACATGTAAATATTATGTGATATATTAATCTCTTAACGTGTTTGATATTGTGTGATAGATGTCTACCTCTAGTACAAATCCCATTGATTCACCTAATAATAATGAAGAGTCGAATATATTTTGGGAAGATTCACAAATTCCCGAAGAGGAACCGGAAGAGGAGGAACCGGAAGAAGAGGAACCAGAAGAGGATGAATCGGAAGAGGAGGAACCAGAAGACGAAGAGGTTCCGGAGGAAGAAATATTGATACCTATAGTAAATCGATTAAATAAAAGAAAATCCTCAACCAACAGACAAAGTTAATAATGGTCAATGGTGTTTCCGCCGAGGAAGCAAAATATTGGGAAGATTACCAATTTTTCGATAAATCAGATCCCGATGAGGATTCCGATGGTGTTATAAAAATTACCTCGACCCAATTTAATAAAGCGAAATAAAATAATAAGGGAAAAGGTATAAAAATAGAGAAACCTGGTTCCAACCCCGATGAACTTTATATGTATCGACGACATCCGTATTTCCTAAAATGTAACAATGAACCGGGAACCTCTAAACCACCAGGTTTTTCTAAACCATTATGGAAAACGATGGCTCGTATTAGAGGAACACCATATATTCCTAGAAAATTAGGAAAACGAACCAAGTCCGAAGAAGAAGAAACCAGTGATTCAGATTAGAGGGTTGTAATCATGTTGTGTATTATATGTATTATAGTGTGCTTGTACTTTTATGTTCTATGTAAAAATTGCTTGTTGATAATGCTAAAAACGAACATATATTTCATAGCATTATTCCTCAAGAAAGACAAGCTTTTAGTTGCAATTGTCCTATTTACAAGTGATATTCGTTTAAATAATAAAAGGTGAAGACAAAAGACAGATTCGGCGAATTGAAGACGCAAACGACCAAAAAGCTCAAAAGTACAAAATACAATCAATGAGGTTCCAATTATTGATAAGAAACGTCTCAAAATTACAAGAGTACAAGATTCAAAACGAAAAGTACAAGATATTAAATTGTACGCAAGGACGTTCGAAAATCCGGAACCGGGACCAGAGTCAACTCTCAACGCTCGACGCAACGGACTAAAAATTACAAGTCAACTATGCATATGAATATAATATAATATATAATTAATTCTTAAAATTAATATATATATTATATTATATTTAAATAAACATCGGCAGAAGAAAACAACCAAAAGTGACTCTCCCCAGCTGGCCATGCGATCGCATGGCCTGGAAGGCATAAATCCATGCGATCGCATGAGCCCCTTTTCCAGATCACAGGCCTATAAAAATCGAGCTTTGGTGCACCATTTTTCCATCCATAATATCAATCTCTCTATCTATATACGTAGTATATATTTATATTTATATTTTAATTTTAATTTTAATTTTAATTCTAATAATAAGGGTATGTTAGCGAATGTTGTAAGGGTGTAAGTCGAAATTCTGTCCGTGTAACGCTACGCTATTTTTAATCATTGTAAGTTATGTTCAACCTTTTTAATTTAATGACTCGTAGCTAAGTTATTATTATGCTTATTTAATCCGAAGTAATCATGATGTTGGGCTAAAAATATTAAAATTGGGTAATTGGGCTTTGTACCATAATTGGGGTTTGGACAAAAGAACGACACTTGTGAAAATTAGACTATGAGCTATTAATGGGCTTTATATTTGTTTAACTAAATGATAGTTTGTTAATGTTAATATAAAGATTTACAATTGGACATCCCTATAAATAACCATATACACTCGATCGGACACGATGGGTGGGGTATTTATATGTACGAATAATCGTTCATTTAACCGGACACGGGAATGGATTAATAGCCACTAGAATTATTAAAACAGGGGTGAAATTATGTACAAGGACACTTGGCATAATTGATAACAAAGTATTAAAACCTTGGGTTACACTCAGTCGACATCCTGGTGTAATTATTAAATAAAGTATTAAAATTTTGTTACAGTTTAAGTCCCCAATTAGTTGGAATATTTAAACTTCGGGTATAAGGATAATTTGACGAGGACACTCGCACTTTATATTTATGACTGATGGACTATTATGGACAATAACCAGATGGACATATTAAATAATCCAGGACAAAGGACAATTAACCCATGGGCATAAAACTAAAATCAACACGTCAAACATCATGATTACGGAAAGTTTAAATAAGCATAATTCTTTTATTTCATATTTAATTTCCTTTATTTTATATTTAATTGCACTTCTAATTATCGCACTTTTATTTATTGTTATTATATTTAATTGCAATTTTAATTATCGTAGTTTTTAATTATCGCAAGTTTATTTTATCGCACTTTTATTTATCGCAATTTCATTATCGTTATTTACTTTACGCTTTAAATTAAGTCTTTTATTTATTTAATATTTTACATTTTGTTTTAACTGTGACTAAAGTTTTAAAATCGACAAACTGGTCATTAAACGGAAAAAACCCCCCTTTAAAATAATAATATTACTTATATATATTCGTATTTTTATAAATTAAACTAATATAGCGTTAAGCTTTGATTAAAAGATTTTCCCTGTGGAACGAACCGGACTTACTAAAAATTACACTACTGTACGATTAGGTACACTGCCTATAAGTGTTGTAGCAAGGTTTAAGTATATCCATTCTATAAATAAATAAATATCTTGTGTAAAATTGTATCGTATTTAATAGTATTTCCTGCTAAAATTTAAGCTATTTTATATACACCTCGCATAACACCAAGTATTTTTGGCGCCGCTGCTGGGGAACCATCTAGCTTAAAAGCCGGAAGCGCAACGCTAATATAAAAAAAAAAAAAATTTACGCTTTTGTAAAAATACGTTTTAATATATTCGAAAATATAAAAAGAAAACAAAAATATAAATATTTTTAAGAGTTTGTTAAATATTTAAGTTCTATAAAAGTTTATTTATCTTTATTTTATAAAAATATAAGTTTTATTTAATTTATATAAATATATTACATAAATATATAAAACAGAAAATTCAACACAGCAAAAAAAAAAAAAAACACTCGAGTCCGGTACTGTAGCAGCCCACTCTGTGGCCCGAAACCTTAGCCCATGCGATCGCATGGCTGGATAACTTAGGACTCATGCGATCGCATGAGCCCGTCTGACACGCCACAGTTGACTGAGTACTGCATTAATTACGGTTTATAATTATTATTATTATATTTAGACCCTAATTAGGTTAGATTAGTTAAATATTTAATTTAGTTATTTATTTAATTTGTATTTTTAAGTTTAATTAGTTTTATAAAATATAAAATTAATAGTTTTATAAAATAAATAATATAAAAATAATATTTTTATAAAAATTGTACTTTTTACTACTTTTAGTATATTTTTATATTTTATCCCTTTTTTATTGTTTTAGCGTAACTTTTGTAAATTTTGCTCATATTTATTTTTAATTCATAGTTTTTGCCATAGTTATTTTTATTTCTAGATTTTTAGGCTTTGCCGTAAAATCCCTTAAGTGCTTTTTCTTTAGACTAAGATTTAAGTGCTTTAGAATTCTGCGACGTTTTTTTTAAGTTTTAATACCTTTTTGAGATATTGCCATTTGGGTTATAGTTTTTCCTGTAAGCTTTAATATTTTTAGACACCTTTTACCTATGTATCAATTATCATTCCAATTAGTAATCTCAATTTGCGATTATAATTTTAAGTTAGTGATAGTAATAAGGTTGGGTTAGTCGAGTTTTTTTTTTAAGTTTTATAGTCATTTTTTTTCTTTCTTATTTTTCGACGCCTTTTATTTTTCGATCTTTTATTTTTCGACCTTTTTCGACGCGCTCTTTTTCTTTCTTATTTCTCGTCATTCTAGTTTTTAGGACTTAGAATTTTTTCTACTTCTTATCTATACTTCTTAAAATTACGAAAATTTATTTTAAGTGGTTAAATTGATAAACATCAAAATTTTCTGGTTCGTAGTAATAGTTGGATTTGTACGTGGACCGGGTTATTGGAACCAAACAGTCCTCAATTATATTGAGACCAAACGAATCCTGCCCCTCTGCTGCATCTTTTGGCTATTCGAAACGTGGGAAAAATCAGAAAAGTCTATTAATTGGATAACTTATATAATTTTTTCTTTCCTTTTAAAACTAATAGGATATTCAGTGAATGCATCGAGCAAGACGTTCACCACCTTTTGTACGTTCACCACCTGTAACTAGGTCAAGATATCTAGCAAATATTATTGCCATTGATTTTCCTTTAGAATCATCATCCAGTCGACCAAGTACTCCAATTCAAATTTCCGATAATCCATTTTTTGAACCCGACCTCACAATTGAGAATCCGGATAATATTCAGGGACAATTCATAGATCCTGAACCATTAAATTTTCCTTCGGAACCACCAATCATTCAAACAGAGATTGTTGAGGAATGAACCATTAAATCAGAATCCTCTAGTGATTCGGATTCAACAAATTCGATCATGGAAAATCTGGAACCTTTAAGTATGGAAGACCGAATGAGAGCTAAACGCACTGGCCAAGGTCACGCAATTACACATCCAGACATTAATGCGCCAGATTATGAAATCAAAGGACAAATTCTACATATGGTGACTAATCAATGCCAATTTAGTGGTGCGCCGAAGGAAGATCCAAATGAACATCTTCGTACCTTTAATAGGATCTGCACACTATTTAAAATAAGAGAAGTTGAGGATGAACAGATATATCTCATGTTATTTCCCTGGACTTTAAAGGAAGAAGTCAAAGATTGGTTGGAATCGTTACCTGAAGGGGCGATCGATACATGGGACGTTTTAGTTGAAAAATTTCTTAAACAATTCTTTCCGGCATCTAAAGCCGTAAGACTTCAAGGAAAAATTGTTACGTTCACACAGAAGCCAAATGAAACTCTATATGAGGCGTGGACAAGATTTGGAAAGTTACTAAGAGGATGTCCGCAACATGGTTTAAATACCTGTCAAATAGTACAAATATTCTACCAAGGATGCGACATCACTACAAGGAAAGACATAGATATTGCAGCTGGTGGTTCCATTATGAAGAAAACCGAAACTGATGCTTACAAAATTATTAATAACACTGCTTCCCACTCACATGAGTGGCACCAAGAAAAAGATATCGTTAGATCATCTAAAGCAGCTAGAGCCGATTCTAGCCATGACTTAGATTCCATTTCTGTAAAGATAGATGCTGTCGAGAGACGAATGGAAAAGATGACTAAAGATATCCACTCAATACGAATTAGTTGTGAGCAGTGTGGAGGACCACATTTGATAAAAGATTGTCTTAGTATTGAATTAACAATGGAACAAAGAGAGAATATTTCTTACATAAACCAAAGGCCTGGAAATAATTATCAGAATAATTATCAACCACCAAGACCGATTTACAATCAAAATCAGAATTATAACTGAAATATTCCATACAACAACCAACAAGGTCCTAGCAATCAACAAGTATCTAATAATACTTACAACCAGCAAAGAACTAATTTTCAAAACAAACCACCACAAACCGATGATAAAAAGCCGAATTTAGAAGACATGATGACGAAGCTAGTTGAAACTCAAACGCAGTTTTTCACATCTCAGAAACAAACTAATGAACAAAATGCTCAAGCATTTAGAAATCAACAAGCTTCTATTCAAAATTTGGAACAAGAAGTAAGTAACCTAGCAAGGTTAATAGGTGAAAAAAACCGGGAAGTCTACCTAGTGATACAAATGCTAACCCCCGGAATGAAACAGCTAAAGCCATTACCACAAGAAGTGGTACAACACTTAAACCACCTGAAATACCTGTAACTTCTGATGAAGCTATTCCTACTCCACAAGAACCACAACCTGAACAAGATAAGGAAAAAGAACCAGTAGTTGAAAAGGTTAATGAAGATAACACATCTAAGGATAAACCTTATGTTAAACCATACCAACCACCACTTCCTTACCCAAGTAAAATGAAAAAAGAGAAACTTGAAGCCGAGCAATCCAAATTCTTAGATATGTTTAAACAGATAAATGTAAATCTTCCTTTCATTGATGTGATTTCAGGAATGCCTAGATATGCTAAATTTCTGAAAGATCTAATCTCGAATAGAAAGAAAATGAAAGAACTCTCGGCTGTTACTATGAATGCTAATTGTTCAGCAGTGCTGTTGAATAAGATATCAGAAAAACTATCTGATCCAGGAAGTTTCACAATTCCATGTTTTCTGGGTAGTCTTAGTTCAATAGAAGCATTGGCAGACTTAGGTGCTTGTATAAATTTAATGACGTTTTCACTATACACTAAACTAGACCTTGGAGAATTGAAATCAACAAGAATAAGCATACAACTAGCCGATCGATCAATAAAATATCCTAGAGGGATAATGGAGAATATGCTAGTTAAAGTTGGAACTTTAGTATTTCCAGTAGATTTTGTTGTTCTGGACATGGAAGAAGATTCTCAAGTTCCTCTCATATTAGGAAGACCATTCTTAAACACGGCTAAAGCAATGATTGACGTGATTGGTAAGAAACTGAACCTAAGTATAGAGGACGAGAGTGTTACCTTTTCAGTTGATAGAGCCATGCAACAACCGCAATCTGCAGATGATACATGTTATTATATTCAAACTATAGAATCACATGCAGAATTGTTAGAAGAATTTCCAGAATTACAAGGAACAGGAGAATGTTCTTTAGGAGAAGGAACTGAACCAATTGATGAAACTGAAATGTTAGCTACACTTATGGCTAATGGATATGAACCAACAACAGAAGAAATTCAAATGCTAAAAGAAGAAGACAGATATTGATATAAATCATCGATAGAAGAACCACCGACATTAGAGTTAAAGCCACTTCCAAACCATTTGGAATACGCTTATTTACATGGTGAATCTGAATTACCTGTAATAATATCGTCTTCTCTTACTGAAAATGAAAAATCTCAACTCATTTCTGTGTTAAAAGCTCATAAACCAGCTATTGCATGGAAGATTCATGATATTAAAGGAATAAGTCTTTCGTATTGCACACATAAAATCCTTATGGAAGAAGGTCATAAAACGTATGTGCAACGCCAACGAAGACTAAATCCTAATATGCAAGATGTTGTTAAGAAAGAAATTATTAAACTGCTTGATGCAGGTTTAATTTATCCAATTTCTGATAGTCCATGGGTAAGCCCAGTTCAATGCGTGCCTAAGAAGGGTGGCATGACTGTCATCACAAATGAGAAAAATGAGCTTATTCCTACTAGGACTGTAACGGGATGGCGTGTTTGTATTGATTATATAAAATTGAATGACGCCACCAGAAAAGATCACTTTCCCTTACCTTTCATTGATCAAATGTTGGAAAGATTAGCCGGAAATAGTTACTATTGTTTTCTTGATGGTTTTTCCGGATATTTTCAAATTCCAATAGCACCCGAAGACCAAGAGAAAATCACATTCACGTGCCCTTATGGTACTTTTGCTTACAAACGCATGCCATTTGGACTTTGCAACGCCCCTGCAACCTTTCAAAGGTGCATGATGGCGATTTTTCACGACATGATAGAAGAATGCATGGAAGTTTTCATGGATGACTTTTCAGTCTTCGGTGATACATTTGAATCATGTCTAGTTAATCTGGAACGAATGCTTATTAGATGCGAACAATCAAATTTAGTACTTAATTGGGAGAAATGCCATTTCATGGTTAAAGAAGGCATCGTTCTTGGACATAAAATTTCAAAAGAAGGAATTGAAGTGGATAGAGCTAAAGTAGATGTAATTGCTAAACTTCCACATCCCACCAATGTTAGAGGAGTTAGGAGTTTTCTAGGGCATGCCGGTTTTTACCGACGTTTCATAAAAGATTTTTCTAAAATTGCCACTCCTATGAATAAACTCCTAGAAAAGGATGCTCCATTCATCTTTTCAGATGAATGTATCAAATCTTTTAATATTCTTAAAGAGAAACTCACTAATGCACTGATCATGATAACACCAAATTGGAATCTACCGTTTGAACTAATGTGCGATGCAAGTGATTTTGCAATGGGAGCCGTTTTAGGACAAAGGATTGAAAAACGATTTCAACCTATATATTATGCTAGTAAGACGTTACAAGGAGCACAAAAAAATTATACAACTACTGAAAAAGAACTCCTTGCTATTGTCTTTGCATTTGACAAATTTCGTTCATATCTCGTTCTAGCAAAAACGGTGGTCTATACCGACCATTCTGCTCTTAGATACCTATTTTCGAAACAAGATGCCAAACCAAGATTAATCCGTTGGATCTTACTCTTACAAGAATTCGATATTGAAATCCGAGATAAAAGAGGAGCAGAAAATCTCGCCGCTGATCATCTTTCTCGTCTTGAAAATCCTGAATTAGAAGTTCTAAATGAATCGGCCATACATGACAACTTTCCTGATGAATATCTATTGAAGATAGATTATAATGAAATACCATGGTTTGCAGACTATGCAAACTACTTAGTATGTAGATTCCTTGAAAAGGGATTATCGTACCAAAAACGAAAGAAATTCTTCAGTGATATAAAACACTATTTTTGGGAAGATCCACATCTGTTTAAAAGTTGTCCCGATGGAATAATATGTCGATGTGTATTCGGAGATGAAGCTAGTAAAATTTTAAACCATTGTCACACAGGACCAACAGGAGGGCACTATGGGCCTCAACTAACAGCAAGAAAAGTTTATGATGCTGGATTCTATTGGGCTACAATTTACAAAGACGCACACCTTCTTTGCAAATCCTGTGATGCTTGTCAAAGGGCCGGAAAAATAAGTCAACGTGATGAAATGCCACAAAATGTCATTCAAGTATGTGAAGTATTTGACATTTGGGGTATTGACTTTATGGGTCCATTTCCAAAATCTCATAATAATCTCTATATTCTCGTAGCCATTGATTATGTATCTAAATGGGCGGAAGTACAAGCTCTCCCAACTAACGATGCACGAGTTGTAGTCAACTTTTTAAAACGTCTTTTTGCAAGGTTTGGAACACCGAAAGCTTTAATAAGTGATCGGGGTACTCATTTATGTAATAATCAACTTGAGAAAGTTCTCAAAAGATATGGAGTAACTCATAAAATCTCCACCGCATATCATCCACAAACAAGTGGACAAGTTGAAAATACCAACCGAGCTTTAAAACGTATTCTAGAGAAAACCGTAGGATCAAATCCAAAGGAATGGTCCATTAAATTAGAGGATGCACTCTGGGCTTTTAGAACAGCCTACAAAACTCCAATTGGAACCACACATTTTAAAATCGTCTACGGAAAAGCATGTCATCTTCCAGTAGAAATTGAACACAAAGCATTTTGGGCTTTGAAGACATGTAATCTTGATTTACATGAAGCTGGACGTCTACGATTAAGTCAACTAAATGAATTAGAAGAATTAAGACATGAAGCATACAAAAATTCGTTAATCTATAAAGAAAGAACGAAGAAATGGCATGATAAAAGAATCAGAAGTTCAAAAGAATTTAAAGAAGGAGACAGAGTTCTTCTTTTCAATTCACGATTCAAGCTATTTCTTGGAAAATTGAAATCAAGATGGTCTGGACCATTCATAGTCAAAAGAGTTTTCCCATACAGAACGATAGAATTAATAAATTCAAATGGAATTGAATTTAAAGTTAATGGTCACAGAGTTAAACATTACATAGATAGTCCGATGGAAGTCGACAACGAAGTTAATCACAATTTCGATACCACAGCTAACTAAGTGTGAGGAGAATCAAGTCTTTTAAGGATTTTATGTATTTCTGTTAGAGTTAGATTGTCTGTTTTCGTGTAGTTCTAGAAAATGGAACCCGAATGGTCTTTCCCTAGCAGACCCTAAAGAACTAGTCTTCTACTCCCATTCTGAATTTTTATTTTTTTAGGAAATGAAGACTGCCTGTGAACTAAACCATGGTCTAATGCTACACGCTTTGATCACTAAACGTAATAATGACACACTTCCGAGTGAAATAGTATCAGTAATCAGAGAAAGATTGGATGGAGTAAGAAAAGAATCCAGATGCGAAGATAATAAGTTACAATTTGGTAAAGGAAAATCAAAATCCGCAGCGAAAGGAAGAGCACGACACCTTGAAAGATGTCACAAATGCGGAAAATGGTCACATGGAGGTAAATGTTCAAATAATCAAACCTATTCAAATACCGAATTTGTTACTTTATGCAGAGACGGACCGTTCATATGTTTAGAAGAAAAAACACTGAATGCTCGAGGTTACGCCTATGTAGCTATGGAAAACCAATTAAACCGACTATCTTATGAATGGGATAGATCATATAACTAAGAATACTATCTCACAGGTAAGTCTGTACAGTTTTTATTTTTTTATTTTTATTTTTAACCTTTTGATAATAAATGCTAATTTGTTCGCTATAAAGTATTAAATTGGTATTGAATAAAATTAGGTTTGGCGACCGAAATTATTGATATCATACAAAAATTTATTACATCACTGCGAAATTTAACGTTTATTCTTAAGGTATAAATATCTTTAATCAATCAACCCAAAATATTTCAAAAATTCGTCATGAGTTAAATTAGGTCATGGAACCGAAATTACTTTACCGAAAAGTGGGGCGCATATTTTTGATAATATTTGATTGATTAAAGTGGGATAAAAGCCAAAAAGATTTTTAATTTTATTTTTTTACCATGTTTTTAAAATTAATATATAAATATTAAATTAATATTTTGAACTTTGTAAAATCAATATATTTAAAATTGTAAATATTTGAAAAATTAATCTTTTTAATATAATTTTGTATGTATAAAAACAAAAATATAATATAAGTATGGTGTGAATTTATAATATGAATTTTTATTTAAGTTTGGTGTGAATTTTTAATTTTATGCATATTTTAAATTTAAGTTTGGTGTGAATTTAAAAACAAAAATTTACTTTATTTCGCTAAGTTAAAAATATGATTTTTAAAATTCGTCGTGAGTTGAAGACTAGGTCGTTGAACCAAAATTGCTTTACCCGAGGGAGGGACGAGAACTTTTATTATCATTATTTTTAATCTTATTGAATTAAAGTATGCCAAAAACATTAAAAAATCCAAAAATCTTTACTTTTAAAACCGCGCTTTGATTTGACAAATTTTAAAAATTTTGTCGAGGAACAGACTAGGACATCGATCCGAAACGCCATCATCCTAAAAAGAAACAAATTTCTAAAATTTTATTAATTTTATGTTTTATAAAGTATAAGGTTTTATTTATAAAAATAAAAAATAAAAATAAAAAAAAGGCAAAACACTGTAGCCGGCACCCCATGCGATCGCATGGGGTTTGCACTTGGAACCCATGCGATCGCATGGGGACCAAATGCAGGTCAGACTCAAAACTCCTAGCGGGTCTGTCTTCTCCACACAACACACACACAAACACGAACCAACCCCAAAATCACCTCTAAAATTCGCAATTTTTCACCGTAATTCGTCATTTTTCTTGCTCTAATCATGCCTAGATTCTCATTCTTCAGCAAAATGGTAAAAATTACACTCCTAAACTCATAAATTTGCTAGTTTTTGTGATAAATTCCAATTTTTTACCTAATGCAATTTTGTTAATTTCTAGTGTAATTAGTGTTAAATTGTTAGTATTTTATGCATGTATAACCTAGATTGATGCTATTTAACATGATTTGAAGCCAAAAACTTCAAAATTGTTAGAAATCTAGGGTTTGTGTTCTTGAGCAATTTGGGGCTTTTTGATATAAACTGGTTATGGCCAATTTTTGTCATGAATTATTGCTAAATTGAGTAGTGTAACATGTTTAGATAGTTAAATGATCCAAACATTGATCCTAAACATGATTTTTGGAGATTAAAGTGGACTTTTTAAGTCCAAAATTCATGAACTTGATTAATTTGATATATTTGCCATTTGAGACTTGTTTAATTATTAGTAATGAATATTTTGACATGTTATTTGAGTTAAAAGCTTATGAACTTTGTATACATTCTCATATTTGCTTATTTGAAAAGTGTAGAATTGTGAAAAATTGTGAAAATGTGTATAAGTTTAATTTTGATTTAACATGTTATAGTGATTGTTTTAAGTTGTTATTTTGCTAACACTAATGCATATTTGGATGCACAAATTTTGTGTTTAATGTGTTTTGCAGAAAGCCGATACTGGAGGTTCAGGAGCATCATCATCTAGACGACTAGCACCAGAACCAGAACCAGAAATGCAACACGAACAAGAACCACAACAGGAACAACAACAACAGCCTGATTAGTACGTACCTTATTATGATCCAGTACAGTTTGTTGATGAATTCATAGTATTCTCAATGAGGCCGCCAGTAGAATTCCCAACGATTCCTGAGCACACTCTGCATCCTAATCTGAGATTTGATAGGAGATGGAGAGATTACGAGACATATCAAAGGAACAAATTCAAATTGGTAACAAAAAATGTAGAGGTACCAAGGGTAATCGATTGGGCCCCTTTGGAAATGGTCCATCTAGCTGACCGTGTTAGACAGCTTTTAGTTCAAAGGTATGGCAATTCATCTTTTACAGATTGGGAACGTCTTTTCACCATTCGTAGACCTGTATATAAGGAATGGTGTGTTGAGTTGATGAGTACTGTATCACTTGATACAAATATAGTTAGAATAGATGATAGAAGATTTCTTAGGTTTATCCTTGGCGGTAGGATGTACAGAATGTCCATGCTGGACATGGCCAGGGCCTTACAGATATATACTCCTGGTGAGTTGCTATTACCCGATTGTACAAATTTGATTCATTATGGTGAAAGGGTAGATAGTAACTTTGACGCTGACGCCATTTGGAGGCGTATGTCACATTTTGATGTTTTTACACGAGCAGGAGGACACTCCTATACACATATTGACAGATCCGAGCTTCGTATTATTCATAGATTTTTGGCTAACTCGATTAAACAGAGAGGTCATAATAAAGAAAAAATTACCTTACATGATTTATTCTACCTAAAGTGTATTCGGGATCCTAGAAGCTTTGTCAATATCCCTTACTGTGTTGCTTTTTATTTATCTAAAATGGTAGAGGGAATGCAGGACAGGAGTATAATAGGAGGAGGTATTTTTGTTACTCTCATTGGAGAGTATTTAGGTGTTGATAGGAACCAAGGGGGTTCATTACAGCTTTGTAGAGAACAGGTTGAGCCCTTAGGATTGAAAGTTTATGTGGGTGCTAAGGTATTGAAAAGTAGACGTAACCAGGCAGTACCCTATGAGGGATCTCATCCTCAGGTAGAGAGAGGCTCAGACGAGGAAATGGAGGAGGTGGAAGACATTAGGGATGTCTTTCGAGATGCTATTCTTGACGTCCACGTTCGTATAGATGAGGAAGCAATGACGAACGCGGCCAGACATAGTATGTATGAGCAGTGGAACTCCGAGCGAGTATACGAGGATTATAGGCGACGCCAACACGATAGCTGGTTAGTTCATCAGCACCAAATCATGAGCCAGCTATCATATCAGGTACCAAATAATTACGTACCTACTCGACCTGCTCATTTTCCGCCACACAGCCCCGATATCCGACCTCCCTTTAACCGGTATGACTATAATCAAGCCTATCAGAACACCTATAACCAACAATGGAACCCACCTGACGAGATGAACTGGAACCCATATCCAGACTGATTTAGTTCCATTTGGTTATTTATATGATTTTTATGTTTTTATCTTTTTACTTATTCATGCTTAAACTTATGTTATTGAATATACTTATGTAATCTTTATCATTTTTATTATTATTATGTACTAATATTTCACATTTAGGATTTGAAAGTGTGATATTAAGTCCCATTTCAAATTGTCATGCATGTTTATATTTGTATGTATGTATATGGTAAATTGTACAAAACAGGGTAAAACAGCGCATTTTCAAAGACTGGCATTAAGTTCAGCAAAAGCTACTAATTTTGACGACAAGATAAATGTGATGTAACAACAGACGGAATGGACAAATGATATGTACCATTTATCATTCAGCAAACAAACGCCAATATGTTTGGAAACTTTGGTAAAATTTAATCATTTCTACGCTAATCACCCTCAATAATTTAAATTGTTACTGATTTCTTGCAAATGAGGGCATTGCAAGATCTTAAGTGTGGGAAGGGGTTAAATTCTTTCGGATTTTTTAAAATTTTTTACTTTAAACACTTGGTTACCATTAGAAATACTAGTAAAGTAGTAGTTGTATTAGAATCTAGTGCTCTCTGATAATAAAGAACAGCCCTAGTCTTATATACTGACTACCCAATTCAAGTAAAAATTTTCAAAATTTTCAATTAAATGAACTCAAAATCATGTTTATACATATTTATGAACGATAAAACTAGGTGTTAACACCGAAATTATTGTTATCTCGGAAATGACATAAATTGAGAAACAAACTAAAATGTTAAAATTCATTTAAAATGGAATAGAGGACAATAAAAAGGAAAATAAAAGCCAAGTGTGGGAAATTTTCACCGAGTTATTCAAAATACATATCACATATTTTTGTACAAATAATTGAAAATACTTTTGTTTTGGACTATAATTAACTGTTTTACCCGATGAAAGAAAAGAAGAGATGGATCTACACGATGAATCAATTCCATCGTTAAAAGGAAGTAAAGTCTTTCGAAAAAGACACGCGCTTCTTGATTTAGGTCATGAAGTTGTCGTCCAGACCAGCTGTAGGTTGATGAAAAATCTAGAAAAGTCATCTCTAAAATCAGCAGAAAATCCACGGACCTCAACATAAAACAGGGTCGCCAAGTGGTCAGATTTATCCTAACCATGAGAAGGATTTATCTCGTACAATGGGGGGCACCGTGCAAATTAGCTTGATAAGACTAATAAATCAGATCCCCAGAAAGGATAATCTCCTTAAAAGATCAAAAATCAGCTTTTAAGCCTGATATTACTCAATCCTAGAGATTGACCTAAAAGATTGAGAATTCAAACTCATAGAATTCAATGATATCTAAACTCGAGCTTGAACGAGAAAATATTTTGATCAAATTATAAACCGATTTGTTTTCTGAAAACCCATTTTCAATGCGTTCATTACCATTGAACGTAAAATCCTAGGAATTCACCTGGAATTCATTAGGTCATCTGAACCAAATCGGGTGTCAACCGTAAGAACGGTGGTTGCATAGCATGGTCGAAGACAGGACCTTGTGCCAGACCGAAAAATCATAAGGGTGAGCTTTACTATTGCTCCTACAAAGGATAGTAATTGCGTCCGACACGTTATAGACCATAATTAAAAGCATGTCAGGGGACATTGCCTTAACAGTTGCTTGTTCAACGCTTTCCTTTATAACCGGACGGTAGTTTACCGAAAGGTAATATACGGAGCAAGTATACTGGATGTGTTGCTTTCCTAATACAAGGTTAGCAAGTGGGTGACACAAAACCACAAGTTTTGAGCTAAAATTTTCAAATCTGAAACCCACCAAGCCCACAAAAATATTTTGCAAACACCGGTGAAGGGTTATTCCAGAAAACTTATCTAGGGTAAAAACTAGATTTAATTTTCAAAAGATCAAATGTTTTCATAAAGATCCAATTTCCTTAATGGATCTAAATTTTATAGTCATGTGGGACTGTAAACCACATCGTTACTACCATTGTTTATACCGCCGTAAAGAAATCACTGATGTACAAAGTGTGAAGAATAAAGAAGTGATTCTAGTATTTCAAGACTATATTGCTTGAGGACAAGCAACGCTCAAGTGTGGGAATATTTGATAATGCTAAAAATGAACATATATTTCATAGCATTATTCCTCAAGAAAGACAAGCTTTTAGTTGCAATTGTCCTATTTACAAGTGATATTCGTTTAAATAATAAAAGGTGAAGACAAAAGACAGATTCGACGAATTGAAGACGCAAACGACCAAAAAGCTCAAAAGTACAAAATACAATCAATGAGGTTCCAATTATTGATAAGAAACGTCTCAAAATTACAAGAGTACAAGATTCAAAACGAAAAGTACAAGATATTAAATTGTACGCAAGGACGTTCGAAAATCCGGAACCGAGACCAGAGTCAACTCTCAACGCTCAACGCAACGGACTAAAAATTACAAGTCAACTATGCATATGAATATAATATAATATATAATTAATTCTTAAAATTAATATATATATTATATTATATTTAAATAAACGTCGGCAGAAGAAAACAACCAAAAGTGGCTCTCCCCAGCTGGCCATGCGATCACATGGCCTGGAAGGCATAAATCCATGCTATCGCATGAGCCCCTTTTCCAGATCACAGGCCTATAAAAATCGAGCTTTGGTGCACTATTTTTCCATCCATAATATCAATCTCTCTATCTATATACGTAGTATATATTTATATTTATATTTTAATTTTAATTTTAATTTTAATTCTAATAATAAGGGTATGTTAGCGAAAGTTGTAAGGGTGTAAGTCGAAATTCTGTCCGTGTAACGCTACGCTATTTTTAATCATTGTAAGTTATGTTCAACCTTTTTAATTTAATGTCTCGTAGCTAAGTTATTATTATGCTTATTTAATCCGAAGTAATCATGATGTTGGGCTAAAAATATTAAAATTGGGTAATTGGGCTTTGTACCATAATTGGGGTTTGGACAAAAGAACGACACTGGTGGAAATTAGACTATGGGCTATTAATGGGCTTTATATTTGTTTAACTAAATGATAGTTTGTTAATGTTAATATAAATATTTACAATTGGACGTCCCTATAAATAACCATATACACTCGATCGGACACGATGGGCGGGGTATTTATATGTACGAATAATCGTTCATTTAACCGGACACGGGAATGGATTAATAGCCACTAGAATTATTAAAACATGGGTGAAATTATGTACAAGGACACTTGGCATAATTGATAACAAAGTATTAAAACCTTGGGTTACACTCAGTCGACATCCTGGTGTAATTATTAAACAAAGTATTAAAATCTTGTTACAGTTTAAGTCCCCAATTAGTTGGAATATTTAAACTCCGGGTATAAGGATAATTTGACGAGGACACTCGCACTTTATATTTATGACTGATGGACTGTTATGGACAAAAACCAGATGGACATATTAAATAATCCAGGACAAAGGACAATTAACCTATGGGCATAAAACTAAAATCAACATGTCAAACATCATGATTACGGAAAGTTTAAATAAGCATAATTCTTTTATTTCATATTTAATTTCCTTTATTTTATATTTAATTGCACTTCTAATTTTCGCACTTTTATTTATTGTTATTATATTTAATTGTAATTTTAATTATCGTACTTTTTAATTATCGCAAGTTTATTTTATCGCACTTTTATTTATCGCAATTTCATTATCGTTATTTACTTTACGCTTTAAATTAAGTCTTTTATTTATTTAATATTTTACATTTTGTTTTAACCGCGACTAAAGTTTTAAAATCGACAAACCGGTCATTAAACGGTAAAAAACCCCCTTTAAAATAATAATATTACTTATATATATATTCGTATTTTTATAAATTAAACTAAGATAGCGTTAAGCTTTGATTAAAAGATTTTCCCTGTGGAACGAACCGGACTTACTAAAAACTACACTACTGTACGATTAGGTACACTGCCTATAAGTGTTGTAGCAAGGTTTAAGTATATCCATTCTATAAATAAATAAATATCTTGTATAAAATTGTATCGTATTTAATAGTATTTCCTGCTAAAATATAAGCTATTTTATATACACCTCGCATAACACCACTTGTATTATTTGTTAATTATCTTTTACGAATCTAATCCTTGTCTATTTTACAGTATAAAAACAAAATGGACGTTAAGGGTAGACAACCGAATATTTTAGAAGACCTACCAGAGGATATGATTGAGGAAATCTTGTCTAGAGTCGGTCAGAATTCATCAACACATTTAGTTATGGCGAAATTAACTTGTCAAACATTTGAAAGACTTTCCAGAAATGCCTTAGTTTATAAAAGGCTTTCCTTTGATAGGTGACGTATATCACATTGGGGAGACCGTAAGTTACGTCGTGTTTTCTTTAAAGCGTTAAATGCGGGGAACCCAAATGCAATTTTACGCTACGGGTTAAGAACCTATTTTGACTCAACATATCCCAACATAGGATTTCGTGAATTAGAAAGAGCTTCTAACATGCAACATAAAGAAGCATGTTATGCTTACGGGTTAGTGATGTTCGCTTCTTACCAAAGTGAGAAAAAGAACATTGGATTGCAACTTTTAAATAAAACCTTCCCACAAGTGACGGATTCAATAGTTGGGGTGAGAAACAAGGTTTTTAGATTATTACGGGGCTGTTGGACATTACGAAACCCTCGTCCTTTTGACGACATTACAACATTCTGCCTAGCCAATGTTCATAACGGTTATTTTCTACAAGACCAAGGATGGGAAGTCGTCTTGGTAAAACCAGAATGCATGACTTGTTTCTGGACTTATGAATTACGTGTCTTTATTTCTTTTGCTGAACAACTTGCGTATTAACTAGGTTTATCTTCAAAACTGTCCTGTATCAAAGTGTACTATATTTCATGTTATATGTAATATAGCGAAGTTGTAAGTTTGAAGAATATTTGTATGTGATATATTATTATAATCAGTTTTTCATATGGAATTGTAGTAGTTGAATTGTATATTAGCTACTAAGTATGAACTTAACGGGTAGGTAGTACCCGAATTTAAACTTATAAAATGCTAATATGAAGAAAAAGCTTTTATAAATGAGCTCATATTATGCTACGAAATACTATTGACTACTCTTAATATTCTGTATGATTAACTCGATTCAATTGGCTATTTTGAAGGAAATGGCACCAACTACTCGACACACCATGAATATGAGTGAAGAGGAATTTCATACCTTTCTTGCTGCAAACATAGCTGCAGTACAGGCTGCGCTACATACCAACAATAACTCTGAATCTAGCAATGCAGCTAACGGCGCAAGAAATCATGTAGGATGCTCCTACAAAGAATTCACTACCTGCAAACCTTTAGAATTTGATGGAACCGAAGGACCAATTGGATTGAAACGGTGGACCGAGAAAGTCAAATCGGTGTTTTCCATAAGTAAGTGTACTGAAGAGGATAAAGTTAAGTACGGTACACATACCTTCACAGGTACTGCGTTAATGTGGTGGAACACCTATCTTGAACAGGTAAGACAAAATGCTGCTTACGCACTACCGTGGTCGGCATTCAATCAATTGATGAACGAGCAGTACCGTCCTAGAAACAAAGTCAATAAACTCAAGGCAGAACTTAGAGAGTTACGAACACAAGGGTTCGACGTTACCACATATGAACGAAGATTCACAGAGTTGTGCCTATTGTGTCCGGGAGCATTCGAAGATGAAGAAGAGAAGATCGACGCGTTTGTAAAAGGGTTACCAGTAAGGATTCAAGAAGATGTGAGTTCACACGAGCCCGCTTCTATACAGAAGGCAAGTCGAATGGCTCATAAACTCATAAATCAGTTTGAGGGAAGAATTAAAGAGCAGGCGGCCAAAGAATCCAACACGAAACAACTCAAGAGGAAGTGGGAGGAAAACGGTGACAAGAGTCACCAGTACAACAACAACAACAACAATTACAACCACAATCGCAACAACTATCCCAACAACCGCAACAATAATCGCAACAATAACCGCAATCCTAACAATAACTACAACAAACATCCCAACAACAACAACAACAACAACAACTACAACAACCATTTCAACAACAATAACAATCCCAACAACAACCTCAATAACAACAACAGCAACAAAAACCAAAAACAGCCATGTCATAGGTGTGAAGAAAATCATCAGGGGTTTTGCACGATATTTTTCAACAAGTGTAAATGAAATGGTCATAGCGCGATAAAGTGTGAGGTCTACGGACCAAAGTTTAACAGAACCAAAGGAACAAATAATGTCGGAACAAGTAATGCCGAAACGAATAGTGTCAGAGCAAGTAATACCAACCCTGTTTGTTATAAATGTGAAAAACCGGGCCACATTATTAGAAATTGCCCGAATTAGGGGAATACTAATGGGCAAGGCCGTGGAAGAGTTTTCAATATTAATGTGGCAGAAGCACAGGAAGACCCGGAGCTTGTTACGGGTACGTTTCTTATTGACGATAAATCTGCTTATGTTTTATTTGATTCGGGTACGGATAGAAGCTATATGAGTAGAGAATTTTATGCTAAATTAAGTTGCCCATTGACGCCTTTGAATAATAAATTTTTACTCGAATTAGCAAATGGTAAATTAATTTCAGCAGATAATATATGATGGGATATAGAAATTAAACTGGGTGATGAAACGTTTAAGATTGATTTAATACCAGTCGAGTTAGGGAGTTTTGATGTAATAATTGGCATGGACTGGTTGAAGAAGGTGAGAGCAGAGGTCGTTTGTTACAAAAACGCGATTCGCATTATGCGTGAAAAAGGAAAACCTTTAATGGTGTACGGAGAAAAGAACAACGCGAAATTAAATCTTATTAGTAGTTTGAAGGCGCAAAAACTAATAAGAAAAGGTTGTTATGTCATTCTAGCACACATCGAGGAAGTTAAACCTGAAGAAAAGAACATCAGTGATGTTCCCGTCGCAAAAGAATTTCCCGATGTATTTCTGAAAGAATTACTGGGATTACCCCCACATCGATCCGTTGAATTTCAAATAGATCTTATACCAGGAGCTGCACCAATAGATCGTGCTCCATACAGACTCACACCCAGCGAAATGAAAGAATTACAAAGTCAGTTACAGGAACTTTTAGAGCGTGGTTTCATTCGACCAAGCACATCACCATGGGGAGCTCCTGTTTTGTTTATCAAAAAGAAAGATGGTACATTCAGGTTGTGTATCGACTACCGAGAGTTGAACAAACTTACCATCAAGAACCGCTACCCACTACCGAGAATCGATGACTTATTTGATCAACTACAAGGCTCGTCTATTTATTCGAAGATCGATTTACGTTCTGGATATCATCAAAAGCGAGTGAAGGAGGATGATATTCCAAAGACTGCTTTTAGGACACGTTACGATCATTATGAGTTTATGGTTATGCCGTTTGGATTGACTAATGCACCAGTTGTGTTCATGGACCTCATGAACCGAGTGTGTGGGCCATATATTGACAAGTTTGTCATTGTTTTCATCGATGACATACTTATTTACTCGAAGAATGATCAAGAGCACGAAGAACATTTGAGAAAAGTGCTAGAGTTGCTGAGAAAAGAAAAACTGTACGCTAAGTTTTCAAAGTGTGCATTTTGATT
This sequence comes from Rutidosis leptorrhynchoides, assembly GCF_046630445.1. NCBI lineage: Eukaryota > Viridiplantae > Streptophyta > Magnoliopsida > Asterales > Asteraceae > Rutidosis > Rutidosis leptorrhynchoides. The sequence goes on along the minus strand of NC_092333.1, from coordinate 530,508,027 downwards.
GGAAGAAGTTCAATTCCTTGGTCATATAGTGAACAAAGAAGGTATTCAGGTGGATCCAGTAAAGATTGAAACCGTTGAAAAGTGGGAAACCCCGAAAACTCCAAAACACATACGCCAATTTTTAGGGCTAGCTGGTTATTACAGGAGATTCATCCAAGATTTTTCTAAAATAGCAAAACCCTTGACTGCATTAACGCATAAAGGGAAGAAATTTGAATGGAAGGATGAACAAGAGAAAGCGTTTCAGTTATTGAAGAAAAAGTTAACTACGACACCTATATTGTCATTACCTGAAGGGAATGATGATTTTGTGATATACTGTGACGCCTCAAAGCAAGGTCTAGATTGTATATTAATGCAACGAACGAAAGTAATTGCTTATGCATCTAGACAATTGAAGATTCACGAACAAAATTATAAGACGCATGATTTGGAATTAGGCGCAGTTGGTTTTGCATTAAAGACTTGGAGGCACTACTTATATGGGGTCAAAAGTATTATATATACCGACCACAAAAGTCTTCAACACATATTTAATCAGAAACAACTGAATATGAGGCAGTGTAGGTGGATTGAATTGTTGAATGATTACGACTATGAGATTCGTTACCACCCGGGGAAGACAAATGTGGTAGCCGACGCCTTGAGCAGAAAGGACAGAGAACCCATTAGTGTAAAATCTATGAATATAATGATTCACACTAATCTTACTACTCAAATAAAGGAGGCGCAACAAGGAGTTTTAAAAGAGGGAAACTTAAAGGATGAAATACCCAAAGGATTGGAGAAACATCTTAATATTCGGGAAGACGGAACCCGGTATAGGGCTGAAAGAATTTGGGTACCAAAATTTGGAGATATGAGAGAAATGGTACTTAGAGAAGCTCATAAAACTAGATACTCAATACATTCTGGAACGGGGAAGATGTATAAGGATCTCAAGAAACATTTTTGGTGGCCAGGTATGAAAGCCGATGTTGCTAAATACGTAGGAGAATGTTTGACGTGTTCTAAGGTCAAAGCTGAGCATCAGAAACCATCAGGTCTACTTCAACAACCCGAAATCCCGGAATGGAAATGGAAAAACATTACCATGTATTTCATCACTAAATTGCCAAGGATTGCAAGTGGTTTTGATACTATTTGGGTAATAGTTAATCGTCTCACCAAATCAGCACACTTCCTGCCAATAAGAGAAGATGACAAGATGTAGAAGTTAGCACGACTGTATTTGAAGGAAGTCGTCTCCAGACATGGAATACCAATCTCTATTATCTCTGATAGGGATGGCAGATTTATTTCAAGATTCTGGCAGACATTATAGCAAGCATTAGGAAGTCGTCTAGACATGAGTACTGCCTATTATCCACAAACTGATGGGCAGAATGAAAGGACGATACAAACGCTTGAAGACATGCTACGAGCATGTGTTATTGATTTCGGAAACAGTTGGGATCGACATCTACCGTTAGCAGAATTTTCCTACAACAACAGCTACCATTCAAGCATTGAGATGGCGCCGTTTGAAGTACTTTATGGTAGAAAGTGCAGGTCACCAATTTTTTGGAGTGAAGTGGGGGATAGACAGATTACGGGTCCAGAGATAATACAAGAAACTACTGAGAAGATCATCCAAATTCAACAACGGTTGAAAATCGCCCAAAGTCGACAAAAGAGATACGCTGACATTAAAAGAAAAGATATAGAATTTGAAATTGGAGAGATGGTCATGCTTAAAGTTGCACCCTGGAAAGGCGTTGTTCGATTTGGTAAACGAGGGAAATTAAATCCAAGGTATATTGGACCATTCAAGATTATTGATAGTGTCGGACCAGTAGCTTACCGACTTGAGTTACCTCAACAACTCGCGGCTGGACATAACACTTTTCACGTCTCGAATTTGAAGAAATATTTTGCTAAAGAAGATCTCACTATTTCGTTAGATGAAATCCAAATCAACGAAAAACTTCAATTCATCGAAGAACCCGTCGAAATAATGGATCGTGAGGTTAAAAGGCTTAAGCAAAACAAGATACCAATTGTTAAGGTTCGATGGAATGCTTGTAGAGGAACCGAGTTCACCTGGGAACGAGAAGATCATATGAAGAAAAAATACCCGCACTTATTTCCAGAAGATACGTCAACACCTCCAACTGCTTAAAATTTCGAGACGAAATTTATTTAACGGGTAGGTACTGTAGTGACCCGAACTTTTCCATGTTTATATATATATATATATATATATAAATATATATATATATATATATATATATATATATATATATATATATATAAATATATATATATATATATATATATATATATATATATATATATATATATATATATATATAAACATATATATATTAAATGAAATTTTTATTTACATGATTAAGTGTTTTCAACATGTTAAGCAATCAAACTTGTTAAGAATTGATTAATTGAAATATGTTTCATATAGACATTTGACCACCCAAGTTGACCGGTGATTCACGAACGTTAAAACTTTTAAAAACTATATGATGAAATATATATGGTTATATATATAGTTAACATGATTTTATTATAAGTAAGTATCTCATTAGGTATTTTAATAATGAGTTATATACATAAAAATTAGACTATTAAATTAAGAAACTCGAAAACGATATATATAACGATTATCGTTATAACAACGTCTTACTAAGTACATATGAATCATATTAAGATATTGATACACTTGGTTAATTATGTTAAATGATAAGTAAATATATGATTAAGTGTATTAACAATGAACTACATATATAAAAATAAGACTACTAACTTAATGATTTCGAAACGAGACATATATGTAACGATTATCGTTGTAACAACATTTAACTGTATATATATATCATAATAAGATATATTAATATATCATAATATCATTATAATGTAATAATTTAACATCTCTTTAGATATAATAAACAATGGGTTAACAACATTTAACAAGATCGTTAACCTAAAGGTTTCAAAACAACATTTACATGTAACGACTAACGATGACTTAACGACTCAATTAAAATGTATATACATGTAGTGTTTTAATATGTATTCATACACTTTTGAAAGACTTCAAGACACTTATCAAAATACTTCTACTTAACAAAAATGCTTACAATTACATCCTTGTTCAGTTTCATCAACAATTCTACTCGTATGCACCCGTATTCGTACTCGTACAATACAAAGCTTTTAGATGTATGTACTATTGGTATATACACTCCAATGATCAGCTCTTAGCAGCCCATTTGAGTCACCTAAAACATGTGGGAACCATCATTTGGCAACTAGCATGAAATATCTCATAAAATTACAAAAATATCAGTAATCATTCATGACTTATTTACATGTAAACAAAATTACACATCCCTTATATCTAATCCATATACCAACGACCAAAAACATCTACAAATACTTTCATTCTTCAATTTTCTTCATCTAATTGATCTCTCTCAACTTCTATCTTCAAGTTCTAAGTGTTCTTCAAAAATTCTATAAGTTCTAGTTTCATAAAATCAAGAATACTTCCAAGTTTGCTAGCTTACTTCCAATCTTGTAAAGTGATCATTCAACCTCAAGAAATCTTTCTTATTTACAGTAAGATATCTTTCTAATACAAGGTAATATTCATATTCAAACTTTGATTCAATTTCTATAACTATAACAATCTTATTTCGAGTGGAAATCTTACTTGAACTTGTTTTCGTGTCATGATTCTGCTTCAAGAACTTTCAAGCCATCCAAGGATCCTTTGAAGCTAGATCTATTTTTCTAATTACCAGTAGGTTTATCAACAAAACCTGAGGTAGTAATGATGTTCATAACATCATTCGATTCATATATATAAAACTACCTTATTCGAAGGTTTAAACTTGAAATCACTAGAACATAGTTTAGTTAATTCTAAACTTGTTAGCAAACAAAAGTTAATCCTTCTAACTTGACTTTTAAAATCAACTAAACACATGTTCTATATATATATATGATATGCTAAGTTAATGATTTAAAACCTGAAAACACGAAAAACATCGTAAAATCGGATATACGTCGTCGTAATAACACTGCGGGCTGTTTTGGGTTAGTTAATTAAAAACTATGTTAAACTTTGATTTAAAAGTTGTTCTTCTGGGAAAATTATTTTTCTTATGAACATGAATCTATATCCAAAAATCATGGTTAAACTCAAAGTGGAAGTATGTTTTCTAAAATGGTCATCTAGACGCCGTTTTTTCGACTGAAATGACTACCTTTAAAAAAACAACTTGTAACTTATATTTCCGACTATAAAACTATACTTTTTATGTTTAGATTCATAAAATAAAGTTCAATATGAAACCATATCAATTTGATTCACTCAAAACGGATTTAAAACGAAGAAGTTATGGGTAAAACAAGATTGGATATTTTTTGATTGTTGTAGCTACGGGAAATATTGTAACAATTCTATACAAATCATATACTAGATAACTTATATTGTATTATACATGTATTCTAATATATTATGTAATCTTGGGATACCATAGACACGTATGCAAATGTTTTGACATGTCATATCGATCCATGTATATATATTATTTGGAACAACCGTAGACACTCTATATGCAGTAATGTTGGAGTTAGCTATACAGGTTTGAGGTTGATTCCAAAAATATATATACTTTAAATTGTGATCTAGCCTGAGACGTGTATACACTGGGTCGTGGATTGATTCAAGATAATATATATATATATATCGATTTTTTTTGTACATCTAATTGTGGACAACTAGTTGTAGGTTACTAACGAGGATAGCTGACTTAATAAACTTAAAACATTAAAACATATTAAAAATATTATAAATATATTTTCAACATACTTTGATATATATGTACATATTTTTTATAGGTTCGTGAATCGACCAGTGGCCAAGTCTTACTTCCCGACGAAGTAAAAATCTGTGAAAGTGAGTTATAGTCCCACTTTTAAAAACTAATATTTTGGGATGAGAATACATGCAGTTTTATAAATATTTTACGAAATAGACACAAGTAAATGAAACTACATTGTATGGGTGAATGATCAAATCCGAATATGCCCATTTTGCTTGGTAACCTAAGAATTAGTAAACCGATCTACTAATTGACGTGAATCCTAAAGATAGATCTATTGGGCCTAACGAACCCCATCCAAAGTACCGGATACTTTAGTACTTCGAATTCGTTTTTATCATGTCCGAAGGATTTTCTGGAATGATAGGGGATATTCTTATATGCATCTTGTTACTGTCGATTACCAGGTGTTCACCATATGAATAATTTTTATCTCTATATATGGGATGTATATTGAAATATGAAATCTTGTGGTCTATTATTATGATTTGATAATATATAGGTTAAACCTATAACTCAACAACATTTTTGTTGACGTTTTAAGCATGTTTATTCTCAGGTGATTATTAAGAGCTTCCGCTGTTGCATACTAAAATAAGGACAAGATTTGGAGTCCATGCTTGTATGATATTATGTAAAAACTACATTCAAGAAACTTATTTTTGATGTAATATATTCTTATTGTAAACCATTATGTAATGGTCGTGTGTAAACGGTATATTTTAGATTATCATTATTTGATAATCTACGTAATGCTTTTAAACCTTTATAGATAAAATAAAGGTTATGGTTGTTTTAAAAATGAATGCAGTCTTTGAAAAACGTCTCATATAGAGGTCAAAACCTCGCGACGAAATCAATTAATACGGGACATTTCATTACAAGACTTATACACTTTGCAACGATGATCCTAACACAATACTAGGACATACATTACATTAAGTAAACTCACAAGATAAATGATTTGATTAGTAGTTTACAATAACCCAATTCTATATCTATAAGATCATAGAATCTTCTCTTACTTGATCACATTTGAGTAGTAATTAATGCATTTATGATCACTGGAGATAAGCCTTTGAAATATGCAAGAGGGTCTACTTCAAATGCACTTAAATGTTTACCTTTTATAGTGGGATTCAAAAACTAGCCGTTGACACACGGTTTCCTGCACAGTCGACCGTGGTGCGACCGTGCGTGCTCCAGTCCAAAATTGGTATCCGTTGTATAGCTGTTTGACTCAGATTTGAACACCACATTTTGGCACCTTTACTCCTTCTAGCACCTGCAAAAGAAGCCAAACATCCTATACAAGTACTATATGCATTAAGTGTGTGAGATTTGGTCTTATTGCATGAAAGTGACTAATCATTCCAAAAGTGGCAAACCCAACATTCTTGGAGAAGTGTTTTGATTGATATTTTAGGAAATCTCAGTTTGGTCAGGACTTAGTTAGTCACTTTAATGCTCTTGGTTCAATTCTAAAGACTAGTCACTATGTCATTAACTTCCTAGTTTCAAATAATCACAAGTCAAGTTCTTTTTAAGTTTAGTTAGAGATTAATTGGACAATGTCTCTATAAGATAATCATGAAGCATGTAGAGACATTAAGGTTAAGTCATTCTTGAACAAGCAATCACACTTAGTTACTTAGACTAGACCAAATAGATAATTGACTATAGTTACATTGTGAACCACTTTGCACTTAATGTATTGGAGTAGGTTAGTTACTTGAATCCTAACTAATGAGCACATAGCAAACATATTAATTAAGTTGACAAGTTTATGAGTATTAATCATATTGGTAAGTAGCAAGTAATACTCACATAGCAAGAGATGGTTATTGATATGCTACTAACGGACGATTTTATTTGTGCGGTGTCGTTAGGTTGCAGGATGTCCGATTCGGTAACACACAGGGTCTTCGTTTATTTATATTTTGCGGGGCCTAAATTTACTTTTACTTTCTAAGGTGTAGAAGGTGTAAGTTAAAATAGTGTCGTATTTTTTTGCTGATTAACGAATTGAAGATCAAGTGGATAATTGTCTTTTAGTTAAATTACCTGGATAAAAGATAGTAGTTTATTTTAGCTAAAGGTCCTAAAAGCAGAAAAGTAAATAAAGTGGAAGGATATCCGGAGTATGCAGATCATGGAAATGTTGACCAAGATATCAGTATTGGGTTAGGGAAAGGTAATTATGCTTATGTTAAGACTATGCTTGGAATGGTGTAGATCTGGTTGGATGAGCCAATTACACAGACCTACTTATCTCTGAACTCTCGGAGTTCTCTTTGAGCAGTGAGAAGTATGTCACTTGGTCGTATAATTGAAGGGTAACAATACCTCGGAGGTTATCCTTAGTAAAGTAAGAGGTTTATTAATGAGTTGAGCTCTAATCCTAACCCTCATTATCAGTTTAGATAACTGAATAACAACGTGCCGTGTTGATTAAACACTGATCAAAACGGAAGAAATCCGTCGACTTAAGTTGGCAAAACCTTAAATGAAAACTAACAACCATTTCATCATACTAATGAGATCACAACAAATCAAACATTATACAGCATCACAGTTAACATACTGATAGTAAAGCAGATAGAAACCTAATGAATACCTAAGCATCTAATATGACTAAGACCTAGGGCAACAATCAGACAAGAACATGCAATAGGCTTGGGTCATACAGTAAATGCACTAACTAGATCTTAACAGCACCTAAGAGGTCTCTTCGGAATAGTCAATAGGCATACTAGGCCATTCATGTTTCAATTCCTAAGTTCCGTGTCCTAAAAGTGCATTAGATGCCTCTCGGGAATTCCGGCCATACCGAGTTCATAGAATCTTCAGATATAGTATAACCAGGGGTCTTAATCCTATGAAGTAGCTAATTTCATATATGTGTACAAGTCCTGATCACAACCTAGGTTGGTCAATCCTTAAGATGCTAGCATACAAATCTATCAGACTTCCTAGTTCAGTATTATAACAGTAATCGTACTAAATTAACATAATTACGCTAACCCAAACTTCTATCATGGAAACATACAGATTAATTAAGCTATAATGGAAATATTGAAATGCATTATTAAACATAAAAAGTAAGAACACATGTTTAATACAAAAGACAAGCGTTTCGGATAAAAACCTGAAAAGGCCGAACAAATCTGCCCGAGATCGCAGGGACTCGCCGGGATATCCTCCGGAAAATAAAAGCTAAACTAACTACTACTAAAAGCTAACTAAAAGATTGAAAATATAAAATGAATTGCAAATTGAGTGTGTGCTGGAATGGATGGAGAGAGCCCTTTAAAAAGACTAGGTTTTTCCCTGCAAACGGCTGGCAAGCCGTATGGCAGGCCGTTTGGCAGGCCGTATTTGGCAGGCCGTTTGCAAGGCAAGCCGTTTTAAGGGGCCGTTTGCTGGACCATTTGGCAGGACGTTTCCCATACAAGCAGGCCGTATGGCAGGCCGTTTTTAGTGCTGGTCAGCCTTGATTCACTGGATCCTAACTTGATTTCTTGTCTTTCACCGTTTTCGCTCTAGAATCTTCGTTTTAGCTCCGTTTTACTTGATTCTTTTTGCATCGCCTTTGTAATTACTTAATCTACAAAATTAATTGAAAAAGCGATAATTTTGCAGACAAAGTTTTAGTCTTTATTGTTCTAGGGCTTAATTTAGGGGGTAAAATGTGACTTTTTGCCTGATATCAAATACCCCACACTTGGCTTTGCTTGTCCTTAAGCAAGAAAATGAGAATATAAGGATCTTTTTAATAGATTCTCCCTTGCCCCACCCGTAGATCTTTTTATTATGCCTTCATCAGAAGTCGGCACATCTTTCAAAAGTATTAGAAAAAGTTTCGAGCTTCGATGATTTGGTCGCTAGATTTCAATCGCGTCCATAGTAAAAAAGGCATACTTTCCAACTCTCAGATGTAGAGTATACATGATCAGGCTCCTCACTAACAAATCACTCTAATCACTCAAGTGTTTAGGGTGTCCTATTCTAATTGTATTGTCACTCAGAAGCCAGTCGTGAAACAGTTCTCATCATAGGCTTGGTAAAGCATCGATATCTCCACAGGTTAAGTAAGGACGACAATGATCTTCTTCCTATGCATTCTTTCAAGAGGAAGATGGGTTATAGGGTTTGGTTGGAAATTTATGGATTCGGTGAAAGGTTTTCAGATCTTTTGATTTTTGAGAGAATTGATAGACTTTGATTCTTCAGAGCATCCATTTTGGATAGAGAACAGCTTAGAATTCCGTAAAGGTTTTCTTCGAAAGAGGCGGATTTTGCTAAGACTTTGTCTAGAATTTTCTTTTGCTCTTCCAGCATTCTTCTTCAGGGCATCTTCTCGGGATTTCTTTTTGCCTTATTAGAGACTTTGCTCTTAGAGACTTTGCTCTTTCATAATCATTGTTTTTTATCGGCATACCCTTTCTTCATAACTTTTGTCTTTTGTTCTTGGTGCCCAGAGAGGAAGTGATAATCCATTAAAAATAGGTCTTTGACCTATCAAAAACAATCAGGGGTTCGGAATCTTTCGACTAGTGCTTTTGAAGTGAATTTGATCGATCTATCTCTTTATTAATCTCTGGATCTTTTGATGAATGGAAAGGGAAGTGAATGCGAATGGTGTATTTTGGGAGTGAATTTGGGGTGAATATTTCTGATTCATCATCAACTCTTTATGTGAGTTGGTCGGTTTAAATTGCGTGGAGTGGAAACGGAAACGGATGGCTTTTTGTCTTCTCTATTCAGAATGATTTCGGAAGGAGTATCGCACCTGCACCACGTATGGTGCTTACTAACCATTGGTCTTGAAACGTATGATTGAACCAAGATCTAATTTGAACCGTACACCGACATGCTCATCAATTGAAATAACAAAGTACTGTAGATTTGATGGGTCATACAGATACTTTGGGTCCAAGATTCCTCACTTTTTAGGAGTAGGGGTGTAACGACCCGGAATTTTCCGACTACTTGATTATACTATTTACATGATTTAAAAATTCCGGCTTGATAATCAATGAATTTTAATAAGTCTTGAACCTCCGGAAAGAGTTTTACACAAGCTTTTGGTCACCCTTTTATTCCGACGATTCACGAACGTTATAACTTGATTTAATTGTTTAATTGTTTAATTATTGTGTATATATATATATATATATATATATATATATATATATATATATATATATATATATATATATATATATATATATATATATATATATATAACTTGAAAATATGATAATTAAATATCTCATTAAGTATATTAAAAAAGTGTTATATATATATATATTTTTTCATACAACTAATTTAAAGAGTTTTTGAACAATATATATGTTACTATTTAAACGATGTAATTAACTTATGTTAAAATATATTTACATATAATGTATTACGAGTGTAAATACATCCTTACAAGTATTGAATACACTTTATAATATACCAATACATATAAAGGATAGCTATACTCGTATTTTCGTTCAATTTCCTCAAGAATTCTACTCGCATTCATACGGTATTTTTACCCGTATTATACACAGCTTCTAGAAGTATTTACTATTGGTATATACCAATAGAAATCTGCAATTATTTGTGTAATATGTCATCCATTACCTAATAAATTTAATATGACATCCATGACTTAATACATTTTAACTTATACTAGATATTTTCACTAAAAGCCAAATTTTCAAGCCTATAAATAAGCACCATTTCTAACTCATTTTTACACATTCATTTTCCAAATTTTACTTCCAATTTTCACACACACTTGCAAGAACTCTCTCAAGTTTTGTTCTACTACTTCTTTCCAGCAACTTTACATTCTAAACTTGAGGTAAAAACTCTACTTCAACTCTTGTTCAATTCATATGTTTATAGCTATCTATATAAGTGTTTATAAACTAGAACATAGTTTAGTTGATTCTAAACTTGTTTGAAGAACTAATCTAATCCTTCTAACTTAACTCTAATAACACTTATTTATATGTATTATGATGTTATATTAAGTTAATATAAGAACTTATAACTTGTACATATGAAGAACACATTGAAACTTAACATATATCGTTTAATCTCCATTCGGTAAAAAGTGGGCTGTTTTGGGTTGGGAATTAAAAACCTATCTTAGACTTTAAGTTTGAGGCTAAGACTTTGGAAATATGTTATTATATGTAAATAAGACTTTCAGTATTTTTTCATGATTTTAGATAAAGTGGAAGTATTTTTTCAAAAATCATATATTGGGTGGGTGACGGGATTCTTCCAAATCTGTCTACCGGCACAAAAAGAGGGTAAAACTCTGAATATTAAGACATGGGCTGAAATTTTTGAATTATTTTTGAAAAATTAACTTCTTAAGGAATCCATAGCAAATTGATTCACTTTAAACGGAGTTGTAATGAATATTTGGCGAGCAAAACAAAATCTGCTAAAATTAACGTTGTATGGACGAAATTTATATTGTAAAAACTATATTAACCATATCCTTGCTAAATTTTCCTATATTCTATATATATTTGGACATGTTATCATTAGTATAATAAAATATTATAATCTTAGTTAATTCCGAGATTGTATATATATAATAATCTTGGTACATTCCATGACAATAAGTATACAATACGTTTTGATAAATCCTAAGACAATAAGTATACAATACGTTTTGATAAATTCTAAGACAATATGTATACAATACGTCTCTAGGTTGATGCAAAGAAAATACGTATACAATACGTCGTGGGGTAATTCTAAGATTATATATATACCGATTATTACACTGTTGGACATTTCGGACTATTTTGGACTACTAACAAAGGACTACTAACATAAAAATGTTAAAAATTAATATATAAGTATTCTATGAGCTTGTTTTATTTTATTCACATATTGTATTATTATCTGAATCATTTTTATTGTTATAGGTTCGTGAATCCAAGGACGACGGCCATATTTTTAATAAGCTGAAAACTTATTATTAATATACTTTTACTACCGTGAGTATATAGTCCCATTTTTAAACTCTAAAAATATTTTGGGATGAGAATACATGCATTTTATGTTTTACGCCATGGACACAAGTACTTAAAATATATTCTACATTGAGTTGTACCACCTTGCATATCTTCCCTAATAGCTTGGTAACTAATATTTACATGTTGTAAGAACATGTAAGCGCGAATCCTATTGATAGATCTATCGGGTTTGACAACCCCAACTGGGCTAGTCACTCTAGTATCGTAAACGATTGCATAGTACTTCATTTTTACTACACTTGGTACAGTGTAGCGAGATTTCATAATAAAGGGAATATGCTATATTTATGGTTAAGTATGGTTACCGAAGCGCTCAACAACTTATAGAATACTTTTATACACTTGCGAGTGTACATATATTTATAACTATGAAATCTTGTGGTCTATATTTATATCGATGCTAAACCTATATATCTCACCAACCTTTGTGTTGACTGTTTAAGCATGTTTATTCTCAAGTCCTTAAGAAAGTCTTCCGCTTTTGCATTATCTGAGCAAGCTGTGCATGGAGTCTCATGCTTTTGTTTAAATGAAGTGTTGCATTCAATAAAACCTTTGTCATGTATTATATTCGACAGTTATGTCATGTGTGTAGTATTTGGTAACCGATGTATCATGGGGATTATTTCTTAAATAATCGCCCACTTGTTTAAAACATGCATTATGTATAATAATGGTGTGCTTTTTATGAAACGAATGCAATATTTTTCTAAAACGTATCATATAGAGGTGAAATACCTCGCTATGGGACCAATGAATAACGCACTGCGTTTATAGTAATATGGACGGGCCGTTTTAGTTGGTATCAGAGCGGTGGTCTTAGCGAACCAGGTCTTGGATTAGTGTGTCTAACTGATAGTTGTTAGGATGCATTAGTGAGTCTGGACTTCGACCATGTCTACATGTCAAAAGTTTTGCTTATCATTTCTTGTCAGAAATTACCTGTTTATCATCTTAAGTCTTGACGTGTCTTACTGCAATTATTGCATAGATAGTGTATAGACAAAATTCATTTCTTAGTATATCTGCTAAATTATATCTTAGCGTATCTGTTACTGTAAACTTTGCCTGACATATTTTGTAAATTTCTCCGTAATCTACGAAATCTTTTGTTCTATATATATAGATAAAATATGTAATTAGAATACCATCCGATAGCCGGAAATCATTTTATATCAAAAAAATCCTTTATTCAATCGTACGAAATAGAACTCGCCACTAGTTCAAGTCCCTCGGATTCCGATACGGAGTTTCACTCGTGTTCCGAAAGCAGTGTGACCGGAATGGATCAACCAATTAGCCATCATCTATTTTGGATGAATTGGGGATGGGTTCGTAGTCTACTTAATCATTGGAGATAAGAAGAAGGTGATCCCTTCCATCCACCACATTGCCCTCTTGGTGAAGAACATGAGGCACTTACCGGCGAACCCGTTCGTAACACCATTTTCTCTCTCCTTTCCAGGATATGCCGCAACGAGTATAATATTACTAATATTATTGAGGCTATCCGACCTTTACTCCGTATCTTGCATGGTGAATTATTTAGTAACAAAAAATTTACTGTCATGAAAAGCAAAACTTCATTAGCAAGTGCATCCTACATCATTTCATTCCCTTTATAAAGCTCTTGACCTCTTTTTTTATTCAAGAAACTTTAAACATCTTCTTTCACAATACAAAATAAAACAAATTCTCATCATCTATACTCACATCAAACCACTACCAACACCAGCAGCAGCAGTACCAACAACATCACAAGCCTCAACATCGCAAGCCGCATTACGAGCATCAACATCATACGCACTGCAGGCACTGAGGGATACCAACAATAATGAGTGATGAAATATTAATTCATTATTTCATTTACGTTGAAGAAATATTCCGCGGCGATTATGTAATCTCTAAAGTTTTAGGGATTATTCATTTCTAGTTCCAACCGTAAACCAAATGAGATTAATATAATATTAACTCATTAAATCTATATTACATCTGAAGAAAATATACATACATATATTTTCATAAAGACTGTAATAAAAATTCTTTTGTACAAAATATTATTTGTGAAATTTTATTTTAACGGGTAGGTAATACCCGAGAAATACTTAAGTTCACATTAATATGTTACACTGTACATTTTCAATGATGTTTCGACAATCGTTAATTATACTCTCTCCTTTCATAGCAATATACATCATTTTACAAAATTCAAGACAACCATTTTCCATACCAATTCAATTACGTATTCTGATTTTGACAGATCAAAATCCAAGTCAAGATTTAAGAAGTGCCATCAATCTTAAATTCCTACATCCTTCAAAATCATACTTTAAATTCAAACTATACTAGAACATCACTTTCATTCACAGAACTCATAAAGATATTTGTATCATTCAAGATTCACGAAGAATTCATTATACGGATATTGACGATGACAACCTGCGTCTAAACCCTTCAAAATTATTGAAAACATCTCAACTAAGGAACAATCGAGAGAATGAACCAATCACACGATACATACGAAGAATATATGCATATAGATATGCATTCGGAGGACACTTGAACGTAAACAAAGGTTCAACACATATCCGTGTCAGATACTTTAGCATTATTATTACCCAAAATAACTTTACAATCCCTTTTGAAAATAGCGAATTTTATCACAGCTCCAAAAAGACAACTTCGACTATTCATTCGGAGTAGCCTTATTATAACCTTGATATATACGCTGTCTTTTCGCCATCGTTACTGGGAACCTTTTATATTCTACCATATTAGTAGTAAGCTTACCAGCAACTTTATTGCTCTTTGACTTAAATCTCTCTGAAAGATCACTATAAAACCTTGTCATGTACCCATCTACATCTTGTAACAATAATTGTCATACCAAACCCCAGGAAGCATCAATAATTATTCTTGAATCTCACATCATTTCTGCATATACATATAATGTTATTTCCTGGAATTATAATTCTGAAAGCCGGAATAGCACTTCAGCCTACGAATTAGTACTATAAAGTTTTGAAAAAGCTGAATGAAGCAGCAGAAACTGTAGACAACCGTAACAGTCAAAAGTTGATGATAAAGAATATTGTGTTAGCAAAGCACATAAAAAGAGAAGGTTTGGAACTAGAAAATGGATTGAGCAAACCATGAAGGAGGCTGTGGACAAATCACAAGGATGAAATCTACCTTCAAAGAATCCAAATGATTCGGTGTCTGCTAAAATCCTTAGCAAATACCTTGCTCCTTACTCTAAAACCCTTGCGAACAATATTCTTCATCATCCTCTTATCTTAAATATTCTAAGATATCATCGTATCTTCCATTATAAATATCCTTCATATTTCTGAAGATATTTTCATAACCATTCTTATCTGAAATCATTTATTCCTTCGCATTATCTGTATCACATCATAAAGAAAACTGTTTTAGTTTCTAAATATCTAAAACCTCTGAGTGTAAAGTATGAATGTTTTTGAAGTAATGTTGGGAACTAAAGCATGAGTTAGTATAATATAATGACACTTGATCAACGTGATTATATTACAGTAAGTCATGCTGAGTTTCTAAATGGAACGTAATGATTCACAGACCATAACGTCATCATGTACCATGTTACATGACTCTTACATTCAATCTAATCTCTAAACATATCAAGAACATATTCTATTGATAGTTCTATCTTTTCCTTTGGATTCTGGTAATTTCACAAGTCAAATTGTGCTATTACAATTTCTCTCTTAGAGCATTAGCTATGTTCATTCCGAATTTCATATCTATGAATTCTAGACCATTATTCGCTTGACTTGAAGTCGGGAAAAGAAGACGGAAGCATGAAACTCCAAAATATAAGGTAAAATATAAGCACGAAGACAACGCATAAATTACAAACCGTGTATATCGATGCGTATAGCAATATAAAGACACGAGAAAACTAAGAACACTATAAACCCAAGAGCATAGTGGAAATTAACGGATTCCTCCGGTGGAAGATGAAAAAGAAGAATGACAGAAGTGATAGTCAAGAATATATCTAGAATTAAAACTGGATGGAGCATATTGACGAATGTTTTGGAAGTACGAAGAAAGGAAGAAAGTATAAAAGATGGGAGATGTGGAAATAAGGAAACGTAGGAGGTTGATTTATAGTAAAATATCCGACAGAGAAATCGAGACAGATTATTGCATTAAATCGAAGAGGATCATAATTTCCTTAATCGCCGAAGAATCAAATCTTATTAAGATTACAAAGATTTTCTTTAATCCGAAAATCAACCGTGACGACGTCAAAAGTTAAAACGAATCTTTACTTTCCTCATTTCACTATTTTGCGATAGCTTCACTCATACACTTCACATAATCGAATTGTTTTATCCATATTACACACTGATGATAAAACTCTAAATTTCAACTCGTATTCATCATGAAAACATACTTATTGTCATCCATGACGATCTCGATCAAATTTCGGGACGAAATTTCTTTAACGGGTAGGTACTGTAACGACCAGGAATTTTCGACTTATTGATTATACTATTTACATGAATTAAAAATTCCGACTTGATAAGCAATGAATTTTAATTAGTCTTGAACCTCCGGAAAGAGTTTTACACAAGCTTTTGGTCACCCTTTTATTCCGACGATTCACGAACGTCATAACTTGATTTAATTGTTTAATTATTGTGTATATATATGGATTTATATATATTTAACTTGAAAATATGATAATTAAATATCTCATTAAGTATATTAACAAAGTGTTATATATATATTTTCATACTACTAATTTAAAGAGTTTTTGAACAATATATATGTTACTATTTAAACGACGTAATTAACTTATGTTAAAATGTATTTACATATAATGTATTACGAGTGTAAATACATCCTTACAAGTATTTAATACACTTTATAATATACTAATACATATAAAGGATAGCTATACTCGTATTTTTGTTCAATTTCCTCAAGAATTCTACTCGCATTCATACGGTATTTTTACCCGTATTGTACACAGCTTCTAGAAGTATTTACTATTGGTATATACCAATAGAAATCTGCAATTATTTGTGTAATATGTCATCCATGACCTAATCAATTTAATATATCATCCATGACTTTATCATTTTAACTTATACTAGATATTTTCACTAAAAGCCAAATTTTCAAGCCTTTAAATAAGCACCATTTCTAACTCATTTTTACACATTCATTTTCCAAATTTTACTTCGAATTTTCACACACACTTGCAAGAAATCTCTCAAGTTTTGTTCTACTATTTCTTTCCAGCAACTTTACATTCTAAACTTGAGTTAAAAACTCTACTTCAACTCTTGTTCAATTCATATGTTTATAGCTATCTATATAATAGTTTATAAACTAGAACATAGTTTAGTTGATTCTAAACTTGTTTGAAGAACTAATCTATCCCTTCTAAATTAACTCTAATAACACTTATTTATATGTATTATGATGTTATATTAAGTTAATATAAGAACTTATAACTTGTACATATGAAGAACACCTTTAAACTTAACATATATCGTTTAATCTCCATTCGGTAAAAAGCGGGCTGTTTTGGGTTGGGAATTAAAAACCTATCTTAGACTTTGAGTTCGAGGCTAAGACTTTGGAAATATGTTAATATATGTAAATAAGACTTCCAGTATTTTTTTCAAGATTTTAGACAAAGTGGAAGTATTTTATCAAAAATCATATATTGGGTGGGTGCCGAGATTCTTCCAAATCAGTCCACCGGCACAAAAAGAGGGTAAAACTCTGAATATTAATACATGGGCTGAAATTTTCGAATTTTTTTTGAAAAATTAACTTCTTAAGTAATCCATAGAAAATTGATTCACTTTAAATGGAGTTGTAATGAATATTTGGCGAGCAAAACAAAATCTGCTAAAATTAACGTTGTATGGACGAAATTTATATTGTAAAAACTATATTAACCATATCCTTGCTAAATTTTCCTATATCCTATATATATTTGGACATGTTATCATTAGTATAACAAAATATTATAATCTTAGTTAATTCCGAGATTGTATATATATAATAATCTTGGTACATTCCATACAATAAGTATATAATGCGTTTTGATAAATCCTAAGACAATAAGTATACAATACGTTTTGATAAATTCTAAGACAATATGTATACAATACGTCTCTGGGTTAATGCAAAGACAATACGTATACAATATGTCGTGGGGTAATTCTAAGATTATATATATACCAATTATTGGACTATTGGACATTTCGAACTATTTTGGACTACTAACAAAGGACTACTAACATAAAAATGTTAAAAATTAATATATAAGTATTCTATGAACTTGTTTTATTTTATTCGCATGTCGTATTATTATCTGAATCATTATTATTGTTATAGGTTCGTCAATCCAAGGACGACGACCATTTTTTTAATAAGCTGAAAACTTATTATTAATATACTTTTACTACCGTGAGTATATACTCCCATTTTTAAACTCTAAAAATATTTTGGGATGAGAATACATGCATTTTATGTTTTACGCCATGGACACAAGTACTTAAAATATATTCTACGTTGAGTTGTACCACCTCGCATATCTTCCCTAATAGCTTGGTAACTAATTTTTACATGTAAGAACATGTAAGCGCGAATCCTATTGATAGATCTATCGGGTTTGACAACCCCAACCGGGCTAGTCGCTATAGTATCGTAAACGGCTGCATAGTACTTCATTTTTATTACACTTGGTACAGTGTAGGGAGATTTCATAATAAAGAGAATATGCTACATTAATGGTTAAGTATGGTTACCGAAGCGCTCAACAACTTATAGAATACTTTTATACACTTGCGAGTGTACATATATTTATAACTATGAAATCTTGTGGTCTATATTTATATCAATGCTAAACCTATATATCTCACCAACCTTTGTGTTGACTGTTTAAATATGTTTATTCTCAGGTCCTTAAGAAAGTCTTCCGCTGTTGCATTATCTGAGCAAGCTGTGCATGGAGTCTCATGCTTTTGTTTAAATGAAGTGTTGCATTCCATAAAACCTTTGTCATGTATTATATTCGACAGTTATGTCATGTGTGTAGTATTTGGTAACCGATGTATCATGGGGATTATTTCTTAAATAATCGACCACTTGTTTAAAACATGCATTATGTATAATAATAGTGTGCTTTTTATGAAACGAATGTAATATTTTTCTAAAACGTATCATATAGAGGTCAAATACCTCGCTATGGGACCAATGAATAACGCACTGCGTTTATAGTAATATGGACGGGCCGTTTCAAGGGGTCGTGCTTGACCATGTGTAGCCTTTTACATATTTTCTTAAAAAAAATCTTTTGACACAAAATATAAGTTTTAGCTTAATCGTTTCGTTCTAACAAATGTTCTGAAAACCGATTTCTAGCAATTTTATTAGATCTTTTGGGCAAAAACAAAGTAAGAATTTTTCAAAATTATCCAATATCCATTGCTTAATTAATTTTGGATAAAAGAATTTTTCAAAACTTGGCGTTTTATGGTTACTTGACTTCTAAAACCTTCGAGCTTTAAAAATCTTACCCATTTACCCCACACTCAGAAGAACATTGTCCCTAATGTTCTCTAGAAAGAATATTTTGATACTATATAAATTAAGGACATTGACTTCTAAAATTCTAAGTTAGTTGCGGGATTTACCCCACACTTAGAGATTTTAGTGCTTTATAATCAAAATAGGTTTGAGGAAGGATTACTTCCCTATGGTCGTGTTACTTTCCTAGTGCTGGGCCTTTCTACGGTCAATCTCCTAGGGACCAGTCTCTTTTGATAATATTTCTGCATGAAGAACACAAAGAGAAAGGCAGCATTTCTCTATTGACCCATCCTAATCCATCTGGACGAATACATTACATTTGGTTACATTGCGAGGTACTTGACCTCTATATGATACATTTTACAAACATTGCATTCGTTTTTAAAAAGTCAAACTTTCATTACATTGAAAGTTGACGGCATGCATACCATTTCATAATATATCCAACTATAATTAACTTAATAATAATCTTGATGAACTCGACGACTCGAATGCAACGTCTTTTCAAATATGCCATGAATGACTCCAAGTAATATCTCTAAAATGAGCAAATGCACAGCGAAAGATTTCTTTCATACCTGAGAATAAACATGCTTTCAAGTGTCAACCAAAAGGTTGGTGAGTTCATTAGTTTATCATAAATAATCATTTCAGATAGTATAATAGACCACAAGATTTCTTTTTCATAAACATCATTCTCGTATCAGGCATTTCGCAAACTGCATAGAGATAAAAATCATTCATATGGTGAACACCTGGTAACCGACCTTAACAAGATGCATATAGAATATCCCCATCATTCCAGGACACCCATCGGACATGATAAACTCAAAGTACTAAAGCATTCCGAATTCCAGAATGGGGCTTGTTGGGCCCGATAGATCTATCTTTAGGATTCGCGTCAATTAGGGGTGCACTAACTCTCAAAATTAGTGATGTTCCCTAGTTCTTAGATTACCAGACTATAAAGGGGCATATTCGGTTTAATAATCCAGCCATAGAATGTAGTTTTAAGTACTTGTGTCTAATTCGTCAAACATTTATAAAGCAGCACATGTATTCTCGGTCCCAAAAATATATTGCAAAAGCATTTAAAAAGGGAGCAAATGAAACTCACCTAATGTATTTTGTAGTAAAAATACATATGACTATATTGAACAATGCAGAATTGGCCTCGGATTCACGAACCTATATCATGTATATATTTATTAAAACATATAATCATAATCAAACAAATGTATATATATTTACTTATGTAATTGTTATAATAATTTATAAGTTTTATTATTTAATTATATATTTTCATTTTATATAAAATTAATAATATAGTTAAGTTATGTGTAAAATATATTTTTATATATATAGTCTACATTTTTATATTTATAATCTTAACATCGTTATTAAAACCTTTATCTTCATAGTCGTAATTATTTTAATAATAATACTGACATTAATACTATTTATAAAATAATAATTTTTACTGCTACTACTGGTTAAGATAATGATCCTACTAATAGTATAATAAATATGATACTCATGATGTTATTAATAATAATACTCATAATAACCTAGTAATATCAATAATAATGATAATAATAATAAGGATAATAATGATACATAATGATATTACTAATAGTTATAGAATGATAAAATATAATAATAAATTGTATAATTTTCTTAATAATAATAATGATAATAATAATAATATTAGTTATGTTAATGATAATGATAATAATACTTATAACATTAATATTCGTGATAATAATAATTAACACAATAATACTCACATAACCAATAATAATAACAATAATAATAACAATAATAATAATAAAAATCAAAAAATTTTAAAAAAATAAAATAAAACTACCTCAATAAGCCTTTTATAAAAAAAATATTGCACCAAGCCTGGCTCGAACCCGAGACCTCCTGAATACTCGCAAACAACTCAAACCATTACTCTGTCTCTGACTTATCTAATATTAATAGAACTAAAAATTATATAACCGGTTTTCACGCAATTTGCATTTTCATCTTCTTCATTATATAAATCGACTAGCAAATTAGAAATTATATCAATGTTTTTACTTGTTTGATTCAACTTTGTAATTTAAACAGACATGTAATTACGATTTAAAATTTAAAAAATAAAATAAAAATACCACAGCAGCCTGCTGTGTCGTAAAAAAATATATATATCTCAAATTATGATTTTAAAATTTTAAAGGTTTTGAGACTCTAAATCCTTCATAAAGTTTGTTTCAAATGATCATTATAATAGACTAATATCATCAATCTAACTTAAATCTCAACAGAAATCTCGAATTTAATTGAAGAACAAATGTTGACTTTTAGTTTCAAATCTTTGACTCTAAAATTCATACTCATTTTAAAGAATTGAAATCTTTAATTTTGCAGATAGTTTTACTAATTAATTTATAATGTATCTGCATTTTTACTTTTTGTAAATTCGTTCTAATTTGAGTTGTTGTTCATCACAGTCACGAACAACATGAACACCAAATCGAATGATAAATTTCAGATCGTTTTAGGTTATAATTACAACATGATTTATGTTGTAAATCATTCAAAGAAACTTTCTGGATCATAAATTGATCCATAAACATCAATAGGAACTCGAATTTTAAGATAAACAAATCAGTTGACTTTTTGAGATTTAAATTTGACTTCAAAATTCGAAATTAGTAGAGAGAATTAGATAATGAGAACTTACAGATAGTTTAAATGGATGATTCTTAACACAACTACATTTCCAGATTTTGCTAATTCGTTTGAAATTGGTCTCTTGTATTTTGAGTTCAAGAACAGGGGAAAGAAAAAAAAACGGG
This sequence comes from Rutidosis leptorrhynchoides, assembly GCF_046630445.1. Taxonomy (NCBI): domain Eukaryota; kingdom Viridiplantae; phylum Streptophyta; class Magnoliopsida; order Asterales; family Asteraceae; genus Rutidosis; species Rutidosis leptorrhynchoides. Next base: position 530,485,638 of record NC_092333.1, on the reverse strand, counting down.
TTTAGTTCTGTTCTGTTTATTTCTGATTTTAATTCTTGAATGGAGTCAGTAGTGCAGTATGTAAAGGAATTATGTGATTGATCAAGTGGTTAAGTAATTGTTTTACAGTTGTACCTGGTCGACAAGAATCATAATTTTGAAGAAAAAAATGAAAAGGCAGACTATGATGCATAACCGATTTTGTATGTATCTGATCTTTATTCATTTTATTTTTAATAATTAATAATAATAATAATAATAATAATAATAATAATAATAATAATAATAATAATAATAATAATAATAATAATTATATTAATATAAGTAGTAATAATAACAATAAAAATGATAATAATAACTATAAATAAATAAAAAAAAATCTATAATAATTTTATTAGTGATAATAATGATATATCGTATTATTTATAATAATAATAATAATAATGATGATAACTATAATAGCTATAATAATTATAAAGGTAATAATAATAATGTAACAATTTATATGTATTAAACTTTATATCTATATATCATACTAATATTACTAATATTAATATTAATATTAATATTTATTTTAATGATAATAAGAAAAATAATAATAAAAAAACTAATATAAATGTTATATTTTATCTTGTACTTACATATATTAATATTATTAATTATCTAATATGAAATGTTTATATATATATTTAATATTTTTACATCTTAACAATATACATATTACGTATAAAATTTATATATATTCAAACTATTATATATATTTATGTTTTTAAATATCAAATTTTATTACTTAGATAAATATTAATTATTGAAACTAATAAACTAAAAGTATAACATCATATATTTAATACTTTGTTATTGTTGACCAATTATGTTCGAAATTCTTTATATTCAATATATCTTATATATTCATCATAACAAGTTTCAGTTATTTTAATTTACCTTTCATAATAACTAAGTCACATAATAGTTCATTAATATATTTAATTTATTATATATAATTATCTACATATTTAATTTATATATATATATATATGTATATATATATATATATATATATATATATATATATATATATATATATATATATATATATATATATACAGTTTACAATTTAAAGGTTCGTGAATCGTCGGAACTGGTCACAGATTAACTGAATTCATGAAAACAGTTCAAAAATTTTGAGACTCAACATTACAGACTTTGCTTATCTTGTAGAAATCATAATAAGATTAAGTTTAAATTTGGTCAGAAATTTCTGGGTCGTCACAGTACCTACCCGTTAAAGAAATTTCGTCCCAAAATTTGAGTGAGGTGGTCATTGCTAACAATAAAAATGTTTTCATGAAGAATATGAGATGATAAATAGAGTTTTTATCATTATTGATTAATATAGATAAAACGATTCGATTATGCAGAGCGTACGAGCGAAGCTATCACAAAATAGCGAAATGAAAGGATAAAGATTTGTCTTAGCTTTTGACAGAGTCAGGGTTGAATTCCGGAATTCAAGGGATTTAAAGAAATCTTCGAAATCTAAAAGATTTGATTCTTCAACAAATAAGGAAATTAAGATCTCTATAATTAACTACAGTGATCTGCCTCGATTACTCTGCCTGATATTCCCATTTGTAATTAAACTTTTCATGTTCTATTATTTTCACCATTCCTATACTTTCTTTCTTAGTTAATACATCCAAAAGATTGTGAAAATGCTTAATCCCGTTCTAATCCTTGATATTTTTCTAATTATCATTTCTGTTATCCTACTTTTCAATCTTCCACCAGAAAAATCTGTTTACTTTTACTATTTCCTTGGGGTGATACTATTCTTAATTCTACCGTGTCTTTATATTGCTATTCGTATTAATATCCATGGTTTGTAACCTCCGTGTTGTTATTGGACTTTATATTTTCTCTTATATTTTGGAGCTCTTTGCCTTTTTATTATCTTCTCGACCTCTAGTAAAGCGAGTAACGGTCCAGGATTCGTAAGTATGACGTTTTGAATGAACATGACTAATGTTCTAAGAGAGAGATTGTAATAGCACGATCTTAATTGGTTAAGTTATCAGAATTCATGAGAAAAGATAGAACTATCAAGAAAATATGTTCTTGGTATGTTTGTAGATTAGATAGAATGTAAGAGTCGTGTAACATGGCACATGATGGCGTTATAATATATGAATCATCATGTTTCATTTAGAAACTCAGCATGAATTACTGTAATATAATCACGTTGATCAAGTGTCATTATATTATACTAACTCATGCTTCAGTTCCCAACACCACTTCAATAACATTCATATTTTATGTTTGATTTTTTTTTTTTAGAATTTAGAAACTAAAACAGTTTCTTTTATGATGTAACGCAGATAGTACGAAGAGATAAATAATCTCAGATGAGAATAGTTATGAATATATCTTCAGAAATATCGAGGATATTTATAATGAAAGATACGATGATATCTTAGAATTTATAATATCAAAGGAAGAAGAAGAAAATTTGTCCGTAAGGGTTTAGATTCAGAAGTAAGGTATTCGTTAATGTCTTTAGCAGGTACTGAATCATTTAGATTCTTTGAAGGCAGGTTTAGTCTTTGTGATTTGTCTACGGCCTCCATCATAGTTTCGCATAATCCGCTTTTTGGTACTAAATTTTCTATTGAGTGTTTCCAACACTCCATTCTTTATCATCATACATTTGACTGTTAAGGTCGTTTACAGTTTTTTTGCTGCTTCATCAGTATTTTTCAACATTCAGAGTATTAATTTGTAGACTGGGTGATTTTCAGAATTTCAGAATGGAAGGTCATGATTCTAAGAGATAAAGGTCATACGTATACATATAACTGTTGATGTAGGAACGCTACGAGATTCAAAATACTGATTGCTAATTCTCAGTAATTGTTATGGCAATTCTAGTTACCAGATGCGGATGAGTATATAATGGGGTTTCGATAAAAATAATGATTTTTCAGAAAGTCAAAGATCAATGAAGTTGCTGGTACGTTTACTGCTAATGTGGTGGCATATAAACGGTTCTCCGGTAACGATGACGAAAGGCAAGTTATATATCAAGGTTATAATAAGGTTATTCCGAATGAAAGTCGAAGTTGATTTGCTGGAGCTGTGACAAAATTTGCTACTTGAAAAGGGATTGCAAAGTTGTTTTCGGTAAATACAACACCAAAGGAGTTAGCACAGATACGTGTTAAATGTTTGCTCAGGTTCCGAGTGTTTTCAGGTGTATAACTATACGCATCAATCTTTTCTTCCGTAGATGAAGTGCGGTTGGTTCATCCTCTCGATTGAGGTGTTTTCAAGAATCATGAAAGGTTTAAACGTAGATTTGGATCATCAATATACAAATGAGGTTTAAGATGAAATCAAGTGGCAAACTTGAAGAATTGTTTAGTTTCATATGTTATAGTAAATATTTTAATTCATTTTAATTGTCCAATGTTGGTAGTCCATAGTTGATAGTCCACAATTAGCAGTTCAATAATTTAATATATAATATTCGAATTAATTATTATGTATCGTGACCCGTGTACATGTCTCAGACTCGATCACAACTCAAATTATATATATTATTATAGAATCAACCTCAACCCTGTATAGCTAACTCGATCATTACTGCATATAGAGTGTCTATGGTTATTCCAAATAATATATATAGATGTGTCGATATGATATGTCAAAACCTTGTATACGTGTCCCGATATTTAAATGCGTAAAATAAATAACATAAATTAAATGACGATAAATAAAATTGCGAGAATATAAATTGCGATAATTAAATTGCGATAAATAAAATGTAATCAGTTAGCTAGGAATAGTTAGCTAGGAACACTTAGCGTGGATTCTTAACCAAATTTCTCATAGTTTATTTGTTTGTTTCTAACAAATTTTATTTTGTCCAATGTTTTCTTCATTATGCCACTTGTTGGATTCTGGTAAATCAAAATCCAAATATGAAATTGGATGAAAATGGTTATTCTGCGGTGAACGGATTCGTATATCGGTGGTTGTAAGTAGGATAGTGAATTACTGTTGAATCAGATTCGCAGAATGTACCGTGTAACTGATTAATGTGAAATTTAAATATTCCTCGGGTATTACCTACCCGTTAAAATATTTTCACCATTAGCAGTTTGTACAAAAGAATTTTTAATTACAATCTTTATGAAAATATACTTGCATATATATTTTCTTCAGATGTAATCATGGATTTAATGAGTTAATATGATATTAATCTCATTTGATTTATCGTTAGAACTAGAACATATAATCTCTAAAACATTAGAAATTATATAATCGTCACATAGAATGAAGATAATTGATGTAGAACGATTCGTAGAATGATAATTATACTCGAGGTACAGAATGAGATGTTGAGGCATGGATTGTTGATGGTACTGGTGCTATTACTGATGGTACTATTGGTGCCAGTGATGTTGCTGAAGCTGGTACGTTTTGCACCTTATTTTCCAAGGCTACAACTCGGGCGCGAAGCTCGTTGACTTCTGCTATTACTCCGGGATGATTGTCGGTTCGGACAAGCGGATGAATAAGATCTAGAATTGTAGATATTACGTAATTGTTTCGAGCTATTCTGAAAATGAGGGTGAAAATGGTGTTTCGGACAAGTTCGCCGGTAAGTGCTCCAGGTTCTTCACCAAGAGGTGAATTCGATTGATGGAAGGGATCACCTTCTTCGCGTTTCCATTGATTAAGTTGACTACGAACCCATCCCCAATTCATCCAGAATTGGTGATGATTGATTTGTTGATCCATTCCGGTTATACTGCTTTAAGAGTTCAACTGTGTTTCCATATCGGAATATCTGTCGGAATTCGAGGAACTTGAACTAGTGGCGAGTTCCATTTCGTACTAGTGAATAAAGGATTTTTAGATATGAAATAATTTTCGGATATCGAATGATATTCTAATTACATAGAATTCCTATACATAGTACAAAAGATCCCATAGATTACGGAGGGAATTAAGGAAACATGTCAGATAAAGTCTACAGTAACAGATACGCTAAGATATGGATTAGAGATACGCTAAGATATGAATTTATCTATACACTATTCATGCAATCAATGCAGTAAGATGTGTCTAGACTAATAATGATAAGCAAGTGATTTCCTAAGAATGATAAGCAGGTAATTTTTGACACAAAATGATAAGCAAAACTTTTGACACGCAGACACGGTCGAAGTCCAGACCCACTAATGCATCTAAACAACTATCAGTTAGACACACTAATGCAAGACCTGGTTCGCTAAGACTACCGCTCTAATACCAAATCTAATGACCCGTCCTAATCCATCTGTACGAATACATTACATTTGGTTACATCGCGAGGTACTTGACCTCTATAGGATACATTTTACAAACATTGCATTTGTTTTTAAAAAGACAAACTTTCATTACATCGAAAGTTGACGGCATGCATACCATTTCATATATAATTTCATAATATATTCAACTATAATTGACTTAATAATAATCTTGATGAACTCGACGACTCGAATGCAACGTCTTTTGAAATATGCCATGAATGACTCCAAGTAATATCTCTAAAATGAGCAAATGCACAGCGGAAGATTTCTTTCATACCTGAGAATAAACATGCTTTCAAGTGTCAACCAAAAGATTGGTGAGTTCATTAGTTTATCGTAAATAATCATTTCAGATAGTATAATAGACCACAAGATTTCTTTTTCATAAACATCATTCTCGTATCAGGCATTTCGCAAACTGCATAGAGATAAAAATTATTCATATGGTGAACACCTGGTAACCGACCTTAACAAGATGCATATAGAATATCCCCATCATTCCGGGACACCCATCGGACATGATAAACTTGAAGTACTAAAGCATTCCAAATTCCAGAATGGGGCTTGTTGGGCCCGATAGATCTATCTTTAGGATTCACGTCAATTAGGGGTGCATTAACTCTCAAAATTAGTGATGTTCCCTAATTCTTAGATTACCAGACTATAAAGGGGCATATTCGGTTTAATAATCCAGCCATATAATGTAGTTTTAAGTATTTGTGTCTATTTCATCAAACATTTATAAAGCAGCGCATGTATTCTCAGTCCCAAAAATATATTGCAAAAGCATTTAAAAAGGGAGCAAATGAAACTCACCTAATGTATTTTGTAGTAAAAATACATATGACTATATTGAACAATGCAGGATTGGCCTCGGATTCACGAACCTATATCATGTATATATTTATTAAAACATATAATCGTAATCAAACAAATGCATATATATTTAGTTATGTAATTGTTATAATAATTTATAAGTTTTATTATTTAATTATATATTTTCATTTTTTATAAAATTAATAATATAGTTAAGTTATGTGTAAAATATATTTTTATATATATAGTCTTCATTTTTATATTTATAATCTTAACATCGTTATTAAAACCTTTATCTTCATAGTCGTAATTATTTTAATAAGAGTACTGACATTAATACTATTTATAAAATAATAATTTTTACTGCTACTACTGGTTAAGATAATGATCCTACTAATAGTATAATAAATATGATACTCATGATGTTATTAATAATAATACTTATAATAACCTAGTAATATCAATAATAAATGATAATAATAATAATAATAATAATAATAATAATAATAATAATAATAATAATAATAATAATAATAATAATAATAATAATAATAATAATAATAATAATGATACATAATGATATTACTAATAGTTATAGAATGATAAAATATAATAATAAATTGTATAATTTTCATAATAATAATAATGATAATAATAATAATATTAGTTATGATAATGATAATGATAATAATACTTATAACATTAATATTCGTGATAATAATAATTAACACAATAATACTCACATAACCAATAATAATAACAACAATAATAATAATAATTAAAATTTAAAAAAAATAAAAATAAAACTACCTCAATAAGCCTTTTATAAAAAAAAATATTGCTCCAAGCTGGGCTCGAACCCGAGACCTCCTGAATACTCGCAAACAACTCAAACCATCACTCTGTCTCCGATTATCTGATATTAATAGAACTAAAAATTATATAACTAGTTTTCACGCAATTTCCATTTTCATCTTCTTCATTATATAAATCGACTAGAAAATTAGAAATTATATCAATGTTTTTACTTGTTTGATTCAACTTTGTAATTTAAACAGACATGTAATTACAGTTTAAAATTTAAAAAAAATAATAAAAATACCACAGCAGCCTGCTGTGTCGTAACAAAAAAAAATATCTCAAATTATGATTTTAAAATTTTGAGGTTTTGAGACTCTAAATCCTTCATAAAGTTTGTTTCAATTGATCATTATAATACACTAATATCATCAATTTAACTTAAATCTAAACAGAAATCTCGAATTTAATTGAAGAACAAATGTTCACTTTTTAGTTTCAAATCTTTGACTCTAAAATTCATACTCATTTTAAAGAATTGAAATCTTAAATTTTGCAGATAGTTTTACTAATTAATTTATAATGTATCTGCATTTTTACTTTTTGTAACTTCGTTCTAATTTGAGTTGTTGTTCATCACAGTCACGAACAACATGAACACCAAATCGAATGATAAATTTCAGATCATTTTAGGTTATAATTACAACATGATTTATGTTGTAAATCATTCAAAGAAACTTTCTGGATCATAAATTGATCCATAAACATCAATAGGAACTCGAATTTTAAGATAAACAAATCAGTTGACTTTTTGAGATTTAACTTTGACTTCAAAATTCGAAATTAGTAGAGAGAATTAGATAATGAAAAGTTACAGATAGTTTAAATGGATGATTCTTAACACAACTACATTTCCATATTTTGCTAATTCGTTTGAAATTGGTCTCCTGTATTTTGAGTTCAAGAACAGGGGAAAGAAAAAAAAACGGGTTTAGTTCTGTTCTGTTTATTTCTGATTTTAATTCTTGAATGGAGTCAGTAGAGCAGTATGTAAAGGAATTGTGTGATTGATCAAGTGGTTAAGTAATTGTTTTACAGTTGTACCTGGTCGACAAGAATCATAATTTAGAAGAAAAAAATGAAAAGGCAGACTATGATGCATAACCGATTTTGTATGTATCTGATTTTTTTCATTTTATTTTTAATAATAATAATAATAATAATAATAATAATAATAATAATAATAATAATAATTATATTAATATAAGTAGTAATAATAACAATAAAAATGATAATAATAACTATGAATAAATAAAAAAATTTATAACAATTTTATTAGTGATAATAATGATACATCGTATTATTTATAATAATAATAATGATGATAACTATAATAGTTATAATAATTATAAAGGTAATAATAATAATGTAACAATTTACATGTATTAAACTTTATATCTATATATCATACTAATATTACTAATATTAATATTAATATTAATATTAATATTTATTTTAATGATAATAAGAAAAATAATAATAACAATACTAATATAAATGTTATATTTTATCTTGTACTTACATATATTAATATTATTAATTATCTAATATGAAATGTTTATATATATATATTTAATATTTTTACATCTTAACAATATACATATTACGTATAAAATTTATATATATTCAAACTATTATATATATTTATGTTTTTAAATATCAAATTTTATTACTTAGATAAATATTAATTATTGAAACTAATAAACTCAAAGTATAATATCATATATTTAATACTTTGTTATCGTTGACCAATTATGTTCGAAATTCCTTATATTCAATATATCTTATATATTCAACATAACAAGTTTCAGTTATTTTAATTTACCTTTCATAATAACTAAGTCACATAATAGTTCATTAATATATTTAATTTATTATATATAATTATCTACATATTTAATTTATTAATATATATATATATATATATATATATATATATATATATATATATATATATATATATATATATATATATATATATATATATATATATATATATATATATATATATATATATATATACAATTTAAAGGTTCGTGAATCGTCAGAACTGGTCACAGATTAATTGAATTCATGAAAACAGTTCAAAAATTTTGAAACTCAACATTACAGACTTTGCTTATCTTGTCGAAATCATAATAAGATTAAGTTTAAATTTGGTCAGAAATTTCCGGGTCGTCACAATTTCCACTATATATAACTTTTTTAGTACAATGCTTCAAAAAGATAAAAGATAAAATAAAGATAAAGTAGTCTATGTGATACTATCCTGGTCAATGTGCTGAGTCGGCTCTACGAAGTATCTGAAGATCTCATCATCCTCTAGGCTCGGGAAGTACTCGAGAGGCTGCCCTATATCCAACTCAGGGCCTAGTAGTGAATCCAGACATAAGTCTGACAGCAACTCCAAGTGGGATAAGTCTGGGAAAGGTTCCTCGTCAGGTATGCTCCCAGTGATATTAAATGCTTGGGCCATTGGTGGCTCCACTAAAATGGAAATAGTGACTAGGTGACAACCCTATGGTAACTTAGTGACTGGAACTGGCTCGGTGACTGGAGCAGGTGGCGTGATGGGAATAGGATTCGCATGTGCAGGCATGGCAGCTGAGGCCACTGAGTGAACTGAGGCCGGTGTGGAACGTCTGGGCGTAGCTTGTCGTGTCGGCTGAACACGGCGCGCTAGCCTAAATGAAGATGGGCCCAGAGTACTGCGTGGCATCCCCTCATGCTGGAGGTATGCTCTTAGAGCTCTGTAGAGTCTCTGCTGATCTCTGAGTAGTGCCCATGCAACATCAGGGTCACTCAAAGTGGCTCCGTAATGAATCACTATCTTTGGCTCATGCGTATCTGGCAACTGTGTGTGCTCGGCTGGTCTCCTGGCTAAACATCTAGATCGTCGAACAGGAGGAGCTGGAGGTGCTGTGCCGATATCTTCCTCAACGCTCTCTAATATCAATCGCCTTGGGCCTAATTGCTCTGTTGATGGCCTGTTCTGATCAGCACTGCTTTCGGATGAGTAAACTGTAAGAGTTCTCCTCCTGCGAACTAGAATGTAAGCTGAAACTCCTGAACTTGGCATTTCGCCTAAACACATTCAACAAACTTGTAAGTACTAAGCGCAAGTATGGTGCTTAGTTGTTAGTACAGAGATAATATCTTAAGACTGAATATAAAAATAATAATAAGTAATAAAAATGATAAGCAAGGGGTGCCTCCCAAGAGCGCTTTGTTTATCAAGTCGTTTCAGCTTAACTTTTCCTTGTCAGATCTTCAAAATGGATCAAAGGAGAAGAGGTTCTCCTCCTTTTCGTGGTCTTCTAGATAAGCTTTCAACCGGTGACCATTGACTTTGAAATTTCCAGTAGGTCCTTCTAATTCCATGGCTCCGTGTGGAAAAGCGTGTACAACTTTGTATGGGCCACTCCATCTTGATCTAAATTTTCCTGCGAACTTCTTGAACCGAGAATTGAAGAGAAGAACTTTATCTCCAGGGGCGAACTTTGTAGGAATTAATTTTGCGTCATGCGTAAGTTTCGTTCGTTCCTTGTAGATGTAAGACGTTTCATATGCTTGGTCTCTCAATTCGGAGAGTTCGTTCATTTGCATTTTCCTATGTCTTCTGGTAACTGAGGGATCGAGGTTGCAGGTCTTCAGTGCCCAGAGAGCTTTATATTCAAGTTCCAGCGGAAGGTGACAAGCTTTTCCATAGATCATGCGGTAGGGTGTAGTTCCTAGAGGATTCTTGTAGGCAGTCCGGAATGCCCACAGAGCATCATCTAACTTCTCGGCCCATTTATTTCCATGATGGCTGAAAGTTCGTTCTAAGATTCTTTTGAGTGCTCTGTTTGTGACCTCTGCTTGTCCGTTGGTCTGCGGATGATAGGCAGTGGACATTTTGTGGGTAACTCCGTATTGTCATGACCCAGATTTTTTCCATGATTATATATTGAACAATATTAATATTTACATGATTAAATGTTTCCAACATATTAAGCAATCAAACTTTTTAAGACTTGATTAATTGAAACGAATTTTATGTAAACGTGTGACCACCCAACTTGTCCGATGATTCACGAACGTTATAACTTATAAATAACATGATAATATATATATGAACTTATATATATATATATATATATATATATATATATATATATATATATATATATATATATATATATATATATATATATATATATATATATATATATATATATATATATATATATATATATATATATATATATATATATTTAACATGATGAAATGATAATTAAGTATCTCATTAAGTATATTAACAATGAACTATATACATAAAATGAGACTACTAACTTAAGGATTTCGAAACGATATATATACGTAACGATTATCGTTGTAATAACATCTTAATATTTATATATTGTATTAAGATATATTAACACACTATGTTATCATGATAATATAACAATTTAACATCCCATTAGATATAATAACAATGGGATTAATTACATTTAACAAGGTCGTTAACTTAAAGGTTTCGAAACAACACTTACATGTAACGACTAACGATGATTTAATGACTCATTTAAAATGTATATATATAGTGTATTAAGATGTATTAATACACATTTGAAGGACTTCAATACATATATCAAAACACTCTTACTTAAAAAAAATAATCACAATTGTATTACCATTTGTTTTCATCAAGAATTCTACTCGTATTTGTAGTGACCCAAACTTTTCCATGTTTATATATATTAATTGAGATTGATATTTACATGATTAAATGTTTCCAACATGTTAAGCAATCAAACTTGTTAATACTTGATTAATTGAAATATGTTTCATATAGACAATTGACCACCCAAGTTGACCGGTGATTCACGAACGTTAAAACTTGTAAAAACTATATGATGACATATATATGGATATATATATATAGTTAACATGATACTATGATAAGTAAATATATCATTAAGTATATTAACAATGAACTACATATGTAAAAACAAGACTACTAACTTAATGATTTTTAAACGAGACATATATGTAACGATTATCGTTGTAAAGACATTTAATGTATATATATCATATTAAGAGATATTCATACATGATAATATCATGATAATATAATAATTTAAAATCTCATTTGATATTATAAACATTGGGTTAACAACATTTAACAAGATCGTTAACCTAAAGGTTTCAAAACAACACTTACATGTAACGACTAACGATGACTTAACGACTCAGTTAAAATGTATATACATGTAGTGTTTTAATATGTATTTATACACTTTTGAAAGACTTCAATACACTTATCAAAATACTTCTACTTAACAAAAATGCTTACAATTACATCCTCATTTAGTTTCATCAACAATTCTACTCGTATGCACCCGTATTCGTACTCGTACAATACACAGCTTTTAGATGTATATACTATTGGTATATACACTCCAATGATCAGCTCTTAGCAGCCCATGTGAGTCACTTAACACATGTGGGAACCATCATTTGGCAACTAGCATGAAATATCTCATAAAATTACAAAAATATGAGTAATCATTCATGACTTATTTACATGAAAACAAAATTACATATCCTTTATATCTAATCCATACACCAACGACCAAAAACACCTACAAACACTTTCATTCTTCAATTTTCTTCATCTAATTGATCTCTCTCAAGTTCTATCTTCAAGTTCTAAGTGTTCTTCATATATTCTACAAGTTCTAGTTACATAAAATCAAGAATACTTTCAAGTTTGCTAGCTCACTTCCAATCTTGTAAGGTGATCATCCAACCTCAAGAAATCTTTGTTTCTTATAGTAGGTTATCATTCTAATACAAGGTAATAATCATATTCAAACTTTGGTTCAATTTCTATAACTATAACAATCTTATTTCAAGTGATGATCTTACTTGAACTTGTTTTCGTGTCATGATTCTGCTTCAAGAACTTCGAGCCATCCAAGGATCCGTTGAAGCTAGATCCATTTTTTTCTTTTCCAGTAGGTTTATCCAAGGAACTTAAGGTAGTAATGATGTTCATAACATCATTCGATTCATACATATAAAGCTATCTTATTCGAAGGTTTAAACTTGTAATCACTAGAACATAGTTTAGTTAATTCTAAACTTGTTCGCAAACAAAAGTTAATCCTTATAACTTGACTTTTAAAATCAACTAAACACATATTCTATATCTATATGATATGCTAACTTAATGATTTAAAACCTGGAAACACGAAAAACACCGTAAAACCGGATTTACGCCGTCGTAGTAACACCGCGGGCAGTTTTGGGTTAGTTAATTAAAAACTATGATAAACTTTGATTTAAAAGTTGTTATTCTGAGAAAAAGATTTTTATTATGAACATGAAACTATATCCAAAAATTATGGTTAAACTCAAAGTGAAAGTATGTTTTCTAAAATGGTCATCTAGACGTCGTTCTTTCGATTGAAATGACTACCTTTACAAAAACGACTTGTAACTTATTTTTCCGACTATAAACCTATACTTTTTCTGTTTAGATTCATAAAATAGAGTTCAATATGAAACCATAGCAATTTGATTCACTCAAAAAGGATTTAAAATGAAGAAGTTATGGGTAAAACAAGATTGGATAATTTTTCTCATTTTAGCTACGTGAAAATTGGTAACAAATCTATTCCAACCATAACTTAATCAACTTGTATTGTATATTATGTAATCTTGAGATACCATAGACACGTATACAATGTTTTGACCTATCATGTCGACACATCTATATATATTTCGGAACAACCATAGACACTCTATATGTGAATGTTGGAGTTAGCTATACAGGGTTGAGGTTGATTCCAAAATATATATAGTTTGAGTTGTGATCAATACTGAGATACGTATACACTGGGTCGTGGATTGATTCAAGATAATATTTATCGATTTATTTCTGTACATCTAACTGTGGACAACTAGTTGTAGGTTACTAACGAGGACAGCTGACTTAATAAACTTAAAACATCAAAATATATTAAAAGTGTTGTAAATATATTTTGAACATACTTTGATATATATGTATATATTGTTATAGGTTCGTGAATCAACCAGTGGCCAAGTCTTACTTCCCGATGAAGTAAAATCTGTGAAAGTGAGTTATAGTCCCACTTTTAAAATCTAATATTTTTGGGATGAGAATACATGCAGGTTTTATAAATGATTTACAAAATAGACACAAGTACGTGAAACTACATTCTATGGTTGAATTATCGAAATCGAATATGCCCCTATTTATTAAGTCTGGTAATCTAAGAATTAGGGAACAGACACCCTAATTGACGTGAATCCTAAAGATAGATCTATTGGGCCTAACAAACCCCATCCAAAGTACCGGATGCTTTAGTACTTCGAAATTTATATCATATCCGAAGGGTGTCCCGGAATGATGGGGATATTCTTATATATGCATCTTGTTAATGTCGGTTACCAGGTGTTCACCATATGAATGATTTTTATCTCTATGTATGGGATGTGTATTGAAATATGAAATCTTGTGGTCTATTATTATGATTTGATATATATAGGTTAAACCTATAACTCACCAACATTTTTGTTGACGTTTTAAGCATGTTTATTCTCAGGTGATTATTAAGAGCTTCCGTTGTCGCATACTTAAATAAGGATGAGATTTGGAGTCCATGCTTGTATGATATTGTGTAAAAACTGCATTCAAGAAACTTATTTTGTTGTAACATATTTGTATTGTAAACCATTATGTAATGGTCATGTGTAAACAGGATATTTTAGATTATCATTATTTGATAATCTACGTAAAGCTTTTTAAACATTTATTGATGAAATAAAGGTTATGGTTTGTTTTAAAATGAATGCAGTCTTTGAAAAACGTCTCATATAGAGGTCAAAACCTCGCAACGAAATCAATTAATATGGAACGTTTTTAATCAATAAGAACGGGATGCATTAGTGAGTCTGGACTTCGACCGTGTTTACTTGAAAAATGATTGCGTAACAAATTTTGTTAGAAACTATATATTTTTAACATGTGAATATTATGTGATATATTAATCTCTTAACGCATTTGATATTATGTGATAGATGTCTACCTCTAGAACAAGTCCCATTGACTCACCTAATAATAATGAAGAGTCAAATGTAAATTGGAATGATTCGTGGACTGATTCACAAGTTCCCGAAGAGGAACCGGAAGAAGAGTCGGAACCGGAAGAAGAATCGGAACCGGAAGAAGAATCGGAAACGGATGAAGAAATAGAACCGGTGGGGGAAATAATAAAACGGTTAAGTAAAAGAAAATCCTCAACCAACCGATCAAGGTTAATTATGGTCAATGGTGTTTCCGCCAAGGAAGCAAAATATTGGGAGGATTACCAATTCTCCGATGAATCAGATTCCGACGAGAATTCCAAAGATGTTATAGAAATTACCCCAACTGAATTTAAAAAGGCAAAAGAAAATAATAAGGGAAAGGGCATAAAAATAGAGAAATCTAATTCCAACCCCGATGAACTTTATATGTATCGTCAACCCCCGAAGTCCTTAAGTTGTAACAATGACCTGGGAACCTCTAAACCACCAGGTTTTTCTAAACCAATGTGGAAAACGACGGCTCGTATTAGGGGAACATCATATATCCCTAGAAACTTGGCAAAACGAACCAAAACTGAAGAAGAAGAAACAAGCGAGTCGGAATAAGATAGTTGTATTAGTGTGGTGTAATATATGTAATATAGTGTGCTTATGCTTTATGATATATGTAAAAATTGCTTGTATTAATAAGTATTTTTTTTATGAATCTAACTCTTGTCTATTTTACAGTATAAAAACACAAAATGGATAGACAACCCAATATTTTAAGAGACCTACCTGGAGACATGATTGATGAAATCTTGTCTAGAGTCGGTCAGAATTCTTCGGCATAACTATTTAAGGCGAGATCAGTTTGTAAGACATTCGAAGAACGTTCCAAGAATGCCTTGGTTTATAAAAGGCTTTTGTTCGAAAGATGGGGGATATCACATTGGGAAATCCATAAGTTACGATGTGTTTACTTTGACGCATATATTGCGGGGAACCCAAATGCTATTTTACGCAATGGGTTAAGAAATTATTTTGACTCAATATATCCGAATATTGGACTTCGTGATTTAGAAAAAGCGGCTAACATGCAACATAAAGAAGCATGTTATGCTTACGGATTAGTAATGTTCGCTTCTCACCAAAGTGATAACAAGAACATCGGGCTACAACTATTAAACCAAACGTTCCCACAAGTGACGGAGTCGGTAATTGGGGTAAGCATTGAGGTTTTTAGATTGTTACGGGACTGTTGGACATTATGTAACCCTCGTCCCTTTGACGACGTTACAACACGCTGTCTTATCAATGGCCATAATGGTTATGTTCCACAAGACCAAGGATGGGAAGTAATCCTAGTAAAACCAGAATGCATGACTTGTTTCTGGACATATGAATTATGTGTCTTTATTGCCTTTGCTGAACGACTTGTGTACTAGCTAGAATTATCTTCACAACCATCTTGTATCAAATTTATTGTGTGCTATATTTCATGCTATATGTAAAATAAGCGGTATTGTAAGTTTGTAAAATATTGTATAAAAGTTTGAACGCGAAATATTATTATAATCAGTTTTTCATATAGAATTGTAGTAGTTGAATTGTATATTAGCTACTAAGTATGAACTTAACGGGTAGGTACTACCCGAATTTAAACTTATAAAACGCTAATATGAAGAAAAAGCTTTTATAAATGAGTTCATATTATGCTACGAAATACTATTAACTACTCTTCATATTCTGTATGATTAACTTGTTCCATTTGACTATTTTGAAGGAAATGGCACCGACTACTCGACACACCGTGAATATGAATGAAGAGGAATTCCGTACTTTTCTAGCTTCAAACATAGCCGCAGTACAGGCTGCGCTACATACCAACAATAACCTTGGATCTAGCAGTACAGGAAATCGTGTAGGATGCACCTACAAAGAATTCACTGCCTGCAAACCTTTAGAATTTGATGGAACCGAAGGACCGATCGGATTGAAACGGTGGACCGAGAAGGTCGAATCGGTGTTTGCCATAAGTAAGTGTACTAAAGAGGACAAAGTGAAGTACGCTACACATACCTTCACAGGTTCTGCGTTAACATGGTGGAATACCTATCTAGAGCAAGTGGGACAAGACGATGCGTACGCACTACCGTGGTCAGCATTCAAGCACTTGATGAACGAGAAGTACCGTCCCAGAACCGAGGTCAATAAGCTCAAGACAGAACTTAGAGGGTTACGAACCCAAGGATTTGATATTACCACGTACGAAAGACGATTCACAGAATTGTGCCTATTGTGTCCGGGAGCATTCGAAGATGAGGAAGAGAAGATCGACGCGTTTGTGAAAGGATTACCGGAAAGAATCCAAGAAGATATAAGTTCACACGAGCCCGCCTCCATACAACAGGCATGTAGAATGGCTCACAAACTAGTGAACCAGATTGAAGAAAGAATTAATGAACAGACTGCTGAAGAGGCCAATGTGAAGCAAGTCAAAAGAAAGTGGGAGGAAAATGGTGATAAGAATCACCAATACAACAACAACAGCAATTACAACAATAATTGCAACAATTATCCCAACAATCACAACATCAATCGCAACTACAACAAACGGCCCAACAATAACAACAACAACAACAGCAACTACAACAATCATCCCAACAACTATAATAACCGCAACAACAACAACAATCAGAAGCAGCTATGCCAAAGGTGTGAAAAGTATCACTCGGGGTTCTGCACCAAATTTTGCAACAAGTGTAAAAGGCATGGTCATAGCGCGGCGAAGTGTGAGGTCTACGGACCAGGAGTTAATAGAACGAAAGGAACAAATGGTGTCGGAACGAGTAATGGCGGAGCAAGTAGTGTCGGAGCAAGTTATGCCAATGTAGTTTGTTATAAATGTGGAAAACTGGGCCACATTGTTAGAAATTGCCCGAACCAGGAGAACACGAATGGACAAGGCCGCGGAAGAGTTTTCAATATTAATGCGGCAGAGGCACAGGAACACCCGGAGCTTGTTACGGGTACGTTTCTTATTGACAATAAATCTGCTTACGTTTTATTTGATTCGGGTGCGGATAGAAGCTATATGAGTAGAGATTTTTGTGCTAAATTAAGTTGTCCATTGACACCTTTGGATAGTAAATTTTTACTCGAATTAGCAAATGGTAAATTAATTTCAGCAGATAATATATGTCGGAATCGAGAAATTAAACTGGTTAGCGAAACATTTAAGATTGATTTGATACCAGTAGAGTTAGGGAGTTTTGATGTGATAATCGGTATGGACTGGTTGAAAGAAGTGAAAGCAGAGATCGTTTGTTACAAAAATACAATTCGCATTATACGAGAAAAAGGAAAACCCTTAATGGTGTACGGAGAAAAGGGCAACACGAAGCTACATCTTATTAGTAATTTGAAGGCACAAAAACTAATAAGAAAAGGTTGCTATGCTGTTCTAGCACACGTCGAGAAAGTACAAACTGAAGAAAAGAGCATCAATGATGTTCCCATTGCAAAAGAATTTCCCGATGTATTTCCGAAAGAATTACCGGGATTACCCCCACAGCGATCCGTTGAATTTCAAATAGATCTTGTACCAGGAGCTGCACCAATAGCTCGTGCTCCTTACAGACTCGCACCCAGCGAGATGAAAGAACTGCAAAGCCAATTACAAGAACTTTTAGAGCGTGGTTTCATTCGACCAAGCACATCACCGTGGGGAGCTCTTGTTTTGTTTGTCAAGAAGAAAGATGGTACATTCAGGTTGTGTATCGACTATCGAGAGTTGATCAAACTTACAATCAAGAACTGCTACCCACTACCGAGAATCGACGACTTATTTGATCAACTACAAGGCTCGTCTGTTTATTCAAAGATTGACTTATGTTCCGGGTATCATCAAATGCGGGTGAAAGAAGATGATATTCCAAAGACTGCTTTCAGAACACGTTACGGTCATTACGAGTTTATGGTCATGCCGTTTGGTTTAACTAATGCACCAGCTGTGTTCATGGACCTTATGAACCGAGTGTGTGGACCATACCTTGACAAATTTGTCATTGTTTTCATTGATGACATACTTATTTACTCAAAGAATGACCAAGAACACGGTGAACATTTGAGAAAGGTGTTAGAAGTATTGAGGAAGGAAGAATTGTACGCTAAGTTTTCAAAGTGTGCATTTTGGTTGGAAGAAGTTCAATTCCTCGGTCACATAGTGAACAAAGAAGGTATTAAGGTGGATCCGGCAAAGATAGAAACTGTTGAAAAGTGGGAAACCCCGAAAACTCCGAAACACATACGCCAGTTTTTAGGACTAGCTGGTTACTACAGAAGGTTCATCCAAGACTTTTCCAGAATAGCAAAACCCTTGACTGCATTAACGCATAAAGGGAAGAAATTTGAATGGAATGATGAACAAGATAAAGCGTTTCAGTTATTGAAGAAAAAGCTAACTACGGCACCTATATTGTCATTGCCTGAAGGGAATGATGATTTTGTGATTTATTGTGACACATCAAAGCAAGGTCTACGGTTGTGTATTAATGCAACGAACGAAGGTGATTGCTTATGCGTCTAGACAATTGAAGATTCACGAACAAAATTATACGACGCATGATTTGGAATTAGGTGCGGTTGTTTTTGCATTAAAGACTTGGAGGCACTACTTATATGGGGTCAAAAGTATTATATATACCGACCACAAAAGTCTTCAACACATATTTAATCAGAAACAACTGAATATGAGGCAGCGTAGGTGGATTGAATTATTGAATGATTACGACTTTGAGATTCGTTACCACCCGGGGAAGGCAAATGTGGTAGCCGATGCCTTGAGCAAGAAGGATAGAGAACCCATTCGAGTAAAATCTATGAATATAATGATTCATAATAACCTTACTACTCAAATAAAGGAGGCGCAACAAGGAGTTTTAAAAGGGGGAAATTTAAAGGATGAAATACCCAAAGGATCGGAGAAGCATCTTAATATTCGGGAAGACGGAACCCGGTATAGGGCTGAAAGGATTTGGGTACCAAAATTTGGAGATATGAGAGAAATGGTACTTAGAGAAGCTCATAATACCAGATACTCAATACATCCTGGAACGGGGAAGATGTACAAGGATCTCAAGAAACATTTTTGGTGGCCAGGTATGAAAGCCGATGTTGCTAAATACGTAGGAGAATGTTTGATGTGTTCTAAGGTCAAAGCTGAGCATCAGAAACCATCAGGTCTACTTCAACAATCCGAAATCCCGGAATGGAAATGGGAAAACATTACCATGGATTTCATCACTAAATTGCCAAGGACTGCAAGTGGTTTTGATACTATTTGGGTAATAGTTGATCGTCTCACCAAATCTGCACACTTCCTGCCAATAAGAGAAGATGACAAGATGGAGAAGTTAGCACGACTGTATTTGAAGGAAGTCGTCTCCAGACATGGAATACCAATCTATATTATCTCTGATAGGGATGGCAGATTTATTTCAAGATTCTGGCAGACATTACAGCAAGCATTAGGAACTCGTCTAGACATGAGTACTGTCTATCATCCACAAACTAATGGGCAGAGTGAAAGGACGATACAAACGCTTGAAGACATGCTACGAGCATGTGTTATTGATTTTGGAAACAGTTGGGATCGACATCTACCGTTAGCAGAATTTTCCTACAACAACAACTACCATTCAAGCATTGAGATGGCGCCGTTTGAAGCACTTTATGGTAGAAAGTGCAGGTCTCCAATTTGTTGGAGTGAAGTGGGGGATAGACAGATTACGGGTCCGGAGATTATACAAGAAACTACCGAGAAGATCATCCAAATTCAACAACGGTTGAAAACCGCCCAAAGTCGACAAAAGAGCTACGCTGACATTAAAAGAAAAGATATAGAATTTGAAATTGGAGAGATGGTCATGCTTAAAGTTGCACCTTGGAAAGGCGTTGTTCGATTTGGTAAACGAGGGAAATTAAATCCAAGGTATATTGGACCATTCAAGATTATTGATCGTGTCGGACCAGTAGCTTACCGACTTGAGTTACCTCAACAACTCGCGGCTGTACATAACACTTTCCACGTCTCGAATTTGAAGAAATGTTTTGCTAAAGAAGATCTCACTATTCCGTTAGATGAAATCCAAATCAACGAAAAACTTCAATTCATCGAAGAACCCGTCGAAATAATGGATCGTGAGGTTAAAAGACTTAAGCAAAACAAGATACCAATTGTTAAGGTTTGATGGAATGCTCGTAGAGGACCCGAGTTTACCTGGGAGCGTGAAGATCAGATGAAGAAGAAATACCCGCATCTATTTCCAGAAGATTCGTCAACACCTTCAACAGCTTAAAATTTCGGGACGAAATTTATTTAACGGGTAGGTACTGTAGTGACCCGAACTTTTTCATGTTTATATATATTAATTGAGATTGATATTTACATGATTAAATGTTTCCAACATGTTAAGCAATCAAACTTGTTAATACTTGATTAATTGAAATATGTTTCATATAGACAATTGACCACCCAAGTTGACCGGTGATTCACGAACGTTAAAACTTGTAAAAACTATATGATGACATATATATGGATATATATATATAGTTAACATGATACTATGATAAGTAAACATATCATTAAGTATATTAACAATGAACTACATATGTAAAAACAAGACTACTAACTTAATGATTTTTAAACGAGACATATATGTAACGATTATCGTTGTAAAGACATTTAATGTATATATATCATATTAAGAGATATTCATACATGATAATATCATGATAATATAATAATTTAAAATCTCATTTGATATTATAAACATTGGGTTAACAACATGTAAGACCCGTGTAATTATTGTACATAATGTTTGTATGTGTAATTATATGACTAGAGTTGTGGAGTTCATGTTTCATACATTTTAAAAGGGGAAAATCATTGCTGATCTGGGGTCTGCGCGCCGCGCAGATGAGGCGCGCGCCGCGCAACGCGGCTGCCAGCTATTCTTTGTTTTTATTTAAATTTAAACGTGGGTATTTTGGTAAATTCACATCAAGGCCGAGTTTAATGCTTGGTTCAGTAGTTTGGGAGCTCATTTACTCCCTTGTTCACCAACCTTATCACCTCCCAATTTATTTTAGTGAGAGAGTGAGTTTTAGAGAGGGAAAGCTCACTTTGAAGAGGAAGAAGAGGGTTTCTTGCTAAAGTCCAAGTTCTAAAGTTGTTCATCTCGTCATTTGCTACATTTTGATAGTTGTGGTATGCCTTAACTTTCAATTCTTGTTTTGATTTCGTGTATGGATTAGGGTTTGTGTGAAGATGAACATTAAGACCCATTTTTGGGTGAATTGGGTGTTCTTGGGTAAATTGGGTCATGTAGGCTCAATAATGGGTTAGCTAGGGTTTTAAAAGTATTAATTGTTGTCATGAAACCCTAATTGGTTAATAATTTGTTAGAACACCTTAAGGAAGAGTAAATGGGTGTGATTTGGGTATAAATGACCCAAAATGGGTGTATTGACTTTTATTGAGTCAAATGGGTCAAAATTGGACCAAGGTTGATAAATGGTTGTGTTTTGTGATAAAACCTAGTGATCTAATGTGTAGGAAGGCCTTGAGTGCCAAGCGTTAGGGTTTTTGTTGAAAATGACCCAATTTAGGGTTAAGTGTCCAAATGGGTCAAGATGACCTAGGATGGTGTGGGCTGTAAGATTAGACCAAGTTGATTGATTATATGCTTGTGAAAATAGGTACGTTACCTCGGAACTCAAGCTTGGTTTAATAATCACCGAAGGCATAAGGTGAGTGGAATGATTATGCGTATGTGTATATAATGTATTTATTTGTGTCGTATGAATGTGGCATTGTCGCGTTGCTTAAGACACCACATTGTAAAGAAGTGGATGTCGCGTTGTTTAAGACACCACATGGTAAAGAAGTGGATGTCGCGTTGTTTAAGACACCACAATGTATTGGAGTGGATGTCGCGTTGTTTAAGACACCACCCATCGTATTGAATGGCATGTGGAATCGTCGCGTTGTTTAAGACGCCACATTGGAAAGGGTGAGTGAGTCGCGTTGTTTAAGACATCACCCGGGGGATTAGTGACTACGCGTTGATTAAGTAGCACTAACGGATGTTATGAACTCCAACGGTCTTGTATGTACCGTTTCCCTTGTTCGAATTGGTTAACCAAGGTTGCGTGAGTTATGTATTGAAAGTATTTATTTATGAATCGTATGCTTTTGTATTATTAGCTACTTGTGGATTTGCGGTTTATGGTATATGCATAATATTGTTGCATGATTGTCGAATTGTTAAACCGAGTATGATGTTGTGTAAGTGATGCAAGTAAGTAGATTATATATGTGTATGTATAATTATTGTGCTCACTAAGCTTTGCTTACCCTCTCGTTGTTTACCTTTTTATAGGTCCGTGTGTGGATAAGGGTAAGGGCATTACCTTGGATTGAGTTTCCCGCTTTGATGATTAGGAAGCGCTTTTGCTTATGGCTTGGAGTTTGACCGAGACTTGGGTAGTTTAACCCCAAACACCATGCTCGTTGTGTCGTTTGGCAATTAAACTTTTTGTGGTCGAAACTCTCATTTGTATTAAACTTGTATTTTTACACTTAATGGCATTTTGGGCACGTGTGGGCCCCACTTTGTAAAACTCGTTCATACCTTAGTTATGTGCTAGTTTTACATATATTAACGTACGATTAAAAGCGTTTCGGCCAAATGTGTCGGGAAGCACCTCATCTTTTTCGCATTAAAGCGCACCGGGGACAGCCAGCTTTTGCGCGGCGCGCAAGGGCATTTGCGCGGCGCGCAGATGGTCAGTCAGCAAAATTTTTTTTTTTTTTGCCACGAATTTACAATGGTTTTTGTCGTGTATTGGGTTGGGATGTTACAAGTGGTATCAGAGCATGGTCTAAGGGATTTAGGTGACTTGAGATAGGCGCCTAGACTTAGACTTTTGTGTGTGCATTGTGCGGGACTTGTAGGACTTTGGGTCGGACCGGGTCTTGGTTAGTACATAGGTTTATGTGAACTAATCATGCATTATTGGTTGTGTTGTATAGTAATCATCGAGCGAAATGGACATTGTACTAGCGCGTTAGCGCGACGTGCTCGCGTAGTAATGATTAGCTACCCTTACTACGGGTGCAAATCGTGTCAAACAAGCGATGTACGATGATCGTCGAGCGAGATGAGTATCGTCATGTCTTTCGTTTCGTTATTTAATCTATTCCGTTTTATAGAATGAGGACGCGAAACGGACACGACACCGAACTTGATAATGGGGGCACGAGCGAGGACCCCGAGTTCACGGCCAAGGTTGAGGCCATCTTTGAACGCCAAAAGGCGGAGTTTCGCGAGGATGTTAAGAAGATGTTGTTAGAAACGATTGACGAACACGTCGTCACTATGGTTAAGGAGCAAATTAAGATTGCTCTTCAAGAAGAAAATGTGGGAAGACGAGACTTTTTCTTCAAGAACTTTAAGGACGCTCAACCTCCTACTTTTGAGGGCGATAGGGACCCACTCAAGAGTGCCCGATTCATCTCCGATATGGAGGGGGCCTTCCGTACTTGTGAGTGTCCACCCGATAAGAAGACTAGGTACGGTTGTAGCATGTTAAGGGGTGACGCGAAATTGTGGTGGGATGCTAAGATCCAACTTTATGGTGAAGAACAATGTATGGACTTCACTTGGGATGAATTTAAAGCGGAGTTCTTCGATGAGTACCGAACTTCGGCCGATCTTACAAGGCTTAAGGACGAGTTACGCACCTTAAGGCAAGGGTCGATGGACTTGAACACTCTCAAATCCGTGTTCTTGTCCAAGACGCAATTTTGCCCGGAGTATGTCGGGAATGATAAAATGTTGAAAGAAGACTTCTATCGAACCTTGAATGACAGTTATCAAGAAAAGATTAGCGTAAATGTGGTAAAGAGCTTCGATGAGTTGTTTAATATGGCGAAAGGGTTTGAAGCGATTGTGTTGAGGAAGAGAAAGTTTGAAGGTTCTAGTCATTCAAATTTTTCAAGCAAGAAGTCAAACTTTTCAAAGAAGGGTGCAACCGAGAGTGTCGGAAGTGTCAATAAGAGTGCGCCGGGAGAGTTTCGTTATACTTGCCATAATTGTGGGCGAAAGGGACATATGGCCCGTGATTGCACCAATCCCTCTACTACACCCAAGTTTACTTGTTTCAATTGCGGTAAAGAAGGGCACAAACGGCCCGAGTGTCCCGAGTTGCGTAATGATAATGCTAAGAGGATCGAGAAAGCGGCGGGTACGGCTAGGGGTCGTAATTATTTGATGACTAATGTGAAATGTCCCGTTCTTATTGATTAAAAACGTTCCATATTAATTGATTTCGTTGCGAGGTTTTGACCTCTATATGAGACGTTTTTTAAAGACTGCATTCATTTTAAAACAAACCATAACCTTTATTTCATCAATAAAGGTTTAAAAAGCTTTACGTAGATTATCAAATAATGATAATCTAAAATATCATGTCTACACACGACCATTACATAATGGTTTACAATACAAATATGTTACAACAAAATAAGTTTCTTGAATGCAGTTTTTACACAATATCATACAAGCATGGACTCCAAATCTCGTCCTTATTTAAGTATGCGACAGCGGAAGCTCTTAATAATCACCTGAGAATAAACATGCTTAAAACGTCAACAAAAATGTTGGTGAGTTATAGGTTTAGCCTATATATATCAAATCATAATAATAGACCACAAGATTTCATATTTCAATACACATCCCATACATAGAGATAAAAATCATTCATATGGTGAACACCTGGTAACCGACAATAACAAGATGCATATATAAGAATATCCCCATCATTCCGGGACACCCTTCGGATATGATATAAATTTCGAAGTACTAAAGCATCCGGTACTTTGGATGGGGTTTGTTAGGCCCAATAGATCTATCTTTAGGATTCGCGTCAATTAGGGTGTCTGTTCCCTAATTCTTAGATTACCAGACTTAATAAAAAAGGTGCATATTCGATTTCGATAATTCAACCATAGAATGTAGTTTCACGTACTTGTGTCTATTTTGTAAATCATTTATAAAACCTGCATGTATTCTCATCCCAAAAATATTAAATTTTAAAAGTGGGACTATAACTCACTTTCACAGATTTTTACTTCGTCGGGAAGTAAGACTTGGCCACTGGTTGATTCACGAACCTATAACAATATATACATATATATCAAAGTATGTTCAAAATATATTTACAACACTTTTAATATATTTTGATGTTTTAAGTTTATTAAGTCAGCTGTCCTCGTTAGTAACCTACAACTAGTTGTCCACAGTTAGATGTACAGAAATAAATCGATAAATATTATCTTGAATCAATCCACGACCCAGTGTATACGTATCTCAGTATTGATCACAACTCAAACTATATATATTTTGGAATCAACCTCAACCCTGTATAGCTAACTCCAACATTCACATATAGAGTGTCTATGGTTGTTCCGAAATATATATAGATGTGTCGACATGATAGGTCGAAACATTGTATACGTGTCTATGGTATCTCAAGATTACATAATATATAATACAAGTTGATTAAGTTATGGTTGGAATAGATTTGTTACCAATTTTCACGTAGCTAAAATGAGAAAAATTATCCAATCTTGTTTTACCCATAACTTCTTCATTTTAAATCCGTTTTGAGTGAATCAAATTGCTATGGTTTCATATTGAACTCTATTTTATGAATCTAAACAAAAAAAGTATAGGTTTCTAGTCGGAAAAATAAGTTACAAGTCGTTTTTGTAAAGGTAGTCATTTCAGTCGAAAGAACGACGTCTAGATGACCATTTTAGAAAACATACTTCCACTTTGAGTTTAACCATAATTTTTGGATATAGTTTCATGTTCATAATAAAAATCATTTTCTCAGAATAACAACTTTTAAATCAAAGTTTATCATAGTTTTTAATTAACTAACCCAAAACAGCCCGCGGTGTTACTACGACGGCGTAAATCCGGTTTTACGGTGTTTTTCGTGTTTCCAGGTTTTAAATCATTAAGTTAGCATATCATATAGATATAGAACATGTGTTTAGTTGATTTTAAAAGTCAAGTTAGAAGGATTAACTTTTGTTTGCGAACAAGTTTAGAATTAACTAAACTATGTTCTAGTGATTACAAGTTTAAACCTTCGAATAAGATAGCTTTATATGTATGAATCGAATGATGTTATGAACATCATTACTACCTTAAGTTCCTTGGATGAACCTACTGGAAAAGAGAAAAATGGATCTAGCTTCAATGGATCCTTGGATGGCTCAAAGTTCTTGAAGCAAAATCATGACACGAAAACAAGTTCAAGTAAGATCATCACTTGAAATAAGATTGTTATAGTTATAGAAATTGAACCAAAGTTTGAATATGATTATTACCTTGTATTAGAATGATAACCTACTGTAAGAAACAAAGATTTCTTGAGGTTGGATGATCACCTTACAAGATTGGAAGTGAGCTAGCAAACTTGAAAGTATTCTTGATTTTATGAAACTAGAACTTTTGGAATTTATGAAGAACACTTAGAACTTGAAGATAGAACTTGAGAGAGTTCAATTAGATGAAGAAAATTGAAGAATGAAAGTGTTTGTAGGTGTTTTTGGTCGTTGGTGTATGGATTGGATATAAAGGATATGTAATTTTGTTTTCATGTAAATAAGTCATGAATGATTACTCATATTTTTGTAATCTTATGAGATATTTCATGCTAGTTGCCAAATGATGGTTCCCACATGTGTTAGGTGACTCACATGGGCTGCTAAGAGCTGATCATTGGAGTGTATATACCAATAGTACATACATCTAAAAGCTGTGTATTGTACGAGTACGAATACGGGTGCATACGAGTAGAATTGTTGATGAAACTGAACGAGAATGTAATTGTAAGCATTTTTGTTAAGTAGAAGTATTTTGATAAGTGTATTGAAGTCTTTCAAAAGTGTATAAATACATATTAAAACACTACATGTATATACATTTTAACTGAGTCGTTAAGTCATCGTTAGTCGTTACATGTAAGTGTTGTTTTGAAACCTTTAGGTTAACGATCTTGTTAAATGTTGTTAACCCAATGTTTATAATATCAAAAGAGATTTTAAATTATTATATTATCATGATATTATGATGTACGAATATCTCTTAATATGATATATATACATTAAATGTCGTTACAACGATAAACGTTACATATATGTCTCGTTTCAAAATCATTAAGTTAGTAGTCTTGTTTTTACATATGTAGTTCATTATTAATATAATTAATGATATGTTTACTTATCATAATATCATGTTAACTATATATATAACCATATATATGTCATCATATAGTTTTTTTTTCAGGTTTTAACGTTCATGAATCACCGGTCAACTTGGGTGGTCAATTGTCTATATGAAACCTATTTCAATTAATCAAGTCTTAACAAGTTTGATTGCTTAACATGTTGGAAACATTTAATCATGTAAAAATCAATCTCAATTAATATATATAAACATGGAAAAGTTCGGGTCACTACAGTACCTACCCGTTAAATAAATTTCGTCCCGAAATTTTAAGCTGTTGAAGGTGTTGACGAATCTTCTGGAAATAGATGCGGGTATTTCTTCTTCATCTGATCTTCACGCTCCCAGGTGAACTCGGGTCCTCTACGAGCATTCCATCGAACCTTAACAATTGGTATCTTATTTTGCTTAAGTCTTTTAACCTCACGATCCATTATTTCGACGGGTTCTTCGATGAATTGGAGTTTTTCGTTGATTTGGATTTCATCTAACAGAATAGTGAGATCTTCTTTAGCAAAACATTTCTTCAAATTCGAGACGTGGAAAGTGTTATGTACAGCCGCGAGTTGTTGAGGTAACTCAAGTCGGTAAGCTACTGGTCCGACACGATCAATAATCTTGAATGGTCCAATATACCTTGGATTTAATTTCCCTCGTTTACCAAATCGAACAACGCCTTTCCAAGGTGAAACTTTAAGCATGACCATCTCTCCAATTTCAAATTCTATATCTTTTCTTTTAATGTCAGCGTAGCTCTTTTGTCGACTTTGGGCGGTTTTCAACCGTTGTTGAATTTGGATGATCTTCTCGGTAGTTTCTTGTATAATCTCCGGACCCGTAATCTGTCTATCCCCCACCTCACTCCAACAAATCGGAGACCTGCACTTTCTACCATAAAGTGCTTCAAACGGCGCCATCTCAATGCTTGAATGGTAGCTGTTGTTGTAGGAAAATTCTGCTAACGGTAGATGTCGATCCCAACTGTTTCCGAAATCAATAACACATGCTCGTAGCATGTCTTCAAGCGTTTGTATCGTCCTTTCGCTCTGCCCATCAGTTTGTGGATGATAGGCAGTACTCATGTCTAGACGAGTTCCTAATGCTTGCTGTAATGTCTGCCAGAATCTTGAAATAAATCTGCCATCCCTATCAGAGATAATAGAGATTGGTATTCCATGTCTGGAGACGACTTCCTTCAAATACAGTCGTGCTAACTTCTCCATCTTGTCATCTTCTCTTATTGGTAGGAAGTGTGCTGATTTGGTGAGACGATCAACTATTACCCAAATAGTATCAAAACCACTTGCAGTCCTTGGCAATTTAGTGATGAAATCCATGGTAATGTTTTCCCATTTCCATTCCGGGATTTCGGGTTGTTGAAGTAGACCTGATGGTTTCTGATGCTCAGCTTTGACCTTAGAACACGTCAAACATTCTCCTACGTATTTAGCAACATCGGCTTTCATACCCGGCCACCAAAAATGTTTCTTGAGATCCTTGTACATCTTCCCCGTTCCAGGATGTATTGAGTATCTGGTTTTATGAGCTTCTCTAAGTACCATTTCTCTCATATCTCCAAATTTTGGTACCCAAATCCTTTCAGCCCTATACCGGGTTCCGTCTTCCCGAATATTAAGATGCTTCTCCGATCCTTTGGGTATTTCATCCTTTAAATTTCCCTCTTTTAAAACTCCTTGTTGCGCCTCCTTTATTTGAGTAGTAATGTTATTATGAATCATTATATTCATAGATTTTACTCGAATGGGTTCTCTATCCTTCCTGCTCAAGGCATCGGCTACCACATTTGCCTTCCCCGGGTGGTAACGAATCTCAAAATCGTAATCATTCAATAATTCAATCCACCTACGCTGCCTCATATTCAGTTGTTTCTGATTAAATATGTGTTGAAGACTTTTGTGGTCGGTATATATAATACTTTTGACCCCATATAAGTAGTGCCTCCAAGTCTTTAATGCAAAAACAACCGCGCCTAATTCCAAATCATGCGTCGTATAATTTTGTTCGTGAATCTTCAATTGTCTAGACGCATAAGCAATCACCTTCGTTCGTTGCATTAATACACAACCGAGACCTTGCTTTGATGCGTCACAATAAATCACAAAATCATCATTCCCTTCAGGCAATGACAATATAGGTGCCGTAGTTAGCTTTTTCTTCAATAACTGAAACGCTTTCTCTTGTTCATCATTCCATTCAAATTTCTTCCCTTTATGCGTTAATGCAGTCAAGGGTTTTGCTATTCTGGAAAAGTCTTGGATGAACCTTCTGTAGTAACCAGCTAGTCCTAAAAACTGGCGTATGTGTTTCGGAGTTTTCGGGGTTTCCCACTTTTCAACAGTTTCTATCTTTGCCGGATCCACCTTAATACCTTCTTTGTTCACTATGTGACCGAGGAATTGAACTTCTTCCAACCAAAATGCACACTTTGAAAACTTAGCGTACAATTCTTCCTTCCTCAATACTTCTAACACCTTTCTCAAATGTTCACCGTGTTCTTGGTCATTCTTTGAGTAAATAAGTATGTCATCAATGAAAACAATGACAAACTTGTCAAGGTATGGTCCACACACTCGGTTCATAAGGTCCATGAACACAGCTGGTGCATTAGTTAAACCAAACGGCATGACCATAAACTCGTAATGACCGTAACGTGTTCTGAAAGCAGTCTTTGGAATATCATCTTCTTTCACCCGCATTTGATGATACCCGGAACGTAAGTCAATCTTTGAATAAACAGACGAGCCTTGTAGTTGATCAAATAAGTCGTCGATTCTCGGTAGTGGGTAGCGGTTCTTGATGGTAAGTTTGTTCAACTCTCGGTAGTCGATACACAACCTGAATGTACCATCTTTCTTCTTGACAAACAAAACAGGAGCTCCCCACGGTGATGTGCTTGGTCGAATGAAACCACGCTCTAAAAGTTCTTGTAATTGGCTTTGCAGTTCTTTCATCTCGCTGGGTGCGAGTCTGTAAGGAGCACGAGCTATTGGTGCAGCTCCTGGTACAAGATCTATTTGAAATTCAACGGATCGATGTGGGGGTAATCCCGGTAATTCTTTCGGAAATACATCGGGAAATTCTTTTGCAATGGGAACATCATTGATGCTCTTTTCTTCAGTTTGTACTTTCTCGACGTGTGCTAGAACAGCAGAGCAACCTTTTCTTATTAGTTTTTGTGCCTTCAAATTACTAATAAGATGTAGCTTCGTGTTGCCCTTTTCTCCGTACACCATTAAGGGTTTTCCTTTTTCTCGTATAATGCGAATTGCATTTTTGTAACAAACGATCTCCGCTTTCACTTCTTTCAACCAGTCCATACCGATTATCACATCAAAACTCCCTAACTCTACTGGTATCAAATCAATCTTAAATGTTTCGCTAACCAGTTTAATTTCTCGATTCCGACATATATTATCTGCTGAAATTAATTTACCATTTGCTAATTCGAGTAAAAATTTATTATCCAAAGGCGTCAATGGACAACTTAATTTAGCACAAAAATCTCTACTCATATAGCTTCTATCCGCACCCGAATCAAATAAAACGTAAGCAGATTTATTGTCAATAAGAAACGTACCCGTAACAAGCTCCGGGTCTTCCTGTGCCTCTACCGCATTAATATTGAAAACTCTTCCACGGCCTTGTCCATTCGTGTTCTCCTGGTTCGGGCAATTTCTAATAATGTGGCCTGGTTTTCCACATTTATAACAAACTACATTGGCATAACTTGCTCCGACACTACTTGCTCCGCCATTACTCGTTCCGACACCATTTGTTCCTTTCGTTCTATTAACCCCTGGTCCGTAGACCTCACACTTCGCCGCGCTATGACCATTTCTTTTACACTTGTTGCAAAATTTGGTGCAGAACCCCGAGTGATTCTTTTCACACCTTTGGCATAGTTGCTTCTGATTGTTGTTGTTGTTGCGGTTATTATTGTTGTTGGGATGATTGTTGTAGTTGCTGTTGTTGTTGTTGTTGTTGTTGTTGTTGTTGTTGGGCCGTTTGTTGTAGTTGCGATTGATGTTGCGATTGTTGGGATAATTGTTGCGATTATTGTTGTAATTGCTGTTGTTGTTGTATTGGTGATTCTTATCACCGTTTTCCTCCCACTTTCTTTTGACTTGCTTCACATTGGCCTCTTCAGCAGTCTGTTCTTTAATTCTTTCTTCAATCTGGTTCACTAGTTTGTGAGCCATTCTACATGCCTGTTGTATGGAGGCGGGCTCGTGTGAACTTATATCTTCTTGGATTCTTTCCGGTAATCCTTTCACAAACGCGTCGATCTTCTCTTCCTCATCTTCGAATGCTCCCGGACACAATAGGCACAATTCTGTGAATCGTCTTTCGTACGTGGTAATATCAAATCCTTGGGTTCGTAACCCTCTAAGTTCTGTCTTGAGCTTATTGACCTCGGTTCTGGGACGGTACTTCTCGTTCATCAAGTGCTTGAATGCTGACCACGGTAGTGCGTACGCATCATCTTGTCCCACTTGCACTAGATAGGTATTCCACCATGTTAACGCAGAACCTGTGAAGGTATGCGTAGCGTACTTCACTTTGTCCTCTTCAGTACACTTACTTATGGCAAACACCGATTCAACCTTCTCGGTCCACCGTTTCAATCCGATCGGTCCTTCAGCTCCATCAAATTCCAAAGGTTTGCAGGCAGTGAATTCTTTGTAGGTGCATCCTACACGATTTCCTGTACTGCTAGATCCAAGGTTATTGTTGGTATGTAGCGCAGCCTGTACTGCGGCTATGTTTGAAGCTAGAAAAGTACGGAATTCCTCTTCATTCATATTCACGGTGTGTCGAGTAGTCGGTGCCATTTCCTTCAAAATAGTTAAATGGAACAAGTTAATCATACAGAATATTAAGAGTAGTTAATAGTATTTCGTAGCATAATATGAACTCATTTATAAAAGCTTTTTCTTCATATTAGCGTTTTATAAGTTTAAATTCGGGTAGTACCTACCCGTTAAGTTCATACTTAGTAGCTAATATACAATTCAACTACTACAATTCTATATGAAAAACTGATTATAATAATATTTCGCGTTCAAACTGTTATACAATATTTTACAAACTTACAATACCGCTTATTTTACATAAAGCATGAAATATAGCACACAATAACTTTGATACAAGATAGTTGTGAAGACAATTCTAGCTAGTACACAAGTCGTTCAGCAAAGGCAATAAAGACACGTAATTCATACGTCCAGAAACAAGTCATGCATTCTGGTTTTACTAGGACTACTTCCCATCCTTGGTCTTGTGCAACATAACCGTTATGGCCGTTGATAAGACAGCGTGTTGTAACGTCATCAAAGGGACGAGGGTTACGTAATGTCCAACAGTCCCGTAATAATCTAAAAACCTCATTTCTTACCCCAATTACCGACTCCGTCACTTGTGGAAACGTTTTGTTTAATAGTTGTAGCCCGATGTTCTTGTTCTCACTTTGGTGAGAAGCGAACATTACTAATCCGTAAGCATAACATGCTTCTTTATGTTGCATGTTAGCCGCTTTTTCTAAATCACGAAGTCCAATATTCGGATATATTGAGTCAAAATAATTTCTTAACCCGTTGCGTAAAATAGCATTTGGGTTCCCCGCAATATATGCGTCAAAGTAAACACATCGTAACTTATGGGTTTCCCAATGTGATATCCCCCATCTTTCAAACGAAAGTCTCTTATAAACCAAGACATTCTTGGAACGTTCTTCGAATGTCTTACAAACTGATCTCGCCTTAAATAGTTGTGCCGAAGAATTCTGGCCGACTCTAGACAAGATTTCATCAATCATGTCTCCGGGTAGGTCTCTTAAAATATTGGGTTGTCTATCCATTTTGTGTTTTTAAACTGTAAAATAGACAAGAGTTAGATTCATAAAAAAAAAAAAATACTTATTAATACAAGCAATTTTTACATATATCATAAAGCATAAGAACACTATATTCCATATATTACACCACACGAATACAACTATCTTATTCCGACTCGCTCGTTTCTTCTTCTTCGGTTTTGGTTCGTTTTGCCAAGTTTCTAGGGATATATGATGTTCCCCTAATACGAGCCGTCGTTGTCCACATTGGTTTAGAAAAACCTGGTGGTTTAGAGGTTCCCGGGTCATTGTTACAACTTAAGGACTTCGGGGGTTGACGATACATATAAAGTTCATCGGGGTTGGAATTAGATTTCTCTATTTTTATGCCCTTTCCCTTATTATTTTCTTTTGCCTTTTTAAATTCAGTTGGGGTAATTTCTATAACATCATCGGTATTCTCGTCGGAATCCGATTCATCGGAGAATTGGTAATCCTCCCAATATTTTGCTTCCTTGGCGGAAACACCATTGACCATAATTAACTTTGGTCGGTTGGTTGAGGATTTTCTTTTACTTAACCGTTTTATTATTTCCCCCACCGGTTCTATTTCTTCATCCGGTTCCGATTCTTCTTCCGGTTCCGATTCTTCTTCCGGTTCCGACTCTTCTTCCGGTTCCTCTTCGGGAACTTGTGAATCAGTCCACAAATCATTCCAATTTACATTTGACTCTTCATTATTATTAGGTGAGTCAATGGGACTTGTTCTAGAGGTAGACATCTATCACATAATATCAAACACGTTAAGAGATTAATATATCACATAATATTCATATGTTAAAAATATATAGTTTCCAACAAAAATGTTAAGCAATCATTTTTAAAGAAAACACGGTCGAAGTCCAGACTCACTAATGCATCCTAACAAACTCGATAAGACACACTAATGCAAATTTTCTGGTTCTCTAAGACCAACGCTCGGATACCAACTGAAATGTCCCGTTCTTATTGATTAAAAACGTTCCATATTAATTGATTTCGTTGCGAGGTTTTGACCTCTATATGAGACGTTTTTTAAAGACTGCATTCATTTTAAAACAAACCATAACCTTTATTTCATCAATAAAGGTTTAAAAAGCTTTACGTAGATTATCAAATAATGATAATCTAAAATATCATGTCTACACACGACCATTACATAATGGTTTACAATACAAATATGTTACAACAAAATAAGTTTCTTGAATGCAGTTTTTACACAATATCATACAAGCATGGACTCCAAATCTCGTCCTTATTTAAGTATGCGACAGCGGAAGCTCTTAATAATCACCTGAGAATAAACATGCTTAAAACGTCAACAAAAATGTTGGTGAGTTATAGGTTTAGCCTATATATATCAAATCATAATAATAGACCACAAGATTTCATATTTCAATACACATCCCATACATAGAGATAAAAATCATTCATATGGTGAACACCTGGTAACCGACAATAACAAGATGCATATATAAGAATATCCCCATCATTCCGGGACACCCTTCGGATATGATATAAATTTCGAAGTACTAAAGCATCCGGTACTTTGGATGGGGTTTGTTAGGCCCAATAGATCTATCTTTAGGATTCGCGTCAATTAGGGTGTCTGTTCCCTAATTCTTAGATTACCAGACTTAATAAAAAGGTGCATATTCGATTTCGATAATTCAACCATAGAATGTAGTTTCACGTACTTGTGTCTATTTTGTAAATCATTTATAAAACCTGCATGTATTCTCATCCCAAAAATATTAAATTTTAAAAGTGGGACTATAACTCACTTTCACAGATTTTTACTTCGTCGGGAAGTAAGACTTGGCCACTGGTTGATTCACGAACCTATAACAATATATACATATATATCAAAGTATGTTCAAAATATATTTACAACACTTTTAATATATTTTGATGTTTTAAGTTTATTAAGTCAGCTGTCCTCGTTAGTAACCTACAACTAGTTGTCCACAGTTAGATGTACAGAAATAAATCGATAAATATTATCTTGAATCAATCCACGACCCAGTGTATACGTATCTCAGTATTGATCACAACTCAAACTATATATATTTTGGAATCAACCTCAACCCTGTATAGCTAACTCCAACATTCACATATAGAGTGTCTATGGTTGTTCCGAAATATATATAGATGTGTCGACATGATAGGTCGAAACATTGTATACGTGTCTATGGTATCTCAAGATTACATAATATATAATACAAGTTGATTAAGTTATGGTTGGAATAGATTTGTTACCAATTTTCACGTAGCTAAAATGAGAAAAATTATCCAATCTTGTTTTACCCATAACTTCTTCATTTTAAATCCGTTTTGAGTGAATCAAATTGCTATGGTTTCATATTGAACTCTATTTTATGAATCTAAACAAAAAAAGTATAGGTTTCTAGTCGGAAAAATAAGTTACAAGTCGTTTTTGTAAAGGTAGTCATTTCAGTCGAAAGAACGACGTCTAGATGACCATTTTAGAAAACATACTTCCACTTTGAGTTTAACCATAATTTTTGGATATAGTTTCATGTTCATAATAAAAATCATTTTCTCAGAATAACAACTTTTAAATCAAAGTTTATCATAGTTTTTAATTAACTAACCCAAAACAGCCCGCGGTGTTACTACGACGGCGTAAATCCGGTTTTACGGTGTTTTTCGTGTTTCCAGGTTTTAAATCATTAAGTTAGCATATCATATAGATATAGAACATGTGTTTAGTTGATTTTAAAAGTCAAGTTAGAAGGATTAACTTTTGTTTGCGAACAAGTTTAGAATTAACTAAACTATGTTCTAGTGATTACAAGTTTAAACCTTCGAATAAGATAGCTTTATATGTATGAATCGAATGATGTTATGAACATCATTACTACCTTAAGTTCCTTGGATGAACCTACTGGAAAAGAGAAAAATGGATCTAGCTTCAATGGATCCTTGGATGGCTCAAAGTTCTTGAAGCAAAATCATGACACGAAAACAAGTTCAAGTAAGATCATCACTTGAAATAAGATTGTTATAGTTATAGAAATTGAACCAAAGTTTGAATATGATTATTACCTTGTATTAGAATGATAACCTACTGTAAGAAACAAAGATTTCTTGAGGTTGGATGATCACCTTACAAGATTGGAAGTGAGCTAGCAAACTTGAAAGTATTCTTGATTTTATGAAACTAGAACTTTTGGAATTTATGAAGAACACTTAGAACTTGAAGATAGAACTTGAGAGAGTTCAATTAGATGAAGAAAATTGAAGAATGAAAGTGTTTGTAGGTGTTTTTGGTCGTTGGTGTATGGATTGGATATAAAGGATATGTAATTTTGTTTTCATGTAAATAAGTCATGAATGATTACTCATATTTTTGTAATCTTATGAGATATTTCATGCTAGTTGCCAAATGATGGTTCCCACATGTGTTAGGTGACTCACATGGGCTGCTAAGAGCTGATCATTGGAGTGTATATACCAATAGTACATACATCTAAAAGCTGTGTATTGTACGAGTACGAATACGGGTGCATACGAGTAGAATTGTTGATGAAACTGAACGAGAATGTAATTGTAAGCATTTTTGTTAAGTAGAAGTATTTTGATAAGTGTATTGAAGTCTTTCAAAAGTGTATAAATACATATTAAAACACTACATGTATATACATTTTAACTGAGTCGTTAAGTCATCGTTAGTCGTTACATGTAAGTGTTGTTTTGAAACCTTTAGGTTAACGATCTTGTTAAATGTTGTTAACCCAATGTTTATAATATCAAAAGAGATTTTAAATTATTATATTATCATGATATTATGATGTACGAATATCTCTTAATATGATATATATACATTAAATGTCGTTACAACGATAAACGTTACATATATGTCTCGTTTCAAAATCATTAAGTTAGTAGTCTTGTTTTTACATATGTAGTTCATTATTAATATAATTAATGATATGTTTACTTATCATAATATCATGTTAACTATATATATAACCATATATATGTCATCATATAGTTTTTTTTTCAGGTTTTAACGTTCATGAATCACCGGTCAACTTGGGTGGTCAATTGTCTATATGAAACCTATTTCAATTAATCAAGTCTTAACAAGTTTGATTGCTTAACATGTTGGAAACATTTAATCATGTAAAAATCAATCTCAATTAATATATATAAACATGGAAAAGTTCGGGTCACTACATAATGAAGAAGCTAAACAATCGAATGAAGTCGTTTCAGGTACTTTCATGGTTAATTCTAATCCGGCACGGATTCTTTTTGATAGTGGTGCTAATTTGTCTTTCGTATCTCCAAGATTTGTGCCTAAGTTAAATAAACCTCTAGCAAAGTTGAGCCGTCCGGTAGAAGTTGAAATAGCGGATGGCAAGACGGCGCTAGTGGTTGATGTGTGTAAAAATTGTCATGTTGTGTTTGGTGCCGAAAGTTTTGAAATTGATCTTATTCCGATGACCTTGGGTGATTTTGATGTTGTCATTGGTATGGATTGGCTCGATCGTTATAGAGCCGATATTGCATGCCACGATAAGTTTATTCGTGTAAAGACCCCAAGTGGGGGAGAGATGATTATTCATGGTGACAAACGAAGGAGATCGGTGCCGATGTGCACTTTTGCTCGGGCACGACGTCACGTTGTTACCGGTGGTAAGGCTTTCCTTGCTCATGTTGTCGACACTCGTAATGAGCCACCACCTATGTAACATCCCGCGTTTTTCCGTTAAATTTATTTTTAACACCGTCTTTTTCTTTTAAATAATACCTTTCGTTATTTAAATTCTTAGTTTCCGTTGACTAACGTTCATAATAATTCCGTCATTTAATTATAACATCTCTCGTTAACTTGCGTTTTAAAAATATTCGATCGGTTAAATCCCGCACCCGCTTTGAAACTCGAGGGACCGGAGTTGCCAAATGGGCAAACTAGTTGACTAGGTCAACTAGTCAACCCATTTCATCCATTCCATCATCTCCCTCATCCCTTTTCTCTCCATCTCAAGAACACACACACAAACCCATTCCATTCATTCATCATCTAAATTCAATCTTGGAAGCTCACAACAAATCCGATTACATATTTGGAATCCTCTCTTCATCCTCTACAATTTGATACCAACTTCATCTCGTTTGGGTAACATTTCTAAAACTCTAGATTTCTCTAAATTCGTGTTTTGATTTGAAATGGTGTTAGTTAGTATCTATGGCTCGTGTCTAGCATGAATATATGATTTACTTGCTCGATTTGTTGTTTTTGGAGTAACTAGCATGAACTTGAAATGGGTGTGCTTAATCCTTGATTTTGGATGAGTTAATGTTGTTAGATTGTTAAAGTGCATGTTTTAATTGTGTTACTAGTATCACTAGCTTCGTTTTGATGCGTAGGTTAATTAAGAAAACTTCAAAAACATGAATATTGATTTTGTGATGTTTGACTAGGGTTTGATAGTTCTTGACATGAACTTTTGATGCTTGAATGCCATGGAATGTTAATTGTTAGTGATTAGTTGTAATGTATGCTTAATTACCTTCGAAACGGCATATCGTATGTGTAAATTGGATTCCCGAATCATAAAATACGTTTTACGAACTTGAAACTTTGAAAATAAACCTTTCTTGATCAATTGACGAGTTTTCGGTTATTGTAAATGATGTTTTTGATTGATGATACATGTTTAGTTGTGTTCCTTGTCAAAAGAACTTTCCAACGGTATAAGATACGCCTTCTAGTTGTTTACGGTTTGCGTTTTATGGTTGTTTGAAGTTTTGACCAAGACTTGAACATTTGAAACTGACCAGGTACCAGGCCACGCCTAATGTCGCGGCGCGACACCTCTGGCCGCGGCGCGGCATATGCCGTGGTCAGATTCTGACCTACTTTGTCAAATTTCGAAAAATGTTTGCTATGCTACGCACCTCCGATTAACATGTAACTTGGCCAACATGCTCATATATGACTTCTAAGCTTAGAAAAATAGTTCGGGACCCGACCCGAACGTGTTGACTTTTCGTTGACTTTGACCAAGTTTGACTTTTAGTCAAACTTAACCAAACTTTTATACAATCGTTCTAACATGCTTTTGTACGTGATTCTTGCATGAAACTTGACAACGTGATTCACATGCTATACTATTCAAGTCGTATTGAGCCATAGGACCAATTGAACACATTTCACCCGACCTTGTGTCGTAACCGGTTAATTGATACAACTTATTTGTTTAGGTCAAGGCTAAGCAATATTCATGCACACGTTTACTTTGTGAAGTACATTTATACTCGTGCAATCAAAGGTGAGATCATAGTCCCACTTTTACTCTTTTTGAACTTATATTTGGGATGAGAAAACATAAACGATTCTTTTGAACTAAGTGAACACAAGAACGGGAAAACAAACATTCTACATACGAGTTTAGAACAAAATCCTCAATTCGATTATCATTAGTTACACTTGCCGGGTGTAAGCGAGAACTTATGTTATATGGCCATATGGGTTGACAACCCTCATCCTTGACGGTTCGCTACCGTCTACGGATGAAATATATTTTCGAGAATCAGTGTTTGTTCTAGCACTAAGTGATGGGGTATACAATGGAAGGAATGTTAAGCTTTGATAATTGGGTGCTCGTGAAACAAACTTTTGGAATGTATTACTATTATTTCATTGATGCAAATCTTGTGGTTCACTTGTACTTACTTACTTAAACCTATGATTTCACCAACGTTTTCGTTGACAGATTTCTATGTTTTTCTCAGGTCTTGCACGATATGTGAAACATGCTTCCGCTTACTATTTGATACTTGCATCCGATGTCGAGTATACATGCATTTCATGGAGCGTCTTTTGACTTTACTTTAAACCGTGTCGCCTAGATTTCAATCGTATCTATAACGTTGTAACTTAACTTTTGGTTGAACAATTCTTGTAAACTTTGAAACAATCTTTATTTTGAAATGAAGGCGACATATTTTGGTCAAACGTTATCTTAAAGACTTATAATCAGGTAATGGGACCCACGTAGCCGACGCCGTCACTTGACGATTTGTCGGGGTCGCTACAACCTATTCGTGAAATTCCGGTAGTTAATGAGTTTGAAGATATCTTTCCGGATGAGTTACCGGGTGTTCAGGCGGAAAGACAAGTAGAATTTCGCATCGAGTTGGTTCCGGGGGCTACCCCCATTGCTAAAACTCCTTATCGTTTAGCACCAACGGAGATGCAGGAGTTATTGAATCAAATTCAAGAATTGCTCGAGAAGGGTTTTATCCGACCGAGCGCTTCGCCATGGGGCGCTCCGGTCTTATTTGTGAAGAAGAAAGACGGTAGTATGCGTATGTGCATTGATTACCGCGAGTTGAATAAAGTGACGATCAAGAATCGTTATCCATTACCTAGGATCGACGATTTGTTTGATCAACTTCAAGGCGCAACGTATTTCTCTAAGATCGACCTACGGTCTGGCTATCACCAAATGCGGGTCCGTGAGGAAGATATTGAGAAAACGGCTTTCCGAACGCGTTACGGGCATTATGAATTTGTGGTTATGCCCTTCGGTCTTACGAATGCACCGGCGGCATTCATGGATCTTATGAACCGGGTGTGCCAACCTATGTTGGACAAGTCGGTTATTGTGTTCATTGACGACATACTAGTCTATTCGAAAAGTATGCACGAACATGAACGTCACTTGCGCGAAGTTTTGAAGACGCTGAGGAAGGAGAAGTTGTATGCTAAGTTCTCTAAGTGTGAATTTTGGCTAAGAGAGGTTCAATTTCTTGGTCACATTGTGAACGAAAGCGGTATCCAAGTGGATCCGGGGAAGATTGAGACGGTGAAGAGTTGGGGACGACCGACTACGCCCACGGAGATCCGAAGTTTTCTCGGATTGGCCGGTTATTATCGACGGTTTATCCAAGACTTTTCTAAGATTGCTTCTCCATTAACGAAGTTGACAAGGAAGAGTGCTAAGTTCAATTGGGAAAACGAGCAAGAAATTGCTTTTCAATTATTGAAAGAGAAGTTGTGTCAAGCTCCGGTGTTAGTGTTACCGGAAGGTGTCGAAGACATGGTGGTTTATTGTGATGCTTCTTTAAATGGGCTCGGGTGCGTTCTTATGCAAAGGGGTAAAGTCATTGCTTATGCCTCTCGACAACTAAAGGAACACGAAACGAGGTACCCGACTCATGATCTTGAAATGGCGGCGGTTGTGCATGCGTTGAAAATTTGGCGCCATTACTTGTATGGTGTCAAGTGTACGATATATTCGGATCATAAGAATTTGAAACATCTTTTTACTCAAAGAGATTTGAATTATCGTCAACGTAGATGGATGGATGTGGTGAACGATTATGATTGTGAGATACTTTACCATCCGGGTAAGGCGAATGTGGTCGCGGATGCGTTAAGTCGAAAGACTCAACATCCGGCGATACGTGTAGCATCGTTACGTTTGATTATCACTAATGACTTTCTTGAAAAGATGGGTGAAGACCAAATAGAGGCTTATGTTCACGATAAGCACGCGGAACGAATTGTGGGCCAATCGGAGTTCATTACAATGGGCCCGCGGGGTTTATTGTCGTTTCAAGGAAGGGTGTGGGTGCCTAAGACGGGTGATTACCGACGGGTGTTACTCGATGAAGCACATAAGTCGAAATATTCCATTCATCCGGGCGCGACGAAAATGTATCATGACTTGAAGAAAGATTATTGGTGGCCGGGCATGAAACGCGACGTTGTAAAATACGTTGAACGATGTGTTACTTGTTTGCAAGTTAAAGCCGAACATCAAAAGCCGTATGGTAAGTTGCAACCGTTAGAGATCCCGAAATGGAAATGGGAGCACATTACCATAGATTTCATCACTAAATTACCTAAGACGGCGAGAACTCAATATGATTCGATTTGGGTTATAGTTGATCGGTTGACGAAAAGTGCTTTGTTTCTTCCCATTAAAGAAGCAATATCGTCGGAGGCCTTGGCTAAGTTGTTTATCAAGGAAGTGGTCTCGCGACATGGCGTTCCTATATCTATTATTTCGGATCGAGATACCCGTTTTACATCTCGGTTTTGGGAGAAGTTTCATGAGGACATGGGTACGCAATTAAAGTTGAGCACGGCGTATCATCCTCAAACGGACGGTCAAACCGAACGTACGAACCAAACTTTGGAAGATATGTTACGGGCGTGCATTATTGACTTCGGTGGTAGTTGGGACGAGCATTTACCCTTGGTGGAATTCTCGTACAATAATAGTTTTCATACTAGTATCGGGATGCCACCTTACGAGATGCTTTATGGCCGAAGGTGTCGAACTCCCATTTGTTGGGGAGAAGTGGGTCAAAGAGAAATCGGAAGTACCGATTTGGTTTTAGAGACGAATAACAAGATTGATATTATTCGGGAGCATTTGAAGAAGGCTCAAGATAGGCAAAAGTCGTATGCCAATAAACGTAGACGAACGATCGAATTCCAAGAGG
The DNA here is from genome assembly GCF_046630445.1 of Rutidosis leptorrhynchoides. Taxonomy (NCBI): domain Eukaryota; kingdom Viridiplantae; phylum Streptophyta; class Magnoliopsida; order Asterales; family Asteraceae; genus Rutidosis; species Rutidosis leptorrhynchoides. Next base: position 530,441,800 of record NC_092333.1, on the reverse strand, counting down.
GCAACATGGTTATGCTTAAGGTCTCGCCATGGAAGGGTATTATTCGATTTCGAAAACGGGGAAAGTTAGGTCCTCGGTTTATTGGACCATTTAAAGTTTTAGCTCGTGTTGGTGAAGTTGCATATCGATTGGAATTGCCCGAAGAGCTTGCGGGGATCCATAACACGTTTCATGTTTCCCACCTCCGTAGGTGTCTTGCGGATGATTCTTCATGGATGCCTCTAGAAGAAATTGAGCTAAACAATAAGTTGGAATATGTGGAAGAGCCGATAGCTATACTTGATGAAAAGGTCAAACGGTTGAGACATAAAGAGGTTAGGACCTATAAGGTTCAATGGCGGCGGAATAAAGGTTCCGAGTTTACATGGGAAACCGAAGAGTTCGTGTTGGTTTACCTTCCCTCGTGTCATGCGGCGTGGATTGCGAGGACGCAATCCGAATAAGTGGGGGAGAGTTGTAAGACCCGTGTAATTATTGTACATAATGTTTGTATGTGTAATTATATGACTAGAGTTGTGGAGTTCATGTTTCATACATTTTAAAAGGGGAAAATCATTGCTGAACTGGGGTCTGCGCGCCGCGCAGATGAGGCGCGCGCCGCGCAACGCGGCTGCCAGCTATTCTTTGTTTTTATTTAAATTTAAACGTGGGTATTTTGGTAAATTCACATCAAGGCCGAGTTTAATGCTTGGTTCAGTAGTTTGGGAGCTCATTTACTCCCTTGTTCACCAACCTTATCACCTCCCAATTTATTTTAGTGAGAGAGTGAGTTTTAGAGAGGGAAAGCTCACTTTGAAGAGGAAGAAGAGGGTTTCTTGCTAAAGTCCAAGTTCTAAAGTTGTTCATCTCGTCATTTGCTACATTTTGATAGTTGTGGTATGCCTTAACTTTCAATTCTTGTTTTGATTTCGTGTATGGATTAGGGTTTGTGTGAAGATGAACATTAAGACCCATTTTTGGGTGAATTGGGTGTTCTTGGGTAAATTGGGTCATGTAGGCTCAATAATGGGTTAGCTAGGGTTTTAAAAGTATTAATTGTTGTCATGAAACCCTAATTGGTTAATAATTTGTTAGAACACCTTAAGGAAGAGTAAATGGGTGTGATTTGGGTATAAATGACCCAAAATGGGTGTATTGACTTTTATTGAGTCAAATGGGTCAAAATTGGACCAAGGTTGATAAATGGTTGTGTTTTGTGATAAAACCTAGTGATCTAATGTGTAGGAAGGCCTTGAGTGCCAAGCGTTAGGGTTTTTGTTGAAAATGACCCAATTTAGGGTTAAGTGTCCAAATGGGTCAAGATGACCTAGGATGGTGTGGGTTGTAAGATTAGACCAAGTTGATTGATTATATGCTTGTGAAAATAGGTACGTTACCTCGGAACTCAAGCTTGGTTTAATAATCACCGAAGGCATAAGGTGAGTGGAATGATTATGCGTATGTGTATATAATGTATTTATTTGTGTCGTATGAATGTGGCATTGTCGCGTTGCTTAAGACACCACATTGTAAAGAAGTGGATGTCGCGTTGTTTAAGACACCACATGGTAAAGAAGTGGATGTCGCGTTGTTTAAGACACCACAATGTATTGGAGTGGATGTCGCGTTGTTTAAGACACCACCCATCGTATTGAATGGCATGTGGAATCGTCGCGTTGTTTAAGACGCCACATTGGAAAGGGTGAGTGAGTCGCGTTGTTTAAGACATCACCCGGGGGATTAGTGACTACGCGTTGATTAAGTAGCACTAACGGATGTTATGAACTCCAACGGTCTTGTATGTACCGTTTCCCTTGTTCGAATTGGTTAACCAAGGTTGCGTGAGTTATGTATTGAAAGTATTTATTTATGAATCGTATGCTTTTGTATTATTAGCTACTTGTGGATTTGCGGTTTATGGTATATGCATAATATTGTTGCATGATTGTCGAATTGTTAAACCGAGTATGATGTTGTGTAAGTGATGCAAGTAAGTAGATTATATATGTGTATGTATAATTATTGTGCTCACTAAGCTTTGCTTACCCTCTCGTTGTTTACCTTTTTATAGGTCCGTGTGTGGATAAGGGTAAGGGCATTACCTTGGATTGAGTTTCCCGCTTTGATGATTAGGAAGCGCTTTTGCTTATGGCTTGGAGTTTGACCGAGACTTGGGTAGTTTAACCCCAAACACCATGCTCGTTGTGTCGTTTGGCAATTAAACTTTTTGTGGTCGAAACTCTCATTTGTATTAAACTTGTATTTTTACACTTAATGGCATTTTGGGCACGTGTGGGCCCCACTTTCTAAAACTCGTTCATACCTTAGTTATGTGCTAGTTTTACATATATTAACGTACGATTAAAAGCGTTTCGGCCAAATGTGTCGGGAAGCACCTCATCTTTTTCGCATTAAAGCGCACCGGGGACAGCCAGCTTTTGCGCGGCGCGCAAGGGCATTTGCGCGGCGCGCAGATGGTCAGTCAGCAAAATTTTTTTTTTTTTTGCCACGAATTTACAATGGTTTTTGTTGTGTATTGGGTTGGGATGTTACACAACATTTAACAAGATCGTTAACCTAAAGGTTTCAAAACAACACTTACATGTAACGACTAACGATGACTTAACGACTCAGTTAAAATGTATATACATGTAGTGTTTTAATATGTATTTATACACTTTTGAAAGCCTTCAATACACTTATCAAAATACTTCTACTTAACAAAAATGCTTACAATTACATCCTCGTTCAGTTTCATCAACAATTCTACTCGTATGCACCCGTATTCGTACTCGTACAATACACAGCTTTTAGATGTATATACTATTGGTATATACACTCCAATGATCAGCTCTTAGCAGTCCATGTGAGTTACCTAACACATGTGGGAACCATCATTTGGCAACTAGCATGAAATATCTCATAAAATTACAAAAATATGAGTAATCATTCATGACTTATTTACATGAAAACAAAATTACATATCCTTTATATCTAATCCATACACCAACGACCAAAAAAATCTACAAACACTTTCATTCTTCAATTTTCTTCATCTAATTGATCTCTCTCAAGTTCTATCTTCAAGTTCTAAGTGTTCTTCATATATTCTACAAGTTCTAGTTACATAAAATCAAGAATACTTTCAAGTTTGCTAGCTCACTTCCAATCTTGTAAGGTGATCATCCAACCTCAAGAAATCTTTGTTTCTTATAGTAGGTTATCATTCTAATACAAGGTAATAATCATATTCAAACTTTGGTTCAATTTATATAACTATAACAATCTTATTTCAAGTGATGATCTTACTTGAACTTGTTTTCGTGTCATGATTCTGCTTCAAGAACTTCGAGCCATCCAAGGATCCGTTGAAGCTAGATCCATTTTTCTCTTTTCCAGTAGGTTTATCCAAGGAACTTAAGGTAGTAATGATGTTTATAACATCATTCGATTCATACATATAAAGCTATCTTATTCGAAGGTTTAAACTTGTAATCACTAGAACATAGTTTAGTTAATTCTAAACTTGTTCGCAAACAAAAGTTAATCCTTATAACTTGACTTTTAAAATCAACTAAACACATGTTCTATATCTATATGATATGCTAACTTAATGATTTAAAACCTGGAAACACGAAAAACACCGTAAAACCGGATTTACGCCGTCGTAGTAACACCGCGGGCTGTTTTGGGTTAGTTAATTAAAAACTATGATAAACTTTGATTTAAAAGTTGTTATTCTGAGAAAAAGATTTTTATTATGAACATGAAACTATATCCAAAAATTATGGTTAAACTCAAAGTGGAAGTATGTTTTCTAAAATGGTCATCTAGACGTCGTTCTTTCGACTGAAATGACTACCTTTACAAAAACGACTTGTAACTTATTTTTCCGACTATAAACCTATACTTTTTCTGTTTAGATTCATAAAATAGAGTTCAATATGAAACCATAGCAATTTGATTCACTCAAAAAGGATTTAAAATGAAGAAGTTATGGGTAAAACAAGATTGGATAATTTTTCTCATTTTAGCTACGTGAAAATTGGTAACAAATCTATTCCAACCATAACTTAATCAACTTGTATTGTATATTATGTAATCTTGAGATACCATAGACACGTATACAATGTTTCGACCTATCATGTCGACACATCTATATATATTTCGGAACAACCATAGACACTCTATATGTGAATGTTGGAGTTAGCTATACAGGGTTGAGGTTGATTCCAAAATATATATAGTTTGAGTTGTGATCAATACTGAGATACGTATACACTGGGTCGTGGATTGATTCAAGATAATATTTATCGATTTATTTCTGTACATCTAACTGTGGACAACTAGTTGTAGGTTACTAACGAGGACAGCTGACTTAATAAACTTAAAACATCAAAATATATTAAAAGTGTTGTAAATATATTTTGAACATACTTTGATATATATGTATATATTGTTATAGGTTCGTGAATCAACCAGTGGCCAAGTCTTACTTCCCGACGAAGTAAAATCTGTGAAAGTGAGTTATAGTCCCACTTTTAAAATCTAATATTTTTGGGATGAGAATACATGCAGGTTTTATAAATGATTTACAAAATAGACACAAGTACGTGAAACTACATTCTATGGTTAAATTATCGAAATCGAATATGCCCCTATTTATTAAGTCTGGTAATCTAAGAATTAGGGAACATACACCCTAATTGACGCGAATCCTAAAGATAGATCTATTGGGCCTAACAAACCCCATCCAAAGTACCGGATGCTTTAGTACTTCGAAATTTATATCATATCCGAAGGGTGTCCCGGAATGATGGGGATATTCTTATATATGCATCTTGTTAATGTCGGTTACCAGGTGTTCACCATATGAATGATTTTTATCTCTATGTATGGGATGTGTATTGAAATATGAAATCTTGTGGTCTATTATTATGATTTGATATATATAGGTTAAACCTATAACTCACCAACATTTTTGTTGACGTTTTAAGCATGTTTATTCTCAGGTGATTATTAAGAGCTTCCGTTGTCGCATACTTAAATAAGGACGAGATTTGGAGTCCATGCTTGTATGATATTGTGTAAAAACCGCATTCAAGAAACTTATTTTGTTGTAACATATTTGTATTGTAAACCATTATGTAATGGTCATGTGTAAACAGGATATTTTAGATTATCATTATTTGATAATCTACGTAAAGCTTTTTAAACCTTTATTGATGAAATAAAGGTTATGGTTTGTTTTAAAATGAATGCAGTCTTTGAAAAACGTCTCATATAGAGGTCAAAACCTCGCAATGAAATCAATTAATATGGAACGTTTTTAATCAATAAGAACGGGACATTTCAGTATTCGCTCGGTATTTGCACTCGTATTATACCCAGCTTCTAGATGTATTTACTATTGGTATATACCAATAAAAATCTGCTCCTTAGCAGCCTTAAATGATTAAGGAACATGTGGAACCAACCATTTTTCAAGTAGCATGAATTATTTAGCAAGAAAATAAAATTAGGAATCTTTTCTTTCTTTATAAACTAAAAACATTTTTATGCATACACACCATTTCTTCATTCCATTTTCTCATATTACACTCCCAATTCTCTCTCAAAATACTCCTAACTTCATACTTGATCATCTCCAAATATTTTCCCCATCATTTAGCTTCAATTACAAGCTTTAATCATCATAAAAACAACCTAGAATCGAGAAGTTGCAAGATTACTTCCAATCTTTTTAATCCAATCCAACAACTCATCAAAGATCAAGAACTTCTATATAATCTCAGTAACTTTTCATTCTTAATCAAGATAATAATCATATCCAAGATTTGGTTTAATCCCTATAAACATAACTACCTTAAATCAAGTAGTAATCTTACTTGAACTTGTTTTCGTGTCATGATTCTGCTTCAAGAACTTCCAAGCCATCAAAGATCCTTTGAAGCTCAAGTTATTTTCTCATCATTTCCAGTAGGTTTACCTACTATACTTGAGGTAGTAATAATGTTCATAACATCATTCGATTCATATATATATAACTATCTTATTCGAAGATTTAAACTTGTAATCACTAGAACATAGTTTAGTTAATTCTAAACTTGTTCGCAAACAAAGTTAATCCTTCTAACATAACTTTTAAAATCTACTAAACACATGTTCTATATCTATATGATATGCTAACTTAATTATTTAAAACCTGTAAACACGAAGAACACCGTAAAACCGGACATACGCTGTCGTAGTAAAACCGGGGGCTGTTTTGGGTTGGATAATTAAAAACTATGATAAACTTTGATTTAAAAGTTGTTCTTCTGAGAAAACGATATTTATTATGAACATGAAACTATATCCAAAAATCATGGTTAAACTCAAAGTGGAAGTATGTTTTTCAAAATGGTCATCAAGATGTCGTTTTTCGACGGAAATGACTACCTCTTTCAAATATGACTTGTAACCTGTAACTCCGACTATAAATCACTACTTTTTCAGTTTAGTTCTAAATACTACATTTCATTATGAAACCATAGCAATTTGATTCACTTTAAACGGAGTTGTAATGAATATTTTGCGAGCAAAACAAAATATGCTAAAATTAACGTTGTATGGACGAAATTTATATTGTAAAAACTATATTAACCATATCCTTGCTAAATTTTCCTATATATATTTGGACATGTTATCATTAGTATAATAAAATATTATAATCTTAGTTAATTCCGAGATTGTATATATATATAATAATCTTGGTACATTCCATGACAATAAGTATACAATACGTTTTGATAAATCCTAAGACAATAAGTATACAATACGTTTTGATAAATTCTAAGACAATATGTATACAATTTGTCTCTGGGTTGATACAAAGACAATACGTATACAATACGTCGTGGGGTAATTCTAAGATTATATATATACCGATTATTGAACTGTTGGACATTTCAGACTATTTTGGACTACTAACAAATGACTACTAACATAAAAATGTTAAAAATTAATATATAAGTATTCTATGAACTTGTTTTATTTTATTCACATGTCGTATTATTACTATCTGAATCATTATTATTGTTACAGGTTTGTGAATCCAAGGACGACGGCCATATTTTTAATAAGCTGAAAACTTATTATTAATATACTTTTACTATCGTGAGTATATAGTCCCATTTTTAAACTCTAAAAATATTTTGGGATGAGAATACATGCATTTTATGTTTTACGCCATGGACGCAAGTACTTAAAATATATTCTACGTTGATTTGTACCACATTGCATATCTTCCCTAGTAGCTTGGTAACTAATATTTACATGTTGTAAGAACATGTAAGCGCGAATCCTATTGATAGATCTATCGGGTTTGACAACCCCAACCGGGCTAGTCACTCTAGTATCGTAAATAGTTGCATAGTACTTCATTTTTACTATACTTGGTACAGTGTAGGGAGATTTCATAATAAAGGGAATATGCTACATTTATGGTTAAGTATGGTTACAGAAGCGCTCAACAACTTATAGAATATCTTTATTGAAATATTTATAACTATGAAATCTTGTGGTCTATATTTATATCGATGCTAGCTTTAAACCCATATATCTCACCAACCTTTGTGTTGACTGTTTAAGCATGTTTATTCTCAGGTCCTTAAGAATGTCTTCCGCTGTTGCATTATCTGAGCAAGCTGTGCATGGAGTCTCATGCTTTTGTTTAAATGAAGTGTTGCATTCAATAAAACCTTTATCATGTATTATATTCAACTGTTATGTCACGTGTGTAGTATTTAGAAACCGATGTATTATGGGGATTATTTCTTAAATAATCGCCCACTTGTTTAAAACATGCATTATGTATAATAAGGGTGTGTCTTTTTATGAAACGAATGCAATATTTTCTAAAAATATCATATAGAGGTCAAATACCTCGCTATGGGAACAATGAATAACATACCGCATTTATAGTAATATGGATGAGTCGTTTCAGGTTGGCATCAGAGCAGAGGTCTTAGCGAACCAAAAATTGCATTAGTGTGTCTGACCGGTATTTGTTAGGATGCATTAGTGAGTCTGGACTTTGACCGAACTTGTTTTTGAAAACCATTACTTATCATTTTTGGTCAGAAATTAAATATTATAACATGTAAATATTATGTGGTATATTACTAATGTGGTAGTTAATGTGTGATAGATGTCTACTTCTAGCACCAATCTCATTATCACATTCAACGACTCCGAAGTTGAATCTCCATCAAAAGTACCAATCATCGAAAGTACCAATCATCGACTTATCTGATAACGACGATGACCCGAAGGAAGGTGTATCAATCATCTATATAACTGATGACGATAATGACCTGGAGTCGGATGAATTTTTGGAAGACTCACAATTCCCAGAGGAACCAGAAGAGGAACCTATAATCGACAACCCAGAAATTTCAAAAGCAGAAACTAATAAAACAATTATTGTACCAAGTGCTCCCGATACTACCACACCTAGTCAACCATGTCTTACCAATACTACAGAAATGTCATCTACTGAACCCCATCCAAAACCTAGACTTACTACTGAAATACGCACTCTGACAGTAGGGAAGCGAAAATTCTATGATTTCCCAGATTTCTTTGAATTCCCAAGGAAGCCTCGTCGTTTCTAATCTGATTTTGCAGCTATTCGACTTCATGCCTTATATAATAATATATCATGTGCTATATTTCATCTTACATATATTTTATGTAAATAGTGGTATTGAATTATTGTAAAATATTGTACCAAAAGAATAAGCGTGAAGTCATAATGCATTAAGTTTTTCATGATAGTATATTATCATGATTGTAGTAGTTAATTTGTATACTAGCTATTAAGTATGAACTTTAACGGGTAGGTACTACCCGAGCTACAATTATAAAACGCTAATAAGAAGAAAATGCTTTTATAATAATTGGTTCATATTATTAATATGCCACGATGTACCATTAATTACTTGCTACATCTATAATATTCTATGTGATTAATTATCTTATATGTTTATTGAAGAATCATGGCTCGATTAAATCGAATGACGGAACAAGAAATTGAGGAGCTTATCAACCAACGCGTAAACGACCGAATGCTTTGGGTCAAAGCGGCAAGAGCAGCAGCAAACAACACAAACCCTCATGTTGGATGCTCATATAAAGCATTTCAAGGTTGCAAACCTTCATCATTCAGTGGAACAGAAGGACCAGTCGGTTTAACCCGATGGTTCGAAAAACTGGAGTCCGTATTTAAAATCAGTGGTTGTGCGGAAGGGGATCGGACAAAGTATGCTTCATGCACATTACAGGATGGTGCACTTACATGGTGGAAAAACTATGTAAAAGCTGTAGGGGGCGATGAAGCATATGATACTCCTTGGGAAGAATTGAAAAATATGCTAATCAACGAATACTGCCCAAGGAACAAGGTTAGGAAGATGGAAGCCGAGTTACGAAATCTGAAAGTTGTCGGAACGGAACTTACCAACTATAACAGGTGATTCATGGAATTAGCCTTGTTATGTCCTGAATTGGTACCAACGAAAGCGCAAAAGATTGAATTGTACAAAGATGGTCTGCCAAAGAACATCAAGGCCAATGTTACAGCATCCAAACCCAAGACAATTCATGAAGCTATCACCATGGCAAACGAGCTAATAGATCAGATCTTCCTGGATAAGAACACATCAAATACCGATGCCAAGGTATCGGATAACAAAAGAAAGTGGGATGAAAACTGTGATCGAGGTCACCAGCAACAATCTCTCAAGAAACAGGAAACCACGCAAGGTGCGGGTAGTGGTTCAAGCTCAGGTTACAAAGGGCGTAATCTCTTATGTAACAGATGCCACAAACATCACACTGGTTTTTGCAATGTGGTGTGCAACAAATGTAATCGAAGGGGTCATCTTGCTGAAGATTGTAGGGTTCCTGTTACAAATACAAATGGCACTAAGACTCCTGCCACCAATTGTAACATCCCGTTTTTCCGGTACGTATTGAAAGGCACATACTTAATCATTTGTACATTTATAACTCGTTAGCTTACGCGTAAATGTATGAATATATGTATAGATATATATATATATATATGTATGTGTATACTTAATAATGTGTGCATAAGCAAGTCTATATGTGGGTTTTGATAGCGTTAAGTCTTGTGAGACTATTGTTGAAGGCTAGGTGAAAATAGGAAGCGAGTTTGGAATGTACAAATTAAATTAAGTTGAAACTTGTTTAAGATGGTCGAACTGTTAAGATGTAGCCTTAGGCCACGCCGTGACAAATGGGTCCGCGCCGTGGCATTGCAAGCAAACCAGGATCAGAAAGTGAGGTAAGGAGGGTTGATTTTCCCATTGTATGTCGCGCCGCGACGAATTAGGCCGCGCCGCGGCAATACTGCTGGACAGGTTCCGAACTTAGATCTTTTTAAGAGATTTTGAAGGGCAATTTGGTAATTTGATGTATGAATCTGATTGGAGCATTAAATCTGCACCACTAGTTCATTTAATTCATTTCCTTTCTCTATTTTCTTTCATTTTCTCTCCCAAAACTTAAAACCCAATTGAATTAAAGGTGAGATTTGAGAGTGAAGGATTGAGGGTTGATCTTTGGAGCAAGAATTAAAGTTGTTCCTCTTGTCTCTAGCTACCCGTTGATAGTCTCGGTAAGTTCTAACTCTAAGTTTTGAGTTTTAATTGGTTAATGGCTAGGGCTTTGGTTACTAGAGACTTGTTTGACCCATTTGAGGGTTAAAATGGGTGAACTTGGGTTATGTGGGTGAAAGGAAATCTTAAATAGCTATAACCTAGGGTTTGGCCTTATGATTTAAGATTTGTAAGTATTAATGGTGTTGTTAAGCTTTAAACACTTGTTTAATGTTGAAAGAGTGTTAAAATGGGTCAAAAGGGGTAATGTTGACCTAGTTTGGGTGAAATGGGTATGAATTACCCTAAGTTGCGATTAATTAATATTAGTAGACTTAAATCACTAGCTTTAGTGATTTAATATGAGTCTTGACCATTTATGGGCGGTTTTGAGGTAGGTGAGCTATTTAATGCAAATGTGTCATTAAATGCTCAAGTGATATGTAGTGTGGTAAGTTCCACTAGTTGTGTAATTAAATGTGTACTTATGTATTAGGTACGTTGCCTTGAAGTTTCGGAAGTGCATAATCATCACCGAAGTGTTAAGGTGAGTGGAATAATTTTATGCGTGCATATATGATGTATTTATTTGTGTAGTTGAGTTGTGAAGTGTCGACGTGTTAAGACACCACTTCTCAAATGGCGAGTGAAGTGTCGATGTGTTAAGACACCACTCAGGAGTGAAGTATCGATGTGTTAAGATGCCACTCCGAGAGATGTAACGAGTGAAGTGTCGATGTGCTAAGACACCACTCGGGGTGAAGTGTCGAAGTGTTAAGGCACCACCCGGGGTGAAGTATCGATGTGTTAAGATGCCACCCGTGGGGTTAGTGTACGAAGTGTTAAGTGCACTAATGGTTGTTATGAACTCTGACGGTCTTTAAACACCGTTCCCTCGTACGTTTGGTTAACCATGGTTGTGTGTGTGTGGATTGTAGCATATTATATTGTTTAAACTATATGCTATTGTTATGCTAGCTCGTATGGTGGAAGGTTTAGTGTTATACTTGTGATGGTATGATTACTTATAATGCTAGCATGTATGCGGTAAATGCGTAAGTGATTGCAAGTAAGTAGGTTGTATATGTAAACGTATAATTGTTGCACTCACTAAGCATTAGCTTACCCCTCTCATTGTTTATCTTTTTAGATGCAGGTGTGGACAAGGGAAAGGGGGTAGTTGGGCACTAGGTGTCCCTTGATGATGTTATGTTGGAGCTTTTGGAAGTTGGCCTATCGTTTTGGGTAGTTTAGTCCCAAACCATGCTCGATGTGTTGTTTGGTTTAAAACTATCATTTTTGTATTGGTCAAACTTGTATCACATTCGTTAATGGCATTTGTGCCTTTTGTAAACACTAAACTTGTTGTATGTTTTAACGAAACGTGTGGAATGGTTTACATATTTAATTGGCGCGTAAATGTGTATCATTTTTAAAAAAAAAAAAATTTATAATATGGAATACGGGTTGGGTTGTTTCAAGTGGTATCAGAGCATGGTCTAAGGGATTTAGGCGACTTGAGATAGGCTGCCTAGACTTAGACTTTATTGTGCATGCGCTTTTATGCGGGACTTGTAGGACTTTGGGTCTAATCGGGAATTGTTAGTGCTTCGGTTATGTGAACTAACCTCGTGCTAATTGATTTGTGTTGTGTTTAGCAATCATCAAGTGAGATGGATGTTGTACTAGCAAGTTAATGCGACGTGCTCGCGTAACAATGATTGGCTACCATTGTTACGGGTGCAAATCGTGTCAAACAAGTAATGTACGACGATTGTTGAGTAAGATGGAGTAGTGTGGGGTATAGGTATGTGCATACGTGTTACGTCCTTTTGTTTCATTCATTGTTTAACCTTTTCCGTTTTATAGAATGAAGATGAGAAACGGACACGACACCGAAAATGGGGGCACTAGTGAGGACCCCGAATTCACGGCTAAAGTCGAGGCCATTTTGAAAAGTCATCATGCATCTTTCCTTGAAGATGTTAAGAAAATGTTTCTAGATACGATTGACGAGCAATTAGACAACGTAGTAAAGGAGCAAATTAAAGTTGTCCTTCAAGGGGACAATGTCGGGAGAAGAGACTTTTTCTATAAGAATTTTAAAGATGCTCAACCTCCTACTTTTGAGGGCGAAAGAGACCCGTTAAAGAGTGCCCGGTGGATCTCCGATATGGAGGGGGCCTTTCGAACTTGTGAATGCCCGATTGATAAAAAGATAAGGTATGGTTGTAGCATGCTAAGAGGTGATGCGAAGCTACGGTGGGATGTAAAAATCCAAGTTTATGGCGAAGAACAATGCATGGATTTTACTTGGGATGAGTTCAAAACGGAGTTCTTCCAAGAGTACCGAACTTCGGCCGATCTTACTAGGCTTAAGGACGAGTTGCGTTCCTTGAGGTAAGGGTCGATGGATTTGAATACTCTTAAATCCGTTTACTTGTCGAAAACTCAATTATGCCCGGAGTATGTCGGGAATGATAAAATGTTGAAGGAAGACTTTTACCGAATCTTGAATGATAATTATCAAGAGAAGATAAGCGTGAATGTGGTGAAGAGTTTTGATGAGTTGTTTGATATGGCCAAAGGTTTCGAGTCGCTCATCTTGAGAAAGAGTGGCTTTACCTTCGGCAAAAAGAAGTTTGAAGCTACTAGTCATTCGAACTTTTCTAACAAGAAGCACAAGAAGGGCTCCGAGAGTGTTGGTAGTGTTAAGAAGGGTGCTTCCGGTTATTTTACTTATGCTTGCTACAATTGTGGAAAAAGGGGGCACATGGCTCGTGAGTGCCCGAAACAATCAACCACAACCAAGCTCACTTGTTTTAATTGCGGTAAAGAAGGGCATAAGAGGCCGGAGTGTCCCGACTTGCGGGGTGATCATGTTAAGAGGATAGAGAAGGCGGCGGACACGGCTAAGGGGCGGAATTATTTGATGACCAATGATGAGGCCAGGCATTCCAATGAAGTTGTCTCAGGTACTTTCATGGTTAACTCTAATCCGGAAAAGATATTATTTGATAGCGGTGCTAATTTGTCTTTTGTATCGCCTCAATTTGTGTCTAAGCTTAACAAACCACTAGCTAAGTTAAGTCATCCGGTAGAAGTTGAAATAGCGGATGGTAAGTCGGTACTAGGGGTTGATGTGTGTAAAGATTGTAAGGGTGTGTTTGGTACCGAAACATTTAAAATCGATCTCATTCCGATGACTTTGGGTGAGTTTGATATTGTCGTTGGCATGGATTGGCTCGATCGATATAGAGTAGATATTGCATGCCATGATAAGTTCATTCGTGTGAGAACCCCAAGTGGGGAAGAGTTGATTATTAATGGTGATAAACGAAGAAGACTCGTACCATTATGCACTTATGCACGGGCACGACTTTTTCTCAAGAGTGGTGGTGTATGTTATCTCGCTCATGTAGTTGATACTCATGATGAGCCACCACCCATTCGTAAAATTCCGGTGGTTAATGAGTTTGAAGACGTTTTTCTGGATGAGTTACCGGGTGTTCCGGCGGAAAGACAAGTAGAATTTCGCATTGAGTTGGTTCCGGGAGCTACTCCCATTGCTAAAACTCCTTATCATTTAGCGCCGATGAAAATGCAAGAGTTGTTAAATCAAACCCAAGAGTTGCTTGAGAAGGGTTTTGATAATGCTAAAAACGAACATATATTTCATAGCATTATTCCTCAAGAAAGACAAGCTTTTAGTTGCAATTGTTCTATTTAAAAGTGATATTCGTTTAAATAATAAAAGGTGAAGACAAAAGACAGATTCAACGAATTGAAGACGCAAACGACCAAAAAGCTCAAAAGTACAAAATACAATCAAAGAGGTTCCAATTATTGATAAGAAACGTCTCAAAATTGCAAGAGTACAAGATTCAAAACGCAAAGTACAAGATATTAAATTGTACGCAAGGACGTTCAAAAATCCGGAACCGGGACCAGAGTCAACTCTCAACACTCGACGCAACGGACTAAAAATTACAAGTTAACTATGTATATAAATATAATATAATATATAATTAATTCTTAAAATTAATATATATATTATAATATATTTATAAATCGTCGGCAAACAAAGAGCCAAAGCTGGGTAAGCTGTAATTTCAAACTCCGCGAGTTGCGGAGTTTGAAGGCAAAAAATTACGCGGCTCGCGGAGTTCACCTGGACTCAAATTCCTATAAAAGCCAACGCAGTTCGACGAAAAATATATCCAAAAATATCAATCGCTCTATATCTATACGTAAATATTTATATTTATATTTTAATTTTAATTTTAATTTTAATTTTAATTTTAATTCTAATAATAAGGGTATGTTAGCGAATGTTGTAAGGGTGTAAGTCGAAATTCTGTCCGTGTAACGCTACGCTATTTTTAATCATTGTAAGTTATGTTCAACCTTTTTAATTTAATGTCTCGTAGCTAAGTTATTATTATGCTTATTTAAAACAAAGTAATCATGATGTTGGGCTGATTACTAAAATTGGGTAATTGGGCTTTGTACCATAATTGGGGTTTGGACAAAAGAACGACACTTGTGGAAATTAGACTATGGGCTATTAATGGGCTTTATATTTGTTTAACTAAATGATAGTTTGTTAATGTTAATATAAAGATTTACAATTGGACGTCCCTATAAATAACCATATACACTCGATCGGATACGATGGGCAGGGTATTTATATGTACGAATAATCGTTCATTTAACCGGACACGGGAATGGATTAATAGTCACTAGAATTATTAAAACAGGGGTGAAATTATGTACAAGGATACTTGGCATAATTGATAATAAAGTATTAAAACCTTGGGTTACACTCAGTCGACATCATGGTGTAATTATTAAATAAAGTAATAAAACCTTGTTACAGTTTAAGTCCCCAATTAGTTGGAATATTTAACTTCGGGTATAAGGATAATTTGACGAGGATACTCGCACTTTATATTTATGACTGATGGACTGTTATGGACAAAAACCAGACGGACATATTAAATAATCCAGGACAAAGGACAATTAAACCATGGGCATAAAACTAAAATCAACAAGACAAACATCATGATTACGGAAGTTTAAATAAGCATAATTCTTTTATCTCATATTTAATTTCCTTTATTTTATATTTATTTGCACTTCTAATTATCGCACTTTTATTGTTATTGTATTTAATTGCACTTTTAATTATCGTACTTTTTAATTATCGCAAGTTTATTTTATCGCACTTTTATTTATCGCAATTTCATTATCGTTATTTACTTTACACTTTAAATTAAGTCTTTTATTTATTTAATATTTTACATTTTGTTTTAACTGCAACTAAAGTTTTTAAAATCGACAAACCGGTCATTAAACGGTAAAAACCCCCCTTTATAATAATAATATTACTTATATATATATATTTGTATTTTTATAAAATAAAACTAATATAGCGTTAAGCTTTGTGAAAAAGATTCCCTGTGGAACGAACCGGACTTACTAAAAACTACACTACTGTACGATTAAGTACACTGCCTATAAGTGTTGTAGCAAGGTTTAAGTATATCCATTCAATAAATAAATAAATATCTTGTGTAAAATTGTATCGTATTTAATAGTATTTTCTTGTAAAATTTAATAGTATTTTATACCCCTTAGCTTTAACTATCAAGTATTTTTGGCGCCGCTGCCGGGGACAATCTAGCTTAAAAGCCGGAAGCGCAACGCTAATAAATATATAAAAAAAATATATTTTATTTTTAGTTTACTTTTATAAAAAGACACTTTTGTAAAAATACGTTTTAAATATTCGAAAACATAAAAAGAAAAACAAAAATATAATATTTTTTAGAGTTTGTTAAATATTTAAGTTTTATAAAGTTTCTTTATTTTTATTTTATAAAAATATAAGTTTTATTTAAATAGTTTGTTTTTATTTAAAACATAAAATCAAAAACCGAAAAAAAATTTATATATAAATCTAGTTTTAAGATTTTTATTTATAAAACTGTAACATATTTTTATTTCTATTCTAGTTTTTAAAATATAAGTTTTATTTAAATTATATAAATATTTTAATTAAATTAAAAATAGAAAAATAAAAAAATTTATATAAATAAAATTACGTTGAACCTGTCAAACGAAGCAACCTGATCTGAAATTTGAAACCCCGCGACTCGCGTAGTTTTCCAGCCTCGGGCACCGCAAGTCGCGGAGCAGCCCTGACACGGGTACACAGGAACCCTAACAGCATTAATTACGGGATAATTATTATTATTATTAATTCTAAACCCTAATTAGGGTATTTTTATTATAATATTTAGTTTTAATTATTTTATTTTGTTTTATTTAATTTTATTTAGTTTAATTAAATTATAAAATTAATAATTTTATAAAATAAATAATATAAAAATAATATTTTTATAAAAAATTGTACTTTTTACAACTTTTAGTATATTTTTATATTTTGTCCCTTTTTAATTGTTTTAGCGTAATTTTTTGTATTTTTTGCTCGTATTTAGTTTTAATTCATAGTTTTTGCCATAGTTATTTTTATTTCTAGATTTTTAGGCTTTGCCGTAAAATCCCTTAAGTGTTTTTTCTTTAGACTAAGATATAGGTGCTTTAGAATTTTGTGACGCCTTTTTAAGTTTTAGTTCCTTTTTAAGATATTGTCATTTGGGATATAATTTTTCCTGTAAGCTTTAATATTTTTAGACACCTTTTACCTATGTATCAATTATCATTCCACTTAGTAATCTCAATTTGCGATTATAATTTTAAGTTAGTGATAGTAATAAGGTTGGGTTAGTCGAGTGTTTTTAAGTTTTATAGTCATTATCTGTTTCTTTCATTTTTCGACGCCTTTTCAATTTTTTTTTTCTTTTTCGACCTTTTTCGACGCGCTCTTTTTCTTTCTTATTTCTCGCTATTCTAGTTTTTAGGACATAGATTTTTTTTCTACTTCTTATCTATACTTCTTAAAATTACGAAAATTTATTTTAAGTGGTTAAACTGATAGACATCAAAATTTTCTGGTTCGTAGTAATAGTTGGATTTGTACGTGGACTGGGTTATTGGAGCCAAACAGTCCTCAATTATATTGAGACCAAACGAATCCTGCCCCTCTGCTGCATCTTTTGACTATTCGAAATGTGGGCAAAATCAAAAAAGTCTATTAATTGGATGACTTATATATTTTTCTTTCCTTTTAAAAACTAATAGGATATTTAGTGAATGCACCGAGCAAGACGTTCACCACCTTTTGTACGTTCACCACCTGTAACTAGATCAAGACATCTAGCAAATATTACCGCCGTTGATTTTCCTTTAGAATCGTCATCCAGTCGACCAAGTACTCCAATTCAAATTTTCGATAATCCATTTTTTGAACCCGACCTCACAATTGAGAATCCGGATAATATTCAGGGACAATTCATAGATCCTGAACCATTAAATTTTTCTCCGGAACCACCAATCATTCAAATAGAGATTGTTGAGGAACGAACCATTAAATCAGAATCCTCTAGTGATTCGGATTCAACAAATTCAATCATGGAAAATCTGGAACCTTTAAGTATGGAAGACCGAATGAGAGCTAAACGCACTGGCCAAGGTCATGCAATTACTCATCCAGACATTAATGCGCCAGATTATGAATTCAAATGACAAATTCTACATATGGTGACTAATCAATGCCAATTTAGTGGTGCACCGAAGGAAGATCCAAATGAACATCTTCGTACCTTTAATAGGATCTGCACTCTATTTAAAATAAGAGAAGTTGAGGATGAACAGATATATCTCATGTTATTTCCCTGGACTTTAAAGGGAGAAGCCAAAGATTGGTTGAAATCGTTACCTGAAGGGGCGATTGATACATGGGACGTTTTAGTTGAAAAATTTCTCAAACAATTCTATCCGGCATCTAAAGCCGTAAGACTTCAAGGAGAAATTGTTACGTTCACACAGAAACCGAATGAAACTCTATATGAGGCGTGGACTAGATTTGGAAAGTTATTAAGAGGATGTCCGCAACATGGTTTAGACACCTGTCAAATAGTACAAATATTCTACCAAGGATGCGACATCACTACAAGGAAAGACATCGATATAGCAGCTGGTGGTTCTATTATGAAGAAAACCGAAACTGATGCTTATAAAATTATTGATAACACTGCTTCCCACTCACATGAGTGGCACCAAGAAAAAGATATCGTTAGATCATCTAAAGCAGCTAGAGCCGATTCTAGCCATGACTTAGATTCCATTTCCGCAAAGATAGATGCTGTCGAGAGACGAATGGAAAAGATGACTAAGGATATCCACTCAATACGAATTAGTTGTGAGCAGTGTGGAGGACCACATTTGACAAAAGATTGTCTCAGTATTGAACTAACATTGGAACAAAGAGAGAATACATACATAAACCAAAGGCCTGGAAATAATTATCAGAATAATTATCAACCGCCAAGACCGATTTACAATCAAAACCAGAATTATAACCAAAATATTCCATACAACAATCAACAAGGTCCTAGCAATCAACAAGTATCCAATAATACTTACAATCAGCAAAGACCTAATTTTCAAAACAAACCACCACAAACCGATGATAAAAAGCCGAATTTAGAAGATATGATGACAAAGCTAGTTGAAACTCAAACGCAGTTTTTTACATCTCAAAAACAGACGAATGAACAAAATGCTCAAGCATTTAGAAATCAACAAGCTTCTATTCAAAACTTGGAACAAGAAGTAAGTAACCTAGCAAGGTTAATAGGTGAAAGAAAACCGGGAAGTCTACCTAGTGATACAAATGCTAACCCCCGGAATGAAACAGCTAAAGCCATTATCACAAGAAGTGGTACAACACTTAAACCACCTGAAATACCTGTAACTTCTGATGAAACTATTCCTACTCCACAAGAACCACAACCTGAACAAGATAAGGAAAAAGAACCGGTAGTTGAAAAGGTTAATGAAGATAACACAGTTAAGGCTAAACCTTATGTTAAACCATACCAACCACCACTTCCTTACCCGAGTAAAATGAAAAAAGAGAAACTTGAAGCCGAGCAATCCAAATTCTTGGATATGTTTAAACAGATGAATGTAAATCTTCCTTTCATTGATGTGATTTCAGGAATGCCTAGATATGCTAAATTCTTGAAAGATCTAATCATAAATAGAAAGAAAATGGAAGAACTCTCGGCTGTTACTATGAATGCTAATTGTTCAGCAGTGCTGTTGAATAAGATACCAGAAAAATTATCTGATCCAGGAAGTTTCACAATTCCATGTTTTCTGGGTAGTCTTAGTTCAATAGAAGCATTGGCAGACTTAGGTGTGATGACCCGGGAATTTCCGACCAAATTTAAACTTTAATCTTTATATGCTTCTGACACGATAAGCAAAATCTGTAATGTTGAGTCTCGAAAGTTTTGAAATCTATATTCATGTAATCAATTACCCTTTGACTATGCTCGACGATTCACGAACAATTTTTTGTAAATAAATATGTATATATATATGTATATATATATATAAATGTAAAATGTATAAATAGTAAATATTCAGTATATGTTATTATATAATATATGTCTTAAAAATTAATAAAATGTAAGGTTAAGATATTTAATTTAAATTACAAGCTGAAATATAGTTGTTAAGTAGTTTATTACTTTCATTATCATTATTAGAATAAACATTAAATATTAATATCAGTATTATTAATACTACTAAATATAAAAGAAATAGATATGAAACTTGATACATGTGGTGTGTTGTGTTTATTACTAATATTATTATTATTAACATCATTAATATCATTATTATTATAGTTAATAGTAAAATATAACTTTAGTTATTATTATTATAATTATTATTAATATTACTACTAAAACTTTCATTATTAAGAATTCTTTCATTACTAATATCATTATTATTAATTAACTAATTATATTCATTACAAGTTATCAATATTGATTTATCTATATCATCATATTATTATTATACTTATTATTAGTATTACTAGTTTTGTCATTTAAATTAATATTAATGATTAATAATAATGTTTGTATTAGTAATAATATTATGTTTATTTAATATATAAAATACGGACATAAATATATATAGATATTCTGATAAACAGATATATAGATGCATAGTATATATATGTACAATATACAGAATATAGATATATAAATATAAAAATATAAATACATTACATATATAAATTCAGGAAAATATCCATAATCTGTTTTAAATCACTTTCAGAACTATAGATAATTGCCTTTATGTAAAGGGTTCGTACCAATCAGTGAATCAACCACAAGTAATCCAAAATCAGTTTACATCAATGTCAGCTTTTGAATTTTTTTTAATTTCTTCTGTCCTTGAATTAAGTTGTGAAAAAAAAAAGTCGAATTGCCTATAATACCTAATCAATCCACGTATTAAGGATATCCACTGACTTACATTATCATTATTTCAATTTCAATTATCGTTTACAGTTTTCAAATTGTCAAATTAAAACAAGAAATATGAAGAAACCCAGAGAAGTGCTCTGTACGTATGATATTAAATCAAACACCTCGAATTTGAGTGCAATTACAAAATCCTTTATTGCAGTCTTATTTGAAATATTTCCCTCAATCTATCTGCAAAAACCCAGCCTTCAATTCCTTCAAACAAGCATGAATTTTCGAGGTCAAACTTATTGGTCAAAAGTCAAATAAAGGTGTTCATCGATAAATTGGAACTGGTCTCAATATTTTAGGATCAATTGATGATCACAGAAGTTTGTAAGAGGGATTTAACATCTAATTCATTTAGAAAGTTATGTCTAAAACATTCGAAATTTTGAAATTGGAGTTTGAGTTCTAAGTCGTGTTTTTTTTTTCTCAGACTTTTTATTCTTTTTATTTTTGTTTCAGATATATTTTTCTGACTAAATCAAATCATCAAAATAGATGGTTTACGTTTCAATAGCAAATTATAATTCGTATTATTATTAGATCGAGGTTAGGTTTAGGATTGAACCCTGGTTACCTTGATTCTGTGAAGAGGAAGAGGGAATAAAACAGTAAACGAGGTATATATATCGTTCTGGGTTATTAAAATAGAAATGATTGAATGGAGGAGTGGTCTGAGTGGTTGACGGGTTTTCGAGAGGTCTCGGGTTCGAGTCAGGGGAGCGACTGATATTTTTTTTGGAACTTGTTTCTTTCTCTTCAAAGGTTGTAACCTATTTCATTCTTCTTATTATTATTATTATTATTATTATTATTATTATTATTATTATTATTATTATTATTATTATTATTATTATTATTATTATTATTATTATTATTATTATTATTATTATTATTATTATTATTGTTATTATTATTGTTAGAAATTGTTATTGTGACTAATATGATAACATTAATACTAATATTAATATTAAGTGTTACTTATAATTGTTATAATTAAAAATGACAATTTTGAGTACTAGTAACATGATAATTATTACTAATACTAATATAGGTATTATATTTATTGTTATTGATATAAATAATATAATGGTTAGGATAATTATAATTATTGTATTATGGATAAAATAAGTAGGATTATGTTTAAAATTAAGTATGACATGATAAAATGATATAATTATATAGTATGGATAAGTATAGATATAAACTTGTTACGCTCATGAAAATATGTATGACATATAAAGGTAAAATGACTTCGATTACGATTATGCTTAATAATATAATTAATATATTAAGTAATAAGAATGATGTTATTGTTATTTAAACTTGATAAAAAGAAATGTTATAAGTAATAGTCATAAAACTTAATCATTAATATTAATAAGTATTATCTTTATTACCATTACTATTATTACTAATATATTGAATATTATTATTATTAGTAGTGTCCTTATTATAAAAATTATCATGTTTACTAAAACTATCAATATTATCATAAATAGATACTTTTATGTATAAAAATACATTACGCTACACTTTTATTATTAAAAAGATATTAGTTAAATCATATCAATTGATATATAGAAATATACTAAACCTCAATATACAGTTTTTTTTATTATTAACAAGTAATAGTTATATAAAACATATAAACTAAATATATTAAAATAACATATAGTATAACAAGTATATTATTAATAACAAAATATATAATTGCTCGATTACGAATATATGTTTTAATAGATATACAAATGATATAGGTTCGTGAATCCGAGGTCAACCCTGCACTTGTTAAATGACGTCATGTGTATTTTTACTACAAAATACAGTATGGTGAGTTTCATTTGAATCCCTTTTGCTCTTTACATTTTTGGGCTGAGAATACATGCAAATGCTTTATTAACTATTTTACAACATTTATATGCGTGAGTTTCATTTACTCCCTTTTACTCTTTACGTTTTTGGGCTGAGAATACATGCAAATGTTTTATTAACTGTTTTACAATATTTATATGCGTGAGTTTCATTATTCCCTTTTTAAATGCTTTCGCAATATATATTTTTGGGACTGAGAATACATGCGCTGCTTTTATAAATGTTTTACGAAATAGACACAAGTAATCAAAACTACATTATATGGTTGAATGATCGAAATCGAATATGCCCCTTTTTATTAAGTCTGGTAATCTAAGAATTAGGGAACAGACACCCTAATTAACGCGAACTCTAAAGATAGATCTATCGGGCCCAACAAGCCCCATCCAAAGTACCGGATGCTTTAGTACTTCGAAATTTATATCATGTCCGAAGGAGGATCCCGGAATGATGGGGATATTCTTGTATATGCATCTTGTTAATGTCGGTTACCAGGTGTTCAATCCATATGAATGATATTTTTGTCTCTATGCATGGGACGTATGATTATGAGAAATGGAAGTATGAAATCTTGTGGTCTATTAAAATTATGAAATGATTCTTTATGATAAACTAATGAACTCACCAACCTTTTGGTTGACACTTTAAAGCATGTTTATTCTCAGGTACGAAAGAAATCTTCTGCTGTGCATTTGCTTATATTAGAGATATTACTTGGAGTCATTCATGACATATTTCAAAAGATGTTGCATTCGAGTCGTTGAGTTCATCAAGATTATTATTAAGTCAATTATATTTGGATATATTATGAAATGCTTTACATGCCTGTCAACTGTCGATGTAACGAAAGTTTGACTTTTAAAAATGAATGCAATGTTTGTAAAATTTATCATATAGAGGTCAATTACCTCGTGATGTAATCAACTGTTGTGAATCGTTTGTAATCGATATGGACTTCGTCCGGATGGATTAGGACGGGTCTCTGCAGTTGGTATCAGAGCGGTGGTCTTAGCGAACCAGGTCTTGCATTAGTGTGTCTAACTAGTAGTTGTTTAGATGCATTAGTGAGTCTCGACTTCGACCGTGTCTGCATGTCAAAAGTTTTGCTTATCATTTAGTGTCGAAAATTATTTGCTTATCATCCTTAAAGTCTAGACACGTCTTACTGCCCCTAATGCATATACAATGTATAGATAAATTCATATCTTAGCGTATCTGCTAATCCATATCTTAGCATACCTGTTACTGTAAACTTTGCCTGTCGTATTCCATAGATTCCTCCGTAACTTATGGGATTTTAGTATTATGTACGCATATATGTAAACTATGTATTGCAGGGTACTAATCTACATCCTATAATCTATTTCTTATCGAAAATCCTTCATCTGATCGTACGAGATGAATCCTGCGACCAATTTGAGTCCCTCAGATTCCGATAGCTATTCCGATAGTTATTCCGACAGCTATTCCGGCATAGATGTTCACCTAAGCTCCGAAAACAGCGTCATCGGCACGAATCAACCAACCAGCCATTATCAATTCATCTGATGGGTTCGTAGTCGACTTAATTAATGGAAACGTGCAGAAGGCAATCCTTTCCACCAACCGAATTCACCTCTTGGTGAAGAACCTGAAGCACTTACCGATGAACCTGTCCGAAACACCATTTTCACCCTCATTTTCAGAATAGCTCGAAACGATTTCGTAATATCTACAATTCTAGATCTTATTCATCCGCTCGTCCGAACCGACAATCATCCTGGAGTAATAAGTCAACGAGCTTCACGTCCGAGTTGTAGCCTTGAAAAATATGGTGCAAAATGTGCCAGCTTCAGCAACATTACCGGCATCAACAGTACCACCATCAACAACATTAACAGTACCATCACCACCACCAACAACATCCGCATCCCAAGCCTTAATTTTACAATCTATACCTCGAACATCAACATCATACGCACCATAGATACCAAGAAGTACCAACAGCAATTAACGATGAAGTATTGACCCATAACTTCATTAATATTCTGCGAAGAATATGTGGTTCCTAATAGTTTTAGAGATTACTTATTCTTGCTCAAATCGAAAATCAAATGAGTATAATATTATATTGACTCATTAAATCCATGATTACATCTGAAGAAAATATATATGTATATATGTTTTCATAAAGATTGTAATTAAAAATCCTTTTGTATAAACTGTTAATTATGAAAATATTTTAACGGGTAGGTAATACCCGAGGAATATTTAGATTTCACATTAATAAGTTACATTGTACATTCTTCAAATCTGATTCAACAGTCATTTCCTATCCTACTTACATCCACAGATATATGATTCCGTTCACCACAGAATAACCATTTCCATTCACATTTCATATTTGGATTTTAACCTATCAGAATCCAACAAGTGGCATAATGAAGAAAACATTTGACGGAATAAAATTTGTTAGAAACAAACAAATTAACTATGAGAAATTTTGTTAAGAATCCACGCTAACAAAATCCTAGCTAACTGTTCCTAGCTAACTGTGGACTAATCAACTGAGGACTATCAACAGTGGACAATTAAAATGAATTAAAATATTGATTATAACATATGAAACTAAACAATTCTTCAAGTTCGCCACTTGATTTTACCTTAAATTTCATTTGTATCTTGACGATTACAATCTGCGTTCAAACCTTTCATGATTCTTGAAAACACCTCAATCGAGAGGATAAACCAACCGAACTTCAGTTACGGAAGGAAAGATTTATGCACATAGTTATGCACCTTAGAATTCTCGGCAACTGAGAAAAAGTTTAACACGTAGCCGCGTCAGATTCTTTGGCATTTATTAGCAAAAATAACTTTGCAATCCCTTTTCAAAATTAGCCAATTTTGTCACAGCTCCAGCAGATCAACTTCGACTTTTCGTTCGAAACAACCTTATTATCACCTTCATTTATATGTATGCTCTTTTATTGTTACCGGGGAACCTTTTATATTCCACCATATTATCGTCAGCGTTTAATCATCTAAAAACACAATTCTCTTAAAATCACCTCGGATCGATAACCAATGATTCAGATATGGTAGCAGTAAATGTAGAGAAATCGGCAATCAGTACTTTGAAAACTCACATCATACCTACATCAACAGTTATATGT
This sequence comes from Rutidosis leptorrhynchoides, assembly GCF_046630445.1. NCBI lineage: Eukaryota > Viridiplantae > Streptophyta > Magnoliopsida > Asterales > Asteraceae > Rutidosis > Rutidosis leptorrhynchoides. Next base: position 530,415,670 of record NC_092333.1, on the reverse strand, counting down.
ATGACATTTATCTCTTAGAATTATGATCTTTCATTCTGAAATTCTGAAAAGCACTCAGTCACAAATCAATACTATGAATGTTGAAAAAGTTGAATGAAGCAGCAGAAACCATAGACAACCGTAAACGACCTTAATCATCGGAAGTTTGATGATAAAGAATGGTATGTTAGAAAAGCTCAGAAAAGTTGGAACTGAAAAACGGATTGAGCTAACCACGAAGGAGACCAAGGACAAATACAAGGACCAAACCCTATATTCAAAGAATCCAAATAATTCAATGCCTGCTGAGGTCTTTACCGAATATCTTGCTCCTTACCCTAAACCCTTACGAATAAATCTTCTTCATCATCCATCGATATTAGAAATTCCAAGATATCATCGTATATCCATTTATAAATATCCTCCATATTTCTGAAGATATTTTCATAAATATTCTTATCTGAAATCAGTTATCTCTTTGTGCTATCAGTGTTACATCATATAGAAACTGTTAGTTTCTATATTCTGTAAACTTTCAAGCTTAAAATATGAATGTTATTGAAGTAATGTTGGGAACTGATGCATGAGTTAGTATAATATAATGACACTTGATCAACGTGATTATATTACAGTAAGTCATGCTGAGTTCTAATGGGACATGATGGTTCACAGTAGATCATACCACCATCATGTGTCATGTTACATAACTCTTTCAGTCTAATTAACTTTTGAACATATCAAGAAAGTATATTCTTGATAGCTCTATTCTCAATGATTCTGGTAATTTGACGAATCAAATCGTGCTATTACGTTCTTTCTTGATTATAACATTAAATTCATTCGAAACTCCATACTTACAAATTCTAGACCATTTCTCGTTTTACTAGAGATCGAGAGGAGATTAAAAAGACGAAGAAATCTGAAACATAAAGGAAGATATGAAACTCGACAGCAACACTGAAATTACAATAATTAAAAAATTAAAACATCACGTCAATTAAAAATTAAAAGATTTCAATCAAACTACTAGTCGTCGTCAATTGTCATCTGCAAAGTAGCGTTCACCAGTCATTTCACCATCCGTGAGGTACTCAGGAGACATCGGTATTTCTGTTGATGCTTCAACCACTGTTTCAACTGATTCATCGAGGTAATGATAACCCAACGTCTCCTCATCTTCAAGAACCACATACAAAGAAATGCGTTTACCGCGATCTTCAATGGTATCTTTTATAAAGTACCATTGATCATCGGTACACAGAAAACTTGCCCTACAATCCGCATCATAATCGTCTCTATAAAAGAACACAGACGTGAATTCACACGGAACTTTTTCCTTCAGAAAGGATAGCAAATCTTGTAAACCAACATCACGGATGTCGATATCTTCAACTGAAATACTGTCGCCCCACTCATATTCCTTCATTTGATTACGGAAATCACCTCTGTAATGAACATCGAATGAAACAATCATTGGGGGAAGTGTTAACATTTTGCAGTTTGGGAGTGTTTGATCTTGATCTTGAGAAAGATGGAAATATAAAAGAAACATATGTTTGAGTGTATAAAATGAAGTATATGGTTGGTGTTTTTATAGTGTAAAAGTGACCGTTGGGATAGCCGTTGAAATTTTTTTTTTATTTTACTAACGGCTAAAAATTTGGGCAAGTTTTTGGCCGAAGGTGGACGATGCCCGTTGGGACCTCTCTCATGATAATTTCATTCGTGCTCTTCGAATAATCGAATTATCTTATATGTATTATTCTGTAATGATGAAAACTCTATTTATCAGCTCATATTCGTCAAGAAAAACATATTTAGTGTTAGCCATGACGACCTCACTCAAATTTCGGGACGAAATTTCTTTAACGGGTAGGTACTGTGACGACCCGGGAATTTCCGACCAAATTTAAACTTTAATCTTTATATGCTTCTGACATGATAAGCAAAATCTGTAATGTTGAGTCTCGAAAGTTTTAAAATCTATATTCATGTAATCAATTACCCTTTGACTATGCTCGACGATTCACGAACAATTGTTTGTAAATAAATATGTATATATATATATATATATATATATATATATATATATATATATATGTAAAATGTATAAATAGTAAATATTCAGTATATGTTATTATATAATATATGTCTTAAAAATTAATAAAATGTAAGGTTAAGATATTTAATTTAAATTACAAGCTGAAATATAGTTGTTAAGTAGTTTATTACTTTCATTATCATTATTAGAATAAACATTGAATATTAATATCAGTATTATTAATACTACTAAATATAAAAGAAATAGATATGAAACTTGATACATGTGGTGTGTTTTGTTTATTACTAATATTATTATTATTAACATCATTAATATCATTATTATTATAGTTAATAGTAAAATATAACTTTAGTTATTATTATTATAATTATTATTAATATTACTACTAAAACTTTCATTATTAAGAATTATTTTATTACTAATATCATTATTATTAATTAACTAATTATATTCATTACAAGTTATCAATATTGATTTATCTATATCATCATATTATTATTATACTTATTATTAGTATTACTAGTTTTGTCATTTAAATTAATATTAATGATTAATAATAATGTTTGTATTAGTAATAATATTATGTTTATTTAATATATAAAATACGGACATAAATATATATAGATATTCTGATAAACAGATATATAGATGCATAGTATATATATGTACAATATACAGAATATAGATATATAAATATATAAATATAAATACATTACATATATAAATTCAGGAAAAGATCCATAATCTGTTTTAAATCACTTTCAGAACTATAGATAATTGCCTTTATGTAAAGGGTTCGTACCAATCAGTGAATCAACCACAAGTAATCCAAAATCAGTTTACATCAATGTCAGCTTTTGAATTTTTTTTAATTTCTTCTGTCCTTGAATTAAGCTGTGAAAAAAAAAAGTCGAATTGCCTATAATACCTAATCAATCCATGTATTAAGGATATCCACTGACTTACATTATCATTATTTCAATTTCAATTATCGTTTACAGTTTTCAAATTGTCAAATTAAAACAAGAAATATGAAGAAACCCAGAGAAGTGCTCTGTACGTATGATATTAAATCAAACACCTCGAATTTGAGTGCAATTACAAAATCCTTTATTGCAGTCTTATTTGAAATATTTCCCTCAATCTATCTGCAAAAACCCAGCCTTCAATTCCTTCAAATAAGCATGAATTTTCGAGGTCAAACTTATTGGTCAAAAGTTAAATAAAGGTGTTCATCGATAAATTGGAACTGGTCTCAATATTTTAGGATCAATTGATGATCACAGAAGTTTGTAAGAGGGATTTAACATCTAATTCATTTAGAAAGTTATGTCTAAAACATTCGAAATTTTGAAATTGGAGTTTGAGTTCTAAGTCGTGTTTTTTTTTCTCAGACTTTTTATTCTTTTTATTTTTGTTTCAGATATATTTTTCTGACTAAATCAAATCATCAAAATAGATGGTTTACGTTTCAATAGCAAATTATAATTCATATTATTATTAGATGGAGGTTAGGTTTAGGATTGAACCCTGGTTACCTTGATTCTGTGAAGAGGAAGCGGGAATAAAACAGTTAACGAGGTATATATTGTTCTGGGTTATTAAAACAGAAATGATTGAATGGAGGAGTGGTCTGAGTGGTTGACGGGTTTTCTAGAGGTCTTGGGTTCGAGTCAGGGGAGCGGCTGATATTTTTTTTGGAACTTGTTTCTTTCTCTTCAAAGGTTGTAACCTATTTCATTCTTATTATTATTATTATTTTTATTATTATTATTATTATTATTATTATTATTATTATTATTATTATTATTATTATTATTATTATTATTATTATTATTATTATTATTATTATTATTATTATTGTTATTATTATTGTTAGAAATTGTTATTGTGACTAATATGATAACATTAATACTAATATTAATATTAAGTGTTACTTATAATTGTTATAATTAAAAATGACAATTTTGAGTACTAGTAACATGATAATTATTACTAATACTAATATAGGTATTATATTTATTGTTATTGATATAAATAATATAATGGTTAGGATAATTATAATTATTGTATTATGGATAAAATAAGTAGGATTATGTTTAAAATTAAGTATGACATGATAAAATGATATAATTATATAGTATGGATAAGTATAGATATAAACTTGTTACGCTCATGAAAATATGTATGACATATAAAGGTAAAATGACTTCGATTACGATTATGCTTAATAATATAATTAATATATTAAGTAATAAGAACGATGTTATTGTTATTTAAACTTGACAAAAAGAAATGTTATAAGTAATATTCATAAAACTTAATCATTAATATTAATAAGTATTATCTTTATTACCATTACTATTATTACTAATATATTGAATATTATTATTATTAGTAGTGTCCTTATTATAAAAATTATCATGTTTACTAAAACTATCAATATTATCATAAATAGATACTTTTATGTATAAAAATACATTATGCTACACTTTTATTATTAAAAAGATATTAGTTAAATCATATCAATTGATATATAGAAATATACTAAACCTCAATATACAGTTTTTTTTATTATTAACAAGTAATAGTTATATAAAACATATAAACTAAATATATTAAAATAAAATATAGTATAACAAGTATATTATTAATAACAAAATACATAATTGCTCGATTACGAATATATGTTTTAATAGATATACAAATGATATAGGTTCGTGAATCTGAGGTCAACCCTACACTTGTTAAATGACGTCATGTGTATTTTTACTACAAAATACAGTATGGTGAGTTTCATTTGAATCCCTTTTACTCTTTACATTTTTGGGCTGAGAATAGATGCAAATGCTTTATTAACTGTTTTACAACATTTATATGAGTGAGTTTCATTTACTCTCTTTTACTCTTTACATTTTTGGGCTGAGAATACATGCAAATGTTTTATTAACTGTTTTACAATATTTATATGCGTGAGTTTCATTATTCCCTTTTTAAATGCTTTCGCAATATATATTTTTGGGACTGAGAATACATGCGCTGCTTTTATAAATGTTTTACGAAATAGACACAAGTAATCAAAACTACATTATATGGTTGAATGATCGAAATCGAATATGCCCATTTTTATTAAGTCTGGTAGTCTAAGAATTAGGGAACAGACACCCTAATTGACGCGAACTCTAAAGATAGATCTATCAGGCCCAACAAGCCCCATCCAAAGTACCGGATGCTTTAGTACTTCGAAATTTATATCATGTCCGAAGGAGGATCCCGGAATGATGGGGATATTCTTGTATATGCATCTTGTTAATGTCGGTTACCAGGTGTTCAATCCATATGAATGATATTTTTGTCTCTATGCATGGGACGTATGATTATGAGAAATGGAAGTATGAAATCTTGTGGTCTAATAAAATTATGAAATGATTCTTTATGATAAACTAATGAACTCACCAACCTTTTGGTTGACACTTTAAAGCATGTTTATTCTCAGGTACGAAAGAAATCTTCAGCTGTGCATTTGCTTATATTAGAGATATTACTTGGAGTCATTCATGACATATTTCAAAAGATGTTGCATTCGAGTCGTTGAGTTCATCAAGATTATTATTAAGTCAATTATATTTGGATATATTATGAAATGCTTTACATGCCTGTCAACTGTCGATGTAACGAAAGTTTGTCTTTTAAAAACGAATGCAATGTTTGTAAAATTTATCATATAGAGGTCAATTACCTCGCGATGTAAACAACTGTTGTGAATCGTTTGTAATCGATATGGACTTCGTCCGGATGGATTAGGACGGGTCTCTACATTAGGTGCTAGTATAAATTTAATGCCGTATTCACTATACACTAAACTAGACCTTGGAGAATTGAAACCAACAAGAATAACTATACAACTAGCCGATAGATCAATAAAATATCCTAGAGGGATAATGGAGAACATGCTAGTTAAAGTTGGTACTTTAGTATTTCCAGTAGATTTTGTTGTTCTGGATATGGAAGAAGATTCTCAAGTTCCTCTCATATTAGGAAGACCATTCTTAAACACGGCTAAAGCAATGATAGACGTGTTTGGTAAGAAACTGACCCTAAGTATAGAGGACGAGAGTGTTACCTTTTCAGTTGATAGAGCAATGCAACAACCGCAATCTGCAGATGATACATGTTATTATATTCAAACTATAGATTCACATGCAGAATTGTTAGAAGAATTTCCAGAATTACAAGGAACATGAGAATGTTCTTTAGGAGAAGGAACTGAACCAATTGATGAAGTTGAAATGTTAGCTACACTTATAGCTAATGGATATGAACCAACAACAGAAGAAATTCAAATGCTAAAAGAAGAAGACAGATATCGATATAAATCATCGATAGAAGAACCACCGAAATTAGAGTTAAAGCCACTTCCAAACCATTTGGAATACGCTTATTTACATGGTGAATCTAAATTACCTGTAATAATATCGTCTTCTCTTACTGAAAATGAAAAATCTCAACTCATTTCTGTGTTGAAAGCTCATAAACCAGCCATTGCATGGAAGATTCATGATATTAAAGGAATAAGTCCTTCGTATTGCACACATAAAATCCTTATGGAAGAAGGTCATAAAACGTATGTGCAACGCCAATGAAGACTAAATCCTAATATGCAAGATGTTGTTAAAAAAGAAATTATTAAACTGCTAGATGCAGGTCTAATTTATCCAATTTCTGATAGTCCATGGGTAAGCCCAGTTCAATGTGTGCCTAAGAAGGGTGGTATGACTGTTATCACAAATGAGAAAAATGAGCTTATTCCTACTAGGACTGTAACAGGATGGCATATATGTATTGATTATAGAAAATTAAATGACGCCACCAGAAAAGATCACTTTCCCTTACCTTTCATTGATCAAATGTTGGAAAGGCTAGACGGAAACAGTTACTATTGTTTTCTAGATGGTTTTTCCGAATATTTTCAAATTCTAATAGCACCCGAAGATCAAGAGAAAACCACATTCACGTGCCCTTATGGTACTTTTGCTTACAAACGCATGCCATTTGGACTTTGTAACGCCCCTGCAACCTTTCAAAGGTGTATGATGGCGATTTTTCACGACATGATAGAAGAATGCATGGAAGTTTTCATGGATGACTTTTCAGTCTTCGGTGATACTTTTGAATCATGTCTAGTTAATCTGGAATGAATGCTTATTAGATGCAAACAATCAAATCTAGTACTTAATTGGGAGAAATGCCATTTCATGGTTAAAGAAGGCATCGTTCTTGGTCATAAAATTTCAAAAGAAGGAATTGAAGTAGATAAAGCTAAAGTAGATGTAATTGCTAAACTTCCACATCCCACCAATGTTAGAGGAGTTAGGAGTTTTCTAGGGCAAGCCGGTTTTTACCGATGTTTCATAAAAGACTTTTCAAAACTTGCCACTCCTAAGAATAAACTCCTAGAAAAGGATGCTCCATTCATCTTTTCAGATGAATGCATCAAATCTTTTAATATTCTTAAAGAGAAACTCACTAATGCGCCGATCATGATAACACCAAATTGGAATCTACCATTTGAACTAATGTGCGATGCAAGTGATTTTGCAATGGGTGCCGTTTTAGGACAAAGGATTGAAAAACGATTTCAACCTATATATTATGCTAGTAAGACGTTACAAGGAGCACAAACAAATTACACAACTACTGAAAAAGAACTCCTTGCTATTGTCTTTGCTTTTGACAAATTTCGTTCATATCTCGTTCTAGCAAAAACGGTGGTCTATACCGACCATTCTGCTCTTAGATACCTATTTTCGAAACAAGATGTCAAACCAAGATTAATCCGTTGGATCTTAGTCTTACAAGAGTTCGATATTGAAATCCGAGATAAAAGAGGAGCAGAAAATCTCGTCGCTGATCATCTTTCTCGTCTTGAAAATCCTGAATTAGAAGTTCTAAATGAATCGGCCATACAAGACAACTTTTCTGATGAATATCTATTGAAGATAGATTATAATGAAATTCCATGGTTTGCAGACTATGCAAACTATTTAGTATGTGGATTCCTAGAAAAAGAATTATCGTACCAAAAACGAAAGAAATTCTTCAGTGATATAAAACACTATTTCTGGGAAGATCCACATCTGTTTAAAAGTTGTCCAGATGGAATAATACACCGATGTGTATTCGGAGATGAAGCTAGTAAAATTTTAAACCATTGTCACACAGGACCAACAGGAGGGCATTATGGGCCTCAACTAACAGCAAGAAAAATTTATGATGCTGGATTCTATTGGCCTACAATTTACAAAGACGCACACCTTCTTTGCAAATCCTGTGATGCTTATCAAAGGGCCGGAAAAATAAGTCAACGTGATGAAATGCCACAAAATGTCATTCAAGTATGTGAAGTATTTGACATTTGGGGTATTGACTTTATGGGTCCATTTCCAAAATCTCATAATAATCTATATATTCTCGTACCCATTGATTATGTATCTAAATGGGCGGAAGCACAAGCTCTCCCAACTAACGATGCACGAGTTGTAGTCAACTTTTTAAAATGTCTTTTTGCAAGGTTTGGAACACCGAAAGCTTTAATAAGTGATCGGGGTACTCATTTCTGTAATAATCAACTTGAGAAAGTTCTCAAAAGATATGGAGTAACTCATAAAATCTCCACCTCATATCATCCACAAACAAGTGAACAAGTTGAAAATACCAACCGAGCTTTAAAACGTATTCTAGAAAAAACCGTAGGATCAAATCCGAAGGAATGGTCCATTAAATTGGAGGATGCACTCTGGGCTTTTAGAACAGCCTACAAAACTCCAATTGGAACCACACCTTTTAGACTCGTTTATGGAAAAGCATGTCATCTTCTAGTAGAAATTGAACACAAAGCATTTTGGGCTTTGAAGACATGTAATTTTGATTTACATGAAGCCGGACGTCTACGATTAAGTCAATTAAATGAATTAGAAGAATTAAGACATGAAGCATACAAAAATTCGTTAATCTATAAGGAAAGAACGAAGAAATGGCATGATAAAAGAATCAGAAGTTCAAAAGAATTCAAAGAAGGAGACAGAGTTCTTCTTTTCAATTCACGATTCAAGCTATTTCCTGGAAAATTGAAATCAAGATTGTCTGGACCATTCATAGTCAAAAGAGTTTTCCCATACGGAACAGTAGAATTGATAAATTCAAATGGGATTGAATTTAAGATTAATGGTCACAGAGTTAAACATTACATAGATAGTCCAATGGAAATCGACAATGAAGTTAATCACAATTTCGATACCACAACTAACTAAGTGTGGGGAGAATCAAGTCTTTAAAGGATAATATGTATTTCTGTTAGAGTTAGAATTTTTGTTTTCGTGTAGTTCTCGAAAATGGAACCCGAATGGTCTTTCCCTAGCAGACCCTAAAGAACTAGTCTTCTCCCCCCATTATGAATTTTTATTTTTTTAGGTTTTTACGAAATGAAGACTGCCTGTGAACTAAACCATGGTCTAATGGTACACGCTTTGATCACTAAACGTAATAATGACACACTTCCGAGTGAAATAGTATCAGTAATCAGAGAAAGATTGGACGGAGTAAGAAAAGAATCCAGATGCGAAGATAATAAGTTACAATTTGGTAAAGGAAAATCAAAATTCGCAGCGAAAAGAAGAGCACGACACCTAGAAAGATGTCACAAATGCGAAAAATGGTCACATGGAGGTAAATGTTCAAATAATCAAACCTATTCAAACACCGAATTTGTTACTTTATGCAGAGACGGACCGTTCATATGTTTAGAAGAAAAAACACTGAATGCTCGAGGTTACGCTTATGTAGCTATGGAAAACCAATTAAACCGACTATCTTATGAATGGGATAGATCATATAACTAAGAAATATATTTCACAGGTAAGTCTGTATAGTTTTTATTTTTATTTTTATTTTTAACCTTTTGATAATAAACGCTAATTTATTCGCTATAAAGTATTAAATTGGTATTGAATAAAATTAGGTTTGGCGACCGAAATTATTGATATCATAAAAAAATTTATTACATCACTGCGATATTTAACGTTTATTCTTAAGGTATAAATATCTTTAATCAATCAACCCAAAATATTTCAAAAATTCGTCATGAGTTAAATTAGGTCATGGAACCAAAATTACTTTACCGAAAAGAGGGGCGCATATTTTTGATAATATTTAATTGATTAAAGTGGGATAAAAGCCAAAAAGATTTTTAATTTTATTTTTACCATGTTTTTAAAATTAATATATAAATCTTAAATTAATATTGTGAACTTTTTAAGATCAATATATTTAAGTTTGTCAATATTTGAAAAATTTTAATATTTTTAATATAAGTTTGTATGTATAACAACAAAATTAAATATAAGTTTGGTGTGAATTTATAATATGAATTTTTAATTAAGTTTGGTGTGAATTTTTAATTTTATGCATTTTAAATTTAAGTTTGGTGTGAATTTAAAAACAAAAATTTACTTTATTTCGCTAAGTTAAAAATATGATTTTTAAAATTCGTCGTAAGTTGAAGACTAGGTCTTTGAACCGAAATTGCTTTACCCGAGGGAGGGACGAGAACTTTTATTATCATTATTTTTAAACTTATTGAATTAAAGTATGCCAAAAACATTAAAAAAACCCAAAAATCTTAGCTTTTAAAACAATCGCTACAAAAAGACAAATTTTAAAATTTTGTCGAAGGACGGACTAGGACATCGATCCGAAACGACCTCGTCCTAAAACAAAGGAAAACAAAATTTTAAATTTATTTTATATTTGTTTTATAAGTTAAGATTTTAAAAAAAAAAAAAAAGGCACCGCGACTCGCGGAGTTTGTAAGGGTCAAACACCGCGACTCGCGGAGAGACCAAAATACAGAAAAAAATAAAAAGGCCAGAACTGATCAGTCCACACCACCCACACTCCAAACTGAAAAAAAAACCCGAAAATATACGAAAAAACACTCTCAATTTCGTAATTTTTAGCCGTTTTTCATCAAATCTTTTACTAAAATCATGTTAAGAAGGATGCTATCAAGGAATTACTCAAGGAAAATGGTAAATTTCTACACCTAAACACCATTTAATCCGAAAATTGGTGTTCTTGAGCAATTTTTTCCCCAATTCGATTTTGATGCTTTTTAGTGTAATTATGCTTAAATTGCTTATGTATTATGCTTGTATAACCTAGATTGATACTATTTAACATGATTAGAAGCCTTAAACTTCAAATTTGGAGTAATCTAGGGTTTGTGTTCTTGAGCAATTTGGGGCTTTTTGATATAAACAGGTTATGGCCGATTTTTGTCATGAATTGTTGCTAAATTAAGTAATGTAACATGTTTAGGTAGTTAAATGATCCAAACTTTGAGCCTAAACATGATTTTGAGAATTAAAGTAGACTTTTTCAAGTCTAAAATTCATGAACTTGATTTTTGAGAAATAATGTCATTTGAAACTTGTTTAATTGCTAGTAATGATTATTTTGACATGTTATTTGAGTTGAATGCTTATGAACTTGGCGAACATTTTCGTATATGCTTATTTGAAAAAGTGTAGATTTGATAAATATATGAAAATGAGCTTAAGTTTGATATAAATTGAACATGTCATTGTAATTATTTTGATTGATGATTTTGTTGACACTAATGCATCTTTGGATGCACAAAAATTGTGTTTGATGTGTTTTGCAGACTGAAAGGGGTGAATCTTCATCCCAAGCTCGCAATGCTCCTGCTGAGAATGCGGAACAACAGGAGGTGGATAACTACTACAAACAAGATATACCTCATCCAGTTATGACATTTTCTGATATGCACTTGGAAGATTTGCACCCGAACTTGAGATTTGACAGACGTTGGATAGATTATCCAAAATACCAAAGGGGCTTGCATACTCTTCATTCTAAAGCTGTTGAAGTACCTAGGGTAATAGAATGGGAACCGTTAGAAGCTGTAGAATTGGCCTGGCCAATTAGGGAATTACTTACACAGAGGTATGGTAATTCTACTTTTAACGATTGGGTACGTTTATTCAACATGCGTAGACCTATATATAAAGTATGGTGTGAAGAATTATTGTGTAGTATAGAAATAAATGATCGGGTAGTTAGTTTAACCGATCAATCTTTTATTAGATTTTTGTTAGGAGGTTCGATGCGCCACATGTCTTTACTAGACATGGCTCAGGCTTTACGTATATATACGCCTGAGGAGTTAGCGTCTGCCGATTGTAGAGGGTTGATACTAAATGGTAGAAAGATAGACGAAAATTTTGATACGCATGGTGTATGGAGTCAAATGACTAGCCATCACCGATTTAAAGGGGGAAATTACTCTTATTTGGATATAGATAGAGCAGAGTTAAGAGTAATTCATAGGTTTTTAGCTAATTCGATTACACAAAGAGGTAAGAATAAGGAAAAGGTAAATGAACAGGATTTGTTTTACCATATGTGTATTCGAGACCCACAAAGCGCTGTAAGTATACCGTATTGTGTGGGTTATTATTTATCAGCTATGGTTAGGGGGATGAGACCGCACAGTATAATAGGAGGTGGTATATTTATTACACTAATTGCTGAGTATCTCAATTTGAATATAAGTCGGGAGGGATTATTAGTCGAAGAACCAGAACCCCGCGATACAATAGGTTTAAATGTATACCATGGTGCTAAAGTTTTGAAGAGACGAAATAACGCCGCAGTACGATATAATGGTAGACATCCACAGGTTGAGAGAAACCAACAGCCAGGTAATGTGGGAGGGGGAAACGAAATGACAGAAATGCAAAGGTTTATAGCTTCACAAGAGTATGAAAATGCTAGACATAGAGCATTTGAAGATTGGCAAGTTCATCAAAACCAAATCATAGCTCATTGCCAACATGTAGGTAGAAACTATATTCCTACTCCATCGCCCGTATTTCCTCCCTGGTTTATAGAGATCCAACCACCGTATCCTACGTATAACCCAGCCGAAGCATTCTATAACACATACGGTTATGCATGGAACCCCTACTGGTATCAGTATCATCCCTAGTCTACTTAGTTTTATTTATTTTATTATTTGTAATGTTGATACATTTAATACTTATGTTAACATTGTAATAGTTTTTATAATTTTCTAACTTTTATTATTAGATTTTAATAATTTTTGAATGTGGGGTAATATACCAAACTTCAAGAATATGTATATATGTTTGCAGTTTATCTTATGTATACAACAGGATAAAACAACACATTTTCAAAGACTGGCATTAAATTCAGCAAAAGCAACTAATTTTGACGACAAGATGCAAAATAAATGTGATATAACAACAAGACGGAATGAACAAATGATATGCACCATTTATCATTCAGCAAACAAAAAAAAATATGTTTGGAAACTTTGGTAAAATTTAATCATTTCTACGCTAATCACCCTCAATAATTTAAATTGTTACTGATTTCTTGCAAATGAGGGCATTGCAAGATCTTAAGTGTGGGAAGGGGTTAAATTCTTTCGGATTTTTAAAATTTTTACTTTATACACTTGGTTACCATTAAAAATATTAGTAAAGCAGTAGTTGTATTAGAATCTAGTGATCTCTGATAATAAAGAACAGCCCTAGTCTTATATACTGACTACCCAATTCTAGTAAAATTTTTCAAAATTTTCAATTAAATGAACTCAAAATCATGTTTATACATATTTATGAACGATAAAACTAGGTGTTAACACCGAAATTATTGTTACCTCAGAAAGGACATAAATTGAGAAACAAACTAAAATGTTAAAATTCATTTAAAATGGAATAGAGGACAATAAAAAGGAAAATAAAAGCCAAGTGTGGGAAAAATTACCAAGTTATCTTAAACATATATCACATATTTCTGTAACAAATAATTGAAGATACTTTTGCTTTGGACTAAACTAAACAGTTTTACCCGATTTACTGTAATATATTTGAAAGAAAGATGGATATACACGATGAATCAAATCCATCATTTAAAGGAAGTAAAGTCTTCCGAAAAAGACACGCGCTTCTTGATTTAGGTCATGAAGTTGTCGTCCAGACCAGCTGTAGGTTGACGAAAAACCTAGAAAAGTCATCACTAAAATCAGCAGAAAATCCACGGACCTCAGCATCAAACAGGATTGCCAAGTGGTCAGACTTATCCTAACCATGAGAGGATCTGTCTCGTATAATGGGGGGGCACCGTGCAAATTAGCTTGATAAGACTAATAAATCAGATCCCCAGAAAGGATAATCTCCTTAAAAGATCAAAAATCAGCTTTTAAGCCTGATATTACTCAATCCTAGAGATTGACCTTAAAGATTGAGAATTACAAACTCATGGAATTCAATGATATCTAAACTCGAGCTTGAACGAGAAAATATTTTGATCAAAATTACAAACCGATTTGTTTTCTGAAAACCCATTTTCAATGCGTTCATTACCATTGAACGTAAAATCCTAGGAATTCACCTGGAATTCATTAGGTCACCTGAACCAAATCGAGTGTCAACCGTAAGAACGGTGGTTGCATAGTGGTCAAAGACAGGACCTTGTGCCAGACCGAAAAATTATAAGGGTGAGCTTTACTATTGCTCCTACCAAGGATAGTAATTGCGTCCGACACGTTATAGACCATAATTAAAAGCATGTCAGGGGACATTGCCTTAATAGTTGCTTGTTCAACGCTTTCCTTTACAACCGAACGGTAGTTTATCGAAAGGTAATATACGGAGCAAGTAAACTGGACGTGTTGCTTTCCTAATACAAGGTTAGCAAGTGGGTGACACAAAACCACAAGTTTTGAGCTAAAATTTTCAAATCTGAAACCCACCAAACCCACAAAAACAATTTGCAAACACCGGTGAAGGGTTATTCCGAAAAACTTATCTAGGGTAAAAGCTAGATTTAATTTTCAACAGATCAAATGTTTTCATAAATATCCAATTTCCTTAATGGATCTAAATTTTTATAGTCATGTGGGACTGTAAACCATATCGTTACTACCATTGTTTATACCGCCGTATAGAAATCACTGATGTACAAAGTGTGAAGAATAAAAAACTGATTCTAGTATTTCAAGACTATATTGCTTGAGGACAAGCAACGCTCAAGTGTGGGAATATTTGATAATGCTAAAAACGAACATATATTTCATAGCATTATTCCTCAAGAAAGACAAGCTTTTAGTTGCAATTGTTCTATTTAAAAGTGGTATTCGTTTAAATAATAAAAGGTGAAGACAAAAGACAGATTCGACGAATTGAAGACGCAAACGACCAAAAAGCTCAAAAGTACAAAATACAATCAAAGAGGTTCCAATTATTGATAAGAAACGTCTCAAAATTGCAAGAGTACAAGATTCAAAACGTAAAGTACAAGATATTAAATTGTACGCAAGGACGTTCGAAAATCCGGAACCGGGACCAGAGTCAACTCTCAACACTCGACGCAACGGACTAAAAATTACAAGTTAACTATGTATATAAATATAATATAATATATAATTAATTCTTAAAATTAATATATATATATATATATATATTATAATATATTCATAAATCGTCGGCAAACAAAGAGCCAAAGCTGGGTGAGCTATAATTTCAAACTCTGCGAGTTGCGGAGTTTGAAGGCAAAAAATTACGCGACTCGCGGAGTTCACCTGGACTCAAATTCATATAAAAGCCAACGCAGTTCGACGAAAAATATATCCAAAAATATCAATCTCTCTATATCTATACGTAAATATTTATATTTATATTTTAATTTTAATTTTAATTTTAATTCTAATAATAAGGGTATGTTAGCGAATGTTGTAAGGGTGTAAGTCGAAATTCTGTCCGTGTAACGCTACGCTATTTTTAATCATTGTAAGTTATGTTCAACCTTTTTAATTTAATGTCTCGTAGCTAAGTTATTATTATGCTTATTTAAAACGAAGTAATCATGATGTTGGGCTAATTACAAAAATTGGGTAATTGGGCTTTGTACCACAATTGGGGTTTGGACAAAAGAACGACACTTGTGGAAATTAGACTATGGGCTATTAATGGGCTTTATATTTGTTTAACTAAATGATAGTTTGTTAATGTTAATATAAAGATTTACAATTGGACGTCCCTATAAATAACCATATACACTCGATCGGATACGATGGGCAGGGTATTTATATGTACGAATAATTGTTCATTTAACCGGACACGGGAATGGATTAATAGTCACTAGAATTATTAAAACAGAGGTGAAATTATGTACAAGGACACTTGGCATAATTGATAATAAAGTATTAAAACCTTGGGTTACACTCAGTCGACATCCTGGTGTAATTATTAAACAAAGTAATAAAACCTTGTTACAGTTTAAGTCCCCAATTAGTTGGAATATTTAACTTCGGGTATAAGGATAATTTGACGAGGATACTCGCACTTTATATTTATGACTGATGGACTGTTATGGAAAAAACCAGACGAACATATTAAATAATCCAGGACAAAGGACAATTAAACCATGGGCATAAAACTAAAATCAACACGTCAAACATCATGATTACGGAAGTTTAAATAAGCATAATTCTTTTATCTCATATTTAATTTCCTTTATTTTATATTTAATTGCACTTCTAATTATCGCACTTTTATTGTTATTGTATTTAATTGTACTTTTAATTATCGTACTTTTTAATTATCGCAAGTTTATTTTATCGCACTTTTATTTATCGCAATTTCATTATCGTTATTTACTTTACGCTTTAAATTAAGTCTTTTATTTATTTAATATTTTACATTTTGTTTTAACTGCAACTAAAGTTTTTAAAATCAACAAACCGGTCATTAAACGGTAAAAACCCCCATTTATAATAATAATATTACTTATATATATATTTGTATTTTTATAAAATAAAACTAATATAGCGTTAAGCTTTGTGAAAAAGATTCCCTGTGGAACGAACCGGACTTACTAAAAACTACACTACTGTACGATTAGGTACACTGCCTATAAGTGTTGTAGCAAGGTTTAAGTATATCCATTCAATAAATAAATAAATATCTTGTGTAAAATTGTATCGTATTTAATAGTATTTTCTTGTAAAATTTAATAGTATTTTATACCCCTTAGCTTTAACTATCAGGTTTCATTCGACCGAGCTCCTCGCCATGGGGTGCTCCGGTTTTGTTTGTGAAAAAGAAAGATGGAAGTATGCGGATGTGCATCGATTATAGGGAGTTGAATAAAGTGACGATCAAGAATCATTATCCATTGCCTCGGATTGACGATTTGTTTGACCAACTCCAAGGTGCAACGTATTTTTCTAAGATTGACTTGCGATCCGGCTATCATCAAGTGCGGGTCCGTGAGGAAGACATAGAGAAAACGGCTTTTAGAACGCGTTATGGGCATTTTGAGTTTGTAGTTATGCCTTTTGGCGTTACGAATGCACCGGCGGCATTCATGGATCTTATGAACCGAGTGTGCCAACCTATGTTGGACAAGTTGGTAATTGTGTTCATTGACGACATACTTGTTTATTCTAAGAGTACGAAGGAACATGAGCACCATTTGCGTGAAGTGTTGAAGACATTGCGGAAGGAGAAGTTGTATACAAAATTCTCCAAATGTGAATTTTGGCTAAGGAAAGTTCAATTCCTTGGCCATATTGTGAATCGAGAAGGAATTCAAGTAGACCCGGGGAAGATAGAAACGGTGAAGAGTTGGAGACAACCGACTACGCCTACAGAAATCAGAAGCTTTCTCGGATTGGCCGGTTATTATCGTCGGTTCATCCAAGACTTTTCTAAGATTGCTTCTCCTTTGACTAAATTGACGAGGAAAAACATAAGGTTCAATTGGGAGAACGAGCAAGAAATCGTTTTTCAATTGTTAAAAGAGAAATTGTGTCAAGCTCCGGTGTTAGTGTTGCTGGAAGGGGTAGAAGACATGACGGTTTACTGTGATGCTTCTTTAAATGGGCTTGGGTGTGTTTTGATGCAAAGAGGTAAAGTCATCGCTTACGCCTCTCGACAATTAAAGGAACACGAAAAGAGATACCCGGCTCACAATCTTGAATTGGCGGCAGTGGTTCATGCGTTGAAAATTTGGCGCCACTACTTGTATGGTGTCAAGTGTTCGATTTATTCGGACCATAAGAATTTGAAACATCTCTTTACTCAACGAGATTTGAATTATCGTCAACGTAGGTGGATGGATGTGGTAAAGGATTATGATTGTGAGATACTTTACCATCCGGGAAAGGCGAACGTGGTCGTGGATGCGTTGAGTCGAAAGAGTCAACATCCGGCGATACGAGTAGGATCGTTACGCATGATTATTAATAACGATTTCCTTGTAAAGCTTGGTGAGATTCAAATAGAAGCGTATGTTCATAACAAGCATGAAGAGCGGATTGTGGGGCAAACAGAGTTCATTACTATGGGCTCGCGTGGTTTGTTGTCGTTTCAAGGAAGAGTGTGGGTACCTAAGATGGGTGGTAACCGACAAGTGCTACTAGATGAAGCATATAAGTCAAGGTATTCCATTCATCCGGGTGCAACAAAGATGTACTATGACTTGAAGAAAGATTATTGGTGGCCCTGTATGAAACGTGATGTGGTTAAGTATGTTGAACAATGCGTCACGTGTTTGCAAGTTAAAGCCGAACACCAAAAGCCGTACGGTAAGTTACAACCCTTGGAAGTCCCGAAATGGAAATGGGAGTACATTACCATGGACTTCATTACTAAGTTACCGAAGAAGGTGAGAACCCAATATGATACAATTTGGGTGATAGTTGATCGATTGACGAAAAGTGCTTTGTTTCTTCCCATTTTGGAAACGATATCATCGGAGACTTTATCCAAGTTGTTTATCAAGGAGGTGATATCGAGACATGGGGTTCCTATATCTATTGTTTTGGATCGAGATACTCGTTTTACGTCCCGGTTTTAGAACAAGTTTCATGAAGATATGGGTACTCAATTGAAAATGAGCACGACATATCATCCTCAAATGGACGGTCAAACCGAGCGTACGAACCAAACGTTGGAGGATATGTTAAGGGCGTGTATTATTGATTTTGGTGGAAGTTGGGATGAGCACTTGCCATTGGTGGAATTCTCGTACAATAATAGTTACCACACTAGTATTGGAATGCCACCATATGAGATGCTTTAAGGGCGTAGGTGTCGAACTCCCATTTGTTGGGGAGAAGTGGGTCAAAGAGAGATCGGGAGTTTCGATTTGGTCTTGGAGACGAATAGTAAGATTAAAATGATTCGGGCTTGACTTAAAGCGGCACAAGATAGACAAAAGTCTTATGCCGATAAAGGTAGGAGAACGATTGAGTTTCAAGAAGGTGACATGGTGATGTTTAAGGTTTCTCCATGGAAGGGTGTTATTCGGTTTCGAAAGCGAGGAAAGTTAGCTCCTCGGTTTATTGGTCCTTTCAAGGTTTTGGCACGTGTTGATGAGGTTGCTTATCGACTAGAGTTACCCGAAGAACTTGCAAGAATTCATAACACATTTCATGTTTCCCATCTTCGTAAGTGTCTTGCAGATGACTCGACTTGGGTGCCTTTAGATGAGATTACTTTGAATAACAAGCTAGAGTATGCGGAAGAACCGGTTGCAATCCTTGATGAGAAGGTTAAGATGTTGCGAAACAAGGAAATTAGAACTTTCAAGGTGCAATGGCGACATCGAAAGGGTTCCGAGTTTACATGGGAATCCGAAGAGTTTGTCTTGGTCTATCTTCCGGCTTGTCATGCGGCTTGGATCGCGAGGACGCGCTCCGATTCAAGTGGGGGAGAGTTGTAACATCCCGTTTTTCCCGTACGTATTGAAAGGTACATACTTAATCATGTGTACGTTTATAACTCGTTAGCTTACGCGTAAATGTATGAATATATGTATAGATATATATGTATAGATATATATATATATATATATATATATATATATATATATATATATATATATATATATATATATATATATATATATATATATATATATATATATATATATATATATATATACTTGATAATGTGTGCATAAGCAAGTCTATATGTGGGTTTTGATAGCGTTAAGTCTTGTGAGACTATTGTTGAAGGCTAGGTGAAAATAGGAAGCGGGTTTGGAATGTACAAATTAAATTAAGTCGAAACTTGTTTAAGATGGTCGAACTATTTAGATGCAGCCTTAGGCCGCACCGCGACAAATGGGTCCGCGCCGCGGCATTGCCAGCAAACCATTATCAGAAAGTGAGTTAAGGAGGGTTGATTTTCCCATTGTATGTCGCGCCGCGACGAATTAGGCCGCGCCGCAGCAATACTGCTGGACAGGTTCCGAACTTAGATCTTTTTAAGAGATTTTGAAGGGCAATTTGGTAATTTGACGTATGAATCAGATTGGAGCATTAAATCTTCACCACTAGTTCATTTAATTCATTTCCTTTCTCTATTTTCTTTCATTTTCTCTCCCAAAACTTAAAACCCAATTGAATTAAAGGTGAGATTTGAGAGTGAAGGATTGAGGGTTGATCTTTAGAGTAAGAATTAAAGTTGTTCCTCTTGTCTCTAGCTACCCGTTGATAGTCTCGGTAAGTTCTAACTCTAAGTTTTGAGTTTTAATTGGTTAATGGCTAGGGTTTTGGTTACTAGAGACTTGTTTGACCCATTTGAGGGTTAAAATGGGTGAACTTCGGTTATGTGGGTGAAAGGAAATCTTAAATAGCTATAACCTAGGGTTTGGCCTTATGATTTAAGATTTGTAAGTATTAATGGTGTTGTTAAGCTTTAAAACACTTGTTTAATGTTGAAAGAGTGTTAAAATGGGTCAAAAGGGGTAATTTTGACCTAGTTTGGGTGAAATGGGTATGAATTACCCTAAGTTGCAATTAATTAATGTTAGTAGACTTAAATCACTAGCTTTAGTGATTTAATATGAGTCTTGACCATTTATGGGCAGTTTTGAGGTAGGTGAGCTATTTAATGCAAATGTGTCATTAAATGCTCAAGTGATATGTAGTGTGGTAAGTTCCACTAGTTGTGTAATTAAATGTGTACTTATGTATTAGGTACGTTGCCTTGAAGTTTTGGAAGTGCATAATCATCACCGAAGTGTTAAGGTGAGTGGAATAATTATATGCGTGCATATATGATGTATTTATTTGTGTAGTTGAGTTGTGAAGTGTCGACGTGTTAAGACACCACTTCTCACGTGGCAAGTGAAGTGTCGATGTGTTAAGACACCACTCGGGAGTGAAGTATCGATGTGTTAAGATACCACTCTGAGAGATGTAACGAGTGAAGTATCGATGTGCTAAGACACCACTCGGGGTGAAGTGTCGAAGTGTTAAGGCACCACTCGGGGTGAAGTATCGACGTGTTAATATGCCACCCGTGGGGTTAGTGTGCGAAGTGTTAAGTGCACTAATGGTTGTTATGAACTCCGACGGTCTTTAAACACCGTTCCCTCGTACGTTTGGTTAACCATGGTTGTGCGTGTGTGGATTGTAGCATATTATATTGTTTAAACTATATGCTATTGTTATGCTAGCTCGTATGGTGGAAGGTTTAGTGTTATACTTGTGATGGTATGTGTCATAACCCGTCCTTAACCATAAGAACGTGTTAGATAACGTATGATTTCATTGCGAGGTATTGACCTCTATATGCGACATTTTTAAAAAGGAAAACTGCATATATTATACATTACAAACCAAACCATTATTTTTGTTACAAGCTTTAGACAATAAAAAGATGATTATCGTTTAACGATAATCTTCGACTTACAAACTTTACAAATGATAATAACAACACGATTTCTAGCATATTTTACAACACACGTCCTCGGATATGCAGTTTTATTTTTGACACAAATATGAGTACGCATGATCCTGCTTAGATTCAACATAATGCAGCGGAAGCTTTAATTATCACCTGAGAATAAACATGTTTAAAAACGTCAACATAAAGTTGGTGAGATATAGGTTTAGTGCGCAGCAATATATATATATAGACCACAAGATTTCATATATAAACATTTCAATAAAAATATTCTAAGTGGTTGAGCACTTGGTAACCATACTTAACATTTAATCACGTCGCATATTCCCTTTAATATGAAATCTTACTACACCGTACCAAGTGTAGTCACAAAACGAAGTACTGTGCAACCGTTGAATACTGGTCGTCCAGTCCGGTTGGGGTTGTCAGGCCCGATAGATCTATCAACAGGATTCGCGTTTACAATACCGCTGTAAATATTAGTTACCAAGCTACAGGGAAGTATGCCTGTGGTACAACTCAACGTAGAACATATTTTTCAGTTACTTGTGTCCATATCGTAAAACATAAAATACATGTATTCTCATCCCGAAATATTTAGAGTTTAAAAGTGGGACTATATATACTCACTCTTGTCTTGATGATATATATATTTTGACTCGGTCTTCCGGTTGATATCACAAACCTATCCATATATAATATATCAATATGTTTTCATTTTAAAACAAACGTTATATATATATATACTTGTTATACTTTTAATATTTTGAATATTTCCTTAGTCCGTAGTTAGCATTCCGATGTTAGTAATTCAATTTTTAATGGTTCATTTTTAGATGTTTAATATACCCGCAATAAACAAAACCCCCAACGAAATAAATAAAACCCCATCGTATATGTATTGGTCGAGATTAATCTTGACCCATGGTACCGGTGTTGTCAAATGACGTGTTGCGTACAATCATGGGATCTTATGATTAATCTTCTCGTGTTGCTTACGGGTGATCCTGAACCATATGAAATTGAATTGTAAGTACATATATATAAAATATCATGTTATCTTAGAAGTATGTGATTTTATGTAAATTTTTCCAATGAATCCCGAAGTCATTTAAGTCTTGGATAACCAATTTTGTTTCGGTCATAGTTTCTTCGTTACAAGTCCGTTTTCGTTGATTCAAATTGCCATCTTCTTGGATCGAGTTCTTCTTTAAGACTATGAACTGTAAATACCTTGGTTTATATTCAAAATCATACGGCATAGGTGAAAGTTTAGTGAAACATATGAAGTTAAACATTTTGTTACAACAAAATCATTTAATGACCATTTTTCCAAAAATACTTATACTTTGAAAAACCAAGTTTTACCTTGTTAAATTAACATATAAATAAGTTATGTTACAGGTCTTGAAGTATTTTAAAAGTTAAGTTAGAAGGATCTATTTAGTTTGCAAACAAGTTTGAAAACATTCAAACTATGTTCTTGTTGTTAAACTTTTGTACCACAAAATAAGATAGCTATATATATATGAATCGAATAAGGTTATGAACATAGTTACTACCTCAAGTTCCTTGGATAAGTTTGCTGTAAAAGAGGAGTAAGAAGCTAGAATCAAAAGGGTGATAGAAGTGGATGAAAGATTGGAAGTAAGTTGGTGTTCTTGGAGGGTTTTCTTGAAATGTTTTTGTATGGTTTTCTTATGGTGTTTTAGTATGGTTTTTGAAGCTAGATCTTTATGGAATTTTGCTGGGTTGTTATGGAGTTTAGAGAGTAAGAAAGAGTGTGTGTTTTTAGTTAAGAGATTGAAGTAAAAATGAATCAAAAATGATGATACATATATACTCCTAAAAATGTGATCTTTAAGGATAACATGACAAAATTCTAGTTTGTATTTTTGTAATTAGTCTTGCAATGATTCAAAAGTAATTACCTAGCTCTAAGGGCATGAATAATGGCTGGTTAGGTGGTGATTTTGATGTGTATTTACTATTAGTAAATACGTATAGGAGCTAGGTATGATACGAGTACAAATACTCTAAATATACGTATAGAAATTTTGTGAAAAATGAAATGAGGATTCAAATATAGCTATCTTTTGTGAATACACTTATATGGTTTTATGTATTTAAGTTCTTTAAAAGTAATTAAATACATTACTTATACAATATATGTATAACATTATAAGTCTTAAGTATTTATGTCAAATAACGTTACGTATAGTTATCGTTTTGAAAACTTAAGTTAGTAGTTTCAAAATACACATATAACTTGTTGTTATTAATACAAAATGAGATATTAAAACATTTATTAATCATGTTAAATATGTATATATACATTTATATACACAAACGTATAATTATCATATATTGTATAGTTCGTGATATCATCGGTCAAACTAGACGGTCAAACGTTGTGTAAAACTCTTTTCGGAAATATAAATCTCGACAATTTGGATTGCTTATCATGTTGGCAAGGTTTAATTTATGTAAATATTAATCTTATAAGTATAGTATGATCGAAAAAGTGCGGGTCGTTACATTACCTCCCCGTTAAATAAATTTCGTCCCGAAATTTTAAATTGTACCTATTTTGCGTCATCGAGAAACAAGTGTGGATACTTTTGCTTCATCTGATCCTCCCGTTCCCAAGTAAACTCGGGACCTCTTCTAGCATTCCAACGAACCTTAACAATCGGTATATTGCTCTGTTTGAGCTGTTTAACTTCACGGTCCATGATTTCGATTGGTTCTTCGACGAATTGTAGTTTCTCGTCGACATGGATTTCTTCAAGAGGAATGGTGAGGTCTTCCTTTGCAAGACACTTCTTCAGGTTTGAGACGTGAAAGGTATTATGTACTCCAGCGAGTTGTTGCGGTAACTCGAGCCGATAAGCTACCGGTCCAATGCGTTCGATGATCTTAAACGGGCCTACGTACCTTGGGTTCAGTTTACCCCTTTTTCCAAAACGTATCACACCTTTCCAAGGTGACACCTTTAGCATAACCATGTCCCCGACCTGAAACTCTAATGGTTTCCTTCGGACATCGGCGTAGCTCTTTTGGCGACTACGGGATGTTTTCAATCTCTCCTTGATTTGTACTATCTTCTCGGTCGTTTCGTGTATGATCTCGGGACCAGTTAAATGTCGATCTCCTACTTCATTCCAACGGATAGGAGATCTACACTTCCTTCCGTACAATGCTTCGAATGGCGCAGCTCCAATGCTCGCATGATAACTATTATTATACGAGAATTCTGCTAACGGTAGATATTTATCCCATCCGTTTCCAAAATCGATCACACATGCCCTGAGCATGTCTTCGAGAGTCTGAATCGTTCTCTCACTCTGTCCATCGGTTTGTGGATGATATGCGGTACTCATATCCAACCGAGTTCCTAGTGCCTCCTGTAGTGATTGCCAGAATTTTGAGGTAAATCTACTATCACGATCGGATATAATGGAAATAGGTATTCCATGCCTTGAAACAACTTCCTTTATATACAATCGTAATAGTTTCTCCATTCTATCCGTTTCCTTTATAGGCAAGAAATGTGCAGACTTGGTGAGACGATCAACAATCACCCAAATGGTGTCGTATCCCCAGGCAGTCTTTGGTAACTTCGTGATGAAATCCATGGTAATACCATCCCATTTCCATTCTGGGATTTCTGGTTGTTGAAGTAACCCTGACGGCTTTTGATGTTCTGCTTTGACTTTGGAACAAGTTAAACATTCCCCAACATATGTTGCAACGTCTGTCTTCAAATTAGGCCACCAATAATGCGTCTTAAGATCTTGGTACATCTTTCCAACTCCAGGATGTATCGAATATCTTGTCTTATGTGCCTCGTTCAATATCAACTTCCTTAATCCACCCAACTTCGGTACCCAAATACGATTTGCAAAATATCGAATTCCATCTTCCCGCATAACGAGTTGCTTCGCATACTTCTTCATTATTTCATTTCCTATATTTTCTTTAGTAAGTGCTTCTCGTTGAACTTCTTTGATTTGTGAGTTGAGATTCATGCGAATTTTTATGTTCATCGCTCGTACTCGAAGTGGTTCTCGTTCCTTTCTGCTTAGTGCGTCAGCCACCACATTCGCTTTCCCGGGATGATAACGAATTTCATAATCATAGTCGTTTATTAACTCGACCCACCTACGTTGCCTCATGTTCAATTGTTTCTGATCAAAAATATGTTGAAGGCTTTTATGATCAGTAAACACAGTGAATTTAACCCCATACAAGTAATGTCTCCACATCTTCAATGCAAACACGACTGCTCCCAATTCTAGATCATGCGTCGTATAATTTCGCTCGTGAATCTTCAATTGTCGGGATGCGAATGCAATAACTTTCTTCCGTTGCATAAGAACACAACCAAAACCTTGTCGCGAAGCGTCACAATATATTTCAAAATCATCGTTCCCTTCAGGTAACGATAAAATAGGCGCCGTAGTTAACTTCTTCTTCAATAATTGAAATGCGTTCTCCTGCTCCGAGGTCCATTCGTATTTCTTCCCTTTTTGCGTTAATGCTGTCAACGGCTTAGCTATTCGAGAAAAATCTTGAATAAACCTTCTATAATAACCGGCTAAACCCAAAAATTGGCGTATCTGCATTGGTGTCTTAGGAGTCTCCCATTTTTCAATAGCTTCAGTTTTTGCTGGATCAACCTGAATTCCTTCGCTATTAACAACGTGACCAAGAAATTGCACTTCTTTCAACCAGAAAGCACACTTAGAAAATTTAGCATAAAGTTGTTCTTTTCTCAACAACTCCAGTATCAACCTTAAATGCTCGTCATGCTCTTGCTCACTCTTGGAATAGATAAGAATATCATCAATGAAAACGATAACAAACTTATCTAAATACGGACTACAAACTCGATTCATGAGGTCCATGAATACAGCTGGCGCATTCGTCAATCCAAACGGCATAACCAAAAATTCGTAATGACCATAACGTGTCCGAAAAGCAGTTTTCGGAATGTCCTCTTCTTTGACGCGTAGTTGATGATAGCCCGATCTTAAGTCGATTTTCGAATAAACACATGATCCTTGCAATTGATCAAATAAGTCATCAATTCTCGGTAGTGGATACCGATTCTTGATAGTTAACTTACTTAATTCACGATAGTCTATACACATCCTAAAAGATCCATCTTTCTTCTTAACAAACAAAATTGGAGCTCCCCACGGTGAAGTACTCGGTCGTATGAATCCACGGTCCAGTAATTCTTTTAACTGACTTTGAAGTTCTTTTAACTCGGACGGTGCAAGTCTATATGGAGCACGAGCCACTGGTGCAGCTCCTGGTACTAAATCTATTTGAAATTCTACCGATCTAAATGGAGGTAATCCCGGCAATTCTTCCGGAAAAACTTCAGGAAAATCTCTTGCCACAGGCACGTCGTTGATGCACTTTTCTTTCTTTTCGACTTTATTAACATATGCTAAAATAGCGTAACATCCCTTTTCTAAACACTTCTTGGCTTTCAAACAGCTAATGAGTTTTAGCTTTGAATTACCCTTCTCTCCATAAATCATCACTGGTATTTTATCCTTACCAGAAATACGAATTGCCTTCTTGGCACAAACAACTTCCGCTCCTATTTTGGACATCCAGTCCATGCCGACTATTACATCAAAACCTCCTAATTCTACGGGTATTAAGTCGATTTTAAACGTTTCTCCAGCTAGATTTATTTCACAATCACGACAAATTTTATCGGCTTTAATTAGCTTACCATTAGCTAACTCAATCAAGTACTTAGCATCTAGAGGTAATGATGAACAATTCAATTTAGTGTAAAAATTTATACACACGTAACTTCTATCGGCGCCAGTATCAAATAAAATAGATGCTGATAAGTTATTAATGGTAAACGTACCCGTAACAAGTTCCGGGTCTTCTCGTGCCTCTCTAGCATTAATAACAAACGCTCTTCCACGTGCAGGTCCGCCATTCTGATTCGGGCACTGGCTCTTATAATGACCTTGTTTTCCACACCCAAAACAAGTAATGTTAGCCAAAGCAGTTCTATTTGCGTTGGTGGCAGGAGTCTTGTTGCCATTTGTAACGAGAGCCTTACAATCTTCCGCAAGATGACCTTGTCGATTACACTTGGTGCATAACACACTACAGTAACCAAAGTGATGTTTGTGGCAACGGTTGCATAAAGGATTTTGTCCTTTATAACCAAAGCTTAAACCACTACCCGCACCTTGCGTGTTTTCTTGTTTCTTAAAAGATTGTTGTTGGTTACCTCGATCATAATTTCCATTCCACTTTCTTTTATTACCTGATACCTTCACATCAGTATTGGATACTTTCTTATCCATGATGACCTGATCCATTAGCTCGTTTGCCATGGTTATAGCTTCATGAATTGTCTTAGGTTTCGATGCTGTAACATTTGCCTTGACCTTTTTGGGCAAACCAGCTTTGTACATTTCAATCTTCCGTTCTTCGGTTGGAACCAATTCAGGACATAGCAAAACTAATTCCATGAATCGTTGGTTGTAGTTGGTGATTTCAGTACCAACCACCTTCAAACTTCGTAACTCATCTTCTAACTTAATAACCTCATTCCTTGGACAATACTCGGTGATTATCATTGCTTTGAATTCTTCCCATGGAGTATCATAAGCTACATCTCCTCCTACCGCCTTCACATAATTCTTCCACCATGTGAGTGCACTATCTTGTAAAGTGCACGATGCAAACTTGGTCATGTCTTTTTCATCACAACCGCTGATTTTGAACACCGTCTCCATCTTTTCTATCCATCGGGTTAAACCGATAGGTCCTTCCGTTCCACTGAATGATGATGGCTTGCAAGCTTGGAACGTCTTGTAGGAGCATCCTACACGAGGATTTGGATTAACTGCAGCAGCTCTTGCAGCCTCAACCCATAACATTCTGTCGTTCACTCGCTGGTTGATGAGTTCCTCGAGTTCTTGTTCCGTCATTCGATTCAATCGCGCCATTTCCTAATGAAAGAAAATAATTATTCACATGGATTATTATAGATGTAGTGTGTATTTATAGTACATTATAGCTTATTAATAATATGAACTAGGTATTATTATAAAAGCCTTTTCTTCTTATTAGCGTTTTATAATTATATCTTGGGTAGTACCTACCCGTTAATGTTCATACTTAATAGCTTAGTACAGAATCAATTACTACAATCTAAATAATACTTAACCATGGAAAATTATTGCATTTCATACTTCAATATTTTACATATGCTTATCTTACATCGAACATTAAGCAAACCACACTATTAATATTATACAAAACATTATTCGGTTCCATGGTTTGACACAGCAGCGCATCGTTTGATCTATTTTCTAGGACGTTTAGACACAAAGATTTGCTTAACGCTTATCCTAACTGTCTGCCTATATTTTGGCTGTGGGACTGAAGAACTGGATGCCGGGACAGAACGAATAGGAATAGCGGGGATAGGGGTGGTAGTGTTGAGTGGAATTGGTGCCACATCATTCTCATTAAACTCGGGATTTGGATTTTCTAATTCATTAGCCTTTCGTTTCTTTCCTAGTTCGAACTCGTCTTTTGTAATTTCCTGTATTTCTTCCTCGGGTTCACTTTCCTCCTCGGGTTCACTTTCCTCCTTGGGTTCACTTTCCTCCTCGGGTTCACTTTCCGGGTTCTCTATAGTTGGTTCATCCGGAATTTGTGAGTCTTCCCCAAGGATATCATTTTCGTCATCGGACAGGTTAATGACTGGAACGCCATCTGAAGATTCTGATTCGGAGTCGTTGATTGTTATAACAATTTTTGAGCTCGACATCTATCACACAACAACTAACCCATTAGTACTTATATAATATTTACATATAAATTTTAACCAACAGTGATAAGCAATGGTTTTTTTTTTTTTAAATCAGACCCGGTCAAAGTCCAGACTTACTAATGTATCCTAACGGCTTCTCGGTTAGACACACTAATGCAGACCTGGTTCGCTAAGACCAACGCTCTGATACCACATGTCATAACCCGTCCTTAACCATAAGAACGTGTTAGATAACGTATGATTTCATTGCGAGGTATTGACCTCTATATGCGACATTTTTAAAAAGGAAAACTGCATATATTATACATTACAAACCAAACCATTATTTTTGTTACAAGCTTTAGACAATAAAAAGATGATTATCGTTTAACGATAATCTTCGACTTACAAACTTTACAAATGATAATAACAACACGATTTCTAGCATATTTTACAACACACGTCCTCGGATATGCAGTTTTATTTTTGACACAAATATGAGTACGCATGATCCTGCTTAGATTCAACATAATGCAGCGGAAGCTTTAATTATCACCTGAGAATAAACATGTTTAAAAACGTCAACATAAAGTTGGTGAGATATAGGTTTAGTGCGCAGCAATATATATATATAGACCACAAGATTTCATATATAAACATTTCAATAAAAATATTCTAAGTGGTTGAGCACTTGGTAACCATACTTAACATTTAATCACGTCGCATATTCCCTTTAATATGAAATCTTACTACACCGTACCAAGTGTAGTCACAAAACGAAGTACTGTGCAACCGTTGAATACTGGTCGTCCAGTCCGGTTGGGGTTGTCAGGCCCGATAGATCTATCAACAGGATTCGCGTTTACAATACCGCTGTAAATATTAGTTACCAAGCTACAGGGAAGTATGCCAGTGGTACAACTCAACGTAGAACATATTTTTCAGTTACTTGTGTCCATATCGTAAAACATAAAATACATGTATTCTCATCCCGAAATATTTAGAGTTTAAAAGTGGGACTATATATACTCACTCTTGTCTTGATGATATATATATTTTGACTCGGTCTTCCGGTTGATATCACAAACCTATCCATATATAATATATCAATATGTTTTCATTTTAAAACAAACGTTATATATATATATACTTGTTATACTTTTAATATTTTGAATATTTCCTTAGTCCGTAGTTAGCATTCCGATGTTAGTAATTCAATTTTTAATGGTTCATTTTTAGATGTTTAATATACCCGCAATAAACAAAACCCCCAACGAAATAAATAAAACCCCATCGTATATGTATTGGTCGAGATTAATCTTGACCCATGGTACCGGTGTTGTCAAATGACGTGTTGCGTACAATCATGGGATCTTATGATTAATCTTCTCGTGTTGCTTACGGGTGATCCTGAACCATATGAAATTGAATTGTAAGTACATATATATAAAATATCATGTTATCTTAGAAGTATGTGATTTTATGTAAATTTTTCCAATGAATCCCGAAGTCATTTAAGTCTTGGATAACCAATTTTGTTTCGGTCATAGTTTCTTCGTTACAAGTCCGTTTTCGTTGATTCAAATTGCCATCTTCTTGGATCGAGTTCTTCTTTAAGACTATGAACTGTAAATACCTTGGTTTGTATTCAAAATCATACGGCATAGGTGAAAGTTTAGTGAAACATATGAAGTTAAACATTTTGTTACAACAAAATCATTTAATGACCATTTTTCCAAAAATACTTATACTTTGAAAAACCAAGTTTTACCTTGTTAAATTAACATATAAATAAGTTATGTTACAGGTCTTGAAGTATTTTAAAAGTTAAGTTAGAAGGATCTATTTAGTTTGCAAACAAGTTTGAAAACATTCAAACTATGTTCTTGTTGTTAAACTTTTGTACCACAAAATAAGATAGCTATATATATATGAATCGAATAAGGTTATGAACATAGTTACTACCTCAAGTTCCTTGGATAAGTTTGCTGTAAAAGAGGAGTAAGAAGCTAGAATCAAAAGGGTGATAGAAGTGGATGAAAGATTGGAAGTAAGTTGGTGTTCTTGGAGGGTTTTCTTGAAATGTTTTTGTATGGTTTTCTTATGGTGTTTTAGTATGGTTTTTGAAGCTAGATCTTTATGGAATTTTGCTGGGTTGTTATGGAGTTTAGAGAGTAAGAAAGAGTGTGTGTTTTTAGTTAAGAGATTGAAGTAAAAATGAATCAAAAATGATGATACATATATACTCCTAAAAATGTGATCTTTAAGGATAACATGACAAAATTCTAGTTTGTATTTTTGTAATTAGTCTTGCAATGATTCAAAAGTAATTACCTAGCTCTAAGGGCATGAATAATGGCTGGTTAGGTGGTGATTTTGATGTGTATTTACTATTAGTAAATACGTATAGGAGCTACGTATGATACGAGTACAAATACTCTAAATATACGTATAGAAATTTTGTGAAAAATGAAATGAGGATTCAAATATAGCTATCTTTTGTGAATACACTTATATGGTTTTATGTATTTAAGTTCTTTAAAAGTAATTAAATACATTACTTATACAATATATGTATAACATTATAAGTCTTAAGTATTTATGTCAAATAACGTTACGTATAGTTATCGTTTTGAAAACTTAAGTTAGTAGTTTCAAAATACACATATAACTTGTTGTTATTAATACAAAATGAGATATTAAAACATTTATTAATCATGTTAAATATGTATATATACATTTATATACACAAACATATAATTATCATATATTGTATAGTTCGTGATATCATCGGTCAAACTAGACGGTCAAACGTTGTGTAAAACTCTTTTCGGAAATATAAATCTCGACAATTTGGATTGCTTATCATGTTGGCAAGGTTTAATTTATGTAAATATTAATCTTATAAGTATAGTATGATCGAAAAAGTGCGGGTCGTTACAGTATGATTACTTATAATGCTAGCATGTATGCGGTAAATGCTTAAGTGATTGCAAGTAAGTAGGTTGTATATGTAAACGTATAATTGTTGCACTCACTAAGCATTAGCTTACCCCTCTCATTGTTTATCTTTTTAGATGCAGGTGTGGACAAGGGCAATGGGGTTGTTGGGCACTAGGTATCCCTTGATGATGTTATGTTAGAGCTTTTGGAAGTTGGCCTAGCGTTTTGGGTAGTTTAGTCCCAAACCATGCTCGATGTGTTGTTTGGTTTAAAACTATCATTTTTGTATTGGTCAAACTTGTATCACATTCGTTAATGGCATTTGTGCCTTTTGTAAACACTAAACTTGTTGTATGTTTTAACGAAACATGTGGAATGGTTTACATATTTAATTGGCGCGTAAATGTGTATCATTTTTAAAAAAAAAAAAATTTATCGTATGGAATACGGGTTGGGTTGTTTCACCAATGCAAATAGAACTGCCCTGGCTACTGTTACTTTTTACGGGTGTGGGAAATAGGGTCATATTAAGAGCCGGTGCCCAAATCCAGAGAAGAATAACGGACCTGCACGGGGAAGAGCATTTGTTATTAATGCAAGAGAGGCATGTGAAGACCTGGAGCTTATTACGGGTACGTTTACCATTAATGACTTATCAGCATCTATTATATTTGATACTGGTGCCAATAGAAGTTACATGTGTAGAGACTTTTACGTTAAATTGAATTGTTCATCATTACCTCTAGATGCTAAGTACATGATTGAGTTAGCTAATGGTAAACTAATTAAAGCCGATAAAATTTGCCGTGATTATAAAATAAAGTTAGCCGGAGAAACATTTAAAATTGATTTGATACCCGTAGAATTAGGAAGTTTTAATGTAATAGTCGGCATGGACTGGATGTCCAAAATAGGAGCTGAAGTTGTGTGTGCCAAGAAGGCAATTCGCATTCCTCATAAGGATAAAACGGCAGAAATGATATATGGAGAGAAGGGTAACTCAAAGCTAAAACTCATTAGCTGCTTGAAAGTCCCAAAGTGCTTGAAAAAAGGGTGCTATGCTATCCTAGCACATGTTAATAAAGTTAAAACGAAGGAAAAAGAGAAGAGCATCAACGACGTGCCTGTGGCAAGAGATTTTCCTGAAGTCTTTCCGGAAGAGTTGTCGGGATTACCTCCATTTAGATCTGTAGAATTTCAAATAGATCTAGTACCAGGAGCTGCACCAGTTGGTCGTGCTCCATACAGACTTGCACTATCTGAGATGAAAGAGTTACAAAGCTAGTTACAAGAATTACTTGACCGTGGATTCATTCGACCAAGTACTTCACCGTGGAGAGCTCCAATTTTATTCATCAAGAAGAAAGATGGATCCTTCCGAATGTGTATAGATTACCGTGAATTAAACAAGTTAACTATCAAGAATCGGTACCCATTACCGAGAATTGATGACTTGTTTGATTAGCTGCAAGGATCACGTGTTTACTCCAAAATTGATCTAAGATCGGGATATCATCAGTTGCGTGTTAAAGAAGAAGATATTCCGAAAACCGCATTTCGGATACGCTACGGTCCTTATGAATTTTTAGTCATGTCGTTCGGGCTGACAAACGCACTAGCTATATTCATGGACCTCATGAATCGGGTATGCAGTCCATATTTGGATAAGTTTGTTATTGTCTTTATTGATGATATTCTTATTTATTCCAAAAATGAACAAGAACATGAGCAACATTTAAGGTTGGTGCTGGAACTGTTGAAGAAAGAACAGTTATACGCAAAGTTCTCTAAGTGCGCCTTTTGGTTAAAGGAAGTACAATTCCTTGATCACATCGTGAGCAATCAAGGAATTCAGGTCGATCCTGCGAAGGTTGAAGCCATTGAAAAATGGGAAACCCCAAAGACTCTGACGCAAATACGCCAATTTTTGGGTCTTGCTGGCTATTACAGAAGGTTTATTCAAGATTTTTCCCGGATAGCCAAACCATTGACAGCATTAACACATAAAGGGAAGAAGTACGAATGGACTTCTGAGCAGGAAGTCACATTTCAATTATTGAAGAAGAAGTTGACTGCATCGCATATTCTATCATTATCTGAAGGAAACGATGATTTTGTAAATTATTGTGACGCTTCGCGACAAGGTTTTGGTTGTGTCCTCATGCAACGAAAGAAGGTTATTGCATATGCATCTCGACAACTGAAGATTCATGAACAAAATTATACGACTCATGATCTAGAATTGGGAGCAGTGGTGTTTGCATTAAAGATTTGGAGACACTACTTGTACGGGGTTAAATGTACTGTGTATACCGACCATAAAAGCCTTCAACATATCTTTAACCAAAAACAACTGAACATGAGGCAACGTAGGTGGGTCGAGCTGATAAACGACTATGATTGTGAAATTCGCTATCATCCCGGGAAAGCAAATGTAGTAGCAGATGCTTTAAGCAGGAAGGAAAGAGAGCCGATTCGAGTACGGGCAATGAATATGAAGATTCATACAAACCAGACTACACAAATAAAGGAGGCTTAACGAGGAGCTTTACTGAAGAAAACTTTGGAAATGAGATACTCAAGGGTTTAGTTAAGTAACTTGAGATACGAGAAGACGAAACCCGGTATTTTAATGGACGTATTTGGGTACCGAAGTTTAAAGGGTTAAGAAAATTGGTTTTGGATGAGGCACATAAGACGAGATACTCGATATATCCCGGAGCTGGAAAGATGTATCAAGATCTTAAGGCACACTTTTGGTGGCCAAATTTGAAAGCTGATATTGCAACATACATTGAAGAATGTTTGACTTGCTCCAAAGTCAAGGCGGAACATCAGAAACCATCAGGTTTGCTTCAACAACCAGAAATCCCTGAATGGAAATGGAAATGTATTACTATGGATTTCATCACGAAGCTACCAAAGACTGCATGGGGTTATGACACCATTTGGGTAATTGTCGATCGTCTCACCAAATCTGCACATTTCCTACCTATGAAGGAAAGGGATAAGATGGAGAAATTGGTACGATTATATATGAAGGAAGTTGTTTCAAGACATGGAGTACCTATTTCCATTATATCTGATCGCGACAGTAGGTTTACGTCAAGGTTTTGGCAATCACTACATGAAGCTCTAGGGACTCATTTCGATATGAGCACTGCATATCATCCTCAGACCGATGGGCAAAGTGAAAGGACCATTCAGACTCTTGAAGACATGCTTAGAGCATGTGTGATCGATTTCGGAAACGGATGGGATAAATATTTACCATTGGCAGAATTCTCGTATAACAACAGTTATCATACGAGTATTAATGTTGCACCATTAGAAGTACTTTATGGAAGAAAGTGTAGATCCCCTATCTGTTGGAATGAAGTAGGTGACAGACAACTGACTGGTCCCGAGATCATATAGGAGACTACTGAAAAGATTGTGCAAATCAAGGAGAGATTGAAGACCGCCCAAAGTCGTCAAAAGAGCTATGCTGATGTTCGAAGGAAGCCGTTATAATTTCAGGTTGATGACATGGTTATGTTAAAGGTGTCACCTTGGAAAGGTGTGATACGCTTTGGTAAGAGGGGTAAATTGAACCCAAGATACGTAGGACCATTCAAGATCATCGAACGTATTGGACCTGTGGCATATCGACTTAAGCAACCACAACAACTTACTGGAGTACACAATACCTTTCATGAAGAAATCCAAATTGATGAGAAACTGCATTTTATAGAAAAGCCTGTCGAAATCATGGATCGTGAAGTCAAACGGCTCAAGCAAAGTAACATACCTATAGTTAGGGTTCGTTGGAATGCTTGAAGAGGTCCTGAGGTCACTTGGGAAAGAGAGGACTAGAAGAAACAGAAATATCCACAGCTGTTTACAAACACCGCCCATTGAATAGGTATTACTTCAAATTTCGGGACGAAATTTCTTTAACGGGTAGGTACTGTCATGACCCAGATTTTTTGCATGATTATGTATTGAACAATATTAATATTTACATGATTAAATGTTTCTAACATATTAAGCAATCAAACTTTTTAAGACTTGATTAATTGAACCGAATTTTATGTAAACGTGTGACCACCCAACTTGTCCGATGATTCACGAACGTTATAACTTGTAAGTAACATGATAATATATATATGAACTTATATATATATTTAACATGATGAAATGATAATTAAGTATCTCATTAAGTATATTACCAATGAACTATATACTTCAAATGAGACTACTAACTTAAGGATTTCGAAACGATATATATACGTAACGATTATCGTTGTAATAACATCTTAATATTTATATATCATATTAAGATATATTAACACACTATGTTATCATGATAATATAACAATTTAACATCCCATTAGATGTAACACCCCGTTTTTCCCGTACATATTTAAAGGTACAAACTTAATTATTAGCACGATTATATCTTGTTCGTTTATGTGATTAAATGAGCCAAAGTGTTAGTTTATGAGTGGGTGCATGTATGTGAGTGTATATATATATATATATATATATATATATATATATATATATATATATATATATATATATATATATATTGAGAATACATGTGTGGACGTGAATATGTACGTGTCGCGATGGAGTTGAGTCGTGCGGGACTTAAGGTTGAAGCTTAGGCGTGCATAGGAAGAGTGAATGAGGTGTGTTAGTTGTTTGAACCATCGTTTTGTGTTAAATGGTCGAAGTGACCAGGCTCAGGCAAACGCTGCGCCGCGACAAACAAAGTAAACCTGGATCAGAGATTGGGTTAAGAAGGGCCTATTTTCCCTTTATGTGTCGCGCCGCGATGAT
The DNA here is from genome assembly GCF_046630445.1 of Rutidosis leptorrhynchoides. Classification (NCBI taxonomy): domain Eukaryota; kingdom Viridiplantae; phylum Streptophyta; class Magnoliopsida; order Asterales; family Asteraceae; genus Rutidosis; species Rutidosis leptorrhynchoides. The sequence continues at coordinate 530,378,241 of NC_092333.1, read as the reverse complement.
TAAGGCCGCGCCGCGACAGTTCTGCTGAACTGGTGTCGGACTTAGCTCATTTAAGGGATTTTAAGGGGTAAAATGGTAAATTGACATATGGATCTGATGGGGGCATTAACTCTCCACCACATATCCATTTAATTCATTTTCCTTTTCTCTTTTCTTCCCATTTTCTCTCCCAAAACTCAAAACCCACTTAGTTTAATCTTGAGATTTGAAGGTGAAGATTTGTGAATCAAACCTAGGAGCAAGAATTAAAGTTGTTCCTTGTGTCTCTAGCTACGCGTTGATAGTCTCGGTAAGTTCTAACTCTAAGTTTTTGAGTTTTAATTGGTTAATGGCTAGGGTTTTGGTTACTAGAGATTTGTAAGACCCAATTGGTGGTAAAATGGGTGAGTTTGGGTTATGTTGTTGTAATGAAACCCTAATAGCCACAATCTAGGGTTTTGGCTTTGTGATTTGAGGTTGTAAGTGTCAATTGGTGTTGTTAGTCACTAATACACTTTAAGATTTATAAAAGAAGTGTTAATGGGTAAGTTTGACTAGATTGTGAGTTTAAGTGATATAAAATGGGTCAAAATGTACTAGTTGACCTAATTAGATGAAATGGGTATGGATTACCCTAAGTTTTGTGTTAATTGAAGTTAATAGACTTTAATTCACTAGTCTTAGTGATTAAAGTCGAGTCTTGGCCATTTATGGGCGGTTGTGAGTAGTTGAGTAATTTAATGCAAATTGGGTCATTAAATGCTCAAGTGGGAGTATTGTGGTTAATCTCACTAGTTGTGAAATTGAATGTGCACTTAATGATTTAGGTACATTGCGTTGAAGCTCGGAAGTGCTAAATCATCATCCTTGTGACAAGGTGAGTGGAATAATTATGCGTTCATGTATATGGCGTGTTTATTTGTGAATGTTATGGTATGAACCACGTGCCGGTAGTGCCATAACATGTGTGGGATGGAGTGTGAACCACGAGCTGGTAGCACTATAAACTAAGATGTGAACCACGAGCCGGTAACATCGAGTGTGAACCACGAGTCGGTAGTACTATAAACTAAGATGTGAACCACGAGCCGGTAGCATCAAGTGTGAACCACGAGCCGGTAGCACTATAAACGAGTATGACTCAAAAGCGTATGGTGTGAACCACGAGCCGGTAGCACCATAGCATTATTGGTTAACCATATTGAGATTGTTGTTTTGTTTAGCATATAATATATTTTGAGTTGAGTATATGCTAATGAAGTGGTGTGATAATGTACGACTTGTTAGTGTTACGGGTATGTTGACATGCTATTTGAGTTACAAGTTCGTATGAGGTATTTGGTATTGTGATTGCAAATGGATAGGTTATATATATGTATGTATAATTGTTGCACTCTCTATGCCTTGCTTACCCTCTCGTTGTTTACCATTTTTATAGGTTCCGGCTTGGACAAGGGTAAGGGCATACGTTTGGACTAGTGGTCTCCCGCTTATGTTGTCGGGGGTGCTTTTGGTGTTAGCTTTTGAAGTTGGCCTAACGTTTTGGGTAGTTTAGCCCCAAACCATGCTCGAGGGTCGTTTGGATTATAAACTATCCTTGTAGTGGGTCAAACTTGTATTAAACTTAATTAATGGCTTTCGTGCCTTTTGTAAACATTTAAATTGATGTACGTTTAAATGGAACTTGTGGAATGGTTTACATATTTAATTGGCGCATAAATGTGTATTATAAAAAAAAAAAGTATCGTATGGAATACGGGTTGGGTTGTTTCAAGTGGTATCAGAGCATGGTCTAAGGGATTTAGGCGACTTGATATAGGTGCCTAGACTTGGGCTTTATTGTGTGAGCGCTTTATGCGAGACTTGTAGGACTTTGGGTCTAATCGGGAATTGTTAGTGCTTTGGTTTATGTGAACTAACCTTGTGCTAATTGTTTTGTATTGTGTTTAGCAATCATCAGGCAAGACGGATGTTGTACTAGCAAGTTAATGCGACGTGCTCGCGTAACAATGATTAGCTACCTTTGTTACGGGTGCAAATCGTGTTAAACGAGTAATGTACGACGATTGTTGAGCAAGATGGGGTAGTGTGGTACGCATGTATATACTTACGTGTTATGCTTTTCGTTCATGGTTTAACCCTTTCCGTTTTATAGAATGAAGACGAGAAACAGACACGATAATGATATCGGTGGTACAAGCGAGGACCCCGAATTTTCGGCTAAGGTTGAGGCCGTCTTTAAAAAGTTAAAAGCGGATTTTCTTACGGACGTCCGAAAGGTCTTCCAAGATTCGGTCGATGGATAAGTGACCGATTTGATAAATGAACGAATGAAGGCCACTATTGAAGAGGCTCTTGAAGCTAGAAACATTTATCCTCGTGGTGAAGGAGGTAAAGGAAGGCAGGACTTCCACTACAAAAATTTCAAGGATACTCAACCTCCAATGTTTAATGGGGTGAGGGATCCATTGAAAAGCACTTGTTAGATTTCCGATATCGAGGGGGCGTTCCGTACCGCGGAGTGTCCTCCTGAGAAGAAGACGAGGTATGGGTCTAGCATGTTACGTGAAGAAGGAAAGTTGTGGTGGGACGATAAAATCAATTTATATGGCGAAGAGCAATGCATGAGCTTGACATGGGAGGAGTTTAAGAAGGAATTTTTCCAAGAATACCGAACTTCTTCCGACCTTGATAGAATCCGGGACGAGTTGCATCATTTGCTACAAGGTTCGATGGACTTGGTTACTCTCAAGTCTACCTTTTTGGCAAAGACTTGCTTTTGCTCGAAATATGTTGGTGACGATCACAAGCTAATGAAAGATTTCTACCGTACCTTGAACGACGAGTTCAAGGGTAAGATTAGTCGGGGAATGGCTAAGACTTTTGAAGAGCTATTCGAGTTGGCTCGGGGTTTTGAGCCGGAGGTTCCAAGGAAAAGCGATTTCACTTTTTCTAAAAGAAAGTTTGAAGGTTCAAGTCATTCGAACTTTTCCAATAAAAAGAACAAGAAAGGCTCCGAAAGCGTTAATAGTGTGAAGAAGGGTGCTTCTGGGGGTTTCGGGCCCACGTGTTATAATTGTAATCAAAGAGGACACATGGCCCGTGATTGCACCAAGGCGTCGACCAAAGTCACTTGCTTTAATTGTGGTAAAGAGGGGTACAAGAGGCCGGAATGTCCCGATTTGAATAATGATAACGTTAAGCGGATAGAGAAAGTGGTGGGTACAGCTAGGGGTCTCAACTATTTGATGACGAATGATGAAGCTAAGCAATCCAACGAAGTTGTCTCAGGTACTTTTATGGTTAACTCTAATCCGGCAAGGATTTTATTTGATAGCGGTGCAAAATTTGTCGTTTGTGTCTCCAAAATTTGTGCCTAAACTTGATAGACCGTTTGCTAAGTTAAGTCATCCGATAGAAGTCGAAATAGCGGATGGCAAGACGGTGCTAGTGGTTGATGCGTGTAAGAATTGTGATGTCGTTTTTGGTGCCGAAAACTTTAAAATTGATCTCATCCCTATGACTTTGGGCGATTTTGATATCGTTATTGGTATGGATTGGCTCGATCGAAATAGAGCCGATATTGCATGCCATGAAAATTTTATACGTGTGAAGACCCCAAGTGGGGGAGAGTTGATTATTCATGGCGATAGACGAAGAAGACTTGTGCCGATATGTTCTTTTGCATGGGCACATCGTTTTCTTGTTAGTGGTGGCTTGGCTTTTCTTGCCCATGTTGTTGATACTCGTGATGAGCCACCACCTATTCGTGAAATTCCGGTGGTTAGGGAATTCGAAGACGTTTTTCCAGACGAGTTACCGGGTGTTCCGGCGGAAAGACAAGTTGAATTTCGCATTGAGTTGGTTCCGGGAGCTACTCCCATTGCTAAAACTCCTTATCGTTTAGCACCGACAGAAATGCAAAATTTGTTAAATCAAACCTAAGAGTTGCTCGAGAAGGGTTTTATTCGACCGAGTGCTTCGCCATGGGGCGCTCCGGTTTTATTTGTGAAGAAGAAGGATGGTAGCATGCGAATGTGCATCGATTACTGGGAGTTGAATAAGGTGACAATCAAGAATCGTTATCCATTGCCTCGAATTGATGATTTGTTTGACCAACTCCAAGGTGCGACGTATTTCTCTAAGATCGACCTACGGTCCGGCTATCACCAAATGCGGGTCCGTGAGGAAGATATTGAGAAAACGGCTTTTCGAACACGTTATGGGCATTTTGAGTTCGTAGTTATGCCTTTTGGTCTTACAAATGCGCCAGCGGCATTAATGGATCTTATGAACCGAGTGTGCCAACCTATGTTAGACAAGTTGGTAATTGTGTTCATTGACGACATACTTGTTTATTCAAAGAGTATGAACGAACATGAACGTCATTTGCGTGAAGTATTGAAGACGTTACGAAAGGAGAAGTTGTATGCTAAGTTCTCCAAATGTGAATTTTGGCTAAGGAAAGCTCAATTCCTTGGTCATATTGTGAACAAGGAGGGTATTCAAGTGGATCCGGGGAAGATAGAGACGGTGAAGAGTTGGAGACAACCGACTACGCCTACGGAGGTCCGAAGTTTTCTCAGATTGGCCGGTTATTATCGTCGGTTTATCCAAGACTTTTCTAAGATCGCTTCTTCATTGACAAAGTTGACGAGGAAGAACGTGAGATTTAATTGGGAGGACGAGTAAGAAATTGCTTTTCAATTGCTAAAAGAGAAGTTGTGTCAAGCTCCGGTGTTAGTGTTACCGGAAGGAGTGGAAGACATGACGGTTTATTGTGATGCTTCGTTAAATGGACTCGGGTGTGTTCTAATGCAAAGAGGTAAAGTCATCGCTTATGCCTCTCGACAATTAAACGAACACGAGAAGAGATATCCGACTCATGATCTTGAGTTGGCGGCGGTTGTGCATGCGTTGAAAATTTGGCGCCATTACTTGTATGGTGCCAAGTGTATGATTTATTCGGATCATAAGAGATTGAAACATCTCTTTAATCAACGAGATTTGAATTATCATCAACGTAGGTGGATGGATGTGGTAAAAGACTATGATTGTGAAATACTTTATCATCCGGGCAAAGCAAATGTGGTCGCGGATGCGTTAAGTCGAAAGAGTCATCACCCGGCGTTACGATTGGGATTGTTACGTATGATTATTACTAACGACTTTCTTGAAAAACTTGGCGTGATTCAAATAGAGGCTTACGTTCACAACAAGCATGCGGAGCGAATTGTGGGACAATCGGAGTTCATTACTATGGGCTCGCAGGGTTTGTTATCGACAAGTGCTACTTGATGATGCACATAAGTCAAAGTATTCCATTCATCCGGGCGCAACGAAAATGTATCTCGATTTAAGGAAAGATTATTGGTGGCCGGGCATGAAACGTGATGTTGTGAAGTATGTTGAGCAATGCGTCACGTGTTTGCAAGTTTAGGCCGAGCACCAAAAGACGTATGGTAAGTTACAACCGTTAGAAATCCCGAAATGGAAATGGGAGCACATTACCATGGATTTCATCACAAAGTTACCTAAAACGGCGAGAACCCAATTTGATTCGATTTGGGTTATAGTTGATCGACTGACGAAGAGTGCTTTGTTTCTTCCCATTAAGGAAGCGATATCGTCGGAGACCTTGGCTAAGTTGTTTATCAAGGAAGTAATCTCTCGACATGAAGTTCCTATATATATTATTTCGGATCGAGATACTCGTTTTACATCTCGGTTTTGGGAAAAGTTTCATGAAGATATGGGTACGCAATTGAAATTGAGCACGGCGTATCATCCTCAAACGGACGGTCAAACCAAACGTACGAATCAAACTTTGGAAGATATGTTACGAGCGTGCATTATTGATTTCGGTGGTAGTTGGGATGAGCATTTGCCTTTGTTGGAATTCTCGTATAATAATAGTTATCATACTAGTATTGGGATGCCACCTTATGAGATGCTTTATGGGCGTAGGTGTCGAACCCCGATTTGTTGGGGTGAAGTTGGACAAAAGGAAATCGGGAGTACCGATTTGGTTTTAGAGACGAATAGCAAGATTGATGTGATTCGAGAGCATTTGAAAAAGGCTCAAGATATGCAAAAGTCGTATGCTGACAAACGTAGACGAACGATTGAATTTCAAGAAGGTGACATGGTGATGCTTAAGGTTTCGCCATGGAAAGGTATTATTCGATTCCGGAAACGAGGAAAGTTAGCTCCTCGGTTTATTGGGCCGTTTAAGGTTTTAGCTCGTGTTGGTGAAGTCGCGTATCGTTTGGAATGACCTAAAGAGCTTGCGGGGATCGATAATACATTTCATGTTTCTCATCTCCGTAAGTGTCTTGCGGATGATTCATCTTGGTTGCCATTAGACGAGATTGAGCTAAATAATAAGTTAGAGTATATCGAGGAACCGATTGCCATACTTGATGAGAAGGTCAAAAGGTTGAGACATAAAGAGGTTAAGACTTTTAAAGTTCAATGGTGTCGTAGTAAGGGTTCCGAGTTTACTTGGGAGCCCGAAGAGTTTGTGTTGGTTTATCTTCCCTCTTGTCATGCGGCTTGGATCACCAGGACGCGCTCCGATTCAAGTGGGGGAGAGTTGTAACACCCCGTTTTTCCCGTAGATATTTAAAGGTAAAAACTTAATTATTAGCACGATTATATCTTGTTCGTTTATGTGATTAAATGAGCCAAAGTGTTAGTTTCTGAGTGGGTGCATGTATGTGAGTGTATATATATGTATATATATATTTAAGAATACATGTGTGGATGTGTATATGTACGTGTCGCGATGGAGTTGAGTCGTGCGGGACTTAAGGTTGAAGCTTAGGCGTACATAGGAAGAGTGAATGAGGTGTGCTAGTTGTTTGAACCATCGTTTTGTGTTAAATGGTCGAAGTGACCAGGCTCAGGCAAACACGGATTAAGGCCGCGCCGCGACACGTAAAACGGGGTTCTGCTGAACTGGTGTCGGACTTAGCTCATTTTAAGGGATTTTAAGAGGCAAAATGGTAAATTGAGATATGGATCTGATCGGGGGATTAACTCTCCACCACATATCCATTTAATTCATTTTCCTTTTCTCTTTTCTTCCCATTTTCTCTCCCAAAACACAAAACTCACTTAGTTTAATCTTGAGATTTAAAGGTGAAGATTTGTGAATCAAACCTATGAGCAAGAATTAAAGTTGTTCCTTGTATCTCTAGCTACGCATTGATAGTCTCGGTAAGTTCTAACTCTAAGTTTTTGAGTTTTAATTGGTTAATGGCTAGGGTTTTGGTTACTAGAGATTTGTAAGACCCAATTGGTGGTAAAATGGGTGAGTTTGGGTTATGTTGTTGTAATGAAACCCTAATAGCCACACTCTAGGGTTTTGGCCTTGTGATTTGAGGTTGTAAGTGTCAATTAGTGTTGTTAGTCACTAATACACTTTAAGATTTATGAAAGAAGTGTTAATGGGTAAGTTTGACTAGATTGTGAGTTTAAGTGATATAAAATGGGTCAAAATGTACTAGTTGACCTAATTAGATGAAATGGGTATGGATTACCCTAAGTTTTGTGTTAATTGAATTTAATAGACTTTAATTCACTAGTCTTAGTAATTAAAGTCGAGTCTTGGCCATTTATGGGCGGTTGTGAGTAGTGGAATCATTTAATGCAAATTGGGTCATTAAATGCTCAAGTGGGAGTATTGTGGTTAATCCCACTAGTTGTGAAATTGAATGTGCACTTAATGATTTAGGTACATTGTGTTGAAGCTCGGAAGTGCTAAATCATCATCCTTGTGACAAGGTGAGTGGAATAATTATGCGTTCATGTATATGGCGTGTTTATTTGTGAATGTTATGGCATGAACCACGTGCCGGTAGTGCCATAACATGTGTGGGATGGAGTGCGAACCACGAGCCGGTAGCACTATAAACTAAGATGTGAACCACGAGCCGGTAGCATCGAGTGTGAACCATGAGCCGGTAGCACTTTAAACTAAGATGTGAACCACGAGCCGGTAGCATCAAATGTGAACCACGAGCCGGTAGCACTATAAACGAGTATGACTCAAGAGCGTATGGTGTGAACCACGAGCCGGTAGCACCATAGCGTTATTGGTTAACCATATTGAGATTGTTGTTTTGTTTAGCATATAATATATATTGAGTTGAGTATATGCTAATGAAGTGGTGTGATAATGTACGACTTGTTAGTGTTACGGGTATGTTGACATGCTATTTGAGTTACAAGTTCGTATGAGGTATTTGGTATTGTGATTGCAAATGGATAGGTTATATATATGTATGTATAATTGTTGCACTCACTAAGCCTTGCTTACCCTCTCGTTGTTTACCATTTTTATAGGTTCCGGCTTGGACAAGGGTAAGGGCATACGTTTGGACTAGTGGTCTCCCGCTTATGTTGTCGGGGGTGATTTTGGTGTTAGCTTTTGAAGTTGGCCTAACGTTTTGGGTAGTTTAGCCCCAAACCATGCTCGAGGGTCATTTGGATTATAAACTATCCTTGTAGTGGGTCAAACTTGTATTAAACTTAATTAATGGCTTTCGTGCCTTTTGTAAACATTTAAATTGATGTACGTTTAAATGGAACTTGTGGAATGGTTTACATATTTAATTGGGGCATAAATGTGTATTATAAAAAAAAAACAAAAAATTATCGTATGGAATACGGGTTGGGTTGTTTCATTAGATATAATAACAATGGGATTAATTACATTTAACAAGGTCGTTAACATAAAGGTTTCGAAACAACACTTACATGTAACGACTAACGATGATTTAACGACACAGTTAAAATGTGTGTATATATATATATATATATATATATATATATATATATATATATATATATATATTGTATTAAGATGTATTAATACACATTTGAAGGACTTCAATACATATATCAAAACACTCTTACTTAACAAAAATAATCACAATTGTATTCCCATTTGTTTTCATCAAGAATTCTACTCGTATTCGCTCGGTATTTGCACTCGTATTATACCCAGCTTCTAGATGTATTTACTATTGGTATATACCAATAAAAATCTGCTCCTTAGCAGCCTTAAATGATTAAGGAACATGTGGAACCAACCATTTGTCAAGTAGCATGAATTATTTAGCAAGAAAACAAAATTAGGAAACTTTTCTTTCTTTATAAACTAAAAACGTTTTTATGCATACACACCATTTCTTCCTTCCATTTTCTCATACTTACACTCTCAATTCTCTCTCAAAATACTCCTAACTTCATACTTGATCATCTTCAAATATTTTCCCCATCATTTAGCTTCAATTACAAGCTTTAATCATCATAAAAACAACCTAGAATCAAGAAGTTGCAAGATTACTTCCAATCTTTTTAATCCAATCCAACAACTCATCAAAGATCAAGAATTTCCATATAATCTCAGTAACTTTTCATTCTTAATCATGGTAATAATCATATCTAAGCTTTGGTTTAATTCCTATAAACATAACTACCTTAAATCAAGTAGTAATCTTACTTGAACTTGTTTTCGTATCATGATTCTGCTTCAAGAACTTCCAAGCCATCAAAGATCCTTTGAAGCTCAAGTTATTTTCTCATCATTTCTAGTAGGTTTACCTACTATACTTGAGGTATTAATGATGTTCATAACATCATTCGATTCATATATATATAACTATCTTATTCGAAGATTTAAACTAGTAATCACTAGAACATAGTTTAGTTAATTCTAAACTTGTTCGCAAACAAAGTTAATCCTTCTAACATAACTTTTAAAATCCACTAAACACATGTTATATATCTATATGATATGCTAACTTAATGATTTAAAACCTGTAAACACGAAGAACACCGTAAAACCGGACATACGCCGTCGTAGTAAAACCGGGGGCTGTTTTGGGTTGGATAATTAAAAACTATGATAAACTTTGATTTAAAATTTGTTCTTCTGAGAAAATGATATTTCTTATGAACATGAAACTATATCCAAAAATCATGGTTAAACTCAAAGTGAAAGTATGTTTTTCAAAATGGTCATCAAGATGTCGTTTTTCGACAGAAATGACTACCTCTTTCAAATATGACTTGTAACCTGTAACTCTGACTATAAACCACTACTTTTTCAGTTTAGTTCTAAATAATACAGTTCATTGTAAAACCATAGCAATTTGATTCACTTTAAACGGAGTTGTAATGAATATTTGGCGAGCAAAACAAAATCTGCTAAAAGTAACGTTGTATGGACGAAATTTATATTGTAAAAACTATATTAACCATATCCTTGCTAACTTTTCCTATATATATTTAGACATGTTATCATTAGTATAATAAAATATTATAATCTTAGTTAATTCTGAGATTGTATATATATATAATAATCTTGGTACATTCCATGACAATAAGTATACAATACGTTTTGATAAATCCAAAGACAATAAGTATACAATACGTTTTGATAAATTCTAAGACAATACGTATACAATACGTCTCTGGGTTGATGCAAAGACAATACATATACAATACGTCGTGGGGTAATTCTAAGATTATATATATACCGATTATTAGACTGTTGGACATTTCGGACTATTTTGGACTACTAACAAAGGACTACTAACATAAAAATGTTAAAAATTAATATATAAGTATTCTATGTACTTGTTTTATTTTATTCACATGTCGTATTATTATTATCTGAATCATTATTATTGTTATAGGTTCGTGAATCCAAGGACGACTGCCATATTTTTAATAAGCTGAAAACTTATTATTAATATACTTTTACTACCGTGAGTATATAGTCCCATTTTGAAACTCTAAAAATATTTTGGGATTAGAATACATGCATTTTATGTTTTACGCCATGGACGCAAGTACTTAAAATATATTCTACGTTGAGTTGTACCACATTGCATATCTTCCCTAATAGTTTGGTAACTAATATTTACATGTTGTAAGAGCATGTAAGCGCGAATCCTATTGATAGATTTATCGGGTTTAACAACCCCAACCGGGCTAGTCGCTCTAGTATCGTAAACAGTTGCATAGTACTTCTTTTTTACTACACTTGGTACAGTGTAGGGAGATTTAATAATAAAGGGAATATGCTACATTTATGGTTAAGTATGGTTACCGAAGCGCTCAAAAACTTATAGAATATCTTTATTGAAATATTTATAACTATGAAATCTTGTGGTCTATATTTATATCGTTGCTAGCTTTAAACCTATATATCTCACCAACCTTTGTGTTGACTGTTTAAGAATGTTTATTCTCAGGTCCTTAAGAAAGTCTTCCGCTGTTGCATTATCTGAGCAAGCTGTGCATGGAGTCTCATGCTTTTGTTTAAATGAAGTGTTGCATTCAATAAAACCTTTGTCATGTATTATATTCGACTGTTATGTCACGTGTATAGTATTTGGAAACCGATGTATTATGGGGATTATTTCTTAAATAATCGCCCACTTGTTTAAAACATGCATTATGTATAATAAGGGTGTGTCTTTTTATGAAACGAATGCAATATTTTCTAAAAAGTATCATATAGAGGTCAAATACCTCGCTATGGGACCAATGAATAACGTACCGCGTTTATAGTAATATGGATGAGTCGTTTCACGTATTGTTGCATCACCTTCATAAATTGAATATTACAGAAGTGTGTGCCTCTATCACTTATTATCGCACGGGGAGCTCCAAATCTGCAGAAGAGTCTCTTCAGGAAATTGGTGACGACTTTGGCATCATTAGTTGGAAATGCTTGAGCTTTGACCCATCTGGAGACGTAATCTACTACTACGAGGACGTATTCTTTCCCGTTAGACTTTGGGAATGAGCCCATGAAGTCTAATCCCCATATATCGAAGATTTCGCAAGCTTGGATATTAGTCCGAGGCATCTCATTCTTCATAGAGATATTACCTTACCTTTGGCATGCGTCGCAACGCTTTACAAGCTCTTGCGCATCTCAGAATATAGACGACCAATAGTGTAGCGACCCGACAAAATCGTCATTGACGGAGCCGTCTACTTAGGTCCCGTTACGTGGTCATAAGTCTTTAAAACAACGTTGACCAAAACTATGTCGCATTCATTTCAGAAGTAAAGATGTTTCAAGGTTTACAAAGTAGTTCGACTACTAGTTACATAACAAAGTTTAAAGTACAATTGAAACATATTCGACACAATTTGAAAGTAGCCAAAAGACGCTCCACGTTTGCATGTATACTCGACATCCAAGCAAGTATCAAAAGTAATGAGCGGAAGCATGTATCACAAAACATTCAAGGACCTGAGAAAAACATAGAAATCTGTCAACGAAAACGTTGGTGAAATTATAGGTTTAAGTAAGTAAGTACAAGTGAACTACAAGATTTGCAACATTTATATAATAGTAAACCACTCCAAAATTTGTTTCACGAGCACCCAATTATCAATGCTTAACATTCCTTCCATAGAACCCCATCACAATAGTGTTAGAACATACACTGTTTCTCGAAAATATATTTCATTCGTAGACGGTAGCGAACCGCCTGAATGAGGGTTTGTCAAACCCATATGGCCATATAACATAAGTTCTCGCTTACACCCGGCAAGTGTAACTAATGATAATTGAATTGAGGATTTTTGTTCAAACTCGTATGTAGAATGTTTGTTTTCCTGTACTTGTGTTCACTTAGTAAAAAGAAACGTTTATGTTTTCTCATCCCAATTGTAAGTTCAAAAGAGTAAAAGTGGGACTATGATCTCACCTTGAGTGCACGAGTAAAAGAGTACTTCAACAAGTAAACGTGTGCAAAGAACAAAGCTAGTCTTGACCTAAACAAATTGGTCGTATCAATAACGGTAAACACGATAGGTCAGAGTGTTCAATTAGTCCTATGGCTCGTTATGACTCGATCATTATAGCATGTGAATCAAATTATCAAGTTTCATGCAAGGTACAAGTTTAAAAGCATGTTAAGATGATTACATAAGTATTTGGTTAAGTTTGATTAAAAGTCAACTTTGGTCGGGTCAAAGTCAACGAAAAAGTCAACACGTTCGGGTCGGGTCCCGAACTATTTTTCTGATGTTTTTATTCATATATAAGCATGTTAGAACAAGTTACATGTGCATCGGAGGTACGTAGCATAGCAAACATTTTTCGAATTTTGACCATGTAGGTCAGAACCCAAACACGGCAAATGCCGCGCCGCGACCAAGGAGGGCCGCGCCGCGACACTTAACGTGGTCTGGTGCCTGGTCAGTTTCAATTGTCCAAGTCCAAATCCAAACTTCATTTAAACACAAAACACAAACCTTAAACTCTTACGACACGTATCTTATATCATTGGAAAGGTAATTTGACAAGGAACACAACTAAACACGTTTCATCAATCAAAAACATCATTTGCAAATATTGAGTTTCCAAATTAAATGGTCAATTAATGCTCCTCATTAATGTTTCAATTTCATAAATGCATAATTTCGATTCGGGAATTAAATGCACACATGTGATACGCCGTTTCGTAGATAATTATGCATACAATGCAACTAAACACTTACCAACAACAATTCATGGCATTCAAAGCATCAAAGGTTCATTTCAAGTTCATCAAACCCTAACCCAAATCCACCAAAGTCAATAATCAAGTTTATGAAGTTTTCTAAAGCAACCTACACATCAAATTGAAGCTAGTGATACTAGGAACACATTTAATACTTTCACTTTATCATAACAATAACATTAAATCATCCAAAATTCAAAATCAAAAACACACTTTTCATGTTCATGCTAGTTACACTAAAACAACGAGATCGAACATATAAATCATATATTCATGTTAGACTTGAGCCATAGACACTAATTAACAACTTTATAAGTTAAAAACATCAAGAACACAAAATCTAGTGATTTTAGAAAGTTACCCAAATGTAATGAAATTGGTGTGGAATTGAAGAGGAAGTTGCAAGGATTCCAAAAATGCAATTTGTTTGGATTGGTGCTTGCTCGATTTGATGTAGATGGAGAATCTTTAGATTGGTGTTTGAGAGAATATGTTGAAAGTATTAAAGAAAAATGGAAAAGGAAAAGGAGGTGGGTGTGACTAGTCCATCTAGTCACATCTTTGTTCAATTGGCGAAACTAGTCCCTCGAGTTCGGTTGAGGGTGCGTGAATTACCTAAACGAGATAATTTAAATGCGTATCAACGGGAGATGTTATAAATATATAACGGACTTTAAAATGAATAAACGGAAAGTAAAGGGAAAAAGGCAGGATGTTACATTACCTACTCCTTAAAAGAAATTTCGTCACGAAATTTAAGTAGGCGTAGTAGTCGTTGTTTCTTCCTCGAGATCTTGCATTTCTGAATTCACGAATAGATGAGGATACTTCCTTTGCATTTGATCTTGTCTTTCCCAAGTAAACTCGGGTCCCCTTTTGGCGTTCCAACGGACCTTGACAATTAGAATTCGGTTTTGTTTTAACATTTTGACGGAGGTGTCCACAATTTCAATCGGTTCCTCCACGAAATGAAGTTTGTCATCAATGGTAAGCTCTTCGAGAGGGATGACGATATCTGAAGCATCCTGTTCATATCGAATATAAACGTCACGTATTCATTGGTGTCATTGCGAGGTATTGACCTCTATATGTGACATTTTTTTTAAAAATCTGCATACGTTTTTATGATACAAACCATAATCTTTATTATAACCAAAGGCTTAAACCACATAATAATAATTATCATTTGGCGATAATCTTAGTCTTACAAACTTTACATTTGATAATAACAATACGATTTCCAACATATTTCACATTACAAATCTTCCGGTATGCAGTTTTATTTTTGACACAAATATGCATACTCCAAATCTTGCTTAAATTTGGCATAATGCAGCGGAAGCTTTTAATTATCACCTGAGAATAAACATGCTTAAAACGTCAACATAAAGTTGGTGAGATATAGGTTTAATGCTAGCAGCGTTATAAATATAGACCACAAGATTTCATATACATAAACGTTTTAATAAAAATATTCTAAGTGGTTGAGCACTTGATAACCATACTTAACATTTAATCAACGTCGCATATTCCCTTTACTATGAAATCTCACTACACCGTACCAAGTATAGTTACCGAAATGAAGTACTGTGCAACCGTTGAATACTGGTCGTCCAGTCCGGTTGGGGTTGTCAGGCCCGATAGATCTATCAACAGGATTCGCGTTTACAATACCGCATGTAAATAGTAGTTACCAAGTTACAGGGAAGTATGCCAGTGGTACAACTCAACATAGAATATATATTTTTAATCACTTGTGTCCATAACGTAAATCATAAAGTGCATGTATTCTCATCTCGAAATATTTAGAGTTTAAAAGTGGGACTATATACTCACTTTTGCCTTGAAGATATTTGATAATGCTAAAAATGAACATATATTTCATAGCATTATCCCTCAAGAAAGACAAGCTTTTAGTTGTGATTGTTCTATTTACAAGTAATATTCGTTTAAATAATAAAAGGTGAAGACAAAAGACAGATTCGACAAAATGAAGACGCAAACGACCAAAAAGCTCAAAAGTACAAAATACAATCAAAGTGGTTCCAATTTTTGATTAGAAACATCTCAAAATTACAAGAGTACAAGAAGCAAAACGCAAAATACAAGATATTAAATTGTACGCAAGGACATTGAAAAATCCGGAACCGGGACTAAAGTCAACTCTCAACGCTCGACGCAACTGACCGAAAATTACAAGTCAACTATGCCTATAAATATAATATAATATATATATAATTATAATAAAATTATATATATTATATATTATAAAAAATCTGGCGGCTATGAGCTGAATGACAGCTGAAACCGACGGCCATGCGATCGCATGGCCTGGAGGAAGAAATCCCATGCGATTGCATGGCAAGCTGGGACAGGCCTCACCTATAAATCTCGCATGTTTTGGACGTAAAAAACACACCTTTTTCTAATTTCTTTCTCTTATCTAATGTACCAAGTATCACTCCAATTAGTAATCTCAATTTGTAATTTTAATTTTAAGTTAGTGATAATAATAAGGTTGGGTTAGTCGGATGTTTTAAAGTCTTGTAAGTCGGAACTCTGTCCGTGTAACGCTACGCTATTTTTAATCACTGTAAGTTATGGTTAATGTTATTTTTAAATTAATGTCTCGTAGCTAAGTTATTATTATGCTAATTTAAGACGAAGTAATCATGATGTTGGGCTAAATATTAAAATTGGGTAATTGGGCTTTGTACCATAATTGGGGTTTAGACAAAAGAACGACACTTGTGGAAATTAGACTATGGGCTATTATTGGGTTTTTATATTAACTAAACGATATCTCGTTAATTTAATATATAGACTTATAATTTGACGTATTTATATATAACCACATACGCTTGACTGTGTACGGTGGGCGGGATATCTATAAATACCAATAATTGTTCATTTTACCGGACACGGAACTGGATTAATAGTTAATAGACTTGTTGAAACAGGGGTGGATTACATTCAAGGGTAATTGGTGTAATTGATAACAAAGTAGTAAAACCTTGGTTTACACGTAGTCGATAACCTGGTGTATTCATTAAACAAAGTATTAAGACCTTGTTACAATTCGAATCCCCAATTAGTTGGAATATTTGACTTCGGGAATAAGAATAATTTGACGAAGACTTTCGCACTTTATATTTATGACTGATGGACTATTATGGACAAATCCGTATAGACATATCGAATAATCCAGGACAAAGGACAATTAACCCATGGGAATAAACTAAAATCAACACGTCAAACATCATGATTACGGAAGTTTAAATAAGCATAATTCTTTTATTTCATATTTAATTGCACTTTTAATTATCGCACTTTTATTTATTGTCATTGTATTTAATTGCACTTTTAATTATCGTACTCTTTAATTATCGCAATTTTATTTTATCACACTTTTATTTTTCGCAATTTCATTATCGTTATTTACTTTACGCTTTAAATTAAGTTATATTTATTTTTAATATTTTACATTAGGTTTTAACTTTGACTAAAGTTTTAAAAATCGACAAACCGGTCATTAAACGGTAAAAACCCCCTTTTATAATAATAATATCACTTATATATATATTTGTATTTTTATAAATTTAAAACTAATATAGCGTTAAGCTTGTTTAAGAGTTCCCTGTGGACGAACCGGACTTACTAAAAACTACACTACTGTACGATTAGGTACACTGCCTATAAGTGTTGTAGCAAGGTTTAGGTATATCCATTCTTTAAATAAATAAATATTTTGTGTAAAATTGTATCATATTTAATAGTATTTCGTTATAAAAATAATACTATTTCCTAGTACACCTCGCAGACATCAAGTATTTTTGGCGCCGCTGCCGGGAAAAATTCTGCTTAAACGCCGGAAGCGCAACGCTATATATATATAAAAAAAAACTCTCGAGGCCCAGTACTGTAGTAGCCCAAGGCCTGGCCCGAAATCTTAGCTCATGCGATCGCATGAGCCCGAAGGCAAATTCTCATGCGATCGCATGAGGATACCTGACACGCCAACTGTTGACCTAGTTCAGCATTAATTACGGAGTATATTTTAATTATAATTAATTAAACCCTAATTAGGTTTAGTTTTTAATATTATTTAGTTTTAGTTTTTATTTAATTTGTAATTTAAGTTTATTTAGTTTTTATAAATTATAAAATTAATAGTTTTATAAAATAAATAATATAAAAATAATATTTTTATAAAATTGTACTTTTTATAACTTTAAGTATATTTTTTATCTTTTTATTCGTTTTAGCGTAATATTTATATTTTTCGCTCGTTTTTAGTTTTAAGTCATAGTTTTTGCCATAGTTATTTTTACTTCTAGATTTTTAGACTTTGCCGTAAAATCACTTAAGTGCTTTTTCTTTAGACTAAGATTTAGGTGCTTTAGAATTTTGTGACGCCTTTTTAAGTTTTAGTACCTTTTTAAGTTATTGTCATTTGGGATATAGTTTTTCTTTTAAGCTTTAATATTTTTAGACGCAACTTTTAATTCTTAGTTTTTAATTCCTTTTTAGGTTTCGACGCGCTACTTTCTTATTTCTATTATTTTTTGACCTTTTATTTTTTGACCTTTTTCGACGCGCTCTTTTTCTTTCTTATTTCTCGACATTCTAGTTTTAGGACTTAGATTTTTTTTTTTCTATTTCTTCTCTAAAATTTCTTTAAATTACGAAAAATTATTTTAAGCGGTTAAATTGATAGACATCAAAATTTTCTGGTTCGTAGTAATAGTTGGATTTGTACGTGGACCGGGTTATTGGAGCCAAACAGTACTCAATTATATTGAGACCAAACGAATCCTGCCCCTCTGCTGCATATTTTGGCTATTCGAAACGTGGGCAAAATCAGAAAAGTCTATTAATTGGATAACTTATATAATTTTTCTTATTTTTATAACTAATAGGATATTCAGTGAATGCACCGAGCAAAACGTTCACCACCTTTTGTACGTTCACCACCTGTAACTCGATCAAGACATCTAGCAAATATTGTCGCCGTTGATTTTTCTTTAGAATCGCCATCCAGTCGACCAAGTATTCCAATTCAAATTTCCGATAATCCATTTTTTGAACCCGACCTCATAATTGAGAATCTGGAGAATATTCAGGGATAATTCATAGATCCTGAACCATTAATCTTTCCTCCGAAACCACCAATCATTCAAACGGAGATTGTCGAGGAACGAACCATTAAATCAGAATCCTCTAGTGATTCAGATTCAACAAATTCAATCATGGAAAATCTGGAACCTCTAAGTATGGAAGACCGAATGAAAGCTAAACGGGCCAAGGTCACGCAATTACTCAACCTGACATTAATGCGCCAGATTATGAAATCAAGGGACAAATTCTACACATGGTAACTAATCAATGCCAATTTAGTGGTGCGCCGAAGGAAGATCCAAATGAACATCTTCGTACCTTTAATAGGATCTGCACACTATTTAAAATAAAAGAAGTGGAGGATGAACAGATATATCTCATGTTATTTCCCTGGACTTTAAAGGGAGAAGCCAAAGATTGGTTAGAATCGTTACCTGAAGGGGCGATTGATACATGGGACGTTTTAGTTGAAAAATTTCTTAAACAATTCTTTCCGGCATCTAAAGCCGTAAGACTTCAAGGAGAAATTGTTACGTTCACACAAAAGCCAAACGAAACTCTATATGAGGCGTGGACAAGATTTGGAAAGTTATTGAGAGGATGTCCGCAACATGGTTTAGACACTTGTCAAATAGTACAAATATTCTACTAAGGATGCGACATCACAACAAGAAAAGACATCGATATAGCAGATGGTGATTCCATTATGAAGAAAATAGCAACTGATGCTTACAAAATTATTGATAACACTGCTTCCCACTCACATGAGTGGCACCAAGAAAAAGATATCGTTAGATCATCTAAAGCAGCTAGAGCCGATTCTAGCCATGACTTAGATTCCATTTTTGCAAAGATAGATGCTGTCGAGAGACGAATGGAAAAGATAACTAAAGATATCCACTCAATACGAATTAGTTGTGAGCAGTGTGGAGGACCACATTTGACAAAAGATTGTCTTAGTATTGAACTAACAATGGAACAAAGAGAGGATGTTTCATACATAAACCAAAGGCCTGGAAATAATTATCAGAATAATTATCAACCGTCAAGACCGATCTACAATCAAAATCAGAATTATAACCGAAATGTTCCATACAATAACCAACAAGGTCCAAGTAATCAACAAGTATCCAATAATACTTACAATCAACAAAGACCTATTTTTCAAAACAAACCACCACAAACCGATGATAAAAAGCCAAATTTAGAAGATATGATGTCGAAGCTAGTTGATTCTCAAACACAATTTTTCACATCTCAGAAACAAACCAATGAACAAAATGCTCAAGCATTTAGAAATCAACAAGCTTCTATTCAAAATCTAGAACAAGAAGTAAGCAACCTAGCAAGGTTAATAGGTGAAAGAAAACCGGGAAGTCTACCAAGTGATACAAATGCTAACCCCCGGAATGAAACAGCTAAAGCCATTACCACGAGAAGTGGTATTACCCTTAAACCACCTGAAATACCTGTAATTTCTGATGAAGCTATTCCTACTCCACAAGAACCACAACCTGAGCAAGATAAGAAAAAAGAACCGGTAGTTAAAAAGGTTAATGAAGATAACACAGTTAAGGCTAAACCTTATGTTAAACCATACCAACCACCACTTCCTTACCCGAGTAAAATGAGAAAAGAGAGAATTGAAGCCGAGCAATCCAAATTTTTGGATATTTAAACAGATAAATGTAAATCTTCCTTTCATTGATGTGATTTCAGGAATGCCTAGATATGCTAAATTCTTGATAGATCTAATCACAAATAGAAAGAAAATGGAAGAACTCTCGGCTGTTACTATGAATGCTAATTGTTCAGCAGTGATGTTGAATAAGATACCAGAAAAATTATCAGATCCAGGAAGTTTCACAATTCCATGTTTTCTGGGTAGTCTTAGTTCAATAGAAGCATTGGCAGACTTAGGTGCTAGTATAAATTTAATGTCGTATTCATTATACGTTAAACTAGACCTTGGAGAATTGAAACCAACACGAATAAGTATACAACTAGCCGATAGATCAGTAAAATATCCTAGAGAGATAATGGAGAATATGCTAGTTAAAGTTGGTACTTTAGTATTTCCAGTAGATTTTGTTATTCTGGACATGGAAGAAGATTCTCGAGTACCTCTCATATTAGGAAGACCATTCTTAAACACGGCCAAGCAATAATAGACGTGTTTGGAAAGAAACTGACCCTAATTATAGAGGACGAGAGTGTTACCTTTTCAGTTGATAGAGCCATGCAACAACCGCAATCTGCAGATGATACATGTTATTATATTCAAACTATAGAATCACATGCAGAATTGTTAGAAGAATTTCCAGAATTACAAGGAACAGGAGAATGTTCTTTAGGAGAAGGAACTGAACCAATTGATGAAACTGAAATGTTAGCTACACTTATGGCTAATGGATATGAACCAACAACAGAAGAAATTCAAATGCTAAAAGAGGAAGACAGATATCGATATAAATCATCGATAGAAGAACCACCGACATTAGAGTTAAAGCCACTTCCAAACCATTTGGAATACACTTATTTACATGGTGAATCTGAATTACCTGTAATAATATCGTCTTCTCTTACTGAAAATGAAAAATCTCAACTCATTTCTGTGCTAAAAGCTCATAAACCAGCTATTGCATGGAAGATTCATGACATTAAAGGAATAAGTCCTTCGTATTGCACACATAAAATTCTTATGGAAGAAGGTCATAAAACGTATGTGCAACGTCAATGAAGACTAAATCCTAAAATGCAAGATGTTGTTAAGAAAGAAATTATTAAACTACTAGATGCAGGTCTAATTTATCCAATTTCTGATAGTCCATGGGTAAGCCCAGTTCAATGCGTGCCTAAGAAGGGTGGCATGACTGTCATCACAAATGAGAAAAATGAGCTTATTCCTACTAGGACTGTAACAGGATGGCGGGTTTGTATTGATTATAGAAAATTAAATGACGCCACCAGAAAAGATCATTTTCCCTTACCTTTTATTGATCAAATGTTGGAAAGATTAGCCGGAAATAGTTACTATTGTTTTCTTGATGGTTTTTCCGGATATTTTCAAATTCCAATAGCACCCGAGGACCAAGAGAAAACCACGTTCACGTGCTCTTATGGTACTTTTGCTTACAAGTGCATGCCATTTGGACTTTGCAACGCCCCTGCAACCTTTCAAAGGTGCATGATGGCGATTTTTCACGACATGATAGAAGAATGCATGGAAGTTTTCATGGATGACTTTTCAGTCTTCAGTGATACTTTTGAATCATGTCTAGTTAATCTTGAACGAATGCTTATTAGATGCGAACAATCAAATCTAGTACTTAATTGGGAGAAATGTCATTTCATGGTTAAAGAAGTCATCGTTCTTGGACATAAAATTTCAAAGGAAGGAATTGAAGTGGATAGAGCTAAAGTAGATGTAATTGCTAAACTTCCACATCCCACCAATGTTAGAGGAGTTAGGAGTTTTCTAGGGCATGCCGGTTTTTAACGACGTTTTATAAAAGATTTTTCTAAAATTGCCACTCCTATGAATAAACTCCTAGAAAAGGATGCTCCATTCATCTTTTCAGATGAATGTATCAAATCTTTTAATATACGTAAAGAAAAACTCACTAATGCGCCGATCATGATAACTTCAAATTGGAATCTACCGTTTGAACTTATGTGCGATGCAAGTGATTTTGCAATGGGAGCCGTTTTGGGACAAAGGATTGAAAAACGATTTAAACCTATATATTATGCTAGTAAGACGTTACAAGGAGCACAAACGAATTACACAACTACTGAAAAAGAACTCCTTGCCATTGTCTTTGCTTTTGACAAATTTCGTTCATATCTCGTTCTAGCAAAAACGGTGGTCTATACCGACCATTCTGCTCTTAGATACCTATTTTCAAAACAAGATGCCAAACCAAGATTAATCCATTGGATCTTACTCTTACAAGAGTTTGATATTGAAATCCGAGATAAAAAGGGAGCAGAAAATCTCGCCGCTGATCATCTTTCTCGTCTTGAAAATCCTGAATTAAAAGTTCTAAATGAATCGACCATACAAGACAACTTTCCTGATGAATATCTATTGAAGATAGATTATAATGAAATTCCATGATTTGCAGACTATGCAAACTACTTAGTATGTGGATTCCTTGAAAAAGGATTATCGTATCAAAAACGAAAGAAATTCTTTAGTGATATAAAACACTATTTCTGGGAAGATCCACATTTGTTTAAAAGTTGTCCTGATGGAATAATACGCCGATGTGTATTCGGAGATGAAGCTAGTAAAATCTTAAATCATTGTCACACAGGACCAACATGAGGGTATTATGGGCCTCAACTAACAGCAAGAAAAGTTTACGATGCTGGATTCTATTGGACTACAATTTACAAAGACGCACACCTTCTTTACAAATCCTGTGATGCTTGTCAAAGGGCCGGAAAAATAAGTCAACGTGATGAAATGCCACAAAATGTCATTCAAGTATGTGAAGTATTTGACATTTGGGGTATTGACTTTATGGGTCCATTTCCAAAATCTCATAATAATCTCTACATTCTCGTTGCCATTGATTATGTATCTAAATGGGCGGAAGCACAAGCTCTCCTAACTAACGATGCACGAGTTGTAGTCAACTTTTTAAAACGTCTTTTTGCAAGGTTTGGAACACCGAAAGCTTTAATAAGTGATCGGGGTACTCATTTTTGTAACAATCAACTTGAGAACGTTCTTAAAAGATATGGAATAACTCATAAAATCTCCACCGCATATCATCCACAAACAAGTGGACAAGTTGAAAATACCAACCGAGCTTTAAAACGTATTCTAGAGAAAACCGTAGGATCAAATCCGAAAGAATGGTCCATTAAATTGGAGGATGCACTCTGGGCATTTAGAACAGCCTACAAAACTCCAATTGGAACCACACCTTTTAAACTCGTTTACGGAAAAGCATGTCATCTTCCAGTAGAAATTGAACACAAAGCATTTTGGGCTTTGAAGACATGTAATCTTGATTTACATGAAGCTGGACGTCTACGGTTAAGTCAATTAAACGAATTAGAAGAATTAAGACTTGAAGCATACGAAAATTTGTTAATCTATAAGGGAAGAACGAAGAAATGGCATGATAAAAGAATCAGAAGTTCAAAAGAATTTAAAGAATGAGACATAGTTCTTCTTTTCAATTCACGATTCAAGCTATTTCCTGGAAAATTGAAATCAAGATGGTCTGGACCATTCATAGTCAAAAGAGTTTTCCCATATGGAACAGTAGAGTTAATAAATTAAAATGGGATTGAATTTAAAGTTAATGGTCACAGAGTTAAACATTACATACATGGTCCGATGGAAGTTGACAATGAAGTCAATCATAATTTCACCACCCAAGAAAACCCTAAAAATGAAAACATAAATATGTTATCAACAACATATGAAAAATCAAAATTGGAAAATAGGGAGGATTCAAATTGGAGTGATGAAGAAGAATTCTTATACAAACCTCCCATTCCAAGAAATGAAGAAAAATGTGAACAAGAAGTTCAAATAGAAGTGAAAGAACCAAGAAAAGAACACCCGAAAAAGGTTTACAAACCAACTCAACTTACTAAAGCAGGAGACCCGGGTGAATTTATCATTTCTTGCTTGCTTAATGATGGTGCTGTATATAATGGACTCGCAGATTTAGGAGCAAGTGCAAATATTATGCCTCTTTCCTTATACAAAAGATTAGGTATGGGTAAATTAAATCCAACCAAAATAGGTGTTCAATCATTTGACCTAACCATTAAACACCCGGTTGGAATAGCAAATAATTTACTTGTTAACGTGGGAAGTTTGACCTTTGTTGCAAACTTCATAGTGATTAATATGGAGGAAAACTTTGATATTCCTCTAATTTTAGGTCGCCCATTTTTAGCAACCACCGAGGCATTCATTGATGTAAGAGAATGTAGAATGACACTTAGGGATGGTGATACATCGATCACCTTTGTGAACCGAAAGTTTAGATCTCCACCAACCAAAACTGTTAAATCAATAAAAATGTATAAGTGTGGGAAAGATGAAGAAAAACTTAATGATGATCCGATCACAAAGAACCCCGTTGATGATAAGAAATTAGATGAACCCGTTTTTAACAGTTCAACGAAGAAACTTTATAAACGGATTCACGATGCTAAGATTAAGGGAAACTTTAAGTTATGTAACCGATTAATATCCAATTTATCGCCAAAAGAAAAGGCGATGTTAGTTGAATTTGTGAAAGTTACGGAGAAAATCAATAAATGGATTGAAGTAAAAGTCAGAGATATACAAGTTGTTGATGATCCAATTGAAAATAACGTTAATCATAATTTCAAATAAGTGTAAGGAGGATCGAATCTTTTTAGGGTAATATGTATTTCTGTTAGAGTTAGATTTTCTGTTTTCGTGTAGTTCTCGAAAATGGAACTCGAATGATCTTTCCCTAGCAGACCCTAAAGAACTAGTCTTTTCCCCCCATTCTGAATTTTTATTTTTTTTAGGTTTTACGAGATGAAGACTTCCTGTGAATTAAACCATGGTCTAATGCTACATGCTTTGATCACTAAACGTAATAATGACACCCTTCCAAGTGAAATAGTATCATTAATCAGAGATAAATTGGACGGAGTAAGAAAAGAATCCAGAAACAAAAATAATAAGTTACAATTTGGTAAAGGAAAATCAAAATCCGCAGCGAAAAGAAGAGTACGACACCTTGAAAGATGTCACAAATGCGGAAAATGGTCACACGAAGGAAAATGCTCGACGAATCAGACATATTCCAATACCGAATTTGTTACTTTATGCAGAGACGGACCGTTCATATGTTTAGAAGAAAAAACGTTGAATGCTCAAGGTTACGCCTATGTAGCTATGGAAAACCAATTAGTCTGACCATCTTATGAGTGGGCTAGAGCATATCACTAAGAAATCTATCTCACAGGTAAGTATGTACAATTTTCATTTTTATTTTTATTTTTAACCTTTTGATAATAAACGCTAAATCGTTCGCTATAAAGTATTAAATTGGTATTCAATAAAATTAGGTATGCGTAACCGAAATTATTGATATCATACAAAAATTTATTACGTCACTGCGAAATTTACCGTTTATTCTTAAGGTATAAATATCTTTAATCAATCCACCCAAAATATTTCAGAAATTCGTCAGGAGTAAAACTAGGTAAAATAGTCAAAATTACTTTACCAAAAAGAGGGCCGTATATTTTTGATAATATTTGATTGATTAAAGTGGGATAAAAGACCAAAAAGATTTTTAATTTTATTTTTACTTTGTTTTTAAAATTAATATTAAATTAATATTGTAAAACTTTTAAAAATCAATATATTTAAAATTGTAAATATTAATATAAGTTTGTATGTATAAAAACAAAAATATAATATAAGTTTGGTGTGAATTTTTAATAATAATATGAATTTTTAATTTTATGCATTTTAAATTTAGGTTTGGTGTGAATTTAAAAAACAAAAATTTACTTTATTTCGTTAAGTTAAAAATATGATTTTTAAAAATTCGTCGTAAGTTGAAGACTAGGTCATTGAACCGAAATTGCTTTACCCAAGGGAGGGACGAGAACTTTTATTATCATTATTTTTAATCTTATTGAATTAAAGTATGCCAAAAATATTTAAAAAACCCAAAAATCTTTACTTTTAAAACCGCGCTTTGAATTGACAAATTTTAAAATTTTGTCGAGAGACGGACTAGGACAACGATCCGAAACGCCCTCATCCTAAAAAGAAACAAATTTTTAAAATTTTATTAATTATATGTTTTATAAGTTATAAGGTTTTATAAAAAAATAAAAAAAATAAAAAAAAAATCACTGTACCCGGACCCCCATGCGATCGCATGGGGTTTGCACTCCAACCTCATGCGATCGTATGAGGCAGAAAAATTGGCCAGGATCAAAAGTCAGTCGACCTGCTTCTGCCTCACACCAACACACTCACAACACATACGAAAACACACTCAAAACCTTTCAATTTTCATCAAATTTTCACCAAATTAAACCAAATTTCTCGTTACAATCCGTTCTAAACATGAATTTGATAAGGAGTTTATCAAAAAGGGTAACAATTTCACCCCTAAATCTCTTTAAATTTGATTTTAAGTGTTCTTGAGCTATATTTTTCATAATTTGATTTTGTTAATTTCTAGTGTAATTAGTGTTAAATTGTTAGTATTTTATGCATGTATAACCTAGCTTGATGTTATTTAACATGATTTGAAGCCAAAATCTTCAAAAATTTTAGAAATCTAGGGTTTGTGTTCTTGAGCAATTTGGGACTTTTTGATATAAACAGGTTATGGCCGATTTTTGTCATGAATTATTAATAAATTGAGTAGTGTAACATGTTTAGGTAGTTAAATGATCCAAACATTGATCCTAAACATGATTTTTGGAGATTAAAGTGGACTTTTTAGGTGCAAAATTCATGAACTTGATTAATTTGATATAATTGCCATTTGAAACTTGTTTAATTGTTAGTAATGACTATTTTGACATGTTATTTGAGTTAAATGCTTATGAACTTTGTCTACATTTTCATATGTGCTTATTTGAAAAAGTATAGAATTGTAAAAATTATGAAAATGCATATAAGTTTAAGTTTGATTTAACATGTTATTGTGATTGTTTTAAATTGTTATTTTGCTAACACTAATGCATATTTGGATGCACAAATTTTGAGTTTAATGTGTTTTGCAGAGAGCCGATACTGGAGGTTCATCATCATCATCATCTAGACGACCCGCTCCAGCTCCAGAACCAGAACCAGAAATGCAATATGAACCCGAGCAAGAACCACAACAGGAATGTGACGACCCGGAAATTTCCGACCAAATTTAAACTTTAATCTTTATATTATTTCGACACGGTAAGCATAGTTTGTTAAGTTAAATCTCAAGAATTTTAAACTGTGTTCATACATTCATTATAACCTCGACCAAATTCCGACGATTCACGAACCGTTATATATAAATAGATATGTATATATATATATATATATATATATATATATATATATATATATATATATATATATATATATATATATATATATATATATATATATATATATATATATATTATAACTTGAGAATATTAATAAAGTATTAAACGTATAATACTTTACACGAACGTATTTATTTCAATATGATTTTTGACGAAATTAAAAAAATATATTAAATGATTGAATTATCAGAAACATTGAATTATGATTACAAGTCTCTGTTGAGAGGTCCACTATGATTTGAGAAAATCTATTCCTCTTAACGATATTCAGAATAATTTGTAAAGCTATTTATAAATAAAACCAAAAAGTGTCATTTACGAAAGTTAGACAAAAGTTAGTGGAGAATTGGTTTCCATAATATTCTATTAATCTATTTTCAAACGTACAAAGACGTTTTCAGTTTAAAAAGAACTTTATTATTAAAACGTATATAACTTTTATAAATATCTAAAATCACTTTTGACAACTCATTACTTAACCAGTATAATAAATATAACGATATTTATATTTTATTTCATTAAATATATATAACGATTTAAATTAATATTATATATATTTATACGCGTATTATACATACATAGTTTTTATACTTTTACTATACTTTAACTTTACCTTTACTTTACTTTTACTTTACTTTAACTTTAATAATTCACTTTAATAATTCATACTTTAATAATTCACTTTAATAATTCATACTTTAATAATTCACTTTAATAATTCATACTTTAATAATTCACTTTAATAATTCATACTTTAATAATTTATTTTAATAATTCAAAAATCTATTGTAAATAGAATTTAATAGGTTTCATTATTTCATAGAAACTTGAAAATATATTTCTCTAAACTCTCTCAATCGATTTATATATATATATATATATAATTATTTATTTCCTCTGTATTATTTCAAGATATTATTAGTATACATAAAATATTACGACGGAGTGCTGTCCGAGTGATTTCAAAATAGTTTTTTTTTAATGAGTCGAAGCTAAGGAAATTATGGGTTATAGCTATGGAGGTGATGGGTATGAATATTACGACAGAGTGCTGTCCGAGTGATTTCAAAATAGTTTTTTTTGAATGAGTCGAAGCTAAGGAAATTATGGGTTATAGCTATGGAGGTGATGGGTATGCTTCATGGGTATGCTCGTGAGGTCAATCTAGTGTTTATCATCTCCGTTGCGTCTACGTACTTTCCTGAAATATTGAATCTAAATATTGATACATTCGTGAATCCGAGGCCAACCTTGCACTTGTTAAATGACGTCATATGTATTTTTACTACGAAATACAGTATGGTGAGTTTCATTTGCTCCCTTTTATATATATTTTTGGGACTGAGAATACATGCGCTGTTTTTATAAATGTTTTACGAAATAGGCACAAGTACTAAAACTAATTCTACGTGGGTTTAAACCAGAAATATACCCTTAATATTTAAGGTATAAATATCTTTAATCAATTAACCCAAAATATTTCAGAAATTCGTCAGGAGTAAAACTAGGTAAAATAGCCAAAATTACTTTACCGAAAAGAGGGGCGTATATTTTTGATAATATTTGATTGATTAAAGTGGGATAAAAGACCAAAAAGATTTTTAATTTTATTTTTACTTTGTTTTTAAATTTAATATTAAATTAATATTGTAAAACTTTTAAAAATCAATATATTTAAAATTGTAAATATTAATATAAGTTTGTATGTATAAAAACAAAAATATAATATAAGTTTGGTGTGAATTTTTAATAATAATACGAATTTTTAATTTTATGCATTTTAAATTTAGGTTTGGTGTGAATTTAAAAAACAAAAATTTACTTTATTTCGTTAAGTTAAAAATATGATTTTTAAAAATTCGTCGTAAGTTGAAGACTAGGTCATTGAATCGAAATTGCTTTACCCAAGGGAGGGACGAGAACTTTTATTATCATTATTTTTAATCTTATTGAATTAAAGTATGCCAAAAATATTTAAAAAACCCAAAAATCTTTACTTTTAAAACCGCGCTTTGAATTGACAAATTTTAAAATTTTGTCGAGAGACGGACTAGGACAACGATCCGAAACGCCCTCATCCTAAAAAGAAACAATTTTTTAAAATTTTATTAATTATATGTTTTATAAGTTATAAGGTTTTATAAAAGAATAAAAAAAAAATAAAAAAAAATCACTGTACCCGGACCCCCATGCGATCGCATGGGGTTTGCACTCCAACCTCATGCGATCGCATGAGGCTGAAAAATTGGCCAGGATCAAAAGTCAGTCGACCTGCTTCTGCCTCACACCAACACACACACACACAACACATACGAAAACACACTCAAAACCTCTCAATTTTCATCAAATTTTCACCAAATTCAACCAAATTTCTCACTACAATCCGTTCTAAACATGAATTTGATAAGGAGTTTATCAAAAAGGGTAACAATTTCACCCCTAAATCTCTTTAAATTTGATTTTAAGTGTTCTTGAGCTATATTTTTCATAATTTGATTTTGTTAATTTCTAGTGTAATTAGTGTTAAATTGTTAGTATTTTATGCATGTATAACCTAGATTGATATTATTTAACATGATTTGAAGCCAAAATCTTCAAAATTTTTAGAAATCTAGGGTTTGTGTTCTTGAGCAATTTGGGACTTTTTGATATAAACAGGTTATGGCCGATTTTTGTCATGAATTATTGCTAAATTGAGTAGTGTAACATGTTTAGGTAGTTAAATGATCCAAACATTGATCCTAAACATGATTTTTGGAGATTAAAGTGGACTTTTTAGGTGCAAAATTCATGAACTTGATTAATTTGATATAATTGCCATTTGAAACTTGTTTAGTTGTTAGTAATGACTATTTTGACATGTTATTTGAGTTAAATGCTTATGAACTTTGTCTACATTTTCATATGTGCTTATTTGAAAAAATACAGAATTGTAAAAATTATGAAAATGCATATAAGTTTAAGTTTGATTTAACATGTTATTGTGATTGTTTTAAATTGTTATTTTGCTAACACTAATGCATATTTGGATGCACAAATTTTGTGTTTAATGTGTTTTGCAGAGAGCCGATACTGGAGGTTCATCATCATCATCATCTAGACGACCCGCTCCAGCTCCAGAACCAGAACCAGAACCAGAAATGCAATATGAACCCGAGCAAGAACCACAACAGGAATGTGACAACCCGGAAATTTCCGACCAAATTTAAACTTTAATCTTTATATTATTCCGACACGGTAAGCATAGTTTGTTAAGTTAAATCTCAAGAATTTTAAACTGTGTTCATACATTCATTATAACCTCGACCAAATTCCGACGATTCACGAACCGTTATATATAAATAGATATGTATATATATATATATATATATATATATATATATATATATATATATATATATATATATATATATATATATATATATATATATATATATATATATTATAACTTAAGAATATTAATAAAGTATTAAACGTATAATACTTTACACGAACGTATTTGTTTCAATATGATTTTCGACAAAATTAAAAAAAATATATTAAATGATTGAATTATCAGAAACATTGAATTATGATTACAAGTCTCTGTTGAGAGGTCCACTATGATTTGAGAAAATCTATTCCTCTTAACGATATTCAGAATAATTTGTAAAGCTATTTATAAATAAAAACAAAAAGTGTCATTTACGAAAGTTAGACAAAAGTTAGTGGAGAATTGGTTTCCATAATATTCTATTAATCTATTTTCAAACGTACAAAGACGTTTTCAGTTTAAAAAGAACTTTATTATTAAAACGTATATAACTTTTATAAATATCTAAAATCACTTTTGACAACTCATTACCTAACCAGTATAATAAATATAACGATATTTATATTTTATTTCATTAAATATATATAACGATTTAAATTAATATTATATATATTTATACGCATATTATACATACATAGTTTTTATACTTTTACTATACTTTAACTTTACCTTTACTTTACTTTTACTTTACTTTAACTTTAATAATTCACTTTAATAATTCATACTTTAATAATTCACTTTAATAATTCATACTTTAATAATTCACTTTAATAATTCATACTTTAATAATTCACTTTAATAATTCATACTTTAATAATTCATTTTAATAATTCAAAAATTTATTGTAAATAGAATTCAATAGGTTTCATTATTTCATAGAAACTTGAAAATATATTTCTCTAAACTCTCTCAATCGATTTATATATATATATATATATATATATATATATATATATATATACTTATTTCCTCTGTATTATTTCAAGATATTATTAGTATACATAAAATATTACGACGGAGTGCTGTCCGAGTGATTTCAAAATAGTTTTTTTTTAATGAGTCGAAGCTAAGGAAATTATGGGTTATAGCTATGGAGGTGATGGGTATGAATATTACGACGGAGTGCTGTCCGAGTGATTTCAAAATAGTTTTTTTTGAATAAGTCGAAGCTAAGGAAATTATGGGTTATAGCTATGGAGGTGATGGGTATGGTTCATGGGTATGCTCGTGAGGTTAATCTAGTGTTTATCATCTCCGTTGCGTCTACGTACTTTCCTGCAATATTGAATCTCAATATTGATACATTCGTGAATCCGAGGCCAACCTTGCACTTGTTAAATGACGTCATATGTATTTTTACTACGAAATACAGTATGGTGAGTTTCATTTGCTCCCTTTTATATATATTTTTGGGACTGAGAATACATGCGCTGTTTTTATAAATGTTTTACGAAATAGGCACAAGTACTAAAACTAATTCTACGTGGGTTTAAACCAGAAATATACCCTTAGCTTGGTAACATTAAACTACTTGTCTATGTACGGTAGGCGCAAATCTTAAAGATAGATCTATTGGGCCTGACAAACCCCATCCTTACTATGGGATGCTTTAGTACTTCGAGGTTATTTTAAACACACCTGATCTGGTGTACTTCAGAGGGTAAAACATGAACTTTAAGGCTTGTTACCGGGTGCCTACAATTTATAGAATACTTTTATACACTTGCGAGTGTACATATATTTATAAACGGAAATCTTGTGGTCTATTAATATATTGAAATGATTGTTATGATAAACCTATGAACTCACCAACCTTTTGGTTGACACTTTAAAGCATGTTTGTTCTCAGGTATTAAAGAAATCTTCCGCTGTGCATTAGCTCATTTTAAGGATATTACTTGGAGTCATTCATGGCATATTTTGAAAGACGTTGCATTCGAGTCATTGAGTTCATCAAGATTATTATTAAGCCAATTATATTTGGATGTATTATGAAATGGTGTGCATGCCGTCAACTTTCATTGTAAAGAAAGTTTGTCTTTTAAAAACGAATGCAATGTTTGTAAAATGTATCATATAGAGGTCAAATACCTCGTGATGTAATCAACTATTGTGAATCGTTTATAATGTATATGAACGGGTCCTTTCAGTTGGTATCAGAGCGGTGGTCTTAGCGAACCAGGTCTGCATTAGTGTGTCTAACTGATAGTCGTTAGGATGCATTAGTGAGTCTGGACTTCGACCGTGTCTGCATGTCAAAAGTTTTGCTCATCATTTTTGTCGAAAATTACCTACTTATCATTCTTAGTCTAGACACATCTTATTGCACTGATTGCATGAATAGTGTATAGACAAAATTCATATCTTAGCGTATTTGCTAATTCATATCTTAGCGTATCTGTTACTGTAAACTTTGCCTGACATATTCCGTAAATTCCTCCGTAATCTACGAAACCTTTTGCTCTATATAATTAGAATACCACCCGATAGCTGAAAAATCATTTCATATCGAAAAATTCTTTATTCAATCGTACGAAATGGAATTCGTCATTAGTTCAAGTCCCTCGGATTCCGAAATGGAATCCCACTCAAGTTTCGAAAGCAGTGTGACCGGAATGGATCAACCAATTAGTCATCATCTATTCTGGATGAATTGGGGATGGGTTCGTAGCCTCCTTAATCATTGGAGACAAGAAGAAGGTGATCCCTTCCATCCACCACATTGCCCTCTTGGCAAAGAACCTGAAGCACTTACCGGCGAACCTATCTGAAACACCATTTTCTCTCTTATTTCTAGAGTATCTCGTCACGATTACATACTACACCAAATTCTAGATTTTATTTATCTGCTCGTCTGAACCGAAAATCACCCCGGTGTAATAGAAGAAGTCAACGAGCTTCGCGCTCGGGTAGTGGCTTTGGAGAATATGGTGCAAAGGTTACAAACACCGGCAGCAGCACCAGCAGCATAAACAGTACCACCATCAGCAACACCAACAGTACCATCACCACCACCAACAACAACATCCACATCCCACATCGCAACATCACAATCTGTATCTCAAACATCAACGTCATAAACCCTGTAAATATCCAGGAATATCAACAACAACACACGATGAAGTATTAATTCATAAAATTCATTGAAGTGATATCTCTGCGGCAGTTATGTAATCTCCAAAATCTTAGAGATTATTCAATTCTGACCGTAAATCGGATGAGTGAACGGAGATGGTAGAGTAGAAACTTTGATCGAAAATGGTGTACGATTTACAATCTAGAATTATTTTACCAACATCATCAACAGGACCGTAGCATCATCAACACAGTCAGTGCCGTCAGTATCGTCAGAATCAACAGCACCTGTAACATCACAAACTCTGTCAGTTCAAGAATCATTGTGGACATCATTACGAATCAACAACAAATATATTGTATCAACGAGTTATGAAGTATTAACTCATTTCCAATCAAAAGATTTATATGTATATTTTATATGTATAAATTTTTAAACCATAATAAATCTTCCCGTACTAAGCTATTATGTGTGAATCTTAACTACTCAGTTAATTCATATTACAAATATGCAATGATGTACTTCCTTCTTCCGCAACTTAACCATCGTTAATTACAATCTCTGTCTCAATTCAATAAAATTCCAATTCATAATAAATCAAGTGTATTATTCGAATATATGTTTGATTTTACACTTTCATCATCGATGTACTCGAAACTTTTCAAAGAACATCATTCGTACCTTGCGAAGTTCATAAGAATTTCACGAAAACCAACAAATAACAAAGTAATGATTCATAATTTCAATATTATTGAAGAAATACTTATGCAATTTATAAAGTTTTAGGGATTACTCAATTCTAGTTCCAACCATAAAACAAATGAGTTTAATTTAATATTAACTCATTAAATCTATATTACATCTAAAGAAAATATACACATATATTTTCATAAAGACTGTAATAAACTTCTTTTGTACAAAATATTAATTGTGATATTTTTTTTAACGGGTAGGTAATACCCGAGTGATATATAAATTCACAATTAATATATTACATTTTTTGAAACTGGTTCAGCAATCATCAACTATACTCTCTACTTTCACAACAATATCCATTCTTTCATATAAATTAAAACAATCATAATCATTCAAATTCAATTACATATTCTGATTTTGAAATCGCATAATTCAATTCGAAATATAACCAGTATCATCACTCTTAGATTCCTATATCTTTCAAAGCTATACTTTAACTTCAAAACTGTGTTAGAACATCATATGTATTAACGATTACAATATGTGCTCAAACCCTTCGAAATTCCTGAAGACACTTCAACTAAGGAACAATCGAGATGATGATATAACCACATGTTACCCACAGTTATACACCTGAAAAACTCTCAAAACCTAAGTCATAGTTCGACACATATCCGTGTTAGACCCTTTGGCATTTACTAGCTAAAATAACTTTTCAATTCCGTTTCAAAATAGACAGTTTTGTCACAGCTCCATCAAGTCAACTTTGACTTCTCAATCAAAACAGTCTTATTATAACCTCGATAGATACGTTGCCCTTTCGCCAACGTTACCGGGGAATCGTTTATATTCACCACATTAGCAATAAACTTACCAACAACTTCACTGATCTTTGACTTTCCAAAAAAAAAAAAATCATTATAATTATTGAAACCCTATCATATATTCATTCATACCTTATAACAAGAATTGCCATACCAATTATTGAGAATCAGCAATCAGTATTTTGAAACCTCGCAGCATGTCTACATCAACAATTACATATACACACAACGTCTACCTCCAAGACTTACATTCTTTGAATGAGAAATTTCTGAAAAACACCCTAAACTGTGAACCAGTTCTCGAAATTTTGAAAAATGTTGATGAAGCAACAAAAAATGTAAACGACCTTAACAGTAAAAAGTTGGATGATAAAGGATAGTATATTGGCAAAGCTCAGAAAAAGAGAAGCTTTGGAACTGGAAAACGGATTGAGCAAAGTATGAAGGAGGCTGTGGACAAATCACAAAGGCTGAACCTACCTTCAAAGAATCTAAATGATTCATTACTTGCTGAAGTCATTAACGAATACCTTGCTCCTAACTCTAAACCCCTATGGACAATATCCTTCATCATCCTCTGATATTAGACATTCTATGATATCATCATATCTTTCATTATAAATATCATCCATACTTCTGAAGATATTTTTATAATTATTCTTATCTGAAATCATTTACCTCTTCGTGCTATCTGTATTATATCATAAAAGAAACTATTTTAGTTTCTAAATTCTGAAACATTCGAGTTTAAAATAGGAATATTCTTAAAGAAGTGTTGGGAGCTGAAGCATGAGTTAGTATAATATAATGACACTTGATCAACGTGATTATATTACAGTAATTCATGCTGAGTTTCTAAATGGAACATGACGATTCACAGATCATAACATCATCATGTGCTATGTTACACGACTCTTGTATTCTCTTTGATCTCTAAATATCAAGAAAATATTTCTTGATGATTCGGCCTTTTCCGAGGTATTCTGGTAATTTGACAAGTCAAGATCGTGCCATTACAATTTCCTTCCTAGAACATTAACAATGTTCATTCCGAAATTTATATCTGCGAATTCTGGACCATTATAAGCGGTGCTTAATCGCAAGAAGAAGAAACGAAAGGACAAAGCTCCGAACTAGAAATGGGAGTATAAATCATATCAAATAGAAGAGAGCATTAACTGTGGATAACAATGATTATAGAAGAAGCAAGGACTTTGAAATATAAGGGAAGATATAAAACCCAACAACAACCCAGAAATCACAAACCGTATATATCAATGCATATAGCAATATAAAGACATGGGAGAACTAAAAACACTATAAAACCAAGAGTATAGTAGTAGTAAATAGATTCTTCCGGAGGCAGATAAAAAAAGAAGAGTGACAGATATGAAAGTGAGGAGTGTATCAAGAATCAGCACTGGATGAAGCATATTGACAAATACTTTAAAATATGAGTTGAGAAGGTGTGACTTGTAAGAAAACAAAGGAGGTGGATTTAGAGTGAAATATCTGACAGAGAAATCAAAATGGATTATCGCATTAATTCGAAGAGGATCATAATTTCCTTAATCGCCGAATAATCAAATCTAATATAGATTACAAAGATTTTCTTTTCGGAGATCAATCGTGATGACGTCAAAAGATACGACGAATCACTATTATCTTATTTCATTCATTTACGATAACTTCACTCACATGCTTCGAGTAATCGAATTATTTTATCCATGCTTCTTGAACATGATAAAACTCTATAATCATTATAATGACATTCTCATTGTTAGTCATGACGACCTCTATCAAATTTCGGGGACGAAATTTCTTTAACGGGTAGGTACTGTGACGACCCAGAAATTTCCGACCAAATTTAAACTTTAATCTTTATATTATTCTGACACGGTAAGCAAAGTTTGTTAAGTTAAATCTCAAGAATTTTAAACTGTGTTCATACATTCATTATAACCTCGACCAAATTCCGATGATTCACGAACCGTTATATATAAATAGATATGTATATGTATGTATATATATATATATATATATATATATATATATATATATATATATATATATATATATATATATATATATATATATATATATATATTATAACTTGAGAATATTAATAAAGTATTAAACGTATAATACTTTACACGAACGTATTTGTTTCAATATGATTTTCGACGAACTTAAAAAAATATATATTAGATGATTGAATTATCAGAAACATTGAATTATGATTACAAGTCTCTGTTGAGAGGTCCACTATGATTTGAGAAAATCTATTCCTCTTAACGATATTCAGAATAATTTGTAAAGCTATTTATAAATAAAAACAAAAAGTGTCATTTACGAAAGTTAGACAAAAGTTAGTGGAGAATTGGTTTCCATAATATTCTATTAATCTATTTTCAAACGTACAAAGACGTTTTCAGTTTAAAAAGAACTTTATTATTAAAACGTATATAACTTTTATAAATATCTAAAATCACTTTTGGCAACTCATTACTTAACTAGTATAATAAATATAACGATATTTATATTTTATTTCATTAAATATATATAACAATTTAAATTAATATTATATATATTTATACGCGTATTATACATACATAGTTTTTATACTTTTACTATACTTTAACTTTACCTTTACTTTACTTTTACTTTACTTTAAATTTAATAATTCACTTTAATAATTCACTTTATTAATTCATACTTTAATAATTCATACTTTAATAATTCACTTTAATAATTCAAAAATCTATTATAAATAGAATTCAATAGGTTTTATTATTTCATAAAAACTTGAAAATATATTTCTCTAAACTCTCTCAAACGATTTATATATATATATATATATATATATATATATATAATATATATATATATATATATATATATATATATATATATATATATATATATATATATATATATATATATTTCCTCTGTATTATTTCAAGATATTATTAGTATACATAAAATATTACGACGGAGTGCTGTCCGAGTGATTTCAAAATAGTTTTTTTTTGAATGAGTCGAAGCTAAGAAAATTATGGGTTATAGCTATGGAGGTGATGGGTATGAATATTACGACGGAGTGCTGTCCGAGTGATTTCAAAATAGTTTTTTTTTGAATGAGTCGAAGCTAGGGAAATTATGGGTTATAGCTATGGAGGTGATGGGTATGGTTCATGGGTATGCTCGTGAGGTCAATCTAGTGTTTATCATCTCCGTTGCATCTACGTACTTTCCTGCAATATTGAATCTCAATATTGATACGTTCGTGAATCCGAGGCAAACCTTGCACTTGTTAAATGACGTCATATGTATTTTTACTACGAAATACAGCATGGTGAGTTTCATTTGCTCCCTATTATATATATTTTTGGGACTGAGAATACATGCGCTGTTTTTATAAATGTTTTAAGAAATAGGCACAAGTACTAAAACTAATTCTACGTGGGTTTAAACCAGAAATATACCCTTAGCTTGGTAACATTAAACTACTTGTCTATGTACGGTAGGCGCAAATCCTAAAGATAGATCTATTGGGCCTGACAAACCCCATCCTGACTATGGGATGCTTTAGTACTTCGAGGTTATTTTAAACATACCTGATCTGGTGTACTTCAGAGGGTAAAACATGAACATTAAGGCTTGTTACCGGGTGCCTACAATTTATAGAATACTTTTATACACTTGCGAGTGTACATATATTTATAAACGGAAATCTTGTGGTCTATTAATATATTGAAATGATTGTTATGATAAACCTATGAACTCACCAACCTTTTAGTTTACACTTTAAAGCATGTTTATTCTCAGGTATTAAAGAAATCTTTCGCTGTGCATTAGCTCATTTTAAGGATATTACTTGGAGTCATTCATGGCATATTTTGAAAACGTTGCATTCTAGTCATTGAGTTCATCAAGATTATTATTAAGCCAATTATAGTTGAATGTATTATGAAATGGTGTGCATGCCGTCAACTTTCGTTGTAAAGAAAGTTTGTCTTTTAAAAACGAATGCAATGTTTGTAAAATGTATCATATAGAGGTCAAATACCTCGCGATGTAATCAACTATTGTGAATCGTTTATAATGTATATGAACGGGTCCTTTCAAGGAACAACAACATCAGCCTGATCAACACGTACCTTATTATGACCCGCTACAGTTACCTAATGAATTCATTGTATTTCTGATGCATCCACCTGTAGAATACCCAACGATTCCTGAACACACGTTGCATCTTAATCTGAGATTCGATAGACGATGGAGAGATTACCCGGCATATCAAAGTAATAAATTCAAATTAATAATGAAAGATGTAGAGGTGCCTAGGGTAATTGATTGGGATCCTTTGGAAAGGGTCCAACTTGCTGACCGTGTTAGGGAGCATTTGATACAAAGGTATGGCAGTTCTTCTTTTACTGATTGGGAACGCTTATTCACCATTCGTAGACCTGTATATAAGGAATGGTGTGTTGAGCTGATGAGTACTATAGCATTAAATGTAGATGTAGATAGATTAGATGATACAAGTTTTCTTAGGTTTATACTTTGCGGTAGAATGTACAGGATGTCCATGCTGGACATGGCTAGGGCATTACAGATATATACGCCCGCTGAATTACTACTACCCGATTGTATGAGTTTGATTTATCGTGGTGAAAGGGTAGATAGGAATTTAGACGCGAACGCCGTCTGGAGGCGTATGTCAAATTATAATGTTTTTGGGCGGGGAGGAACACATACCTACTTACATATTAACAGAGCCGAGCTTCGTATAATTCATAGATTTTTAGCTAACTCGATTACACAGAGAGGTCACAACAAGGAAAAATTGACCTTACATGATTTATTTTACCTAAAGTGTATTCGAGACCCAAGAGGCTTTGTTAATATCCCCTACTGTGTTGGTTTTTATTTATCTAAGATGGTTGAAGGAATACAGGAAGGGGGGATAATTGGAGGAGGTATCTTTGTTACTCTCATTGGAGAGTATTTGGGTGTAGATAAGAACCAAGGGGGTCCACTTATGGAATGTAGGGAACAGGTTGAGCTTTTAGGATTGAGGGTTTATGCGGGTGCTAAGGTATTGAAGAGTAGACACAACCAGGCAATACCCTATGTAGGTAGTCATCCGCAGGTAGAAAGAGGATTAGACGAGGAGA
Source organism: Rutidosis leptorrhynchoides (assembly GCF_046630445.1). Lineage (NCBI taxonomy): Eukaryota > Viridiplantae > Streptophyta > Magnoliopsida > Asterales > Asteraceae > Rutidosis > Rutidosis leptorrhynchoides. The sequence continues at coordinate 530,337,442 of NC_092333.1, read as the reverse complement.
TGGAGGAAGCGGATGACATTAGGGATGTCATTCGGGAGGCTATAACTGATGTCTACCAGCGTGTAGATGAGGTAGACATGCGGAGAGATTTCATCGGATGGAGCAGTGGCAAGCCCGGAATGATTACGAGCATTCCAAGAAACGACAGCATGATAGATGGGACTATCATCAGTGTCAGATTATGAGCCGGCTGTCACCTCAGGAGCCCTACATCCCGACCCGACCCGAGATTAGACCGCCTTATACTCTCTACGACCCTAACCAGGCCTACCAGTACACCTATCACCAACCATGGAACCCGGACGATGACATAAACTGGAACCCCTATCCATGATTGATATAGTTCCTGTTGGTAATTTATATGATTTTTAATTTTTATTATTTCTGTTTATTTATGTTTAAACACATTATATTATGATACTTTTATTGTAATGTTTAATATTTTTATTATGTTGTACTAATGTTTCATTTTTGATTTGAAAGTGGGATTTTAAGTCCCATTTCAAATTGCCATGCATGTTTATATTTGTATGTATGTATATTGTCAATTGTACAAAACAGGGTAAAACAGCGCATTTTCAAAGACTGGCATTAAGTTCAGCAAAAGCTAGTATTTTGACGACAAAACGAAAAACAAATGTGATGTAACAACAAGACGGAATGAACAAATGATGTGCACCATTTATCATTCAACAAACAAACGCCAATATGTTTGGAAATTTTGGTAAAATTTAATCATTTTTCTACGCTAATCACCCTCAATAATTTAAATTGTTACTGATTTCTTGCAAATGAGGGCATTGCAAGATCTTAAGTGTGGGAAGGGGTTAAATTTTTTCGGAATTTTAAAAATTTTTTGATTTAAACACTTGGTTACCATTAAAAATACTAGTAACGCAGTAGTTGTATTAGAATCTAGTGCTCTCTGATAATAAAGAACAGCCCTAGTCTTATATACTGACTACACAATTCTAGTAAAAATTTTCAAAATTTTCAAATAAATGAATTCAAAATCATGTTTATATATATTTATGAACAATAAAACTAGGTGTTAACACCGAAATTATTGTTACCTCGGAAAGGACATAAATTGAGAAACAAACCAAAATGTTAGAATTCATTTAAAATGGAATAGAGGACAATAAAAAGGAAACTAAAAGCCAAGTGTGGGAAAATTTACCAAGTTATTTAAAACATATATCACATATTTTTGTACAAATAACTGAAGATACTTTTGCTTTGGACTAATCTAAACAGTTTTACCCAATTTACTGTAATATATTTGAAAGAAAAGATGGATCTACACGATGAATCAATTCCATCATTAAAAGGAAGTAAAGTCTTCCGAAAAAGAAACGCGCTTCTTGATTTAGGTCACGAAGTTGTCGTCCAGACCAGCTGTAGGTTGATGAAAAATCTAGAAAAGTCATCTCTAAAATCAGCAAGAAATTCACGGACCTCAGCATCAAACAGGGTTGCCAAGTGGTCAGACTTATCCTAACCATGAGAGGATCTGTCTTGTAAAATGGGGAGGACGCCATGCAAATTAGCTGGATAAGACTAATGAATCAGATCCCCAGAAAGGATAATCTCCTTACAAATCAAAAATCAGCTTTTAAGACTGATATTACTCAATCCTAGAGATTGACCTTAAAGATTGAGAATTACAAACTCATGGAATTCAATGATATCTAAACTCGAGCTTGAACGAGAAAATATTTTGATCAAAATTACAAACCGATTTGTTTTCTGAAAACCCATTTTCAATGCGTTCATTACCATTGAATGTAAAATCCTAGGAATTCACCTGGAATTCTTTAGGTCACCTGAACCAAATCGGGTGTCAACCGTAAGAACGGTGGTTGCAGAGCATGGTCAAAGACAGGACCTTGTGCCAGACCGGAAAATTATAAGGGTGAGCTTTACTATTGCTCCTACCAAGGATAGTAATTGCATCCGACACGTTATAGACCATAATTAAAAGCATGTTAGGGGACATTGCCTTAACAGTTGCTTGTTCAATGCTTTCTTTTACAACCAGACGGTAGTTTATCGAAAGGTAATATACGGAGCAAGTATACTGGACGTGTTGCTTTCCTAATACAAGGTTAGCAAGTGGATGACACAAAACTGTAAGTTTTGAGCTAAAATTTTCAAATCTGAAACCCACCAAACCCACAAAAATAATTTGCAAACACCGGTGAAGGGTTATTCCGAAAAACTTATCTAGGGTAAAAGCTAGATTAAATTTTCAAAAGATCAAATGTTTTCATAAAGATCCAATTTTCTTAAAGGATCTAAATTTTATAGTCATGTGGGACTGTAAACCACAACGTTACTACCATTGTTCATACCACCGTATAGAAATCACTGATGTACAAAGTGTGAAGAATAAAGAAGTGATTCTAGTATTTTTATTTCAAGATGATATTGCTTGAGGACAAGCAACGCTCAAGTGTGGGAATATTTGATAATGCTAAAAACGAACATATATTTCATAGCATTATCCCTCAAGAAAGAAAAGCTTTTAGTTGTGATTGTTCTATTTACAAGTAATATTCGTTTAAATAATAAAAGGTAAAGATAAAAGACAGATTCGACAAATTGAAGACGCAAACGACCAAAAAGCTCAAAAGTACAAAGTACAATCAAAGTGGTTCCAATTTTTGATTAGAAACGTCTCAAAATTACAAGATTACAAGAAGCAAAACGCAAAATACAAGATATTAAATTGTACGCAAGGACGTTCAAAAATTCGGAACCGGGACTAAAGTCAACTCTCAACGCTCGACGCAACGGACCGAAAATTACAAGTCAACTATGCCTATAAATATAATATAATATATATAATTATAATAAAATTATATATATTATATATTATAAAAATCCGGCGGCTATACTGTTGCAAAGCTGAATGACAGCTGAAACCGACGGCCTGGAGGAAGAAATCCCATGCGATCGCATGGCAAGCTGGGACAGGCCTCACCTATAAATCTCGCATGTTTTGGACGTAAAAAACACACCTTTTTCTAATTTCTTTCTCTTATCGAATGTACCAAGTATCACTCTAATTAGTAATATCAATTTGTAATTTTAATTTTAAGTTAGTGATAATAATAAGGTTGGGTTAGTCGAATGTTTTAAAGTCTTGTAAGTCGGAACTCTATCCGTGTAACGCTACGCTATTTTTAATCACTGTAAGTTATGGTTAATGTTATTTTTAAATTAATGTCTCGTAGCTAAGTTATTATTATGCTTATTTAAGATGAAGTAATCATGATGTTGGGCTAAATATTAAAATTGGGTAATTGGGCTTTGTACCATAATTGGGGTTTGGACAAAAGAACGACACTTGTGGAAATTAGACTATGGGCTATTAATGGGTTTTTATATTAACTAAATGATACCTCGTTAATTTAATATATAGACTTATAATTTGACGTATTTATATATAACCACATACGCTTGACTGGGTACGGTGGGCGGGTCTCTATAAATACCAATAATTGTTCATTTTACCGGACACGGAACTGGATTAATAGTTAATAGACTTGTTGAAACAGGGGTGGATTACATTCAAGGGTAATCGGTGTAATTGTTAATAAAGTAGTAAAACCTTGGTTTACACGCAGTCGATAACCTGGTGTATTCATTAAACAAAGTATTAAGACCTTGTTACAATTCGAATCCCCAATTAGTTGGAATATTTGACTTCGGGAATAAGAATAATTTGACGAAGACTTTCGCACTTTATATTTATGACTGATGGACTATTATGGACAAATCCGTATAGACATATCGAATAATCCAGGACAAAGGACAATTAACCCATGGGAATAAACTAAAATCAGCACGTCAAACATCATGATTACGGAAGTTTAAATAAGCATAATTCTTTTATTTCATATTTAATTGCACTTTTAATTATCGCACTTTTATTTATTGTCATTGTATTTAATTGCACTTTTAATTATCGTACTCTTTAATTATCGCAATTTTATTTTATCACACTTTTATTTATCGCAATTTCATTATCGTTATTTACTTTACGCTTTAAATTAAGTTATATTTATTTTTAATATTTTACATTAGGTTTTAACTGCGACTAAAGTTTTAAAAATCGACAAACCGGTCATTAAACGGTAAAAACCCCCTTTTATAATAATAATATCACTTATATATATATATATTTGTATTTTTATAAATTTAAAACTGATATAGCGTTAAGCTTGTTTAAGAGTTCCCTGTGGACGAACCGGACTTACTAAAAACTACACTACTGTACGATTAGGTACACTGCCTATAAGTGTTGTAGCAAGGTTTAGGTATATCCATTCTATAAATAAATAAATATCTTGTGTAAAATTGTATCATATTTAATAGTATTTCGTTATAAAAATAATACTATTTCCTAGTACACCTCGCAGACATCAATATTTAACACGACTTGGTCTCCGATAGATATCACGAACCTAACCATATATATAATATATCAACATATTTTCTTTTCAAATAATTGTTACATATATACTTATAATACTTTTAATATCTATTAGTCCGTAGTTAGCAGTCCGATGTTAGTGGTCCACAATTAGTTGCTCAATAAAATAAATAAAGACCCCATCGTATTCGTATTGATCAGAATTAATCTCGACCCATGGTACCGTGTTGTAAAATGACATGTTGCGTACATAAAGTACCGTGTTGTCAAATGACGTGTTGCGTACAATCATGAGGTCTTATAATTAATCTTCTCGTGTTGTTTACGGGTGGCCCTGAAATATGTAAAATCAAATCATGAGTAAATATATATAAAATATCATGTTAATTAGCCAAGATATGATTAGTTTGGTTTTAGTCAAAATATTTTCGTGGCTAAACTAGCTTCGGATACCCGATTTTGTTTTAGTCGTAGTTTCTTCAATACAACTCCGTTTTTGTTGATTCAACTTGCCACTTCCTTGGATCGAGTCATTATTTATGAATATTAACTGTAAATACCTTGGTTTACATTCGAAATTACAGGTTATAGGTCAAACTTGGGTGAATCATATGAAAGTAATCATTTCCATCATAAAAACAACATCTAGATGATCATTTTTACAAAAATACTTACACTTTGAGTTATACCATGATATTTTTATATATTAACATATTCATAAGAAATATCATTTTTTCAGAATATAAACTTCCAATTCAAAGTTTAAGATGGTTTTTAATTATCCAACCCAAAATAGCCCCCGGTTGCACTCCAACGATTGTAGATTCAGTTTTAAGGTGTTCTTTGTAAAATCAAGTTGTATCTTGTTAAGTTAGCATATCATTATGATATATTACAGGTCTTGAAGTGTTTTAAAAGTCAAGTTAGAAGGATCTATTTAGTTTGCGAACAAGTTTAAAATCATTCAAACTATGTTCTTCTTGTTATAATTTGCATATTCTTAATAAGATAGTTATAATTGAAAAAGATGATGAACAAAGGTTATACCTTAAGTATGATGAAGAAAGTTACTGAATAAACAAGATATGAACTTGTTCTTGATGACTTGGAAGATTAAGAAGTGAAATCATGAAAGAAACAAGTGTTGTAAGTAAGTTTATATCTTGATTTAAGATAATTAACTTACATGAATTGAATCAAAGTTTAAACATAGTTTTACCTTGATTATGGAGCTAGAAACATATGAAGACTTTTAAGAACTCTTGAAGGTTGAAGATAAAAGAGTTTAGAAGATAATCTAGCTTGAAGAAAATTGATATGAAAGTGTATGTATGTGTATATATGGCGTGATATATGCATGTATATATAGATTTTATGTTTTGATTTTTAGTTCATAAGTCTTGATTAATGACAAAGGATGGTTCCCACACGTTGCTATCATGTCTTTTAATCATTCATGGCTGATCATTGGTATTTTCTATTGGTATATACCAATAGTAAATACATCTAGAAGCTGCATATAATACGGGTACATATACCCTAAGTATACGTGTAGAAATCTTGAGGAAACGGAACGAGAATTCAAATATAACTATCTTTTGTGAATATACTTATATTTTTTTTATGTATTTAAGCCCTTTAAAAGTGATTAAATATGTATCCATACGATACTTGTATAAGCATTATAGGTTATAGGTATATATGTCAAAGAATGTTACGTATAGTTACCGTTTTGAAAACTTAAGTTAGTAGTCTCAAAGTATACTTATAACTCATTGTTATTAGTATACAATGATATGTTAAACCATCCTTAGATCATGTTAAATATGTATAAATAGGTATATGTACACAATCGTATAATTATCGTGTTGTATATAGTTCGTGATATCATCGGTCAAATTGGACGGTAAAACGTTGTGTAAAACTCTTTTCAAAAACACAAGACTCAATAATTTGGATTGTTTATCATGTTGGTAATGTTTAATTTATGTAAATATTAATCTCATATGTATAAAATGATCGGAAAAATCCGGGTCGTTACAGTACCTACCCGTTAAATAAATTTCGTCCCAAAATTTTAAAGTTGTACCTATTTTGCGTTCTCGGGAAACAAATGTGGGTACTTTTGTTTCATCTGATCCTCTCATTTCCAAGTAAACTCAGGACCCCTTCGAGCATTCCAACAAACCTTAACGATTGGTATGTTGCTCTGCTTGAGTTGTTTAACTTCACGGTCCATGATTTCGACTGGTTCTTCTATGAATTGTAGTTTCTCGTCGACTTGGATTTCTTCAAGAGGAGTGGTGAGGTCTTCCTTTGCAAGACACTTCTTAAGGTTTGAAACGTGAAACGTATTATGTACTCCGGTGAGTTGTTGTGGTAACTCGAGTCGATAAGCTACCGGTCCAATGCGTCTGATGATCTTGAACGGGCCTACATACCTTGGGTTCAGTTTACCCCTTTTGCCGAAACGTATTACACCTTTCCAAGGTGACACCTTTAGCATAACCATGTCACCGATCTGAAACTCTAATGGTTTCCTTCGAACATCGTCGTAGCTCTTTTGGCGACTACGGGCTGTTTTCAATCTCTCCTTGATTTGTACTATCTTTTTAGTAGTTTCGTGTATGATCTCGGGACCAGTTAATCGTCGATCTCCTAATTCATTCCAACAGATAGGGGATCTACACTTCCTTCCATACAGTGCTTCAAATGGTGCAGCTTTAATGCTCGCGTGATAACTATTATTATACGAGAATTCTGCTAATGGTAGATATTTATCCCATCCATTTCCAAAATCGATCACACATGCCCTGAGCATATCTTCAAGAGTCTGAATTATTCTTTTACTCTGCCAGTCATTTGCGGATGATATGCGGTGCTCATATCCAAACGAGTTCCTAGGGCCTCCTGTAGTGATTGCCAGAACTTTGATGTAAATCTACTATCACGATCGGATATAATGGAAATAGGTATTCCATGCCTTGAAACAATTTCCTTTATGTATAATCGTAATAGTTTCTCCATTTTATCCGTTTCCTTTATACGCAAGAAATGTGCAGATTTGGTGAGACGATCAACTATTACCCAAATGGTGTCATAACCCCATGCAGTCCTAGGTAACTTTGTGATAAAATCCATGGTAATACCGTCCCATTTCCATTCTGGGATTTCTGGTTGTTGAAGTAACCCTGAATGCTTCTGGTGTTCTACTTTGACTTTGGAACAAGTTAAACATTCCCCGACATATGTTGTAACGTCTGTCTTTAAATTAGGCCACCAATAATGCGTCTTAAGATCTTGATACATCTTTCCAACTCTAGGATGTATCGAGTATCTTGTCGTATGTACCTCGTTCAATATCAACTTCCTTAATCCACCCAACTTTGGTACCCAAATACGTTTTGCAAAATATCGAATTCCATCTTCTTGTATAACGAGTTGCTTCTCATACTTCTTCATTATTTCATTTCCTATGTTTTCCTTAGTAAGAGCTTCTCGTTGAGCCTCTTTGATTTGTGAGTTGAGATTCATGCGAATTTTTATGTTCATCGCTCGTACTCGAATTGGCTCTCGTTCCTTTCTACTTAGAGCGTCAGCCACTACATTCGCTTTCCCGGAATGATAGCGAATCTCACAATCATAGTCGTTTATCAGCTCGACCCACCTACGTTGCCTCATGTTTAGCTGTTTCTGATCGAAAATATGTTGAAGGCTTTTATGATCGGTAAACACAGTGCATTTAACCCCATATAAGTAGTGTCTCCATATCTTCAATGCAAACACTACTGCTCCCAGTTCTAGATCATGCGTCGTATAATTTCGCTCGTGAATCTTCAATTATCGGGATGCGTACGCAATAACTTTCTTTCGTTGCATAAGGACGCAACCAAAACCTTGTCGCGAAGCGTCACAATATATCTTAAAATCATCGTTCCCTTCAGGTAACGATAAAATAGGCGCCGTAGTCAACTTCTTCTTCAGTAATTGAAATGCACTCTCCTGCTCAGAGGTCCATTCGTACTTCTTCCCTTTTTGTGTTAACGCTGTCGATGGTTTAGCTATTCGTGAAAAATCTTGAATAAACCTTCTATAATAACCGGCTAGGCCCAAAAATTGACATATTTGTGTTGGTGTCTTAGGAGTCTCCCATTTTTCAATGGCCTCAATTTTAGCTAGATCAACCTGAATTCCTTTGCTACTAACAATGTGGCCAAGAAATTGCACTTCTTTCAACCAAAAAGCACATTTAGAAAATTTGGCGTATAACTGTTCTTTTCTTAACAATTCTAATACCAACCTTAAATGCTGCTCATGCTCTTGCTCATTTTTGGAATACATAAGAATATCGTCAATGAAAACGATAACAAACTTATCTAGATACGGACTACAAACTCGATTCATGAGGTCCATGAATACAGCTGGCGCATTCGTCAATCCAAACGGCATGACCAAAAATTCGTAATGACCTTAGCGTGTCCGGAAAGCAGTTTTCGGAATATCTTCTTCTTTGACGCGTAGTTGATGATAGCCCGATCTTAGGTCGATTTTCGAATAAACACATGATCCTTGCAGTTGATCAAATAAGTCGTCAATTCTCGGTAGTGGATACCGATTCTTGATAGTTAACTTATTTAATTCATGGAAATCTATACACATTCGGAAGGATCCATCTTTCTTCTTGACGAATAAAATCGGAGCTCCCTACGGTGAAGTGCTCGGTCGAATGAAACCACGGTCCAGTAATTCTTGTAACTGGATTTGTAAGTCTTTCATTTCAGATGGTGCAAATCTGTATGGAGCACGAGCCACTGGTGCAGCTCTTGGTACTAGATCTATTTAAAATTCTACAAATCTAAATGGAGGTAATCCCGACAACTCTTCTAGAAAGACTTCAGGAAAATCTCTTGCCACAGGTACGTCGTTGATGCACTTCTCTTTTTCCTTCGTTTCGACTTTATTAACATGTGCTAAGATAGCATAGCACCCTTTCTTCAAGCACTTTTGGGTTTTCAAACAGTTAATGAATTTTAGCTTTGAGTTACCCTTCTCTCCATAAATCATTACCGACGTTTTATCCTTACGAGGAATGCGAATTGCCTTCTTGGAACACACAACTTCAGCTCCTATTTTGGACATCCAGTCCATGCTGACTATTACATCAAAACTTCCTAATTCTATGGGTATCAAATCAATTTTAAACGTTTCTCCGGCTAAATTTATTTTACAATCACGGCAAATTTTATTGGCTTTAATTAGTTTACCATTAGCTAACTCAATCATGTACTTAGCATCTAGAGGTAATGATGAACAATTCAATTTAGCGTAAAAGTCTCTACACATATAACTTCTATCGGCACCATTATCAAATATAATAGATGCTGATAAGTTATTAATGGTAAATGTACCCGTAACAAGCTCCGGGTCTTCACACGCCTCTCTAGCATTAATAATAAATGCTCTTCTACGTGCAGATCGATTATTCTTCTCTGGATTCGGGCACTGGCTCTTAGAATGACCCTGTTTCCCACACCCATAACAAGTAACAGTGGCCAAGGCAGTTCTATTTGCATTGGTGGCAGGAGTCTTGGTGCCATTTGTATTTGTAACAGGAATCCTACAATCTTCAGCAAGATGACTCCTTCGATTACAATTATCGCACAACATATTACAATAACCAGAGTGATGTTTTTGGCATCTGTTACATAAAGGATTTCATCCTTTGTAACCTGAGCTTGAACCACTACCCGCACCTTGCGTGGTTTCTTGTTTCTTGTTGGATTGTTGATTACCTTCCCACTTTCTTTTGTTTTTTGATGTCTTGACATCGGTGTTCTTATCCAGAATAATCTGGTCCATCAACTCGTTTGCCATAGTGATGGCTTTATGAATAGTCTTGGGTTTCGATGCTGTAACATTTGCCTTGACATTTTTAGGCAAATCATCTTTGTACAGTTCTATCTTCTGTTCTTCGGTTGGTACCAATTCGAGACATAGCAAAGCTAATTCTATGAATCGCTGATTGTAGTTGGTGAGTTCAGTACCAACAACTTTCAGGCTTCGTAATTCAGCTTCCAACTTCCTAACCTCATTCTTTGGACAATACTCGTTGATTAGCATTGTTTTAAATTCTTCTCATGGAGTATCATAAGCTACATCTCCTCCTACGGCCTTCACATAGTTTTTCCACCACGTGAGTGCACTATCTTGTAAGGTGCACGATGCATACTTGGTCATGTCCTTCTCAATATAACCACTGATTTTAAACAAAGACTCAATCTTTTCGATCCATCGAGTTAAACCGACCGGTCCTTCTGTTCCACTGAATGATGAGGGCTTGCAACCTTGAAAAGTTTTGTAAGTAAATCCCACACGAGGATTTGGGTTAACTGCAGCACCTCTCGCAGCCTCGACCCATAACATTCTGTCGTTCACTCGCTGATTGATGAGTTCCTCGATTTCTTGTTCCGTCATTCGGTTCAATCGCGCCATATTCTTCAATAAGAATGAAAAAAATAATTATTCACATAGAATATTATGGATGTAGTGTGTATTTACAGTACATCGTAGCTTATTAATAATATGAACCAGTTATTATTATAAAATCCTTTTCTTCCTATTAGCGTTTTATAATTATATCTAGGGTAGTACCTACCCGTTAAAGTTCATACTTAATAGCTTAGTAAAGAAATTAATTACTACCATCCAAATAATACTCCACCATGGAAAATTATTGCATTTCACACTTCACTATTTTACATATGCTTATCTTACATCAAACATTAAGCAAACCACACTAGTAATATTATACAAAATGTTATATGATCCCATGGTTTAAAACAATAGCGCATCATTTAACCCAAAACGTTTGTGTTCAAAGAAATCACTTAAAGCTTATCCTGGCTGTCTCCCTGCATTTTGGCTGAGGGACCGAAGAACTGGATGTCAGGATAGAACTAATAGGAATAGCGGGAATAGGGGTGGAAGTGTCTGGTGGAGTTGGTGTAGTGACCCGAACTTTTCCATGTTTATATATATTAATTGAGATTGATATTTACATGATTAAATGTTTCCAACATGTTAAGCAATCAAACTTGTTAAGACTTGATTAATTGAAATATGTTTCATATAGACAATTGACCACCCAAGTTGACCGGTGATTCACGAATGTTAAAACTTGTAAAAACTATATGATGACATATATATGGATATATATATAGTTAACATGATATTATGATAAGTAAACATATCATAAAGTATATTAACAATGAACTACATATGTAAAAACAAGACTACTAACTTAATAATTTTTAAACGAGACATATATGTAACGATTATCATTGTAAAGACATTTAATGTATATATATATCATATTAAGAGATATTCATACATGATAATATTATGATAATATAATAATTTAAAATCTCATTTGATATTATAAACATTGGGTTAACAACATTTAACAAGATCGTTAACCTAAAGGTTTCAAAACAACACTTACATGTAACGACTAACGATGACTTAACGACTCAGTTAAAATGTATATACATGTAGTGTTTTAATATGTATTTATACACTTTTGAAAGACTTCAATACACTTATCAAAATACTTCTACTTAACAAAAATGCTTACAATTACATCCTCGTTCAGTTTCATCAACAATTCTACTCGTATGCACCCGTATTCGTACTCGTACAATACACAGCTTTTAGATGTATGTATTATTGGTATATACACTCCAATGATCAGCTCTTAGCAGCTCATGTGAGTCACCTAACACATGTGGGAACCATCATTTGGCAACTAGCATGAAATATCTCATAAAATTACAAAAATATGAGTAATCATTCATGACTTATTTACATGAAAACAAAATTACATATCCTTTATATCTAATCCATACACCAATGACTAAAAACACCTACAAACACTTTCATTCTTCAATTTTCTTCATCTAATTGATCTCTCTCAAGTTCTATCTTCAAGTTCTAAGTGTTCTTCATATATTCTACAAGTTCTAGTTACATAAAATCAAGAATACTTTCAAGTTTGCTAGCTCACTTCCCATCTTGTAAGGTGATCATCCAACCTCAAGAAATCATTGTTTCTTACAGTAGGTTATCATTCTAATACAAGGTAATAATCATATTCAAACTTTGTTTCAATTTCTATAACTATAACAATCTTATTTCAAGTGATGATCTTACTTGAACTTGTTTTCGTGTCATGATTCGGCTTCAAGAACTTCGAGCCATCCAAGGATCTGTTGAAGCTAGATCCATTTTTCTCTTTTCCAGTAGGTTTATCCAAGGAACTTAAGGTAGTAATGATGTTCATAACATCATTCAATTCATACATATAAAGCTATCTTATTCGAAGGTTTAAACTTGTAATCACTAGAACATAGTTTAGTTAATTCTAAACTTGTTCGCAAAAAAAAGTTAATCCTTCTAACTTGACTTTTAAAATCAACTAAACACATGTTCTATATCTATATGATATGCTAACTTAATGATTTAAAACCTGAAAACACGAAAAACACCGTAAAACCGGATTTACGCCGTCGTAGTAACACCGCGGGCTGTTTTGGGTTAGTTAATTAAAAACTATGATAAACTTTAATTTAAAAGTTGTTATTCTGATAAAATGATTTTTATTATGCACATGAAACTATATCCAAAAATTATGGTTAAACTCAAAGTGGAAGTATGTTTTCTAAAATGGTCATCTAGACGTCGTTCTTTCGACTGAAATGACTACCTTTACAAAAACGACTTGTAACTTATTTTTCCGACAATAAACCTATACTTTTTCTATTTAGATTCATAAAATAGAGTTCAATATGAAACCATAGCAATTTGATTCACTCAAAACGGATTTAAAATGAAGAAGTTATGGGTAAAACAAGATTGGATAATTTTTTTCATTTTAGCTACGTGAAAATTGGTAACAAATCTATTCCAACCATAACTTAATCAACTTGTATTGTATATTATGTAATCTTGAGATACCATAGACACGTATACAATATTTCGACCTATCATGTCGACACATCTATATATATTTCGGAACAACCATAGACACTCTATATGTGAATGTTGGAGTTAGCTATACAGGGTTGAGGTTGATTCCAAAATATATATAGTTTGAGTTGTGATCAATACTGAGATACGTATACACTGGGTCGTGGATTGATTCAAGATAATATTTATCGATTTATTTCTGTACATCTAACTGTGGACAACTAGTTGTAGGTTACTAACGAGGACAGCTGACTTAATAAACTTAAAACATCAAAATATATTAAAAGTTTTGTAAATATATTTTGAACATACTTTGATATATATGTATATATTGTTATAGGTTAGTGAATCAACCAGTGGCCAAGTCTTACTTCCCGACGAAGTAAAAATCTGTGAAAGTGAGTTATAGTCCCACTTTTAAAATCTAATATTTTTGGGATGAGAATACATGCAGGTTTTATAAATGATTTACAAAATAGACACAAGTACGTGAACCTACATTCTTTGGTTGAATTATCGAAATCGAATATGCCCCTTTTTATTAATTCTGGTAATCTAAGAATTAGGGAACAGACACCCTAATTGACGCGAATCCTAAAGATAGATCTATTGGGCCTAACAAACCCCATCCAAAGTACCGGATGCTTTAGTACTTCGAAATTTATATCATATCCGAAGGGTGTCCCGGAATGATGGGGATATTCTTATATATGCATTTTGTTAATGTCGGTTACCAGGTGTTCACCATATGAATGATTTTTATCTCTATGTATGGGATGTGTATTGAAATATGAAATCTTGTGGTCTATTATTATGATTTGATATATATAGGTTAAACCTATAACTCACCAACATTTTTGTTGACGTTTTAAGCATGTTTATTCTCAGGTGATTATTAAGAGCTTCCGCTGTCGCATACTTAAATAAGGACGAGATTTGGAGTCCATGCTTGTATGATATTGTGTAAAAACTGCATTCAAGAAACTTATTTTGTTGTAACATATTTGTATTGTAAACCATTATGTAATGGTCGTGTGAAAACAGGATATTTTAGATTATCATTATTTGATAATCTACGTAAAGCTTTTTAAACCTTTATTGATGAAATAAAGGTTACGGTTTGTTTTAAAATGAATGCAGTCTTTGAAAAACGTCTCATATAGAGGTCAAAACCTCGCAACGAAATCAATTAATATGGAACGTTTTTAATCAATAAGAACGGGACATTTCAGTTGGTATCCGAGCGCTGGTCTTAGAGAACCAGAATTTTGCCTTAGTGTGTCTTATCGAGTTTGTTATGATGCATTAGTGAGTCTGGACTTCGACCGTGTTTACTTGAAAAATGATTGCTTAACAAATTTTGTTGGAAACTATATATTTTTAACATGTGAATATTATGTGATATATTAATCTCTTAACGCATTTGATATTATGTGATAGATGTCTACCTCTAGAACAAGTCCCATTGACTCACCTAATAATAATGAAGAGTCAAATGTAAATTGGAATGATTCATGGACTGATTCACAAGTTCCCGAAGAGGAACCGGAAGAAGAGTCGGAACCGGAAGAAGAATCGGAACCGGAAGAAGAATCGGAACCGGATGAAGAAATAGAACCGGTGGGAGAAATAATAAAACGGTTAAGTAAAAGAAAATCCTCAACCAACCGACCAAGGTTAATTATGGTCAATGGTGTTTCCGCCAAGGAAGCAAAATATTGGGAGGATTACCAATTCTCCGATGAATCGGATTCCGACGAGAATTCCGATGATGTTATAGATATTACCCCAACTGAATTTAAAAAGGCGAAAGAAAAAAATAAGGGAAAGGGCATAAAAATAGAGAAATCTAATTCCAACCCCGATGAACTTTATATGTATCCTCAACCCCCGAAGTCCTTAAGTTGTAACAATGACCCGGGAACCTCTAAACCACCAGGTTTTTCTAAACCAATGTGGAAAACCGGGCTACATTATTAGAAATTGCCCGAACCAGGAGAACACGAATGGACAAGGCCGCGGAAGAGTTTTCAATATTAATGCGGCAGAGGCACAGGAAGACCCGGAGCTTGTTACGGGTACGTTTCTTATTGACAATAAATCTGCTTACGTTTTATTTGATTCGGGTGCGGATAGAAGCTATATGAGTAGAGATTTTTGTGCTAAATTAAGTTGTCCATTGACGCCTTTGGATAGTAAATTTTTACTCGAATTAGCAAATGGTAAATTAATTTCAGCAGATAATATATGTCGGAATCGAGAAATTAAACTGGTTAGCGAAACATTTAAGATTGATTTGATACCAGTAGAGTTAGGGAGTTTTGATGTGATAATCGGTATGGACTGGTTGAAAGAAGTGAAAGCAGAGATCGTTTGTTACAAAAATGCAATTCGCATTATACGAGAAAAAGGAAAACCCTTAATGGTGTACGGAGAAAAGGGCAACACGAAGCTACATCTTATTAGTAATTTGAAGGCACAAAAACTAATAAGAAAAGGTTGCTATGCTGTTCTAGCACACATCGAGAAAGTACAAACTGAAGAAAAGAGCATCAATGATGTTCCTATTGCAAAAGAATTTCCCGATGTATTTCCGAAAGAATTACCGGGATTACCCCCACATCGATCCGTTGAATTTCAAATAGCTCTTGTACCAGGAGCTGCACCAATAGCTCGTGCTCCTTACAGACTCGCACCCAGCGAGATGAAAGAACTGCAAAGCCAATTACAAGAACTTTTAGAGCATGGTTTCATTCGACCAAGCACATCACCTTGGGGAGCTCCTGTTTTGTTTGTCAAGAAGAAAGATGGTACATTCAGGTTGTGTATCAACTACCGAGAGTTGAACAAACTTACCATCAAGAACCGCTACCCACTACCAAGAATCGACGACTTATTTGATCAACTACAAGGCTCGTCTGTTTATTCAAAGATTGACTTACGTTCCGGGTATCATCAAATGCGGGTGAAAGAAGATGATATTCCAAAGACTGCTTTCAGAACACGTTACGGTCATTACGAGTTTATGGTCATGCCGTTTGGTTTAACTAATGCACCAGCTGTGTTCATGGACCTTATGAACCGAGTGTGTGGACCATACCTTGACAAGTTTGTCATTGTTTTCATTGTTGACATACTTATTTACTCAAAGAATGACCAAGAACACGGTGAACATTTGAGAAAGGTGTTAGAAGTATTGAGGAAGGAAGAATTGTACGCTAAGTTTTCAAAGTGTGCATTTTGGTTGGAAGAAGTTCAATTCCTCGGTCACATAGTGAACAAAGAAGGTATTAAGGTGGATCCGGCAAAGATAGAAACTGTTGAAAAGTGGAAAACCCCGAAAACTCCGAAACACATACGCCAGTTTTTAGGATTGGCTGGTTACTACAGAAGATTCATCCAAGATTTCTCCAAAATAGCAAAACCCTTGACTGCATTAACGCATAAAGGGAAGAAATTTGAGTGGAAGGATGAACAAGAGAAGGCGTTTCAATTATTGAAGAAAAAGCTAACTACAACACCTAAATTGTCATTGCCTGAAGGGAATGATGATTTTGTGATTTATTGTGACGCATCAAAGCAAGGTTTCGGTTGTGTATTAATGCAACGGACGAAGGTGATTGCTTATGCGTCTAGACAATTGAAGATTCACGAGCAAAATTATACGACGCATGATTTGGAATTAGGCGCGGTTGTTTTTGCATTAAAGACTTGGAGGCACTAGTTATATGGGGTCAAAAGTATTATATATACCGACCACAAAAGTCTTCAACACATATTTAATCAGAAACAACTGAATATGAGGCAGCGTAGGTGGATTGAATTGTTGAATGATTACGACTTTGAGATTCGTTACCACCCGGGGAAGGCAAATGTGGTAGCCGACGCCTTGAGCAGAAAGGACAGAGAACCCATTCGAGTAAAATCTATGAATATAATGATTCACACTAACCTTACTACTCAAATAAAGGAGGCGCAACAAGGAGTTTTAAAAGAGGGAAATTTAAAGGATGAAATACCCAAAGGATCGGAGAATCATCTTAATATTCGGGAAGACGGAACCCGGTATAGGGCTGAAAGAATTTGGGTACCAAAATTTGGAGACATGAGAGAAATGGTACTTAGAGAAGCTCATAAAACCAGATACTCAATACATCCTGGAACGGGGAAGATGTACAAGGATCTTAAGAAATATTTTTGGTGGCCGGGTATGAAAGCCGATGTTGCTAAATACGAAGGAGAATGTTTGACGTGTTCTAAGGTCAAAGCTGAGCATCAGAAACCATCAGGTCTACTTCAACAACCCGAAATCCTGGAATGGAAATGGGAAAACATTACCATGGATTTCATCACTAAATTGCCAAGGACTGCAAGTGGTTTTGATACTATTTGGGTAATAGTTGATCGTCTCACCAAATCAGCACACTTCCTGCCAATAAGAGAAGATGACAAGATGGAGAAGTTAGCACGACTGTATTTAAAGGAAGTCGTCTCCAGACATGGAATACCAATCTCTATTATCTCTAATAGGGATGGCAGATTTATTTCAAGATTCTGGCAGACATTACAGCAAGCATTAGGAACTCGTCTAGACATGAGTACTGCCTATCATCCACAAACTGATGGGCAGAGCGAAAGGATGATACAAACTCTTGAAGACATGCTACGAGTATGTGTTATTGATTTCGGAAATAGTTGGGATCGACATCTACCGTTAGCATAATTTTCCTACAACAACAGCTACCATTCAAGCATTGAGATGGCGCCGTTTGAAGCACTTTATGGTAGAAAGTGCAGGTCTCCGATTTTTTGGAGTGAAGTGGGGGATAGACATATTACGGGTCCGGAGATTATACAAGAAACTACCGAGAAGATCATCTAAATTCAACAACAGTTGAAAACCGCCCAAAGTCGACAAAAGAGCTACGCTGACATTAAAAGAAAAGATATAGAATTTGAAATTGGAGAGATGATCATGCTTAAAGTTGCACCTTGGAAAGGCGTTGTTCGATTTGGTAAACGAGGGAAATTAAATCCAAGGTATATTGGACCATTCAAGATTATTGATCGTGTCGGACCAGTAGCTTACCGACTTGAGTTACCTCAACAACTCGCGGCTGTACATAATACTTTCCATGTCTCGAATTTGAAGAAATGTTTTGCTAAAGAAGATCTCACTATCCCGTTAGATGAAATCCAAATCAACGAAAAACTTCAATTCATCGAAGAACACGTCGAAATAATGGATCGTGAGGTTAAAAGACTTAAGCAAAACAAGATACCAATTGTTAAGGTTCGATGGAATGCTCGTAGAGGACCCGAGTTCACCTGGGAGCGTGAAGATCAGATGAAGAAGAAATACCCGCATCTATTTCCAGAAGATTCGTGAACACCTTCAACAGCTTAAAATTTCGGGACGAAATTTATTTAACGGGTAGGTACTGTAGTGACCCGAACTTTTCCATGTTTATATATATTAATTGAGATTGATATTTACATGATTAAATGTTTCCAACATGTTAAGCAATCAAACTTGTTAAGACTTGATTAATTGAAATATGTTTCATATAGACAATTGACCACCCAAGTTGACCGGTGATTCACGAACGTTAAAACTTGTAAAAACTATATGATGACATATATATGGATATATATATATATATATATAGTTAACATGATATTATGATAAGTAAACATATCATAAAGTATATTAACAATGAACTACATATGTAAAAACAAGACTACTAACTTAATAATTTTTAAACGAGACATATATGTAACGATTATCGTTATAAAGACATTTAATGTATATATATCATATTAAGAGATATTCATACATGATAATATCATGATAATATAATAATTTAAAATCTCATTTGATATTATAAACATTGGGTTAACAACATTTAACAAGATCGTTAACCTAAAGGTTTCAAAACAACACTTACATGTAACGACTAACGATGACTTAACGACTCAGTTAAAATGTATATACATGTAGTGTTTTAATATGTATTTATACACTTTTGAAAGACTTCAATACACTTATCAAAATACTTCTACTTAACAAAAATGCTTACAATTACATCCTCGTTCAGTTTCATCAAGAATTCTACTCGTATGCACCCGTATTCGTACTCGTACAATACACAGCTTTTAGATGTATGTACTATTGGTATATACACTCTAATGATCAGCTCTTAGCAGCCCATGTGAGTCACCTAACACATGTGGGAACCATCATTTGGCAACTAGCATGAAATATCTCATAAAATTATAAAAATATGAGTAATCATTCATGACTTATTTACAGAAAACAAAATTACATATCCTTTATATCTAATCCATACACCAACGACCAAAAACACCTACAAACACTTTCATTCTTCAATTTTCTTCATCTAATTGATCTCTCTCAAGTTCTATCTTCAAGTTCTAAGTGTTCTTCATATATTCTACAAGTTCTAGTTACATAAAATCAAGAATACTTTCAAGTTTGCTAGCTCACTTCCAATCTTGTAAGGTGATCATCCAACCTCAAGAAATCTTTGTTTCTTATAGTAGGTTATCATTCTAATACAAGGTAATAATCATATTCAAACTTTGTTTCAATTTCTATAACTATAACAATCTTATTTCAAGTGATGATCTTACTTGAACTTGTTTTCGTGTCATGATTCTGCTTCAAGAACTTCGAGCCATCCAAGGATCTGTTGAAGCTAGATCCATTTTTCTCTTTTATAGTAGGTTTATCCAAGGAACTTAAGGTAGTAATGATGTTCATAACATCATTCGATTCATACATATAAAGCTATCTTATTCGAAGGTTTAAACTTGTAATCACTATAACATAGTTTAGTTAATTCTAAACTTGTTCGCAAATAAAAGTTAATCCTTCTAACTTGACTTTTAAAATCAACTAAACACATGTTCTATATCTATATGATATGCTAACTTAATGATTTAAAACCTGGAAACACAAAAAACACCGTAAAACCGGATTTACGCCGTCATAGTAACACCGCGGGCTGTTTTGGGTTAGTTAATTAAAAACTATGATAAACTTTGATTTAAAAGTTGTTATTCTGAGAAAATGATTTTTATTATGAACATGAAACTATATCCAAAAATTATGGTTAAACTCAAAGTGGAAGTATGTTTTCTAAAATGGTCATCTAGACGTCGTTCTTTCGACTGAAATGACTACCTTTACAAAAACGACTTGTAACTTATTTTTCCGACTATAAACCTATACTTTTCTGTTTAGATTCATAAAATAGAGGTCAATATGAAACCATATCAATTTGATTCACTCAAAACGGATTTAAAATGAAGAAGTTATGGGTAAAACAAGATTGGATAATTTTTCTCATTTTAGCTACGTGAAAATTGGTAACAAATCTATTCCAACCATAACTTAATCAACTTGTATTGTATATTATGTAATCTTGAGATACCATAGACACGCATACTATGTTTCGACCTATCATGTCGACACATCTATATATATTTCGGAACAACCATAGACACTCTATATGTGAATGTTGGAGTTAGCTATACAGGGTTGATGTTGATTCCAAAATATATATAGTTTGAGTTGTGATCAATACTGAGATACGTATACACTGGGTCGTGGATTGATTCAAGATAATATTTATCGATTTATTTCTGTACATCTAACTGTGGACAACTAGTTGTAGGTTACTAACGAGGACAGCTGACTTAATAAACTTAAAACATCAAAATATATTAAAAGTTTTGTAAATATATTTTGAACATACTTTGATATATATGTATATATTGTTATAGGTTCGTGAATCAACCAGTGGCCAAGTCTTACTTCCCGACGAAGTAAAAATCTGTGAAAGTGAGTTATAGTCCCACTTTTAAAATCTAATATTTTTGGGATGAGAATACATGCAGGTTTTATAAATGATTTATAAAATAGACACAAGTACGTGAACCTACATTCTTTGGTTGAATTATCGAAATCGAATATGCCCCTTTTTATTAAGTCTGGTAATCTAAGAATTAGGGAACAGACACCCTAATTGACACGAATCCTAAAGATAGATCTATTGGGCCTAACAAACCCCATCCAAAGTACCGGATGCTTTAGTACTTCGAAATTTATATCATATCCGAAGGGTGTCCCGGAATGATGGGGATATTCTTATATATGCATCTTGTTAATGTCGGTTACCAGGTGTTCACCATATGAATGATTTTTATCTCTATGTATGGGTTGTGTATTGAAATATGAAATCTTGTGGTCTATTATTATGATTTGATATATATAGGTTAAACCTATAACTCACTAACATTTTTGTTGACGTTTTAAGAATGTTTATTCTCAGGTGATTATTAAGAGCTTCCGTTGTCGCATACTTAAATAAGGACGAGATTTGGAGTCCATGCTTGTATGATATTGTGTAAAAACTGCATTCAAGAAACTTATTTTGTTGTAACATATTTGTATTGTAAACCATTATGTAATGGTCGTGTGTAAACAGGATATTTTAGATTATCATTATTTGATAATCTACGTAAAGCTTTTTAAACCTTTATTGATGAAATAAAGGTTATGGTTTGTTTTAAAATGAATGCAGTCTTTGAAAAACGTCACATATAGAGGTCAAAACCTCGCAACGAAATCAATTAATATGGAACGTTTTTAATCAATAAGAACGGGACATTTCAGTTGGTGCCACAACATCCTCACTAAACTCGGCATTTGGATTTTCCAATTCAGTAGCCTTTCGTTTCTTTCCTCGTTCGAACTTGTCTTTCGTAATTTCCTATATTTCTTCCTCCTCGGGATCACTTTCCTGTTCCTCTTAAATTGATTCCTCCAGAAATTGTGAGTCTTCCCCAAAGGTGTCGTTTTCATCATCGGATAGGTTAATGACTGGAACACTATCTGAGGATTCTGGTTCGGAGTCGCTGAACGTGATAACAAGTTCTAAGCCAAACATCTATCACATAACAACTAGCACGTTAGTACCACATAATATTTACATATTAATTTTTAACCAACAAGGATAAGCAATAGTTTTCTAAATCAAACACGGTCAAAGTCCAGACTCACTAATGCATCCTAACAAACTCGATAAGACACACTAATGCAAATTTTCTGGTTCTCTAAGACCAACGCTCTGATACCACCTGAAACGTCCCGTTCATATCGAATATAAACGTCACGTATTCATTGGTGTCATTGCGAGGTATTGACCTCTATATGTGACATTTTTTTTTAAAAATCTGCATACGTTTTTATGATACAAACCATAATCTTTATTATAACTAAAGGCTTAAACCACATACTAATAATTATCGTTTAGCGATAATCTTAGTCTTACAAACTTTACATTTGATAATAACAATACGATTTCCAACATATTTCACATTACAAATCTTCCGGTATGCAGTTTTATTTTTGACACAAATATGCATACTCCAAATCTTGCTTAAATTCGCCATAATGCAGCGGAAGCTTTTAATTATCACCTGAGAATAAACATGCTTAAAACGTCAACATAAAGTTGGTGAGATATAGGTTTAATGCTAGTAGCGTTATAAATATAGACCACAAGATTTCATATACATAAACGTTTTAATAAAAATATTCTAAGTGGTTGGGCACTTGATAACCATACTTAACATTTAATCAACGTCACATATTCCCTTTATTATGAAATCTCACTACACCGTACCAAGTATAGTTACTGAAACGAAGTACTGTGCAACCGTTGAATACTGGTCGTCCAGTCCGGTTGGGGTTTTCAGGCCCGATAGATCTATCAACAGGATTCGCGTTTACAATACCGCATGTAAATAGTAGTTACCAAGTTACAGGGAAGTATGTCAGTGGTACAACTCAACGTAGAATATATATTTTTAATCACTTGTGTCCATAACGTAAATCATAAAATGCATGTATTCTCATCCGAAATATTTAGAGTTTAAAAGTGGGACTATATACTCACTTTTGCCTTGAAGATATTTAACACGACTTGGTCTCCGATAGATATCACGAACCTAACCATATATATAATATATCAACATATTTTCTTTTCAAATAATCGTTACATATATACTTATAATACTTTTAATATCTATTAGTCCGTAGTTAGCAGTCCGATGTTAGTGGTCCACAATTAGTTGCTCAATAAAATAAATAAAGACCCCATCGTATTCCTATTGATCGGAATTAATCAGGACCCATGGTGCCGTATTGTAAAATGACGTGTTGCGTACATAAAGTACCGTGTTGTCAAATGACGTGTTGCGTACAATCATGAGGTCTTATAATTAATCTTCTCGTGTTGTTTACGGGTGGTCCTGAAATATGTAAAATCAAATCATGAGTAAATATATATAAAATATCATGTTAATTAGCCAAGATATGATTAGTTTGGTTTTAGTCAAAATATTTTCGTAGCTAAACTAGCTTCGGATACCCGATTTTGTTTTAGTCGTAGTTTCTTCAATACAACTCCGTTTTTGTTGATTCAACTTGCCACTTCCTTGGATCGAGTCATTATTTATGAATATTAACTGTAAATACCTTAGTTTACATTCAAAATCACAGGTTATAGGTCAAACTTGGGTGAATCTTATGAAAGTGATCATTTCCATCATAAAAACAACATCTAGATGATCATTTTTACAAAAATACTTACACTTTGAGTTATACCATGAGATTTTTATATATTAACATATTCATAAGAAATATCATTTTTCCAGAATATAAACTTTCAATTTAAATTTTAAGATGGTTTTTAATTATCCAACCCAAAACAGCCCCCGGTTGCACTCCAACGATTGTAGATTCAGTTTTAAGGTGTTCTTTGTAAAATCAAGTTGTATCTTGTTAAGTTAGCATATCATTATGATATATTACAGGTCTTGAAGTGTTTTAAAAGTGAAGTTAGAAGGATCTATTTAGTTTGCGAACAAGTTTGAAATCATTCAAACTATGTTCTTGTTGTTATAATTTGTATATTCTTAATAAGATAGTTATAATTGAACAAGATGATGAACAAAGGTTATACCTCAAGTATGATGAAGAAAGTTACTGAATAAACAAGATATGAACTTTTTCTTGATGACTTGGAAGATTAAGAAGTGAAATCATGAAAGAAACAAAGGTTGTAAGTAAGTTTATATCTTGGTTTAAGATAATTAACTTACATGAATTGAATCAAAGTTTAAACATAGTTTTACCTTGATTATGGAGCTAGAAACTTATGAAGACTTTGAAGAACTCTTGAAGGTTGAAGATAAGAGAGTTTAGAAGATAATCTAGCTTGAAGAAAATTGATATGAAAGTGTATGTATGTGTATATATGGCGTGATATATGCATGTATATATATAGATTTTATGTTTTGATTTTTAGTTCATAAGTCTTGATTAATGACAAAGGATGGTTCCCACAAGTTGCTATCATGTCTTTTAATCATTCATGGCTGATCATTGGTATTTTCTATTGGTATATACCAATATTAAATACATCTAGAAGCTGCATATAATATGGGTACATATACCCTAAGTATACGTGTAGAAATCTTGAGGAAACGGAACGAGAATTCAAATATAACTATCTTTTGTGAATATACTTATATTGTTTTAAGTATTTAAGCCCTTTAAAAGTGATTAAATACGTATCCATACGATACTTGTTTAAGCATTATAGGTTATAGGTATATATGTCAAAGAATGTTACGTATAGTTACCGTTTTGAAAACTTAAGTTAGTAGTCTCAAAGTATACTTATAACTCATTGTTATTAGTACACAATGATATGTTAAATCATCCTTAGATCATGTTAAATATGTATAAATACGTATATGTACACAATCGTATAATTATCGTATGTTATATAGTTCGTGATATCATCGGTCAAATTGGACGGTCAAACGTTGTGTAAAACACTTTTCAAAAACATAAGACTCAACAATTTGGATTGTTTATCATGTTGGTAATGTTTAATTTATGTAAATATTAATCTCATATGTATAAAATGATCGAAAAAATCCGGGTCGTTACAATATCGGGTTCGGCAAGGCACTTTTTCAAGTTGGATACATAGAAGGTAGGATGAACGGAGCTCAATTGAGGCGGAAGATCCAAACGATAAGCAACGGTTTCAACACGCTCCAAGATTTTGAAAGGACCAATATACCGCGGATTTAGCTTCCCGCGTTTCCCGAAACGGATTACACCTTTCCAAGGTGCGACTTTTAACATTACGCGGTCACCGACTTGAAATTCGAGGTAGTTGCATCTTTTGTCGGTATAGCCCTTTTGACGACTTAGGGCCGTCCTAAGCCTATCTCGGATTTGAACAATCTTCTCAGTTATTTCATGAATGAGTTCGGGTCCGGTGATTTGTGTGTCGCCTACTTCGGCCTAACAAAGAGGTGAACGACATTTTCGGCCATATAAAGCTTCGAATGGTGCGGCGTTAATACTCGCTTGATAACTATTGTTGTAGGAGAATTTGGCGAGAGGCAAGTGCTTATCCCAAGCTTTTCCAAAGTCAACAACGCAAGCTCGTAGCATGTCTTCCAAGGTTTAAATTGTGCGTTCGCTTTGTCTGTCAGTTTGTAAATGATATGCGGTGCTCATGTCTAAATGTGTCCCCAACGCATCTTGTAAGGTACGCCAAAATCTAGAAACAAAACGGCCATCTCGGTCGGAGATAATCGATAAGGGTACACCGTGTCGGGCTACGATTTATTTAATGTAAAGTTGTGCGAGTTTCTCCATGTTTTCGGTTTCCTTCATGGCTAAGAAGTGCGCGGATTTGGTGAGACGGTCAACAATAACCCAAATAGTATCATAATCGCCAATCGTCTTTGGTAGTTTGGTGATAAAATCCATCGTTATCCTTTCCCACTTCCATTGCAGGATTTTGGGTTGTTGAAGTAGTCCGGACGGTCTTTGATGTTCGGCTTTGACTTTGGAGCAAGTTAGGCATTTTCCAACATAAGTAGCAACGTCCTTTTTAATGTTCGGCCACCAATATTGTTCTTTGAGGTCGTGGTACATCTTATTGGCACCGGGGTGAATAGAATATCTTGACTTATAGGCTTCGTCTAAAATAAGGCTTCGCAAGTCCCCATAACTAGGTACCCAAATCCTTCCTGCAAAATATCGGAGTTCGGTTTCTTTAACTTCGAATCGAGAGGTGAGGACGTTCAAGTGTCCGAGAGAGATGTTTTCACCCTTGAGAGCCTCGTCTTGGGCTACACGAATTTGACTATTGAGGTTGGTATGAATGGTGATATTTAAAGCTCGGACACGAAGAGGCACCGCTCTTTATTTTCGACTTAAGGCATCGGCTACTACGTTTGCCTTCCCGGGATGGTAACGAAGCTCACAATCATAATCGTTTAAAGTTTCAATCGACCGTCGTTGTCTCATGTTTAGTTGCTTTTGATCGAAGATGTGTTGAAGGCTTTTGTGATCGGTGAAGTGAAGGTATTTCGTATGCCCGAGAGACATATTAAATTAATGTGGCTAATAAGTTATGATCCAAGTCGGGTCATACCCAATAACAAGCTTACCGACACCTTATACGTATTTAAAGTTAACGATTGGATCATTATATAAATACGCGACACTTGGGTTTTAGAAAATCGGGTTTCTAAAACATTATTACTTGAGAAAATTTATTTGGATAATTTAAATGATAAGGATTTAATTATTTATAGGTTTTAAATAATTTAGTTATGTTATATTTTATAAAATGGTTTATAAAATAAAAGTAACTTAACAATTAAATCAAGCATTATCAAAAATTTACATTTTTTTATAAACACCACCTAGGTGGCAGTTTTGGCAAGTCCAAGGGGACACACATGCTTGGCTTTGTTGCTTTTAACATCACATTCCTTAAGGGCATGCATATAGCTCTTGAACCAAGTGACTTTGACTAAGATTATCAAGTAACTTTGCTTAAAAACTCTCTTCTTTCTCTCCCATTTTCTGCTGGCCGAAAGTTTGAAGTGGAAAGAGAGGGTTTTGCTTGTTAATTAAATTCACTAAGTGTCCAAAAATTCCTAACCAAATAATAGAAGGTGTTGGTGATTGAAAGCTTGGGGTATCACACACTTGAGGCTTTAAATTAGAGGCTTTATTCCATCATCTTTATCATCCATATTGCAGTCTAAATTCAGCTCTTAACTCATCATAGAGGAGGTATAATCTTCTCCTTCTTTATTATATGTAAGCATTATTTCATAACTTGATAACTATATGGAATTCAATTAAAATGGTTATGCATATGAACTTGTTTTCTTAGTAATTATGCTTCCGCTTGTTATAACTTAAAATGAATTGGTTTCATGATTTTATTCACATTAAGAAACTTGTTATTATGTTGAATTCCATCAATGGTATCTAGAGCCGAAGTCTATGAAATATGCTTCTTATATATGGTCTTTAAAACCCACCAACTTTGCATTCTATCTACATGCATGAAAGTAGAATGTAAAAATATTCGGGTTTGGGTGGGTTCATGATTTTGGCCGAATTTTAAGGGTTCCAAAAGTGGGTTTGGAACTTTCAAATTGGTCATATTTGTTGTATATTGTAGTTCACAATCAATGCCTTGACCTTATGATGTTTGCATGTGTGTTTGAATGGATATTTGTTTGGTTGAATGGTTGTAATATTCATTCAATTTGGTTTGTAAAATTAATTATTCAATTGGTTTGTAATAATATTCATTTGGTTATGTAATTTATTTTATATTTGACATGTAAAATAGATTAGGTTGTATTTTCATTTGTTTTAGAAAAAATGTATTAGGATATATTTTTTGTAAAAATGAAAATGAAAAGATGGAGTTAAAGGAAGAACACAAGAAGAATCTACTTGGATACAAGATTAAGTGGGAGTGGTAAAATCTCCTACTTTGTGTTATGACCCATTACCCGATGGCATTTTGTTTTCGGCTGAACAAAATGCTTACCAAAAAGGCTTGATTGTGAACATGATTGTTTTGCATGCATGGTTGTGTTGTTTGATTATGGTTTGTATGTTTGATTACTACAAGTTATCACACATGTTAGCAACAAGCAAAACTACATTTAATTGGTTAAATTAAAAATAGTTAACAACATGCAAAATGACAAATTTAATTGGTTAAATTAAAAGTGGCAAAAGACCTTAATAAATGGTTATTAAGAACAAGAAAATGATCATACATATAAAATGGTTTATATCAAGTAATTGGCTAAAATTACAAGACTTGAAAATAGATTTCAAATAGACCATACACTAAATGCATGTTGGTGTATGGCATAAAAGTTTTCTCAAACTAGAATTAATGAAAACTTAAAACCCTTATTAACAAGGCAAACAAGTTAAACGCCATCCTTTTGTGCAACACTTAAAATTATTAGGAAACTCACAATGGGATAAAGGTCACCTAACCGTTATGAACAAACTAATATGATTAAGGTGAATTTCGCACACTTGTGGGATAAAGGTCACCTAACCACTTGTATGTTAAATTTACACGTTTACACAAGTAGGACAACTTGATTTGGGAATCATGAACTTAGGGTCACCGAAGCATGAGGAACAAAATAGGCATTGATGGAATAAATATGCCATGCAAAAGGATTGCATGATTCCATAACTTAGAAGTTGCAAAAGGTTTGCAATTGTCATATAATGACTACCTAGCTAAATCAAATAACGGGATAAAGGTCACCTAACCGATATTTGGTTTACCGTTGGATTCTAAAATTTAATAAATATCAATTGGATTTAAAGGGTATTGATTGTTAAATTAAAATTGATACTTAAACAACTTTGTTAAATTTTGTAGATGGCCGCCAATAACAACAAAAACATTCCAAACGCACCTATAAACTTTAACAACCTATCGTTGAGGTCAATCCTCGAAAAGGAAAAACTCAACCATACGAACTTCATGGATTGGTTCCGCAATCTAAGGATTATCCTCAAACTAGAAGATAGGGCGTATGTGTTGGAAGACCCCATTCCCGATCAACCCGACGAGGATGATACGGAAGGCATGGCTTATTGGGAGAAATATTGCACCGATTCGTTGCAAGTTTCTTGCCTCATGCTTGGGACTATGATACCCGAACTCCAAAAGAATTTTGAGCATCATAGTGCATATGACATGATCACACAGTTGAAGGAGATGTTCCTTCAACAAGCTCGTGTCGAACGCTTCAAAATGGTTCGAGCCCTTCATGCATGTCGGATGGATGACTCCCAATCCGTTTCATCTTATGTCCTTAAGATGAAAAGCCTAATTGATCGAGCGAACCGTCTAAACTACAACGTGTCTAATGAATTAGCCACGGACCTTATCCTTAACTCCTTGTCAAAGAGGTTTGACACATTTGTAATGAATTACAACATGAATGGATGGGATAAGTGAAATGTCCCGTTCTTATTGATTAAAAATGTTCCATATTAATTGATTTCGTTGCGAGGTTTTGACCTCTATATGAGACGTTTTTCAAAGACTGCATTCATTTTTAAAACAAACCATAACCTTTATTTCATAAATAAAGGTTTAAAAAGCTTTACGTAGATTATCAAATAATGATAATCTAAAATATCCTGTTTACACACGACCATTACATAATGGTTTATAATACAAATATGTTACATCGAAATCAGTTTCTTGAATGCAGTTTTTACACAATATCATACAAACATGGACTCCAAATCTTGTCCTTATTTTAGTATGCAACAGCGGAAGCTCTTAGTATTCACCTGAGAATAAACATGCTTTAAACGTCAACAAAAATGTTGGTGAGTTATAGGTTTAACCTATATATATCAAATCGTAACAATAGACCACAAGATTTCATATTTCAATACACATCCCATACATAGAGATAAAAATCATTCATATGGTGAACACCTGGTAATCGACATTCACAATATGCATATAAGAATATCCCCATCATTCCGGGATCCTCCTTCAGACATGGTATAAATTTCGAAGTACTAAAGCATCCGGTACTTTGGATGGGGCTTGTTGGGCCCGATAGATCTATCTTTAGAGTTCGCGTCAATTAGGGTGTCTGTTCCCTAATTCTTAGATTACCAGACTTTAATAAAAAGGGGCATATTCGATTTCGATAATTCAACCATAGAATGCAATTTTTATTACTTGTGTCTATATCGTAAAACATTTATAAAAGCAGCGCATGTATTCTCAGTCCCAAAAATATATATGAAAAGGGAGTAATGAAAACTCACGCATATAAATATTGTAAAACAGTTAATAAAGCATTTGCATGTATTCTCAGCCCAAAAATGTATATAAAAGGGGAATAATGAAACTCACTTTCACAGATTTTTACTTCGTCGGGAAGTAAGACTTGGCCACTTGTTGATTCACGAACCTATAACAATATATACATATATATCAAAGTATGTTTAAAATATATTTACAACACTTTTAATATATTTTGATGTTTTAAGTTTATTAAGTCAGCTGTCCTCGTTAGTAACCTACAACTAGTTGTCCACAGTTAGATGTACAGAAATAAATCGATAAATATTATCTTGAATCAATCCACGACCCAGTGTATACGTATCTCAGTATTGATCACAACTAAAACTATATATATTTTGGAATCAACCTCAACTCTGTATAGCTAACTCCAACATTCACATATAGAGTGTCTATGGTTGTTCCGAAATATATATAGATGTGTCGACATGATAGGTCGAAACATTGTATACGTGTCTATGGTATCTCAAGATTACATAATATACAATACAAGTTGATTAAGTTATGGTTGGAATAGATTTTTTACCAATTTTCACGTAGCTAAAATGAGAAAAATTATCCAATCTTGTTTTACCCATAACTTCTTCATTTTAAATCCGTTTTGAGTGAATCAAATTGATATGGTTTCATATTGAACTCTATTTTATGAATCTAAACAGAAAAGTATAGGTTTATAGTCGGAAAAATAAGTTACAAGTCATTTTTGTAAAGGTAGTCATTTCAGTCGAAAGAACGACGTCTAGATGACCATTTTAGAAAACATACTTCCACTTTGAGTTTAACCATAATTTTTGGATATAGTTTCATGTTCATAATAAAAATCATTTTCTCAGAATAACAACTTTTAAATCAAAGTTTATCATAGTTTTTAATTAACTAACCCAAAACAGCCCGCGGTGTTACTACGACGGCGTAAATCCGGTTTTACGGTGTTTTTCGTGTTTCCAGGTTTTAAATCATTAAGTTAGCATATCATATAGATATAGAACATGTGTGTAGTTAATTTTAAAAGTCAAGTTAGAAGGATTAACTTTTGTTTGCGAACAAGTTTAGAATTAACTAAACTATGTTCTAGTGATTACGAGTTTAAACCTTCGAATAAGATAGTTTTATATATATGAATCGAATGATGTTATGAAAATCATTACTACCTCAAGTTTAGTAGGTAAACCTACTGGAAGTGACAAGAAATGATCTAGCTTCAAAGGATCTTGGATGGCTTGAAAGTTCTTGAAGTAGGATCATGACACAAAAACAAGTTCAAGTAAGATTTTTACTCGAATTAAGATAGTTTATAGTTATAGAAATTGAATCAAAGTTTGAATATGAATATTACCTTGAATAAGAAAGATAACCTACTGTATAAAACAAAGGTTTCTTGATCTTAGATGATTACTTGGAATGGATTAGAAAGCTTGGAAGTAAATTAGTAAACTTGAAGGGATTTTTGAAGTGTTCTTGAAGTGTTCTTCCTATGATGATTATAGCTTGATTCTTGAAGTGATTTTTGATGAAGATTATGATTAACTATTGGAAAAATACGTTCATAATAGTGTGTGTGTGTTGAGAGAAAATTAGAAAGAGAATTGGAAGTGAAATGGAGTGAATGATGAGTGGTAATTGGTGAGTGGTGAGTGGGGTTAAAAGGAGTTCTAGTTAGTTGACTAGCTCATGGTAGAAGTTAAAATTGATTAGTCATACATGACATAATCAAGAGTGGAATCCCATGCTAGTTCCTATTGGTATATACTCATAGTAAGTACGTTTTGAAGCTGTGTATAATACGGGTAAGAATACGACTAGAATTCTTGATGAAAGAAAAGAATGGAAAAGTAACTGTAACCATTTTCGTTAAGTATGAGTGTTTTGATATATGTCTTGAAGTCTTCCAAAAGTATTTTAATACATCTAAATACACTACATGTATATACATTTTAACTGAGTCGTTAAGTCATCGTTAGTCATTACATGTAAGTGTTGTTTTGAAACCTTTAAGTTAACGATCTCAATTAATGTTGTTAACCCATTGTTTATTATATCTAATGAGATGTTAAATTATTATATTATCATGATATTATGATATATCAATATATCAATATATCTTAATATGATATATATACATTTAAATGTCGTTACAACGATAATCGTTACATATATGTCTCGTTTCGAAATCCTTAAGTTAGTAGTCTTGTTTATATGTATATAACTCATTGTTAATATACTTATGGAGATACTTACTTATCATAATCTCATGTTAACCATATGTATATCCATATTGATAATGCTAAAAACGAACATATATTTCATAGCATTATTCCTCAAGAAAGACAAGCTTTTAGTTGCAATTGTTCTATTTACAAGTGATATTCGTTTAAATAATAAAAGGTGAAGACAAAAGACAGATTCGACGAATTGAAGACGCAAACGACCAAAAAGCTCAAAAGTACAAAAGACAATCAAAGAGGTTCCAATTATTGATAAGAAACGTCTCGAAATTACAAGAGTACAAGATTCAAAACGCAAAGTACAAGATATTAAATTGTACGCAAGGACGTTCGAAAATCCGGAACCGGGACCAGAGTCAACTCTCAACGCTCGACGCAACGGACTAAAAATTACAAGTCAACTATTCACATAAATATAATATAATATTTAAATAATTCTTATAATTATTTAATATATTATATTTATATTTAAACCGTCGGTAAACAAAGAGCCAAGCTTGTGTGAGCTGTAAAAGTAAACTCCGCGACTCGCGGAGTTTGAAGGCAAAATTGGCCGCGAGTCGCGGAACCCCAATTTCAGAAACTCCCTATAAAGCTCGCGCATTCTGATCGTAAAAATATATCATATATCTCTCTCTATCAATATACGTAAAATATATATATATATATATATATATATATATATATTTATAATTTATATTTTAATTTTAATTATAATTCTAATAATAAGGGTATGTTAGCGAATGTTGTAAGGGTGTAAGTCAAAATTCTGTCCGTGTAACGCTACGCTATTTTTAATCATTGTAAGTTATGTTCAACCTTTTTATATTAATGTCTCGTAGCTAATTTATTATTATGCTTATTTAATCCGAAGTAATCATGATGTTGGGCTAATTACTAAAATTGGGTAATTGGGCTTTGTACCATAATTGAGGTTTGGACAAAAGAACGACACTTGTGGAAATTAGACTATGGGCTATTAATGGGTTTTATATTAACTAAACAATACCTTGTTAATTTAATATACAAACTTATAATTTGACGTATTTATATATAACCACATACGCTTGACTGGGTACGGTGGGCGGGATATCTATAAATACCAATAATTATTCATTTTACCGGATACGGAACTGGATTAATAGTTAATAAACTTGTTGAAACAGGGGTGAATTACATTCAAGGGTAATTGGTGTAATTGTTAACAAAGTAGTAAAACCTTGGTTTACACGCAGTCGATAACCTGGTGTATTCATTAAACAAAGTATTAAAACCTTGTTACAATTCGAATCCCCAATTAGTTGGAATATTTGACTTCGGGAATAAGAATAATTTGACGAAGGCTTTCGCTCTTTATATTTATGACTGATGGACTATTATGGACAAATCCGTATGGACATATTAAATAATCCAGGACAAAGGACAATTAACCCATGGGCATAAAACTAAAATCAACACGTCAAACATCATGATTACGGAAGTTTAAATAAGCATAATTCTTTTATTTCATATTTAATTTCCTTTATTTTATATTTAATTGCACTTCTAATTATCGCATTTTTATTGTTATTGTATTTTATTGCACTTTTAATTATCGTACTTTTTAATTATCGCAAGTTTATTTTATCGCACTTTTATTATTCGCAATTTCATTATCATTATTTACTTTACGCTTTAATTTAAGTCTTGTATTTATATTTATTATTTTACATTTGGTTTTAACTGCGACTAAAGTTTTAAATCGACAAACCGGTCATTAAACGGTAAAAACCCCCCTTTATAATAATAATATTACTTATATATATATATATATTTGTATTTTTATAAAAGTAAACTAATATAGCGTTAAGCTTTGTTTAAAAAGATTCCCTGTGGAACGAACCGGACTTACTAAAAACTACACTACTGTACGATTAGGTACACTGCCTATAAGTGTTGTAGCAAGGTTTAAGTATATCCGTGCTCTAAATAAATAAATATCTTGTGTAAAAATGTATCGTATTTAATAGTATTTTCTGCTAAAATTTAATAGTATTTTATACCCCTTAGCTTTGACATCAAGTATTTTTGGCGCCGCTGCCGGGGACTCTCTTAAAAGCCGGAAGCGCAACGCTAATAAAAAAAAAGATTTTTAGTTTACTTTTATTAAAATTCGTTTTTATAAAAATACGTTTTAAATATTCGAAAATATAAAAAGAAAAACAAAAATATAAATATTTTTAGGAGTTTGATAAATATTTAAGTTTTATAAAGTTTCTTTAGTTTGTAAAAATATAAGTTTTATTTAATTTATTTTATAAATATATTTTATAAATATAAAAACTGAAAAAAAAATATATATATATATATAAATCTAGTTTTAATATTTTTATTTATAAAATTATAAAGTAATTCTATTTTTATTTTAGTTTTTAAATATAAAGTTTTTATTATATATAAATTTTAGATTATAAAACAGAAAAATTTAAAACAAAAAAATAAAAAAATAAAAAGAAGAAAAACGCATAAAATTTCAAACTGCTCCAGAGTTGAAATTGGAACCCCGCGACTCGCGGGGTTTGATGCATTAAATACCGCAACTCGCGGAGTAATCCTGACACGCTGACAGAAACCCTAAACTGAATTAATTACGGGGTAATTAATTATTATTATTATTTAACCTTAATTATTATTATTAGTTTTATTATTACTTTTACTTTTTATTTAATTTATGTATTTAGTATTAATTAGTTTAATTAATTTATAAAATTAGTAGTTTAATAAAATAAATAATATAAAAATAATATTTTTATAAAAATTGTACTTTTTACAACTTTTTGTATATTTTTTATATTTTGTCCCTTTTTAATCGTTTTAACGTAATATTTGTATTTTTAGCTCATATTTAGTTTTAAACTTAGTTTTTGCCATATTTATTTTTACTTCTAGATTTTTAGGCTTTGCCGTAAAATCCCTTAAGTGCTTTTTATTTAGACTAAGATTTAGGTGTTTTAGAATTTTGCGACGCCTTTTTAAGTTTTAGTTTCTTTTTAAGTTATTTCCATTTGGGATATAGTTTTTCCTGTAAGCTTTAATATTTTTAGACACCTTTTACCTATGTATCAATTATCATTCCAATTAGTAATCTCAATTTGCGATTATAATTTTAAGTTAGTTGTAGTAATAAGGTTAGGTTAGTCAAGTACTTTTAAGTTTTATAAGTTTCTTTTATTTTTCCGTCACCTTTTATTTTTCAACCATTTTTCTTTTTCGATCTTTTTCGACGAACTCTTTTTCTTTCTTATTTCTCGCTATTCTAGTTTTTAGGATATAGATTTTTATTCTATTTCTTATCTAAATTTCTTAAAATTACGAAAATTTATTTTAAGTGGTTAAATTGATAGACATCAAAATTTTCTGGTTCGTAGTAATAGTTGGATTTGTACGTGGACCGGGTTATTGGAGCCAAACAGTCCTCAATTATATTGAGACCAAACGAATCCTGCCCCTCTGCTGCATCTTTTGGCTATTCGAAACGTGGGCAAAATCAGAAAAGTCTATTAATTGGATAACTTATTATAATTTTTCTTTCCTTTTAAAAACTAATAGGATATTCAGTGAATGCACTGAGCAAGACGATCACCACCTTTTGTACGTTCACCACCTGTAACTAGATCAAGACATTTAGCAAATATAACCGCCATTGATTTTTCTTTAGAATCGTCATCCAGTCGACCAAGTACTTCAGTTCAAATTTCCGATAATCCATTTTTTGAACCCGACCTCACAATTGAGAATCCGGAGAATATTCAGGAACGGTTCGTAGATCCTGAACCATTAAACTTTCCTCCGGAACCACCAATCATTCAAACAGAGATTGTTGAGGAACGAACCATTAAATCAGAATCCTCTAGTGATTCTGATTCAACAAATTCAATTATGGAGAATCTGGAACCTTTAAGTATGGAAGACCGAATGAGAGCTAAACGCACTGGCCAAGGTCACGCAATTACTCATCCAGACATTAATGCGCCAGATTATGAAATCAAAGGACAAATTCTACACATGGTGACTAATCAATGCCAATTTAGCGGTGCGCCGAAGGAAGATCCAAATGAACATCTACGTACCTTTAATAGGATCTGCACACTATTTAAAATCCGAGAAGTGGAGGATGAACAGATATATCTCATCTTATTTCCCTGGACTTTAAAGGGAGAAGCCAAAGATTGGTTGGAATCGTTACCTGAAGGGGCGATCGATACATGAGACATTTTAGTTGACAAATTTCTTAAACAATTCTTTCCTGCATCTAAAGCCGTAAGACTTCAAGCAGAAATTGTTACGTTCACACAGAAACCGAATGAAACTCTATATGAGGCATGGACTAGATATGGAAAGTTATTAAGAGGATGTCCGCAACATGGTTTAGACACCTGTCAAATAGTACAAATATTCTACCAAGGATGCGACATCACTACAAGGAAAGACATAGATATAGCAACTGGTGGTTCTATTATGAAGAAAACCGAAACTGATGCTTACAAAATTATTGATAACACTGCTTCCCACTCACATGAGTGGCACCAAGAAAAAGATATCGTTAGATCATCTAAAGCAGCTAGAGCCGATTCTAGCCATGACTTAGATTCCATTTCCGTAAAGATAGATGCTGTGGAGAGACGAATGGAAAAGATGACTAAAGATATTCACTCAATACGAATTAGTTGTGAGCAGTGTGGAGGACCACATTTGACAAAAGATTGTCTCAGTATTGAATTAACAATGGAACAAAGAGAGAATATTTCATACATAAACCAAAGGCCTGGAAATAATTATCAGAATAATTATCAACCGCCAAGACCGATTTACAATCAAAACCAGAATTATAACCGAAATATTCCATACAACAACCAACAAGGTCCTAGCAATCAACAAGTATCCAATAATACTTACAATCAGCAAAGACCTAATTTTCAAAACAAGCCACCACAACAAACCGATGATAAAAAGCCGAATTTAGAAGATATGATGACGAAGCTAGTTGAAACTCAAACGCAGTTTTTCACATCTCAAAAACAAACTAATGAACAAAATGCTCAAGCATTTAGAAATCAACAAGCTTCTATTCAAAATCTAGAACAAGAAGTAAGTAACCTAGCAAGGTTAATAGGTGAAAGAAAACCGGGAAGTCTACCTAGTGATACAAATGCTAACCCCCGGAATGAAACAGCTAAAGCTATTACCACAAGAAGTGGTACAACACTTAAACCACCTGAAATACCTGTAACTTCTGATGAAACTATTCCTACTCCACAAGAACCACAACCTGATCAAGATAAGGAAAAAGAACCGGTAGTTGAAAAGGTTAATGAAGATAACACAGTTAAGGATAAACCTTATGTTAAACCATACCAACCACCACTTCCTTACCCGAGTAAAATGAAGAAAGAGAAACTTGAAGCCGAGCAATCCAAATTCTTGGATATGTTTAAACAGATAAATGTAAATCTTCCTTCATTGATGTGATTTCAGGAATGCCTAGATATGCTAAATTCTTGAAAGATCTAATCTCAAATAGAAAGAAAATGGAAGAACTCTCGGTTGTTACTATGAATGCTAATTGTTCAGCAGTGCTGTTGAATAAGATACCAGAAAAATTATCTGATCCAGGAAGTTTCACAATTCCATGTTTTCTGGGTAGTCTTAGTTCAATAGAAGCATTGGCAGACTTAGGTGCTAGTATAAATCTAATGCCGTATTCACTATACTCTAAACTAGACCTTGGAGAATTGAAACCAACAAGAATAAGCATACAACTAGCCGATAGATCAATAAAATATCCTAGAGGGATAATGGAGAACATGCTAGTTAAAGTTGGTACTTTAGTATTTCCAGTAGATTTTGTTGTTTTGGACATGGAAGAAGATTCTCAAGTTCCTCTCATATTAGGAAGACCATTCTTAAACACGGCTAAAGCAATGATAGACGTGTTCGGTAAGAAACTGACCCTAAGTATAGAAGATGAGAGTGTTACCTTTTCAGTTGATAGAGCAATGCAACAACCACAATCTGTAGATGATACATGTTATTATATTCAAA
This sequence comes from Rutidosis leptorrhynchoides, assembly GCF_046630445.1. NCBI lineage: Eukaryota > Viridiplantae > Streptophyta > Magnoliopsida > Asterales > Asteraceae > Rutidosis > Rutidosis leptorrhynchoides. The sequence goes on along the minus strand of NC_092333.1, from coordinate 530,298,371 downwards.
CTATAGATGCACATGCAGAATTATTAGAAGAATTTCCAGAATTACAAGGAACAGGAGAATGTTCTTTAGGAGAAGGTAATGAACCAATTGATGAAGCTGAAATGTTAGCTACACTAATAGCTAATGGATATGAACCAACAACAGAAGAAATTCAAATGCTAAAAGAAGAAGACAGATATCGATACAAATCATCGATAGAAGAACCTCCGAAATTAGAGTTAAAGCCACTTCCAAACCATTTGGAATACGCTTATTTACATGGTGAATCTGAATTACCTGTAATAATATCGTCTTCTCTTACTGAAAATGAGAAATCACAACTCATTTCTGTGTTGAAAGCTCATAAACCAGCCATTGCATGGAAGATTCATGATATTAAAGGAATAAGTCCTTCGTATTGCACACATAAAATCCTTATGGAAGAAGGTCATAAAACATATGTGCAACGCCAACGAAGACTAAATCCTAATATGCAAGATGTAGTTAAGAAAGAGATTATTAAACTGCTAGACGCAGGTCTAATTTATCCAATCTCTGATAGTCCATGGGTAAGCCCAGTTCAATGCGTACCTAAGAAGGGTGGCATGACTGTCATTACAAATGAGAAAAATGAGCTTATTCCTACTAGGACTGTAACAGGATGGCATGTATGTATTGATTATAGAAAATTAAATGACGCCACCAGAAAAGATCACTTTCCCTTACCTTTCATAGATAAAATGTTGGAAAGATTAGCCGGAAATAGTTACTATTGTTTTCTAGATGGATTTTCCGGATATTTTCAAATTCCAATAGCACCCGAAGATCAAGAGAAAACCACATTCACGTGCCCTTATGGTACTTTTGCTTACAAACGCATGCCATTTGGACTTTGTAACGCCCCTGCAACCTTTCAAAGGTGTATGATGGCGATTTTTCACGACATGATAGAAGAATGCATGGAAGTTTTCATGGATGACTTTTCAGTCTTCGGTGATACATTTGAATCTTGTCTAGTTAATCTTGAACGAATGCTTATTAGATGCGAACAATCAAATCTAGTACTTAATTGGGAGAAATGCCATTTCATGGTTAAAGAAGGCATCGTTCTTGGTCATAAAATTTCAAAAGAAGGAATTGAAGTGGATAGATCTAAAGTAGATGTAATTGCTAAACTTCCACATCCCACCAATGTTAGAGGAATTAGGAGTTTTCTAGGGCATGCCGGTTTTTACCGACGTTTCATAAAAGATTTTTCTAAAATTGCCACTCCTATGAATAAACTCCTAGAAAAGGATGCGCCATTCATCTTTTCAGATGAGTGTATCAAATCTTTTAATATTCTTAAAGAGAAACTCACTAATGCGCCGATCATGATAACACCAAATTGGAATCTACCATTTGAACTAATGTGCGATGCAAGTGATTTTGCAATGGGAGCCGTTTTAGGAGAAAGGATTGAAAAACGATTTCAACCTATATATTATGCTAGTAAGACGTTACAAGGAGCACAAACGAACTATACAACTACTGAAAAAGAACTCCTTGCTATTGTCTTTGCTTTTGACAAATTTCGATCATATCTCGTTCTAGCAAAAACGGTGGTCTATACCGACCATTCTGCTCTTAGATACTTATTTTCAAAACAAGATGCTAAACCAAGATTAATCCGTTGGATCTTACTCTTACAAGAGTTTGATATTGAAATCCGAGATAAAAGAGGAGCAGAAAATCTCGCCGCTGATCATCTTTCTCGTCTTGAAAATCCCGAATTAGAAGTTCTAAATGAATCGGCCATACAAGACAACTTTCCTGATGAATATCTATTGAAGATAGATTATAAAGAAATTCCATGGTTTGCAGACTATGCAAACTATTTAGTATGTGGATTCCTTGAGAAAGGATTATCGTACCAAAAATGAAAGAAATTCTTCAGTGATATAAAACACTATTTTTGGGAAGATCCACATCTGTTTAAAAGTTGTCCCGATGGAATAATACGCCGATGTGTATTTGGAGATGAAGCTAGTAAAATATTAAACCATTGTCACACAGGACCAACAGGAGGGCATTATGGGCCTCAACTAACAGCAAGAAAAGTTTATGATGCTGGATTCTATTGGCCTACAATTTACAAAGACGCACACCTTCTTTGTAAATCCTGTGATGCTTGTCAAAGGGCCGGAAAAATAAGTCAACGTGATGAAATGCCACAAAATGTCATCCAAGTATGTGAAGTATTTGACATTTGGGGTATTGACTTTATGGGTCCATTTCCAAAATCTCATAATAATCTATATATACTCGTAGCCATTGATTATGTATCTAAATGGGCGAAAGCACAAGCTCTCCCAACTAACGATGCACGAGTTGTAGTCAACTTTTTAAAACGTCTTTTTGCAAGGTTTGGAACACCGAAAGCTTTAATAAGTGATCGGGGTACTCATTTCTGTAATAATCAACTTGAGAAAGTTCTTAAAAGATATGGAGTAACTCATAAAATCTCCACCGCATATCATCCACAAACAAGTGGACAAGTTGAAAATACCAACCGAGCTTTAAAACGTATTCTAGAGAAAACCGTAGGATCAAATCCGAAGGAATGGTCCATTAAATTGGAGGATGCACTCTGGGCTTTTAGAACAGCCTACAAAACTCCAATTGGAACCACACCTTTTAGACTTGTTTATGGAAAAGCATGTCATCTTCCAGTAGAAATTGAACACAAAGCATTTTGGGCTTTGAAAATGTAACGACCCTACTTTTTCCGTTATCTTTTACCGTTAATTATTTAACGACCGTTAACTGTTATTCGTGCCACGTCATTTCTATGACCTATATTATTATTTTTGTAATAATATATTAATTATTATGTGTTAAATGAATATTTGTATTCATATTTTAAATCGTACGTTTCTACGTGTCGCGGATTTCTGTCCGGCGAATCTTTTCGGTTTTCAAACCAACGGTCGCGTTTTTGGGATATTTAAATCCTAATTATTTTAAATATGATATTTTAAGGTCATATAATTATATAGGGTATTTATATTTATTTTTCGTCGCGCGTTTATTATCTTTCCGGATTTTTAATCGCGTAAGTGCGTTTTCGCGTTTCGGGACTCGTTCGGGCTTTCGGGCCATCAGGAATTAATCACTTAGCAACTTGGGCTAGTGGGGCCCACTCCACACACCCCCATTCAGCCGAAATTTCAAGGGGGGAGGGAGTATACTCCCCATTTTTCCCATATTTCATTTTATTTTTCACATTCCATTTTCTTTTATCAAAACCTAATTTCTTGTTTTGCTCTCTCTCCCTCCTTTTTGCTCTCTTGGCCGTCACCCACCACACCCATCATCATCATCATCTTGCTTCAACATATAGCTTGGATCAAGGATTAAAATGCATCAACGCGTTCCTCGTTCCGTTCTCTACGCGATTATACTTCTCGTTTCTTGATTAGGGTATAAACCCTAACCCTAGAACTTTTGATTTTTCATTATATTTCTGTATTTTGATTATATATTAATAGTATGATGATTACTTGTTGTTGTAATGGTGTTTGTATGCATAGAAATTACTCGAATACATATGTTTTCGGTTTGATATAATTGGGACAGCAGCTATTTCGTGTCTTTCTGTTATTGTGACTGTTATAAAAGTTAAAATAAAGTATATAAATGAGTTCCTCTCATCAAGACATTAATTTTAGACTCCGGATTCATACCGTTTCGATTCCCGGAACCCTAATTATGATCAAAGTGGTATTTTGTTAAGATTGAAATGTGATTTTGGTATGAACCAGGTTTGGTCCGACTTTGTGACCATATTTGGTGACTTTAGGGTGTGTTAGTGTGTTAGGACTGATGGTGGGGCGAACTTTCATGTTCGGGTCATCTCAATCCAAGCCACGAATCACCCGTTACGTCTAAAACACGTTTTTGATTGAATTAAAGTTCCAAGTAGTGTATTGGCTGTATATCACGACTTGTGGGCTGTTCTTGGTGTGTTCTTGAGGGTACCAAAGTGTCGGGTGGTTTGCTTAGGCGGAGATATATGTAAGGCTCGCCGAAAACCGACACCCGGGGGCTCAAGATACGACCCGATGAACTTTTGATTTAAAACTTGGGATTTATTATTAAACTTATGATATAAATAATGGATTTCATTATCATTTAATTACTTATGATCTAAAAATTAATTATTATTATTATTTAAGACTTATGATATATATTTATTATATCATTTAATTAATACTTATGATTTAATTAACATTTTAATTAAACTTGTGATTAATAATACTTTCATTATTAATGGAAAATACTTATGATAAGTATTAAATAAGACTTATAATAAGGATTAATTAATTATTTAATTATTATAAGGCTTAGTTATTATTTAATTATAATTTAATTATTAAATACTTATGATTTAATGATTATAATTAGAAACTTATGATATGATTAATAATTCATTATTAATTAATAATACTTATGATATAATTTAAAAATTTATTATTAATGAATAATACTTATATTATGACTAATATTTAATTAATTAATTAAATGCTTATGTTATATTAATTATATCATTTAAACTTATATTAACTTTAATAATTCATTTTAATTTAATTAAACTTATGTTATGACATAATTAGACATATTTAACTTTAATAAATGTTATAACTTATATTATTATTATAACTTACACTTTTAAAATTAACGTTGACTATGTTTGACCAAGGTTGACTTTTGAGTTGACTTTCGGTGGACTTTGACTTTCAGTTGACTTCTGTTGACTTTCTAAATAAGGAAACTTTCCTAACTTCAAAACTTTCTAAAAATAGAACTTTCTAAATTTAGAAACTTTCCAAAAATAGAAACTTTCCAAAAATAGAAACTTTCCAAAAATAGAAACTTTCCTAAAATAGAAAACTTTCCAAAAATGGAAACCTGCTAAAAATAGAAACTTTCTAAAAATAGAAAGTGTGTGTCCGTATGCTGTTCCAGTCAAACCGATGCTTGCCGAGTGTTATTCTATGTCTACTTGCAACATGTACAATAGCTATCATACTAAGACTTGACCTAAGTTAGTTATTTATATCGACCTGCTTTATTTATAGGTCGGCGTTGTGATCATTCCTGATCACTTTACTTCATTTGCTGTTCGCATGTTTGTGTGGTTACTTCGTTTGCTATTAAGGTGAGTTATAGTCCCATTTTCTATTTTAAATCTTTTGGGATGAGAATACATGCAATTTATTTTATATTTTGGACACAAGTGGAAGTTGGTTTAAATTATTCATTGTGAGTCGAACAAAAATATTCCCTAATCTGGTAATTGTAATCACTGGTTTCTACTGGTGAACGCGAATCCTATGGATAGATCTATCGGGTTTGACAACCCCATTTCGAGCTAGTCGCGCTAGCAATTTATAATCGGAATGTTTAGTACTTCGTATTTTGTTGTAGATACACTTGTTCGGTGTATATTATTTATTGTGTTTGGCAAGGGTAAATAAATGGTTAAGTGGTTACCAGGTGGCTCACGAAAAATGGAATAATGTTTTATTATATGTTTTCTAGCATATAATTTGGTGGTTTAAAAAGGAGTTTTATGTTTTCAAACATAAATTTTTATTGTTTAAATTAAATATTGTTTGCAATATTTAACCTATAATTCACTCAACATTTTTGTTGACAGTTACTCGCATGTTTTATTCTCAGGTTCATGATTGATTGCTTCCGCTGTGCTTAGAGAGTCTGCATATTTATGATGGCAGCTTTTGTTAAACATTAACTTGCATTCTATTTTGTTACATTAAAAAGTGGTTGTTTGTTGACTTTATTTTGGTCAACTTTTGGTTAAAGTATTATTGTATAGTTTTTCTAAACTTATACATCTTAGTAGATTTCCTTTATAGGAAATCATTTTTAAATAAAGAATGCAAGGTTGTTTTATTAAATTCATATAGAGTTTCGATCAAGCTGTGGGACCAAGTGACGGAGCCGTTAAGTGTTTTGACGGAGTCGTCACAGTTGGTATCAGAGCTCTGGTTATAGGGAATTAGGCTGCATTGATGTCGTTACCCGGGTCAATAGGGTGCATTAGTGAGTCTAGTCTACAGCCCGACCTATTATATATTATTATATGTGATTATTTGTATCGTATTGGTATGTATATGGTTATCATACATACATTTCTATTATGTTCTGAATCCGGGAGGAACTCCCATTCTGATTTAAACGTATTCTCCGACTCATGCGAGTTCATCTTTTATAGGAACGCCTCGGTTAGTGAAACCGAGGGGGTGACATTCTTGACTTCTGAAATTCTCGACATTTCTATGTCATAATTTGTGTTTATTGATATAACATTTGAGTTACATTAGGTGTTCTAAAATTCTCGGCATTTCTATGTCATCTATTATGGTTATGTATATTACATTTGAGTTATATTACACGAGATGTCATTCTTGACTTCCAAAGGCTCGGCATTTCAATGTCAGCTATTGTGTTTGGGTATATAACATTTTTGTTACATTACATGCCATTGTGCCGTTGTGCCTATGTGCTTTGGTTTTTGAACCGAAAAACGTCATCCTTGACTTTTAGAGATTCTTGGTACTTCGAAGACATTTTCATGTCACCATTACTCCTATTCATTACTTTCGATGTCTTTGTCTCTTGTGCTATCCTTAGCACATTGTTAAGAAATTGTTTTAGGGAAATCGTGTTGAAATTCGAGGTTGACCACTTGTCCTGACCTTATGTAGTGATATTGGAATGGAACTATGAGTTAGTGAAATATAATGGCGTCAGGCCAACGTGATTATATTACTTTAATTCATAAAAAGTCCCAATATTGTGACATGAGGAATAGAAAGCGAGTCAAAGAAAATTTGTACACCACTCATTCGGAAATTCTAACGTTATTACATGAGTAAGGAAGATACTCATTATCTTATTTGTTGATATACGAGAGACTCGTCTTAACCGAACTACTTACCCTATGTTTTGTCATTCATAACTCGCTTGTTAGTGACAGCTTCGCACGTGAAGAGTTTTGGCCCAAGGACTTATGTCCTGACAATAGTCAAAACAATATTTAACTCATTGGTTTTCATGACCTCGTAGCATTTATTGATTAGATGTCGCAAGACGATTCAAGTCCATCACCCGAGCTTTAACGATCTTACTTCAACTCGTAACCTCTGTAATGCGGATACCCTGCTTTTCATTAAAATTTTTACACATTTGTGCAATTGGGCGGTTCTCACGAGATTTATGGGCGAATAGAAGTAATGAAATATTTTGTCATGTATACGATTTATAAAATCATATATGTACGTATGAATTCAAATGGACTAATTTACCCTTACCTATTTTGGCTATTATACACTAAATTATACCTTCAAAATTATTTTAAAAACCACTCTTGTTGAGTTGTTTAGTTAACTCAAATTGATTTACGTAAAATGGTACACGTTGTACATACTTCTAAATTTACTAAGAGCTTCGTTCCATTTATGGGGTTACATCAGACGTTTCAAGCTTTTTCAAAACTCCTTTGATTGATTACATTAGAATTTTCGCATTACTCTACCGAGTGTTTGGATCACAGTTCTCCTCATCCTCCGTTTAAGGATGAAACTTACCATTAAGTTCATTGATAGAAACTCATACACCACTTTGGGGGCCGGCTTTGTAAATTTGTTGGAGAGTCTTTGCGCTCATTAGATTTTATCTCTTATGGTTGGACATGGCCGAAACGCGGACCGATAAATCAATTTTCTGGGGTACCCTCGATGGTCACCTTATTGTAGAAAAGGCGCTAGGCGGGTTCTACCCCAGCTGTTGTTATAATGGGTATCATGGATATATATTACTCTAGACCGTTTGAGGAGTTTCTACTCTCAATTTTCGCTGTCAACCGCAACACCCTCGTAAACATCAATCCTAGGATTCGATACTTTAGGGTGCACGAAATTATTTTTGGAGATTCATCTCACCTGGAGTCGGCCATTCTTTATAACCCATGATTCGCGTTCTTTTCATCCGCACATAAATTTAAGAATATGGATGAATCCTAGACTTCCTCGCTCATTGTACACGGAAGTTCACTCTCGTTGAATTATCACACCTTTCATACGTCTTCCTTTCGGAAATATAATGAAAATTTACTTTGGAGTCCATGATCCTCGTTAACTCCTTTGAGAGAATTGCCTTAAATATCTATGCCACAGATGTGACTACTCCATATTTATTTCTTCCTTCATATTGCAACTTTATTTCATCCGTTCCAGTTCGTCCCCTTGGGGAGCTCCCGTTTTGTTCGATGAGAAGAAAGATGGTTCATTTCGTTTGTGTATTGATTATCGTGAATTGAACGAGCTTACTGTTAAAAACCGTTACCCTCTTCCGAGAATTGATGATCTGTTTCAAGGTTCGTCCGTTTATTATAAGATTGATCTTCGTTCCGGCTATCATCAGTTGCGTGTTAAAGAAACTGATATTCCGAAAACCGCTTTCCGTACCCGTTATGGTCACTGCGAATTTCTTGTTATAACGTTCAGATTAACAAATGCACCTGCTGTGTTCATGGACCTCATGAACCGTGTGTGTAGACCCTATCTGGACAAGTTCGTTATTGTGTTCATCGACGACATTCTTATTTATTCGAAGAGTGATGAAGAGCATGAAGAACATTTGAAGTTGGTGCTCGATCTGTTAAGAAAAGAAGAGTTGTACGCTAAGTTCTCTAAGTGTGCATTCCGGTTACGAGAAGTTCAATTCCTTGGACATATTGTTAGTAAACAACAGATACAAGTTGATCCTGCTAAGATTGAGGCGATTGAAAAGTGGGAAACTCCTAAAACTCCTACTCAGATTCGTCAGTTCCTAGGATTAGCAGGTTACTATAGAAGGTTCATTCAAGATTTCTCTCGTATAGCGAAACCTCTGACTGCTTTAACGCACAAGGGGAGGAAATATGAGTGGAAGGATGAACAAGAGACTGCTTTTCAGATTTTAAAGAAGAAGTTGACTACCGCTCCGATATTGTCACTACTTGAGGGTAATGACGATTTTATCGTTTATTGTGATACTTCGCGTCAAGGCTTTGGGTGTGTTTTGATGCAATGAAAGAAGGTTATTGCATATGCGTCATGGCAGTTGAAGATCCACGAGCAGAATTATACAACCCATGATTTAGAATTGGGAGTTGTTATATTCGCACTCAAGAATTGGAGACATTACTTATATGGGGTCAAATGTGCAGTGTACACTGATCACAAAAGTCTTCAACATATTCTTGATCAAAAACAGCTAAATATGAGACAGCGAAGATGGGTTGAGACGTTGAACGATTATGATTTTGAACTTATATATCATCCTGGAAAGGCCAATGTTGTAGCCGATGCTTTGAGTCGAAAAGAGAGAGTTGAACCTCGTAAGTTTAGGGCCTTGAATATGACCATACGAACAAACCTCGCAAGGCAGATTCTTGCAGCTCAACAAGAAGCCTTGAAGGAGGAAAATTTCGTAACGGGAAGGTCAAAGGCCTAAGTAGACAGTTTGAGGTACGAACCGATGGCACTCGGTATTTTTACGGGATACCTTTGGGTTCCGAAGTTTGGTGATCTACGAAACTTGTTTTAGATGAGGCTCATAAGTATGGGTACTCTATTCATCCTGGTTCAGGAAAGATGTATCATGATCTTAAGGAGCTGTATTGGTGGCCTAATTTGAAAGCTGATATGGCTACGTATGTGGTTAACTGTTTGACCTGTGCTAAGGTTAAGGCTGAACATTAGAAACCGTCTGGACTTTTGGTGCAACCTGAGATTCCCGAGTGGAAGTGGGAAGGTATTACAATGGATTTTATTACGAAGTTATTATGAGTTGTGGGTGGTTACGACGCCATTTGGGTGATTGTGACCGACTCACAAAATCAGCTCATTTCTTACCGATTAAGGAAACTGATTCGAGGGAGAAGCTTACCCGTTTATAATTGAAGGAAATTGTTTTGAGGCATGGTGTTCCCGTATCTATTATTTCGGATCAAGACAGTCGATTTACGGCGAGGTTTTGGCAGTCTTTACAAGATGCTTTGGGAACTAAATTGGATATGAGCACCGCTTATCATCCACCGTCGGACGGTCAGAATTAAAGGACCATCCAAACGTTAGAAGGCATGTTGAGGGCGTGCGTAATTGATTTTGGTAATTGTAGGGATAGATACTTGTCGTTGGCTAAGCTTTCTTATAACAACAGCTATCATGCAAGTATTAAAGCCGCACCGTTTGAAGCTCTGTATGGTAGAAAGTGTAGGTCTCCTGTCTGTTGGAATGAGGTTGGGGATGCTCAACTCACAGGTCCAGACATTATTCATGAGACTACCGAGAAGATCGTACAGATTAAGGAAGGATTGAGAACCGTCAGAAGTCGGCAAAAGAGCTATGCCAATAAGAGAAGGAACGATATTGAATTTCAGGTCGGTGATCATGTTATGTTGAAGGTATTGCCTTGGAAGGGCGTGATACGTTTTGGTAAAAGGGGGAAAGTTGACTCCTCGATTTGTTGGACCTTTTGAAATTATTGAGAGAGTTGGACCCGTGGCTTATCGTTTGAAATTGCCACAAAAACTCAGTGCTGTTCACGATGTTTTCCATATTTCGAATTTAAAGAAGTGCTTGGCTGAATTTGATCAGACTATTCCTGTGGAGGAACTTCATGTTGATAAACAACTCCATTTTATTGAGGAACCTGTCGAGATTATGGATCGAGAGGTTAAGACTCTTAAGCAGAGTAGAATTCCTATTGTTCGAGCTAGATGGAACGCCAGGCGCGATCCCGAGTTCACTTGGGAGCGTGAAGGTTAGATGAGGCAGAAGTACCCGCATTTGTTCCCAAATGATGAGAAAACCCCTGCACCTGCTTAAATTTCGGGACGAAATTTCCGTAACGGGAAGGTACTGTAACGACCCTACTTTTTCCGTTATCTTTTACCGTTAATTATTTAACGACCGTTAACTGTTATTCGTGCCACGTCATTTCTATGACCTATATTATTATTTTTGTAATAATATATTAATTATTATGTGTTAAATGAATATTTGTATTCATATTTTAAATCGTACGTTTCTACGTGTCGCGGATTTCTGTCCGGCGAATCTTTTCGGTTTTCAAACCAACGGTCGCGTTTTTGGGATATTTAAATCCTAATTATTTTAAATATGATATTTTAAGGTCATATAATTATATAGGGTATTTATATTTATTTTTCGTCGCGCGTTTATTATCTTTCCGGATTTTTAATGCGTTTTCGCGTTTCGGGACTCGTTCGGGCTTTCGGGCCATCAGGAATTAATCACTTAGCAACTTGGGCTAGTGGGGCCCACTCCACACACCCCCATTCAGCCGAAATTTCAAGGGGGGAGGGAGTATACTCCCCATTTTTCCCATATTTCATTTTATTTTTCACATTCCATTTTCTTTTATCAAAACCTAATTTCTTGTTTTGCTCTCTCTCCCTCCTTTTTGCTCTCTTGGCCGTCACCCACCACACCCATCATCATCATCATCTTGCTTCAACATATAGCTTGGATCAAGGATTAAAATGCATCAACGCGTTCCTCGTTCCGTTCTCTACGCGATTATACTTCTCGTTTCTTGATTAGGGTATAAACCCTAACCCTAGAACTTTTGATTTTTCATTATATTTCTGTATTTTGATTATATATTAATAGTATGATGATTACTTGTTGTTGTAATGGTGTTTGTATGCATAGAAATTACTCGAATACATATGTTTTCGGTTTGATATAATTGGGACAGCAGCTATTTCGTGTCTTTCTGTTATTGTGACTGTTATAAAAGTTAAAATAAAGTATATAAATGAGTTCCTCTCATCAAGACATTAATTTTAGACTCCGGATTCATACCGTTTCGATTCCCGGAACCCTAATTATGATCAAAGTGGTATTTTGTTAAGATTGAAATGTGATTTTGGTATGAACCAGGTTTGGTCCGACTTTGTGACCATATTTGGTGACTTTAGGGTGTGTTAGTGTGTTAGGACTGATGGTGGGGCGAACTTTCATGTTCGGGTCATCTCAATCCAAGCCACGAATCACCCGTTACGTCTAAAACACGTTTTTGATTGAATTAAAGTTCCAAGTAGTGTATTGGCTGTATATCACGACTTGTGGGCTGTTCTTGGTGTGTTCTTGAGGGTACCAAAGTGTCGGGTGGTTTGCTTAGGCGGAGATATATGTAAGGCTCGCCGAAAACCGACACCCGGGGGCTCAAGATACGACCCGATGAACTTTTGATTTAAAACTTGGGATTTATTATTAAACTTATGATATAAATAATGGATTTCATTATCATTTAATTACTTATGATCTAAAAATTAATTATTATTATTATTTAAGACTTATGATATATATTTATTATATCATTTAATTAATACTTATGATTTAATTAACATTTTAATTAAACTTGTGATTAATAATACTTTCATTATTAATGGAAAATACTTATGATAAGTATTAAATAAGACTTATAATAAGGATTAATTAATTATTTAATTATTATAAGGCTTAGTTATTATTTAATTATAATTTAATTATTAAATACTTATGATTTAATGATTATAATTAGAAACTTATGATATGATTAATAATTCATTATTAATTAATAATACTTATGATATAATTTAAAAATTTATTATTAATGAATAATACTTATATTATGACTAATATTTAATTAATTAATTAAATGCTTATGTTATATTAATTATATCATTTAAACTTATATTAACTTTAATAATTCATTTTAATTTAATTAAACTTATGTTATGACATAATTAGACATATTTAACTTTAATAAATGTTATAACTTATATTATTATTATAACTTACACTTTTAAAATTAACGTTGACTATGTTTGACCAAGGTTGACTTTTGAGTTGACTTTCGGTGGACTTTGACTTTCAGTTGACTTCTGTTGACTTTCTAAATAAGGAAACTTTCCTAACTTCAAAACTTTCTAAAAATAGAACTTTCTAAATTTAGAAACTTTCCAAAAATAGAAACTTTCCAAAAATAGAAACTTTCCAAAAATAGAAACTTTCCTAAAATAGAAAACTTTCCAAAAATGGAAACCTGCTAAAAATAGAAACTTTCTAAAAATAGAAAGTGTGTGTCCGTATGCTGTTCCAGTCAAACCGATGCTTGCCGAGTGTTATTCTATGTCTACTTGCAACATGTACAATAGCTATCATACTAAGACTTGACCTAAGTTAGTTATTTATATCGACCTGCTTTATTTATAGGTCGGCGTTGTGATCATTCCTGATCACTTTACTTCATTTGCTGTTCGCATGTTTGTGTGGTTACTTCGTTTGCTATTAAGGTGAGTTATAGTCCCATTTTCTATTTTAAATCTTTTGGGATGAGAATACATGCAATTTATTTTATATTTTGGACACAAGTGGAAGTTGGTTTAAATTATTCATTGTGAGTCGAACAAAAATATTCCCTAATCTGGTAATTGTAATCACTGGTTTCTACTGGTGAACGCGAATCCTATGGATAGATCTATCGGGTTTGACAACCCCATTTCGAGCTAGTCGCGCTAGCAATTTATAATCGGAATGTTTAGTACTTCGTATTTTGTTGTAGATACACTTGTTCGGTGTATATTATTTATTGTGTTTGGCAAGGGTAAATAAATGGTTAAGTGGTTACCAGGTGGCTCACGAAAAATGGAATAATGTTTTATTATATGTTTTCTAGCATATAATTTGGTGGTTTAAAAAGGAGTTTTATGTTTTCAAACATAAATTTTTATTGTTTAAATTAAATATTGTTTGCAATATTTAACCTATAATTCACTCAACATTTTTGTTGACAGTTACTCGCATGTTTTATTCTCAGGTTCATGATTGATTGCTTCCGCTGTGCTTAGAGAGTCTGCATATTTATGATGGCAGCTTTTGTTAAACATTAACTTGCATTCTATTTTGTTACATTAAAAAGTGGTTGTTTGTTGACTTTATTTTGGTCAACTTTTGGTTAAAGTATTATTGTATAGTTTTTCTAAACTTATACATCTTAGTAGATTTCCTTTATAGGAAATCATTTTTAAATAAAGAATGCAAGGTTGTTTTATTAAATTCATATAGAGTTTCGATCAAGCTGTGGGACCAAGTGACGGAGCCGTTAAGTGTTTTGACGGAGTCGTCACAGAAAACATGTAATCTTGATTTACATGAAGCTGGACGTCTACGATTAAGTCAACTAAACGAATTAGAAGAATTAAGGCATGAAGCATACGAAAATTTGTTAATCTATAAGGAAAGAACGAAGAAATGGCATGATAAAAGAATCAGAAGTTTAAAAGAATTTAAAGAAGGAGACAGAGTTCTTCTTTTCAATTCACGATTCAAGCTATTTCCTGGAAAATTGAAATCAAGATGGTCTGGACCATTCATAGTCAAAAGAGTTTTCCCATACGGAACGATAGAATTGATAAATTCAAATGGGATTGAATTTAAAGTTAATGGTCACAGAGTTAAACATTACATACATGGTCCGATGGAAGTCGACAACGAAGTTAATCACAATTTCGACACCACAGCTAACTAAGTGTGGGTAGAATCAAGTCTTTAATGGATAATATGTATTTCTGTTAGAGTTAGATTGTCTGTTTTCGTGTAGTTCTCGAAAATGGAACCCGAATGGTCTTTCCCTAGCAGACCCTAAAGAACTAGTCTTCTCCCCCCATTCTGAATTTTTATTTTTTTTAGGTTTTTACGAAATGAAGACTGCTTGTGAACTAAACCATGGTCTAATGCTACACGCTTTGATCACTAAACGAAATAATGACATACTACCGAGTGAATTAGTATCAGTAATCAGAGAAAGAATGGACAGAGTTAGAAAAGAATCCAGATGTGAAGATAATAAGTTACAATTTGGTAAAGGAAAATCAAAATCCGCAGCGAAAAGAAGAGCACGACACTTAGAAAGATGTCACAAATGCGGAAAATGGTCACATGGAGGTAAATGTTCAAATAATCAAACCTATTCAAACACCGAATTTGTTTCTTTATGCAGAGACGGACCGTTCATATGTTTAGAAGAAAAGACGCTGAATGCTCGAGGTTACGCCTATGTAGCTATGGAAAACCAATTAAACCGACTATCTTATGAATGGGATAGATCATATAACTAAGAAATCTATTTCACAGGTATGTTTGTACAGTTTTTATTTTATTTATTTTTATTTTTAAACCTTTTGATGATAAACGCTAATTTGTTCGCTAAAAAGTATTAAATTGGTATTGAATAAAATTAGGTTTGGCGACCGAAATTATTGATATCATTCAAAAATTTATTACATCACTGCGAAATTTAACGTTTATTCTTAAGGTATAAATATCTTTAATCAATCAACCTAAAATATTTCAAAAATTCGTCATGAGTTAAATTAGGTCTTGGAACCGAAATTACTTTACCGAAAAGAGGGGCGCATATTAAGTTTGGTGTGAATTTATAATATTTGAATTTTTAAATTAAGTTTGGTGTGAATTTTTAAAATATGAATTTTTAATTTTATGCATTTTAAATTGTGTGAATTTAAAAACAAAAATTTACTTTATCTCACTAAGTTAAAAATATGATTTTTAAAATTCGTCGTAAGTTGAAGACTAGGTCTTTGAACCGAAATTGCTTTACCCGAGGGAGGGACGAGAACTTTTATTATCATTATTTTTAATCTTATTGAATTAAAGTATGCCAAAAACATTAAAAAAACCAAAAATCTTAGCATTTAAAACAATCGCTACAAAAAGACAAATTTTAAAATTTTGTCGAGGGACAGACTAGGACATCGATCCAAAACGACCTCGTCCTCAATAATAAGGAAAACAAAATTTTAAAAATTATTTACTTAATTGTTTTATAAGTTAATGATTATAAAAAAAAAAAAAAAGCAAACTCCGCGACTCGCGGAGTTTGAAGGGTAATTCACCGCGAGTCGCGGAGGGACCAAAACCCAGAAAAAAAATAAAACGTAAAAAAACAGATCAGTTCACTCCCCACAAAAACATACTGCGAAGAACACAGCGAAAAAACACCGAAAATACACGCAAAAACACCCCCAAATTCACAATTTTTGACCGTTAATCACCAAATCTTTTACTAAAATCATGTTGAGAAGGATGCTATCTAGGAATTACTCAAGAAAAACGGTAAATTTCTACACCTAAACACCATTTAATCCGAAATTAGTGTTCTTGAGCAAATTTTTTTTCCCAATTTGATTTTGATGCTTTTTAGTGTAATTAGGCTTAAATTGTTTATGTATTATGCTTGTATAACCTAGATTGATGCTATTTAACATGATTAGAAGCCTTAAACTTCAAATTTTGAGTAATCTAGGGTTTGTGTTCTTGAGCAAATTTGGGGCTTTTTGATATAAACAGGTTATGGCCAATTTTTGTCATGAATTGTTGCTAAATTAAGTAGTGTAACATGTCTAGGTAGTTAAATGATCCAAACTTTGAGCCTAAACATGATTTTGAGAATTAAAGTGGACTTTTTCAAGTCTAAAAATTCATGAACTTGATTTTTGAAAGATAATGCCATTTGAGACTTGTTTAATTGCTAGTAATGATTATTTTGACATGTTATTTGAGTTGAATACTTATGAACTAGGCGAACATTTTCATATATGCTTATTTGAAAAAGTGTAGATTTGATAAAAATGTGAAAATGAGCTTAAGTTTGATATAAATTGATCATGTCATTGTAATTATTTTGATTGATGATTTTGCTGACACTAATGCATATTTGGATGCACAAAAATTGTGTTTGATGTGTTTTACAGACTGAAAGGGGTGAATCTTCATCCCAAGCCCGCAATGCTCCTGCTGAGAATGCGGAACAACAGGAGGTGGATAACTACTACAAGCAGGATATACCTCATCCAGTCATGACCTTTTCTGATATGCACTTGGAAGAGTTGCACCCGAACCTGAGATTTGACAGACTTTGGATAGATTATCCAAAATATCAAAGGGGTTTGCATACTCTTCATTCTAAGGTTGTTGAGGTACCAAGGGTCATAGAATGGGGACCCTTAGAAGCTGTAGAATTGGCCGGGCCAATTAGAGAATTACTTGTACAGAGGTATGGTAATTCTACTTTTAATGACTGGGTACGTCTATTCACCATGCGTAGACCTGTATATAAAGTATGGTGTGAAGAATTGTTATGTAGTATAGAGTTGAATGATCGGGTAGCTAGTTTAACCGATCGATCTTTTATTAGATTTTTGTTAGGCGGTTCGATGTGCCACATGTCTTTACTAGACATGGCTCAGGCTTTACGTATATATACACTTGAGGAGTTAGCATCTGCCGATTGTAGAGGGTTGATACTAAACGGTAGAAAGATAGATGAAAATTTTGATACACACGGTGTGTGGAGTCAAATGACAAGCCATCACCGTTTCAAAGGGGGAAATTACTCTTATTTAGATATAGATAGAGCCAAATTAAGAGTAATTCATAGGTTTTTAGCTAATTCGATTACACAAAGGGGTAAGAACAAGGAAAAAGTAAATGAACAGGATTTGTTTTACCATATGTGTATTCGAGACCCACAAAGCGCTGTAAGTATACCGTATTGTGTGGGTTATTATTTATCAGCTATGGTTCGGGGGATGCGACCGCATAGCATAATAGGAGGTGGTATTTTTATTACTTTGATTGGTGAATATCTCGGTGTGGATATAAGTCGGGGGGATTATTAGTAGAAGAACCAGAACCCCGCGATACTATAGGTTTAAATGTATACCATGGTGCGAAAGTTTTGAAGAGGCGAAATAACGCCGCAGTACCATACCATGGTAGACATCCACAGGTTGAGAGAAACCAACAGGAAGGTAATGTAGGAGGGGGGAATGAGATGCAAGAAATGCAAAGGTTTATAGCTTCTCAGGAGTACGAAAATGCTAGACAGAGAGCATTTGAGGATTGGCAAGTTCATCAGAACCAAATCATAGCTCATTGCCAACACATAGGTAGAAACTATATTCCTACACCGAAACCCATATTCCCTCCCTGGTCTATAGAGATGCAGCCACCATATCCTACGTATAACCCTGCCGAAGCATTTTATAGCACCTATGGTTATGCCTGGAACCCCTATTGGTATCAATATCATCCCTAGTATACTTAGTTTTATTTATTTTGTAATTTGTAATGATTGATACGTTTAATACTTTTGTTAATATTGTAATAGTTTTTATAATTGTCTAACTTTTATTCTTAGATTTTAATAATTTTTGAATGTGGGGTAATATACCAAACTTCAAAAATATGTATATATGTTTGCAGTTTATCTTATGTACACAACAGGGTAAAATAACGCATTTTCAAAGACTGGCATTAAGTTCAGCAAAAGCAACTAATTTTGACGACAAGATACAAAATATATGTGAAATAACAACAAGACGGAATGAACAAATGATGTGCACCATTTATCATTCAGCAAACAAACGCCAATATATTTGGAAACTTTGGTAAAAATTTAATCATTTTCACACAAATCACCCTCAATAATTTAAATTATTACTGATTTCTTGCAAATGAGGGCATTGCAAGATCTTAAGTGTGGGAAGGGGTTAAATTCTTTCGGATTTTAAAATTTTTATCTTAAACACTTGGTTACCATTAAAAATACTAGTAAAGCAGTAGTTGTATTAGAATCTAGTGCTCTCTGATAATAAATAACAGCCCTAGTCTTATATACTGACTACCCAATTCTAGTAAAATTTTTCAAAATTTTCAATTAAATGAACTCAAAATCATGTTTATACATATTTATGAACGATAAAACTAGGTTTTAACACCGAAATTATTGTAACCTCGGAAAGGACATAAATTGAGAAACAAACCAAAATGTTAAAATTCATTTAAAATGGAATAGAGGACGATAAAAAGGAAAATAAAAGCCAAGTGTGGGAAAATTCTCCAAGTTATTCAAAACATATATCACATATTTCTGTAACAAATAACTGAAAATACTTTTGCTTTGGACTAAACTAAACTGTTTTACCCGATGAAAGAAAAGAAAAGATGGATCTACACGATGAATCAATTCCATCATTAAAAGGAAGTAAAGTCTTCCGAAAAAGACACGCGCTTCTTGATTTAGGTCATGAAGTTGTCGTCCAGACCAGCTGTAGGTTGACGAAAAATTTAAAAAAGTCATCACTAAAATCAGCAGGAAATCCACGGACCTCAGCATTAAACAGGGTCGCCAAGTGGTCAGATTTATCCTAACCATGAGAAGGATTTATCTCGTACAATGGGGGGCACCATGCAAATTAGCTTGATAAGACTAATGAATCAGATCCCCAGAAAGGATAATCTCCTTAAAAGATCAAAAATCAGCTTTTAAGACTGATATTACTCAATCCTAGAGATTGACCTTAAAGATTGAGAATTCAAACTCATGGAATTCAATGATATCTAAACTCGAGCTTGAACGAGAAAATATTTTGATCAAAATTACAAACCGATTTGTTTTCTGAAAACCCTATTTTCAATGCGTTCATTACCATTGAACGTAAAATCCTAGGAATTCACCTGGAATTCATTAGGTCACCTGAACTAAATCGGGTGTCAACCGTAAGAACGGTGGTTGCATAGTGGTCAAAGACAGGACCTTGTGCCATACCGAAAAATCATAAGGGTGAGCGTTACTATTGCTCCTACCAGGGATAGTAATTGCGTCCGACACGTTATAGACCATAAATAAAAGCATGTCAGGGGACATTGCCTTAACAGTTGCTTGTTCAACGCTTTCCTTTACAACCGGACGGTAGTTTACCGAAAGGTAATATACGGGACAAGTGAACTGGACGTGTTGCTTTCCAAATACAAGGTTAGCAAGTGGGTGACACAAAACCATAAGTTTTGAGCTAAAATTTTCAAATCTGAAACCCACCAAACCCACAAAAATATTTTGCAAACACCGGTAAAGGGTTATTCCGGAAAACTTATCTAGGGTAAAAACTAGATTTAATTTTCAAAAGATCAAATGTTTTCATAAAGATCCAATTTCCTTAATGGATCTAAATTTGTATAGTCATGTGGGACTGTAAACCATATCGTTACTACCATTGTTTATACCACCGTATAGAAATGACTGATGTACAAAGTGTGAAGAATAAAGAAGTGATTCTAGTATTTCAAGACGATATTGCTTGAGGACAAGCAACGCTCAAGTGTGGAAATATTTGATAATGCTAAAAACGAACATATATTTCATAGCATTATTCCTCAAGAAAGACAAGCTTTTAGTTGCAATTGTTCTATTTACAAGTGATATTCGTTTAAATAATAAAAGGTGAAGACAAAAGACAAATTCGACGAATTGAAGACGCAAACGACCAAAAAGCTCAAAAGTACAAAAGACAATCAAAGAGGTTCCAATTATTGATAAGAAACGTCTCGAAATTACAAGAGTACAAGATTCAAAACGCAAAGTACAAGATATTAAATTGTACGCAAGGACGTTCGAAAATCCGGAACCGGGACCAGAGTCAACTCTCAACGCTCGACGCAACGGACTAAAAATTACAAGTCAACTATGCACATAAATATAATATAATATTTAAATAATTCTTATAATTATTTAATATATTATATTTATATTTAAACCGTCGGTAAACAAAGAGCCAAGCTTGTGTGAGCTGTAAAAGTAAACTCCGCGACTCGCGGAGTTTGAAGGCAAAATTGGCCGCGAGTCGCGGAACCCCAATTTCAGAAACTCCCTATAAAGCTCGCGCATTCTGATCGTAAAAATATATCATATATCTCTCTCTCTCAATATACGTAAAATATATATATATATTTATAATTTATATTTTAATTTTAATTATAATTCTAATAATAAGGGTATGTTAGCGAATGTTGTAAGGGTGTAAGTCGAAATTCTGTCCGTGTAACGCTACGCTATTTTTAATCATTGTAAGTTATGTTCAACCTTTTTATATTAATGTCTCGTAGCTAATTTATTATTATGCTTATTTAATCCGAAGTAATCATGATGTTGGGCTAATTACTAAAATTGGGTAATTGGGCTTTGTACCATAATTGGGGTTTGGACAAAAGAACGACACTTGTGGAAATTAGACTATGGGCTATTAATGGGTTTTATATTAACTAAACAATACCTTGTTAATTTAATATACAAACTTATAATTTGACGTATTTATATATAACCACATACGCTTGACTGGGTACGGTGGGCGGGATATCTATAAATACCAATAATTATTCATTTTACCGGATACGGAACTGGATTAATAGTTAATAAACTTGTTGAAACAGGGGTGAATTACATTCAAGGTTAATTGGTGTAATTGTTAACAAAGTAGTAAAACCTTGGTTTACACGCAGTCGATAACCTGGTGTATTCATTAAACAAAGTATTAAAACCTTGTTACAATTCGAATCCCCAATTAGTTGGAATATTTGACTTCGGGAATAAGAATAATTTGACGAAGGCTTTCGCTCTTTATATTTATGACTGATGGACTATTATGGACAAATCCGTATGGACATATTAAATAATCCAGGACAAAGGACAATTAACCCATGGGCATAAAACTAAAATCAACACGTCAAACATCATGATTACGGAAGTTTAAATAAGCATAATTCTTTTATTTCATATTTAATTTCCTTTATATTATATTTAATTGCACTTCTAATTATCGCATTTTTATTATTATTGTATTTTATTGCACTTTTAATTATCGTACTTTTTAATTATCGCAAGTTTATTTTATCGCACTTTTATTATTCGCAATTTCATTATCATTATTTACTTTACACTTTAATTTAAGTCTTGTATTTATATTTATTATTTTACATTTGGTTTTAACTGCGACTAAAGTTTTAAAATCGACAAACCGGTCATTAAACGGTAAAAACCCCCCTTTATAATAATAATATTACTTATATATATATATATTTGTATTTTTATAAAAGTAAACTAATATAGCGTTAAGCTTTGTTTAAAAAGATTCCCTGTGAAACGAACCGGACTTACTAAAAACTACACTACTGTACGATTAGGTACACTGCCTATAAGTGTTGTAGCAAGGTTTAAGTATATCCGTTCTCTAAATAAATAAATATCTTGTGTAAAAATGTATCGTATTTAATAGTATTTTCTGCTAAAATTTAATAGTATTTTATACCCCTTAGCTTTGACATCACATATATATATCGTCATGTCGTTTTTACAAGTTTTAACGTTCGTGAATCGTCGGTCAACTTGGGTGGTCAATTGTCTATATGAAACATATTTCAATTAATCAAGTCTTAACAAGTTTGATTGCTTAACATGTTGGAAACATTTAATCATGTAAATATCAATCTCAATTAATATATATAAACATGGAAAAGTTCGGGTCACTACAGTACCTACCCGATAAATAAATTTTGTCCCGAAATTTTAAGCTGTTGAAGGTGTTGACGAATCTTCTGGAAATAGATGCGGGTATTTCTTCTTCATCTGATCTTCACGCTCCCAGGTGAACTCGGGTCCTCTACGAGCATTCCATCGAACCTTAACAATTGGTATCTTGTTTTGCTTAAGTCTTTTAACCTCACAATCCATTATTTCGACGGGTTCTTCGATGAATTGGAGTTTTTCGTTGATTTGGATTTCATCTAACGGAATAGTGAGATCTTCTTTAGCAAAACATTTCTTCAAATTCGAGACGTGGAAAGTGTTATGTACAGCCGCGAGTTGTTGAGGTAACTCAAGTCGGTAAGCTACTGGTCCGACACGATCAATAATCTTGAATGGTCCAATATACCTTGGATTTAATTTCCCTCGTTTACCAAATCGAACAACGCCTTTCCAAGGTGCAACTTTAAGCATGACCATCTCTCCAATTTCAAATTCTATATCTTTTCTTTTAATGTCAGCGTAGCTCTTTTGTCGACTTTGGGCGGTTTTCAACCGTTGTTGAATTTTGATGATCTTCTCGGTAGTTTCTTGTATAATCTCCGGACCCGTAATCTGTCTATCCCCCACTTCACTCCAACAAATCGGAGACCTGCACTTTCTACCATAAAGTGCTTCAAATGGCGCCATCTCAATGCTTGAATGGTAGCTGTTGTTGTAGGAAAATTCTTCTAACGGTAGATGTTGATCCCAACTGTTTCCGAAATCAATAACACATGCTCGTAGCATGTCTTCAAGCGTTTGTATTGTCCTTTCGCTCTGCCCATCAGTTTGTGGATGATAGTCAGTACTCATGTCTAGACGAGTTCCTAATGCTTGCTGTAATGTCTGCCAGAATCTTGAAATAAATCTGCCATCCCTATCAGAGATAATAGAGATTGGTATTCCATGTCTGGAGACGACTTCCTTTAAATACAGTCGTGCTAACTTCTCCATCTTGTCATCTTCTCTTATTGGCAGGAAGTGTGCTGATTTGGTGAGACGATCAACTATTACCCAAATAGTATCAAAACCACTTGCAGTCCTTGGCAATTTAGTGATGAAATCCATGGTAATGTTTTCCCGTTTCCATTCCGGGATTTCGGGTTGTTGAAGTAGACCTGATGGTTTCTGATGCTCAGCTTTGACCTTAGAACACGTCAAACATTCTCCTACGTATTTAGCAACATCGGCTTTCATACCCGGCCACCAAAAATGATTCTTGAGATCCTTGTACATCTTCCCCGTTCCAGGATGTATTGAGTATCTAGTTTTATGAGCTTCTCTAAGTACCATTTCTCTCATATCTCCAAATTTTGGTACCCAAATCCTTTCAGCCCTATACCGGGTTTCGTCTTCCCGAATATTAAGATACTTCTCCGATCCTTTGGGTATTTCATCCTTTAAATTTCTCTTTTAAAACTCCTTGTTGCGCCTCCTTTATTTGAGTAGTAAGGTTATTATGAATCATTATATTCATAGATTTTACTCGAATGGGTTCTCTGTCCTTCTTGCTCAAGGCATCGGCTACCACATTTGCCTTCCCCGGGTGGTAACGAATCTCAAAGTCGTAATCATTCAACAATTCAATCCACCTACGCTGCCTCATATTCAGTTGTTTCTGATTAAATATGTGTTGAAGACTTTTGTGGTCGGTATATATAATACTTTTGACCCTATATAAGTAGTGCCTCCAAGTCTTTAATGCAAAAACAACCGCGCCTAATTCCAAATCATGCGTCGTATAATTTTGTTCGTGAATCTTCAATTGTCTAGACGCATAAGCAATCACCTTCGTTCGTTGCATTAATAATCAACCGAGACCTTGCTTTGATGCATCACAATAAATCACAAAATCATCATTCCCTTCAGGCAATGACAATATAGGTGCCGTAGTTAGCTTTTTCTTCAATAACTGAAACGCTTTCTCTTGTTCATCATTCCATTCAAATTTCTTCCCTTTATGCGTTAATGCAGTCAAGGGTTTTGCTATTCTGGAAAAGTCTTAGATGAACCTTCTGTAGTAACCGGCTAGTCCTAAAAACTGGTGTATGTGTTTCGGAGTTTTCGGGGTTTCCCACTTTTCAACAGTTTCTATCTTTGCCGGATCCACTTTAATACCTTCTTTGTTCACTATGTGACCGAGGAATTGAACTTCTTCCAACCAAAATGCACACTTTGAAAACTTAGCGTACAATTCTTCCTTCCTCAATACTTCTAACACCTTTCTCAAATGTTCACCGTGTTCTTGGTCATTCTTTGAGTAAATAAGTATGTCATCAATGAAAACAATGACAAACTTGTCAAGGTATGGTCCACACACTCGGTTCATAAGGTCCATGAACACAGCTGGTGCATTAGTTAAACCAAACGGCATGACCATAAACTCGTAATGACCGTAACGTGTTCTGAAAGCAGTCTTTGGAATATCATCTTCTTTCACCCGCATTTGATGATACCCGGAACGTAAGTCAATCTTTGAATAAACAGACGAGCCTTGTAGTTGATCAAATAAGTCATCGATTCTCGGTAGTGGGTAGCGGTTCTTGATGGTAAGTTTGTTCAACTCTCGGTAGTCGATACACAACCTGAATGTACCATCTTTCTTCTTGACAAACAAAACAGGAGCTCCCCACGGTGATGTGCTTGGTCGAATGAAACCACGCTCTAAAAGTTCTTGTAATTGGCTTTGCAGTTCTTTCATCTCGCTGGGTGCGAGTCTGTAAGGAGCACGAGCTATTGGTGGAGCTCCTGGTACAAGATCTATTTGAAATTCAACGGATCGCTGTGGGGGTAATCCCGGTAATTCTTTCGGAAATACATCGGGAAATTCTTTTGCAATGGGAACATCATTGATGCTCTTTTCTTCAGTTTGTACTTTCTCGACGTGTGCTAGAACAGCATAGCAACCTTTTCTTATTAGTTTTTGTGCCTTCAAATTACTAATAATATGTAGCTTCGTGTTGCCCTTTTCTCCGTACACCATTAAGGGTTTTCCTTTTTCTCGTATAATGCGAATTGCATTTTTGTAACAAACGATCTCTGCTTTCACTTCTTTCAACCAGTCCATACCGATTATCACATCAAAACTCCCTAACTCTACTGGTATCAAATCAATCTTAAATGTTTCGCTTACCAGTTTAATTTCTCGATTCCGACATATATTATCTGCTGAAATTAATTTACCATTTGCTAATTCGAGTAAAAATTTACTATCCAAAGGCGTCAATGGACAACTTAATTTAGCACAAAAATCTCTACTCATATAGCTTCTATCCGCACCCGAATCAAATAAAACGTAAGCAGATTTATTGTCAATAAGAAACGTACCCGTAACAAGCTCCGGGTCTTCCTGTGCCTCTGCCGCATTAATATTGAAAACTCTTCCGCGGCCTTGTCCATTCGTGTTCTCCTGGTTCGGGAAATTTCTAATAATGTGGCCCGGTTTTCCACATTTATAACAAACTACATTGGCATAACTTGCTCCGCCACTACTTGCTCCGCCATTACTCGTTCCGACACCATTTGTTCCTTTCGTTCTATTAACCCCT
The DNA here is from genome assembly GCF_046630445.1 of Rutidosis leptorrhynchoides. Lineage (NCBI taxonomy): Eukaryota > Viridiplantae > Streptophyta > Magnoliopsida > Asterales > Asteraceae > Rutidosis > Rutidosis leptorrhynchoides. The sequence continues at coordinate 530,272,299 of NC_092333.1, read as the reverse complement.
AGTCCGTAGACCTCACACTTCACCGCGCTATGACCATTTCTTTTACACTTGTTGCAAAATTTAGTGCAGAACCCCGAGTGATACTTTTCACACCTTTGGCATAGCTGCTTCTGATTGTTGTTGTTGTTGCGGTTATTATTGTTGTTGGGATGATTGTTGTAGTTGCTGTTGTTGTTGTTGTTGTTGTTGGGCCGTTTGTTGTAGTTGCGATTGACGTTGCGATTGTTGGGATAATTGTTGCGATTATTGTTGTAATTGCTGTTGTTGTTGTATTGGTGATTCTTATCACCATTTTCCTCCCACTTTCTTTTGACTTGCTTCACATTGGCCTCTTCAGCAGTCTATTCTTTAATTCTTTCTTCAATCTGGTTCACTAGTTTGTGAGCCATTCTACATGCCTGTTGTATGGAAGCGGGCTCGTGTGAACTTATATCTTCTTGGATTCTTTCCGGTAATCCTTTCACAAACGCGTCGATCTTCTCTTCCTCATCTTCGAATGCTCCCGGACACAATAGGCACAATTCTGTGAATCGTCTTTCGTACGTGGTAATATCAAATCCTTGGGTTCGTAACCCTCTAAGTTCTGTCTTGAGCTTATTGACCTCGGTTCTGGGACGGTACTTCTCGTTCATCAAGTGCTTGAATGCTGACCACGGTAGTGCGTACGCATCATCTTGTCCCACTTGCTCTAGATAGGTATTCCACCATGTTAACACAGAACCTGTGAAGGTATGCGTAGCGTACTTCACTTTGTCCTCTTCAGTACACTTACTTATGGAAAACACTGATTCGACCTTCTCGGTCCACCGTTTCAATCCGATCGATCCTTCAGTTCCATCAAATTCCAAAGGTTTGCAGGGAGTGAATTCTTTGTAGGTGCATCCTACACGATTTCCTGTACTGCCAGATCCAAGGTTATTGTGGGTATGTAGCGCAGCCTGTACTGCGGCTATGTTTGAAGCTAGAAAAGTACGGAATTCCTCTTCATTCATATTCACGGTGTGTCGAGTAGTCGGTGCCATTTCCTTCAAAATAGTCAAATGGAACAAGTTAATCATACAGAATATTAAGAGTAGTTAATAGTATTTCGTAGCATAATATGAACTCATTTATAAAAGCTTTTTCTTCATATTAGCGTTTTATAAGTTTAAATTCGGGTAGTACCTACCCGTTAAGTTCATACTTAGTAGCTAATATACAATTCAACTACTACAATTCTATATGAAAAACTGATTGTAATAATATTTCACGTTCAAACTTTTATACAATATTTTACAAACTTACAATACCGCTTATTTTACATAAAGCATGAAATATAGCACACAATAACTTTGATACAAGATAGTTGTGAAGATAATTCTAGCTAGTACACAAGTCGTTCAGCAAAGGCAATAAAGACACGTAATTCATACGTCCAGAAACAAGTCATGCATTCTGGTTTTACTAGGACTACTTCCCATCCTTGGTCTTGTGGAACATAACCGTTATGGTCGTTGATAAGATAGCGTGTTGTAACGTCGTCAATGGGACGAGGGTTACGTAATGACCAACAGTCTCGTAATAACCTAAAAACCTCATTTCTTACCCCAATTACCGACTCCGTCACTTGTGGGAACGTTTTGTTTAATAGTTGTAGCCCGATGTTCTTGTTCTCACTTTGGTGAGAAGCGAACATTACTAACCCGTAAGCATAACATGCTTCTTTATGTTGCATGTTAGCCGCTTTTTCTAAATCACGAAGTCCTATATTCGGATATACTGAGTCAAAATAATTTCTTAACCCGTTGCGTAAAATAGCATTTGGGTTCCCCGCAATATATGCGTCAAAGTAAACACATCGTAACTTATGGATTTCCCAATGTGATATCCCCCATCTTTCAAACGAAAGCCTTTTATAAACCAAGGCATTCTTGGAACGTTCTTCGAATGTCTTACAAACTGATATCGCCTTAAATAGTTGTGCCGAGGAATTCTGACCGACTCTAGACAAGATTTCATCAATCATGTCTCCGGGTAGGTCTCTTAAAATATTGGGTTGTCTATCCATTTTGTGTTTTTATACTGTAAAATAGATAAGAGTTAGATTCATAAAAAAATACTTATTAATACAAGCAATTTTTACATATACCATAAAGCATAAGCACACTATATTACATATATTACACCACACGAATACAACTATCTTATTCCGACTCGCTCGTTTCTTCTTGTTCGGTTTTGGTTCGTTTTGCCAAGTTTCTAGGGATATATGATGTTCCCCTAATACGAGCCGTCGTTGTCCACATTGGTTTAGAAAAACCTGGTGGTTTAGAGGTTCCCGGGTCATTGTTACAACTTAAGGACTTCGGGGGTTGACGATACATATAAAGTTCATCGGGGTTGGAATTAGATTTCTCTATTTTTATGCCCTTTCCCTTATTATTTTCTTTTGCCTTTTTAAATTCAGTTGGGGTAATTTCTATAACATCATCGGAATTCTCGTCGGAATCCGATTCATCGGAGAATTGGTAATCCTCCCAATATTTTGCTTCCTTGGCGGAAACACCATTGACCATAATTAACCTTGGTCGGTTGGTTGAGGATTCTCTTTTACTTAACCATTTTATTATTTCCCCCACCGGTTCTATTTCTTCTTCCGGTTCCGATTCTTCTTCCGGTTCCGATTCTTCTTCCGGTTCCTACTCTTCTTCCGGTTCCTCTTCGGGAACTTGTGAATCAGTCTACGAATCATTCTAATTTACATTTGACTCTTCATTATTATTAGGTGAGTCAATGGGACTTGTTCTAGAGGTAGACATCTATCACATAATATCAAACACGTTAAGAGATTAATATATCACATAATATTCATATGTTAAAAATATATAGTTTCCAACAAAAATGTTAAGCAATCATTTTTAAAGAAAACACGGTCGAAGTCCAGACTCACTAATGCATCCTAACAAACTCGATAAGACACACTAATGCAAATTTTCTGGTTCTCTAAGACCAACGCTCGGATACCAACTGAAATGTCCCGTTCTTATTGATTAAAAAAGTTCCATATTAATTGATTTCGTTGCGAGGTTTTGACCTCTATATGAGACGTTTTTCAAAGACTGCATTCATTTTTAAAACAAACCATAACCTTTATTTCATAAATAAAGGTTTAAAAAGCTTTACGTAGATTATCAGATAATGATAAGCTAAAATATCCTGTTTACACACGACCATTACATAATGGTTTACAATACAAATATGTTACATCGAAATTAGTTTCTTGAATGCAGTTTTTACACAATATCATACAAACATGGCCTCCAAATCTTGTCCTTATTTTAGTATGCAACAGCGGAAGCTCTTAGTATTCACCTGAGAATAAACATGCTTTAAACGTCAACAAAAATGTTGGTGAGTTATAGGTTTAACCTATATATATCAAATCGTAACAATAGACCACAAGATTTCATATTTCAATACACATCCCATACATAGAGATAAAAATCATTCATATGGTGAACACCTGGTAATCGACATTCACAATATGCATATAAGAATATTCCCATCATTCCGGGATCCTCCTTCGGACATGATATAAATTTCGAAGTACTAAAGCATCCGGTACTTTGGATGGGGCTTGTTGGGACCGATAGATCTATCTTTAGAGTTCGCGTCAATTAGGGTGTCTGTTCCCTAATTCTTAGATTACCAGACTTTAATAAAAAGGGGCATATTCGATTTCGATAATTCAACCATAGAATGTAATTTTGATTACTTGTGTCTATATCGTAAAACATTTATAAAAGCAGCGCATGTATTATCAGTCCCAAAAATATATATGAAAAGGGAGTAATGAAAACTCACGCATATAAATATTGTAAAACAGTTAATAAAGCATTTGCATGTATTCTCAGCCCAAAAATGTATATAAAAAGGGAATAATGAAACTCACTTTCACAGATTTTTACTTCGTCGGGAAGTAAGACTTGACCACTGGTTGATTCATGAACCTATAACAATATATACATATATATCAAAGTATGTTTAAAATATATTTACAACACTTTTAATATATTTTGATGTTTTAAGTTTATTAAGTCAGCTGTCCTCGTTAGTAACCTACAACTAGTTGTCCACAGTTAGATGTACAGAAATAAATCGATAAATATTATCTTGAATTAATCCACGACCCAGTGTATACGTATCTCAGTATTGATCACAACTCAAACTATATATATTTTGGAATCAACCTCAACCCTGTATAGCTAACTCCAACATTCACATATAGAGTGTCTATGGTTGTTCCGAAATATATATAGATGTGTCGACATGATAGGTCGAAACATTGTATACGTGTCTATGGTATCTCAAGATTACATAATATACAATACAAGTTGATTAAGTTATGGTTGGAATAGATTTTTTTACCAATTTTCACGTAGCTAAAATGAGAAAAATTATCCAATCTTGTTTTACCCATAACTTCTTCATTTTAAATCCGTTTTGAGTGAATCAAATTGCTATGGTTTCATATTGAACTCTATTTTATGAATCTAAACAGAAAAGTATAGGTTTATAGTCGGAAAAATAAGTTACAAGTCGTTTTTGTAAAGGTAGTCATTTCAGTCGAAAGAACGACGTCTAGATGACCATTTTAGAAAACATACTTCCACTTTGAGTTTAACCATAATTTTTGGATATAGTTTCATGTTCATAATAAAAATCATTTTCTCAGAATAACAACTTTTAAATCAAAGTTTATCATAGTTTTTAATTAACTAACCCAAAACAGCCCGCGGTGTTACTACGACGGCGTAAATCCGGTTTTACGGTGTTTTTCGTGTTTCCAGGTTTTAAATCATTAAGTTAGCATATCATATAGATATAGAACATGTGTGTAGTTAATTTTAAAAGTCAAGTTAGAAGGATTAACTTTTGTTTGCGAACAAGTTTAGAATTAACTAAACTATGTTCTAGTGATTACGAGTTTAAACCTTCGAATAAGATAGTTTTATATATATGAATCGAATGATGTTATGAACATCATTACTATCTCAAGTTTAGTAGGTAAACCTACTGGAAGTGACAAGAAATGATCTAGCTTCAAAGGATCTTGGATGGCTTGAAAGTTCTTGAAGTAGGATCATGACACAAAAACAAGTTCAAGTAAGATTTTTACTCGAATTAAGATAGTTTATAGTTATAGAAATTGAATCAAAGTTTGAATATAAATATTACCTTGAATAAGAAAGATAACCTACTGTATAAAACAAAGGTTTCTTGATCTTAGATGATTGCTTGGAATGGATTAGAAAGCTTGGAAGTAAATTAGTAAACTTGAAGGGATTTTTGAAGTGTTCTTGAAGTGTTCTTCCTATGATGATTATAGCTTGATTCTTGAAGTGATTTTTGATGAAGATGATGATTAACTACTGGAAAAATACGTTCATAATAGTGTGTGTGTGTGTGTTGAGAGAGAATTAGAAAGAGAATAGGAAGTGAAATGGAGTGAATGATGAGTGGTAATTGGTGAGTGGTGAGTGGGGTTAAAAGGAGTTCTAGTTAGTTGACTAGCTCATGGTAGAAGTTAAAATTGATTAGTCATACATGACATAATCAAGAGTGGAATCCCATGCTAGTTCCTATTGGTATATACTCATAGTAAGTACGTTTTGAAGCTGTGTATAATACGGGTAAGAATACGACTAGAATTCTTGATGAAAGAAAAGAATGGAAAAGTAACTGTAACCATTTTCGTTAAGTATGAGTGTTTTGATATATGTCTTGAAGTCTTCCAAAAGTATTTTAATACATCTAAATACACTACATGTATATACATTTTAACTGAGTCGTTAAGTCATCGTTAGTCATTACATGTAAGTGTTGTTTTGAAACCTTTAAGTTAACGATCTCAATTAATGTTGTTAACCCATTGTTTATTATATCTAATGAGATGTTAAATTATTATATTATCATGATATTATGATATATTAATATATCTTAATATGATATATATACATTTAAATGTCGTTACAACGATAATCGTTACATATATGTCTCGTTTCGAAATCCTTAAGTTAGTAGTCTTGTTTATATGTATACAACTCATTGTTAATATACTTATGGAGATACTTACTTATCATAATCTCATTTTAACCATATGTATATCCATATATATATCGTCATGTCATTTTTAAAAGTTTTAACGTTCATGAATCGCCGGTCAACTTGGGTGGTCAATTGTCTATATGAAACATATTTCAATTAATCAAGTCTTAACAAGTTTGATTGCTTAACATGTTGGAAACATTTAATCATGTAAATATCAATCTCAATTAATATATATAAACATGCAAAAGTTCGGGTCACTACAATAAGAGCATTGGCGAATTACATGCCATGCTAAAGACTGCCGAAGCGAGCATGGGTAAAAGGGCTTCGCCCATGTTTATGATCAATGAAGGCGGGTCCAAAAACAATAACACTTCTAAGCTGAAGGCAGCTAAGAGGAAAGGACCCACCTACCAAGGCAAGGGCAAGGGAAAGGGGAAGATAGTTACCCCAACCAACAATAATAAGAAGCAAAAGGTTGCAGAAAGGCTAACCCCAAGGAAGATCCGTGCTTTGGTTGCGGTGAAATGGGTCACTGGAAACGCAATTGCCCGGTCTACCTAAAAGAGTTGAAAGAAAAGAGGGATGCAGGGCAAACCTCAGGTAATGTATATATGGTATACATTGAGCTTAGTATTACTTCTTCTAATACATGGGTGTTAGACACAGGATGTGGAACTCATATTTGCAATTCTTTGCAGGGGTTCAAAAAAGTGATCAAGAAGCGGGAACAACAAGTCTCTTCATGGTAAATGGAGCAAGGGTACAAGTGCAAGCTCAAGGAGACTTTGTTTTGAAGCTACCAAGTAGTTTGGGGCTTATTTTGAAAAATGTTTTGTATGCACTCGATTTATCTCGAAACATTATTTCTGTATCCCGTTTGAAACAATATGGTTTTAATCTTAATTTTATTAATGATGATATCCATATTTCTTTAGATAATGTGTTCTATTTTAAGGCTTCGCCTTCGAATGGTATTTATGAATTGGTTCATGATGACACATCATACAATAGCTCAATGTTCCATGCAAACACCAAGAAACTCAAAAGGGATTTGAGTGATTCCTACTTATGGCATTGTCTCCTTGGTCACATAAACAAGAACCGAATGCATACACTTCAAAAGAATGGACTTTTGAAATCAAATGAACTAGACTCGTTTGATGTATGTGAGTCTTGTTTACAAGGCAAAATGACTAAAGCACCTTTCAAAGGGACCTATGAAAGGGCTAAGGACTTATTGGGATTAATACATTCGGATGTATGTGGACCCTTTAAGCCCATAACTAGGAATGGTGAAAGATACTTCGTTACCTTCATTGATGACTTCAGTCGTTTCGGATATGTCTACTTGTTAAGACATAAGGACGAAACTTTTGAAGCATTCAAAGAGTATCAAAACGAAGTACAAAATCAACTCAATAAGACAATCAAGGTACTTCGTACCGATAGAGGAGGTGAATACCTAAGCGATGCTTTCCAAGATCATCTTAGATGTTGTGGGATTATCTCGCAACTCACTCCTCCTGGAACACCCCAACTGAATGGAGTTTCCGAAAGGAGGAACCGAACCCTAATGGATATGGTTCGATATATGATGGCTAGAAGCTCGTTACCTCTATCATTTTGGGGTTATTGTCTATGCTCCGCGGCTCGTATTTTAAATATGGCCCCAACGAAGAAAGTGGAACGAACACCTCATGAGATGTGGTTTGGAAAACCTCCATCTCTATCATACTTAAAGGTATGGGGATGTGAAGCTTACCCTAAGCGTTACGTCCCTAATAAGTTAAATGCTCGATCCACAAAGTGTATCTTCATAGGATATCCCAAGGATAATATGGGATATTATTTCTATGATCCTTCCGAACAGAATGTATTTGTTGCTCGGAAGGCTGAATTCCTTGAAACTAAGTTCCTAATGGAAGGCGAAAGTGAAAGGAAGATAGATCTTGAAGAGGTTCAAGATCAAGTAGATGATACACAATTGGTTGACACTAGCACTCAACATGAAAATGTTGAGAATGATCAAATGGATGATCAAAGTATACAAGACGTTCACAGATCTGGTAGGATTAGTAATCCTCCTGAGAGATATGAGTTTCTCATGGATGGTTGCTATGTGGTTGATTTGGATGAACCAACAAACTACCAAGATGCTTTATCAAGGATTGATAAGGATAAATGGCAAGAAGCCATGAACGCTGAGATGCAATCCATGTATGACAACCAAGTTTGGGAACTGGTTGTACAACCTACTGGCTCTAGGCTAGTTGATTGTAAATGGCTTTTCAAAATGAAAACCGACATACATGGAAACTTAGATACATATAAAGCTAGACTTGTAGCAAAAGGTTTCACTCAAACTCAAGGGGTTGACTATGATGAAACTTTTTTGCCTGTGGCAATGCTAAAGTCTATTAGGATATTATTTGCCATTGCTGCTCATTATGATTACGAAATATGGCAAATGGATGTCAAGACCGCTTTCCTAAATGGATATCTTGTGGAAGATGTCTATATGGTTCAGCCTGAAGGTTTTGTTGATCCGAAACATCCTAAAAAGGTATGCAAGTTAAAGAAGTCAATCTACGGATTGAAACAAGCATCTAGAATGTGGAATCATCGTTTTAATGAGGAAGCCGAGAAATTTAGCTTCATTAAAAATGGTGATGAAGCTTGTGTATATAAGAAAGCTAGTGGGAGCACTATCATGTTCCTTGTACTATATGTGGATGATATATTATTATTTGGAAATGATATTCCGGCAATGCAAGGAGTTAAAATTTGGCTAAGTAAATGCTTCTCCATTAAGGATCTTGGAGAAGCACAATACGTTTTGGGGATTGGGATCTACAGGAATAGATCTAAGAAACTGATAGGTTTGAATCAAAGTGCATACATTGAAAAGGTCTTGAAAAGGTTCAAGATGGAGAACTCTAAGAGTGGTTTGGTACCTATTCAAAGAGGAATGCCTCTCAGTTCATCTCAGTGCCCTACCACGAAAGATGAACAAGAGAGAATGAAGAGAGTCCCTTATGCATCTGCTATTGGGTCAATCATGTATGTAATGATATACACTAGACCGGATGTGTCATGCGCCCTAAGCTTGACAAGTAGATACCAGAATAACCCAGGAAACAGTCATTGGATTGCGGTTAAAAGTATATTGAAATACCTTAGGAGGACTAAGGATATGTTTCTAATATATGGATCTGGTGATGAGGAACTTGCTGTAAAGGGTTACGTGGACGCGAGTTTCCAAACTGATCGAGATGATTCTCGATCACAGTCCGGTTATGTATTCACATTAAATGGAGGTGCGGTCTCTTGGAAGAGTTCAAAATAGGATGTTGTTGCATTATCCACTACAGAGTCAGAGTACATTGCCGCCTCATTGGCAGCTCAGGAAGTTGCATGGATGAAGAAATTCATCGATGACTTAGGAGTAGTCCCTTCCATTCAGGACCCTCTTGAGATCTTTTGTGACAACGAGGGTGTGATTGCTCAAATCAAGGAACCTCGTGCTCACCAAAAGACCCGTCACATTGAGCGGAGATTCAACTACATAAGGGATGAAGTTGAAAAGGGAAAGATATGTATTCGCAAAGTTCACACAGATCTAAATATAGCGGATCCTCTCATGAAGCTCTTACATGGATCAAAACATACAGGACATGTTTGTGCATTAGGGCTTCGATATTCTAGTGAAGGGTCATGATCTGTTTTAAGTATTGTAACGGAACGAAATTGTTCAAACTCATTAATATAATTATGGTATTAATTTATTTTGAGTCATGTTCCTATTTTGCATATTTTATCCATGAATAAGTAATTATTCTAAATTCCGTCGTTGATCACATTCGTGGGAACAAGTGTGAGGTTTAGACTATTATGAACTTGGATTGGTATACATTCACGGACTGAATGTGGGGCAAGGTTGCTACCAAGGTTCATAGATATTTGTGGGATGCAAATATTGGAAGACCCGCCCTCAAGATTTACTAAATGGAGCCTTTGTGGTTGATCACATGTAATCTTGAGTAAAGGCGAATATCGATGTATCCTCTGACCTGAGATACATATTAGGTTCGGATATTTGCCAAGTACTGTGCCTTGATTCTTTCCTTCACTATTCTGAAATATGGTAGTTCATAAGGAAGAGCTCAGGTATAATGCAAGGTATATATTTAGGACGTATGTAGTCAAGATGGAATTTGTCCCTCTTATTCGTTGAGATTCAGATGTCTAAGGCCTGATAAAGTTAAATCTAAAAGAGAGTGATCACTCTATGTCTCTTGGATTTAACATGACATCTAGGACGAAAGGATATAATGAAAGATTCACCTATTCATATTCGAGATGGGAACTCGAAAGGGATGATGTTATTGAATGGCATAAAGTCATAACATATTGGGGGTGATGGACGGTCGTTAGGTGGTATCCGTCACTTGCATTAATTTCTTCTGTTTCTCGTGCAAGTGGGAGATTGAAGGTATTTCGTATGCCCGAGAGACATATTAAATTAATGTGGCTAATAAGTTATGATCCAAGTCGGGTCATACCCAATAACAAGCTTACTGACACCTTATACGTATTTAAAGTTAACGATTGGATCATTATATAAATACGCGACACTTGGGTTTTAGAAAATCGGGTTTCTAAAACATTATTACTTGAGAAAATTTATTTGGATAATTTAAATGATAAGGATTTAATTATTTATAGGTTTTAAATAATTAAGTTATGTTATATTTTATAAAATGGTTTATAAAATAAAAGTAACTTAACAATTAAATCAAGCATTATAAAAAAATTACATTTTTTTATAAACACCACCTAGGTAGCGGTTTTGGCAAGTCCAAGGGGACACACATGCTTGGCTTTGTTGCTTTTAACATCACATTCCTTAAGGGCATGCATATAGCTCTTGAACCAAGTAACTTTGACTAAGATTATCAAGTAACTTTGCTTAAAAACTCTCTTCTTTCTCTCCCATTTTCTGCTGGCCGAAAGTTTGAAGTGGAAAGAGAGGGTTTTGCTTGTTAATTAAATTCACTAAGTGTCCAAAAATTCCTAACCAAATAATAGAAGGTGTTGGTGATTGAAAGCTTGGGGTATCACACACTTGAGGCTTCAAGTTAGAGGCTTTATTCCATCATCTTTATCATCCATATTGCTGTCTAAATTCAGCTCTTAACTCATCATAGAGGAGGTATAATCTTCTCCTTCTTTATTATATGTAAGCATTATTTCATAACTTGATAACTATATGGAATTCAATTAAAATGGTTATGCATATGAACTTGTTTTCTTAGTAATTATGCTTCCGCTTGTTATAACTTAAAATGAATTGGTTTCATGATTTTATTCACATTAATAAACTTGTTATTATGTTGAATTCCATCATGAAGATGGTACTTTTGGTTCCATAAAGATAGTGTCTCCACATTTTAAGTGCAAAGACAACGGCTCCAAGTTCGAGATCATGTGTCGTATAGTTTCGTTCATGAATTTTTAATTGTCGAGAGACATAAGCAATGACTTTCTTTCGTTGCATCAGTACACACCCAAAACCATGTTTCGAGGCATCGCAATATACAACAAAATCATCATTGCCTTCGGGAAGTGATAAGATAGGAGCGGTGGTTAGCTTTGTCTTCAAGATTTGAAATGCGGATTCTTGTTCGATTGCCCAAATGAATTTCTTTCCCTTGTGAGTTAACGCGGTTAGAGGTCGAGCATCCAAATAGAAATCCTTGATGAATTTACGGTAGTATCCAGCGAGACCCAAAAATTAACGAATGTAAGTAGGAGTAGTAGGAGTCTCCCATTTACTAATGGCTTCGATTTTCGTGGGATCGACTTTAATACCTTGATCACTTACAACATGACCAAGAAATTGAACTTCCTTCAACCAAAATTCACACTTAGAGAATTTGGCATAGAGTTGTTTTTGTCTTAAAAGTTCAAGCACAAGTCGGAGATGTTCTTCGTGTTCTTCTTCGCTCCTAGAATAGACCAAAATATCATCGATGAACACGATAACGAATTTGTCGAGGTACGGTTTACACACGCGGTTCATAAGATCCATGAACACCACCGGTGCGTTAGTGAGACCGAATGGCATAACAAGAAATTCATAACTACCATAACGAGTCCAGAAAGCGGTTTTGGAGACATCTTCCCCCTTAACCCTTAATTGATGATAACCCGAGCGGAGATCGATTTTAGAATATACACGAGATCCTTGTAGTTGATCAAAGAGGTCATCGATGTGAGGAAGAGGGTATCGGTTCTTAACTGTCAATTTATTTAGTTCACGATAATCAATGCACATTCGTAGGGATCCGTCTTTATTTTTAACGAACAAAATCGGAGCGCCCCATGGTGAATGGCTCGGTTGGATAAAACCACGGTCAAGTAGTTCTTGGATTTGACTTTACAATTCTTGCATTTTGGATGGAGCAAGTCTATGTGGTGCACGTGCTACGGGTGCGGCTCCCGGAATAAGATCGATTTGGAATTCTACCGGTCGATGAGGTGGAAGACCCGGCAATTCGTCGGGAAATACATCGAAAAAGTCACTAACAATTGGCACATCATCGATATGCTTCTCATCAGACTCGACTTTCTTAACGTGGGCAAGGATCGCAAAACAACCCTTGCGGAGTAGTTTTCTAACTTTAAGGCACGAAACGAGGTTGAGTCCGGTGCAACTCTTATCACCATAAACAATCAAGGGTTCACCATTCTCGATAGGAATTCGAATTGCGTTAAGATCACAAAGGATGTAAGATTTCGTTTTAGCTAACCAATTCATACCGATTATTACATCGAAGCTTCCTAGTTCCATGGGTATCAAGTCAATTTCGAACTCATTACCCAAAATGTTTAACGTACACCCCCAGTAATATGTATCGGCACTCAATAGTTTCCCGTTGGCCACTTCAATGGTATAAGTGGTATCTAGTGGACGTGGTGGAGTGCTAAAAGAACAAGTCAAAGTCTTGGATACAAAGCATTTATCGGCACCCGAATCGAATAAGCAAGTAACATTAGTGTTGTTGAGAAGAAACGTACCCGTGACTAATTCATTGTCATATCGGGCTTCCTCGGTGTTGATGTTGAAAGCTCGGCCGCGCGTATTGGGGTTATCTTTCTTCTTCGGACATGCATTTCTATAATGGCCCGTTTGGCCACATTCGTAACAAGTGCCCGTCTTTGGTGCATTGGGCCCCTTTCGAGCGAGGGCGACAATTTTACATTCATTGGCCTTATGACTAACTCCTTGGCACCAATGGAAAATTAGCTTATCACATTCACCAAAGTGGTGCTTGTTGCATTTGTTGCAAAGAGGTAGGTTTCCGACATAACCCTTCTTGCCGTCGGAGGTGAAATGCTTCTTGGCAAGGTTGTTATTGCTTGATTGGAGGGCTTCCCATTTTCTTTTGTTGTTACACGACTTATCCTCGGCTTTAGGTGCCGGCACTACAATTTCGTCCACCGTTTCTATCAATTTGCGGGCCATGTTCAAAGCTTCTTGATGATTAGTGGGTTTGGATGACATTACTCCGTGTTTGATGCTCTTTGGAAGACCATCCATGTAAAGTTCAACCCTTAAAGATTCGAGGTTCACGAGGTTTGGGCACATCAAGGCTAGTTCAGAAAATCGTTGATTATAAGCCTTGAGGTCATTTCCGATCGCTTTTAAAGTTCTTAGCTCTTGTTCGAGCCTTCGGGTTTCTTCATGAGGGAAATATTCGAGGATCATCTTTTTCCTTAAGTCGGCCCAAGAGAGGGCGTGAGCTTCATCGGTACCCACCGATTGTACATAGGTGTTCCACCATGTGAGGGCAACACCGGTAAAAGTGTGAGTGGAGTATTTGACCTTATCTTGGTCCCGACAACCGCTTATTCTAAAGACGGCCTCCGTTTGTTCGAACCATCGAGTGAGAGTAACCGGTCCCCCGGTCCCATCAAAAGTATGAGGTTTGCACCCCATGAAGGCTTTGTAGGAGCACCCTTCGCTTGAGTTACCGTAACCTTGATTGTTGTTGTGGTTGTTGTTATTGTTGTTGTTGGAAGAGTGACCGGCCCTGGCCGCATCCACGGTGGTGGCTATCATCCATTGAAGGGCTTGTTCAGGCGTTTCATGGCGTGGTACATGGCGAGGAGGCATTGTTCCTTCAAAACACAAGAATACCGTTGATTAGTATTTTCAATAATACTAATCATGATATGGAATTAGGATAGAGAGAAAAAATTTCCTTGACTCGCCTTAAATTCTTTGTGTCATAATGTCGGAACGTTCATATGAGTCACCGTAATATAATCCCGGAAATTATATTACCCTAATTCATATGTGCATTCGACATTATTTCACTAAGTCAAGGTGGCGCGTTAATCAAATTAAACATCGTGAGATTAAGATGAAATAAGAGTAGATATGAGTAGAAACGTTCGAGTATAAATGCACAAGTAGTCAAGTAATTCCTACTTCAAGTCTATATGCCAGTTGTAGTCTAGACTCACTAATTTACCCTATGACTCGGGGTTGACACCAATGAACTCTAAATCCCTACAACCAATGCTCTGATACCATCTGTAGCGACCCGAAAAAATCGTCATTGATGGCGCCATCTACTTAGGTCCCGTTACGTGGTCATAAGTCTTTAAAACAACGTTGACCAAAAGTATGTTGCATTCATTTCAAAGGTAAAGATGTTTCAAGGTTTACAAAGTAGTTCGACTACTAGTTACATAACAAAGTTTAAAGTACAATTGAAACATATGCGACACAATTTGAAAGTAGCCAAAAGACGCTCCACGTATGCATGTATACTCGACATCCAAGCAAGTATCAAAAGTAATGAGCGGAAGCATGTATCACAAAACGTTCAAGGACCTGAGAAAAACATAGAAATCTGTCAACGAAAACGTTGGTGAAATCATAGGTTTAAGTAAGTAAGTACAAGTGAACCACAAGATTTGCAACATTTATATAATAGTAAACCATTCCAAAATTTGTTTCACGAGCACCCAATTATCAATGCTTAACATTCCTTCCATAGAACCCCATCACAATAGTGTTAGACATACACTATTTCTCGAAAATATATTTCATTCGTAGACGGTAGCGAACTGCCTGAATGAGGGTTTGTCAAACCCATATGGCCATATAACATAAGTTCTCGCTTACACCCGGCAAGTGTAACTAATGATAATCGAATTGAGGATTTTTGTTCAAACTCGTATGTAGAATGTTTGTTTTCCTGTACTTGTGTTCACTTAGTAAAAAGAAACGTTTATGTTTTCTCATCCCAATTGTAAGTTCAAAAGAGTAAAAGTGGGACTATGATCTCACCTTGAGTGCACGAGTAAAAGAGTACTTCAACAAGTAAACGTGTGCAAAGAACAAATCTAGTCTTGACATAAACAAATTAGTCGTATCAATAACGGTAAACACGATAGGTCAAAGTGTTCAATTAGTCATATGGCTCGTTATGACTCGATCATTATAGCATGTGAATTAAATTATCAAGTTTCATGCAAGGTACAATTTTAAAAGCATGTTAGGATGATTGCATAAGTATTTGGTTAAGTTTGATTAAAAGTCAACTTTGGTCGGGTCAAAGTCAACGAAAAAGTCAACACGTTCGGGTCGGGTCCCGAACTATTTTTCTGAGGTTTTTATTCATATATAAGCATGTTAGAACAAGTTACATGTGAATTGGAGGTGCATAGCATAGCAAACATTTTTCGAATTTTGACCATGTAGGTCAGAACCCAAACACGGCAAATGCCGCGCCGCGACCAAGGAGGGCCGCGCCGCGACACTTAACGTGGTCTTGTGCCTGGTCAGTTTCAATTGTCCAAGTCCAAATCCAAACTTCATTTAAACACAAAACACAAACCGTAAACTCTTAGGACACGTATCTTATATCATTGGAAAGGTAATTTGACAAGGAACACAACTAAACACGTTTCATCAATCAAAAACATCATTTGCAAATATCGATTTTCCAAATTAAATGGTCAATTAATGCTCCTCATTAATGTTTCAATATCATAAATGCACAATTTTGATTCGGGAATTAAATGCACACATGTGATACGCTGTTTCGTAGATAATTATGCATACAATGCAAATAAACACTTACCAACAACAATTCATGGCATTCAAAGCATCAAAGGTTCATTTCAAGTTCATCAAACCCTAACCCAAATCCACCAAAGTCAATAATCAAGTTTATGAAGTTTTCTAAAGCAACCTACACATCAAATTGAAGCTAATGATACTAGGAACACATTTAATACTTGCACTTTATCATAACAACAACATTAAATCATCCAAAACTCAAAATCAAACACACACTTTTCATGTTCATGCTAGTTACACTAAAATAACGAGATCGAGCATATAAATCATATATTCATGTTAGACTTGAGCCATAGACACTAATTAACAACTTTATAAGTTAAAAACATCAAGAACACAAAATCTAGTGATTTTATAAAGTTACCCAAATGTAATGAAATTGGTATGGAATCGAAGAGGAAGTTGCAAGGATTCCAAAAATGCAATTTGTTTGGATTGGTGCTTGCTCGATTTGATTTAGATGGAGAATCTTTAGATTGGTGTTTGAGAGAATATGTTGAAAGTATTAAAGAAAAATGGAAATGAAATGGAAAAGGAAAAGGAGGTGGGTGTGACTAGTCCATCTAGTCACATCTTTGTTCAATTGGCGAAACTAGTCCCTCGAGTACGATTGCGGGTGCGTGAATTACCTAAATGAGATAATTTAAACGCGTATCAACGGGAGATGTTATAAATATATAACGGACTTTAAAATGAATAAACGGAAAGTAAACGGAAAAATGCGGGATGTTACAAATAGAATCCTGATTCGTAGACTTTTCTCGCAGTTAAGTTTGCTCCATGATGACCTCCAGTTGGTCCATGGTGACATTGGTGAAGAATCCCTGCTGCTTGCTTTTCATCTACGCACCTCCTAATTATCTGATCAGGGCAAATTCTAAACAGGTAAGGATCTTCCAAGTAGTAGTACTTGGCATCCCTGAAGAACTTCCTTCTTCGGGAGGTACTCATTCCCTTTTGTACTACTCCGGCAACTAGGTAGTTGTCCATGTCGGCATACCAAGGAGTATCAGTAAATTTTGATCCTATGTGAGTTTGTCCTAAAATCATAAGCTGTTCTTCCGGAAATTTATCTCTGATATCTTGTTGAGCAAGTTTTTCCATCGCTGGGTTCTCCAAACGACTAAGATGATCTGCTGCGACGTTCTCTGCTCCTTTCTTATCTTTAATCTCGATATCGAATTCTTGAAGGAGTAAGATCCATCGTAGGAGTCTTGGCTTCGCGTCTTGATTAGTGAACAGATACTTGAGGGCTGAATGATCTGTATAGACTGTAGTCTTGGACAGGATGAGATAGGAACAGAATTTGTCGAAGGCGAATACTACGGCTAGCAGCTCCTTCTCTGTGGTAGTGTAATTCTCTTGAGCTACGGTTAAGGTTTTGCTTGCGTAATAGATTAGATGAAAGTTTTATCTACCCGTTGTCCAAGCACAGATCCAACTGCGAAATCACTTGCATCACACATGATTTCAAAGGGTAGACTCCAATCAGGAGCTATCATGATGGGCGCATGTGTTAGATGTTCTTTCAGATAGTTGAATGCTTTTCGACATTCTTCATTGAAGACAAACGGGACTTCCTTTCCTAGGAGATGAGTGAGAGGTCGTGTGACCTTTGAAAAATCCTTAATGAAGCGTTGGTAGAAATCGACGTGTCCTAGGAAACTCCTTACAGCTCTTACTGTGGTAGGTTCTGGAAGTTTAGTAATGGTCTCAATCTTAGCCTTATCAACTTCTATTTCTGCTTTTGAAATCTTATGTCCTAAAACTATCTCTTCTTTTACCATGAAGTGACATTTTTCCCTTTGAAATCTTCAATCTTCTTTAGAGACAACAAACCTAATCTTTCTATCCCTTTGAAAGATCAAATCTAACCTAGATCAACTTGTCTTCACCTTGGACAATTATTAGTCTCCAAATAAAATTAATCAACTTCCTACGTCCCTTTAAGGAAGTAGATCACTAAGCTAGCCTATGCTTATACTAATTGAAGTTACAAGACTTATACACTTTGCAATGATGATCCTAACACAATACTAGGACATATATTACATTAAGTAAACTCACAAGATAAATGATTTGATTAGTAAGTTTACAATAACCCAATTCTATATCTATAAGATCATAGAATCTTCTCTTGCTTGATCACATTTGAGTGGTAATTGATGCACTTGTGATCACTGGAGATAAGCCTTTGAAATATGTAAGAGGGTTGACTTCAAATGCACTTAAATGTTTACCTTTTATAGTGGGATTCAAAAAGTAGCCGTTGACACACGGTTTCCTGCACGGTCGACCATGGTGCGACCATGCGTGCTCCAGTCCAAAATTGGTATCCATTGTATAGCCATTTGACTCATATTTGAACACCACATTTTGGCACCTTTACTCCTTCTAGCACCTGCAAAAGAAACCAAATATCCTATACAAGCACTATATGCATTAAGTGTGTGAGATTTGGTCTTATTGCATGAAAGTGACTAATCATTCCAAAAGTGGCAAACCCAACATTCTTGGAGAAGTGTCTTGATTGATATTTTGGGAAATCTCAGTTTAGTCAAGACTTAGTTAGTCACTTTAATGCTCTTGGTTCAATTCTAAAGACTAGTCACTATGTCATTAACTTCCTAGTTTCAATTAATCACAAGTCATGTTCTTTTTAAGTTTAGTTAGAGATTAATTGAACAATGTCTCTATAAGATAATAATGAAGCATGTAGAGACATTAAGGTTAAGTCATTCTTGAACAAGCAATCACACTTAGTTACTTAGACTAGACCAAATAGACAATTGACTATAGTTACATTGTGAACCACTTTGCACTTAATGTATTGGAGTAGGTTAGTTACTTGAATCCTAACTAATGAGCACATAGCAAACATATTAATTAAGTTGACAAGTTTATGAGTATTAATCATATTGGAAAGTAGCAAGTAATACTCACATAGCAAGAGATGGTTATTCTAGGATAAATCATATAGATACTTTCACAACTTATAATTCAAGCACTTAATAAGTTTAATGTGCAATATAACACATTACATGATTAATGTGTAAGCACACATTAATGTCTAACACATGCACAAGGGAAGAGCAATCTCTAGTTGGGACTTGGTGACCATCCTAAATGTATCTAAGTATGTTTTAGGATTACAAGTCATTACTAGTTAGCCTTGAGAGCATTGTTCCTCATTTAGCCTTAATTAATCACTAAGTCATTTCTAATAGCAATCATTGTTCTAGTGATATTGGCTTAAGTGTGTTGGTACTTGATGATCATACTAAGGATATCTATATAAGAATTAAGATCACAAGTTGTTGATTAACACTTATGTGTTATACCTAATCTTGGTTAATTTGTCATTAGACGTAAATAATCACGATTAGTGTTTTTATGACCAAAACTCAATTGATTATAGAGAAGGCATCTATTCTAAGCATGTTGAGAAAGGTTTCATGAATTATAGATATCGGGAACTAGTCAAACTTTATTTGGTCAAAAACGGTGACAGAAGAAACTGCGGTCGCACTGTGGTTGACCGTGGTGGCGACCGTGCAACTTGTTTTCACAAAACTGAGTTGCAATTCAGTTTGGGTTTTCATGGTTGACTATGCAGTCGACCGTACCTCGACCGTGTGTTTACCTGAACTTTTAATTTCATTCCTTAACCTATGTTTGACTTGGTCGTTTGCAAGATAAAGTATGGATTAGTGACCTTGCGTGTTTTATGTTAAGATGTCAGTCATCACGTATGCATATGTATGTGTCATCATCAAAACATATTCTTTGGTTAATCACACTTTGGTTAATAATACTTAAGTTTATCGTTTAGTGCATTAACCCACATTCAACCAACAATGCTTGTTTCTTTACTGATGTGTTGAAAGTGTGTGCGGTAGTGCTTAAATTATTCTTCAACTTTTAAATTTATAAAACCTTTTATTATTACACTTTAACACCCTAACGAGCAAAAAAACCCGATCAGATGTAGTAATTTAGGTTATCGTCCCAAAAGAGCGTAGATACAAATAAGAGTTGTTTTATTATTTAATTCTTATTAAAGAATTAAAGATATATTTTTATGTCTTTTTATGGGATAGATTCTTATCTCTTAGAAAAGAGATGCATTAAATATAAACAAAACAATAAAGTAAAGCAATGAATTGAAGATTAAAAATAAACAAAATAAAAGTAAAAGTAGTTACATGAATGACTAATTTCATACGGGAATCATATTAGGAAAGTTTCATAACTTATATTAACACAGAGCAGAATAATAATCATAGACCAACTATTATCCCTTAAGCTAAGTGTTGCATATCATTCAACAAGTAGGACTTAAAGCATATGCTAGATATGTGATGTGCATAACTAACATCTTAATTCTTCATGTTCAATTCAATCACATGATTGTGATGACCCGGAAATTTCTGACCAAATTTAAACTTAATCTTTGTATGATTAACATTTTCGACACGATAAGCAAAGTCTGTAAAACTGAATCTCAAAATTTTTGAACTACTTTTATATATTTAAATACCCTTCGGTTGTTTTCGACGATTCGCGAACAATTATATGTAAATAGATACATATATACTATAACTTGAAAAGGTAACAATGTATTAATTATTTGATACATTACATTAAACTTATTGGTTTAAATATCTATTTGAATATATATGATAAGTTGAAATATTTATTATTAAAATTTATTTATAAATAACTTCCAATGTGTATTTAAAAACTGATTTATGTATATTAAAAAGATATATACATATATATAATTTCAAGTTATTTAGTAAATGATAGTAACATTTTCAAATTGCTACAGTACCCAAAATGCTACAGTGTTTTTGAAAATCACTATTTGCTACAGTGAATTGCTACAGTAAATTGCTACAGTGGTATAGTTTATGAATGATTTAAGACTATATTTTGACAAAGGTACGATTCACGAAACGTAAAGTACAAGTTTTCTCAGTATACGATAGGACGTTCGAGAAACCAGAACCGGGGCATAAGTCGAGTGACAACGTACGAATTATCGGGACGAAAATTACAAGTCAACTATGCGTGTGAATTTAATATAATATATAATTAATTATTTAAATTATATATATTATATATAATATATATAAATATGTCGACAGAATGAAAACAAAACAGATTGGGTGCCAAACAGCTGGCCATGCGATCGCATGGCACTAACCCACATTACCCATGCGATCGCATGGGATCAAGATTCAGGAAACATTATAAAACGCGATCGAGTTCTGGCATTTGACACACACACATACCTCCCTCTGTTATTTATTTTATTAATATTTATATTATTATTATTATTATTATTATTATTATTAAAATTAATATTAGGATTAACATTATTATTAATCTTATTATTATTAGTATTATACATAAAATACTACGACGGAGTGCTGTTCGAGTAATTTAAAAACGGGTTTTACGAGCGGGGCAGAGTTAAGGAAATTATGGGTTATTGCTAAGGAGGTTATGGGTAATGTTCGGGGGTATATTTGTGAATCAAACCTAGTGTTTATCATTTCCGTTACGTCTACGTACTTTTCTGAAATATTGAATCACAATATTGATACGTAAGCATTTATATTTTATCTTTTATATATTAATAGTGTATCCATGACTAGTGCTCGAGTATATATATTTATACATGCTTGTATGCTAAATTTTGTCGCTAAACAGTTTATAATGAACCACGAATTAAATACATATATTACTGGTAAAAGGTATATGATATACATGTTTTTGGAAAGCTAGCGAAAAATCAATAACTTTTCATTTAGATATCGAATAGTTTCGATGAACGGATTAAAAGATATGATCAACTGAATTATAATTGACGCTAATTGGAATTGCTTTTGAATCTGCAATTAATATTTAAACAACTTGTTTGTAAGGTTGATAAACTGGATTTTTGAATATTACCAGTCGAGTAAATGAATCCTTATATAAAACACGTCTCGTTTGGTTAAGCAACTGTCAAAATTGATTTTTTGAAATGACTTTGGATAACTTTTATATGTCAATCTCGAGCATTAGGATTGTGATACACTATGACCAGACCTAGCTTGATAGACATTTATTGACCAACATATGTTCTCTAGGTTGAGATCTACGATTATTTGGTAATCCGAGTTTCGATCACATTTTGGTGAACGACTTTATATGCTGCTAAGGTGAGTTTCATTGATCCCTTTTTAATTGCTTTTGCAATATATATTTTTGGGCTGAGAATACACGCACTTTATTTTAAACACAATGGATACAAGTACATACTAAATTCTACACTGAGTTTGAACCGAAAATCCCTTAGCTTTGGTAACTAGTAACTGCCGGTTATAAGAACTGGTGGGTGTGAGTAGTTATATATGGATCCATAGAGCTTGATATCCCCGTCCGAGCTAGAGCACTAGCCTTTTAACGGACATATGCTATTTGAGAAGCGTACACGTTGGTTTGCGTGTATTATTAAGATGATTATACAAAGGGTACAAATTATATATACGTTAAAGTTTAGTTACCAGGGTGCTCAATTTTGTAGAATATTTTGATAAACGTTTCTGGATGAAACAACTGAAAACTTGTGATTCACCTTTACATACAGATTATACGAAACAATAAAACTATGAACTCACCAACCTTTGTGTTGACACTTGTTAGCATGTTTATTCTCAGGTTTTCTAGAAGTCTTTCGCTGTTGCTTATATGTTAGACAAGCTATGTGCATGGAGTCTTACATGACATACTTTTCAAGGAAACGTTGCATTCACCAAATTATCACCATGTATCTTATTTTGACTGCATTGTCAACGGAAGTACTATTGTAAACTATTATTTACGGTGATTGTCTATATGTAGAAATCATCAGATGTCGAAAACCTTTGATTTAAATATTCATTTATGGTGTGCCTTTTCAAAAGAATGCAATGTTTACAAAACGTATCATATAGAGGTCAAATACCTCGCAATGAAATCAATGAATGACGTATTGTCTATATGGATTTGGAGCGATCGTCACAAGGATACACATTAATCTTGTGATGATGATCAATATGCAAATAGAATGACAAATCATATCATATAAACTATTAAAACACCAAGTAGATCAACTCAAGTTACTAGCTGAAAGTCAATTACTACTAAGTTCTCATGCAATCATTAATTAAACAAATCCAAACAAAGGTTCTTCGATTAAGCCTAACAATATCAAATTCTATTATATTAGCGTAATTCCTTTTAAACAAGTTTATCACTATTAAGCTTTTTAACTTAGTTGTATGCAATCCAATTTAACAAGTTTGATGGACTAGATCTAAACAAGTAGCATGAATCGAATAATAGATAGTACTAATTAATCCTAAAATCATGTTATTTAATCATTAAGCATGGAAAACAAGTGTATTTAAGCAAAAAAGATTTGAAACAATTCAAACATCATTACAGAAACTCGACCATACAGATCTGGAAAAGAAGCAGGAACTGTACGGATAAAGCACACGAAGCCGACAGCTTCCTTCCAACCAAGCCTGCGGCTTGGAAGGTGAGGGCAGCGGCTTCATCTGATTCACATATGAAGTTCAGTTTTCATCCACATAACCACTATGAACGTTTAGTTGATAGCAGAAGACGAACAGAAACAATTACAGTAAATAAAGTAGATAAAACAATAAAGTAAAGATAGAATCATACCTTAAAAAGGTAGATGTAAGAAACTTGAATTAAAAACTTGGATGAATCTTGATTACAATGAATAAATCTAACCTAAGGGTTTAGAAAAAATCCTAAAAAGAAAAATGACCTAACCAGAATTATTGAATTTTGAAAACTGCTTATGAAAACTGAGACCAGAGGTCTTTATTTATAATGTTAAGAGACGGTGGCCAAGCCGGCGGCTTCAATGGGAAGCCGGCGGCTTGCCTTAGGTCGTTGAATCCTTCTGCAAGTTTAACTTAATCCGCAATATCAAATCTTCTAACCGTCATAATTAATTCGGCGGCTTCAGGGAAGGCCGGTGGCTTCAAAGATCCGCCAAATCTTCTTGATTTTGTTTCCATTTTTACTTGAACTTGGTCGACAAGTTGAGAAACCGTGTTCATTAGGCTGGCGGCTTCAGGATGAAGCCGGCGGCTTCCTTTGTTTTTTACTTGATCAATAAGTTCTTTTGATTTCACAGAGATTCTGGAACATTCTGGCATATTCAGACCCAAGCCGGCGGCTTCCTTGAACCCTTGTCGGCGGCTTCCTTAGCCTTTCTCCAAGTTTCTCTGTTTTTGATCCTGTTTGATACATAACTTTGATAAAATCATTAGAAATACCTTTTTCCCCTTTTTACCCATTTTAGTGTGTTTTGGGATTAAAATGACTCTAAAATACTAAGTTAACTCCACAAAATGTTATCAAAAAACTGTATAATTTAGGAGTTATCATTTACTGAATGCAACGTTAGGTTTCCAATTTCATCTTTTTGTCTTAGCGTCTTGGATCACTTTAAACTGCACGTTTTAATTTTACATCCTTTAGCAACTAAGAAAATTATGGCCTTCGAGGTTATGTGTAGAGCATACGGTGGTTAGCCTTCTGTAAATCTTTTTCATTGTTTTTTCAATATTGGCGATGCTGGCATTACTATTGCTAAACATCCTAAGAAAAAGGGTCAGGCTTCTGAAACCCCTGTTTGTTTTTCTCCCCTTGTTCTTGATGTTCGTGGCTGGAAAAGCCATTCTGTTTACATGAGGGAGAGTTTCTTTTCTCCCCTCCTTTACCCGAACGTTGGTGATCCATCTAGAGCTGTTATTCCCAAGGAGTACAATGACCCTATTCCTGAGGATGCAAAAAGTGATCTTGTTTTCAGTAGAATTTGTCGTAATCCGATAATTGCTTCTACGTTTCTTGATTCGATGTTTTTTAATCTTGGAATGTCTCCTTCTTGGGAGAAAGGAAAAGAAAATCTGGTGTTTATGTGTGGGGATAAGGGTAGGTACTCTTTGTGTTAGGTTATTTTATTTTACATATCTTGCACTGAATCTTATGCTTTGTTTGCTTTTGATTCGCAGAAATATCTCTAAGGAACGCTATCAAATCGTTGGGTGTGAAAGAAATGACCATTGCTGCTCGTGCTACTACTACTACTATCGTGAACGATACTGGATCTCCATCTGTTTTGGGTTTTCTGGAGGTTGAAAGCAGACCTCGTGGTGTTGCTTCGTCATCAAATGTCCCCAAGATACAGAGTGAAGCAAAAGTGGCTTCGGAGTATGAGACTATCGATGTGGATGCCCAACCTGATTTTCCTGCCTCTGAGAAGATTCAACTCAGGGCTTCCAAGCGTCAGAAAGAAACTAAAATGAAGAAAGAGATTATACAGTCGTCAACTGTAAAAAAAACAAGACTCTCGTTTGATCGTGAAAATGCTGCTCGCTCTGAGCCTACTGAAGGTTCTGATGAAAACACTCTTTCAAGTGTGTTGTTGTTTTTTACCCCCTTTTATTTTGTAGTTTATTTTATTACTCTGCTCATTGTGCTTGGTTAATGTTATGCAGATCCCTTGCCAACCGTTCCATCTCCTTCTGCATGCTATAGTATTATTAGAAAGCTTGTTTCACCAGATTTTGAAGCTTCTCATTCTGATCTTCTTAAGTTTTCTGAAGATTATGCTGTGCAAAGCTACCATTCAGCCTTGATGGATCATCTTTTGTTATCTCGCTTCAAGAAATGTAACCAAGATCTGGTGCTAAGGAAATGAAAGTGTATGGTTTAAGGCAAATTAATGCATCGAATGGTGAGATGATTAAGAAACTTCAACAGCAGATACTGATGAATCCCTCTTGGGAGGAAGAAGTTAAATCGGAAAAGAGGAGATTAGCAGGTTGCAGACTCAACATGGTCTTGATAAAGAGCGAATTTCAAGCTTGAGCGCAGAGATTGAGGTTGTCCGTGGAAAGCTCGAGGATGTAGTTTGATAACTCCTAAATTATACAGTTTTTTGATAACATTTTGAGGAGTTATCTTAGTAATTTTGAGTCATATTGATACCAAAACACACTAAAATGGGTAAAAATGGGAAAAAGATATATCTAATGATTGTATCAAAGTTATGTATTAAACATGATCAAAAATGAAGAAAATTGCAGATCGGCTGTATGAAGCCGCCGGCATGGTTCTAAGGAAGCCGCCGGCGTTAAAGGAAAAATACCAGAATGTTCTAGAATCGATAATAATTAAAAGAACTTGTTGATCAAGGAAAAGGCAAAGGAAACCGCAAGCTTCCCAATGAAGCCGCCGGCCTGGATTACACGTTTTCTCAACTTATTGATCAAGTTCAAGTAAAAAATGGAAACAAAATCAAGATAAAATCAGAAAGATCCGGTGAATTAAGTGAAGCCGCCGGCATGGCTATGAAGCCGCCGGCTTCCATATAACGGTTACAAGGATTGACTTGCTGTTCAAGTTTAACTTGCATGAGGAGTCACCGACTCAAGGCAAGCCGCCGACTTCCCAATGAAGCCGCCGGCTTGGCAAACCGCCCCAGAATACTATAAATTGAAGCCCTTGATTTCAGTTTTCATATGTTCAAAATTTCAGAAGTTTGTAGAAGTAGATAGTTCATTTTTAGGGGTTTTCTCTAAACCCTTAGGCTAGATTTACTCTTTTGTAATCAAGATTCAAGATTTTATTCAAGTAATTTTACATCTACCTTCTTTACAAGGTATGATTCTATCTTTAATTTATTGTTTTGTCTATTTTATTTTATGTAATTGTTTTTGTTCGTCTTTTATCATGAACTAAACGTTCATAGTGATTATGTGGACGAAAGTCAAACTTCATCTGGATTTCAGATGAAGCCATCGGCTTCACACCTAAGCCGCCGGCTTGGTGTGAAGGAAGCCGCCGGCTTCGTGCTTCGTCCTGTACAGTTTCTAGTTCTTTTCCAGATCTGTATGGTTGAGTTTCTGTGATGATCTTTAAACTGTTTTGAATCTGTTTTGCTTGATTACACTTGTTTGCCATGCTTAATGTTTAAATAACATGATTTTAAGGTTGATTAGTCCTTGATCTGATAATTCTATTATTTGATTCATGCTACTTGTTTAGATCTAGTCCATCAAACTTGTTAGATTGAATTGCATGCAACTAAGTTAAAGAGTTTGATAGTGATAAACTTATTTGATTTGAATTACTCTTTTATAATAGAGGTTGATATTGTTAGGTTTAATCGAAGATCCTTTGTTTGGATTTGTTTAATTAATGATTGCATGAAAACTTAGTAGTAATTGGCTTTCAGCTAGTAACTTGTGTTGATCTACTTGGTGTTTAATAGCTTATATAATTTGTCAGTCTATTTGCATATTGATCCTCATCACAAGATTGGTATGTATCATGTAATTGAATTGAACATGAAGAATTAAGATGTTAGTTATGCACATCACTTATCTAGCATATGCTTTAAATCCTACTTATTGATTGATATGCAACACTTAGTTTAACCTATTAAGGGATAATAATTGGTCTATGATTGTTATTCTACTTTGTGTTAATATAAGTCATGAACTTATTTAATATGAATCCCGCATGAATTGATTGTCCATGTAATCACTTGTATAATCACTTGTATAATCTCTTGTATACTTATTTGTATCTTTATCTTTATTTTTGAATCTTCAATTCCTTATGCTATTTTGTTTACCTTTTAAAAAGCAAACTCTTTCCTAAGAGAAATCTATCCTATAAAAGACATAAAAATATACCTTTAATTCTTTAATAAGAATTAAATAATAAAAACAACTCTTATCGACATCGTCTTCTCATGGGACGATAACCTTACATACTACCTCTGATCGGGTTTTGTTGCTCGTTAGGGTGTTAAAGTGTACTAACAAAGGTTTTATAAATTTAAAAGTTGAATATTAAGCTAAGCACTACTGCACACACTTTCAACACATCAACTTTTTGGCGCCGCTGCCGGGGAAGCGCGGTAAAAATGAATATTTGAATTTATTTTTGGTTTATCAAGAATTCTTGTCGGGTGGTTCGAAAATTTCTACTTGGACTTGGTTGTTGGGCTTCCGATTTAAAGGGTCCTGCCTCTCCAATAGATCTACCTTAACACTTCGTATTGAAGGATTGATAGATTGAAAGTTTATTTATTTATTTGTTGTAAGCGATAAAAGTTGTTATTTAATATTTATATTATTAATTATATCTCTAATATTCAATAATTTAAAATCTACTTATACTCTAAGATACTTCTTAAATAGAAAATTTAAATATATAAATCCTTTAAGGCTTAAAAGATTTTCTCCTAAAACGTTTCTTTTCATGATTCTAGATTAAATGATTACTCGATCCATGAAACCGGTGTTACAAAGAACGTTGTCAAATCCTGATATATTATTTAAACTTTCTAAGGATTCAAAAATAGTTAAGAAATTAGATTTCCAAGAAGGAACTACTCTAATGATGATTCGTTATCTAGCCCTCCATCTAGTCCTGATTTTAATTTGGGATGTCTTTTTGGTTCAGAAATTAAAATGACTGATTCAATGGAAGCGTTAATGAAAGCTAGTCGGGAAGGATTAGCTCATGCTATTACTCAGCCCGAAATTAAAGAGAATTTTTATATTAAGTGTCCTATTTTTCATTTGCTAAAAGATAATCAATTTAGGGGTTCTCCTAGAAGGAAGATGCTAATGCCCACATTCGGAATTTTAAAGATATCTATAATCTGTTTAACATTAATAATGTGGAGAGTAATATTATTTATCTTCGTCTCTTCTCATGGTCACTAAAGGATGAAGCTAGGGAATGGTTGAACTCGTTACCTGAGGGAGATATTACTAGTTGGGATACAATGGTTGAGAAGTTTCTCACTCGATTCTTTCCTGCGTCTAAAACTGTCACCCTTCAAACTGAAATTGCTAATTTTCGTCAGAAAACTAACGAGTCTCTTTATTCTGTGTGGGTTCGATTTGGTCAAATGCTTCGAGGTTGTCCGCAACATGGTTTGGATAAGTCTAAAAAGGTAACTACTTTCTATAAGGGTTGTGATATTGCTACGAGAAGAGAAATTGATACATCTGCTGGAGGAAACATTATGAGCAAAACTGCCGAAGAAGCCGAAACTCTTATTAACAAGTTGGCTGCTCATTCCCATGAATGGCACCAAGACTTAGATATTTCTCGTTCGGTGAAATCTGTTAGTTATGATTCTGAAGATATGGTTAAAACTATGAATGTGCAGTTGGGTAATTTAGGAAGGCAAATTGAAAAGCTTACTAAGGAAATGCATATGATTAAGGTAGGTTGTGAAAAATGCCAAGGTCCTCATGCTACTATAGATTATGTTGCTAGTCTTTCCATGGAGCAAGTTGAGAATGTTTCGTATGTTATTCAATTTTAAGGAAACCCGAATTACCGAAATAATTATAATACGCCTTATCTGGCTAATAATAAAAACCCACCTGGTTTCTTTCCTGTTAGAGCACCCTTCATTCCAAATTCTTCTAATGCTCAAAAATCTAATCTTGAAGAAAGCATCCTCACTTTTATCAAAAATCAAAATGAAGCTAATGATAACATAAAAGCTCAACTTTCCCAAGTACAAAATAATCATCAAGCGTCCATTCAAAACTTAGAGCGCAATGTTACTAAGTTATTCAAACTTGTCGAGGGAAAAGTTCCAGTTGAATCTGAAGTTTCTAAGGAAGTTCGTTTTGAGAAGGTGAATGTTATTAGGGAAGTGAATAGGGTTGATGTTTATGAACCTGGTGTGAAGTATTTATGGAATTTTGATATGGTTGAGGAAGAATATGATCAGGAAATAAAGAAGTTAACTGCTACTAAAGAAGATAAGTCAAAAGATGCTAAGGTTCGAGGTTTTGATCGTGATGAGGTAATTTTCATGCATGAGTTGTTTGATGAGAAGGAAGAAAAAGTTAATGAAAAGGTTGATGAGAATAATGAAGTTAATAGTGAAAAATATGAAAAATCGGAAGGTGAAGATAAAGATGATTGGTTGGCTGATACTATGAGACAGTTGGAAGAAAGAAGAAATGAAGGTTTTCGCCCTCTTTATTCCTTCACAATTAATCCGGTAGATCCATATTCATCACCTGACATTCCTGTTGCTATGTGCACTGATCCTGGGGAATTTCAAATCCCTTGTTTAATTCGTGGTCCAATACCAGTTATGGGATTAGCTGATACTGGTTCTAGCATTAATGTTATACCATTTTCTGTCTTTGATCGTTTAGGATTACCGTCGTTGGAACCAATCAAAGGAAATGTTTGTTTTGCTGATAGTCGTCTACATGAGCCGTTGGGGATTGTTAAAAAAGTTGAAGTTATTGTTGGTTATGATTTCTACAAAATTAATTTCGTTGTGATGGACATGAAAGAAGATCCGATAACTCCTTTAATCTTAGGATCTCCGTTTTTAGCTACCGCTCGTGCTACCATTAACTATGTTGATAATTCGTTAACTATTCATTATGGTGCAATATTTGAGTCTATTCCGTTAGTTCCAAGATCCAAAGTTCCTCGCTCTAATGTTAAAATGGTTAAGGTTAATAAAGAGAATGATGATGACTTTACCGTGGATAAAATTGTTACTGAATTCATAAAATATCAATATAAACTTAGCACTGAAGTGAGAAAACATATCCATGAGTTAAGTGTTTCATTCAAAATGTCTTTTCGTAGGGGTCTTGACATCACATTGAATTTCTTGCAACAAATTAAAGCGTTGAATGAGTATGAAAAAAGTAAATGTGAAGAGAATAAGCCTAAGGAGTAATTCTGTGATAAGAAAAGAGAAGCGCAAACGACTGTATAATCAAAACTACCTATCCCTATATGTTTGTTTATTAGGACTATATTATGTCCAAGTGTTTTAATTGTTTTATTACTTTATTATGAAAGTAAGAGCAATATAGCTCCTAAGTGTTTAAATGTTTAAGTGATGAAGAATTATTATGTTCGTATTATGTTTGTGTTATTGAATATTTTGTCAAGTTATTTATTCAATTCAAAAGAAGTCCGCAAAAGTGTTCACAAATCATATTATGATCCTACAAATCGAGTAACATCACTCTTTCCCTTATTTTTAATTATGTCCTTTGTTTATTTATTTCATTCTTTTATTTATAAATGCAATGAGGACATTGCATAATCTAAGTGTGGGGAGGGAAGTGATTAATCACTTGAAAAAGTATAAAATGTAGTGACCCGAACTTTTCCATGTTTATATATATTAAATAAAATTGTTATTTACATGATTAAGTGTTTCCAACATGTTAAGCAATCAAACTTGTTAAGACTTGATTAATTTAAATAGGTTTCATATAGACAATTGACCACCCAAGTTGACCGGTGATTCACGAACGTTAAAACTTGTAAAAACTATATGATGACATATATATGATTATATATATAGTTAACATGATATTATGATAAGTAAGTATCTCATTAGATATTTTAACAATGATTTATATACATAAAATTGAGTTTATTGAATTAAGAAACTCGAAACGATATATATAACGATTATCGTTATAACAACGTCTTACTAAATACATATGAATCATATTAAGATATTGATACACTATGTTTAATCATGATAAATGATAAGTAAACATATCATTAAGTGTATTAATAATGAACTACATATGTAAAAACAAGACTACTAACTTAATGATTTCGAAACGAGACATATATGTAACGATTATCGTTGTAACAACATTTAACTGTATATATATCATACTAAGATATATTAATATATCATAATATCATGATAATGTAATAATTTAACATCTATTTAGATATAATAAACAACGGGTTAACAACATTTAACAAGATCGTTAACCTAAAGGTTTCAAAACAACATTTACATGTAACGACTAACGATGACTTAACGACTCAGTTAAAATGTATATACATGTAGTGTTTTAATATGTATTCATACACTTTTGAAAGACTTCAAGACACTTATCAAAATACTTCTACTTAACAAAAATGCTTACAATTACATCCTCGTTCAGTTTCATCAACAATTCTACTCGTATGCACCCGTATTCGTACTCGTACAATACACAGCTTTTAGATGTATATACTATTGGTATATACACTCCAATGATCAGCTCTTAGTAGCCAATGTGAGTCACCTAACACATGTGGGAACCATCATTTGGCAACTAGCATGAAATATCTCATAAAATTACATAAATATTAGTAATCATTCATGCCTTATTTACATGTAAACAAAATTACACATCCTTTATATCTAATCCATATACCAACGACCAAAAACACCTACAAACACTTCCATTCTTCAATTTTCTTCATCTAATTAATCTCTCTTAAGTTCAATCTTCAAGTTCTAAGTGTTCTTCATAAATTCTATAAGTTCTAGTTTCATAAAATCAAGAATACTTCCAAGTTTGCTAACTTACTTCCAATCTTGTAAAGTGATCATCCAACCTCAAGAAATCTTTCTTATTTATAGTAAGATATATTTCTAATACAAGGTAATACTCATATTCAAACTTTGATTCAATTTCTATAACTATACCAATCTTATTTTGAGTGGAAATCTTACTTGAACTTGTTTTCGTGTCATGATCTGCTTCAAGAACTTTCAAGCCATCCAAGGATCCTTTAAAGCTAGATTTATTTTTCTCATTTCCAGTAGGTTTATCCACAAAACCTGAGGTAGTAATGATGTTCATAACATCATTCGATTGATATATATAAAACTACCTTATTCGAAGGTTTAAACTTGAAATCACTAGAACATAGTTTAGTTAATTCTAAACTTGTTCGCAAACAAAAGTTAATCCTTCTAAATTGACTTTTAAAATCAACTAAACACATGTTCTATATCTATATGATATGCTAACTTAATGATTTAAAACCTGGAAACACGAAAAACACCGTAAAATCGGACATACGCTGTCGTAGTAACACCGCGGGCTGTTTTGGGTTTGATAATTAAAAACTCTGATAAACTTTGATTTAAAAGTTATTCTTCTAGGAAAATGATTTTTCTTATGAACATGAAACTTTATCCAAAAATCATGGTTAAACTTAAAGTGGAAGTATGTTTTTCAAAATGGTCATCAAGACGCCGTTCTTTCGACTGAAATGACTACCTCTTATAAAAACAACTTGTAACTTAGATATCTAACTATAGACCTATACTCTTTATGTTTATATTCATAAAATAGAGTTCCATATGAAACCATAGCAATTTGATTCACTCAAAACGGATTTAAAACGAAGAAGTTATGGGTAAAACAAGATTGAATATTTTTTTATTGTTGTAGCTGCGGGAAATATTGTAACAATTCTATACAAATCATATTCTAGCTAACTTATATTGTATTATACATGTATTCTAATATATTATGTAATATTGGGATACCATAGACACGTATACAAATGTTTTGACATATCATATCGACCCATGTATATATATTATTTGGAACAACCATAGACACTCTATATGCAATAATGTTTGAGTTAGCTATACAGGGTTGAGGTTGATTCCAAAAATATATATACTTTGAGTTGTGATCTAGCTTGAGACATGTATATACTGGGTCGTGGATTGATTCAAGATAATATATATCAATTTATTTCTGTACATCTAACTATGGACAACTAGTTGTAGGTTACTAACGAGGACAGCTGACTTAATAAACTTAAAACATCAAAATGTATTAAAAATGTTGTAAATATATTTTGAACATACTTTGATATATATATATATATATATATATATATATATATATATATATATATATATATATATATATATATATATATATATGTATATATATATGTATATATTTGTTATAGGTTCGTGAATGGACCTGTGGCCAAGTCTTACTCCCGACGAAGTAAAAATCTGTGAAAGTGAGTTATAGTCCCACTTTTAAAATCTAATATTTTAGGATGAGAATACATGCAGTTTTATAAATGTTTTACGAAATAGACACAAGTAAATGAAACTACATTATATGGGTGAATGATCGAAGCCGAATATGCCCCTTTTGCTTGGTAGCCTAAGAATTAGTAAACCGATCTACTAATTGACGCGAATCCTAAAGATAGATCTGTTGGGCCTAACGAATCCCATCCAAAGTATCAGATGCTTTAGTACTTCGAAATCGTTTTTATCATGTCCGAAGGATTTCCCGAAATGATAGGGGATATTCTTATATGCATCTTGTTAATGTCGGTTACCAGGTGTTCACCATATGAATGATTTTTATCTCTATGTATGGGATGTATATTGAAATATGAAATCTTGTGGTCTATTATTATGATTTGATAATATATAGGTTAAACCTACAACTCACCAACATTTTTGTTGACGTTTTAAGCATGTTTATTCTCAGGTGATTATTAAGAGCTTCCGCTGTTGCATACTAAAATAAGGACAAGATTTGGAGTCCATGCTTGTATGATATTATGTAAAAACTGCATTCAAGAAACTTATTTTTGATGTAATATATTCTTATTGTAAACCATTATGTAATGGTCGTGTGTAAACGGTATATTTTAGATTATTATTATTTGATAATCTACGTAATGCTTTTTAAACCTTTATAGATAAAATAAAGGTTATGGTTGTTTTAAAAATGAATGCAGTCTTTGAAAAATGTTTCATATAGAGGTCAAAACCTCGCAACGAAATCAATTAATATGGAACGTTTATAATCAATATGAACGGGACATTTCATAAAAGATATTATTAAATTTTTCCCCAAAAAGGTTGAAAAATGGGTATAATTTTAAAAAATTTCAATTTTTCGAAAGTATAAATTCTTAGTCAAACTTATGTCTTTCTACTAACTTAATCTTAATGCTAATAAAATAACTACTCTCAATTTCGAGATCGGATTACTTGTTTAAGATAAAGAAGTTAAAAGCCAAAAAATTGTGAAACGAGTGCAAGCTTATAGCCACTACCATATGGCATGAGAAGCATGGACCACTGAGGCAGCAAAAGAGTCCCAAAGTAAGGGCCAATTTAGAAAGTTGCAAAATGTAAAGCAAAAGCTAAGCATGAAAGCAAAAGAAATGAAAAGGAAAAAGAGCCCAATGAAGGCCAACAAAAGAAAAAGAGTTCCAATGAGAACCATATACTTATAAAAATTAGAAAATAAAAGAGTCCAATGATGACCAAACTGTATAAATCTGACTTAATAAACCTTTAGGACTACTTGTAATCATTGGTCTGGTTCAGACTAGTTCTTATGAATAATAAATACTAACTTCTTATTAAGACATACTTTTGACTTTGCAATTTTACTTTAATACCCATGATATAATTTATAAGGTTTACTTGAGGACAAGTAAAGGTTTAAGTGTGGGGAATTTGATAACTCCTAAATTATACAGTTTTTTGATAACATTTTAAGGAGTTATCTTAGTATTTTTGAGTCATTTTGATACCAAAACGCACTAAAATGGGTAAAAATGGGAAAAAGATATTTCTAATGATTGTATCAAAGTTATGTATTAAACAGGATCAAAAATAAATAAAATTGCAGATCGGCTGTATGAAGCCGCCGGCTTGGTTCTAAGGAAGCCGCCGATTTTGAAGGGAAAATACCAGAATGTTCCAGAATCGATAATAATTGAAAGAACTTGTTGATCAAGGAAAAGGCAAAGGAAGCCGTCGGCTTCCCAATGAAGCCGCCGGCCTGGATTACACGTTTTCTCAACTTATTGATCAAGTTCAAGTAAAAATGGAAACAAAATCAAGATAAAATCAGAAAGATCCGGCGAATCAAGTGAAGCCGCCGGCATGGCTATGAAGCCGCCGGCTTCCGTATGACGGTTACAAGGATTGACTTGCTGATCAAGTTTAACTTGCACGAGGAGTCACCGACTCAAGGCAAGCCGTCGGCTTCCCAATGAAGCCGCGGGCTTGGCAAACCGCCCCAGAATACTATAAATTGAAGCCCTTGATTTCAGTTTTCATATGTTCAAAATTTCAGAAGTTTGTAGAAGTAGATAGTTCGTTTTTTTAGGGGTTTTCTCTAAACCCTTAGGTTAGATTTACTCTTTTGTAATCAAGATTCAAGATTTTATTCAAGTAATTTTACATCTACCTTCTTTACACGTTATGATTCTATCTTTAATTTATTGTTTTGTCTATTTTATTTTCTGTAATTGTTTCTGTTCGTCTTTTATCATGAACTAAACGTTCATAGTGATTACGTGGACGAAATTCAAACTTCAACTGGATTTCAGATGAAGCTGCCGGCTTCACACCCAAGCCGCCGGCTTGGTGTGAAGGAAGCCGCCGGCTTCGTGCTTCGTCCTGTGCAGTTTCTGGTTCTTTTCCAGATCTGTATGGTTGAGTTTCTGTGATGATCTTTAAACTGTTTTGAATCTGTTTTGCTTGATTACACTTGTTTGCCATGCTTAATGTTTAAATAACATGATTTTAAGGTTGATTAGTCCTTGATATGATAAATCTATTATTTGATTCATGCTACTTGTTTTGATCTAGTCCATAAAACTTGTTAGATTGAATTGCATGCAACTAAGTTAAAGAGTTTAATAGTGATAAACTTATTTGATTTGAATTACGCTTATATAATAGAGGTTGATATTGTTAGGTTTAATCGAAGATCCTTCGTTTGAATTTGTTTAATTAATGATTGCATGAAAACTTAGTAGTAATTGGCTTTCAGCTAGTAACTTGAGTTGATCTACTTGGTGTTTAATAGCTTATATAATTTGTCAGTCTATTTGCATATTGATCCTCATCACAAGATTGGTATGTATCATGTAATTGAATTGAACATGAAGAATTAAGATGTTAGTTATGCACAACACATATCTAGCATATGCTTTAAATCCTACTTATTGATTGATATGCAACACTTAGTTTAACCTATTAAGGGATAATAATTGGTTTATGATTGTTATTCTACTTTGTGTTAATATAAGTCATGAACTTATTTAATATGAATACCGCATGAATTGATTGTCCATGTAATCACTTGTATAATCACTTGTATAATCACTTGTATAATCACTTGTATAATCTCTTGTATAATCTCTTGTATACTTATTTGTATCCTTATCTTTATTTTTGAATCTTCAATTCCTTATGCTATTTTGTTTACCTTTTAAAAAGCAAACTCTTTCCTAAGAGAAATCTATCCTATAAAAAACATAAAAATATACATTTAATTCTTTAATAAGAATTAAATAATAAAAACAACTCTTATCGACACCGTCTTCTCATGGGACGATAACCTTACATACTACCTCTGATCGGGTTTTGTTGCTCGTTAGGGTGTTAAAGTGTACTAACAAAGGTTTTATAAATTTAAAAGTTGAAGATTAAGCTAAGCACTACTGCACACACTTTCAACACATCATGGTTGCTGAACAAGAGAGTCATCAGAAGAGGTTTGATGGGCTTAGGGCTGATTATGCCAAGGTTATTACTGAGGTTATCCCTTATGTTTGTAAGGAATGAGCAATAGCCAATAATTGAACGATTACTTCGCGGAGATAGTTCTCCAAATTAGGCAGCATGAAAGGTGCACCTTGTTGGAGGAGTTGGCTAATAAGGGGGTAGTTAAGTTGGAGGATTTCCCAGAGTACACCGATCAGGGTAGCGCTCTTGTTGATGCTTCTTGTTCTAAACTTGTTGATTTCCAATTTGATTACGTTGCTGTCGTTGCTGCCCACCCTTATGCGAAACCTGTTGAACTGTTGAAGATTGTTGCTGATGACAACCGAACTTGATCTCTGCTTTCTCTCTTTTGCTTATCTACAGCTGTTGATAGTGTAGTTTAATCTGTTTCTCGGACAATATGTTGGTATTTGTGGCCTACGTGCCCTTGGGATAACCTTTTGATTTGTAATTCTCCTTATGTGAGCTTCTAACAATGTTCTATAGTGGCATGGTGCCTTTGCATGATGTACTTTTGTGTTTGCTCTATGCATGGTTGCTTACTAATATCCCAACCTACTTTTGTGACCTCTGTGGGTATGCGTTTTATTAATGCTACTTGTTGGGTTTTCTTCATATATTGCCATATACTACTTATGTTCCTTTGGCAGAATCTTAAAAGTTGTGCAATCTATGAATGCAAATTTGTATTATGATGTCCTTTTTCTTTGTAAAGGACCCTTTTTACAATTAGTTATGTACCCTAGTGAGTACATATTGTGGTTGTTCATTTCATGAATGCAACTTTGTATTATGGTGTCCTTTCTCTTCGTAAAGGACCCATTTTGCAGTTGATTATACCCTAACAAATACATGTCGTAGTTGTGCATTTCATGAATTCAATTTTGTATTATGGTTTCTCTTTTTCTTCGTAAAGGTCACATTTTACAATTGATTATATACCCTAACGAATACATATTGTGGTTGTGCATTTCATGAATGCAACTTTGTATTATGGTGTCCTTTTTCTTTGTAAAGGACCCATTTTGCAGTTGATTATGTACCCTAACCAATACATGTCATAGTTGTGCATTTCATGAATGCAATTTTGTATTATGGTTTCCCTTTTTCTTTGTAAAGGATCCATTTTACAATTGATTATGTATCCTAGCGAATACATGTCGTAGTTGTGCATTTCATGAATGCAATTTTGTATTATGGTGTCCCTTTTTCTTCGTAAAGGACCCATTTTACAATTGGTTATGTATCCTAGCGATTACATGTCGTTTGTGTCCCTTTGATAGGTATTCATTTTTTGTAAATATGTTTTATATTTTGGCGTCCCAATATATATATATATATATATATATATATATATATATATATATATATATATATATATATATATATATATATATATATATATATATATATATATATACTTATGATCTTGGTGTGTTCTTGTTAGAAGAACTTGTAGGATACCTTAGGGTGACAATTATACATGGTTTGTCAAAACGAGTAGTGGATTTCATTGATACTCTATGGTAGGAAGTGTATTAACATTCGACTACTCATTACATTTATCCGTAACACATACATTTAACTTGAAAAAGACTCAAAAGTAGAACCTTCAGAGATTTGCTCCGTTCCATGTTCTGGGAATTGTTTTGCCTGTGGTGGTTTCCAACTTGTATGACCCGTTCTCGAAAGCTTAGGATACGACATACGGACCTTCCCAATTTTCCCCCAATTTCCCTTTGTACCCGACTTTGCTGGTACTATTGAGCCTAAGGACATGGTCCCCAACTTTGACTGTTGATCGTTTGACTCTTTTACTGTAGTACCTTTCTATGGATTTCTTGTATGAAGCTTCTCGGATTAGGGCCGCTTCTCTTCTTTCTTCTGCCAGGTCTAAGTTTAAGCGATGGTTTTCTTCGTTGTTCTCTGTGTTGGATGTTCGACTGCTTAATACTTGGATTTCTGCGGGAAGTACAGCCTATGTGCCGTACACTAAACTGTATGGTGTCTCTCTGTTGCTTCTCTTGGGAGTAGTTCTATGATCCCAAAGTACCAGTGGTAATTCTTTTACCCATCCTTCGTGACTCTTTCCCAATCGCTTTTCAATCCCCTTTTGATAGGACCCTTGACACATGAATATCAATGAATGTGA
Organism: Rutidosis leptorrhynchoides; assembly: GCF_046630445.1. NCBI lineage: Eukaryota > Viridiplantae > Streptophyta > Magnoliopsida > Asterales > Asteraceae > Rutidosis > Rutidosis leptorrhynchoides. The sequence continues at coordinate 530,232,417 of NC_092333.1, read as the reverse complement.
AGATTAACCATTAAGATTGAGAGAGAAAGTTAATCGGTCAAGATTGACTTGCCACGGCTCTCTTGAAATCTCTACATAACAGTGGTTAAACTTGTGAATCTAGGGAGCCTTGGATCCTTTATATAGCCCTTATCTAAAGGATCCTTCATAAGGCTAGGGAAACATGTTTTACTCCTTCTTGGGGTTCTAACAATCTCCCCCCAGGAGTGAGACGGGTTTCCAAAAACTAACTCCCTAGTAAAACATACAACATTACAAGGAAAAAATCAACTATTGCTAAATAACTCCCCCCGAATGATGTACGGCCGTTGATGAAGATCTTGAAATCTTTAAAACTTGATATCATTGTTCTTTCAACGGTCTTTGAGTTTGCACAGCCGAATGCACAAGGTAGACATTCATCATTGCATCACTTCATGTTGATGAAGAATACCTCGAATACTTAGAATCTCTCCCTTCAAAGAACTCGTGGGCTCCTACGTGATCTAAGCATGATTATCGAAAATCTAACGAAGTCTTGCGGCTTTCGACTAAGTTGATATACCCCAGTGAAGAAAGATCTTCTTTGAATTCACTTAACTCCCCCCAACACTTGCCTTGATTAGTAAGCTCGAAAAACTTGAGAAACTCCATTCACAAAGTATATGGGGAACGACCAATCAAATGTGATTTCAATCATATGCATGATTGTCTCATAAATCATTATATTGCCGTATCAATATAAGGTGGCTTGACGTGTTTAACACCCCGCCAAATTACCATCTGACGGCGCGTTAATCAAGGTCCCACAGTTAACAGTTACGCCCTCTATATGAGACGTTTAAAGCAATCGCATTTAATTTTATTAAAAATTGACTTCAAAACATAAGTCAATAAACTCCAAAATAGAAACACTGTTGTGATCGTAACCACAAGCCAACAATATTTAAACAGTTACAAAAGTTTTAAATGCGAAAGTAATTAATGTTCTTTAAATAATATGCTGACTCCACGGCCAGACCATGTAGCAAACACAGCGGAAGTCTACCTCTTAAGGACCTGAGAATAAAACACGCAAAAACAGGTCAACAAATAATGTTGGTGAATCTACAGGTTTAAAGTAATGTAACAGTGTCTGAAAACAGTTATCATAAAAATAGTTTAATTTCCTTGACCACGAGATTTTACAAGTACAACTCCAAGTTACGAAACGTTTGCATAATCTATGAGCACCTGAATACTAGCAATGACCCGAGTATAGAATCCACTATACCCGCCTTTACCTCATAAAATGTTATACACTTGTTCGAGTGTCTTAATGTTCAAAGTAAATGCACCACAGTTTTTATAGCGGGTGAGGTTGTCAACCTAACGGATCCGTCCATCTAAATTGTGCCTACACCGATGGTATTTAAAGTATTCAAGCTAGAGGCTTTTTGAACAAACTCAATATGCATATATAGTACTTGTGTCAATACAAAAGCATTTGATAATGTAAGTATAACAGCGTGTATTCTCATCCCTGAAAAACATGTAAAAAGCGGGACTGTAGACTCACCTTGAATAAAGCTCGGATTGAAAAGTGGACAAATAACTTGTATGGTTTAGTGCCGAGTAATGCAACCTAAGTATACGTATTCAGGTTGGTCAACATATATTTCTTAAGCAAATGTGGTTTCATATTGTAAGTTGTCTTATTGCTCGACTCGACGCTTTTCAAAGTAAAAGTCAACATATATTCAACTAGATCATGCAAGTCAAACAAAGTCAACCAAAGTCAAACCAAAAGTCAAACTTGGTCAAAGTAGTCAACTAAGGTCAACATCAGTAGGTTCATGTCAAATGCTGGTCAACATGTCAAACCTAAGTCAAACAACACGTTTTAGGTCATACATGGTCAATTTCACAATTTCAGTTTATCGTTGTGCACAAAGTTCATGTACATGTAGCAAACTTAGCATATTATCTCATAGTACAAAATTCATGCAAACATGGAAAACTCCAGATCATAAGAATACTCAAAATCGATTCCAAAAAGTCTAGCCAGGGTCTCATACGATAATTAAAAGTCAGGAATCAGAAGGGATATATTTATGGTTTGCCAAGTCAGTTTCTGACAGCGCACTGATTTCGTTTTGGATATAACCGGAGCTAGGGACATGCAATTGATACAATACCAGTGGCATTGGTTCAAGGACAAGTTAAACTAACACAAATCAAAAATTGAGCAATTTTTGTTTAGCCAATTTGTACAGACTAACCGATCTTTACTGATCTATCAGTTTTGGACAGTAACTAGATATGTCAACTTATCAAACTTATAACTCATGGCAATTAATGTTTTCAGATGTTAACATGCAAATGAAATATGTCAAGGAACATATGAAATAACATAATCCAGAAGATCAAAGCCTCAATCAATTTCTAGTCCACTCTAGGTAATTATTTCTAGCATTAAAACAGTTTCGGTACACTTTAACGTATGAATCTTCGTTTAAACATATCGGGAGCATTACAAAAGCTTTTGATGCAATTCTTAAGTCTAACATGCATGATTTTTCACAAGAATTACAGTAGTACACTTTTCATTAGCTAATTCAATAAACACATATCTCAGAGAATTCGGATTTCAATTATAAACTAGTCAAAACTTCGATTTAGCATATCTTAAGCATACGGTAACGAAATCAAGTGAAATCAAAGCCTAAAGTTAATAGTTTTTCGAAAGCTAAACATCTAAACATGTTAAATGATCAGATCAAATGTCAGCTCTCATCAGATCCTTGAAATACAATTCGTTTTTCATGTAAACAATATCAATTGATTCAAATTAACGACTAACAACGAGTAATAACACAATCAATTGAGCACTAGACTTGACTACACTATGTAATTGAATAAAATTAGATTTAATTGAATTGGGATCAGTGTAATTATACCTCAAAACACAATTTGTGTATACTAGCGCGTAGAGAACGACGATCGGAGCAAGATTGATCAACGAGTAAGAGCAAACAAGCAAGTTTGATGGTTGATTTGTGTGTGTGTGTTTCAAGTGAAGAAGAAGAGAGGGAGGAGGAATGAGCTGCACTTTTGTGGATGTATGATAGAATGAAAGTGTAATAATTATCTAGACAATTATCTAGTTAGTCATTTAGTGCTTAAAACTAAAAGTCAACAAACATGAGCTTAAAACTAATAGTCAACATGCATGGGCCTAAAACTAATAGTCAACATGCATGGGCTACTCATGAGATCAATGATGATAATGTATGAGGTCATGGCCATGTGGCCTCGGGCTCGGGTCTCGGCTCGTTTTGCGTAAAAGCTTGTACTCGTGGTCCGTTTCAAGTGCCGTTTAGTCGTACCGAAGGCCGGGAACGCTAAACCGATCGTTAAAACGCAACCAAACGTTTAATTTATTATAAACCCAATAAATTAAATATTAAAAAAAAGTTAATAATTAATAAATTAATTATTAAAATAAACCCGAGCGTTTCATTGCTCGAAAAGCAGTTATCAAAACCGTATCATTTTTATCGTATTTCTTTATCTGAAATGTTTATTCGCATTAATATCAACCCATATTAATTATTGTAACCCTCCAAGGATCAAGTATTTATTTATTACACATAAACACATAAAATTCAAGTAATCGTCGTTAAATTAATTAACAGAAAGTTAACGGAAGTGACGGAAAAAGCAGGGTTGTTACATTACCCACCTGTTATTGAAAATTTCGTCCCGAAATTTTAGTGATCGTCCGCTGAAGTAGTTTCCTCGGGAAACAGTTGCGGGTATTTCAGTCTCATCTGATCTTCACGCTCCCACGTGAACTCTGGTCCTCTTCTCGCGTTTCACCGAACTTTAACGATAGGAATTCTGCTTTGCTTCAACTGTTTGACCTCACGGCCCAAGATTTTGACAGGCTCTTCAATGAAATGAAGTTTGTCGTCGATACGCAGTTCCTCTAATGGAATAATCAAATTCTCATCAGCTAAACACTTCTTCAAGTTGGATACGTGAAAAATGTCGTGTATACCACTGAGTGCTTGTGGCAGTTCCAACCTGTAAGCTACCGGTCCGACTCTTTCGGTTATCTCGAATGGTCCAACATATCTAGGACTTAATTTACCTCGTTTTCCAAACCGTACGACACCCTTCCAAGGTGATACTTTAAGCATAACTTTGTCACCAACTTGGAATTCTATGTCATTCCGTCTAACATCGACGTAACTCTTTTGACGACTCCGAGCCGTTCTCAATCGTTCCTGAATCTGTAGAACTTTCTCAGTTGTCTCCTGAATAATCTCAGGACCTGTCAACTGACTATCCCCCAATTCACTCCAACAAACGGGAGATCTACATTTCCTTCCATACAACGCTTCAAAAGGTGCAGCTTTTATGCTCGCATGGTAGCTGTTATTGTATGAGAACTCAGCTAGTGGTAAGTACTTATCCCATCCATTTCCAAAATCGATGACACATGCTCGCAACATGTCCTCAAAAGTCTGAATAGTTCGTTCGCTTTGGCCATCTGTCTGGGGGTGATATGCTGTACTCATATCTAAACGGGTCCCCATTGCTTTCTGTAATGACTGCCAAAACCTTGAAGTGAATCTGCTGTCGCGATCCGATATAATAGATATAGGAACTCCATGCCTAGAGACGACTTCCTTAATGTAAACCTGAGCCAACTTCTCCATTTTATCAGTTTTTCTTATTGGTAAGAAGTATGCAGACATAGTGAGACGATCCACGATAACCCAAATAGTATCGTATCCTCCCACCGTTCTCGGTAGTTTCGTGATGAAGTCCATGGTAATACCTTCCCACTTCCACTGGGGAATCTCTGGTTGAGTTAATAACCCTGATGGCTTCTAATGTTCAGCCTTGACTTTAGCGCAAGTCAAGCACTTTCCGACATATGTAGCAATATCAGCTTTCAAATTTGGCCACCAATAAAACGCCTTCAAATCTTGGTACATTTTATCTGATCCCGGATGAATTGAGTACCTTGACTTGTGTGCTTCTTCCAACACTAGTTCTCTCAATCCACCAAACTTTGGTACCCAGATTCGATTAGCAACGTACCGTGTTCCGTCTTCCTTGATGTCAAATTTCTTATCCATTCCTCTTAGAAATTCAACATCGACATTTTTTTGCTTCATGGCTTCTCGTTGTGCTTCCCGGATCTGTGATGTGAGATTTGTACGGACAACTATATTAAGAGCTTTAACCCTGAGGGGTTTCTCTCGCTCCTTTCTGCTTAAAGCATCCGCCACAACATTCGCTTTGCCCGGATGGTATTGAAGTTCACAGTTATAATCGTAAGTATCATGTTGAGCTGTTTCTGATCGAATATGTGCTGTAAACTCTTATGGTCAGTGAAGATAGTAAATTTGGTTCCATACAGGTAGTGTCTTCACATTTTAAGTGCAAAGACAACAGCTCCTAATTCAAGGTCGTGCGTAGTGTAGTTCTGCTCATGAATCTTTAACTGTCGCGATCCATAAGTGATAATGCTAAAAACGAACATATATTTCATAGCATTATTCCTCAAGAAAGACAAGCTTTTAGTTGCAATTGTTCTATTTACAAGTGATATTCGTTTAAATAATAAAAGGTGAAGACAAAAGACAGATTCGACGAATTGAAGACGCAAACGACCAAAAAGCTCAAAAGTACAAAAGACAATCAAAGAGGTTCCAATTATTGATAAGAAACGTCTCGAAATTACAAGAGTACAAGATTCAAAACGTAAAGTACAAGATATAAAATTGTACGCAAGGACGTTCGAAAATCCGGAACCGGGACATGAGTCAACTCTCAACGCTCGACGCAACGGACTAAAAATTACAAGTCAACTATGCACATAAATATAATATAATATTTAAATAATTCTTATAATTATTTAATATATTATATTTATTTATAAATCCGTCGGCAAGAAAGACTCCAAATTGTGTGAGCTGTATTTACAAACTCCGCGACTCGCGGAGTTTGAAGGCAAAAAATGCCGCGAGTCGCGGAGCCCCAAATTCTGAAACTCCCTATAAAGCTCGCGCATTCTGATCGTAAAAATCATCCTTTTTTCTTCTTCTCTCATAAACGTATTATATATATATATATTATAATTTTAATTTTAATTTTAATTTTAATTCTAATAATAAGGGTATGTTAGCGAATGTTGTAAGGGTGTAAGTCGAAATTCTGTCCGTGTAACGCTACGCTATTTTTAATCATTGTAAGTTATGTTCAACCTTTTTACATTAATGTCTCGTAGCTAAGTTATTATTATGCTTATTTAAACGAAGTAATCATGATGTTGGGCTAATTACTAAAATTGGGTAATTGGGCTTTGTACCATAATTGGGGTTTGGATAAAAGAACGACACTTGTGGAAATTAGACTATGGGCTATTAATGGGTTTTATATTAACTAAACAATACCTTGTTAATTTAATATACAAACTTATAATTCGACGTATTTATATATAATCACATACGCTTGACTGGGTACGGTGGGCGGGATATCTATAAATACCAATAATTATTCATTTTACCGGATACGGAACTGGATTAATAGTTAATAGACTTCTTGAAACAGGGGTGAATTACATTCAAGGGTAATTGGTGTAATTGTTAACAAAGTAGTAAAACCTTGGTTTACACGCAGTCGATAACCTGTTGTATTCATTAAACAAAGTATTAAAACCTTGTTACAATTCGAATCCCCAATTAGTTGGAATATTTGACTTCGGGAATAAGAATAATTTGACGAAGGCTTTCGCTTTTTATATTTATGACTGATGGACTATTATGGACAAAATCCGTATGGACATATTAAATAATCCAGGACAAAGGACAATTAACCCATGGGCATAAAACTAAAATCAACACGTCAAACATCATGATTACGGAAGTTTAAATAAGCATAATTCTTTTATTTCATATTTAATTTCCTTTATTTTATATTTAATTGCACTTCTAATTATAGCACTTTTATTTATTGTTATTATATTTAATTGCACTTTTAATTATCGTACTTTTTAATTATCGCAAGTTTATTTTATCGCACTTTTATTATTCGCAATTTCATTATTGTTATTTACTTTACGCTTTAATTTAAGTCTTGTATTTATATTTATTATTTTACATTTGGTTTTAACTGCGACTAAAGTTTTAAAATCGACAAACCGGTCATTAAACGGTAAAAACCCCCCTTTATAATAATAATATTACTTATATATATATTTGTATTTTTATAAAAGTAAACTAATATAGCGTTAAGCTTTGTTTAAAAAGATTCCCTGTGGAACGAACCGGACTTACTAAAAACTACACTACTGTACGATTAGGTACACTGCCTATAAGTGTTGTAGCAAGGTTTAAGTATATCCATTCAATAAATAAATAAATATCTTGTGTAAAATTGTATCGTATTTAATAGTATTTCCTGTAAAAATATAAGCTATTTTATATACTACTCTGCTAAAACATCAAGTATTTTTGGCGCCGCTGTCGGGGAATCTTCTTAAAACGCCGGAAGCGCAACGCTAATATAAAAAAAAAATTAGTTTACTTTTATTAAAATTCGTTTTTATAAAAATACGTTTTAAATATTCGAAAATATAAAAAGAAAAAACAAAAATATAAATATTTTTAGGAGTTTGATAAATATTTAAGTTTTATTAAGTTTCTTTAGTTTGTAAAAATATAAGTTTTATTTAATTTATTTTATAAATATATTTTATAAATATAAAAACTGAAAGAAAAAAAATTTAATATATATAAATCTATTTTTAAGATATTTTTAAATTTATAAAGTAGTTCTATTTTTATTTAAGTTTTTAAATATAAATTTTTATTATACAAATATCTTAATATAAATAGAAAATATAAAAACAGAAAATAAAAAAAAATAAAAAAGAAAAACGCGTCGAATATTAAATAACCTGTCAGTTGAATTCTGGAACCCCGCGACTCGCGGGGTTTGCTGCATCGAATACCGCGACTCGCGGAGGAGACCTGACACCGACAGAAACCCTAACTGCAATTAATTACGGATAATTATTAATTATTATTATTATTAACCCTAATTATTATTATTATTATTATTAGTTTTATTTTAAGTTACTTTTTATTTAATTTATATAATTAGTTTAATTAGTTTAATTAAATTGTAAAATTAATAGTTTTAATAAATAATTAATATAAAAATAATATTTTTATAAAAATTGTACTTTTTACAACTTTTTGTATATTTTTATATTTTGTCCCTTTTTAATCGTTTTAGCGTAATATTTGTATTTTTAGCTCATATTTAGTTTTAAACTTAGTTTTTGCCATAGTTATTTTTACTTCTAGATTTTTAGGCTTTGCCGTAGAATTCCTTAAGTGCTTTTTCATTAGACTAAGATTTAAGTACTTTAGAATTTTGCGACGCCTTTTTAAGTTTTAGTTTCTTTTTAAGTTATTTCCATTTGGGATATAGTTTTTCCTGTAAGCTTTAATATTTTAGACGACTTTTACCTATGTATCAATTATCATTCCAATTAGTAATCTCAATTTGCGATTATAATTTTAAGTTAGTTGTAGTAATAAGGTTAGGTTAGTCAAGTATTTTTAAGTTTTATAAGTTTCTTTTATTTTTCCGTCACCTTTTATTTTTCAACCATTTTTCTTTTTCGACTTTTTTTCGACGAACTCTTTTTCTTTCTTATTTCTCGCCATTCTAGTTTTTAGGACATAGATTTTTATTCTACTTCTTATCTAAATTTCTTAAAATTACGAAAATTTATTTTAAGTGGTTAAATTGATAGACATCAAAATTTTTTGGTTCGTAGTAATAGTTGGATTTGTACGTGGACCGGGTTATTGGAGTCAAACAGTCCTCAATTATATTGAGACCAAACGAATCCTGCCCCTCTGCTGCATCTTTTGGCTATTCAAAACGTGGGCAAAATCAGAAAAGTCTATTGATTGGATAACTTATTATAATTTTTCTTTCCTTTTAAAAAAAAACTAATAGGATATTCAGTGAATGCACCTAGCAAGACGTTCACCACCTTTTGTACGTTCACCACCTATAACTAGATCAAGACATTTAGCAAATATTACTGCCGTTGATTTTTCTTTAGAATCGTCATCCAGTCGACCAAGTACTCCAGTTCAAATTTCCGATAATCCATTTTTTGACCCCGACCTCACAATTGAGAATCCGGAGAATATTCAGGAACGATTCGTAGATCCTGAACCACTAAACTTTCCTCCAGAACCACCAATCATTTAAACAGAGATTGTTGAGGAACGAACCATTAAATCAGAATCCTCTAGTGATTCCGATTCAACAAGTTCAATTATGGAGAATCTGGAACCTTTAAGTATGGAAGACCGAATGAGAGCTAAACGCACTGGCAAAGGTCACGCAATTACTCATCCAGACATTAATGCGCCAGATTATGAAATCAAAGGACAAATTCTACACATGGTGACAAATCAATGCCAATTTAGTGGTGCGCCGAAGGAAGATCCAAATGAACATCTACGTACCTTTAATTGGATCTGCACACTATTTAAAATCCGAGAAGTGGAGGATGAACAGATATATCTCATGTTATTTCCCTGGACTTTAAAGGGAGAAGCCAAAGATTGGTTGGAATCGTTACCTGAAGGGGCGATTGAGACATGGGATGTTTTAGTTGAAAATTTTCTTAAACAATTCTTTCCTGCATCTAAAGCCGTAAGACTTCAAGCAGAAATTGTTACGTTTACACAGAAGCCAAATGAAACTCTATATGAGGCGTGGACAAGATATGGAAAGTTATTAAGAGGATGTCCGCAACATGGTTTAGACACCTGTCAAATAGTACAAATATTCTACCAAGGATGCGACATCACTACAAGGAAAGACATAGATATAGCACTTGGTGGTTCTATTATGAAGAAAACCGAAACTGATGCTTACAAAATTATTGATAACACTGCTTCCCACTCACATGAGTGGCACCAAGAAAAAGATATCGGTAGATCATCTAAAGCAGCTAGAGCCGATTCTAGCCATGACTTAGATTCCATTTCCGCAAAGATAGATGCTGTCGAGAGACGAATGGAAAAGATCACTAAAGATATTCACTCAATACGAATTAGTTGTGAGCAGTGTGGAGGACCACATTTGACAAAAGATTGTCTCAGTATTGAATTAACAATGGAACAAAGAGAGAATATTTCATACATAAACCAAAGGCCTGGAAATAATTATCAGAATAATTATCAACCGCCAAGACCGATTTACAATCAAAACCAGAATTATAACAGAAATATTCCATACAACAACCAACAAGGTCCTAGCAATCAACAAGTATCCAATAATACTTACAATCAGCAAAGACTTAATTTTCAAAACAAACCACCACAACAAACCGATGATAAAAAGCCGAATTTAGAAGATATTATGACGAAGCTAGTTGAAACTCAAACGCAGTTTTTCACATCTCAGAAACAAACCAATGAACAAAATGTTCAAGCATTTAGAAATCAACAAGCTTCTATTCAAAATCTGGAACAAGAAGTAAGTAACCTAGCAAGGTTAATAGGTGAAAGAAAACCGGGAAGTCTACCAAGTGATACAAATACTAACCCCCGGAATGAAACAGCTAAAGTCATTACCACAAGAAGTGGTACAACACTTAAACCACCTGAAATACCTGTAACTTCTGATGAAGCTATTTCTAATCCACAAGAACCACAACCTAATCAAGATATGGAAAAAGAACCGGTAGTTGAAAAGGTTAATGAAGATAACACAGCTAAGGATAAACCTTATGTTAAACCATACCAACCACCACTTCCTTACACGAGTAAAATGAAGAAAGAGAAACTTGAAGCCGAGCAATCCAAATTCTTGGATATGTTTAAACAGATAAATGTAAATCTTCCTTTCATTGATGTGATTTCAGGAATGCCTAGATATGCTAAATTCTTGAAAGATCTAATCTCAAATAGAAAGAAAATGGAAGAACTCTCGGCTGTTACCATGAATGCTAATTGTTCAGCAGTGCTGTTGAATAAGATACCAGAAAAATTATCTGATCCAGGAAGTTTCACAATTCCATGTTTTCTGGGTAGTCTTAGTTCAATAGAAGCATTGGCAGATTTAGGTGCTAGTATAAATCTAATGCCGTATTCACTATACGCTAAACTAGACCTTGGAGAATTGAAACCAACCAGAATAAGCATACAACTAGCCGATAGATCAATAAAATATCCTAGAGGGATAATGGAGAACATGCTAGTTAAAGTTGGTACTTTAGTATTTCCAGTAGATTTTGTTGTTCTGGACATGGAAGAAGATTCTCAAGTTCCTCTCATATTAGGAAGACCATTCTTAAACACGGCTAAAGTAATGATAGACGTGTTCGGTAAGAAACTGACCCTAAGTATAGAGGACGAGAGTGTTACCTTTTCAGTTGATAGAGCAATGCAACAACCACAATCTGCAGATGATACATGTTATTATATTCAAACTATAGATGCACATGCAGAATTGTTAGAAGAATTTCCAGAATTACCAGGAACAGGAGAATGTTCTTTAGGAGAAGGTAATGAACCAATTGATGAAGCTGAAATGTTAGCTACACTTATAGCTAATGGATATGAACCAACAACAGAAGAAATTCAAATGCTAAAAGAAGAAGACAGATATTGATACAAATCATCGATAGAAGAACCTCCGAAATTAGAGTTAAAGCCACTTCCAAACCATTTGGAATACGCTTATTTACATGGTGAATCTGAATTACCTGTAATAATATCGTCTTCTCTTACTGAAAATGAGAAATCACAACTCATTTCTGTGTTGAAAGCTCATAAACCAGCCATTGCATGGAAGATTCATGATATTAAAGGAATAAGTCCTTCGTATTGCACATATAAAATCCTTATGGAAGAAGGTCATAAAACGTATGTGCAACGCCAATGAAGACTAAATCCTAAAATGAAAGATGTAGTTAAGAAAGAGATTATTAAACTGCTAGATGCAGGTCTAATTTATCCAATCTCTGATAGTCCATGGGTAAGCCCAGTTCAATTCGTGCCTAAGAAGGGTGGCATGACTGTCATTACAAATGAGAAAAATGAGCTTATTCCTACTAGGACTGTAACAGGATGGCGTGTATGTATTGATTATAGAAAATTAAATGACGCCACCAGAAAAGATCACTTTCCCTTACCTTTCATAGATCAAATGTTGGAAAGATTAGCCGGAAATAGTTACTATTGTTTCCTAGATGGATTTTCCGGATATTTTCAAATTCCATTAGCACCCGAAGACCAAGAGAAAACCACATTCACGTGCCCTTATGGTACTTTTGCTTACAAACGCATGCCATTTAGACTTTGCAACGCCCCTGCAACCTTTCAAAGGTGTATGATGGCGATTTTTCATGACATGATAGAAGAATGCATGGAAGTTTTCATGGATGACTTTTCAGTCTTCGATGATACATTTGAATCATGTCTAGTTAATCTGGAACGAATGCTTATTAGATGCAAACAATCAAATCTAGTACTTAATTGGGAGAAATGCCATTTCATGGTTAAAGAAGGCATCGTTCTTGGACATAAAATTTCAAAAGAAGGAATTGAAGTGGATAGAGCTAAAGTAGATGTAATTGCTAAACTTCCACATCCCACCAATGTTAGAGGAGTTAGGAGTTTTCTAGGGCATGCCGGTTTTTACCGACGTTTCATAAAAGATTTTTCTAAAATTGCCACTCCTATGAATAAACTCCTAGAAAAGGATGCTCCATTCATCTTTTCCGATGAGTGTATCAAATCTTTTAATATTCTTAAAGAGAAACTCACTAATGCGCCGATCATGATAACACCAAATTGGAATCTACCATTTGAACTAATGTGCGATGCAAGTGATTTTGCAATGGGAGCCGTTTTAGGACAAAGGATTGAAAAACGATTTCAACCTATATATTATGCTAGTAAGACATTACAAGGAGCACAAACGAACTATACAACTACTGAAAAAGAACTCCTTGCTATTGTCTTTGCTTTTGAAAAATTTTGATCATATCTCGTTCTAGCAAAAACGGTGGTCTATACCGACCATTCTGCGCTTAGATACCTATTTTCAAAACAAGATGCTAAACCAAGATTAATCCGTTGGATCTTACTCTTACAAGAGTTTGATATTGAAATCCGAGATAAAAGAGGAGCAGAAAATCTCGCCGCTGATCATCTTTCTCGTCTTGAAAATCCTGAGTTAGAAGTTCTAAATGAATCGGCCATACAAGACAACTTTCCTGATGAATATCTATTGAAGATAGATTATAAAGAAATTCCATGGTTTGCAGACTATGCAAACTATTTAGTATGTGGATTCCTTGAAAAAGGATTATCGTACCAAAGACGAAAGAAATTCTTCAGTGATATAAAACACTATTTTTGGAAAGATCCACATCTGTTTAAAAGTTGTCCAGATGGAATAATACGCCGATGTGTATTTGGAGATGAAGGTAGTAAAATATTAAACCATTGTCACACAGGACCAACAGGAGGGCATTATGGGCCTCAACTAACAGCAAAAAAAGTTTATGATGCTGGATTCTATTGGCCTACAATTTACAAAGACGCACACCTTCTTTGCAAATCCTGTGATGCTTGTCAAAGGGCCGGAAAAATAAGTCAACGTGATGAAATGCCACAAAATGTCATCCAAGTATGTGAAGTATTTGACATTTGGGGTATTGAATTTATGGGTTCATTTCCAAAATCTCATAATAATCTATATATACTCGTAGCCATTGATTATGTATCTAAATGGGCGGAAGCACAAGCTCTCCCAACTAACAATGCACGAGTTGTAGTCAACTTTTTAAAACATCTTTTTGCAAGGTTTGGAACACCGAAAGCTTTAATAAGTGATCGGGGTACTCATTTCTGTAATAATCAACTTGAGAAAGTTCTTAAAAGATATGGAGTAACTCATAAAATCTCCACCGCATATCATCCACAAATAAGTGAACAAGTTGAAAATACCAACCGAGCTTTAAAACGTATTCTAGAGAAAACCGTAGGATCAAATCCGAAGGAATGGTCCATTAAATTGGAGGATGCACTCTGGGCTTTTAGAACAGCCTACAAAACTCCAATTGGAACCACACCTTTTAGACTTATTTATGGAAAAGCATGTCATCTTCCAGTAGAAATTGAACACAAAGCATTTTGGGCTTTGAAGACATGTAATCTTGATTTACATGAAGCCGGACGTCTACGGTTAAGTCAATTAAACGAATTAGAAGAATTAAGACATGAAGCATACTAAAATTCGTTAATCTATAAGGAAAGAACGAAGAAATGGCATGATAAAAGAATCAGAAGTTCAAAAGAATTTAAAGAAGGAGACAGAGTTCTTCTTTTCAATTCACGATTCAAGCTATTTCCTGGAAAATTGAAATCAAGATGGTCTGGACCATTCATAGTCAAAAGAGTTTTCCCATACGGAACGATAGAATTAATAAATTCAAATGGGATTGAATTTAAAGTTAATGGTCACAGAGTTAAACACTACATAGATAGTCCGATGGAAGTCGATAATGAAGTTAATCACAATTTTGACACCACATCTAACTAAGTGTGGGGAGAATCAAGGGGTTTATGTATTTCTGTTAGAGTTAGATTATCTGTTTTCGTGTAGTTCTCGAAAATGGAACCCGAATGGTCTTTCCCTAGCAGACCCTAAAGAACTAGTCTTCTCCCCCCATTCTGAATTTTTATTTTTTTAGGAAATGAAGACTGCCTGTGAACTAAACCATGGTCTAATGCTACACGCTTTGATCACTAAACGTAATAATGACACACTACCGAGTGAAATAGTATCAGTAATCAGAGAAAGAATGGACGGAGTTAGAAAAGAATCCAGATGCGAAGATAATAAGTTATAATTTGGTAAAGGAAAATCAAAATCCGCAGCGAAAAGAAGAGCACGACACCTAGAAATATGTCACAAATGCGGAAAATGGTCACATGGAGGTAAATGTTCAAATAATCAAACCTATTCAAACACCAAATTTGTTACTTTATGCAGAGACGGACCGTTCATATGTTTAGAAGAAAAGACACTGAATGCTCGAGGTTACGCCTATGTAGCCATGGAAAACCAATTAAACCGACTATCTTATGAATGGGATAGATCATATAACTAAGAATACTATCTCACAGGTAAGTTTGTACAGTTTTTATTTATTTAATTTTTATTTTTAACCTTTTGATAATAAACGCTAATTTGTTCGCTATAAAGTATTAAAATGGTATTGAAAAAAATTAGGTTTGGCGACCAAAATTATTGATATCATTCAAAAATTTAT
Source organism: Rutidosis leptorrhynchoides (assembly GCF_046630445.1). Lineage (NCBI taxonomy): Eukaryota > Viridiplantae > Streptophyta > Magnoliopsida > Asterales > Asteraceae > Rutidosis > Rutidosis leptorrhynchoides. The sequence continues at coordinate 530,217,056 of NC_092333.1, read as the reverse complement.
TACATCACTGCGAAATTTAACGTTTATTCTTAAGGTATAAATATCTTTAATCAATCAACCCAAAATATTTCAAAAATTCGTCATGAGTTAAATTAGGTCTTGGAACCGAAATTACTTTACCGAAAAGAGGGGCGCATATTTTTAATAATATTTGATTGATTAAAGTGGGATAAAAAGCCAAAAAGATTTTTAATTTTATTTTTACCATGTTTTTAAAATTAATATTTAAATCTTAAATTAATATTGTAAACCTTGTAAAAACAATATTTTTAAAATTGTAAATATTTGAAAAATTAATATAAGTTTGGTGTGAATTTATAATATGAATTTTTAAATTAAGTTTGGTGTGAATTTTTTTATTTTTAAAATATGAATTTTTAATTTTATGCATTTTAAATTGTAAGTTTGGTGTGAATATTTAATATTAATTTTGAATTTTATATTTAAATTGTGTGAATTTAAAAACAAAAATTTACTTTATCTCATTAAGTTAAAAATATGATTTTTAAAATTCGTCGTAAGTTGAAGACTAGGTCTTTAAACCGAAATTGCTTTACCCGAGGGAGGGACGAGAACTTTTATTATCATTATTTTTAATCTTATTGAATTAAAGTATGCCAAAAACATTTAAAAAAACCCAAAAATCTTAGCTTTTAAAACAATCGCTACAAAAAGACAAATTTTAAAATTTTGTCGAAGGACGGACTAGGACATCGATCCGAAACGACCTCGTCCTAAATAACAAGGGAAACAAAATTTTAAAATTAATTACTTAATTGTTTTAATTAGTATAAGATATATATAAAAAAAAACCAAACTCCGCGACTCGCGGAGTTTGAAGGGGAAATCTCCGCGACTCGCGGAGGGATCGGATTACAGAAAAAAATAAAAAGAGCTGAAACAGCTCAGTCCACACAACACACAAAGAAAAACACTGCTAAATAACTGCCGAAAAAACCCCCAAATACACCCCCAAAATCACAATTTTTAACCGTTAATCATCAAATCTTTTACTAAAATCATGTTAAGAAGGATGCTATCAAGGAATTACTCAAGAAAAACGGTAAATTTCTACACCTAAACACCATTTAATCCGAAAATTAGTGTTCTTGAGCAATTTTTTCCCCAATTTGATTTTGATGTTTTTTAGTGTAATTAGGCTTAAATTGTTTATGTATTATGCTTGTATAACCTAGATTGATGCTGTTTAACATGATTAGAAGCCTTAAACTTCAAATTTAGAGTAATCTAGGGTTTGTGTTCTTGAGCAAATTTGGGGCTTTTTGATATAAACAGGTTATGGCCGATTTTTGTCATGAATTGTTGCTAAATTAAGTAGTGTAACATGTTTAGGTAGTTAAATGATCCAAACTTTGAGCCTAAACATGATTTTGAGAATTAAAGTGGACTTTTTCAAGTCTAAAATTCATGAACTTGATTTTTGGGAGATAATGCCATTTGAAACTTGTTTAATTGCTAGTAATGATTATTTTGACATGTTATATGAGTTGAATGCTTATGAACTTGGCGAACATTTTCGTATATGCTTATTTGAAAAAGTGTAGATTTGATAAAAAAAAAAATGTGAAAATGAGCTTAAGTTTGATATAAATTGATCATGTCATTGTAATTATTTTGATTGATGATTTTGCTGACACTAATGCATATTTGGATGCACAAAAATTGTGTTTGATGTGTTTTGCAGACTGAAAGGGGTGAATCTTCATCCCAAGCTCGCAATGCTCCTGCTAAGAATACGGAACAACAGAAGGTGGATAACTACTACAAGCAAGATATACCTCATCCAGTCATGACATGTTCTGATATGCACTTGGAAGATTTGCATCCGAACCTGAGATTTGACAGACTTTGGATAGATTATCCAAAGTATCAAAGGGGGTTGCATACTCTTCATTCTAAAGTTGTTGAGGTACCTAGGGTCATAGAATGGGGACTCTTAGAAGCTGTAGAATTGGCCGGGCCAATTAGGGAATTACTTGCACAGAGGTATGGTAATTCTACTTTTAATGACTGGATATGTTTATTCACCATGCGTAGACCTGTATATAAAGTATGGTGTGAAGAATTGTTGTGTAGTATAGAATTAAATGATCGGGTAGCTAGTTTAACCGATCGATCTTTTATTAGATTTTTGTTAGGAGGTTCGATGCGCCACATGTCTTTACTAGACATGGCTCAGGCTTTACGTATATATACGCCTGAGGAGTTAGCATCTGCCGATTGTAGAGGGTTGATACTAAATGGTAGAAAGATAGATGAAAATTTTGATACACACGGTGTGTGGAGTCAAATGACAAGCCATCACCGATTCAAAAGGGGAAATTACTCTTATTTGGATATATAGATAGAGCTGAATTAGGAGTAATTCATAGGTTTTTAGCTAATTCGATTACACAAAGAGGTAAGAACAAGGAAAAAGTAAATGAGAAGGATTTCTTTTACCATATGTGTATTCGAGACCCACAAAGCGCTGTAAGTATACCTTATTGTGTGGGTTATTATTTATCAGCTATGGTTAGGGGGATGAGACCGCATAGCATAATAGGAGGTGGTATTTTTATTACTTTGATTGCTGAATATCTCGGTGTGGATATAAGTCGGGGGGGATTATTAGTCGAAGAACCAGAACCCCGCGATACTATAGGTTTAAATGTATACCATGGGGCGAAAGTTTTGAAGAGGCGAAATAACGCCGCAGTACAATTGATGTGCAGCGGGGTAGTATATAAAATAGTTTATATTTTACTAGGAAAAACTATTAAATACGATACAATTTTACACAAGATATTTATTTATTTATAGAATGGATATACTTAAACCTTGCTACAACACTTATAGGCAGTGTACCTAATCGTACAGTAGTGTAGTTTTTAGTAAGTCCGGTTCGTTCCACAGGGAAATCTTTAAACAAAGCTCAACGCTATATTAGTTTACTTTTATAAAAATACAAACATATATATAAATAATATTATTATTATAAAGGGGGGTTTTTACCGTTTAATGACCGGTTTGTCGATTTTAAGATTTTAGTCGCAGTTAAAACCTAATGTAGAATATAAAATAAATACAAGACTTCAATTAAAGCGTAAATTAAATAACGATAATGAAATTGCGAATAATAAAAGTGCGATAAAATTGCGATAATTAAAAAGTACGATAATTAAAAGTGCGATTAAATAACAATAAATAAAAGTGCGATAATTAGAAGTGCAATTAAATATAAAATAAAGGAAATTAAATATGAAATAAAAGAATTATGCTTATTTAAACTTCCGTAATCATGATGTTTGACGTGTTGATTTTAGTTTTATGCCCATGGGTTAATTGTCCTTTGTCCTGGATTATTTAATATGTCCATCTGGTTTTTGTCCATAACAGTCCATCAGTCATAAATATAAATTGCAAGTGTCCTTGTCAAATTATTATTATACCCGAAGTTAAATATTCCAACTAATTGGGGATTCGAATTGTAACAAGGTTTTAATACTTTGTTTAATGAATACACCAGGTTATCGACTGCGTGTAAACCAAGGTTTTACTACTTTGTTAACAATTACACCAATTACCCTTGAATGTAATTTCACCCCTATTTTAATTATTCTAGTGGCTATTAATCCATTTCCGTGTCCGGTTAAATGAACGATTATTCGTACATATAAATACCCCGCCCATCGTGTCCGATCGAGTGTATATGGTAATTTATAGGGACGCCCAATTGTAAATCTTTATATTAACATTAACAAACTTTCATTTAGTTAAACAAATATAAAGCCCATTAATAGCCCATAGTCTAGTTTCCACAAGTGTCGTTCTTTTGTCCAAACCCCAATTATGGTACAAAGCCCAATTACCCAATTTTAGTAATTAGCCCAACATCATGATTACTTCGTTTTAAATAAGCATAATAATAACTTAGCTACGAGACATTAATATAAAAAGGTTGAACATAACTTACAATGATTAAAAATAGCGTAGCGTTACACGGACAGAATTTCGACTTACACCCTTACCACATTTGCTAACATACCCTTATTATTAGAATTATAATTAAAATTAAAATTAAAATATAAATTATATATATATATATATATCGTATATATTGAGAGATGAGAGAAATAAGATATGAAATTTGATCAGAATTCGGTTTGCTTTATAGCCAGAGTTGGAATTTGGGGCTCCGCGACTCGCGGCAAAATCCCCTTCAAACTCCGCGAGTCGCGGAGGATGTATTTACAGCTCAGTCCTTGGAGTTTTCTCTGCCGACGGTTTTTAATATATATATATAATATATATATAATTAATATAATTAATTATATATTATATTATATTTATATACATAGTTAACTTGTAATTTTTAGTCCGTTGCGTCGAGCGTTAAGAGTTGACTCTGGTCCCGGTTCCGGATTTTCGAACGTCCTCGCGTACAATTTAATATCTTGTACTTTGCGTTTTGAATCTTGTACTTTTGTAATTTCGAGACGTTTCTTATCAATAATTGGAACCTTTTTGATTGTCTTTTGTACTTTTGAGCTTTTTGGTCGTTTGCGTCTTCAATTCGTCGAATCTGTCTTTTGTCTTCACCTTTTATTATTTAAACGAATATCACTTGTAAATAGAACAATTGCAACTAAAAGCTTGTCTTTCTTGAGGAATAATGCTATGAAATATATGTTCCTTTTTAGCATTATCAACAATACCATGGTAGACATCCACAGGTTGAGAGAAACCAACAGCAAGGTAATGTAGGAGGGGGAAATGAGATGCAAGAAATGCAAAGGTTTATAGCTTCACAGGAGTACGAAAATGCTAGACAGAGAGCATTTGAAGATTGGCAAGTTCATCAGAACCAAATCATAGCTCATTGCCAACATATAGGTAGAAACTATATTCCTACACCAAAACCCATATTCCCTCCCTGGTCAATAGAGATGCAACCACCGTATCCTACGTATAACCCTGCCGAAGCATTTTATAGTACCTATGGTTATGCTTGGAACCCCTATTGGTACCAGTATCATCCCTTGTCTACTTAGTTTTATTTATTTTGTAATTTGTAGTGTTAATACGTTTAATACTTATGTTAATATTGTAATAGTTTTTATAATTTTCTAACTTTTATTCTTAGATTTTAATAATTTTTGAATGTGGGGTAATATACCAAACTTCAAAAATATGTATATATGTTTGCAGTTTATCTTATGTACACAACAGGGTAAAACAACGCATTTTCAAATACTGGCATTAAGTTCAGCAAAAGCAACTAATTTTGACGACAAGATGCAAAATATATGTGAAATAACAACAAGACGGAATGAACAAATGATGTGCACCATTTATCATTCAGCAAACAAACGCCAATATATTTGGAAACTTTGGTAAAATTTAATCATTTTCACACAAATCACCCTCAATAATTTAAATTGTTATTGATTTCTTGCAAATGAGGGCATTGCAAGATCTTAAGTGTGGGAAGGGGTTAAATTCTTTCGGATTTTAAAATTTTTACTTTATACACTTGGTTACCATTAGAAATACTAGTAAAGTAGTAGTTGTATTAGAATCTAGTGCTCTCTGATAATAAAGAACAGCCCTAGTCTTATATACTGACTACCCAATTCTAGTAAAATTTTTCAAAATTTTCAATTAAATGAACTCAAAATCATGTTTATACATATTTATGAACGATAAAACTAGGTTTTAACACCGAAATTATTGTTACCTCAGAAAGGACATAAATTGAGAAACAAACCGAAATGTTAAAATTCATTTAAAATGGAATAGAGGACGATAAAAAGGAAAATAAAAGCCAAGTGTGGGAAAATTCTCCAAGTTATTCAAAACATATATCACATATTTTTGTACAAATAACTGAAAATACTTTTGCTTTGGACTAAACTAAAAAGTTTTACCTGATTTACTGTAAGAAAGATGGATCTACACGATGAATCAATTCAAAGCATGTCAGGGGACCAATTTCATAAAGATCAAATGTTTTCATAAAGATCCAATTTCCTTAATGGATCTAAATTTTTATAGTCATGTGGGACTGTAAACCATATCGTTACTACCATTGTTTATACCGCCGTATAGAAATCACTGATGTACAAAGTGTGAAGAATAAAGAAGTGATTCTAGTATTTCAAGACGATATTGCTTGAGGACAAGCAACGCTCAAGTGTGGGAATATTTGATAATGCTAAAAACGAACATATATTTCATAGCATTATTCCTCAAGAAAGACAAGCTTTTAGTTGCAATTGTTCTATTTACAAGTGATATTCGTTTAAATAATAAAAGGTGAAGACAAAAGACAGATTCGACGAATTGAAGACGCAAACGACCAAAAAGCTCAAAAGTACAAAAGACAATCAAAGAGGTTTCAATTATTGATAAGAAACGTCTCGAAATTACAAGAGTACAAGATTCAAAACGCAAAGTACAAGATATAAAATTGTACGCAAGTACGTTCGAAAATCCGGAACCGAGACATGAGTCAACTCTCAACGCTCGACGCAACGGACTAAAAATTACAAGTCAACTATGCACATAAATATAATATAATATTTAAATAATTCTTATAATTATTTAATATATTATATTTATTTATAAATCTGTCGGCAAGAAAGACTCCAAATTGTGTGAGCTGTATTTACAAACTCCGCGACTCGCGGAGTTTGAAGGCAAAAAATGCCTCGAGTCGCGGAGCCCCAAATTCTGAAACTCCCTATAAAGCTCGCGCATTCTGATCGTAAAAATCATCCTTTTTTCTTCTTCTCTCATAAACGTATTATATATATATATTATAATTTTAATTTTAATTTTAATTTTAATTCTAATAATAAGGGTATGTTAGCGAATGTTGTAAGGGTGTAAGTCGAAATTCTGTCCGTGTAACGCTACGCTATTTTTAATCATTGTAAGTTATGTTCAACCTTTTTACATTAATGTCTCGTAGCTAAGTTATTATTATGCTTATTTAAACGAAGTAATCATGATGTTGGGCTAATTACTAAAATTGGGTAATTGGGCTTTGTACCATAATTGGGGTTTGGATAAAAGAACGACACTTGCGAGAAAATCCGAGAAATTACGAGAAAATCCGAGATCTCACCGAGAAAATCCGAGAAATCGTGACGTTGACCGAGATTTTAACCATTGACCGAGAAATCTCAACGAGATGGGAAAATATTCTCGGCTCAGTTTTGAAACCGAGATCTCCACGAGATCTCGCCGAGAAATTCCGAGATCTGCAACACTGCTTGTTACAATTCGAATCCCCAATTAGTTGGAATATTTGACTTCGGGAATAAGAATAATTTGACGAAGGCTTTCGCTTTTTATATTTATGACTGATGGACTATTATGGACAAAATCCGTATGGACATATTAAATAATCCAGGACAAAGGACAATTAACCCATGGGCATAAAACTAAAATTAACACGTCAAACATCATGATTACGGAAGTTTAAATAAGCATAATTCTTTTATTTCATATTTAATTTCCTTTATTTTATATTTAATTGCACTTCTAATTATAGCACTTTTATTTATTGTTATTATATTTAATTGCACTTTTAATTATCGTACTTTTTAATTATCGCAAGTTTATTTTATCGCACTTTTATTATTCGCAATTTCATTATTGTTATTTACTTTACGCTTTAATTTAAGTCTTGTATTTATATTTATTATTTTACATTTGGTTTTAACTGCGACTAAAGTTTTAAAATCGACAAACCGGTCATTAAACGGTAAAAACCCCCCTTTATAATAATAATATTACTTATATATATATATATTTGTATTTTTATAAAAGTAAACTAATATAGCGTTAAGCTTTGTTTAAAAAGATTCCCTGTGGAACGAACCGGACTTACTAAAAACTACACTACTGTACGATTAGGTACACTACCTATAAGTGTTGTAGCAAGGTTTAAGTATATCCATTCAATAAATAAATAAATATCTTGTGTAAAATTGTATCGTATTTAATAGTATTTCCTGTAAAAATATAAGCTATTTTATATACTACTCTGCTAAAACATCAATAAGCAATAACCTTATTTCGTTGCATGAGCACGCAACCCATTCCTTGACGTGAAGCATCACAATAAACAACAAAATCTTCACTTCCCTCGGGTAGAGACAATATCGGTGCAGTTGTTAACTTCTCCTTCAATAACTGAAATGCAGTTTCTTGCGGCTCTGACCACTCATACTTCTTGCCCTTATGAGTCAACGCTGTTAATGGTCAGGCAATCTTAGAGAATCCCTCGATGAATCTCCTGTAGTAACCAGCTAAACCCAAAAATTGCCGGATCTGAGTTGGCGTCTTTGGAGTTTCCCAATTCTTAACCGACTCAATCTTTGCTGGATCGACATGTATTCCATTGACCCCTACAACAAATGGCCAAGAAATTGTACCTCTGGTAACCAAAAGTCACACTTAGAGAACTTTGCATACAACTGCTTTTTTCTAAGCATGGTTAATATCGATCGTAGATGCTGTTCATGCTCTTCCTTATTCTTGGAGTACACCAATATATCATCAATAAACACAATGACGAATTTATCTAGGTATGGCTTACACACACGGTTCATGAGATCCATGAACACTGCTGGTGCGTTCGTCAAACCAAACGGCATCACTGTAAACTCATAATGTCCATAGCGTGTTCTAAACGCCGTCTTCGGGACATCAGCTTCTTTGACTCTCATTTGGTGATACCAGGATCTTAAATCAATCTTCGAATAACAACTCGATCCTTGTAGTTGATCAAATAAATCATCAATCCTCGGTAGCGGATACCGATTCTTGATTGTCAACTTGTTCAATTCTCTGTAGTCGATACACAACCTCATCGACCCATCTTTCTTTTTAACAAACAAAACCGGAGCTCCCCAAGGTGAAGAACTCGGTCGGATGAATCCCTTGTCTAACAACTCTTGCAATTGACTAGATAACTCTTGAAGCTCTGGGGGTGCAAGTCTGTACGGTGCGGGAGCCACCGGTGCCGATCCTGGCACTAAATCTATTTGAAACTCAACTTCTCGATGCGGTGGGAGACCAGGTAATTCCTCCGAAAAAACTTCAAGAAATTCCTTAACTATAGGAACGTCTTCGGGTCTCCTTTCATCAGGTACAATTTGGTTTACATTAGCCATAAACGCGATACATCCCTTTCTCACATATCTCTGAACTTTCAAGCAGTTAATGAGATGCAATTGTGAGCCATTCTTTTCTCCATAAATCATCATAGGTTCACCGTTAGCAATAGGAATACGAATAGCCTTTAGGTCACAGACCACCTCGGCTTTGTTATCAGCTAACCAGTCCATTCTAACCACAAGGTCAAAACTTCCCAGTTTAACCACAAGGTCATACGTAGGATATGGTGGCTGCATCTCTATCGACCAAGGAGGGAAGACGGGTTTCGGTGTAGGAATATAGTTTCTACCTATATGTTGGCAATGAGCTATGATCTGGTTCTGATGAACTTGCCAATCTTCAAATGCTCTCTGTCTAGCATTTTCGTATTCCTGAGAAGCTATAAACCTATGCATTTCTTGCATCTCATTCCCCCCTCCTACATTACCTTGTTCCTGGTTTCTCTCCACCTGTGGATGTCTACCATGGTATCGTACTGCGGCGTTATTTCGCCTCTTCAAAACTTTCGCACCATGGTATACATTTAAACCTATAGTATCGCGGGGTTCCGGCTCTTCTAGTAATAATCCCCCCCGACTTATATCCACACCGAGATATTCACCAATCAAAGTAATAAAAATTCCACCTCCTATTATGCTATGTGGACGCATCCCCCGAACCATAGCTGATAAATAATAACCCACATAATATGGTATACTTACAGCGCTTTGTGGGTCTCGAATATACATATGGTAAAACAAATCCTGTTCATTTACTTTTTCCTTGTTTTTACCCCTTTGTGTAATCGAATTAGCTAAAAACCTATGTATCACTCTTAATTCGGCTCTATCTATATCCAAATAAGAGTAGTTTCCCCCTTTGAAACGGTGATGGCTTGTCATTTGACTCCACACACCGTGTGTATCAAAATTCTCATCTATCTTTCTACCGTTTAGTATCAATCCTCTACAATCGGCAGACGCTAACTCCTCAGGCGTATATATACGTAAAGCCTGAGCCATGTCCAGTAAAGACATGTGGCGCATCGAACCGCCTAACAAAAATCTAATAAAAGAACGATCGGTTAAACTAGCTACCCGATCATTCAACTCTATACTACATAACAACTCTTCACACCATACTTTATATACAGGTCTGCGTATGGTGAATAAACATATCCAGTCATTAAAAGAAGAATTACCATACCTCTGTACAAGTAATTCCCTAATTGGCCCGGCCAATTCTACAGCTTCTAAGGGTCCCCATTCTATGACCCTCGGTACCTCAACAACCTTGGAATGAAGAGTATGCAAACCCCGTTGATATTTTGGATAATCTATCCAAAGTCTGTCAAATCTCAGGTTCGGGTGCAACTCTTCCAAATGCATATCGGAAAAGGTCATGACTGGATGAGGTACATCCTGCTTGTAGTAGTTATCTACCTCCTGTTGTTCCAAATTCTCGGCAGGAGCATTGCGGGCTTGGGATGAAGATTCACCCCTTTCATTCTGCAAAACACATCAAACACAAATTTTGTGCATCCAAATATGCATTAGTGTCAGCAAAATCATAAATCAAAATAATTACAATGACATTATCAATTTATATCAAACTTAAGCTTATTTTCACATTTTTATCAAATCTACACTTTTTCAAATAAGCATATACGAAAATTTTCGCCAAGTTCATAAGCATTCAACTCAAATAACATGTCAAAATAATCATTACTAGCAATTAAACAAGTCTCAAATGGCATTATCTTTCAAAAATCAAGTTCATGAATTTTAGACTTGAAAAAGTCCACTTTAATTCTCAAAATCATGTTTAGGCTCAAAGTTTGGATCATTTAACTACCTAGACATGTTACACTACTCAATTTAGCAACAATTCATGACAAAAATCGGCCATAACCTGTTTATATCAAAAAGCCCCAAATTTGCTCAAGAACACAAACCCTAGATTAGTCAAAATTTGAAGTTTAAGGCTTCTAATCATGTTAAACAGCATCAATCTAGGTTATACAAGCATAATACATAAACAATTTAAGCTTAATTACACTAAAAAGCATCAAAATCAAATTGGGGAAAAAATAGCTCAAGAACACCAAATTTCGAATTAAATGGTGTTTAGGTGTAGAAATTTACCGTTTTTCTTGAGTAATTCTTAGATAGCATCCTTCTCAACATGATTTTAGCAAAAAATTTGGTGATTAACGGTTAAAAATTGGGATTTTTGGGGGTGGTTTTCGGGTTTTTTCGCAGTATTTTTTCTGTGTTTTGGGTTTTGGAGTGCACTGATCGTTCAGCTCTTTTATTTTTTTCCTGGGTTTTGGTCCCTCCGCGAGTCGCGGAGATTTCCCCTTAAAACTCTGCGAGTCGCGGAGTTTGCTCTTTTTTTTTTTTTTTTATATATATAATCTTTAACTTATAAAACAATTAAGTTTTTAATTTTAAAATTTTGTTTCCCTTGTTATTTAGGACGAGGTCGTTTCGGATCGATGTCCTAGTCCGTCCTTCGACAAAATTTTAAAATTTGTCTTTTTGTACCGATTGTTTTAAAAGCTAAGATTTTTGGGTTTTTTAATGTTTTTGGCATACTTTAAATCAATAAGATTAAAAATAATGATAATAAAAGTTCTCGTCCCTTCCTTGGGTAAAGCAATTTCGGTTCAAAGACCTAGTCTTCAACTTACGACGAATTTTAAAAATCATATTCTTAACTTAATGAGATAAAGTAAATTTTTGTTTTTAAATTCACACAACTTAAATATAAAATTCAAAATTAAAAATTAAAAATTCACACCAAACTTAAAATTTGAAATGCATAAAATTAAAAATTCATATTTTAAAAATTAAAAATTCACACCAAACTTAATTTAAAAATTCACATTATAAATTCACACCAAACTTATATTAATTTTTCAAATATTTACAATTTTAAATATATTGTTTTTACAAAGTTTACAATATTAATTTAAGATTTAAATATTAATTTTAAAAACATGGTAAAAATAAAATTAAAAATCTTTTTGTCTTTTTATCCCACTTTAATCAATCAAATATTATCAAAAATATGCGCCCCTCTTTTCGGTAAAGTAATTTCGGTTCCAAGACCTAATTTAACTCATGACGAATTTTTGAAATATTTTGGGTTGATTGATTAAAGATATTTATACCTTAAGAATAAACGTTAAATTTCGCAGTGATGTAATAAATTTTTGAATGATATCAATAATTTCGGTCGCCAAACCTAATTTTATTTAATACCAATTTAATACTTTTTAGCGAACAAATTAGCGTTTATTATCAAAAGGTTAAAAATAAAAATAAAAATAAAAACTGTACAGACATACCTGTGAAATAGATTTCTTAGTTATATGATCTATTCCATTCATAAGATAGTCGGTTTAATTGATTTTCCATGGCTACATAGGTGTAACCTCGAGCATTCAGTGTCTTTTCTTCTAAACATATGAACGGTCCGTCTCTGCATAAAGTAACAAATTCGGTATTTGAATAGGTTTGATTATTTGAACATTTACCTCCATGTGACCATTTTCCGCATTTGTGACATCTTTCTAGGTGTCGTGCTCTTCTTTTCGCTGCGGATTTTGATTTTCCTTTACCAAATTGTAACTTATTATCTTCGCATCTGGATCCTTTTCTAACTCCGTCCATTCTTTCTCTGATTACTGATACTAATTCACTCGGTAGTATGTCATTATTTCTTTTAGTGATCAAAGCGTGTAGCATTAGACCATGGTTTAGTTCACAGGCAGTCTTCATTTTGTAAAAACCTAAAAAAATAAAAATTCAGAATGGGGGGAGAAGACTAGTTCTTTAGGGTCTGCTAGGGAAAGACCATCCGTGTTCCATTTTCGAGAACTACACGAAAACAGACAATCTAACTCTAACAGAAATACATATTATCCTTTAAAGACTTGATTCTCCCCACACTTAGTTAGCTGTGGTGTCGAAATTGTGATTAACTTCGTTGTCGACTTCCATCGGACCATGTATGTAATGTTTAACTCTGTGACCATTAACTTTAAATTCAATCCCATTTGAATTTATTAATTCTATCGTTCCGTATGGGAAAACTCTTTTGACTATGAATGGTCCAGACCATCTTGATTTCAATTTTCCAGGAAATAGCTTGAATCGTGAATTGAAAAGAAGAACTCTGTCTCCTTCTTTAAATTCTTTTGAATTTCTGATTCTTTTATCATGCCATTTCTTCGTTCTTTCTTTATAGATTAACGAATTTTCGTATGCTTCATGTCTTAATTCTTCTAATTCGTTTAGTTGACTTAATCGTAGACGTCCGGCTTCATGTAAATCAAGATTACATGTCTTCAAAGCCCAAAATGCTTTGTGTTCAATTTCTACTGGAAGATGACATGCTTTTCCATAAACAAGTCTAAAAGGTGTGGTTCCAATTGGAGTTTTGTAGGCTGTTCTAAAAGCCCAGAGTGCATCCTCCAATTTAATGGACCATTCCTTCGGATTTGATCCTACGGTTTTCTCTAGAATACGTTTTAAAGCTCGGTTGGTATTTTCAACTTGTCCACTTGTTTGTGGATGATATGCGGTGGAGATTTTATGAGTTACTCCATATCTTTTAAGAACTTTCTCAAGTTGATTATTACAAAAATGAGTTCCCCGATCACTTATTAAAGCTTTCGGTGTTCCAAACCTTGCAAAAAGACGTTTTAAAAAATTGACTACAACTCGTGCATCGTTAGTTGGGAGAGCTTGTGCTTCCGCCCATTTAGATACATAATCAATGGCTACGAGTATATATAGATTATTATGAGATTTTGGAAATGGACCCATAAAGTCAATACCCCAAATGTCAAATACTTCACATACTTGGATGACATTTTGTGGCATTTCAACACGTTGACTTATTTTTCCGGCCCTTTGACATGCATCACAGGATTTGCAAAGAAGGTGTGCGTCTTTGTAAATTGTAGGCCAATAGAATCCAGCTTCATAAACTTTTCTTGCTGTTAGTTGAGGCCCATAATGCCCTCCTGTTGGTCCTGTGTGACAATGTTTTAAAATTTTACTAGCTTCATCTCCAAATACACATCGGCGTATTATTCCATCGGGACAACTTTTAAACAGATGTGGATCTTCCCAGAAATAGTGTTTTATATCACTGAAGAATTTCTTTCGCCTTTGGTACGATAATCCTTTTTCAAGGAATCCACATACTAAATAATTTGCATAGTCTGCAAACTATGGGATTTCATTATAATCTATCTTCAATAGATATTCATCAGGAAAGTTGTCTTGTATGGCTGATTCATTCAGAACTTCTAATTCGGGATTTTCAAGACGAGAAAGATGATCAGCGGCGAGATTTTCTGCTCCTCTTTTATCTCGGATTTCAATATCAAACTCTTGTAAGAGTAAGATCCAACGTATTAATCTTGGTTTAGCATCTTGTTTTGAAAATAGGTATCTAAGAGCAGAATGGTCGGTATAGACCACCGTTTTTGCTAGAACGAGATATGATCGAAATTTGTCAAAAGCAAAGACAATAGCAAGGAGTTCTTTTTCAGTAGTTGTATAGTTTGTTTGTGCTCCTTGTAATGTCTTACTAGCATAATATATAGGTTGAAATCGTTTTTCAATCCTTTGTCCTAAAACGGCTCCCATTGCAAAATCACTTGCATCGCACATTAGTTCAAATGGTAGATTCCAATTTGGTGTTATCATGATCGGTGCATTAGTGACTTTTTCTTTAAGAATATTAAAAGATTTGATACACTCATCTGAAAAGATGAATGGAGCATCCTTTTCTAGGAGTTTATTCATAGGAGTGGCAATTTTAGAAAAATCTTTTATGAAACGTCGGTAAAAACCGGCATGCCCTAGAAAACTCCTAACTCCTCTAACATTGGTGGGATGTGGAAGTTTAGCAATTACATCTACTTTAGCTCTATCCACTTCAATTCCTTCTTTTGAAATTTTATGTCCAAGAACGATGCCTTCTTTAACCATGAAATGGCATTTCTCCCAATTAAGTACTAGATTTGATTTTTCGCATCTAATTAGCATTCGTTCCAGATTAACTAGACATGATTTAAATGTATCACCGAAGACTGAAAAGTAATCCATGAAAACTTCCATGCATTCTTCTATCATGTCGTGAAAAATCTCCATCATACACCTTTGAAAGGTTGCAGGGGCGTTGCAAAGTCCAAATGGCATGCGTTTGTAAGCAAACGTACCATAAGGGCACGTGAATGTGGTTTTCTCTTGGTCCTCGGGTGCTATTGGAATTTGAAAATATCCGGAAAATCCATCTAGAAAACAATAGTAACTATTTCCGGCTAATCTTTCCAACATTTGATCAATGAAAGGTAAGGGAAAGTGATCTTTTCTGGTGGCGTCATTTAATTTTCTATAATCAATACATACACGCCATCCTGTTACAGTCCTAGTAGGAATAAGCTCATTTTTCTCATTTGTAATGACAGTCATGCCACCCTTCTTAGGTACGCATTGAACTGGGCTTACCCATGGACTATCAGAAATTGGATATATCAAACCTGCATCTAGCAGTTTAATAATCTCTTTCTTAACTACATCTTGCATATTAGGATTTAGTCTTCGTTGGCGTTGCACATACGTTTTATGACCTTCTTCCATAAGGATTTTATGTGTGCAATACGAAGGACTTATTCCTTTAATATCATGAATCTTCCATGCAATGGCTGGTTTATGAGCTTTCAACACAGAAATGAGTTGTGATTTCTCATTTTCAGTAAGAGAAGACGATATTATTACAGGTAATTCAGATTCACCATGTAAATAAGCGTATTCCAAATGGTTTGGAAGTGGCTTTAACTCTAATTTCGGAGGTTCTTCTATCGATGATTTATATCGATATCTGTCTTCTTCTTTTAGCATTTGAATTTCTTCTGTTGTTGGTTCATATCCATTAGCTATAAGTGTAGCTAACATTTCAGCTTCATCAATTGGTTCATTACCTTCTCCTAAAGAACATTCTCCTGTTCCTTGTAATTCTGGAAATTCTTCTAATAATTCTGCATGTGCATCTATAGTTTGAATATAATAACATGTATCATCTGCAGATTGTGGTTGTTGCATTGCTCTATCAACTGAAAAGGTAACACTCTCATCCTCTATACTTAGGGTCAGTTTCTTACCGAACACGTCTATCATTGCTTTAGCCGTGTTTAAGAATGGTCTTCCTAATATGAGAGGAACTTGAGAATCTTCTTCCATGTCCAAAACAACAAAATCTACTGGAAATACTAAAGTACCAACTTTAACTAGCATGTTCTCCATTATCCCTCTAGGATATTTTATTGATCTATCGGCTAGTTGTATGCTTATTCTGGTTGGTTTTAATTCTCCAAGGTCTAGTTTAGCGTATAGTGAATACGGCATTAGATTTATACTAGCACCTAAGTCTGCCAATGCTTCTATTGAACTAAGACTACCCAGAAAACATGGAATTGTGAAACTTCCTGGATCAGATAATTTTTCTGGTATCTTATTCAACAGCACTGCTGAACAATTTGCATTCATAGTAACAGCCGAGAGTTCTTCCATTTTCTTTCTATTTGAGATTAGATCTTTCAAGAATTTAGCATATCTTGGCATTCCTGAAATCACATCAATGAAAGGAAGATTTACATTTATCTGTTTAAACATATCCAAAAATTTGGATTGCTCGGCTTCAAGTTTTTCTTTCTTCATTTTACTCGGATAAGGAAGTGGTGGTTGGTATGGTTTAACATAAGGTTTATCCTTAACTGTGTTATTTTCATTAACCTTTTCAACTACCGGTTCTTTTTCCTTATCTTGATCAGGTTGTGGTTCTTGTGGAGTAGGAATAGTTTCATCAGAAGTTACAGGTATTTCAGGTGGTTTAAGTGTTGTACCACTTCTTGTGGTAATAGCTTTAGCTGTTTCATTCCGGGGGTTAGCATTTGTATCGCTTGGTAAACTTCCCGGTTTTCTTTCACCTATTAACCTTGCTAGGTTACTCACTTCTTGTTCCAGATTTTGAATAGAAGCTTGTTGATTTCTAAATGCTTGAGCATTTTGTTCATTGGTTTGTTTCTGAGATGTGAAAAACTGCGTTTGAGTTTCAACTAGCTTCGTCATCATATCTTCTAAATTCGGCCTTTTATCATCGGTTTGTTGTGGTGGTTTGTTTTGAAAATTCGGTCTTTGCTGATTGTAAGTATTATTGGATACTTGTTGATTGCTAGGACCTTGTTGGTTGTTGTATGGAATATTTCGGTTATAATTCTGGTTTTGATTGTAAATCGGTCTTGGCGGTTGATAATTATTCTGATAATTATTTCCAGGCCTTTGGTTTATGTATGAAATATTCTCTCTTTGTTCCATTGTTAATTCAATACTGAGACAATCTTTTGTCAAATGTGGTCCTCCACATTGCTCACAACTAATTCGTATAGCATGAATATCTTTAGTCATCTTTTCCATTCGTCTCTCGAAAGCATCTATCTTTGCGGAAATGGAATCTAAGTCATGGCTAGAATCGGCTCTAGCTGCTTTAGATGATCTAACGATATCTTTTTCTTGGTGCCACTCATATGAGTGGGAAGCAGTGTTATCAATAATTTTGTAAGCATCAGTTTCGGTTTTCTTCATAATAGAACCACCAGCTGCTATATCTATGTCTTTTCTTGTAGTGATGTCGCATCCTCGGTAAAATATTTGTACTATTTGACAGGTGTCTAAACCATGTTGCGGACATCCTCTTAATAACTTTCCATATCTTGTCCACGCCTCATATAGAGTTTCATTTGGCTTCTGTGTAAACGTAACAATTTCTGCTTGAAGTCTTACGGCTTTAGATGCAGGAAAGAATTGTTTAAGAAATTTGTCAATTAAAACGTCCCATGTATCGATCGCCCCTTCAGGTAACGATTCCAACCAATCTTTGGCTTCTCCCTTTAAAGTCCAGGGAAATAACATGAGATATATCTGTTCATCCTCCACTTCTCGGATTTTAAATAGTGTGCAGATCCTATTAAAGGTACGTAGATGTTCATTTGGATCTTCCTTCGGCGCACCACTAAATTGGCATTGATTAGTCATCATGTGTAGAATTTGTCCTTTGATTTCATAATCTGGCGCATTAATGTCTGGATGAGTAATTGCGTGACCTTGGCCAGTGCGTTTAGCTCTCATTCGGTCTTCCATACTTAAAGGTTCCAGATTCTCCATAATTGAATTTGTTGAATCGGTATCACTAGATGATTCTGTTTTAATGGTTCGTTCCTCAACAATCTCTGTTTGAATGATTGGTGGCTCCGGAGGAAAGTTTAGTGGTTCAGGATCTACGAACCGTTCCTGAATATTCTCTGGATTCTCAATTGTGAGGTTGGGTTCAAAAAATGGATTATCGGAAATTTGAACTGAAGTACTTGGTTGACTAGATGACGATTCTAAAGAAAAATCAACGGCGGTTATATTTGTTAAACGATGTCTTGATCTAGTTACAGGTGGTGAACGTACAAAAGGTGATGAACGCCTTGCTCGGTGCATTCACTGAATATCCTATTAGTTTTAAAAAGGAAAGAAAAATTATAATAAGTTATCCAATCAATAGACTTTTCTGATTTTGCCCACGTTTCGAATAGCCAAAAGATGCAGCAGAGGGGCAGGATTCGTTTGGTCTCAATATAATTGAGGACTGTTTGGCTCCAATAACCCGGTCCACGTACAAATCCAACTATTACTACGAACCAGAAAATTTTGATGTCTATCAATTTAACCACTTAAAATAAATTTTCGTAATTTTAAGAAATTTAGAGAAGAAGTAGAAAAAATTGTAAGTCCTAAAAACTAGAATGGCGAGAAATAAGAGAGAAAAAGAGTTCGTCGAAAAAGGTTGAAAAAGAAAAAATAGTTGAAAAATAAAAAGTGACGGAAAAATAAAAGAAACTTATAAAAACTTAAAAATACTTGACTAACCTAACCTTATTACTACAACTAACTTAAAATTATAATCGCAAATTGAGATTACTAATTGGAATGATAATTGATACATAGTAAAAGGTGTCTAAAAATATTAAAGCTTACAGGAAAAACTAAATCCCAAATGGAAATAACTTAAAAAGAAACTAAAACTTAAAAAGGCGTCGCAAAATTCTAAAGCACCTAAATCTTAGTCTAAAGAAAAAGTACTTAAGGAATTCTACGGCAAAGCCTAAAAATCTAGGAGTAAAAATAATTATAGCAAAAACTTAGTTTAAAATTAAATATGAGAGACAAATACAAATATTACGCTACAACGATTAAAAAGGTACAAAATATAAAAATATACAAAAAGTTGTAAAAAGTACAATTTTTTATAAAAATATTATTTTTTTATTATTTATTTAATAAAACTACTAATTTTACAATTTTAATAAAACTAATTAATACTAAATACATAAATTAAATAAAAAGTAAAAATAAAAATAAAACTAATAATAATAATAATAATAATTAGGTTTAAATAATAATAATAATTAATTAAATCCCGTAATTAATGCAGTTTTAGGGTTTCTGTTCGCGTGTCAGATGGTCTCCGCGAGTCGCGGCAATTAAAGAAGAAAACCCCGCGAGTCGCGGGGTTCAGAAATTCAGTTGACAGCTGATAATTTCAACGCGTTTTTCTTTATTTATTTATTTATTTTATTTTCTATTTTTAATTTTTATATAAATAAAAGATATTAAAATTAAACTTATATTTTTATAAACTAAAATAAAAATAAAGAAACTTATAAAACTTAAATATTTAACAAAATCTTAAAAATACTTATATTTTTGTTTTTCTTTTTATATTTTTGAATATTTAAAAAGTATTTTTACAAAAACGAATTTTAATAAAAGTAACTAAAAATCTTTTTTTTTTTTTATATTAGCGTTGCGCTTCCGGCTTTTAAGATAGTTCCCCGGCAGCGGCGCCAAAAATACTTGATGTGCAGCGGGGTAGTATATAAAATAGTTTATATTTTACTAGGAAAAACTATTAAATACGATACAATTTTACACAAGATATTTATTTATTTATAGAATGGATATACTTAAACCTTGCTACAACACTTATAGGCAGTGTACCTAATCGTACAGTAGTGTAGTTTTTAGTAAGTCCGGTTCGTTCCACAGGGAAATCTTTAAACAAAGCTCAACGCTATATTAGTTTACTTTTATAAAAATACAAACATATATATAAATAATATTATTATTATAAAGGGGGGTTTTTACCGTTTAATGACCGGTTTGTCGATTTTAAGATTTTAGTCGCAGTTAAAACCTAATGTAGAATATAAAATAAATACAAGACTTCAATTAAAGCGTAAAGTAAATAACGATAATGAAATTGTGAATAATAAAAGTGCGATAAAATTGCGATAATTAAAAAGTACGATAATTAAAAGTGCGATTAAATAACAATAAATAAAAGTGCGATAATTAGAAGTGCAATTAAATATAAAATAAAGGAAATTAAATATGAAATAAAAGAATTATGCTTATTTAAACTTCCGTAATCATGATGTTTGACGTGTTGATTTTAGTTTTATGCCCATGGGTTAATTGTCCTTTGTCCTGGATTATTTAATATGTCCGTCTGGTTTTTGTCCATAACAGTCCATCAGTCATAAATATAAATTGCAAGTGTCCTTGTCAAATTATTATTATACCCGAAGTTAAATATTCCAACTAATTGGGGATTCGAATTGTAACAAGGTTTTAATACTTTGTTTAATGAATACACCAGGTTATCGACTGCGTGTAAACCAAGGTTTTACTACTTTGTTAACAATTACACCAATTACCCTTGAATGTAATTTCACCCCTGTTTTAATTATTCTAGTGGCTATTAATCCATTTCCGTGTCCGGTTAAATGAACTATTATTCGTACATATAAATACCCCGCCCATCGTGTCCGATCGAGTGTATATGGTAATTTATAGGGACGCCCAATTGTAAATCTTTATATTAACATTAACAAACTTTCATTTAGTTAAGCAAATATAAAGCCCATTAATAGCCCATAGTCTAGTTTCCACAAGTGTCGTTCTTTTGTCCAAACCCCAATTATGGTACAAAGCCCAATTACCCAATTTTAGTAATTAGCCCAACATCATGATTACTTCGTTTTAAATAAGCATAATAATAACTTAGCTACGAGACATTAATATAAAAAGGTTGAACATAACTTACAATGATTAAAAATAGCGTAGCGTTACACGGACAGAATTTCGACTTACACCCTTACAACATTCGCTAACATACCCTTATTATTAGAATTATAATTAAAATTAAAATTAAAATATAAATTATATATATATATATATATATCGTATATATTGAGAGATGAGAGAAATAAGATATGAAATTTGATCAGAATTCGGTTTGCTTTATAGCCAGAGTTGGAATTTGGGGCTCCGCGACTCGCGGCAAAATCCCCTTCAAACTCCGCGAGTCGCGGAGGATGTATTTACAGCTCAGTCCTTGGAGTTTTCTCTGCCGACGGTTTTTAATATATATATATAATATATATATAATTAATATAATTAATTATATATTATATTATATTTATATACATAGTTAACTTGTAATTTTTAGTCCGTTGCGTCGAGCGTTAAGAGTTGACTCTGGTCCCGGTTCCGGATTTTCGAACGTCCTCGCGTACAATTTAATATCTTGTACTTTGCGTTTTGAATCTTGTACTTTTGTAATTTCGAGACGTTTCTTATCAATAATTGGAACCTTTTTTATTGTCTTTTGTACTTTTGAGCTTTTTGGTCGTTTGCGTCTTCAATTCGTCGAATCTGTCTTTTGTCTTCACCTTTTATTATTTAAACGAATATCACTTGTAAATAGAACAATTGCAACTAAAAGCTTGTCTTTCTTGAGGAATAATGCTATGAAATATATGTTCCTTTTTAGCATTATTAACAATACCATGGTAGACATCCACAGGTTGAGAGAAACCAACAGCAAGGTAATGTAGGAGGGGGAAATGAGATGCAAGAAATGCAAAGGTTTATAGCTTCACAGGAGTACGAAAATGCTAGACAGAGAGCATTTGAAGATTGGCAAGTTCATCAGAACCAAATCATAGCTCATTGCCAACATATAGGTAGAAACTATATTCCTACACCAAAACCCATATTCCCTCCCTGGTCAATAGAGATGCAACCACCGTATCCTACGTATAACCCTGCCGAAGCATTTTATAGTACCTATGGTTATGCTTGGAACCCCTATTGGTACCAGTATCATCCCTTGTCTACTTAGTTTTATTTATTTTGTAATTTGTAGTGTTAATACGTTTAATACTTATGTTAATATTGTAATAGTTTTTATAATTTTCTAACTTTTATTCTTAGATTTTAATAATTTTTGAATGTGGGGTAATATACCAAACTTCAAAAATATGTATATATGTTTGCAGTTTATCTTATGTACACAACAGGGTAAAACAACGCATTTTCAAAGACTGGCATTAAGTTCAGCAAAAGCAACTAATTTTGACGACAAGATGCAAAATATATGTGAAATAACAACAAGACGGAATGAACAAATGATGTGCACCATTTATCATTCAGCAAACAAACGCCAATATATTTGGAAACTTTGGTAAAATTTAATCATTTTCACACAAATCACCCTCAATAATTTAAATTGTTACTAATTTCTTGCAAATGAGGGCATTGCAAGATCTTAAGTGTGGGAAGGGGTTAAATTCTTTCGGATTTTAAAATTTTTACTTTATACACTTGGTTACCATTAGAAATACTAGTAAAGTAGTAGTTGTATTAGAATCTAGTGCTCTCTGATAATAAAGAACAGCCCTAGTCTTATATACTGACTACCCAATTCTAGTAAAATTTTTCAAAATTTTCAATTAAATGAACTCAAAATCATGTTTATACATATTTATGAACGATAAAACTAGGTTTTAACACCGAAATTATTGTTACCTCAGAAAGGACATAAATTGAGAAACAAACCAAAATGTTAAAATTCATTTAAAATGGAATAGAGGACGATAAAAAGGAAAATAAAAGCCAAGTGTGGGAAAATTCTCCAAGTTATTCAAAATATATATCACATATTTTTGTACAAATAACTGAAAATACTTTTGCTTTGGACTAAACTAAAAAGTTTTACCTGATTTACTGTAAGAAAGATGGATCTACACGATGAATCAATTCAAAGCATGTCAGGGGACCAATTTCATAAAGATCAAATGTTTTCATAAAGATCCAATTTCCTTAATGGATCTAAATTTTTATAGTCATGTGGGACTGTAAACCATATCGTTACTACCATTGTTTATACCACCGTATAGAAATCACTGATGTACAAAGTGTGAAGAATAAAGAAGTGATTCTAGTATTTCAAGACGATATTGCTTGAGGACAAGCAACGCTCAAGTGTGGGAATATTTGATAATGCTAAAAACGAACATATATTTCATAGCATTATTCCTCAAGAAAGACAAGCTTTTAGTTGCAATTGTTCTATTTACAAGTGATATTCGTTTAAATAATAAAAGGTGAAGACAAAAGACAGATTCGACGAATTGAAGACGCAAACGACCAAAAAGCTCAAAAGTACAAAAGACAATCAAAGAGGTTCCAATTATTGATAAGAAACGTCTCGAAATTACAAGAGTACAAGATTCAAAACGCAAAGTACAAGATATAAAATTGTACGCAAGTACGTTCGAAAATCCGGAACCGAGACATGAGTCAACTCTCAACGCTCGACGCAACGGACTAAAAATTACAAGTCAACTATGCACATAAATATAATATAATATTTAAATAATTCTTATAATTATTTAATATATTATATTTATTTATAAATCCGTCGGCAAGAAAGACTCCAAATTGTGTGAGCTGTATTTACAAACTCCGCGACTCGCGGAGTTTGAAGGCAAAAAATGCCTCGAGTCGCGGAGCCCCAAATTCTGAAACTCCCTATAAAGCTCGCGCATTCTGATCGTAAAAATCATCCTTTTTTCTTCTTCTCTCATAAACGTATTATATATATATTATAATTTTAATTTTAATCTTAATTTTAATTCTAATAATAAGGGTATGTTAGCGAATGTTGTAAGGGTGTAAGTCGAAATTCTGTCCGTGTAACGCTACGCTATTTTTAATCATTGTAAGTTATGTTCAACCTTTTTACATTAATGTCTCGTAGCTAAGTTATTATTATGCTTATTTAAACGAAGTAATCATGATGTTGGGCTAATTACTAAAATTGGGTAATTGGGCTTTGTACCATAATTGGGGTTTGGATAAAAGAACGACACTTGCGAGAAAATCCGAGAAATTACGAGAAAATCCGAGATCTCACCGAGAAAATCCGAGAAATCGTGACGTTGACCGAGATTTTAACCATTGACCGAGAAATCTCAACGAGATGGGAAAATATTCTCGGCTCAGTTTTGAAACCGAGATCTCCACGAGATCTCGCCGAGAAATTCCGAGATCTGCAACACTGCTTGTTACAATTCGAATCCCCAATTAGTTGGAATATTTGACTTCGGGAATAAGAATAATTTGACGAAGGCTTTCGCTTTTTATATTTATGACTGATGGACTATTATGGACAAAATCCGTATGGACATATTAAATAATCCAGGACAAAGGACAATTAACCCATGGGCATAAAACTAAAATTAACACGTCAAACATCATGATTACGGAAGTTTAAATAAGCATAATTCTTTTATTTCATATTTAATTTCCTTTATTTTATATTTAATTGCACTTCTAATTATAGCACTTTTATTTATTGTTATTATATTTAATTGCACTTTTAATTATCGTACTTTTTAATTATCGCAAGTTTATTTTATCGCACTTTTATTATTCGCAATTTCATTATTGTTATTTACTTTACGCTTTAATTTAAGTCTTGTATTTATATTTATTATTTTACATTTGGTTTTAACTGCGACTAAAGTTTTAAAATCGACAAACCGGTCATTAAACGGTAAAAACCCCCCTTTATAATAATAATATTACTTATATATATATATATTTGTATTTTTATAAAAGTAAACTAATATAGCGTTAAGCTTTGTTTAAAAAGATTCCCTGTGGAACGAACCGGACTTACTAAAAACTACACTACTGTACGATTAGGTACACTGCCTATAAGTGTTGTAGCAAGGTTTAAGTATATCCATTCAATAAATAAATAAATATCTTGTGTAAAATTGTATCGTATTTAATAGTATTTCCTGTAAAAATATAAGCTATTTTATATACTACTCTGCTAAAACATCAATAAGCAATAACCTTATTTCGTTGCATGAGCACGCAACCCATTCCTTGACGTGAAGCATCACAATAAACAACAAAATCTTCACTTCCCTCGGGTAGAGACAATATCGGTGCAGTTGTTAACTTCTCCTTCAATAACTGAAATGCAGTTTCTTGCGGCTCTGACCACTCATACTTCTTGCCCTTATGAGTCAACGCTGTTAATGGTCAGGCAATCTTAGAGAATCCCTCGATGAATCTCCTGTAGTAACCAGCTAAACCCAAAAATTGCCGGATCTGAGTTGGCGTCTTTGGAGTTTCCCAATTCTTAACCGACTCAATCTTTGCTGGATCGACCTGTATTCCATTGACCCCTACAACAAATGGCCAAGAAATTGTACCTCTGGTAACCAAAAGTCACACTTAGAGAACTTTGCATACAACTGCTCTTTTCTAAGCATGGTTAATATCGATCGTAGATGCTGTTCATGCTCTTCCTTATTCTTGGAGTACACCAATATATCATCAATAAACACAATGACGAATTTATCTAGGTATGGCTTACACACACGGTTCATGAGGTCCATGAACACTGCTGGTGTGTTCGTCAAACCAAACGGCATCACTGTAAACTCATAATGTCCATAGCGTGTTCTAAATGCCGTCTTCGGGACATCAGCTTCTTTGACTCTCATTTGGTGATACCAGGATCTTAAATCAATCTTCGAATAACAACTCGATCCTTGTAGTTGATCAAATAAATCATCAATCCTCGGTAGCGGATACCGATTCTTGATTGTCAACTTGTTCAATTCTCTGTAGTCGATACACAACCTCATCGACCCATCTTTCTTTTTAACAAACAAAACCGGAGCTCCCCAAGGTGAAGAACTCGGTCGGATGAATCCCTTATCTAACAACTCTTGCAATTGACTAGATAACTCTTGAAGCTCTGGGGGTGCAAGTCTGTACGGTGCGCGAGCCACCGGTGCCGATCCTGGCACTAAATCTATTTGAAACTCAACTTCTCGATGCGGTGGGAGACCAGGTAATTCCTCCGAAAAAACTTCAAGAAATTCCTTAACTATAGGAACGTCTTCGGGTCTCCTTTCATCAGGTACAATTTGGTTTACATTAGCCATAAACGCGATACATCCCTTTCTCACATATCTCTGAACTTTCAAGCAGTTAATGAGATGCAATTGTGAGCCATTCTTTTCTCCATAAATCATCATAGGTTCACCGTTAGCAATAGGAATACGAATAGCCTTTAGGTCACAGACCACCTCGGCTTTGTTATCAGCTAACCAGTCCATTCTAACCACAAGGTCAAAACTTCCCAGTTTAATAGGTATTACATCAATGCTAAAAGGCTTACCCTCTAATGTCAAAGTACAACCACGATAAATCTTATCGGCTCTCATCAAGCTACCATTCCCTAGTTCTATGGAATACACGTTATCTAGGGGAGAAACGGGATTTTTAACATTGTGACAGACATCCTTAGATATAAAACTTCTATCAGCACCAGAGTCAAACAAAACATAAACAGGTTGATCATTGAGTGAAAACGTACCCGTGACTAGTTTCGGATCATCACGAGCTTCCACAGAATTGATGTTGAATGCCCTGCCTCGAGCATTCCCATTGTTGTTGTTCTTAGGACAGTCTTTCTTGAAATGACCTGGTTGTCTGCAACCAAAACAGTTCTTACCATTACCAGCATTGTTCGCATTGTTTGCAGTGTTGTTGTTGTTGAGGTTAACCTTACAATCTTTGGCCAAATGGCCAAACTTCTTGCACCGGTCACAAATTAGAACAGCACAGTTTCCGGTGTGATGCTTGCCACACTTTTGACATTGTGGATTTTTGCCCTTATAACCGGAGTTAGTTCCGGCGACCTCAGTGTCGTTGCGGTAAGTATCTTGCTTCTTGAATGGCTGTTGGTTAAAATTCTTATCTTGACCACCATTCCACTTCCTCTTACCATCATTGGACTTATTCTCATTCACTGTAGTACCCTTCCCTCTCTGGGCAATCTGCTCCAATAACAAACTAGCCATGTCAATAGCTTCTTGCACGTTTGCGGGTTTAGAAGTAGTGACCCCGCCTTGAATATTCTCACTTAGACCTTCGATGTACAGTTTAACCTTTCGCTTCTCAGGAGTAACCATTTCAGGACACATTAGCACCAGCTCAAAGAACCTCTTGTTATAGGCGGTGAGATTATTGCCTACTAACTTCAATTCTCGGAACTCGCGTTCCATTTTCTTAATCTCATTTCGTGAACAATACTCCTCTATCATTCTTTACTTCAAAGTTTCCCAAGGTAGGGCATAAGCTTGATCATGACCCAGGGATTGAGCATAGTTGTTCCACCAGGTGAGCGCACTGTCCGACAGCGTGCCCGTAGCAAAACCTACCCGGTCATTATCATTACACCCGCTGATGCGGAAAACCGACTCCAGCTTTTCAAACCAACGAGTGAGACCAACTGGTCCCTCAGTTCCGTTAAAAGGATGCGGGTTGCAACTAGTGAATGTCTTGTAAGAACATCCATTACGGCCTTGAGTGTCGTTCCTATTGGTGTTTCTAGAACCACCGCGATCATTGCTATTGCGGCCGTTGTTGAATTCTCTCAGTAGTTCAGCTCTCTCGGCCGCAATACCTTCAGCGACCAATCTCCTGATCTGAGCAGTGGTTGATTCCTTCGGAGGCATCTTCAACACAGAAAACACACTAAGTCAGTGTCAAAACAACGCTATATGAAAATATACTAGCAACGGGTGTTGAAGACTAGTAAATAATAATAGTACGAAAAAATTCGTAAGTAGTGAGAAGTAGTGTAAGTAGTATTAGTAGTGGTAGTAGTGATAGTAGTGATTGTAGTGATAGTAGTGACACTAGTGGTAATAGTAGTGGCACTAGTGTTATGTAGTGATAGCAATGGTAGTAGCACTAAGTAGTAACAATGAAATCATGGCAGTATCAAATAACACAAGTATTATAATCATACAATGTTACTAAATACATAATATTACCGCATGCAATAAAAGATAATAATCGTTAATAGCATAATCCATCATTATTATTATTACAATCCAAAAAGTAATAAATCAAAACCCAAAAGTAATAAAACCAAACAATAATCATAATGTGCTAGTAGCCCGGTTTAAACACCCGGTAAGTCTTATGTAATCAAATAAAGAAAGGATGGTGGATGAAAAAGAAAAGAAAGCTCATGGTCGGATGACCCTTCACTTCCTCTTCTGTCGGGTACGGTGTAGTGACCCGAACTTTTCCATATTTATATATATTAATTGAGATTGATATTTACATGATTAAATGTTTCCAACATGTTAAGCAATCAAACTTGTTAAGACTTGATTAATTGAAATATGTTTCATATAGACAATTGACCACCCAAGTTGACCGGTGATTCACGAACGTTAAAACTTGTAAAAACTATATGATGTCATATATATGGATATATATATAGTTAACATGATACTATGATAAGTAAACATATCATTAAGTATATTAACAATGAACTACATATGTAAAAATAAGACTACTAACTTAATGATTTTTAAACGAGACATATGTGTAACGATTATCATTGTAAAGACATTTAATGTATATATATGATAATGCTAAAAACGAACATATATTTCATAGCATTATTCCTCAAGAAAGACAAGCTTTTAGTTGCAAATGTTCTATTTAAAAGTGATATTCGTTTAAATAATAAAAGGTGAAGACAAAAGACAGATTCGACGAATTGAAGACGCAAACGACCAAAAAGCTCAAAAGTACAAAATACAATCAAAGAGGTTCCAATTATTGATAAGAAACGTCTCGAAATTACAAGAGTACAAGATTCAAAATGCAAAGTACAAGATATTAAATTACACGCAAGGACGTTCGAAAATCCAGAACCGGGACATGAGTCAACTCTCAACGCTCGACGCAACGGACTAAAAATTACAAGTCAACTATGCACATAAATATAATATAATATTTAAATAATTCTTATAATTATTTATATATTATATAAATAAAATAAACCGTCGGCAAGAAAGACTCCAAGATGGAGTGAGCTGTATTTTCAAACTCCGCGACTCGCAGAGTTTGAAGGCAAAAAATGCCGCGAGTCGCGGAGTATACCTGAACTCAATTCCCTATAAAGCCAACCGAATTCTGATCATTTTTCATAACTCATATATCCATCTCTCTATCTATATCGTAATATTTATATTTATATTTTATATTTTAATTTTAATTTTAATTATAATTCTAATAATAAGGGTATGTTAGCGAATGTTGTAAGGGTGTAAGTCGAAATTCTGTCCGTGTAACGCTACGCTATTTTTAATCATTGTAAGTTATGTTCAACCTTTTTAATTTAATGTCTCGTAGCTAAGTTATTATTATGCTTATTTAAAACGAAGTAATCATGATGTTAGGCTAATTACTAAAATTGGGTAATTGGGCTTTGTACCATAATTGGGGTTTGGACAAAAGAACGACACTTGTGAAAATTAGACTATGGGCTATTAATGGGCTTTATATTTGTTTAACTAAATGATAGTTTGTTAATGTTAATATAAAGATTTACAATTGGGCGTCCCTATAAATTACCATATACACTCGATCGGACACGATGGGCGGGGTATTTATATGTACGAATAATCGTTCATTTAACCGGACACGGGAATGGATTAATAGCCACTAGAATAATTAAAACAGGGGTGAAATTATGTACAAGGACACTTGGTATAATTGATAACAAAATATTAAAACCTTGGGTTACACTCAGTCGACATCCTGGTGTAATTATTAAACAAAGTATTAAAATCTTGTTACAGTTTAAGTCCCCAATTAGTTGGAATATTTAACTTCGGGTATAAGGATAATTTGACGAGGACACTCGCACTTTATATTTATGACTGATGGACTGTTATGGACAAAAACCAGACGGACATATTAAATAATCCAGGACAAAGGACAATTAACCCATGGGCATAAAACTAAAATCAACACGTCAAACATCATGATTACGGAAGTTTAAATAAGCATAATTCTTTTATTTCATATTTAATTTCCTTTATTTTATATTTAATTGCACTTCTAATTATCGCATTTTTATTGTTATTGTATTTAATTGCACTTTTAATTATCGTACTTTTTAATTATCGCAAGTTTATTTTATCGCACTTTTATTAATCGCAATTTCATTATCGTTATTTACTTTACGCTTTAAATTAAGTCTTGTATTTATTTTTAATATTTTACATTTAGTTTTAACTGCGACTAAAGTTTTAAAATCGACAAACCGGTCATTAAACGGTAAAACCCCCCCTTTATAATAATAATATTACTTATATATATTTTTGTATTTTTATAAAAGTAAACTAATATAGCGTTAAGCTTTGTTTAAAGATTTTCCCTGTGGAACGAACCGGACTTACTAAAAACTACACTACTGTACGATTAGGTACACTGCCTATAAGTGTTGTAGCAAGGTTTAAGTATATCCATTCTCTAAATAAATAAATATCTTGTTTAAAATTGTATCGTATTTAATAGTATTTCTTGTAAAATTTAATAGCTATTTTATATACACTCCGCTACCACATCAAGTATTTTTGGCGCCGCTGCCGGGGAACTCTTAAACGCCGGAAGCGCAACGCTAATATTAATTAAAAAAAATATTTTTAGTTTACTTTTATTAAAATTCGTTTTTATAAAAATACGTTTTAAATATTCGAAAATATAAAAAGAAAAACAAAAATATAAGTATTTTTAAGATTTTGTTAAATATTTAAGTTTTATAAAGTTTCTTTATTTTTATATAAGTTTTATTTAAGTATTTTGTTTTTATTTAAAACATATAAAAAAAATTTAATATATATAAATCTATTTTTAAGATATTTTTAAAATTATAAAGTAGTTCTATTTTTATTTAAGTTTTTAAATATAAGTTTTTATTATATAAATATTTAGATTTTAAAACAGAAAAATATAAAACAGAAAAAAAAAAAAGGTCAAATTTTGAACTGTACCAGAGTTGAATTTTGGAACCCCGCGACTCGCGGGGTTTGCTGCTTGGAATACCGCAACTCGCGGAGCCTTCTGACACAGGCACACAGCAACCCTAATTTGGCATTTATTACGGAATTTTAATTATTATTATTAATTAATTAGTATTTAGGGTTAATTAATTTATTATTTAGTTTAAAGATTTAATTAATTTGTAATAATTATTTTTAATTAGTTTTATTTATTTAAAATTAATAGTTTTAATAAATAAATAATATAAAAATAATATTTTTATAAAAATTGTACTTTTTACAACTTTTTTTATATTTTTATATTTTGTTCCTTTTTAATCGTTTTAGCGTAATATTTGTATTTTTAGCTCATATTTAGTTTTAAACTTAGTTTTTGCCATAGTTATTTTTACTTCTAGATTTTTAGGCTTTGCCGTAGAATTCCTTAAGTGCTTTTTCTTTAGACTAAGATTTAGGTACTTTAGAATTTTGCGACGCCTTTTTAAGTTTTAGTTTCTTTTTAAGTTATTTTCATTTGGGATTTAGTTTTTCCTGTAAGCTTTAATATTTTTAGACGACTTTTACCTATGTATCAATTATCATTCCAATTAGTAATCTTAATTTGCGATTATAATTTTAAGTTAGTTGTAGTAATAAGGTTAGGTTAGTCAAGTATTTTTTTAGTTTTATAAGTTTCTTTTATTTTTCCGTCACCTTTTATTTTTCAACCATTTTTCTTTTTCGACCTTTTTCGACGAACTCTTTTTCTTTCTTATTTCTCGCTATTCTAGTTTTAGGACATAGATTTTTAATCTACTTCTTATCTAAATTTCTTAAAATTACGAAAATTTATTTTAAGTGGTTAAATTAATAGACATCAAAATTTTCTGGTTCGTAGTAATAGTTGGATTTGTACGTGGACCGGGTTATTGGAGCCAAACAGTCCTCAATTATATTGAGACCAAACGAATACTGCCCCTCTGCTGCATCTTTTGGCTATTCGAAACGTGGGCAAAATCAGAAAAGTCTATTGATTGGATAACTTATTATAATTTTTCTTTCCTTTTAAAAACTAATAGGATATTCAGTGAATGCACCGAGCAAGACGTTCACCACCTTTTGTACGTTCACCACCTGTAACTAGATCAAGACATTTAGCAAATATTACCACCGTTGATTTTTCTTTAGAATCGTCATCCAGTCGACCAAGTACTCCAGTTCAAATTTCCGATAATCCATTTTTTGAACCCGACCTCACAATTGAGAATCTGGAGAATATTCAAGGACGATTCGTAGATCTTGAACCATTAAATTTTCCTTCGGAACCACCAATCATTCAAACAGAGATTGTTGAGGAACGAACCATTAAATCAGAATCCTCTAGTGATTCCAATTCAACAAATTCAATTATGGAGAATCTGGAACCTTTAAGTATGGAAGACCGAATGAGAGCTAAACGCACTGGCCAAGGTCACGCAATTACTCATCCAGACATTAATGCGCCAGATTATGAAATTAAAGGACAAATTCTACACATGGTGACTAATCAATGCCAATTTAGTGGTGCGCCGAAGGAAGATCCAAATGAACATCTACGTACCTTTAATAGGATCTGCACACTATTTAAAATAAGAGAAGTGGAGGATGAACAGATATATCTCATGTTATTTCCCTGGACTTTAAAGGGAGAAGCCAAAGATTGGTTGGAATCGTTACCTGAAGGGGCGATTGATACATGGGACGTTTTAGTTGAAAAATTTCTTAAGCAATTCTTTCCGGCATCTAAAGCCGTAAGACTTCAAGGAGAAATTGTTACGTTCACACAGAAACCGAATGAAACTCTATATGAGGCGTGGACAAGATTTGGAAAGTTATTAAGAGGATGTCCGCAACATGGTTTAGATACCTGTCAAATAGTACAAATATTCTACCAAGGATGCGACATCACTACAAGGAAAGACATAGATATAGCAGCTGGTGGTTCTATTATGAAGAAAACCGAAACTGATGCTTACAAAATTATTGATAACACTGCTTCCCATTCACATGAGTGGCACCAAGAAAAAGATATCGTTAGATCATCTAAAGCAGCTAGAGCCGATTCTAGCCATGACTTAGATTCCATTTCCGCAAAGATAGATGCTGTGGAGAGACGAATGGAAAAGATGACTAAGGATATTCACTCAATACGAATTAGTTGTGAGCAGTGTGGAGGACCACATTTGACAAAAGATTGTCTCAGTATTGAATTAACAATAGAACAAAGAGAGAATATTTCATACATAAACCAAAGGCCTGGAAATAATTATCAGAATAATTATCAACCGCCAAGACCTATTTACAATCAAAACCAGAATTATAACAGAAATATTCCATACAACAATCAACAAGGTCCTAGCAATCAACAAGTATCCAATAATAATTACAATCAGCAAAGACCTAATTTTCAAAACAAACCACCACAACAAACCGATGATAAAAAGCTGAATTTAGAAGATATGATGACGAAGCTAGTTGAGACTCAAACGCAGTTTTTCACATCTCAGAAACAAACCAATGAACAAAATGCTCAAGCATTTAGAAATCAACAAGCTTCTATTCAAAATCTGGAACAAGAAGTAAGTAACCTAGCAAGGTTAATAGGCGAAAGAAAACCGGGAAGTCTACCTAGTGATACAAATGCTAACCCCCGGAATGAAACAGCTAAAGTCATTACCACAAGAAGTGGTACAACGCTTAAACCTCCTGAAATACCTGTAACTTCTGATGAAGCTATTCCTACTCCACAAGAACCACAACCTGATCAAGATAAGGAAAAAGAACCGGTAGTTGAAAAGGTTAATGAAGATAACACAGTTAAGGCTAAACCTTATGTTAAACCATACCAACCACCACTTCCTTACCAGAGTAAAATGAAGAAAGAGAAACTTGAAGCCGAGCAATCCAAATTCTTGGATATGTTTAAACAGATAAATGTAAATCTTCCTTTCATTGATGTGATTTCAGGAATGCCTAGATATGCTAAATTCTTGAAAGATCTAATCTCAAATAGAAAGAAAATGGAAGAACTCTCGGCTGTTACTATGAATGCTAATTGTTCAGCAGTGCTGTTGAATAAGATACCAGAAAAACTATCTGATCCAGGAAGTTTCACAATTCCATGTTTTCTGGGTAGTCTTAGTTCAATAGAAGCATTGGCAGACTTAGGTGCTAGTATAAATCTAATGCCGTATTCACTATACGCTAAACTAGACCTTGGAGAATTGAAACCAACCAGAATAAGCATACAACTAGCCGATAGATCAATAAAATATCCTAGAGGGATAATGGAGAACATGCTAGTTAAAGTTGGTACTTTAGTATTTCCAGTAGATTTTGTTGTTCTGGACATGGAAGAAGATTCTCAAGTTCCTCTCACATTAGGAAGACCATTCTTAAACACGGCTAAAGCAATGATAGACGTGTTCGGTAAGAAACTGACCCTAAGTATAGAGGATGAGAGTGTTACCTTTTCAGTTGATAGAGCAATGCAACAACCGCAATCTGCAGATGATACATGTTATTATATTCAAACTATAGATGCACATGCAGAATTGTTAGAAGAATTTCCAGAATTACAAGGAACAGGAGAATGTTCTTTAGGAGAAGGTAATGAACCAATTGATGAAGCTGAAATGTTAGCTACACTTATAGCTAATGGATATGAACCAACAACAGAAGAAATTCAAATGCTAAAAGAAGAAGACAGATATCGATACAAATCATCGATAGAAGAACCTCCGAAATTAGAGTTAAAGCCACTTCCAAACCATTTGGAATACGCTTATTTACATGGTGAATCTGAATTACCTGTAATAATATCGTCTTCTCTTACTGAAAATGAGAAATCACAACTCATTTCTGTGTTGAAAGCTCATAAACCAGCCATTGCATGGAAGATTCATGATATTAAAGGAATAAGTCCTTCGTATTGCACACATAAAATCCTTATGGAAGAAGGTCATAAAACGTATGTGCAACGCCAACGAAGACTAAATCCTAATATGCAAGATGTAGTTAAGAAAGAGATTATTAAACTGCTAGATGCAGGTCTAATTTATCCAATCTCTGATAGTCCATGGGTAAGCCCAGTTCAATGCGTGCCTAAGAAGGGTGGCATGACTGTCATTACAAATGAGAAAAATGAGCTTATTCCTACTAGGACTGTAACAGGATGGCGTGTGTGTATTGATTATAGAAAATTAAATGACGCCACCAGAAAAGATCACTTTCCCTTACCTTTCATAGATCAAATGTTGGAAAGATTAGCCGGAAATAGTTACTATTGTTTTCTAGATGGATTTTCCGGATATTTTCAAATTCCAATAGCACCCGAAGATCAAGAGAAAACCACATTCACGTGCCCTTATGGTACTTTTGCTTACAAACGCATGCCATTTGGACTTTGCAACGCCCCTGCAACCTTTCAAAGGTGCATGATGGCGATTTTCCACGACATGATAGAAGAATGCATGGAAGTTTTCATGGATGACTTTTCAGTCTTCGGTGATACATTTGAATCATGTCTAGTTAATCTGGAACGAATGCTTATTAGATGCGAACAATCAAATCTAGTACTTAATTGGGAGAAATGCCATTTTATGGTTAAAGAAGGCATTCTTCTTGGTCATAAAATTTCAAACGAAGGAATTGAAGTGGATAGAGCTAAAGTAGATGTAATTGCTAAACTTCCACATCCCACCAATGTTAGAGGAGTTAGGAGTTTTCTAGGGCATGCCGGTTTTTACCGACGTTTCATAAAATATTTTTCTAAAATTGCCACTCCTATGAATAAACTCCTAGAAAAAGATGCTCCATTCATCTTTTCAGATGAGTGTATCAAATCTTTTAATATTCTTAAAGAGAAACTCACTAATGTGCCGATCATGATAACACCAAATTGGAATCTACCATTTGAACTAATGTGCGATGCAAGTGATTTTGCAATGGGAGCCGTTTTAGGACAAAGGATTGAAAAACGATTTCAACCTATATATTATGCTAGTAAGACGTTACAAGGAGCACAAACGAACTATACAACTACTGAAAAAGAACTCCTTGCTATTGTCTTTGCTTTTGACAAATTTTGATCATATCTCGTTCTAGCAAAAACGTTGGTCTATACCGACCATTCTGCTCTTAGATACCTATTTTCAAAACAAGATGCTAAACCAAGATTAATCTGTTGGATCTTACTCTTACAAGAGTTTGATATTGAAATCCGAGATAAAAGAGGAGCAGAAAATCTCGCCGCTGATCATCTTTCTCGTCTTGAAAATCCTGAGTTAGAAGTTCTAAATGAATCGGCCATAAAAGACAACTTTCCTGATGAATATCTATTGAAGATAGATTATAAAGAAATTCCATGGTTTGCAGGCTATGCAAACTACTTAGTTTGTGGATTGCTTGAAAAAGGATTATCGTACCAAAAACGAAAGAAATTCTTCAGTGATATAAAACACTATTTCTGGGAAGATCCACATTTGTTTAAAAGTTGTCCAGATGGAATAATACGCCGATGTATATTTGGAGATGAAGCTAGTAAAATTTTAAACCATTGTTACACAGGACCAACAGGAGGTCATTATGGGCCTCAACTAACAGCAAGAAAAGTTTATGATGCTGGATTCTATTGGCCTACAACTTACAAAGACGCACACCTTCTTTGCAAATCCTGTGAAGCTTGTCAAAGGGCCGGAAAAATAAGTCAACGTGATGAAATGCCACAAAATGTCATCCAAGTATGTGAAGTATTTGACATTTGGGGTATTGACTTTATGGGTCCATTTCCAAAATCTCATAATAATCTATATATACTCGTAGCCATTGATTATGTATCTAAATGGGCGGAAGCACAAGCTCTCCCAACTAACGATGCACGAGTTGTAGTCAACTTTTTAAAACGTCTTTTTGCAAGGTTTGGAACACTGAAAGCTTTAATAAGTGATCGGGGTACTCATTTCTGTAATAATCAACTTGAGAAAGTTCTTAAAAGATATGGAGTAACTCATAAAATCTCCACCGCATATCATCCACAAACAATTGGACAAGTTGGAAATACCAACCGAGCTTTAAAACGTATTCTAGAGAAAACCGCAGGATCAAATCCGAAGGAATGGTCCATTAAATTGGAGGATGCACTCTGGGCTTTTAGAACAGCCTACAAAACTCCAATTGGAACCACACGTTTTAGACTTGTTTATGGAAAAGCATGTCATCTTCCAGTAGAAATTGAACACAAAGCATTTTGGGCTTTGAAGACATGTAATCTTGATTTACATGAAGCCGGACGTCTACGATTAAGTCAACTAAACGAATTAGAAGAATTAAGACATGAAGCATACGATAATTCGTTAATCTATAAGGAAATAACGAAGAAATGGCATGATAAAAGAATCAGAAGTTCAAAAGAATTTAAAGAAGGAGACAGAGTTCTTCTTTTCAATTCACGATTCAAGCTATTTCCTGGAAAATTAAAATCAAGATGGTCTGGACCATTCATAGTCAAAAGAGTTTTCCCATACGAAACGATAGAATTGATAAATTCAAATGGGATTGAATTTAAAGTTAATGGTCACAGAGTTAAACACTACATAGATAGTCCGATGGAAGTCGACAACGAAGTTAATCACAATTTCGACACCACAGCTAACTAAGTGTGGGGAGAATCAAGTCTTTAAAGGATAATATGTATTTCTATTAGAGTTAGATTGTCTGTTTTCGTGTAGTTCTCGAAAATGGAACCCGAATGGTCTTTCCCTAGCAGACCCTAAAGAACTAGTCTTCTCCCCCCATTCTGAATTTTTATTTTTTTAGGTTTTTACAAAATGAAGACTGCCTGTGAACTAAACCATGGTCTAATGCTACACGCTTTAATCACTAAACGTAATAATGACACACTACCAAGTGAAATAGTATCAGTAATCAGAGAAAGATTGGACGAAGTTAGAAAAGAATCCAGATGCGAAGATAATAAGTTACAATTTGGTAAAGGAAAATCAAAATCCGCAGCGAAAAGAAGAGCACGACACCTAGAAAGATGTCACAAATGCAGAAAATGGTCACATGAAGGTAAATGTTCAAATAATCAAACCTATTCAAATACCAAATTTGTTACTTTATGCAGAGACGGACCGTTCGTATGTTTAGAAGAAAAGACACTGAATGCTCGAGGTTACGCCTATGTAGCCATGGAAAACCAATTAAACCGACTATCTTATGAATGGGATAGATCATATAACTAAGAATACTATCTCACAGGTAAGTTTGTACAGTTTTTATTTATTTAATTTTTATTTTTAACCTTTTGATAATAAACGCTAATTTGTTCGCTATAAAGTATTAAAATGGTATTGAAAAAAATTAGGTTTGGCGACCAAAATTATTGATATCATTCAAAAATTTATTACATCACTGCGAAATTTAACGTTTATTCTTAAGGTATAAATATCTTTAAACAATCAACCCAAAATATTTCAAAAATTCGTCATGAGTTAAATTAGGTCTTGGAACCGAAATTACTTTACCGAAAAGAGGGGTGCATATTTTTGATAATATTTGATTGATTAAAGTGGGATAAAAAGCCAAAAAGATTTTTAATTTTATTTTTACCATGTTTTTAAAATTAATATTTAAATCTTAAATTAATATTGTAAACTTTGTAAAAACAATATTTTTAAAATTGTAAATATTTGAAAAATTAATATAAGTTTGGTGTGAATTTATAATATGAATTTTTAAATTAAGTTAGGTGTGAATTTTTAATTTTTAAAATATGAATTTTTAATTTTATGCATTTCAAATTTTAAGTTTGGTGTGAATTTTTAATATTAATTTTGAATTTTATATTTAAGTTGTGTGATTTTAAAAACAAAAAATTTACTTTATTTTATTAAGTTAAAAATATGATTTTTAAAATTCGTCGTAAGTTGAAGACTAGGTCTTTGAACCAAAATTGCTTTACCCAAGGGAGGGACGAGAACTTTTATTATCATTATTTTTAATCTTATTGAATTAAAGTATGCCAAAAACATTAAAAAAAAACCCAAAAATCTTAGCTTTTAAAACAATCGCTACAAAAAGACAAATTTTAAAATTTTGTCGAAGGACGGACTAGGACATCGATCCGAAACAACCTCGTCCTAAATAACAAGGGAAACAAAATTTTAAAATTAATTACTCAATTGTTTTAATTAGTATAAGATATAAAAAAAAAACCAAACTCCGCGACTCGCGGAGTTTGAAGGTCCAAACACCGCGACTCGCGGAGGGACCTAATTACAGAAAAAAAATAAAACGCAAAGAACTGATCAGTCCACACTACCACCCACACATACAGCGAAATACTGCCGAAAAAACCCGAAAAAAACAACCCCAAAATCACAATTTTTAACCGTTAATCATCAAATCTTTTACTAAAATCATGTTGAGAAGGATGCTATCAAGGAATTACTCAAGAAAAACGGTAAATTTCTACACCTAAACACCATTTAATCCGAAAATTAGTGTTCTTGAGCAATTTTTTCCCCAATTTGATTTTGATGTTTTTTAGTGTAATTATGCTTAAATTGTTTATGTATTATGCTTGTATAACCTAGATTGATGCTATTTAACATGATTAGAAGCCTTAAACTTCAAATTTTGAGTAATCTAGGGTTTGTGTTCTTGAGCAATTTGGGGCTTTTTGATATAAACAGGTTATGGCCGATTTTTGTCATGAATTGTTGCTAAATTAAGTAGTGTAACATGTTTAGGTAGTTAAATGATCCAAACTTTGAGTCTAAACATGATTTTGAGAATTAAAGTGGACTTTTTCAAGTTTAAAAATTCATGAACTTGATTTTTGAGAGATAATGCCATTTGAAACTTGTTTAATTGCTAGTGATGATTATTTTGACATGTTATTTGAGTTAAATGCTTATGAACTTGGCGAACATTTTCGTATATGCTTATTTGAAAAAGTGTAGATTTGATAAAAATATGAAAATGAGCTTAAGTTTGATATAAATTGATCATGTCATTGTAATTATTTTGATTGATGATTTTGCTGACACTAATGCATATTTGGATGCACAAAAATTGTGTTTGATGTGTTTTGCAGACTGAAAGGGGTGAATCTTCATCCCAAGCTCGCAATGCTCCTGCTGAGAATGCGGAACAACAGGAGGTGGATAACTTCTACAAGCAAGATATACCTCATCCAGTCATGACATTTTCTGATATGCACTTGGAAGATTTGCACCCGAACCTGAGATTTGACAGACTTTGGATAGATTATCCAAAATACCAAAGGGGTTTGCATACTCTTCATTCTAAAGTTGTTGAGGTACCGAGGGTCATAGAATGGGGACCATTAGAAGCTGTAGAATTGGCCGGGCCAATTAGGGAATTACTTGCACAGAGGTATGGTAATTCTACTTTTGACGACTGGGTACGTTTATTCACCATGCGTAGACCTGTATATAAAGTATGGTGTGAAGAATTGTTGTGTAGTATAGAATTAAATGATCGGGTAGCTAGTTTAACCAATCGATCTTTTATTAAATTTTTGTTAGGAGGTTCGATGCGCCACATGTCTTTACTAGACATGGCTCAGGCTTTACGTATATATACTCCTGAGGAGTTAGCATCTGCCGATTGTAGAGGGTTGATACTAAATGGTAGAAAGATAGATGAAAATTTTGATACACACGGTGTATGGAGTCAAATGACAAGCCATCACCGATTCAAAGGGGGAAATTACTCTTATTTGGATATAGATAGAGCTGAATTAAGAGTAATTCATAGGTTTTTAGCTAATTCGATTACACAAAGAGGTAAGAACAAGGAAAAGGTAAATTAACAGGATTTGTTTTACCATATGTGTATTCGAGACCCACAAAGCGTTGTAAGTATACCTTATTGTGTAGGTTATTATTTATCAGCTATGGTTAGGGGGATGAGACCGCATAGCATAATAGGAGGTGGTATTTTTATTACTTTGATTGCTGAATATCTCGGTGTGGATATAAGTCGGGGGGGATTATTAGTCGAGGAACCAGAACCCCGCGATACAATAGGTTTAAATGTATACCATGGTGCGAAAGTTTTGAAGAGGCGAAATAACGCCGCAGTACAATACCATGGTAGACATCCACAGGTTGAGCGAAACCAACAGCAAGGTAATGTAGGAGGGGGAAATGAAATGCAAGAAATGCAAAGGTTTATAGCTTCACAGGAGTACGAAAATGCTAGACAGAGAGCATTTGAAGATTGGCAAGTTCTTCAAAACCAAATCATAGCTCATTGCCAACATATAGGTAGAAACTATATTCCTACTCCAAAACCCATATTCCCTCCCTGGTCTATAGAGATGCAACCACCGTATCCTACGTATAACCCAGCCGAAGCATTCTATAGCACCTATGGTTATGCTTGGAACCCCTATTGGTATCAGTATCATCCCTAGTCTACTTAGTTTTATTTATTTTGTAATTTGTAATGTTGATACGTTTAATACTTATGTTAATATTGTAATAGTTTATATAATTTTCTAACTTTTATTCTTAGATTTTAATAATTTTTGAATGTGGGGTAATATACCAAACTTCAAAAATATGTATATATGTTTGCAGTTTATCTTATGTACATAACAGGGTAAAACAACGCATTTTCAAATACTGGCATTAAGTTCAGAAAAAGCAACTAATTTTGACGACAAGATGCAAAATATATGTGAAATAACAACAAGACGGAATGAACAAATGATGTGCACCATTTATCATTCAGCAAACAAACGCCAATATATTTGAAAACTTTGGTAAAAATTTAATCATTTTCACACAAATCACCCTCAATAATTTAAATTGTTACTGATTTCTTGCAAATGAGGGCATTGCAAGATCTTAAGTGTGGGAAGGGGTTAAATTCTTTCGGATTTTATAATTTTTATCTTAAACACTTGGTTACCATTAAAAATACTAGTAAAGCAGTAGTTGTATTAGAATCTAGTGCTCTCTGATAATAAATAACAGCCCTAGTCTTATATACTGACTACCCAATTCTAGTAAAAATTTTCAAAATTTTCATGAAAATGAACTCAAAATCATGTTTATACATATTTATGAACGATAAAACTAGGTTTTAACACCGAAATTATTGTAACCTCGGAAAGGACATAAATTGAGAAACAAACCAAAATGTTAAAATTCATTTAAAATGGAATAGAGGACAATAAAAAGGAAAATAAAAGCCAAGTGTGGGAAAATTCTCCAAGTTATTCAAAACATATATCACATAT
The DNA here is from genome assembly GCF_046630445.1 of Rutidosis leptorrhynchoides. NCBI lineage: Eukaryota > Viridiplantae > Streptophyta > Magnoliopsida > Asterales > Asteraceae > Rutidosis > Rutidosis leptorrhynchoides. The sequence continues at coordinate 530,174,214 of NC_092333.1, read as the reverse complement.
TTTTGTACAAATAACTGAAAATACTTTTGCTTTGGACTAAACTAAAAAGTTTTACCTGATTTACTGTAAGAAAGATGGATCTACACGATGAATCAATTCCATCATTAAAAGGAAGTAAAGTCTTCCGAAAAAGACACGCGCTTCTTGATTTAGGTCAAGAAGTTGTCGTCCAGACCAGCTGTAGGTTGACGAAAAATCTAGAAAAGTCATCACTAAAATCAGCAGGAAATCCACGGACCTCAGCATTAAACAGGGTCGCCAAGTGGTCAGATTTATCCTAACCATGAGAAGGATTTATCTCGTACAATGGGAGGGGTACCATGCAAATTATCTTGATAAGACTAATGAATCAGATCCCCAGAAAGGATAATCTCCTTAAAGACTAAAAATCAGCTTTTAAGCCTGATATTACTCAATCCTTGAGATTGACCTTAAAGATTGAGAATTACAAACTCATGGAATTCAATGATATCTAAACTCGAGCTTGAACGAGAAAATATTTTGATCAAAATTACAAACCGATTTGTTTTCTGAAAACCCTATTTTCAATGCGTTCATTACCATTGAACGTAAAATCCTAGGAATTCACCTAGAATTCATTAGGTCACCTGAACCAAATCGGGTGTCAACCGTAAGAACGGTGGTTGTATTGCATGGTCGAAGACAGGACCTTGTACCAGCCCGAAAAATCATAAGGGTGAGCTTTACTATTGCTCCTACCAAGGATAGTAATTGCGTCCGACACGTTATAGATCATAATTAAAAGCATGTCAGGGGACATTGCCTTAACAGTTGCTTGTTCAACGCTTTCCTTTACAACCGGACGGTAGTTTATCGAAAGGTAATATACGAGACAAGTAAACTGGACGTGTTGCTTTCCAAATACAAGGTTAGCAAGTGGGTGACACAAAACCGCAAGTTTTGAGCTAAAATTTTCAAATCTGAAACCCACCAAACCCACAAAAATATTTTGCAAACACCGGTGAAGGGTTATTCTGGAAAACTTATCTAGGGTAAAAACTAGATTTAATTTTCAAAAGATCAAATGTTTTCATAAAGATCCAATTTTCTTAATGGATCTAAATTTTTTATAGTCATGTGGGACTGTAAACCATATCGTTACTACCATTGTTTATACCGCCGTATAGAAATCACTGATGTACAAAGTGTGAAGAATAAAGAAGTGATTCTAGTATTTCAAGACGATATTGCTTGAGGACAAGCAACGCTCAAGTGTGGGAATATTTGATAATGCTAAAAACGAACATATATTTCATAGCATTATTCCTCAAGAAAGACAAGCTTTTAGTTGCAATTGTTCTATTTAAAAGTGATATTCGTTTAAATAATAAAAGGTGAAGACAAAAGACAGATTCGACGAATTGAAGACGCAAACGACCCAAAAGCTCAAAAGTACAAAATACAATCAAAGAGGTTCCAATTATTGATAAGAAACGTCTCGAAATTACAAGAGTACAAGATTCAAAACGCAAAGTACAAGATATTAAATTATACGCAAGGACGTTCGAAAATCCGGAACCGGGACATGAGTCAACTCTCAACGCTCGACGCAACGGACTAAAAATTACAAGTCAACTATGCACATAAATATAATATAATATTTAAATAATTCTTATAATTATTTATATATTATATAAATAAAATAAACCGTCGGCAAGAAAGACTCCAAGATGGAGTGAGCTGTATTTTCAAACTCCGCGACTCGCGGAGTTTGAAGGCAAAAAATGTCGCAAGTCGCGGAGTATACCTGAACTCAATTCCCTATAAAGCCAACCGAATTCTGATCATTTTTCATAACTCATATATCCATCTCTCTATCTATATCGTAATATTTATATTTATATTTTATATTTTAATTTTAATTTTAATCATAATTCTAATAATAAGGGTATGTTAGCGAATGTTGTAAGGGTGTAAGTCAAAATTCTGTCCGTGTAACGCTACGCTATTTTTAATCATTGTAAGTTATGTTCAACCTTTTTAATTTAATGTCTCGTAGCTAAGTTATTATTATGCTTATTTAAAACGAAGTAATCATGATGTTGGGCTAATTACTAAAATTGGGTAATTGGGCTTTGTACCATAATTGGGGTTTGGACAAAAGAATGACACTTGTGGAAATTAGACTATGGGCTATTAATGGGCTTTATATTTGTTTAACCAAATGATAGTTTGTTAATGTTAATATAAAGATTTACAATTGGGCGTCCCTATAAATTACCATATACACTCGATCGGACACGATGGGCGGGGTATTTATATGTACGAATAATCGTTCATTTAACCGGACACGGGAATGGATTAATAGCCACTAGAATAATTAAAACAGGGGTGAAATTATGTACAAGGACACTTGGTATAATTGATAACAAAATATTAAAACCTTGGGTTACACTCAGTCGACATCCTGGTGTAATTATTAAACAAAGTATTAAAATCTTGTTACAGTTTAAGTCCCCAATTAGTTGGAATATTTAACTTCGGGTATAAGGATAATTTGACGAGGACACTCGCACTTTATATTTATGACTGATGGACTGTTATGGATAAAAACCAGACGGACATATTAAATAATCCAGGACAAAGGACAATTAACCCATGGGTATAAAACTAAAATCAACACGTCAAACATCATGATTACGGAAGTTTAAATAAGCATAATTCTTTTATTTCATATTTAATTTCCTTTATTTTATATTTAATTACACTTCTAATTATCGCATTTTTATTGTTATTGTATTTAATTGCACTTTTAATTATCGTACTTTTTAATTATCGCAAGTTTATTTTATCGCACTTTTATTAATCGCAATTTCATTATCGTTATTTACTTTACGCTTTAAATTATGTCCTGTATTTATTTTTAATATTTTACATTTGGTTTTAACTGCGACTAAAGTTTTAAAATCGACAAACCGGTCATTAAACGGTAAAACCCCCCCTTTATAATAATAATATTACTTATATATATATTTGTATTTTTATAAAAGTAAACTAATATAGCGTTAAGCTTTGTTTAAAGATTTTCCCTGTGGAACGAACCGGACTTACTAAAAACTACACTACTGTATGATTAGATACACTGCCTATAAGTGTTGTAGCAAGGTTTAAGTATATCCATTCTCTAAATAAATAAATATCTTGTGTAAAATTCTATCGTATTTAATAGTATTTCTTGTAAAAATTTAATAGCTATTTTATATACACTCCGCTACCACATCAATATATCATATTAAGAGATATTCATACATGATAATATCATGATAATATAATAATTTAAAATCTCATTTGATATTATAAACATTGGGTTAACAACATTTAACAAGATCGTTAACCTAAAGGTTTCAAAACAACACTTACATGTAACGACTAACGATGACTTAACGACTCAGTTAAAATGTATATACATGTAGTGTTTTAATATGTATTTATACACTTTTGAAAGACTTCAATACACTTATCAAAATACTTCTACTTAACAAAAATGCTTACAATTACATCCTCGTTCAGTTTCATCAACAATTCTACTCGTATGCACCCGTATTCGTACTCGTACAATACACAGCTTTTAGATGTATGTACTATTGGTATATACACTCCAATGATCAGCTCTTAGCAGCCCATGTGATTCACCTAACACATGTGGGAACCATCATTTGGCAACTAGCATGAAATATCTCATAAAATTACAAAAATATGAGTAATCATTCATGACTTATTTACATGAAAACAAAATTACATATCCTTTATATCTAATCCATACACCAACGACCAAAAACACCTACAAACACTTTCATTCTTCAATTTTCTTCATCTAATTGATCTCTCTCAAGTTCTATCTTCAAGTTCTAAGTGTTCTTCATAAATTCTACAAGTTCTAGTTACATAAAATCAAGAATACTTTCAAGTTTGCTAGCTCACTTCCAATCTTGTAAGGTGATCATCCAACCTCAAGAAATCTTTGTTTCTTACAGTAGGTTATCATTCTAATACAAGGTAATAATCATATTCAAACTTTGGTTCAATTTCTATAACTATAACAATCTTATTTCAAGTGATGATCTTACTTGAACTTGTTTTCGTGTCATGATTCTGCTTCAAGAACTTCGAGCCATCCAAGGATCCGTTGAAGCTAGATCCATTTTTTTCTTTTCCAGTAGTTTTATCCAAGGAAATTAAGGTAGTAATGATGTTCATAACATCATTCGATTCATACATATAAAGCTATCTTATTCGAAGGTTTAAACTTGTAATCACTAGAACATAGTTTAGTTAATTCTAAACTTGTTCGCAAACAAAAGTTAATCCTTATAACTTGACTTTTAAAATCAACTAAACACATGTTATATATCTATATGATATGCTAACTTAATGATTTAAAACCTGGAAACACGAAAAACACCGTAAAACCGGATTTACGCCGTCGTAGTAACACCGCGGGCTGTTTTGGGTTAGTTAATTAAAAACTATGATAAACTTTGATTTAAAAGTTGTTATTCTGAGAAAATGATTTTTATTATGAACATGAAACTATATCCAAAAATTATGGTTAAACTCAAAGTGGAACTATGTTTTCTAAAATGGTCATCTAGACGTCGTTCTTTCGACTGAAATGACTACCTTTACAAAAACGACTTGTAACTTATTTTTCCGACTATAAACCTATACTTTTTCTGTTTAGATTCATAAAATAGAGTTCAATATGAAACCATAGCAATTTGATTCACTCAAAACGGATTTAAAATGAAGAAGTTATGGGTAAAACAAGATTGGATAATTTTTCTCATTTTAGCTACGTGAAAATTGGTAACAAATCTATTCCAACCATAACTTAATCAACTTGTATTGTATATTATATAATCTTGAGATACCATAGACACGTATACAATGTTTCGACCTATCATTTAGACACATCTATATATATTTCGGAACAACCATAGACACTCTATATGTGAATGTTGGAGTTAGCTATACAGGGTTGAGGTTGATTCCAAAATATATATAGTTTGAGTTGTGATCAATATTGAGATACGTATACACTGGGTCGTGGATTGATTTAAGATAATATTTATCGATTTATTTCTGTACATCTAACTGTGGACAACTAGTTGTAGGTTACTAACGAGGACAGCTGACTTAATAAACTTAAAACATCAAAATATATTAAAAGTGTTGTAAATATATTTTGAACATACTTTGATATATATATATATATATATATATATATATATATATATATATATATATATATATATATATATATATATATATATATATTGTTATAGGTTCGTGAATCAACCAGTGGCCAAGTCTTACTTCCCGATGAAGTAAAAATCTGTGAAAGTGAGTTATAGTCCCACTTTTAAAATCTAATATTTTTGGGATGAGAATACATGCAGGTTTTATAAATGATTTACAAAATAGACACAAGTACGTGAAACTACATTCTATGGTTGAATTATCGAAATCGAATATGCCCCTTTTTATTAAGTCTGGTAATCTAAGAATTAGGGAACAGACACCCTAATTGACGCGAATCCTAAATATAGATCTATTGGGCCTAACAAACCCCATCCAAAGTACCGGATGCTTTAGTACTTCAAAATTTATATCATATCCGAAGGGTGTCCCGGAATGATGGGGATATTCTTATATATGCATCTTGTTAATGTCGGTTACCAGGTGTTCACCATATGAATGATTTTTATCTCTATGTATGGGATGTGTATTGAAATATGAAATCTTGTGGTCTATTATTATGATTTGATATATATAGGTTAAACCTATAACTCACCAACATTTTTGTTGACGTTTTTAGCATGTTTATTCTCAGGTGATTATTAAGAGCTTCCGCTGTCGCATACTTAAATAAGGATGAGATTTGGAGTCCATGCTTGTATGATATTGTGTAAAAACTGCATTCAAGAAACTTATTTTGTTGTAACATATTTGTATTGTAAACCATTATGTAATGGTCGTTTGTAAACAGAATATTTTAGATTATCATTATTTGATAATCTACGTAAAGCTTTTTAAACCTTTATTGATGAAATAAAGGTTATGGTTTGTTTTTAAAATGAATGCAGTCTTTGAAAAACGTCTCATATAGAGGTCAAAACCTCGCAACGAAATCAATTAATATGGAACGTTTTTAATCAATAAGAACGGGACATTTCAGTTGGTATCCGAGCGTTGGTCTTAGAGAACCAGAATTTTACATTAGCGTATCTTATAGAGTTTGTTAGGATGCATTAGTGAGTCTGGACTTCGACCGTGTTTACTTGAAAAATGATTGATTAACAAATTTTGTTGAAAACTATATATTTTTAACATGTGAATATTATGTGATATATTAATCTCTTAACGCGATTGATATTATGTGATAGATGTCTACCTCTAGAACAAGTCCCATTGACTCACCTAATAATAATGAAGAGTCAAATGTAAATTGGAATGATTCGTGGACTGATTCACAAGTTCCCGAAGAGGAACCGGAAGAAGAATCGGAACCGGAAGAAGAATCGGAACCGGAAGAAGAATCGGAACCGGATGAAGAAATAGAACCGGTGGGGGAAATAATAAAACGGTTAAGTAAAAGAAAAGCCTCAACCAACCGACCAAGGTTAATTATGGTCAATGGTATTTCCGCCAGGAAGCAAAATATTAGGAGGATTACCAATTCTCCGATGAATCGGATTCCGACGAGAATTCCGATGATGTTATAGAAATTACCCCAACTGAATTTAAAAAGGCAAAAGAAAATAATAAGGGAAAGGGCATAAAATAGAGAAATCTAATTCCAACCCCGATGAACTTTATATGTATCGTCAACCCCCGAAGTCCTTAAGTTGTAACAATGATCCGGGAACCTCTAAACCACCAGGTTTTTCTAAACCAATGTGGAAAACGACGGCTCGTATTAGGGGAACATCATATATCCCTAGAAACTTGGTAAAACGAACCAAAACCGAAAGAAGAAGAAGAAACAAGCGAGTCGGAATAAGATAGTTGTATTCGTGTGGTGTAATATATGTTAATATAGTGTGCTTATGCTCTATGATATATGTAAAAATTGCTTGTATTAATAAGTATTTTTTTTTATGAATCTAACTCTTGTCTATTTTACAGTATAAAAACACAAAATGGATAGACAACCCAATATTTTAAGAGACCTACCCGGAGACATGATTGATGAAATCTTGTCTAGATTCGGTCAGAATTCTTCGGCACAACTATTTAAGGCGAGATCAGTTTGTAAGACATTCGAAGAACGTTCCAAGAATGCCTTGGTTTATAAAAGGCTTTCGTTCGAAAGATGGGGGATATCACATTGGGAAATCCATAAGTTACGATGTGTTTACTTTGACGCATATATTGCGGGGAACCCAAATGCTATTTTACGCAATGGGTTAAAGAATTATTTTGACTCAATATATCCGAATATTGGACTTCGTGATTTAGAAAAAGCGGCTAACATGCAACATAAAGAAGCATGTTATGCTTACGGATTAGTAATGTTCGCTTCTCACCAAAGTGTAACAAGAACATCGGGCTACAACTATTAAACAAAACGTTCCCACAAGTGATGGAGTCGGTAATTGGGGTAAGAAATGAGGTTTTTAGATTGTTACGGGACTGTTGGACATTACGTAACCCTCGTCCCTTTGATGACGTTACAACACGCTGTCTTATCAACGGCCATAACGGTTATGTTCCACAAGACCAAGGATGGGAAGTAAATCCTAGTAAACCAGAATGCATGACTTGTTCTGGACGTATGAATTACGTGTCTTTATTGCCTTTGCTGAACGACTTGTGTACTAGCTAGAATTATCTTCACAACCATCTTGTATCAAATTTATTGTGTGCTATATTTCATGCTATATGTAAAATAAGCGGTATTGTAAGTTTGTAAAATATTGTGTAAAAGTTTGAACGCGAAATATTATTATAATCAGTTTTTATATAGAATTGTAGTAGTTGAATTGTATATTAGCTACTAAGTATGAACTTAACGGGTAGGTACTACCCGAATTTAAACTTATAAAACGCTAATATGAAGAAAAAGCTTTATAAATGAGTCATATTATGCTACGAAATACTATTAACTACTCTTAATATTCTGTATGATTAACTTGTTCCATTTGACTATTTTGAAGGAAATGGCACCGACTACTCGACACACCGTGAATATGAATGAAGAGGAATTCCGTACTTTTCTAGCTTCAAACATAGCTGCAGTACAGGCTGCGCTACATACCAACAATATCTTGGATCTAGCAGTACAGGAAATCGTTGTAGGATGCACCTACAAAGAATTCACTGCCTGCAAACCTTTAGAATTTGATGGAACCGAAGGACCGATCGGATTGAAACGGTGGACCGAGAAGGTCGAATCGGTGTTTGCCATAAGTAAGTGTACTGAAGAGGACAAAGTGAAGTACGCTACGCATACCTTCACAGGTTCTGCGTTAACATGGTGGAATACCTATCTAGAGCAAGTGGGACAAGACGATGCGTACGCACTACCGTGGTCAGCATTCAAGCACTTGATGAACGAGAAGTACCGTCCCAGAACCGAGGTCAATAAGCTCAAGACAGAACTTAGAGGGTTACGAACCCAAGGATTTGATATTACCACGTACGAAAGACGATTCACAGAATTGTGCCTATTGTGTCCGGGAGCATTCGAAGATGAGGAAGAGAAGATCGACGCGTTTGTGAAAGGATTACCGGAAAGAATCCATGAAGATATAAGTTCACACGAGCCCGCCTCCATACAACAGGCATGTAGAATGGCTCACAAACTAGTGAACCAGATTGAAGAAAGAATTAAAGAACAGACTGCTGAAGAGGCCAATGTGAAGCAAGTCAAAAGAAAGTGGGAGGAAAACGGTGATAAGAATCACCAATACAACAACAACAGCAATTACAACAATAATCGCAACAATTATCCCAACAATCGCAACATCAATCGCAACTACAACAAACGGCCAACAACAATAACAACAACAACAACAACAACAACAACAACAACAACAACAACAACAACAACAACAACAACAACAACAACAACAACAACAACAACAACAACAACAACAACAACAACAACAACAACAACAAGAAGAACAACAACAACAACAACAACAACAAGAACAACAACAACAACAACAACAACAACAACAACAACAACAACAACAACAACAACAACAACAACAACAACAACAACAACAACAACAACAACAACAACAACAACAACAACAACAACAACAACAACAACAACAACAACAACCAACAACAACAACAACAACAGCAACTACAAAAATCATCCCAACAACAATAATAACCGCAACAACAACAACAATCAGAAGCAGCTATGCCAAAGGTGTGAAAAGTATCACTCGGGGTTCTGCACCAAATTTTGCAACAAGTGTAAAAGAAATGGTCATAGCGCGGTGAAGTGTGAGGTCTACGGACCAGGGGTTAATAGAACGAAAGGAACAAATGGTGTCGAAACGAGTAATGGCGGAGCAAGTAGTGTCGGAGCAAGTTATGCCAATGTAGTTTGTTATAAATGTGGAAAACCGGGCCACATTATTAGAAATTGCCCGAACCAGGAGAACACGAATGGACAAGGCCGCGGAAAAGTTTTCAATATTAATGCGGCAGAGGTACAGGAAGACCCGGAGCTTGTTACGGGTACGTTTCTTATTGACAATAAATCTGCTTACGTTTTATTTGATTCGGGTGCGGATAGAAGCTATATGAGTAGAGATTTTTGTGCTAAATTAAGTTGTCCATTGACGCCTTTGGATAGTAAATTTTTACTCGAATTAGCAAATGGTAAATTAATTTCAGCAGATAATATATGTCGGAATCGAGAAATTAAACTGGTTAGCGAAACATTTAAGATTGACTTGATACCAGTAGAGCTAGGGAGTTTTGATGTGATAATCGGTATGGACTGGTTGAAAGAAGTGAAAGCAGAGATCGTTTGTTACAAAAATGCAATTCGCATTATACGAGAAAAAGGAAAACCCTTAATGGTGTACGGAGAAAAGGGCAACACGAAGCTACATCTTATTAGTAATTTGAAGGCACAAAAACTAATAAGAAAAGGTTGCTATGCTGTTCTAGCACACGTCGAGAAAGTACAAACTGAAGAAAAGAGCATCAATGATGTTCCCATTGCAAAAGAATTTCCCGATGTATTTCCGAAAGAATTACCGGGATTACCCCCACATCGATCCGTTGAATTTCAAATAGATCTTGTACCAGGAGCTGCACCAATAGCTCGTGCTCCTTACAAACTCGCACCCAGCGAGATGAAAGAACTGCAAAGCCAATTACAAGAACTTTTAGAGCGTGGTTTCATTCGACCAAGCACATCACCGTGGGGAGCTCCTGTTTTGTTTGTCAAGAAGAAAGATGGTACATTCAGGTTGTGTATCGACTACCGAGAGTTGAACAAACTTACCATCAAGAACCGCTACCCACTACCGAGAATCAACGACTTATTTGATCAACTACAAGGCTCGTCTGTTTATTCAAAGATTGACTTACGTTCCGGGTATCATCAAATGAGGGTGAAAGAAGATGATATTCCAAAGACTGCTTTCAGAACACGTTACGGTCATTACAGTTTATGGTCATGCCGTTTTGGTTTAACTAATGCACCAGCTGTGTTCATGGACCTTATGAACCGAGTGTGTGGACCATACCTTGACAAGTTTGTCATTGTTTTCATTGATGACATACTTATTTACTCAAAGAATGACCAAGAACACGGTGAACATTTGAGAAAGGTGTTAGAAGTATTGAGGAAGGAAGAATTGTACGCTAAGTTTTCAAAGTGTGCATTTTGGTTGGAAGAAGTTCAATTCCTCGGTCACATAGTGAACAAAGAAGGTATTAAGGTGGATCCGGCAAAGATAGAAACTGTTGAAAAGTGGGAAACCCCAAAAACTCCGAAACACATACGCCAGTTTTTAGGACTAGCTGGTTACTACAGAAGGTTCATCCAAGACTTTTCCAGAATAGCAAAACCCTTGACTGCATTAACGCATAAAGGGAAGAAATTTGAATGGAAGGATGAACAAGAGAAAGCGTTTCAGTTATTGAAGAAAAAGCTTACTACGGCACCTATATTGTCATTGCCTGAAGGGAATGATGATTTTGTGATTTATTGTGACGCATCAAAGCAAGGTCTCGGTTGTGTATTAATGCAATGAACGAAGGTGATTGCTTATGCGTCTAGACAATTGAAGATTCACGAACAAAATTATACGACGCATGATTTGGAATTAGGCGCGGTTGTTTTTGCATTAAAGACTTGGAGGCACTACTTATATGGGGTCAAAAGTATTATATATACCGACCACAAAAGTCTTCAACACATATTTAATCAGAAACAACTGAATATGAGGCAGCGTAGGTGGATTGAATTGTTGAATGATTATGACTTTGAGATTCGTTACCACCCGGGGAAGGCAAATGTGGTAGCCGATGCCTTGAGCAGGAAGGACAGAGAACCCATTCGAGTAAAATCTATGAATATAATGATTCATAATAACCTTACTACTCAAATAAAGGAGGCGCAACAAGGAGTTTTAAAAGAGGGAAATTTAAAGGATGAAATACCCAAAGGATCGGAGAAGCATCTTAATATTCGGGAAGACGGAACCCGGTATAGGGCTGAAAGGATTTAGGTACCAAAATTTGGAGATATGAGAGAAATGGTACTTAGAGAAGCTCATAAAACCAGATACTCAATACATCCTGGAACGGGGAAGATGTACAAGGATCTCAAGAAACATTTTTGGTGGCCGGGTATGAAAGCCAATGTTGCTAAATACGTAGGAGAATGTTTGACGTGTTCTAAGGTCAAAGCTGAGCATCAGAAACCATCAGGTCTACTTCAACAACCCGAAATCCTGGAATGGAAATGGAAAAACATTACCATGGATTTCATCACTAAATTGCCAAGGACTGCAAGTGGTTTTGATACTATTTGGGTAATAGTTGATCGTCTCACCAAATCAGCACACTTCCTACCAATAAGAGAAGATGACAAGATGGAGAAGTTAGCATGACTGTATTTGAAGGAAGTCGTCTCCAGACATGGAATACCAATCTCTATTATCTCTGATAGGGATGGCAGATTTATTTCAAGATTCTGGCAGACATTACAGCAAGTATTAGGAACTCGTCTAGACATGAGTACTGCCTATCATCCACAAACTGATGGGCAGAGGGAAAGGACGATACAAATGCTTGAAGACATGCTACGAGCATGTGTTATTGATTTCGGAAACAGTTGGGATCGACATCTACCGTTAGCAGAATTTTCCTACAATAACAGCTACCATTCAAGCATTGAGATGGCGCCGTTTGAAGCACTTTATGGTAGAAAGTGCAGGTCTCCGATTTGTTGGAGTGAAGTGGGGGATAGACAGATTACGGGTCCGGAGATTATACAAGAAACTACCGAGAAGATCATCCAAATTCAACAACGGTTGAAAACCGCCCAAAGTCGACAAAAGAGCTACGCTGACATTAAAAGAAAAGATATAGAATTTGAAATTGGAGAGATGGTCATGCTTAAAGTTGCACCTTGGAAAGGCGTTGTTCGATTTGGTAAACGAGGGAAATTAAATCCAAGGTATATTGGACCATTCAAGATTATTGATCGTGTGGGACCAGTAGCTTACCGACTTGAGTTACCTCAACAACTCGCGGCTGTACATAACACTTTCCACGTCTCGAATTTGAAGAAATGTTTTGCTAAAGAAGATCTCACTATTCCGTTAGATGAAATCCAAATCAACGAAAAACTCCAATTCATCGAAGAACCCGTCGAAATAATGGATCGTGAGGTTAAAAGACTTAAGCAAAACAAGATACCAATTGTTAAGGTTCGATGGAATGCTCGTAGAGGACCCGAGTTCACCTGGGAGCGTGAAGATCAGATGAAGAAGAAATACCCGCATCTATTTCCAGAAGATTCGTCAACACCTTCAACAGCTTAAAATTTCGGGACGAAATTTATTTAACGGGTAGGTACTGTAGTGACCCGAACTTTTCCATGTTTATATATATTAATTGAGATTGATATTTACATGATTAAATGTTTCCAACATGTTAAGCAATCAAACTTTTTAAGACTTGGTTAATTGAAATATATTTCATATAGACAATTGACCACCCAAGTTGACCGGTGATTCACGAACGTTAAAACTTGTAAAAACTATATGATGACATATATATGGATATATATATAATTAACATGATACTATGATAAGTAAACATATCATTAAGTATATTAACAATGAACTACATATGTAAAAACAAGACTACTAACTTAATGATTTTTAAACGAGACATATATGTAACGATTATCGTTGTAAAGACATTTAATGTATATATATCATATTAAGAGATATTCATACATGATAATATCATGATATCATGATAATATAATAATTTAAAATCTCATTTGATATTATAAACATTGGGTTAACAACATTTAACAAGATCGTTAACCTAAAGGTTTCAAAACAACACTTACATGTAACGACTAACGATGACTTAACGACTCAGTTAAAATGTTTATACATGTAGTGTTTTAATATGTATTTATACACTTTTGAAAGACTTAAATACACTTATCAAAATACTTCTACTTAACAAAAATGCTTACAATTACATCCTCGTTCAGTTTCATCAACAATTCTACTCGTATGCACCCGTATTCGTACTCGTACAATACACAGCTTTTAGATGTATGTACTATTGGTATATACACTCCAATGATCAGCTCTTAGCAGCCCATGTGTGTCACCTAACATATGTGGGAACCATCATTTGGCAACTAGCATGAAATATCTCATAAAATTACAAAAATATGAGTAATCATTCATGACTTATTTACATGAAAACAAAATTACATATCCTTTATATCTAATCCATACACCAACGACTAAAAACACCTAAAAACACTTTCATTCTTCAATTTTCTTCATCTAATTGATCTCTCTCAAGTTCTATCTTCAAGTTCTAAGTGTTCTTCATAAATTCTACAAGTTCTAGTTACATAAAATCAAGAATACTTTCAAGTTTGCTAGCTCACTTCCAATCTTGTAAGGTGATCATCCAACCTCAAGAAATCTTTTTTTCTTATAGTAGGTTATCATTCTAATACAAGGTAATAATCATATTCAAACTTTGGTTCAATTTCTATAACTATAACAATCTTATTTCAAGTGATGATCTTACTTGAACTTGTTTTCGTGTCATGATTCTGCTTCAAGAACTTCGAGCCATCCAAGGATCCGTTGAAGCTAGATCCATTTTTCTCTTTTCCAGTAGGTTTATCCAAGGAAATTAAGGTAGTAATGATGTTCATAACATCATTCGATTCATACATATAAAGCTATCTTATTCGAAGGTTTAAACTTGTAATCACTAGAACATAGTTTAGTTAATTCTAAACTTGTTCGCAAACAAAAGTTAATCCTTCTAACTTGACTTTTAAAATCAACTAAACACATGTTCTATATCTATATGATATGCTAACTTAATGATTTAAAACCTGGAAACACGAAAAACACCGTAAAACCGGATTTACGCCGTTGTAGTAACACCGCGGGCTGTTTTGGGTTAGTTAATTAAAAACTATGATAAACTTTGATTTAAAAGTTGTAATTCTGAGAAAATGATTTTTATTATGAACATGAAACTATATCCAAAAATTATGGTTAAACTAAAAGTCGAACTATGTTTTCTAAAATGGTCATCTAGACGTCGTTCTTTCAACTGAAATGACTACCTTTACAAAAACGACTTGTAACTTATTTTTCCGACTATAAACCTATACTTTTTCTGTTTAGATTCATAAAATAGAGTTCAATATAAAACCATAGCAATTTGATTCACTCAAAACGGATTTAAAATGAAGAAGTTATGGGTAAAACAAGATTGGATAATTTTTCTCATTTTAGCTACGTGAAAATTGGTAACAAATCTATTCCAACCATAACTTAATCAACTTGTATTTTATATTATGTAATCTTGAGATACCATAGACATGTATACAATGTTTCAACCTATCATGTCGACACATCTATATATATTTCGGAACAACCATAGACACTCTATATGTGAATGTTGGAGTTAGCTATACAGGGTTGAGGTTGATTCCAAAATATATATAGTTTGAGTTATGATCAATACTGAGATACGTATACACTGGGTCGTGGATTGATTCAAGATAATATTTATCGATTTATTTCTGTACATCTAACTGTGGACAACTAGTTGTAGGTTACTAACGAGGACAGCTGACTTAATAAACTTAAAACATCAAAATATATTAAAAGTGTTGTAAATATATTTTGAACATACTTTGATATATATGTATATATTGTTATAGGTTCGTGAATCAACCAGTGGCCAAGTCTTACTTCCCGACGAAGTAAAAATCTGTGAAAGTGAGTTATAGTCCCACTTTTAAAATCTAATATTTTTGGGATGAGAATACATGCAGGTTTTATAAATGATTTACAAAATAGACACAAGTACGTGAAACTACATTCTATGGTTGAATTATCGAAATTGAATATGCCCCTTTTTATTAAGTCTGGTAATCTAAGAATTAGGGAACAGACACCCTAATTGACGCGAATCCTAAAGATAGATCTATTGGGCCTAACAAACCCCATCCAAAGTACCGGATGCTTTAGTACTTCGAAATTTATATCATATCCGAAGGGTGTCCCTGAATGATGGGGATATTCTTATATATGCATCTTGTTAATGTCGGTTACCAGGTGTTCACCATATGAATGATTTTTATCTCTATGTATGGGATGTGTATTAAAATATGAAATCTTGTGGTCTATTATTATGATTTGATATATATAGGTTAAACCTATAACTCACCAACATTTTTGTTGATGTTTTAAGCATGTTTATTCTCAGGTGATTATTAAGAGCTTCCGCTGTCGCATACTTAAATAAGGACGAGATTTGGAGTCCATGCTTGTATGATATTGTGTAAAAACTGCATTCAAGAAACTTATTTTGTTGTAACATATTTGTATTGTAAACCATTATGTAATGGTCGTGTGTAAATAGAATATTTTAGATTATCATTATTTGATAATCTACGTAAAGCTTTTTAAACCTTTATTGATGAAATAAAGGTTATGGTTTGTTTTAAAATGAATGCAGTCTTTGAAAAACGTCTCATATAGAGGTCAAAACCTCGCAACGAAATCAATTAATATGGAACGTTTTTAATAAATAAGAACGGGACATTTTATACGGGAGACAGGTCCATCATTCCTCGGCCTATCACGTTCTGCCTCCAACCCAGCAACCCTGGCAGTCAAGGCTGTTATCAGTCGCTCCATGTCGAAGAACCTTGCTTCGGTCTCGTACATATAAGTGTGTATGGATGTAACCCTTGAGTCCAACCTGTCGAGATCATCAGGATGGGGGTATGTCCTCGCAACATCACTCAAAGCATTAACATGATCAATTACATTCCTGTTTCGATTAGTATGAATCAGATCCAACTCATAAAGATTAACGGGATAGTTAGGCATCTGGTGTGGAGCAGGTGCTGGTGCATGAGCAGGTGCATTGGCATCAGCCACACTTGAATTGCTGCTATTTCCAGAATTCCGTGACATCTATCTCACAAGACAAGAACACATATAAAGCAGGTTAGCCAAACAAATAACGTTAGTCATAAAGTACTCATATAATGACTAAGTCCCGGTCGTAGTCTAGATTCACTAAAGTGTCCTAATGACCAAATCAGACACACTAATGCAAGTCCTAGTTTCCCTACGAACCGTTAGCTCTGATACCATCTTTAACACCCCGCCAAATTACCATCTGACGGCGCGTTAATCAAGGTCCCACAGTTAACAGTTACGCCCTCTATATGAGACGTTTAAAGCAATCGCATTTAATTTTATTAAAAATTGACTTCAAAACATAAGTCAATAAACTCCAAAATAGAAACACTGTTGTGATCGTAACCACAAGCCAACAATATTTAAACAGTTACAAAAGTTTTAAATGCGAAAGTAATTAATGTTCTTTAAATAATATGCTGACTCCACGGCCAGACCATGCAGCAAACACAGCGGAAGTCTACCTCTTAAGGACCTGAGAATAAAACACGCAAAAACAGGTCAACAAATAATGTTGGTGAATCTACAGGTTTAAAGTAATGTAACAGTGTCTGAAAACAGTTATCAGAAAAATAGTTTAATTTCCTTGACCACGAGATTTTACAAGTACAACTCCAAGTTGCGAAACGTTTGCATAATCTATGAGCACCTGAATACTAGCAATGACCCGAGTATAGAATCCACTATACCCGTCTTTACCTCATAAAATGTTATACACTTGTTCGAGTGTCTTAATGTTCAAAGTAAATGCACCACAGTTTTTATAGCGGGTGAGGTTGTCAACCTAACGGATCCGTCCATCTAAATTGTGCCTACACCGATGGTATTTAAAGTATTCAAGCTAGAGGCTTTTTGAACAAACTCAATATGCATATATAGTACTCATGTCAATACAAAAGCATTTGATAATGTAAGTATAACAGCATGTATTCTCATCCCTGAAAAACATGTAAAAAGCGGGACTGTAGACTCACCTTGAATAAAGCTCGGATTGAAAAGTGGACAAATAACTTGTATGGTTTAGTGCCGAGTAATGCAACCTAAGTATACGTATTCATGTTGGTCAACATATATGTCTTAAGCAACTGTGGTTTCATATTGTAAGTTATCTTATTGCTCGACTCGACGCTTTTCAAAGTAAAAGTCAACATATATTCAACTAGATCATGCAAGTCAAACAAAGTCAACCAAAGTCAAACCAAAAGTCAAACTTGGTCAAAGTAGTCAAATGAGGTCAACATCAGCAGGTTCATGTCAAATGTTGGTCAACATGTCAAACAACACGTTTTAGGTCATACATGGTCAATTTCACAATTTCAGTTTATCGTTGTGCACAAAGTTCATGTACATGTAGCAAACTAAGCATATTATCTCATAGTACAAAATTCATACAAACATGGCAAACTCCAGATCATAAGTATACTCAAAATCAATTCCAAAAAGTCTAGCCAGGGTCTCATACGATAATTAAAAGTCAGGAATCAGAAGGGATATATTTATGGTTTGCCAAGTCAGTTTCTGACAGCACACTGATTTCATTTTGGCTATAACCGGAGCTAGGGACATGAAATTGATACAAGACCAGTGGAATTGGTTCAAGGACAAGTTAAACTAACACATATCAAAAATCGAGCAATTTTTGTTTAGCCAATTTGTACAGACTAACCGATCTTTACTGATCTATCAGTTTTGGACAGTAACTAGACATGTCAACTTATCAAACTTATAACTCATGGCAATTAACATTTTCAGATGTTAACATGCAAATGAAATATGTCAAGGAACATATGAAATAACATAATCCAGAAGATCAAAGCCTCAATCAAATTCTAGTCCACTCTAGGTAATTATTTCTAGCATTAAAACAGTTTCGGTACACTTTAACGTATGAATCTTCGTTTAAACATATCGGGAGCATTACAAAAGCTTTTGATGCAATTCTTAAGTCTAACATGCATGATTTTTCACAAGAATTACAGTAGTACACTTTTCATTAGCTAATTCAATAAACACATATCTCAGAGAATTCGGATTTCAATTATAAACTAGTCAAAACTTCGATTTAGCATATCTTAAGCATACGGTAACGAAATCAAGTGAAATCAAAGCCTAAAGTTAATAGTTTTTCGAAAGCTAAACATCTAAACATGTTAAATGATCAGATCAAATGTCAGCTCTCATCAGATCCTTGAAATACAATTTGTTTTTCATGTAAACAATATCAATTGATTCAAATTAACGACTAACAACGAGTAATAACACAATCAATTGAGCACTAGACTTGACTACACTATGTAATTGAATAAAATTAGATTTAATTGAATTGGGATCAGTGTAATTATACCTCAAAACATAATTTGTGTATACTAGCGCGTAGAGAACGACGATCGGAGAAAGATTGATCAACGAGTAAGAGCAAACAAGCAAGTTTGATGGTTGATTTGTGTGTGTGTTTGAAGTGAAGAAGAAGAGAGGGAGGAGGAATGAGCTGCACTCTTGTGGATGTATGATAGAATGAGAGTGTAATAATTATCTAGACAATTATCTAGTTAGTCATTTAGTGCTTAAAACTAAAAGTCAACAAACATGAGCTTAAAACTAATAGTCAACATGCATGGGCCTAAAACTAATAGTCAACATGCATGGGCTACTCATGAGATCAATGATGATGATGTATGAGGTCATGGACATGTGGCCTCGGGCTCGGGTCTCGGCTCGTTTTGCGTAAAAGCTTGTACTCGTGGTCCGTTTCAAGTGCCGTTTAGTCGTACCGAAGGCCCGGAACGCTAAACCGATCGTTAAAACGCAATCAAACGTTTAATTTATTAAAAACCCAATAAATTAAATATTAAAAAAAAGTTAATAATTAATAAATTAATTATTAAGATAAACCCGAGCGTTTCGTTGCTCGAAAAGCAGTTATCAAAACCGTATCATTTTTATCGTATTTCTTTATCTGAAATGTTTATTCGCATTAATATCAACCCATATTAATTATTGTAACCCTCCAAGGATCAAGTATTTATTTATTACACATAAACGCATAAAATTCAAGTAATCGCCGTTAAATTAATTAACAGAAAGTTAACGGAAGTGACGGGAAAAGCAGGGTTGTTACAACGTGGCTCCTTCGAAGTTCCTAACGTCTCTAATACTCCCCCAAGGATGTGGAAGTTCTTTTCGTTTTCCTTTGCTCACTCATCAAATAAGTAACGCGTCTATTTTGTCTCTTTGAAGTTCGAGTCCAATATCGTACGTGTATTGAATTCACACGCACATCAACCATATACATATCTCCCCCACAATGATGCTTGCACGAAGAAAAAGCGTCATTGTTTAAATTGGTAGATGTAGCCGGCAAATCTCCAAAATATCGTAAACAACGCGTATGAGAAAAGCTGTGTGAATCGGAGCCTCAAAAGTAGTGGAAAAATAAGTTTTGGAGGGCCAGATTCGGTAAGGGACCAGTTCTGAATATTCTGATAAACTGCAGGGCCAAAACTGTCAAAATTGTAGCCAGGTTCGGTAAAGGACTGCCCTTGCAACATTTTGAAACCTTCCAGGGACTAAAACTGAAACTAATGAGGTTTCCAAGTCAGATTCGGTAATGGGTCTTGTGTTAGATTCGGTTAGGCCCCATAAAAGTGGAACAAGGCCATGATGAATCTAGTAGGCCCAATAGAAAATTAGATTTGGTTACATAACCAATATTGAGGCCCAATAAGCAAATTCGATTAGGCTGTACAGAAGGCCAGAAGCCCAATATTGTGTGAGAATCAAAATCATCATCACAAATCACAAGCCAAATACCGAATCAGTTTCCATGTAATCTACCGAAGCAAGAACCGAAAGTTGCCATACCGAATGTGATTCAACAGATGTTCATTGTGAGAATCCAATCTCCATAAATCAAAACAATTCGACACTGAAATTGATTGAAAGCACTTTCAAATGCAGCGACTATCATCATCAATGAAGATTTAATATCGAAACAGCAACAATAATGGATTGGGCAAATTGCCCAGAAAGGTAACATAAAAGTAATTTTTTCCCAATAAAGAGTATATCAATTTTTTCTTTGCCCATAAAGGAGTTTGATTTCAATTTAGCGCGTAAAAGGGTGCCTGATTGAAAAATGGTGCAAATTGAGGTAAAAATCGACACTTGGCTTTTTTATTTTATTTTTTTTATCCATGTGTATTTTCATGTCATTTTTTTGTAATTTTTTATTTACATGTCATATTTTTGTATTTTTTTATTTACATTTCATTTTTTTCTTTAAAATATCTTTTTGTATTGTTTGCTTTCATCAAAACATTATGAACAAATAAAACAGAGTATGAACACAATGAACAATGGAGGTTTCAAACAAAAGAGTATCTGAGTAATACTAGCTAACAAATCAAACATAACTAATTTCTTGGACAAATCCCTACTAGATACAATAAGAAACGATGAGATACAATAAAAAAAAAAAAAAAAAAAAAAAGATACAATAAGATACAAAAGACTGTCTATATACAACAATAGTCATAACACAGAATCTCATAATGTTTGGTTTACAAGCTTAACTTATCAAATTACAACTCCTATAATTACCTCAATAGATCTAAATCTTATAGCTTGAAATAAAATCACATCTTGTCGAAGAAGCCATGATCGGAGACTGTGATGGTGGCGGAAAAACCGAGGAAGATGACCGGAGAAGATGAATCGATGATGATGAACATTGAATCGATGAGTATGAAGACAATCAATTGATAATAATGAAGATGATCAATAGATGATATTATAGATCTAAGGTTTCTTCGGGCAGATCTAATGTTTTACTGAAATTAAAATATAGAAAATAGAAATAGAAAATGACTTGAAATTCTAAAAACTAAAAATGCTACTGTCATTAAATGTCAAACATGACATGGAAATACACATAGATAAAGAAATAAAATTAAAAAAGCCACATGTCAATTTTTACCTCAATTTGCACTATTTTCCAATTAAATACTTTTTTAGGCAAATCAAACACACTTATGGACAAAGAAAAAACGAAGATACCCTTTATTGAAAAAAAATAATTTTTATGTTACTTTCTAGGCAATTTGCGCTAATGGATTTGAAGCGATGAACAGTGAGCTTGAACTTGAAGATGAACATAAAATCGATTTTGAGTTTCGGTCACTTTCATAGAACAATTCCTTTATGAAAAGTGCTTGAAATCCTTCCGACAATGCTCGAAAATCATCATCTCTAACAGAAACTTCATATAACTCACGAATTTGAAGAATCAAAAATAGTTGACTTTTGCACATGAAGCTTTGACTCTGAAATTCGAAATCAATTCTTTGAATTAAGATTCGAGATTTTGCACACAGCTACACGAAGCTATTACTCACAACTCTACATTATTACTTTTGTTCAGATCGGTCGGAATTGTTCCGGAGCTCAAGACGTCATGAGTATTCGAACTAAGACGAACACGAGATGAATCATGATGAATCTGAATATGAAACTGATTTTTGATGATCATCGAGTGTTCTAATGATGATCGAAAAGACAAATCTGAGCTCAAGTTTCATTCATAACCTCTAATTTATAGATGTACAAATCGGTGTAGTGTAGCGGTTATGAAGATGAAGTTTAACAAGCCGTACTGTAGCAGCAGCAAAAGACGATTTGAATTTGATATTGATCTTCTGAGATAGGATAACGTATAGTGAATTGATCATTGTGATGTAAGATCAGATAATGATTTTTGGATTTTAAGGTGTTTGGTGAATTTGTGGTTGAATGTGTACGAGTACAGTAGCTAGAAAGAATGATGAATATGAATTTGATATTTTATGTAGTGATTTTATTTTCTGAATATAAAATGAATTCAGAAGTGTATGATAAAGGATTTGTGTTTTGGATTGGAGTTGTTGTGATTTGAAATATGAGATTCGGTAATGTGTAAAAAAAAAAATAAGATTCGGTCCGAAAATTTTTTGTGAAATTTTGTGAAAAAATTTTTGGTGATCTTCATATCTTCATTATGAAGGATTGAAGATTTGGTTTAAGGTAGGTTGAAGATGTATGTGTTTTGTATATGAAGGTGGAGGAAAAACATTCATCAATCTTCATAGGATCGCCTTCGTTTCTTTGAAGGTTAGGCTCTGAAACCAAATGATAGGTCAGATCATGTTGAGATTGGAAGATATGACAAGTTAGAATGAGATTCGGTAAGTAAGAAGAAGACTTGGTAAGAGAGAGATTCGATAAAATTTACATTCCACAGCTTCTAGAACTCAGTTACAATACAATGGCTATCTAATTAGGACTACATAGGCCTTTCAAAAAAAAAAAAAATTAGGACTACATAGGTTCCTTATATAGCCATCTTCTAAGGAACCTTCATTTAAGCATGTTTCACATTAACACTATACAACTTCGGGGTCCTAACACCTTTATTATTTCTTTGTTGGTTACTCAACTTGTCCATTTCCTTAGGGATGATAAACTAATGTAAAGATTTGCTTAATTTGCAACCTTTCGCAGAAATCTGGGAAGATTCCTTCTGCGAACTGTTTTCCGTTATCTAAGACGATTTCTGAGGAATTCCAAATCTGCAAATGATGTGTTCCCAGACGATTTTTTCGATATCTTTTCCCGTGGTTTTCTTCAACGGTTTTGCTTCGACCCATTTGGTGAAGTAGTCTACTGCTACCACTAAGAACAAAACTCCTCTCAGGGCTGCAGTTAGCGGTATGACGATATCTATTCCCCATTTGGCAAAAGGCCATGCCGAGAGTACCGAGATTAGATCTTTTTGGGCTGCTTGGGGATGTTTGCATATATCTGGCAGGACTCACATGCGTGGAGGGCAACGACTTTATCTTGGTGCATAGTTGGCAAGTAGTATCCCAGCCTCATTATCTTAGCCACAATGGATCTAGGTCCAGCATGGAAACCACATACCCATTTGTGCATTTCTTGGATGATGATAAATGCTTGGCCTGGCCCCACACGTCGCAGCCAAGGTGTTAGGAAGGACTTCCTATAAAGCCTATCATTCAACAGTTTGTACGAGGGTGCTATGATTCTGATCTTTCTGGCTTTATTTTTGTCTGCGGGTAGGAGGCCAGATTTCAGGTATTCTTTCAGTGGTTTCATCCATGTGTTGTCTTCGTCTGGAATGAGATCATTTACTTCTTTCTCTTCGATTGACCTTTGTCCTAAGGTTTCCACCAGGACTTCCTTGGCGAGGTGCTCGAAGGTTATGGAAGCAAGTTTACTTAAAGCGTCGGCTTTCTTGTTTTGGCTTCGCCTCACATGCTCAATCACGAAGCTTCTGAACTACTCAGCTAGTTCCCTTACTCTTGATAAATACTTTCGTATTGTAGGATGTCTCGCTTCAAATGTTCCGGATACTTAATTGGCAACGAGCTGTGAGTCGACGTAGGCTTTTATGTGCCTAATATTCATTTCTTTGGCGAGTCTCAATCCGGCGAGTAGTGCTTTGTATTCTACTTCGTTGTTAGTGGTGCTGAATTCGAAGCGTAATGTGTAGGTATATTCTTTTCCTTCAGGACTTACCAACATGAGACCGGCCCCTGATCCTTCGGAGCTAGAAGCTCTGTCAGTGAATAATTTCCACTCTTCTAGTTCATTTGCTGGAGTGATAACTTGAATCGAAGTTGTTCCCGTTTCTTCGCCTGTTATTTCCGCGATGAAGTCAGTCAACACCTGCCCCTTGATTGAGTGCCTTATCTAGAATTCGATTTCATGTTCCCCTAGCTCGATGGCCCATTTAGCCATTCTGCCCGATTTCTCGGGTTTCATGAGCACTTGCTTGATTTGCTTATCCGTCAAGACAATGATCGAATGTGCTTCGAAATATCTTCGGAGTTTACGTGCTGTGTGCACTAGTGCTAGTGTAAGCTTTTCGAGCTCCGAATAGTTGATCTCAGCCCCTTGTAATGTCCTACTGACGAAGTATATCGGAATCTGACAGCGTGTTCTTTCTGCCACCAACACAGCGCTGATGCTTTCTTTAGAAGATGTCAGGTATACATACAGAGTTTCTCCTTGTACCAGGGAGGTGAGAGTTGGGAGGTTAGAGATATGTGCTTTCATTTCGTTGAAAGCTTGATCGGTTTCCGCTATCCATGTGATCTTTTTCTTTCCCAAGCATTCCTTCAGTATCTTGAAAAAGGGTAACTGCCTTTCTGCTCCTTTTGACAAGAAGCGGCTGAGCGATGCCAGCTTTCCGTTCAGGCTTTGAATCTTTTTTAGGGTTGTCGGAGCTTTGAGTTCTTTGATTTTGTTGACCTTCTCCGGGTTAGCTTGAATCCCCTTTTGTGTGATATAATACCCGAGAAACTTTCCTTCTTCCAATCCGAAGGAACATTATTTAGGGTTCAACTTAATGTTTATGGCCCGAAGGGTATCGAACGTTTCCTGAATATCTGCCAGAAATTGGTTTCTTCGATACTTTTGATTACCATGTCATCAACGTAGGCTTCCAGGTTCCTCCCAAGATGTTTGTGGAATGCCTTGTCTACAAGCCTTTGGTATGTGTTCCCAGCATTTTTCAGACCAAAGGGCATCTTTTGATAGCATAAAATACCCTTGCTAGTGTAGAAAGATGTTTTTTCTTTGTCCTCCTCAGCCATCTGAATTTGGTGGTACCCTTTGTAGGCATCCAAAAAAACACTTCAGTTTGAACGCGTTTAGAGACTCAACTTTCCAATCTATTTCTGGAAGTGGGTAGCAATCCTTCGGGCAAGCTTTATTGATATTGGTAAAGTCAACGCACATTCGCTATCCTCTGTCTGACTTTTTTACCATAACCGGATTGGCGACCCATGTTGGATATTCCGCTTCCCTGATGATCCCTGCTTTGAGTAGCTCATCTACTTCCTTGCAGGCCGCTTCATCTATTTCTGAGGCCAAGTTTCTCTTCTTTTGATGGATTGGCTCCAGGTGTTTATGTTCATTGAGCCGATGCTCGGTGACGATTTCTTTCCCTTGGATGTTGAGAACCCTTGGTATTCCTGCCATGTCTCCGTATTCCCATGCAGAGATATCTAAGTTGGCTTGGAGAAGCTTTCGTAACTTGGTTTTTAATTCCGGAGATAATTGCTTTCCAATAGTGATTTGTTGTTCAGGGAACATAGGGTTGATTGACACCTTCTCTTCCTGAGGTAATTCTTCGTTCTCTTCGAATATGCATTCTCCGGGGCCCTATATCGTATCTATTATAGCCATGACTACTTTGCTTCGGTCATATGTTGAGGTTAAAGTTGCTATCCCTTCGGCCGTGTGGAATTTAACCAACTGATGTACCGTTGATATGATGATCCCCATTTTCATCATTGAGATTCTCCCTAGAAGAATATTATGTTGAGAGCTGGATCGTACCACCATGAAGTCTAGTGTTTCCATTCTTGTCATTGGTGGATTACCAATGATGAAATCAAGGTCAATCTCTTCGATCGGCCATCACCTTTCTCCGGAAAAACCCACCAATGGCACTCTTGGTGGCATCAAGCGAGCTTTGATTCCGGGGCTAAGTTGTTCAAAGCAATGCTCATACATAATATCACAGGATTTTCCACTATCGAGATAGACCCTATGCACTTCTCTGCTAAAGATTTACCCATTGATGGTGACGGGCAAATCTGACGGGGTGATGGTGTCTAATGCTGGGAAAGATATTTCTTCCCACTCGATGACATGGTTAGGTCTCTCCCTCTTGTAGCATCTTTGTGACTCTACAACGAAGAAACTATCAATAGCTAAGATTGCCTTGCCCAAGATCGGCTTCTTATCTTCGATAACCGGCTCTGTGACCTTGGGCGTCTTCGGGTTTCGTATTCCTTTACCAGGTGCGATAACTTTCTAGATCGTACAGCTTCTTCAATTGCTATCCTTAGCTGGATGCATTCATTAGTCTCATGTCCGTAGTCATTGTGAAAGTCACAAAACTTGCTCGTGTCCTTTTGTTTTCCCTTATTAAACAACTTTGGTGGAGATTTGAATCCTTGGGCAGCCTTTTCTGTGGAGAGGATCTCCTTGGGTGTTTTAATAAGTGTTCCCAAGATCCCGGCGTGAGGCTCCCTTTGGTAGGGAGCGTATCTCCCTTTATAATCTCTTCTTCCGTGTTTCTCTTCACAATGGCTTAATCTTTCTCTTCGTTTGACGATTGGTTGGTCGTCATATGCGAAGGTTCATGCGGTCTCTTTTGCGTCTAGCCAAACGTAAGCCTTATCGATCAAGGCTTCGTAGCTGTTGGGTAGATCTCGAGTGAGGTGTTCTACCAGCGCCCGTGCTTTACACCCATATAATAGTCCCAATATCCTCTGTGTTTCTAGTAGCCTGGGGATTTGTTGAGTTTCGTATGTGTATCTTCCAAGAAAAACTCGGGTTCCTTCGCCATCTTTTTGCCTGATACTGTGTGCTGCCACGTGATTCTTCTTATGGCGCTTATGTTGACTCACCTTCGATTTGAATTGTCTCTTTAGTTCATCGAATCTAGAGATTGAGTCTCTAGACAATGAGTCGAACCAGATCCTGGCATCGCTCTTTAGCATGTACGAGAAGGCGTGGCACGCTACTGCTTGGTTCCATCGATACATTCGAGGTGCTCCTTCGAAGATTTTTAGATAATCGTCTGGATCTTCTTTTCCTTCGTAATACCCTAAGTGCGAAGGTATCTTCATCCCGGTTGGGAGTGGTTCGTTTTGCACGCTTGCTACGAAGGGCGTCTTCTGAATTTTCCAGAAATTATCAACGTCTAGGTTAGCAACTGGGTGGTGGTTGTTTCCCGCGGCGTTAGTGGCGTTCTGTTGACCGGCCCCTAGATTCCCCGTCGTTTGGAGTGGAGGGAATACCCATAGCCCTCCATTCCAAGCGGATACTTGGGATCCTGAGAGTATCGGCGTATTCTGCTGAGTCGGGGTCAAGTTAACGTAAGGCATATTTAGAGGATACCATGGAAATGGGCCCCTTAGGGTGTAGGGAGAAACAACGGGACCTCCGTTATTATTTGGGGTGATTGTAGTACCTCCATTGATGTTGGGAGTGATTATAGGACCTCCGTTACCACCCAGAGTGGTTGAAGGGCCTCCGTTGTTATCTTGAGGTGTAGATTCGTGTGCCGCAGGGGTTTTCAGTTGGGGCTCTCTTCTAGACGGAGGTTCCATCTCTATTTCTGCGTCGAACTCCTCACTTTTGTAAGTAAGGGCTCGTTTACTTTTCAAATGACCTTCAGCCCTCAACTTTTTGATAACTTCTCTGATGCTATCGTAATTTTGGAGGACAAAGGTTTTATCAAGTAAAAGGTCGCGGATCTAAATCGCTTCGATTAGTGACTATTGGCATGACGGGAGTGACTGGGGTTTGTGCATCCTCTTCAGCTTGATTATTGGATTGTGGTAAGGAAAACCCTAGGGGTGAAACAGGATCAACCATAGCGACCAAGTGTTAAAACAAAGTATGATTTTGTGTGTTTATATAACAACCCGACTTTTTCTGTTACTATCGTTACTTGTCCGTTAAGTATTTAACGGTGTTTACTTAGAACGTTATGTGTGTAACAGATTTTAATGCATACTTGATCCTATTGGATTACTTGAATTAATATGTTATATTAATTTATGAACTTATCAGCTCTATTTTTGAGTCAACAGCAAGCGTCGATTTATTGGCGTCTTGACTGCCGTTTAGAGCCTAAATTGAATTCCAGGCAGGATTTAAAACCCGTGGAAATTTAATTCTACCATTTTCATGGCGTCTCAATTTTATTTTTAATTTTATTTTACTTTTTTTTAAAAAAAATTTCCTACTAATTGGCCGGAGGTCCACTTGGAAGCAATCTCTTTATCCGTCGAATAGAGAGAGGGATGACTTTCTCTACTTTTGAGAGTGTTTCACTCTGGGTGGAGAAATGACTTGTTTTTATTCTAGGATAGGGGAAGGATTGTCTACATCTCACCTCCCCCATACACCACTCATGTGGTATTGGGTTTTGTTGTTGTTGTTGTTGTTGTTGTTGATTAATTTATGAACTTGTTTTGGATAGCGAAATAACTAGAAAACGTTACGATTAAGTTAATCGCCTAGAAAGCTTTTCAGTTTACGGAACTCAAAAAAGCGAGAAAATAATTATTTTTAATAATTATAGACTTTACGAAGAAATTATTTAATTTATAATTTATTTAATGAATTAAACCCAGTGATTTCGTTTCAACGACTAGTTAACGTTCCAGAGACCCGGTACGGTTAATGGCACTCGAAACGGACCACGCGCGTACGAGCTAGTAGACAAAACGAGCCCAATGACCCCCCTAGAAGGGCCATCAGCCGAACCCCCCCAGTGGACTCCTTACTTTGTTGTTTTGGACTTATGGATGATTACTAGTGGCCCTTTAGTGAGATTAGGCCCTAAAACCCGTCATATAAATAGCAAGTAAACTCCACAACCCCTCATTCTTCTCTTTTTTGGCCGATTGTTTCCCCTTCCCTCCCCCTTGTGCTAGTCGACATCATCACACACACACACACACACAATCATCAAAACTTGAAATTAAAAGAAATCATCAACACAAACGTTGTTCTATGCATCATTCTCTACGCATACTGTGACGCCCCGTACAAAATCAACATGTACAGATCATCAACAACAGGATCATTACAAGGTCAAACACTATATACTATTTTAAAATAAGTTTGCATTCATAAGAAAGGGTGACGTCTTAACCAACATCAAAAGTTTTACAACCAATAGTAGGCTTCTATGAATAGAAGCAATTAACAAAAGTACGAGACCCAATGGTCATTACAAATTCAATGTTCAAAAGTAACATAGTTTGTGAATGCAAAGTAAACGTTTCATGCAGAGACATCTCTAACAAAAGCAGCGGGAGTCTACACAGCAAGACTACTACAGCGGAAGCATCAAACCTCTAAGCACCTGAGAAAACATGCTTAAGAATGTCAACACGAATGTTGGTGAGCTATAGTTTAAATGTAACAGTAATGTAAGGTAGGCCACGGGATTTTGTATTTCAAAATAGTATGAAAAGTATATGTTCAACCGTGGGCACTTGGTAACTAACTTAACGTAAATATCACCCCCTAAAAGTACACTTGGCGAGTGCGTAAGTTTACGAAGTATTAAACACCCGTTAAATGCTAGCGCGACTAGCCCGAGTGGGGATGTCAAACCCTATGGATCCATATCTAAGATTCGCGTTCACCAGTTCAAAAACCAATGACTAAACGTTACCGAGCTAAGGGGAAAGTTTATGCCGTTGTATAACCCACACATATATAAAGTTTAGGTACTCGTGCCTAGTATGTAAAATGTAAAAAGCGCATGTATTCTCAGTCCCAAAATAGTTAAATTAAAAAGGGATGCTATAACTCACAGTGAAAAGTAGTTAAGTCGATACGAGATAAGTAAGCAAGTAGTTGGTCCGAAAGGTCCTCAACCTAAGTCAAAAGTTACTAAGTCAGTAAATCGATCCCAAAGGTTTAAAAGTATGTAAATTAGGTCTTAAGTATCATCATCATTCATCATAAGTAAAAAAGGGTAAAGTAAGTTTCAATCAAGAATAGAGATCGAAACAAAGGCTGACTTTGATCAGCTGCTATGACCTCTATGTAAGTCAAAAAGATGCGTAATCAGTGGCTATGGCTCCTTATGTAAGTCCCCTAGTTGCTGACCAAATTCCAGAACCAAAATCGTCTTTGTTTGACCTTGGCGACGGTTTAAGCGCGAGTAGGTCAGAAATTTCAGCACAACGTTACAAAGGTGTAGTGACTTTCGGAAGGCTATAAATCCTAAACCGTAAATCGGATTAAGATGAGTATTAAACGAAAAGTCATCTACTCGAACCAAAAATTCTGGAAATTAACTTTTACAGTAGCCCAGGTGATTTATCAGACCTCAAAAATAGTAAGCAAAGTGCTCCGGTGGATTCTTGGTGCTTGATGCTCATCACGGTTCTCATCCTTGATGCTTGTAGCTTCAAGTGTACAACTCGTTGATGTGTTTGCATCACCTTAACCAAGTTTTGACCATCATGACACTAGTGTATGTCTAAGATAAATAGAACAACTCATTTAAGGGTTGTAAGGAGGTTGATGAACCAAAGTTACATCAAGATCTTAGATCCGATACAAACATGAGTTCTAATAGTAATATTAAGCTATAAACTTGAATGTAAACTAAATAAACAAGATCTTAAGTTGTAGAACTTAGATCTTAGTTAGATCTTGAAGATCCTAGACTAAAAATTCTAGATCTAGTGTTCTTAAGTTAAACCCCAAGTTATAGAACTTGGATCTTCACTTTAATGAAACCATAAGTTATGAAACTTAGATTTTTATCTTGTAGAATGTATATAAGCTTATAAGCTTTTGTTTTAGACAAAATTGGAAGACCATAAGCTATAGAAACTTAGATCCAACATAAGCGTATGAAGTTATAACTAAAAAGTTTAACTTCCATGTTCTTGAACTTACAAAGTTTAAACTTTAGTTTCAAGAAAAATGAGATCAAGTTTAACTAGTAATACTTGACCAAAAAAATACATCACGAATTGAAATACAAAAAAATAAAAAAAAAATAAACTAAAGTTATAAGTAACAAGTTTATGTTTGTTTCATACTTAAGGAGATTCAAGTCAAAGCTTGTATCTTAAGACAATAAACCTTAAGTTTCCAAAACATGAACACAAGTAAGATCTTAAAGCTTATGAACTTTAGATCTTTATAATGTTTCAAGTGTAGAACCATAAGCTAACAAACTTAGATCCTTGTTCTTGATTCCTCATCAAACAAAGGATGGAAGAAGCAATATTACATGAAGATACAAACTATAAAGTTTGATCTTTAACAACAAACAACAACAAGTATGATGATGATGAACTTGGCGGTTTTTAAAGGAAGGAAAAAGGAAGAAAATAAAGTTTTTACTTACAATTTAGAGAGAAACGTTTGGAGTAAAAGTAGTGTAAGAAGGTATGTGTAAAATGAAGTTCAAACTAGCATATAAGTAACAAAAAAAAAAAAAAAATTGGAACTCACTCCCCTAGCCAAAAGGCCGACGGTTTGGAGCTCCAAATGGGGAAGTCAAAATGGTTCTTTCATGTGTGGAAGAGTGGTGTTTGCTAGAAAAGTGTATAAGTTAAATACATGGGAAAGAGGTGCATGCATGCTTGAAACATCTTTGTCTCCTCACTTAACTAATTAATCTTGTTTATCCTTAATGAATCATTAGCATAATAATGAGCTCACTAGTTAGTCCATTAAGTAATGTAGGGTGGGCCTTGATAGCCCAAGTCCAATAATAAAAGCCCATGTATAAGTATGCAACAAATTAGTAAAAAGCCCAAGTAATTAACTACTTACATTCGTTAATTAGGAATAATTAATAATAATTAATTATGAATGTAAATAATATTCAAAATATTATTCGTGAAAAGCGCGCGTCGAAAAGAAGAGTCGGGACGTTGGAAAGTCAATTACGGTGACAAGGAGAATGTATAAGAATACATTTATTAAAACGCAAGTATTAATAATAAATATTAATAATATAAGTCGGAAAATTCAGGGTCGTTACATTACCCAACTGTTAAAGAAAATTTCGTCCCGAAATTTTAAGCTGAGGTAGATGGAGGAGTTGGGAAAAGGTGAGGATACTTCTGCATCATTTGATCCTCTCATTCCCAGGTAAACTCATGTCCTCATTTGGAATTCCACCGAACTCGGACGGGGAATCTTGTTGCGTTTCAAAGTTTTGACCTCACGGTCCATAATTTCGACAGGTTCTTCCACGAAGTGGAGTTTGTCATCAATCGTAAGTTCCTCCAGTGGTATGACAAGTTCCGGTTCAGCAAGACACCTCTTCAAATTCGATACGTGGAAGGTAGGATGAACTGAGCTCAATTGAGTAGGAAGATCCAAACGGTAAGCAACGGGTCCAACACGCTCCAAGATTACACCTTTCCAAGGTGCGACTTTCAACATTACACGGTCACCCACGTTGAATTCGAAGTCTTTACATTTAAGGTCGGCATAACTCTTTTGGTGATCACGGGCCGTCTTAAGTCTCGCTTGAATTTGGACGATCTTCTTGGTGGTTTCATGGACTAACTCGGGTCCGGTGATTTACTTTTCGCCTACTTCGGCCCAACAAATAGGAGAACGGCATTTGTGGCCATACAACGCTTCGAAAGATGCTGCGTTAATACTCGAATGATAACTGTTGTTGTAAGAGAATTTGGCTAGTGGCAAATGCCTTGGGCTTTCTGAAATCAATGACACAAGCACGCAACATGTCCTCCAAAGTCTGAATCATGCGTTCGCTTTGTCCATCAGTCTGCGGGTGATACGCAGTACTCATGTCGAGACGGGTCCCCAAGGCTTCTTGCAAAGAACGTCAAAATCTGGAAGCAAAATGGGTATCGCGATCTGAGATGATCGATAAGGGCACACCATGACGAAATACAACCTCTTTTATGTATAGTTGAGCGAGTCTCTCCATCGTAGTCGTTTCCTTCATGGCTAAGAAGTGTGCTGATTTGGTAAGACAGTCAACGATAACCCAGATGGTATCATGTCCGCCCACCGTCTTTGGTAGTTTTGTAATGAAGTCCATTGTTATCCTTTCCCACTTCCATTGCGGGATTTCCGGTTGCTGAAGTAACCCAGAGGGCCTCTGATGTTCGGCCTTAACTTTCGAGCAAGTCAAACACTTCCCAACATAAGTTGCAACATCCTTCTTAAGATTTGGCCACCAATACTGTTCCTTGAGATCATGGTACATTTTACCGGCTCCTGGAAGAATCGAATATCTCGACTTGTGGGCTTCATCTAGTATAAGGCTCCGTAGATCTCCATAACGAGGTACCCAAATTCTTTCGATGAAGTATCGGAGTCCAGTCTCCTTAACCTCGAATCGAGAGACGAGAATGTTCAAGTGTTCATGAGATATATTCTCCTCTTTGAGAGCCTCATCTTGGGCTACTCGGATCTGGCTATTGAGATTCGAATGAGTGGTGATGTTCAAGGCACGGACACGAAGAGGTACCGTTCTCTCCTTTTGGCTCAAGGCATCGGCTACAACATTTGCCATGCCAGGATGGTAACGAAGTTCACAATCATAGTTGTTCAGCGTCTCGATCCATTTTCGTTGTCTCATGTTCAGTTGTTTCTGATCGAATATGTGTTGGAGGCTTTTGTGGTCGGTGAAGATAGTACTTTTAGTTCCATAAAGATAGTGTCTCCACAGTTTGAGCGCAAAGACAACGGCTCCAAGTTCGAGATCGTGAGTAGTGTAGTTTCACTCGTGAATATTCAGTTAACGAGAAGCATAAGCAATGACCTTCGCTCTTTGCATCAATACGCAACCAAAACCATTTTTCGAGGCATCGCAATATACGACGAAATCGTCACTGCCTTCAGGAAGTGATAAGATAGGTGCAGTGGTTAACTTCTGCTTCAGGGTTTGAAATGCTGATTCTTGTTCGGTTTCCTAAACGAACTTCTTCCCTTTGTGAGTCAGCGTGGTCAAAGGACGCGCAATCAGAGAGAAACCTTCAATAAATCTTCGGTAGTAACCGGCGAGGACTAAAAATTGGCGGATATGAGTTGGAGTAGTGGGGGTTTCCCACTTGCTGATAGCTTCGATCTTTACGGGATCAACTTTGATACCCTGGTCGCTCACAATATGACCCAGAAATTAGACTTCCTTCAACCAAAACTCACACTTGGAGAATTTGGCATAAAGTTGCTCTTGTCTCAAGAGTTCAAGCACTAGTCGAAGATGCTGCTCATGTTCCTCTTCACTTTTGGAGTGGATGAGGATATCATCTATGAAGACGATAACGAACTTATCCAGGTATGGCTTGCATACACGATTCATGAGGTCCATAAATATGGCAGGTGCGTTGGTTAATCTGAATGGTATTACGAGAAACTCATAGTGACCATAACGGGTTCTGAATGCAGTTTTCATCACATCACTCTCCTTCACCCTCAACTGGTGATAACCGGATCGCAAATCGATCTTAGAGTAAATGCTTGATCCTTGCATCTGATCGAAAAGATCGTCAATTCGGGGAAGGGGATATCGATTCTTGATCGTCAATTTGTTGAGCTCGCGGTAGTCGATACACATGCGGAATGATCCGTCCTTCTTCTTCACAAACAAAACAAGAGCGCCCCAAGGTGAAGAACTTGGTTGGATAAATCCACAGTCTAGCAGTTCTTGTAGTTGACTCTGCAACTCTTGCATTTCGGAAGGTGCGAGTCGATAAGGTGCGCGAGCTACAGGTGCAGCTCCTGGCACTAAATCGATCTGAAACTCCACTGCCCTTGATGGTGGTAATCCAGGCAATTCTTCTGGAAAGACATCGGGAAATTCATTCACAATTCGCACATCATCCACACTCTTCACCTCGGTTTCTAATGTTTTCACATGTGCTAAAACAGCAAGACGTCCTTTCTTCATGATCTTTTATGCTTTCACGCAACTAATGAGGTTCAGCTTTGAGTTACATCTCTCTCCATAAATAATCAGTGGCTCACCATCTCCGTGTGGTATACGAAGAGCTTTATCTCCACAGATAATGTCAGCCCTTACCTTAGTCAACCAGTCCATACCGACAACCACATCAAAGCTTCCCAATTTGATGGGTATCAAGTCAATCTCGAAATCCACACCAGCTATGTTGATAATACCTCCTCGGCTAATTTGGTCAACTTTCTCAAGTTTTTCATTGGCTACCTCAACAAGCATACTCTCCTTTAAAGGAACTAACGGTCAATTTATCTTAGAGCAAAAGTGTCTACATACATAACTCCTATCGGCACCAGTATCAAACAGGACAGAACCTAATAGATTGTTGATAGTGAATATACCTGTAACTAAGTCGGGGTTCTCACGGGCATCCCTTGCGTTTACGTTGAAAGCTCTTCCACGCGCTGGCCCGCCGTCCTTTCTCTTGTTGGTACATTCATTCGTGAAGTGGCTCTGTTGTCTACACTCATAGCACTTCCTTGGTCCAGTAGGGTTTGTCTTCGCAGTTGGGGTGGTGATCTTGCAGTCTTTGCCAATGTGCCGAGTCCTCTTACACTTTTCACATACCACGTTGAAGTACTCGGTATGATGCTTATAGCATCTCCTGTACTGCGGAAGACTACCCCTGTATTTAGGGTTCGAGCTAGGGTTCGGGTTGTGGTTCCTCCCGTAGTTGTTTCCCTTGAAACCCTCATGCCTCTTAGCTGGGTTTTGATCAAAGACCCTTCCCTTGTTGCTGTCCCACTTACGTTTCTCATTACTAGCTCTCGATTCGGATTTAGCCTTTTCTGGTTCCTTGCTGGTAATTTGGTTCATCAGGGTGTGCGCCATGTGCATAGCTTCCGGGACATTGGTTGGTTTAGAAGAGGTGACATTTCCCTGAATGGTCTTGGGAAGTCCCCACAAATACCGTTCCATTCGCTTAAATTCTGGGGTAACCATCGTGGGGAACATCAGAGCTAATTCCAGGTACCTTCGGTTATAACCATCCAGATCGGTTCCCACAATCTTCAACTCCCAAAACTCAGCTTCCATTTTCTGAATCTCTGTTCTGGGGCAGTACTTCTCGATCATGGCCCGATTAAATTCCTCCCACGGGGTAGCATAAGCCTCATCAATACCCTTAGCCTGAGCAAGTGTGTTCCACCAGGTTAAAGCGTCATCCGATAGTGTACAGGAGGCATACTTAGTTTTGTTCATTTCTGAGCAGTTACTCACACGGAACACAACTTCTAATTTCTCAAACCATCTCGTCAGCCCAACTGGCCCCTCAGTACCACTGAAATTGTGGGGCTTACAGCTCTGAAATTCCTTATAAGTGCACCCGTTACGAATGTGCTAGTTAACTGGTGGAGCTTGGGGGTTGATATCCGCTATAGCTACGGCTACTCGTTCGGCTATCATCTCCTCAATCTGTGCTGCTGTGGGTGATTCCCTAATTCTTCCGTTTGCCATTGATCTTCTAAACAAAAATTTTGACTTAAGTCAAAATCCAGCATTCAATAAATAATAATACGGTATATGGTAACCAACATGGAATCAACACAACACATTTTAATTAAGTAATGCAACTAGATACAGATACCACCAAATCATCATACAGTAACGTAAATAGAACGCCGTACAAAAAGTAAACAACACTAAGTTCCATTCATTAATAAGAAAGTTGCATACATCCGCATAAGGTTCGTACAATACATGAGTAAAACATGAAACTACAAACGAAATTACATAATGAAATCTAATATAATAGCCCTATGGTGACGGTGGGTAAAGGATGTCCATTATGTGGGACATCTGGTCCTCGAGCTCAGTTACCCGATCACGGAGGATATGCACTTCCCTCGTCAGTTCCTCGACGACGGGGGATGCTGGTGGGGCAGGTGGTGCGGATGGTGCAGGTGGTGCCGGTGGTGCAGACGGTCCAGCACCAGAAGTAGATGGTGCATAACGGGAAACCTTACGCACGAATGGATCGGCAGGGTAAGGCACAGCCCGCTTACGGGCGGTAACCTTAACCAACTATCCACGTGCGTCTAAGAATGGTCTACCTCCATTAACCCCTGGAATAACAGTACCATCGAAACGATACCGCTTCTTCGGCGGGGTAGAGGGCGGCTACACGGGTGCCTCCTCAGGGTCCTCGCTAGAATCCTCATCGGAATCCTTGTCGCTGGAGTCATCGGATGATGAGTCATTGGATGATGAGTCATCTGAATCATCTGAAGGTGGATGTGCTCGGCCGGTGGTCATAAGTCGGTATCTGCCAGGCGGGATCGGCACGACACATCCATCAGGAAGGCGTCTAGCCCAATGTCCATGCTCATTATGGAAAGGACCGTCCCCATTTTCCCCTAGAATCACAGCACCACCGGAATCGTGCTGTGGCTCTGGGAGTCCTGGGCTGGGTGGAGCTGGAATATCCTCTGGATCCTCGTCTCCGTCTGAGATAACCATCGAGTCAGGTGCGTGGCTACTGTCCCCAAAGGACGAATCGCCAGAGTCGCTGGAGGGTAGAGATGACGGGATCTGTGAGTCAGCAACCATGGTAGGCGAGGTGGCAGATGAATCTGAGTCGCTCTCCAAATCAATGATAATGGGCAGGATATTCGACATCCGAACAAGGAAAAATAACTTTTTCCATGTCAGTAAGTCATATAGCAAGCACGTATTAGGCAAAGTAACTATGACAGTCTAGATCATCTATAGCAGTAAATATCATGGCAATAATAACAAATCCTACAGAAGTATCATGCAATCGAAAGCAGATAGCATCATGCAGTAGTGAAAGCAAGTAGCAGTATATGACATATAGCAGTAAAAGTAAGCAGCAGCATGCAACAAGTTCCGCAGAAACAAGCAAACTAGCAAGTTGTAGATTAGTCCTATTAGTGAATCCTACTCGGTCCGGTCTAGACTCACTAATGCAACCTAATTCCCTACAATCAATGCTCTGATACCAAATGTGACACCCCGTACAAAATCAATGTGCACGGATCATCAACAACAGGATCATTACAAGGTCAAACACTATATGCTGTTTTAAAATAAGTTTGCATTCATAAGAAAGGGTGACGTCTTAACCAACATCAAAAGTTTTACAACCAATAGTAGGCTTCTACGAATAGAAGCTAATTAACATAAGTACGAGACCCAATGGTCATTACAAATTCATTGTTCAAAAGTAACATAGTTTGTGAATGCAAAGTAAACGTTTCATGCAGAGACATCTCTAACAAAAGCAGCGGGAGTCTACACAGCAAGACTACTACAGCGGAAGTGTCAAACCTCTAAGCACCTGAGAAATAAGCTTAAGAATGTCAACATGAATGTTGGTGAGCTATAGTTTAAATGTAACAGTAATGTAAGGTAGGCCACGGGATTTCGTATTTCAAAATAGTATGAAAAGTATATGTTCAACCGTGGGCACTTGGTAACTAACTTAACGTAAATATCACCCCCTAAAAGTACACTTGGCGAGTGCATAAGTTTATGAAGTATTAAACACCCATTAAATGCTAGCGCGACAAGCCCGAGTAGGGATGTCAAACCCTATGGATCCATATCTAAGATTCGCGTTCACCGGTTCAAAAATCAATGACTAAACGTTACCGAGCTAAGGGGAAAGTTTATGCCGTTGTATAACCCACACATATATAAAGTTTAAGTACTCGTGCCTAGTATGTAAAACGTAAAAATCGCATGTATTCTCAGTCCCAAAATAGTTAAAGTAAAAAAGGGATGCTATAACTCACAGTGAAAAGTAGTTAAGTCGATACGAGATAAGTAAGCAAGTAGTTGGTTCGAAAGGTCCTCAACCTAAGTCAAAAGTTACTAAGTCAGTAAATAATTCCCAAAGGTTTAAAATTATGTAAATTAGGTCTTAAGTATCATCATCATTCATCATAAGTCAAAAAGGGTAAAGTAAGTTTCAATCAAGAATAGAGATCGAAACAAAGGCTGACTTTGATCAGCTGCTACGAACTCTATGTAAGTCAAAAAGATGCGTAATCAGTGGCTATGGCTCCGTATGTGAGTCCCCTAGTATCTAACCAAATTCCAGAACCAAACTCGTCTTCGTTTGACCATGGCGACGGTTTAAGTGCGAGTAGGTCAGAAATTTCAGCACAACGTTACAAAGGTGTAGTGACTTTCAGAAGACTATAAATCCTAAACCGTAAATCGGATTAAGACGAGTCTTAAACGAAAATTCATCTACTCAAACCGAGCATTCTGGAAATTAACTTTTCCAGTAGCCCAGGTGATTGATCAGACCTCAAAAACAGTAAGCAAAGTGCTCCGGTGGATTATTGGTGCTTGATGCTCATCACGGTTCTCATCCTTGATGCTTGTAGCTTCAAGTGTACAACTCGTTGATGTGTTTGCATCACCTTAACCAAGTTTTGACCATAATGACACTAGTGTATGTCTAAGATAAATAGTACAACTCATTTATGGGTTGTAAGGAGGTTGATGAACCCAAGTTACATCAAGATCTTAGATCCGATACATACATGAGTTCTAATAGTAATATTAAGCTATAAACTTGAATGTAAACTAAATAAACAAGATCTTAAGTTGTAGAACTTAGATCTTAGTTAGATCTTGAAGATCCTAGACTAAAAAGTCTAGATCTAGTGTTCTTAAGTTAAACCCCAAGTTATAGAACTTGGATCTTCACTTTAATGAAACCATAAGTTATGAAACTTAGATTTTTATCTTGTAGAATGTATATAAGCTTATAAGATTTTATTTTAGACAAAATTGGAAGACCATAAGCTATAGAAACTTAGATCCAACATAAGTGTATGAAGTTATAACTAGAAAGTTTAACTTCCATGTTCTTGAACT
The DNA here is from genome assembly GCF_046630445.1 of Rutidosis leptorrhynchoides. Classification (NCBI taxonomy): domain Eukaryota; kingdom Viridiplantae; phylum Streptophyta; class Magnoliopsida; order Asterales; family Asteraceae; genus Rutidosis; species Rutidosis leptorrhynchoides. Next base: position 530,134,071 of record NC_092333.1, on the reverse strand, counting down.
TACAAAGTTTAAACTTTAGTACTTTCAAGAAAAATGAGATCAAGTTTAACTAGTAATACTTGACCAAAAAAAAAACGAATTGAAATACAAAAAAAAGAAATAAGCTAAAGTTATAAGTAACAAGTTCATGTTTGTTTCATACTTAAGGAGATTCAAGTCAAAGCTTGTATCTTAAGACAATAAACCTTAAGTTTCCAAAACATGAACACAAGTAAGATCTTAAAGCTTATAAACTTTAGATCTTTATAATGTTTCAAGTGTAGAACCATAAGCTAACAAACTTAGATCCTTGTTCTTGATTCCTCATCAAAGAAAGGATGGAAGAAGCAAGATTACATGAAGATACAAACTATAAAGCTTGATCTTTAACAACAAACAACAACAAGTATGATGATGATGAACTTGGCGGTTTTTAAAGGAAGGAAGAAGGAAGAAAATAAAGTTTTTACTTACAATTTAGAGAGAAAAGTTTGGAGTAAAAGTAGTGTAAGAATGTATGTGTAAAATGAAGTTCAAACTAGCATATAAGTAACAAAAAAAAAAAAAAAAATGGAACTCACTCCCCTAGCCAAAAGGCCGACGGTTTGGAGCTCCAAATGGGGAAGTCAAAATGGTTCTTTCATGTGTAGGAGAGTGGTATTTTCTAGGAAAGTGTATAAGTTAAATACATGGGAAAGAGGTGCATGCATGCTTGAAACATCTTTGTCTTCTCACTTAGCTAATTAATCTTGTTTATCCTTAATGAATCATTAGCATAATAATGGGCTCACTAATTAGTCCATTAAGTAATGTAGGGTGGGCCTTGATAGCCCAAGTCCAATAATAAAAGCCCATGTATAAGTATGCAACAAATTAGTAAAAAGCCCAAGTAATTAACTACTTACATTCGTTAATTAGGAATAATTAATAATAATTAATTATGAATGTAAATAATATTCGAAATATTATTCGTGAAAAGCGCGCGTCGAAAAGATGAGTCGGGACATTGGAAAGTCAATTACGGTGATAAGGAGAATGTATAAGAATAAATTTATTAAAACGCAAGTATTAATAATAAATATTAATAATATAAGTCGGAAAATTCAGGGTCGTTACACGTACGTATAAGTAATTTGATATTCTAAGGTATATTTGCAAACCCTAACTTTTCTAAATTAGTTTTTTTGTCAATTACATAGTGTAATCAAGTCTAGTGCTCAATTAATGGTGTATAGAGTTGTCGTTTATCGTTTGATTGCTCGATTGATGTTGTTTGCATGAAAAACGAATTTGTATTTTATGAATCTGATAACATTGACTTATGAACTGATCTTATAAAGTGTTTAGATGAATAGATCTGGAAAATTTATTAATTTTGGACTTTGATTTTACTTGATTTCGTTATCGTATGATCAAGATATGCTAGTTTGAAGTTTTGACTAGGTTATGCTTGTAATCCAAAATTTCTGAGTTGTATGCTTTGTGATTTGGCTAAGAGTTGTATACCATTGTATTCCTTACGAAAAATCATGCATGTTAGACTTAATATTTGCGTCAAAAGCTTATGTAATGCTTCCGGTATGTCAAGACGAAGGTTCGGTTTTTAAAGTGAGCTGAATCTGTTTTCAAAGTTGAACAAAATTACCTAGAGTAAACTAGAAATTGATTTAGGCTTTTATCTTATGGAATATGTTAGTTTATATGTTCCTTGATGTATTTCATTTGTATGCTAACTTTTGAAAACTTGTTTTGCCATGAGTTATAAGCTTGACCAAATGATATGTCTGTTTGTTGATTAAAACTGAAGGGTCTGTAAAGATTGGCTAATCTGTACAAATTGGATAAAGGGATGTCTTTGATTATTTTATCAATAAAACTTTGGGATGTTTAGAGTTATCTCCAATTGTCCGTTTGTCAAAATCTATTTTCAATATTTTATGAGAAATGTTTTGAAACTGACGCGCGAGTAGAAACTGATTTGGTAAACCGTAACTAGACCTTTTCTGATATCCGACTTGTAGACATCGTATGAGGCTCGGATTAGACTTTTTAGAATATATTTTGAGTCTAGTTTTGATCTAGAGTTTTCCATATTTTCTTGAATTATGTGCTAAGCGTTATACTTGTTTCTTTCTATGATGCGCGTATTCTAAGGACATACGATAAATTGCGAATGTGCAAATTGCTAAACTATGAGCTATAACGTGTAATATGAACTAGGTTTGAAATGTTGACCATGATTGCATAACCTAATGAGATGTTTGACTTTAGTTGACCATTTTGACCGAGTTGACTTTTGAGTTGACTTTGGTTGTTTTTTGTTGACTTGCTTGGACTAGTTGACTTTTAATTGCTTATTGAGTCAGTCTGAGCACTGGTATTTTGCGTACACTATGGGTTGACATAGTGTGACCTATATGTATACTTAATGTGACCTATTTGACTAGTTTACATTGTTCGGTCATGATTATTCGACTACAGTACGATTTTACTAAGTGATTTCAGTGCTTTTGCTAAGGTGAGTCTACAGTCCCTACTACGTTTTTCAGGGATGAGATAACATGATTTTTACAAATGTTTTACATATTAGGCACAAGTAACTTAAACGATAGACATATGAGTTCAGATCAAAAATCCCTTAGCTTGATTATATTAATTACTTTTAGTAAGCTCGACTTATAGGGACAGTACCGTTAGGTTTGACAAACCTCGCCTCAACCTGCAAGGTGCTTATTTTGTTGTAACTTGTACACTTGATCGGTGTATGCTTAAAAAGGGTAAAGGGAAGATGTGTAGCGCTTAGCTATTCGCGGGTTAAAGCTTTATAATCAAGTGCTCATGCTTATGTATAATTTTACGATGTTTTTTCAGAAATCTTGTGGCCTAACTTACGAAATGCTTTACTAAACATGTAGATTCACTCAACGTTTTTCGTTGACATTTTACACGTTTTAATCTCAGGTTTGTAGAGGTATAGCTTCCACTTTGCAGAGTTGTCATGCTTGTTTGCTGCTAGAACTGGAATGTTATCCATCATGTTTTATGTCATGTCTTACTTCAAGAACAAATATTCGCATTGAAACTATTTACTTATCGTAATGTTTTGGGTTTACTTACGTAGGTCGTTTATGTCAACTACTTTTCAGATTCATTTCTTTAATAAATGACTTTGCTTCAATATTTAATGCGAATACTTTTCGGAAACGTCTCATATAGAGGGCGTGACTACTAAACTGTGGGACCGGAGTTAATACACCGTTAGTGGATTCTGAAGGGGTATTACATTTGGTATCAGAGCAGATCGGTTACTTAGGACTAGGCTGCTTTAGAGTGTCAAGTTTTTGGACGTCTTTTGAGTCTGGACTGTAACCCTAGACTTGATAAGTTACATGAACCATAGTTACGCTAGTTATTACCTTACTTGAATGATATGATTTCTAAGTGTACTAACTTTGTGTTTTCTTGAGTGCTAGATGACTTCTTCCAATCCTAGCATTCTTACCGACTCTGACACGGAATTTGAGGAAATCGTGCAAGCACAAGGGAACACTGTTGATGTTATGCGAGGGGTATATGAAATAGCTTATATTTTACAACAAAATACTATTAAATACGATACAATTTTACACAAAATATTTATTTATTTATAGAATGGATATACTTAAACCTTACTACAACACTTATAGGCAGTGTACCTAATCGTACAGTAGTGTAGTTTTTAGTAAGTCCGGTTCGTTCCACTGGGAAATCTTTTAAACAAAGCTTAACGCTATATTAGTTTTATTTTATAAAAATACAAATATATATAAGTAATATTATTATTATAAAAAGGGGGTTTTTACCATTTAATGACTGGTTTGTCGATTTTAAAACTTTAGTCGCAGTTAAAACCTAATGTAAAATATTAAAAATAAATACAACTTAATTTAAAGCGTAAAGTAAATAACGATAATGAAATTGCGATAAATAAAATTGCGATAAAATAAACTTGCAATAATTAAAAAGTACAAAAATTAAAAGTGCAATTAAATACAATAAAAGTGTGATAATTAAAAATGCAATTAAATATGAAAATAAAGGAATTATGCTTATTTAAACTTCCGCAATCATGATGTTTGACGCGTTGATTTTAGTTTTATGCCCATGGGTTAATTTGTAGTGACCCGAACTTTTCCATGTTTATATATATTAATTGAGATTGATATTTACATGATTAAATGTTTCCAACATGTTAAGCAATCAAACTTGTTAAGGCTTGATTAATTGAAATATGTTTCATATAGACAATTGACCACCCAAGTTGACCGGCGATTCACGAACGTTAAAACTTGTAAAAATGACATGACGATATATATATGGATATACATATGGTTAACATGAGATTATGATAAGTAAGTATCTCCATAAGTATATTAACAATGAGTTATATACATATAAACAAGACTACTAACTTAAGGATTTCGAAACGAGACATATATGTAACGATTATCGTTGTAACGACATTTAAATGTATATATATCATATTAAGATATATTAATATATCATAATATCATGATAATATAATAATTTAACATCTCATTAGATATAATAAACAATGGGTTAACAACATTAATTGAGATCGTTAACTTAAAGGTTTCAAAACAACACTTACATGTAACGACTAACGATGACTTAACGACTCGGTTAAAATGTATATACATGTAGTGTATTTAGATGTATTAAAATACTTTTGGAAGACTTCAAGACATATATCAAAACACTCATACTTAACGATAATGGTTACAGTTACTTTCCCATTCTTTTCTTTCATCAAGAATTCTAGTCGTATTCTTACCCGTATTATACACAGCTTCAAAACGTACTTACTATGGGTATATACCAATAGGAACTAGCATGGGATTCCACTCTTGATTATGTCATGTATGACTAATCAATTTTAACTTCTACCATGAGCTAGTCAACTAACTAGAACTCTTTTTAACCCCACTAACCACTCACCAATTACCACTCATCATTCACTCCATTTCACTTCCAATTCTCTTTCTAATTCTCTCTCAACACACACACACTATTATGAACGTATTTTTCCAGTAGTTAATCATCATCTTCATCAAAAATCACTTCAAGAATCAAGCTATAATCATCATAGGAAGAACACTTCAAGAACACTTCAAAAATCCCTTCAAGTTTACTAATTTACTTCCAAGCTTTCTAATCCATTCCAAGTAATCATCTAAGATCAAGAAACCTTTGTTATATATAGTAGGTTATCTTTCTTATTCAAGGTAATATTCATATTCAAACTTTGATTCAATTTCTATAACTATAAACTATCTTAATTCGAGTAAAAATCTTACTTGAACTTGTTTTTGTGTCATGATCCTACTTCAAGAACTTTCAAGCCATCCAAGATCCTTTGAAGCTAGATCATTTCTTGTCACTTCCAGTAGGTTTACATAACATCATTCAATTCATATATATAAAACTATCTTATTCGAAGGTTTAAACTCGTAATCACTAGAACATAGTTTAGTTAATTCTAAACTTGTTCACAAACAAAAGTTAATCCTTCAAACTTGACTTTTAAAATTAACTAAACACATGTTCTATATCTATATGATATGCTAACTTAATGATTTAAAACCTGGAAACACGAAAAACACCGTAAAACCGCCGTCGTAGTAACACTGCGGGCTGTTTTGGGTTAGTTAATTAAAAACTATGATAAACTTTGATTTAAAAGTTGTTATTCTGAGAAAATGATTTTTATTATGAACATGAAACTATATCCAAAAATTATGGTTAAACTCAAAGTGGAAGTATGTTTTCTAAAATGGTCATCTAGACGTCGTTCTTTCGACTGAAATGACTACCTTTACAAAAACGACTTGTAACTTATTTTCCCGACTATAAACCTATACTTTTTCTGTTTAGATTCATAACATAGAGTTCAATATGAAACCATGTCAATTTGATTCACTCAAAACGGATTTAAAATGAAGAAGTTATGGGTAAAACAAGATGGGATAATTTTTCTCATTTTAGCTACGTGAAAATTGGTAACAAATCTATTCCAACCATAACTTAATCAACTTGTATTGTATATTATGTAATCTTGAGATACCATAGACAAGTATACAATGTTTCGACCTATCATGTCGACACATCTATATATATTTCGGAACAACCATAGACACTCTATATGTGAATGTTGGAGTTAGCTATACAGGGTTGAGGTTGATTCCAAAATATATATAGTTTGAGTTGTGATCAATACTGAGATACGTATACACTGAGTTGTGGATTGATTTAAGATAATATTTATCGATTTATTTCTGTACATCTAACTGTGGACAACTAGTTGTAGGTTACTAACGAGGACAGCTGACTTAATAAACTTAAAACATCAAAATATATTAAAAGTGTTGTAAATATATTTTGAACATACTTTAATATATATGTATATATTGTTATAGGTTCGTGAATCAACAGTGGCCAAGTCTTACTTCTCGACGAAGTAAAAATCTGTGAAAGTGAGTTTCATTTGCTCCCTTTTTAAATGCTTTTGCAATATATATTTTTGGGACTGAGAATACATGCGCTGCTTTTATAAATGCTTTACGAAATAGACACAAGTGATCGAAACTACATTCTATGGCTGGATTATTAAACCGAATATGCCCCTTTTTATTTAGTCTGGTAATCTAAGAATTAGGGAACAGACACCCTAATTGACGCGAACTCTAAAGATAGTTCTATCGGGCCCAACAAGCCCCATCCAAAGTACCGGATGCTTTAGTACTTCGAAATTTATATCATGTCCGAAGGAGGATCCCAGAATGATGGGGATATTCTTATATGCATATTGTGAATGTCGGTTACCAGGTGTTCACCATATGAATGATTTTTATCTCTATGTATGGGATGTCTATTGAAATATGAAATCTTGTGGTCTATTGTTACGATTTGATATATATAGCTTAAACCTATAACTCACCAACATTTTTATTGACGTTTAAAGCATGTTTATTCTCAGGTGAATATTAAGAGCTTCCGCTGTCGCATACTTAAATAAGGACGAGATTTGGAGTCCATGCTTGTATGATATTGTTTAAAAACTGCATTCAAGAAACTTATTTTGTTGTAACATATTTGTATTGTAAACCATTATGTAATAGTCGTGTGCAAACAGGATATTTTAGATTATCATTATTTGATAATCTACGTAAAGCTTTTTAAACCTTTATTGATGAAATAAAGGTTATGGTTTGTTTTAAAATGAATGCAGTCTTTGAAAAACGTCTCATGTAGAGGTCAAAACCTCGCAACGAAATCAATTAATATGGAACGTTTTTAATCAATAAGAATGGGACATTTCAGTTGGTATCCGAGCGTTGGTCTTAGAGAACCATAATTTTGCATTAGTGTGTCTTATCGAGTTTGTTAGGATGCATTAGTGAGTCTGGACTTCGACCGTGTTTAATTGAAAAATGATTGCTTAACAAATTTTGTTGGAAACTATATATTTTTAACATGTGAATATTATGTGATATATTAATCTCTTAACGCGTTTGATATTATGTGATAGATGTCTACCTCTAGAACAAGTCCCATTGACTCACCTAATAATAATGAAGAGTCAAATGTAAATTGGAATGATTCGTAGACTGATTCACAAGTTCCCGAAGAGGAACCGGAAGATGAGTCGGAACCAGAAGAAGAATCGGAACCGGAAGAAGAATCGGAACCGGATGAAGAAATAGAACCGGTGGGGGAAATAATAAAACGGTTAAGTAAAATAAAATTCTCAACCAACCGACCAAGGTTAATTATGGTCAATGGTGTTTCCGCTAAGAAAGTAAAATATTGGGAGGATTACCAATTCTCCGATGAATCGGATTCTGACGAGAATTCCGATGATGTTATAGAAATTACCCCAACTGAATTTAAAAAGGCAAAAGAAAATAATAAGGGAAAGGGCATAAAAATAGAGAAATCTAATTCCAACCCCGATGAACTTTATATGTATCGTCAACCCCCGAAGTCCTTAAGTTGTAACAATGACCCGGGAACCTCTAAACCACCAGGTTTTTCTAAACCAATGTGGAAAACGACGGCTCGTATTAGGGGAACATCATATATCCCTAGAAACTTGGCAAAACGAACCAAAACCGAAGAAGAAGAAACAAGCGAGTCGGAATAAGATAGTTGTATTCGTGTGGTGTAATATATGTAATATAGTGTGCTTATGCTTTATGATATATGTAAAAATTGCTTGTATTAATAAATATTTTTTTTATGAATCTAACTCTTGTCTATTTTACAGTATAAAAATACAAAATGGATAGACAACCCAATATTTTAAGAGACCTACCCGGAGACATGATTGATGAAATCTTGTCTAGAGTCGGTCAGAATTCTTCGGCACAACTATTTAAGGCGAGATCAGTTTGTAAGACATTCGAAGAACGTTCCAAGAATGCCTTGGTTTATAAAAGGCTTTCGTTCGAAAGATGGGGGATATCACATTGGGAAATCCATAAGTTACGATGTGTTTACTTTGACGCATATATTGCGGGGAACCCAAATGCTATTTTACGCAATGGGTTAAGAAATTATTTTGACTCAATATATCCGAATATTGGACTTCGTGATTAAGAAAAAGCGGCTAACATGCAACATAAAGAAGCATGTTATGCTTACGGATTAGTAATGTTCGCTTCTCACCAAAGTGAGAACAAGAACATCGGCCTACAACTATTAAACAAAACGTTCCCACAAGTGACGGAGTCGATAATTGGGGTAAGAAATGAGGTTTTTAGATTGTTACGGGACTGTTGGACATTACGTAACCCTCGTCCCTTTGACAACGTTACAACACGATGTCTTATCAACGGCCATAACGGTTATGTTCCACAAGACCAAGGATGGGAAGTAATCCTAGTAAAACCAGAATGCATGACTTGTTTCTGGACGTATGAATTACGTGTCTTTATTGCCTTTGCTGAATGACTTGTGTACTAGCTAGAATTATCTTCACAACCATCTTGTATCAAATTTATTGTGTGCTATATTTCATGCTATATGTAAAATAAGCGGTATTGTAAGTTTGTAAAATATTGTGTAAAAGTTTGAACGCGAAATATTATTATAATCAGTTTTTCATATAGAATTGTAGTAGTTGAATTGTATATTAGCTACTAAGTATGAACTTAACGGGTAGGTACTACCCGAATTTAAACTTATAAAACGCTAATATGAAGAAAAAGCTTTTATAAATGAGTTCATATTATGCTACGAAATACTATTAACTACTCTTAATATTCTGTATGATTAACTTGTTCCATTTGACTATTTTGAAGGAAATGGCACCGACTACTCGACACACCGTGAATATGAATGAAGAGGAATTCCGTACTTTTCTAGCTTCAAACATAGCCGCAGTACAGGCTGCGCTACATACCAACAATAACCTTGGATCTAGCAGTACAAGAAATCGTGTAGGATGCACCTACAAAGAATTCACTGCCTGCAAACCTTTGGAATTTGATGGAACCGAAGGACCGATCGGATTGAAATGGTGGACCGAGAAGGTCGAATCGGTGTTTGCCATAAGTAAGTGTACTGAAGAGGACAAAGTGAAGTACGCTACGCATACCTTCACAGGTTCTGCGTTAACATGGTGGAATACCTATCTAGAGCAAGTGGGACAAGACGATGCGTACGCACTACCGTGGTCAGCATTCAAGCACTTGATGAACGAGAAGTACCGTTCCAGAACCGAGGTCAATAAGCTCAAGACAGAACTTAGAGGGTTACGAACCCAAGGATTTGATATTACCACATACGAAAGACGATTCACAGAATTGTGCCTATTGTGTCCGGGAGCATTCGAAGATGAGGAAGAGAAGATCGACGCGTTTGTGAAAGGATTACCGGAAAGAATCCAAGAAGATATAAGTTCACACGAGCCCGCCTCCATACAACAGGCATGTAGAACGGCTCACAAACTAGTGAACCAGATTGAAGAAAGAATTAAAGAACAGACTGCTGAAGAGGCCAATGTGAAGCAAGTCAAAAGAAAGTGGGAGGAAAACGGTGATAAGAATCACCAATACAACAACAATAGCAATTACAACAATAATCGCAACAATTATCCCAACAATCGCAACATCAATCGCAACTACAACAAACGGCCCAACAACAACAACAACAACAACAACAACAACAACAACAACAACAACAACAACAACCACAACAACAACAACAACAACAACAACAACAACAGCAACTACAACAATCATCCCAACAACAATAATAACCGCAACAACAACAACAATCAGAAGCAGCTATGCCAAAGGTGTGAAAAGTATCACTCGGGGTTCTGCACCAAATTTTGCAACAAGTGTAAAAGAAATGGTCATAGCGCGGCAAAGTGTGAGGTCTACGGACCAGGGGTTAATAGAACGAAAGGAACAAATGGTGTCGGAACGAGTAATGGCGGAGCAAGTAGTGTCGGAGCAAGTTATGCAAATATAGTTTGTTATAAATGTGGAAAACCGGGCCACATTATTAGAAATTGCCCGAACCAGGAGAACACGAATGGACAAGGCCGCGGAAGAGTTTTCAATATTAATGCGGCAGAGGCACAGGAAGACCCGGAGCTTGTTACGGGTACGTTTCTTATTGACAATAAATCTGCTTACGTTTTATTTGATTCGGGTGCGGATAGAAGCTATATAAGTAGAGATTTTTGTGCTAAATTAAGTTGTCCATTGACGCCTTTGGATAGTAAATTTTTACTAGAATTAGCAAATGGTAAATTAATTTCAGCAGATAATATATGTCGGAATCGAGAAATTAAACTGGTTAGCGAAACATTTAAGATTGACTTGATACCAGTAGAGTTAGGGAGTTTTGATGTGATAATCGGTATGGACTGGTTGAAAGAAGTGAAAGCAAAGATCGTTTGTTACAAAAATGCAATTTGCATTATACGAGAAAAAGGAAAACCCTTAATGGTGTACGGAGAAAAGGGCAACACGAAGCTACATCTTATTAGTAATTTGAAGGCACAAAAACTAATAAGAAAAGGTTGCTATGCTGTTCTAGCACACGTCGAGAAAGTACAAACTGAAGAAAAGAGCATCAATGATGTTCCCATTGCAAAAGAATTTCCCGATGTATTTCCGAAAGAATTACCGGGATTACCCCCAAATCGATCCGTTGAATTTCAAATAGATCTTGTACCAGGAGCTGCACCAATAGCTCGTGCTCCTTACAGACTCGCACCCAGCGAGATGAAAGAACTGCAAAGCCAATTACAAGAACTTTTAGAGCGTGGTTTCATTCGACCAAGCACATCACCGTGGGGAGCTCCTGTTTTGTTTGTCAAGAAGAAAGATGGTACATTCAGGTTGTGTATCGACTACCGAGAGTTGAACAAACTTACCATCAAGAACCGCTACCCACTACCGAGAATCGACGACTTATTTGATCAGCTACAAGGCTCGTCTGTTTATTCAAAGATTGACTTACGTTCCGGGTATCATCAAATGCGGGTGAAAGAAGATGATATTCCAAAGACTGCTTTCAGAACACGTTACGGTCATTACGAGTTTATGGTCATGCCGTTTGGTTTAACTAATGCACCAGCTGTGTTCATGGACCTTATGAACCGAGTGTGTGGACCATACCTTGACAAGTTTGTCATTGTTTTCATTGATGACATACTTATTTACTCAAAGAATGACCAAGAACACGGTGAACATTTGAGAAAGGTGTTAGAAGTATTGAGGAAGGAAGAATTGTACGCTAAGTTTTCAAAGTGTGCATTTTGGTTGGAAGAAGTTCAATTCCGCGGTCACATAGTGAACAAAAAAGGTATTAAGGTGGATCCGGCAAAGATAGAAACTGTTAAAAAGTGGGAAACCCCGAAAACTCTGAAACACATACGCCAGTTTTTAGGACTAGCTGGTTACTACAGAAGGTTCATCCAAGACTTTTCCAGAATAGCAAAACCCTTGACTGCATTAACGCATAAAGGGAAGAAATTTGAATGGAAGGATGAACAAGAGAAAGCGTTTCAGTTATTGAAGAAAAAGCTAACTACGGCACCTATATTGTCATTGCCTGAAGGGAATGATGATTTTGTGATTTATTGTGATGCATCAAAGCAAGGTCTCGGTTGTGTATTAATGCAACGAACGAAGGTGATTGCTTATGCGTCTAGACAATTGAAGATTCACGAGCAAAATTATACGACGCATGATTTGGAATTAGGCGCGGTTGTTTTTGCATTAAAGACTTGGAGGGACTACTTATATGGGGTCAAAAGTATTATATATACCGACCACAAAAGTCTTCAACACATATTTAATCAGAAACAACTGAATATGAGGCAGCGTAGGTGGATTGAATTGTTGAATGATTACGAATTTGAGATTCGTTACTGTGACGACCCGGAAATTTCCGACCAAATTTAAACTTGATCTTTATATAATTTCGACACGATAAGCAAAGTCTGTAATGTTGAGTCTCGAAAATTTTGAAACGATGTTCATATATTCAGTTAACCTTTGACTATTTCCGACGATTCACGAACCAATATATATATATATATATATATATATATATATATATTAATTTGAAATATAATTTAAAGTAGTATATGATGTTGTTGTTAAAAAAAATTAATTATGTATTTAATTTAAAGTGACAGCTATAGAAGGCCGGTATAATAGAGTAAGTATTTAATTTAGGCTACTTTATGTTATTTTTTTTAGCTTCCCACTATCCATCTAATATCTACCTCTATTATATAATACACATTTACACATAAGCATACGGACAAAGAGAATCAACCGATTCTTCGTTTTCTTTCTTTTGACTAGTCGACAAACAAGAGTTTCAAAACATATAAATCTTATAATATTAAGTACTTTATTACATATATATGTATGTATATATCTATATCTCTATACACATACTTTATCAATCAATGACTAAACCATCTTTCACAATTTGATTTTTGGCTACTAGTAAATTTATTGGTATATATCCCTTTCTATCTATATCTCAACATCAAATCACTATCTTCCTTATCTTTATATTTTTCTTCGTTTCTTTAAACCCGTGACTTGATTCATCGACCCATCTCTTGGCTACAAAACAACAAATTGATCAATTCATCTAGAATTACAATCATTTTCCTGTTGTCTTTCTTAATCATTCATAATCACCACCATGTGATCTTCTCTATTTTCTTGTTTCTTTTCACAATCTCAATATATATATATATATATATATATATATATATATATATATATATATATATATATATATATATATATATATATATATATATATATATATATATATATATATATAATGAACAAGAACTTCATCTACCATCTCACCCTCTCTATCAACTCCCTTCTTCAATCATATCCTTCAACCACCCTCTGACGCCACCCATCACCACAAGTCACTACCTTCTCCTTCTCTCCCTATCTCTCTCTCTTAATGATGTTCGAAACCAAACATAAATCAATCTCCATAATTCCATCCGCCACCACCACCTTGGTTCACCCACCATCGACCACCACAACAAACCACCACCTCCATCACAATCGCCAACACCAAACTGCAGCCTTTTTATTACTGAAAACCGTTAACTGTTGCTGCTACAGCTTCTTTTCTGTTGCAGTTTAATGATACAAACAACCAACTTCTTTGACCGCTATTTCGTTGTTTCTACTTTATTTCTATTTCTATTACAACATCGATGATGGTGAGGCCACGTGATGGAAGAGGATGGTGATGGAGATAAATAACGAAGATGATGATATGGAGTTAAGACGATATCCCGATGATAATTAAGATGATGGTTTCGATGATGATAATGGCGAGATGATGAGATGATGTAGCGATGATGATATGAAGACTGTGATGAAAGTATATGATGATGTGTAGATCTTTCTTTTTCTTTATGCTTTATTTATGTTTCTCCTTTACCAGACAAACACCCATACATGTTTTATTGAATCACACTAGTGGCTAGCTTAAATTAATGGAGATAGTGGAGATACAAGTTGGTGATAAAGACCCCATGTATACAACCAATCTATTCTGACTTCTTCAAATGCAACATTTAATCGAGTTTTAAATGGGGTCACTTAAACTTTGTAGTGGACTTTGGTGACCCCGTTAAAACTAATAACGATCCATAAAGGTTTATTGTGTTGGGCCGAAGTAAAACCTGGCCCATTCGCCGAAGTATGAACCTGGAAACACAGTTAAGTTACGAAGTAAAACGAATGGTAGTTTAAAAAAAAAAGAAACAAAGAGAATTAAATTAATCGATTCCTGTTGTGGGCTGCCATATATATATATATATATATATATATATATATATATATATATATATATATATATATATATATATATATATATATATATATATATATATATATATATATATTTTTTACTTGGGCCGTTTCAGCTGTTGGGCCATCTTGGGTCTGTTTAAATTAGCAGGCCATTACTTGATTAAATGTGGGTCAGAAACCATTTAATTGGTTGGGCCGTGATCCTGTTTATTCTACTGGGCCGAATTCCTATTCATCCTGTTGGACCGACCCAACTCTGGTTCCTGCTTGGATGCTACGATGATATAAAGTTATGATGATTGTAACAACCCTACTTTTTCCGTTAAAAACTTAACAACTGTCTGTTAAATTCAACGTTTTTCCACGCTAAATTTTTTTTTTTTTTTAAATATATATATATTATTACATAAGTTTTATAGGTGTTAAATAAAACACTACAATTAGTGTAACCAGAAAAAAAAATAAAATAATAATAAAATAAAATAATTTTTTCCAGAGAACGAAACGTATGAGTACTTAATATAAATATTATATTTTACAATAATTGAGTTCTAAAATCATTTTAATTAATTAGTATACTCTTAAATTAAACTCGGGGGATTATTTTAAACACTTATATTTTCAATAAAAGACATATATTATTTAGTTTAAAAATATATTAAATAAGTATTTATGAAAAACACCAACTAGGTACGATGTCTAGAATTTAAAAGGTTTCGAACAATATATATGTAAATGTATTTTATAAATATAAAAATTTACCAATTATTGAATCATATTAAAATAAAATACATTGGGTTTCAGATATCGGATAAAAATTTAATTATAACCCGTGATTACATAGTAATACCCGTGTTTAATTATTATAACCGTGACTACACATTATTACGTCCGTGATATCAATAATTGAGATAGATTTATCACCCGTTACTCTTTATCCCATCTATATTATTAAACCTAATTCATTTCATCTAACACACACGTACATAGACTCTCTCCTTAAAATACCCATTACTATTTATCATCATCATCGATCTTCTTTCCTTATAAACACCTTCAAGAAATCACTTGATCATAAAATCGTTTACATATTCGGACTCCTCTCGAAGAGCTCTACTCAGCCATACCAACAATTTCTTGATTTGTGTAAGTTTTAAAAACTCTAATTTTCTAGTTTTCATATTTTTGTTACATATTAGGGTAGATATAGTGTCTAGTGCTCAAGTCCTTGTATGTATGCATGATATTGTTCGTTAATTTGATCATTTGTTGACTTGTTGATGAATCACGAATTTGAATGGTATGCTACTGATATGAACATGATATTTTCAGTTTATGAAATACTTATAAATGAAATCCTTGTGAAAAAATATTAATTTTAGGCTCAAGAATCACTTGATTTCGTTTAGAATTGCTTCCGGTATGATTAATTGAAGTTTAACATGATATTACATGAAATCCGAATTGTTTTGCCATGTTTCTGGAATTTTGACTTTGTTATCTGTAAATATAAGTATGTAGATGGATTACTATTGAAAAACTACTAATTTTAGGCTCAAGAATCAATTGATTTCGTTATCGTATGCTCCCGATATGTTAAATTGAAGTTTTCATGTGATCTTGCTATGAATCCGAATTTTCTGAGATGAATGCTTTATGATTGAGTTTGTGAACTGATGTTAGATGTATAGATAATTGAAAAACACCCAAGATAGACTTAAGATTCATGTTAATCGGATATGTATAGCCCTCGTTATGGTTAATTAAAGGTTTGTGATTTTGATGCTTAAAAATTTATTTCGGTTTAAAAATTCGTAATTGAAACTGTGAATCTGGGAAAGTATGCTATATATTCAGGTCCGGTGAGGTATATAGTTGTATTTCTTGCGGAAAAAAAAAACATTTGGTTTTCATTTAGATATTGTCCAATTCCGATAAAAGAGTCAAAATCTATGGCCAAATCAAAGTTAGAATTTTATATTATTTAAAACCGGACAGAACAGTTTCATTGGGATGCGTGCGACCTGATCTCAAAATTCCGGGTTCACGGTTGCGTGCGTATCAAAAAATTAATAAAATTAGACTCCAGAAACGCGTCATTTGGATACTTTTTGGATTTGATATGATTTTTCAAAGTTTATACATGAGTACCGAAACGATTCAGCATTAAAGCCTGGTACGTTTTTAGTCACTGCGAGCTTTCTATTTAGGGTTAGAGGTTGTGCTTCGGATATGTTATAGTAGACTAAATTTCATAGATTTTGGCGTGTATTTCAAGTCAAATGGACCTGTACTTATTTTTATAAAAATTCTGGAAGTTGACTACATTATTTAAGCTAAATAATATGTGCAATTGACTTTGTTTGACCAAATGGGTTTAATGGGTCAAAATGGGTAACGGTCAGTGTAGAAAAGTCCCAAACGTCAATTTAAGTAAGTTTAAAGGTTGTGGTGTTTAAAAAATAAGTTGTGGCATGTTTTGGTCAAAATGGGTGTTTATGACCCATTTGGGTCATACGAGCCTACTTTGACCCATATGCGAAATTTTGAGAACCAAAGGTATGTAACACATCCCGTATATTGATTTAAGTATGTTTGCAAGTTTTTGTGCTTTAAAAATGAGTTTGGGTCAAATTTGGTTTAAAGAAAGTTTTATGACTCATTCGGGTCAAACGTGCATAAATTGATCCATATGCATAATTTTGGAAAACGAAAGTCACCAACACATCTAAAATGTCATTTTTGAGCTGTGATAAAAATTTGGTTAAGTCAGGTCAGCCGGATTCAAATTTGGATCGTCAACCGAAAATTTTAGTATTTTAACAAAATTGTCAAAATGACTCTCGGACCTAATTTGAGGACTCGCAAGTTGAAATCAGTTAAGTTTAGATAAAAACTATTATTTGGTATTGAAAGTATTTGCGACAAGCTTTAAAACGATATATTATTTGTATAATTTTGTTGAGTTTAAACAGGTATAAAACAAGCGAGAAAATGGGCAATCGTTGCTGATTTTGAACACTTAGCAAAAATTTTATCAGCATTTTATGTTTCGGGAGACTGTTTTCGCGAGGTCATTACTTTAAAACCGTAACTCCATTTTTGTCAAATAAACTGTCTATAGAAAGGTGGGATGACATACTTTCCAATGGTCATGACCTAAGGTATTATATCAAATTTGGTGGGACCCGGAATCAGCTGCAAAATACTAAAAAATACATATATGTAAATAATATAAATTTTTCTAAGTAAAAATGAATAACTTAAGTTTGACCTATGTTTGACTACTTGATCAACTTGTGTAATTTTATGCGGTTGTTGACTTGTGTTAATCATGTTGACTGTGTTTGACTTGCGTTTGACTTGCGTTTGACTTACTTTGACTTGCGTTGACTTTTGTTGACTTTTGCTAAATTTTGATAAATTTATGAGTCAGACTTGAGCAATAGGACTATACGAACCCTATGACCTGACCTAGCTTGTTAGACATTTATTAACCAACATATATTCTTTAGGATGAGGTCTACGGTTACTTGCATTCCGAGTATTGGTTACATCTACGTGAATTGTTTATTGGGCTACAAAGGTGAGTTTCATTTGCTCCCTTTTTAATTGCTTTTGCAATATATATTTTTGGGCTGAGAATACATGCGCTGCTTTTATAAATGTTTACAAAATAGACACAAGTACTTAAAACTATATTCTACGTTGAGTTGTACCACTGGCATACTTCCCTGTAGCTTGGTAACTACTATTTACATGGGTATTGTAAACGCGAATCCTGTTGATAGATCTATCGGGCCTGACAACCCCAACCGGACTGGACGACCAGTATTCAACGGTTGCACAGTACTTCGTTTCGGTAACTACACTTGGTACGGTGTAGTGAGATTTCATAATAAAGGGAATATGCGACGTTGATTAAATGTTAAGTATGGTTACCAAGTGCTCAACCACTTAGAATGCTTTACATACACTTGTGAGTGTATTATGTTTATGATTATGAAATCTTGTGGTCTATTGAAACTATTGATAACGGTTGTTACGATAAACCTATGAACTCACCAACCTTTTGGTTGACACTTTTAGCATGTTTATTCTCAGGTCTTTCAAAAGTGCTTCCGCTGTTTGCTTGCTATTTGCTCAAGGTGCTGCATGGAGTCTTTTATGCCATATTTTCAAAAAGACATTGCATTCAAATATTAATGTTATAATCTGTTATTAAATAAATTGATGATTTAGTCATTTTGTATAAGTTGTCATATATATTTGGGATATGTCTATATTTTGGTAAACTTTCTATGTATAGAAAGTATGTTTTTTTTAAATGAATGCAATGTTTTATCAAAACGTATCATATAGAGGTCGAAACCTCGCTGTGGGACCGTAGATAACGTACCGCGTCAATAGCGATTATGGCGGGTCGTTAGAGATAGTATCAGAGCGGTGGTTCTAGGGAATTAGATGCATTAGTGTGTCTGACCTGGACCGTTAGGATACATTAGTGATCTAGTCTAGAACCGTGTCGTTATACTTATATGTGATTATGTGCATATTCTGACTTTAATATAACATTATTACTACTATCGGTGAGAAAGTATTTCTCCTTTCGATTTCAAGACTTTTCCTGCTCATACGAGTTCATTTTTAACGCCCCGATTAGTGAAGCCAGGAAGCGTCATTCAGGACTTTCGAAATTCCCAACATTCCTACGTGAGTTATCATTTGTGATATATTATGTGCTTATGTGCTTCGATTAAGAAATTCCGAACATCTCGATTTGTGAACCGAAAGGCATCATTTCCGACGTACAAAGATTCTTCATATTTTCCAAGACATTCTTATGACGTTCCCTTTCAATATTATCAATTATAATATTATATTCTCGTACTATTTTTAGTGCACCTTTTTTTTTGAAATCATTTTGATTTATAAATTCTGGAAAACGACACTTGAGTTTTATATCCATAAATATTCTGGAGTAATGTTGGAATAGAAGCATGAGTTAGTGCAATATGATGACAGTTGATCGCGTGATTATATTACAGTGAGTCATGCGAAAGTTCTAATGGAACGTGATGGTGGTAAAGTTTGATCAATCTTACCCTTACCATGTATCATGTTACATGACTCCTTTATTTCCTCTGTTGACATCTGAATATACTAAGACTCTATATGTGACATCATTTGAAGTCACATATAATTTTCCGTATTTGTCATATCATACTTGTACTCCGAACAGTTCATCCGAAGGTATTCGTCATTAAAGGAGCATGATTCCGTTTTACCCAACTTTCATACTTAACTACAAGATGCTCGATCTTACTACGTCAAGATGAACAATCTATCCTCACTTGTTTCCTAAACGCCGTTTAATCACACCAACCAAAATTTCGGGACGAAATTTTCTTTAAGGGGTAGGTAATGTAACAACCCTACTTTTTCCGTTAAAAACTTAACAACTGTCTGTTAAATTCAACGTTTTTCCACGCTAAATTTTTTTTTTTTAAATATATATATTATTACATAAGTTTTATAGGTGTTAAATAAAACACTACAATTAGTGTAACCAGAAAAAATAAATAAATAAAATAATAATAAAATAAAATAATTTTTTTCCAGAGAACGAAACGTATGAGTACTTAATATAAATATTATATTTTACAATAATTGAGTTCTAAAATCATTTTAATTAATTAGTATACACTTAAATTAAACTCGGGGGATTATTTTAAACACTTATATTTTCAATAAAAGACATATATTATTTAGTTTAAAAATATATTAAATAAGTATTTATGAAAAACACCAACTAGGTACGATGTCTAGAATTTAAAAGGTTTCGAACAATATATATGTAAATGTATTTTATAAATATAAAAATTTACCAATTATTGAATCATATTAAAATAAAATACATTGGGTTTCAGATATCGGATAAAAATTTAATTATAACCCGTGATTACATAGTAATACCCGTGTTTAATTATTATAACCATGACTACACATTATTACGTCCGTGATATCAATAATTGAGATAGATTTATCACCCGTTACTCTTTATCCCATCTATATTATTAAACCTAATTCATTTCATCTAACACACACGTACATAGACTCTCTCCTTAAAATACCCATTACTATTTATCATCATCATCGATCTTCTTTCCTTATAAACACCTTCAAGAAATCACTTGATCATAAAATCGTTTACATATTCGGACTCCTCTCGAAGAGCTCTACTCAGCCATACCAACAATTTCTTGATTTGTGTAAGTTTTAAAAACTCTAATTTTCTAGTTTTCATATTTTTGTTACATATTAGGGTAGATATAGTGTCTAGTGCTCAAGTCCTTGTATGTATGCATGATATTGTTCGTTAATTTGATCATTTGTTGACTTGTTGATGAATCACGAATTTGAATGGTATGCTACTGATATGAACATGATATTTTCAGTTTATGAAATACTTATAAATGAAATCCTTGTGAAAAAATATTAATTTTAGGCTCAAGAATCACTTGATTTCGTTTAGAATTGCTTCCGGTATGATTAATTGAAGTTTAACATGATATTACATGAAATCCGAATTGTTTTGCCATGTTTCTGGAATTTTGACTTTGTTATCTGTAAATATAAGTATGTAGATGGATTACTATTGAAAAACTACTAATTTTAGGCTCAAGAATCAATTGATTTCGTTATCGTATGCTCCCGATATGTTAAATTGAAGTTTTCATGTGATCTTGCTATGAATCCGAATTTTCTGAGATGAATGCTTTATGATTGAGTTTGTGAACTGATGTTAGATGTATAGATAATTGAAAAACACCCAAGATAGACTTAAGATTCATGTTAATCGGATATGTATAGCCCTCGTTATGGTTAATTAAAGGTTTGTGATTTTGATGCTTAAAAATTTATTTCGGTTTAAAAATTCGTAATTGAAACTGTGAATCTGGGAAAGTATGCTATATATTCACGTCCGGTGAGGTATATAGTTGTATTTCTTGCGGAAAAAAAAAACATTTGGTTTTCATTTAGATATTGTCCAATTCCGATAAAAGAGTCAAAATCTATGGCCAAATCAAAGTTAGAATTTTATATTATTTAAAACCGGACAGAACAGTTTCATTGGGATGCGTGCGACCTGATCTCAAAATTCCGGGTTCACGGTTGCGTGCGTATCAAAAAATTAATAAGTTTAGACTCCAGAAACGCGTCATTTGGATACTTTTTGGATTTGATATGATTTTTCAAAGTTTATACATGAGTACCGAAACGATTCAGCATTAAAGCCTGGTACGTTTTTAGTCACTGCGAGCTTTCTGTTTAGGGTTAGAGGTTGTGCTTCGGATATGTTATAGTCGACTAAATTTCGTAGATTTTGGCGTGTATTTCAAGTCAAATGGACCTGTACTTATTTTTATAAAAATTCTGGAAGTTGACTACATTATTTAAGCTAAATAATATGTGCAATTGACTTTGTTTGACCAAATGGGTTTAATGGGTCAAAATGGGTAACGGTCAGTGTAGAAAAGTCCCAAACGTCAATTTAAGTAAGTTTAAAGGTTGTGGTGTTTAAAAAATAAGTTGTGGCATGTTTTGGTCAAAATGGGTGTTTATGACCCATTTGGGTCATACGAGCCTACTTTGACCCATATGCGAAATTTTGAGAACCAAAGGTATGTAACACATCCCGTATATTGATTTAAGTATGTTTGCAAGTTTTTGTGCTTTAAAAATGAGTTTGGGTCAAATTTGGTTTAAAGAAAGTTTTATGACTCATTCGGGTCAAACGTGCATAAATTGATCCATATGCATAATTTTGGAAAACGAAAGTCACCAACACATCTAAAATGTCATTTTTGAGCTGTGATAAAAATTTGGTTAAGTCAGGTCAGCCGGATTCAAATTTGGATCGTCAACCGAAAATTTTAGTATTTTAACAAAATTGTCAAAATGACTCTCGGACCTACTTTGAGGACTCGCAAGTTGAAATCAGTTAAGTTTAGATAAAAACTATTATTTGGTATTGAAAGTATTTGCGACAAGCTTTAAAACGATATATTATTTGTATAATTTTGTTGAGATTAAACAGGTATAAAACAAGCGAGAAAATGGGCAATCGTTGCTGATTTTGAACACTTAGCAAAAATTTTATCAGCATTTTATGTTTCGGGAGACTGTTTTCGCGAGGTCATAACTTTAAAACCGTAACTCCATTTTTGTCAAATAAACTGTCTATAGAAAGGTGGGATGACATACTTTCCAATGGTCATGACCTAAGGTATTATATCAAATTTGGTGGGACCCGGAATCAACTGCAAAATACTAAAAAATACATATATGTAAATAATATAAATTTTTCTAAGTAAAAATGAATAACTTAAGTTTGACCTATGTTTGACTACTTGATCAACTTGTGTAATTTTATGCGGTTGTTGACTTGTGTTAATCATGTTGACTGTGTTTGACTTGCGTTTGACTTGCGTTTGACTTACATTTGACTTACTTTGACTTGCGTTGACTTTTGTTGACTTTTGCTAAATTTTGATAAATTTATGAGTCGGACTTGAGCAATAGGACTATACGAACCCTATGACCTGACCTAGCTTGTTAGACATTTATTAACCAACATATATTCTTTAGGATGAGGTCTACGGTTACTTGCATTCCGAGTATTGGTTACATCTACGTGAATTGTTTATTGGGCTACAAAGGTGAGTTTCATTTGCTCCCTTTTTAATTGCTTTTGCAATATATATTTTTGGGCTGAGAATACATGCGCTGCTTTTATAAATGTTTACAAAATAGACACAAGTACTTAAAAATATATTCTACGTTGAGTTGTACCACTGGCATACTTCCCTGTAGCTTGGTAACTACTATTTACATGGGTATTGTAAACGCGAATCCTGTTGATAGATCTATCGGGCCTGACAACCCCAACCGGACTGGACGACCAGTATTCAACGGTTGCACAGTACTTCGTTTCGGTAACTACACTTGGTACGGTGTAGTGAGATTTCATAATAAAGGGAATATGCGACGTTGATTAAATGTTAAGTATGGTTACCAAGTGCTCAACCACTTAGAATGCTTTACATACACTTGCGAGTGTATTATGTTTATGATTATGAAATCTTGTGGTCTATTGAAACTATTGATAACGGTTGTTACGATAAACCTATGAACTCACCAACCTTTTGGTTGACACTTTTAGCATGTTTATTCTCAGGTCTTTCAAAAGTGCTTCCGCTGTTTGCTTGCTATTTGCTCAAGGTGCTGCATGGAGTCTTTTATGCCATATTTTCAAAAAGACATTGCATTCAAATATTAATGTTATAATCTGTTATTAAATAAATTGATGATTTAGTCATTTTGTATAAGTTGTCATATATATTTGGGATATGTCTATATTTTGGTAAACTTTCTATGTATAGAAAGTATGTTTTTTTTAAAATGAATGCAATGTTTTATCAAAACATATCATATAGAGGTCGAAACCTCGCTGTGGGACCGTAGATAACGTACCGCGTCAATAGCGATTTTGGCGGGTCGTTAGAATGATGAAGTGATTAATGGGAAAAATGAAAACGATAATATATTGATCTTTTTCGTACAAGAAAAAAATCAGCAAAGCTGAAATAGTGTATTGGTTAATGATGTTATCGGGTTAGCGGGACATCGCGGGTTCAAACCCCGGGCTTGGGCATTTTTTTAAAAGGACCACTTCTTTGAGGTTCGTGAATCCGAGGCCAACCCTACACTTATTCAATGACATCATATGTATTTTTACTACAAAATATAGTATGGTGAGTTTCATTTGCTCCCTTTTAATTACTTTTGCAATATATATTTTTGAGTTGAGAATACATGCGCTGTTTTATAAATGTTTTACGAAATAGGAACAAGTACTAAAACTAATTCTATGTGAGTTTAAACCAGAAATATACCCTTAGCTTGGTGACATTAAACTACTTGTCTATGTACGGTAGGCGCGAATCCTAAAGATAGATCTATTGGGCCTGATAAACCCCATCCTGACTATGGGATGCTTTAGTACTTCGAGGTTATTTTAAACACACATGATCTGGTGTACTTCAGAGGGTAAAACATGAACGTTAAGGCTTGTTATCGGGTGCCTACAACTTATAGAATACTTTTATACACTTGCGAGTGTACATATATTTATAAACGGAAATCTTGTGGTCTATTAATATACTGAAATGATTGTTATGATAAACCTATGAACTCACCAACCTTTTGGTTGACACTTTTAAACATGTTTATTCTTAGGTATTAAAGAAATCTTCCGCTATGCATTAGCTCATTTTAAAGATATTACTTGGAGTCATTCATGGCATATTTCGAAAGACGTTGCATTCGAGTCATTGAGTTCATCAAGATTATTATAAAGTCAATTATAGTTGGAAGTATTATAAATTGGTATGAATGCCGTCAACTTTAGATGTAAAGAAAGTTTGTCTTTTAAAAACGAAGGCAATGTTTGTAAAATGTATCATATAGAGGTCTGTACCTCGCAATGGAACCAGTTGTTGAAGACTTCTTCCAGGTGGATTAGGGCGGGTCTCTACAGTTGGTATCAGAGCGGTGGTCTTAGCGAGCCAGGTCTTGCATTAGTGTGTCTAACTAGTAGTTTTTTAGATGCATTAGTGAGTTTGGACTTCTACCGTGTCTGCATGTCAAAAGTTTTGCTTATCATTTCGTGTCAAAAATTATTTGCTTATCATCCTTAAAGTCTAGACACGTCTTGCTGCCTCTATTGTATAGACAGTGTATAGATAAATTCATATCTTAGCGTATCTGCTAATCCATATCTTAGCGTACCTGTTACTGTAAACCTTGCCTGTCGTATTCCGTAGATTCCTCCGTAACTTATGGGATTTGAGTATTATATATGCATTTGTAAATTATGTATTGCAGGGTACTAATCTACATCCTATAATCTATTTCTTATCGAAAATCCTTCATCTGATCGTACGAGATGAATCCCTCAACCAGTTCGAATTCCTCGAATTCCGACAGCTATTCCAATATGGAGTTTCACCTAAGCTCCGAAGGCAGTGTCACCAGAATAATTCAACCAATCATCTATCCCCAATTCATCTGATGGGTTCTTAGTCGACTTAATCGATGGAGACACGAATAAGGCGATCCTTTCCACCAACCAAATTACCCTCTTGACGATGAACCTAAAGCACTTACCGGCGAACCTGTTCGAGACACCATTTTCTCTCTCATTTCCAGAATATCTAGCAACGATTATATAATATCACGAATTCTAAACCTTATTCATCCGCTCGTTCCGACCAACAATCATCCCGGAATAATAGAAGAAGTTAACGAACTTCGCGCTCGAGTAATCAATTTGGAGAATATGGTGCAAAACCTAACAGCTTCAGCAACATCAACAGCACCAACAGTACCACCAACATCAACACCAGTACCACCAATAACCCAAGTTTCAACATCACATGCCTCAACATCTCATTCTGTACCTCAAGCATAATCATCGTTCTACGTATCGTTCTATCTACTTTATCTTCGTTCTACATATCGTTCTACATCGATTGTCTTCATTCTTCATGGCTATTATGTAATCTCTAATGTTTTAGAGATTATATATTCTAGTTCTAACGATAAATCAAATGAGTTTAATATCTTATTGACTCATTAAATCCATGATTACATCTGAAGAAAATATATATGTATATATGTTTTCATAAAGATTGTAATTAAAAATCCTTTTGCACAAACTATTAATGGTGAAAATATTTTAACGGCTAGGTAATACCCGAGGAATATTTAGATTCCACATTAATAAGTTACCCTATACATTCTTTGAATCTGACTCAACGATCAGTCACTATCCTACTTGTATCCATAGATGTACGTATCCGTTCACCACATAATAACCATTTTCGTTAAATTTCATATTTGGATTTTGACTTATCAAAATTCAACAAGTGGCATAATGAAGAAAACATTGAACCAAAATAAAATTTGTTAGAAACAAATGAACTAACTAATTGAAATATTGTTAAGAATCCATGCTAACTGTTTCTAGCTAACTGTTCCTAGCTAACTGATTACATTTTATTTATCGCAATTTATATTCTCGCAATTTTATTTATCGTCATTTAATTTCTGTCATTTATTTTACGCACTTTAAATATCGGGACACGTATACAAGGTTTTGACATATCATATCGACGCATCTATATATATTATTTGGAATAACCATAGACACTCTATATGCAGTAATGTCGGAGTTAGCTATACAGGGTTTAGGTTGATTCTACAAAAATATATATAGTTTGAGTTGTGATCGAGTCTGAGACGTATACGGGTCACGACACGTATTAATTAATTCGAATATTATATATTAAACTATATATGAATTATTAGACTGTCAAGTGTGGACTATCGACTGTGGACTAATAACATTGGACAATTTAAAAAAAATGAATTAAAATATCGATTATAACATATGATACTAAACATTTCTTCAAGTTTGCCACTTGATTTCATCTTAAACATCCTTTGTATCTTGACGATCACAATCAGTGTTTAATCATCTAAAAACCTTCAATATTCTTGAAAACCCTCGGTTTGATAACCGATGATCCAGTTCCGTTAACTTTGAAAATGCTGACGAAGCAGCATGTTGTAGATGGTCTTAATGGCCAAAAGTGATGATAAAAGAATGGAGAGTTGGGAACGCTCGATAGAAAAATTTGGTATTGAAAAATGGATTGAGCAAATCATGAAGGAGATTAAGGACAGATACAAGGATCAAACTCTATATTCAAAGAATCCAGGTGATACTGTATCCGATGAAACCTTCAACAAATATCTTGCTCCGGATTCATGTTAAAATATTGCGGAAAATCTTTCTTCATCGACCTTCGAACTTAGAAATTCCAAAATATCATCATAAATATCTTCAATATTTCTGAGGATATTTTCATAAATATTCTCGTCCGAGATTATATATCTCTTCGTGCTTTCTGTATTTCATTATATTGGAAACTTCTTTAAAATCTAAGTATAAATTATGAAGGAATTCTGGAGAAGTGTTAAGAAGTTGAGCATGAGTTAGTATAATATAATGACACTTGGCCAACGTGATTATATTACAGTAAGTCATGCTGGAAGTTCTAATGAAACATGATGATTCACAGATCATAACGTCATCATGTGCCATGTTACACGACTCGTTCAATCTGTTCAACCTCCAAACATATCAAGAAAATATATATTCTTGATAGTTCTGTCCTCAGTGATTCTGATAATTTAACCAATCAAATCGTAAGAATACGCTCTTTCATGCTAAGAACGTTATAGTCATTCGAAACACTATATCTATGAATTCTGGATCATTATTCGCTTTACTTAAGATCGGTAAGAGAAAACAAAAGCATGGAGCTCCGAGATATAAGGAAAAATATAAAGCCCGATAACAACACCAGAATTACAAACCATGTACATCAATACGGATAACAACATAAAGACACGAGAGAATGAAAAACACTATAACCCTAAGGTAATAGTAGAAGTTAACAGATTCTTCTGGTGGGAGTTGGAAAAGAAGAACGATCATTGCGATAGTCAGAATAAGAACAAGGATCAGAACTGGATTAAACATTTTTACAATCCTTAGAAATATGTATTAAGGAAGAAAGTATAGGAATGGTGAGAATAATGAAACGGAAGAGATCAATTTATAGTGAAAATATCCGACAGGGCAATCAGGGCTGATGACCGCATTTAATTAAAGAGATCTTGATTTCCTTATTCACCGAAGAATCATATCTTGTAGATTTTGCAGATTATCCTTAAATCCCTTGAATTCCGGAATTCAACCGAAACAACGTCTAAAGTTAAGAAGAACCTTATTTTCTAAATTCAACCATGAATACGTCAAACAAATCTTTATTTCATTCAATATTTTATGATAACTTCATTCGTACGCTTCAAATAATCGAATTGATTTATCCATATAATTCAATGATGATAAACTCTATTTTCAACTCATTTTTGTCATAAAAATATTTTTATTATTAGCTATGACAATCTCACTCAAATTTCGGGACGAAATTTCTTTAACGGGTAGGTACTGTGACAACCCGGAAATTTCCGACCAAATTTAAACTTGATCTTTATATGATTTCGACACGATAAGCAAAGTCTGTAATGTTGAGTCTCGAAAATTTTGAAACGATGTTCATATATTCAGTTAACCTTTGACTATTTCCGACGATTCACGAACCACTATTTGTAAATAGATACATACATATATATATATATATATATATATATATATATATATATATATATATATATATATATATATATATATATATATATATATATATATATATATATTAATTTGAAATATAATTTAAAGTAGTATATGATGTTGTTGTTAAAAAAAATTAATTATGTATTTAATTTAAAGTGACAGCTATAGAAGGCCGGTATAATAGAGTAAGTATTTAATTTAGGCTACTTTATGTTATTTTTTTTAGCTTCCCACTATCCATTTAATATCTACCTCTATTATATAATACACATTTACACATAAGCATACGGACAAAGAGAATCAACCGATTCTTCGTTTTCTTTCTTTTGACTAGTCGACAAACAAGAGTTTCAAAACATATAAATCTTATAATATTAAGTACTTTATTACATATATATGTATGTATATATCTATATCTCTATACACATACTTTATCAATCAATGACTAAACCATCTTTCACAATTTGATTTTTGGCTACTAGTAAATTTATTGTTATATATCCCTTTCTATCTATATCTCAACATCAAATCACTATCTTCCTTATCTTTATATTTTTCTTCGTTTCTTCAAACTCGTGACTTGATTCATCGACCCATCTCTTGGCTGCAAAACAACAAATTGATCAATTCATCTAGAATTACAATCATTTTCCTGTTGTCTTTCTTAATCATTCATAATCACCACCATGTGATCTTCTCTATTTTCTTGTTTCTTTTCACAATCTCAATATATATATATATATATATATATATATATATATATATATATATATATAATGAACAAGAACTTCATCTACCATCTCACCCTCTCTATCAACTCCCTTCTTCAATCATATCCTTCAACCACCCTCTGACGCCACCCATCACCACAAGTCACTACCTTCTCCTTCTCTCCCTATCTCTCTCTCTTAATGATATTCGAAACCAAACATAAATCAATCTCCATAATTCCATCCGCCACCACCACCTTGGTTCACCCAAAATCGACCACCACAACAAACCACCACCTCCATCACAATCGCCAACACCAAACTGCAGCCTTTTTATTACTGAAAACCGTTAACTGTTGCTGCTACAGCTTCTTTTCTGTTGCAGTTTAATGACACAAACAACCAACTTCTTTGACCGCTATTTCGTTGTTTCTACTTTATTTCTGTTTCTATTACAACATCGATGATGGTGAGGCCACGTGATGGAAGAGGATGGTGACGGAGATAAATAACGAAGATGATGATATGGAGTTAATACGATATCCCGATGATAATTAAGATGATGGTTTCGACGATGATAATGTCGAGATGATGAGATGATGTAGCGATGATGATATGAAGACTGTGATGAAAGTATATGATGATGCGTAGATCTTTCTTTTTCTTTCTGCTTTATTTATGTTTCTCCTTTACCAGACAAACACCCATACATGTTTTATTGAATCACACTAGTGGCTAGCCTAAATTAATGGAGATAGTGGAGATACAAGTTGGTGATAAAGACCCCATGTATACAACCAATCTATTCTGACTTCTTCAAATGCAACATTTAATCGAGTTTTAAATGGGGTTACTTAAACTTTGTAGTGGACTTTGGTGACCCCGTTAAAACTAATAACGATCCATAAAGGTTTATTGTGTTGGGCCGAAGTAAAACCTGGCCCATTCGTCGAAGTATGAACCTGGAAACACAGTTAAGT
Organism: Rutidosis leptorrhynchoides; assembly: GCF_046630445.1. Classification (NCBI taxonomy): domain Eukaryota; kingdom Viridiplantae; phylum Streptophyta; class Magnoliopsida; order Asterales; family Asteraceae; genus Rutidosis; species Rutidosis leptorrhynchoides. The sequence continues at coordinate 530,103,680 of NC_092333.1, read as the reverse complement.
TACGAAGTAAAATGAATGGTAGTTTAAAAAAAAAAAGAAACAAAGAGAATTAAATTAATCGATTCCTGTTGTGGGCTGCCATATATATATATATTTTTTTTTTACTTGGGCCGTTTCAGCTGTTGGGCCATCTTGGGTCTGTTTAAATTAGTAGGCCATTACTTGATTAAATGTGGGTCAGAAACCATTTAATTGGTTGGGCCGTGATCCTGTTTATTCTACTGGGCCGAATTCCTATTCATCCTGTTGGACCGACCCAACTCAGGTTCCTGCTTGGATGCTACGATGATATAAAGTTATGATGATGAAGTGATTAATGGGAAAAATGAAAACGATAATATATTGATCTTTTTCGTACAAGAAAAAAATCAGCAAAGCTGAAATAGTGTATTGGTTAATGATGTTATCGGGTTAGCGGGACATCGCGGGTTCAAACCCGGGCTTGGGCATTTTTTTAAAAGGACCACTTCTTTGAGGTTCGTGAATCCGAGGCCAACCCTACACTTATTCAATGACATCATATGTATTTTTACTACAAAATACAGTATGGTGAGTTTCATTTGCTCCCTTTTTAATTGCTTTTGCAATATATATTTTTGGGTTGAGAATACATGCGCTGTTTTACGAAATAGGCACAAGTACTAAAACTAATTCTATGTGGGTTTAAACCAGAAATATACCCTTAGCTTGGTGACATTAAACTACTTGTCTATGTACGGTAGGCGCGAATCCTAAAGATAGATCTATTGGGCCTGATAAACCCCATCCTGACTATGGGATGCTTTAGTACTTCGAGGTTATTTTAAACACACATGATCTGGTGTACTTCAGAGGGTAACACATGAACGTTAAGGCTTGTTACCGGGTGCCTACAACTTATAGAATACTTTTATACACTTGCGAGTGTACATATATTTATAAACGGAAATCTTGTGGTCTATTAATATACTGAAATGATTGTTATGATAAACCTATGAACTCACCAACCTTTTGGTTGACACTTTTAAACATGTTTATTCTTAAGTATTAAAGAAATCTTCCACTGTGCATTAGCTCATTTTAAAGATATTACTTGGAGTCATTCATGGCATATTTCGAAAGACGTTGCATTCGAGTCATTGAGTTCATCAAGATTATTATAAAGTCAATTATAGTTGGAAGTATTATGAATTGGTATGAATGCCGTCAACTTTAGATGTAAAGAAAGTTTGTCTTTTAAAAACAAATGCAATGTTTGTAAAATGTATCATATAGAGGTCTGTACCTCGCAATGGAACCAGTTGTTGAAGACTTCTTCCAGGTGGATTAGGGCGGGTCTCTACAGTTACCACCCGGGGAAGGCAAATGTGGTAGCCGATGCCTTGAGCAGGAAGGACAGAGAACCCATTCGAGTAAAATCTATGAATATAATGATTCATAATAACCTTACTACTCAAATAAAGGAGGCGCAACAAGGAGTTTTAAAAGAAGGAAATTTAAAGGATGAAATACCCAAAGGATCGGAGCAGCATCTTAATATTCGGGAAGACGGAACCCGGTATAGGGCTGAAAGGATTTGGGTACCAAAATTTGGAGATATGAGAGAAATGGTACTTAGAGAAGCTCATAAAACCAGATACTCAATACATCCTGGAACGGGGAAGATGTACAAGGATCTCAAGAAACATTTTTGGTGGCCGGGTATGAAAGCCAATGTTGCTAAATACGTAGGAGAATGTTTGACGTGTTCTAAGGTCAAAGCTGAGCATCAGAAACCATCAGGTCTACTTCAACAACCCGAAATCCCAGAATGGAAATGGGAAAATATTACCATGGATTTCATCACTAAATTGCCAAGGACTGCAAGTGGTTTTGATACTATTTGGGTAATAGTTGATCGTCTCACCAAATCAGCACACTTCCTGCCAATAAGAGAAGATGACAAGATGGAGAAGTTAGCACGACTGTATGTGAAGGAAGTCGTCTCCAGACATGGAATACCAATCTCTATTATCTCTGATAGGGATGGCAGATTTATTTCAAGATTCTGGCAGACATTACAGCAAGCATTAGGAACTCGTCTAGACATGAGTACTGCCTATCATCCACAAACTGATGGGCAGAGCGAAAGGACGATATAAATGCTTGAAGACATGCTACGAGCATGTGTTATTGATTTCAGAAACAGTTGGGATCGACATCTACCGTTAGCAGAATTTTCCTACAACAACAGCTACCATTCAAGCATTGAGATGGCGCCGTTTGAAGCACTTTATGGTAGAAAGTGCAGGTCTCCGATTTTTTGGAGTGAAGTGGGGGATAGACAGATTACGGGTCCGGAGATTATACAAGAAACTACCGAGAAGATCATCCAAATTCAACAACGGTTGAAAACCGCCCAAAGTAGACAAAAGAGCTACGCTGACATTAAAAAAAAGATATAGAATTTGAAATTAGAGAGATGGTCATGCTTAAAGTTGCACCTTGGAAAGGCGTTGTTCGATTTGGTAAACGAGGGAAATTAAATCCAAGGTATATTGGACCATTCAAGATTATTGATCGTGTCGGACCAGTAGCTTACCGACTTGAGTTACCTCAACAACTCGCGGCTGTACATAACACTTTCCACGTCTCGAATTTGAAGAAATGTTTTGCTAAAGAAGATCTCACTATTCCGTTAGATGAAATCCAAATCAACGAAAAACTCCAATTCATCGAACAACCCGTCGAAATAATGGATCGTGAGGTTAAAAGACTTAAGCAAAACAAGATACCAATTGTTAAGGTTCTATGGAATGCTCGTAGAGGACCCGAGTTCACCTGGGAGCGTGAAGATCAGATGAAGAAGAAATACCCGCATCTATTTCCAGAAGATTCGTCAACACCTTCAACAGCTTAAAATTTCGGGACGAAATTTATTTAACGGGTAGGTACTGTAGTGACCCGAACTTTTCCATGTTTATATATATTAATTGAGATTGATATTTACATGATTAAATGTTTCCAACATGTTAAGCAATTAAACTTGTTAAGGCTTGATTAATTGAAATATGTTTCATATAGACAATTGACCACCCAAGTTGACCGGCGATTCACGAACGTTAAAACTTGTAAAAACGACATGACGATATATATATATGGATATACATATGGTTAACATGAGATTATGATAAGTAAGTATCTCCATAAGTATATTAACAATGAGTTATATACATATAAACAAGACTACTAACTTAAGGATTTCGAAACGAGACATATATGTAACGATTATCGTTGTAACGACATTTAAATGTATATATATCATATTAAGATATATTAATATATCATAATATCATGATAATATAATAATTTAACATCTCATTAGATATAATAAACAATGGGTTAACAACATTAATTGAGATCGTTAACTTAAAGGTTTCAAAACAACACTTACATGTAACGACTAACGATGACTTAACGACTCAGTTAAAATGTATATACATGTAGTGTATTTAGATGTATTAAAATACTTTTGGAAGACTTCAATACATATATCAAAACACTCATACTTAACGAAAATGGTTACAGTTACTTTCCCATTCTTTTCTTTCATCAAGAATTCTAGTCGTATTCTTACCCGTATTATACACAGCTTCAAAACGTACTTACTATGGGTATATACCAATAGGAACTAGCATGGGATTCCACTCTTGATTATGTCATGTATGACTAATCAATTTTAACTTCTACCATGAGCTAGTCAACTAACTAGAACTCCTTTTAACCCCACTCAACACTCACCAATTACTACTCATCATTCACTCCATTTCACTTCCAATTCTCTTTCTAATTCTCTCTCAACACACACACACTATTATGAACGTATTTTTCCAGTAGTTAGTCATCATCTTCATAAAAAATCACTTCAAGAATCAAGCTATAATCATCATAGGAAGAACACTTCAAGAACACTTCAAAAATCCCTTCAAGTTTACTAATTTACTTCCAAGCTTTCTAATCCATTCCAAGTAATCATCTAAGATCAAGAAACCTTTGTTATATACAGTAGGTTATCTTTCTTATTCAAGGTAATATTTATATTCAAACTTTGATTCAATTTCTATAACTATAAACTATCTTAATTCGAGTAAAAATCTTACTTGAACTTGTTTTTGTGTCATGATCCTACTTCAAGAACTTTCAAGCCATCCAAGATCCTTTGAAGCTAGATCATTTTTTGTCACTTCCAGTAGGTTTACCTACTAAACTTGAGGTAGTAATGATGTTCATAACATCATTCGATTCATATATATAAAACTATCTTATTCGAAGGTTTAAACTCGTAATCACTAGAACATAGTTTAGTTAATTCTAAACTTGTTCGCAAACAAAAGTTAATCCTTCTAACTTGACTTTTAAAATTAACTAAACACATGTTCTATATCTATATGATATGCTAACTTAATGATTTAAAACCTGGAAACACGAAAAACACCGTAAAACCGGATTTACGCCGTCGTAGTAACACCGCGGGCTGTTTTGGGTTAGTTAATTAAAAACTATGATAAACTTTGATTTAAAAGTTGTTATTCTGAGAAAATGATTTTTATTATGAACATGAAACTATATCCAAAAATTATGGTTAAACTCAAAGTGGAAGTATGTTTTCTAAAATGGTCATCTAGACGTCGTTCTTTCGACTGAAATGACTACCTTTACAAAAATGACTTGTAACTTATTTTTCCGACTATAAACCTATACTTTTTCTGTTTAGATTCATAACATAGAGTTCAATATGAAACCATATCAATTTGATTCACTCAAAATGGATTTAAAATGAAGAAGTTATGGGTAAAACAAGATTGGATAATTTTTCTCATTTTAGCTACGTGAAAATTGGTAACAAATCTATTCCAACCATAACTTAATCAACTTGTATTGTATATTATGTAATCTTGAGATACCATAGACACGTATACAATGTTTCAACCTATCATGTCGACACATCTATATATATTTCGGAACAACCATAGACACTCTATATGTGAATGTTGGAGTTAGCTATACAGGGTTGAGGTTGATTCCAAAATATATATAGTTTGAGTTGTGATCAATACTGAGATACGTATACACTGGGTTGTGGATTGATTTAAGATAATATTTATCGATTTATTTCTGTACATCTAACTGTGGACAACTAGTTGTAGGTTACTAACGAGGACAGCTGACTTAATAAACTTAAAACATCAAAATATATTAAAAGTATTGTAAATATATTTTGAACATACTTTAATATATATGTATATATTGTTATAGGTTCGTGAATCAACAGTGGCCAAGTCTTACTTCTCGACGAAGTAAAAATCTGTGAAAGTGAGTTTCATTTGCTCCCTTTTTAAATGCTTTTGCAATATATATTTTTGGGACTAAGAATACATGCGCTGCTTTTATAAATGCTTTACGAAATAGACACAAGTGATCGAAACTACATTCTATGGCTGGATTATTAAACCGAATATGCCCCTTTTTATTTAGTCTGGTAATCTAAGAATTAGGGAACAGACACCCTAATTGACGCAAACTCTAAAGATAGATCTATCGGGCCCAACAAGCCCCATCCAAAGTACCGGATGCTTTAGTACTTCAAAATTTATATCATGTCCGAAGGAGGATCCCAGAATGATGGGGATATTCTTATATGCATATTGTGAATGTTGGTTACCAGGTGTTCACCATATGAATGATTTTTATCTCTATGTATGGGATGTGTATTGAAATATGAAATCTTGTGGTCTATTGTTACGATTTGATATATATAGCTTAAACCTATAACTCACCAACATTTTTGTTGACGTTTAAAGCATGTTTATTCTCAGGTGAATATTAAGAGCTTCCGCTATCGCATACTTAAATAAGGACGAGATTTGGAGTCCATGCTTGTATGATATTGTGTAAAAACTGCATTCAAGAAACTTATTTTGTTGTAACATATTTGTATTGTAAACCATTATGTAATAGTCGTGTGTAAACAGGATATTTTAGATTATCATTATTTGATAATCTACGTAAAGCTTTTTAAACCTTTATTGATGAAATAAAGGTTATGGTTTGTTTTAAAATGAATGCAGTCTTTGAAAAACGTCTCATATAGAGGTCAAAACCTCGCAACGAAATCAATTAATATGGAACGTTTTTAATCAATTAGAACGGGACATTTTATAATTGTCCTTTGTCCTGGATTATTTAATATGTCCGTCTGGCTTTTGTCCATAACAGTCCATCAGTCATAAATATAAAGTGCGAGTATCCTCGTCAAATTATCCTTATACCCGAAGTCAAATATTCCAACTAATTGGGGACTTAAACTGTAACAAGGTTTTAATACTTTGTTTAATAATTACACCAGGTTATCGACTGCGTGTAACCCAAGGTTTTAATACTTTGTTATCAATTATGCCAAGTGTCCTTGTACATAATTTCACCCCTGTTTTAATAGTTCTAGTGACTATTAATCCATTCCCGTGTCCGGTTAAATGAACGATTATTCGTACATATAAATATCCCGCCCATCGTGTCCGACCGAGTATATATGGTTATTTATAGGTAAGTATAATTGTAAATCTTTATATTAAAATTAACAAACTATCATTTAGTTAAACAAATATAAAGCCCATTAATAGCCCATAGTCTAATTTCCACAAGTGTCGTACTTTTGTCCAAACCCCAATTATGGTACAAAGCCCAATTACTCAATTTTAGTATTTAGCCCAACATCATGATTACTTCGTTTTAAATAAGCATAATAATAATTTAGCTACGAGACATTAATGTAAAAAGGTTGAACATAACTTACAATGATTAAAAATAGCGTAGCGTTACACGGACAGAATTTCGACTTACACCCTTACAATATGCGCTAACATACCCTTATTATTAGAATTAAAATTAAAATTAAAATTAAAATTATAATATATATATATAATACGTTGATGAATGAAGAAGGAAAAAGATGTGTTTTATGATCACCAAAAACGCGAGTTTTATAGGCCTGTGACCAGAAAAAGGGGCTCATGCGATCGCATGAGCTTTGCCCTTCAAGGCCATGCGATCGCATGGCCAGCTGGGGAGGCTCACATGTGGTTGTTTTCTTCTGCTGACGGTTTATTAATATATTATATAATATATAAATAATTATAAGAATTATTTAAATATTATATTATATTTATGTGCATAGTTGACTTGTAATTTTTAGTCCGTTGCATTGAGCGTTGAGAGTTAACTCTGGTCCCGGTTCTGGATTTTTGAACGTCCTTGCGTATAATTTAATATCTTGTACTTTGCGTTTCACTTCTTGTACTCTTGTAATTTCAAGACGTTTCTTATCAATAATTGGAACCTCTTTGATTGTACTTTGTACTTTTGAGCTTTTTGGTCGTTTGCGTCTTCAATTCGTCGAGTCTGTCTTTTGTCTTCACCTTTTATTATTTAAACGAATATTACTTGTAAATAGAACAATTGCAACTAAAAGCTTGTCTTTCTTGAGGGATAATGCTATGAAATATATGTTCGTTTTTAGCATTATCAAATATTCCCACACTTGAGCGTTGCTTGTCCTCAAGCAATATAGTCTTGAAATATACTAGAAATCACTTCTTTATTCTTCACACTTTGTACATCAGTGATTTCTTTACGGCTGTATAAACAATGGTAGTAACGATGTGGTTTACAGTCCCACATGACTATAAAAATTTTAGATCCTTTAAGGAAATTGGATCTTTATGAAAACATTTGATCTTTTGAAAATTAAATCTAGCTTTTACCCTAGATAAGTTTTCCGGAATAACCCTTCACCGGTGTTTGCAAATTATTTTTGTGGGTTTGGTGGGTTTCCGATTTGAAAATTTTTGCTCAAAACTTGCGGTTTTGTGTCACCCACTTGCTAACCTTGTATTGGGAAAGCAACACGTCCAGTATACTTGCTCTGTATATTACCTTTCGGTAAACTACCGTCCGGTTGTAAAGGAAAGCGTTGAACAAGCAACTGTTAAGGCAATGTCCCCTGACATGCTTTTAATTATGGTCTATAACGTGTCGGATGCAATTACTATCCTTGGTAGGAGCAATAGTAAAGCTCACCCTTATGATTTTTTGGTCTGGCACAAGGTCCTGTCTTCGACCATGCTATACAACCACCGTTCTTACGGTTGACACCCGATTTGGTTCAGGTGACCTAATGAATTCCAGGTGAATTCCTAGGAATTTACGTTCAATGGTAATGAACGCATTGAAAATAGGTTTTTAGAAAACAAATCGGTTTGTATTTTGATCAAAATATTTTCTCGTTCAAGCTCAAGTTTAGATATCATCGAATTCCATGAGTTTGTAATTCTCAATCTTTAAGGTCAATCTCTAGGATTGAGTAATATCAGGCTTAAAAGCTGATTTTTGATCTTTAAAGAGATTATTCTTTCTGGGGATCTGATTCATTAGTCTTATCCAGCTAATTTGCACGACGTCCTCCCCATTTTACAAGACAGATCCTCTCATGGTTAGGATAAATCTGACCACTTGGCGACCCTGTTTAATGCTGAGGTCCGTGGATTTTCTGCTGATTTTAGAGATGACTTTTCTTGATTTTTCGTCAGCCTACAGCTGGTCTGGACGACAACTTCATGACCTAAATCAAGAAGCGTGTTTCTTTTTTGGAAGACTTTACTTCCTTTTAATGATGGAATTGATTCATCGTGTAGATCCATCTTTCTTACAGTAAATCGGGTAAAACTTTTTAGAAATTATCCAAAACAAAAGTATCTTCAGTTATTTGCACAAAAATATGTGATATATGTTTTAAATAACTTGGTAATTTTTCCCACACTTGGCTTTTTATTTTCCTTTTTATTGTCCTCTATTCCATTTTAAATGAATTCTAACATTTTGATTTGTTTCTCAATTTATGTCCTTTCCGAGGTAACAATAATTTCGGTGTTAACACCTAGTTTTATCGTTCATAAATATGTATAAACATGATTTTGAGTTCATTTAATTGAAAATTTTGAAAAATTTTACTAGAATTGGGTAGTCTGTATATAAGACTAGGGCTGTTCTTTATTATCAGAGAGCACTAGATTCTAATACAGCTGCTGCGTTACTAGTATTTTTAATGGTAACCAAGTGTTTAAATCAAAAAAAATTTTAAAATCCGAAAGAATTTAACCCCTTCCCACACTTAAGATCTTGCAATGCCCTCATTTGCAAGAAATCAGTAACAATTTAAATTATTGAGGGTGATTAGCGTAGAAAAATAATTAAATTTTACCAAAGTTTCCAAACATATTGGCGTTTGTTTGCTGAATGATAAATGGTGCACATCATTTGTTCATTCCGTCTTGTTGTTTCATCACATTTGTTTTTCGTTTTGTCGTCAAAAGTACTAGCTTTTGCTGAACTTAATGCCAGTCTTTGAAAATACGCTGTTTTACCCTGTTTTGTATAATTGACAATATACATACAATACAAATATAAACATGCATGATAATTTGAAATGGGACTTAAAATCCCACTTTCAAATCCTAAATGTGAAATATTAGTACACAATAATAATAATAATAAAAATGATAAAAATTACATAAATATATCCAATAACATAAGTTTAAACATGAGAAAGTAGAAAGATAAAAACATAAAAATCATAAAAATAACCAATGGAACTAAATCAGTCTGGATAGGGGTTCCAGTTCATCTCGTCAGGTGGGTTCCATTGTTGGTTATAGGTGTCCTGATAGGCTTGGTTATAGTCATACCGATTAAAGGGTGGTCGGATGTCGGGGTTGTGTGGCGGAAAATGAGCAGGTCGAGTAGGCACATAATTATTTGGTACCTGATATGATAGCTGGCTCATGATTTGGTGCTGATGAACTAACCAGCTATCGTGTTGGCATCGCCTATAATCCTCGTTTACTCGCTCGGAGTTCCACTGCTCATACATACTATGTCTGGCCGCGCTCGTCATTGCTTCCTCATCTATACGAACGTGGACGTCAAGAATAGCATCTCGAATGACATCCCTAATGTCTTCCGCTTCCTCCATTTCTTCGTCTGAACCCCTTTCTACCTGTGGATGATTACCTTCATAGGGTAATGTCTGGTTGCGTCTCCTCTTCAATACCTTAGCACCCACATAAACTCGCAATCCTATGGTCTCATCCTATTCTCTACAAATCTGTAACTGACCCCCCTGGTTCCTATCAACACCTAAATACTCTCCAATGAGAGTAACAAAAATACCTCCTCCTATTATACTCCCGTCCTGCATTCCTTCTACCATTTTAGATAAATAAAAACCAACACAGTAAGGGATATTAACAAAGCTTCTCGGGTCTCGAATACACTTTAGGTAAAATAAATCATGTAAGGTCATTTTCTCCTTATTGTGACCTCTCTGTGTAATCGAGTTAGCCAAAAATCTATGAATTACACGAAGCTCGGCTTTGTTAATATGTAGGTAGGAGTGTTTTCCTCCCAGGGTAAAAACATTATAGTTTGACATACGCCTCCAAACGGCGTTCGCGTCAAAGTTCCTATCTACCCTTTCACCATGATAAATCAAACTCATACAATCGGGTAGTAGCAATTCACTAGGAGTGTAAATCTGTAATGCCCTGGCCATGTCCATCATGGACATTCTGTACATCCTACCGCCAAGGATAAATCTAAGAAAACTTCTATCATCTAACCTATCTACATCTACATTTAACGCTATAGTACTCATCAACTCAACACACCATTCCTTATATACAGGTCTACGAATGGTGAAAAGACGTTCCCAATCTGTAAAAGAAGAACTGCCATACCTTTGAATCATTTGCTGTCTAACACGGTCAGCCATATGGACCGTTTCCAAAGGATTCCAATCAATTACCCTCGGCACCTCTACCTCTTTTGTTACCAATTTAAATTTATTACTTTGATATGCCGGGTAATCTCTCCATCGTCTATCGAATCTCAGATTAGGATGTAACGTATGTTCCGGAATTGTTGGGTATTCGACAGGCGGATGCGGGGGAAATACTGTGAATTCATTAGGTAACTGTAGCAGATCATAATAAGGTACGTGCTGATCAGGCTGATGTTGTGGTTCCTGTTGTGGTTGTTGTTCAGGTTCATATTGCATTTCTGGTTCTGGTTCTGGTTCTGGAGCTGGAGCAGGCTGTCTAGATGATGATGATCCTGAACCTCCAGTATCGGCTTTCTGCAAAATACATTAAACACAAAATTTGTGCATCCAAATATGCATTAGTGTTAGCAAAATAACAATTTAAAACAATCACAATAACATGTTAAATCAAAATTAAACTTATACACATTTTCACAATTCTACACTTTTTCAAATAAGCACATATGAAAATGTATACAAAGTTCATAAGCATTTAACTCAAATAACATGTCAAAATAGTCATTACTAATAATTAAACAAATCTCAAATGGCAAATATATCAAATTAATCAAGTTCATGAATTTTGTACCTAAAATGTCCTCTTTAATCTTTAAAAATTATGTTTAGGATCAATGTTTGGATCATTTAACTACCTAAACATGTTACACTACACAATTTAGCAATAATTCATGACAAAAATCGGCCATAACCTGTTTATATCAAAAAGCCCCAAATTGCTCAAGAACACAAACCCTAGATTTCTAAAATTTTTGAAGTTTTTGGCTTCAAATCATGTTAAATAGCATCAATCTAGGTTATACATGTATAAAATACTAACAATTTATCACTAATTACACTAGAAATTAACAAAATTGCATTAGGTAAAATATTGGTAATTATCACAAAAACTAGGAATTTATAGAGTTTAGGGGTGTAATTCTTTACCTTTTTGCTGAAGAATGCGAATCTACGCATGATTAGAGCAAGAAATTTGACGAATTACGGTGAATTTTGGTGAAATTTGGAGAGAATTTGAGTGTGTTTTCGTATGTGTTTGTGTGTTGTGGTGTTGAAGAACAGCTCGCTGCCCTTTTGTGTCTGGCCTGATTTTCAGCCTCATGCGATCGCATGAGGTTGGAGTGTAAACCCCATGCGATCGCATGGGGTGCCGGCTACAGTGTTTTGACCTTTTTTTTATATATATATAAAACCTTACACTTTATAAAACATAAAATTAATAAAATTTTAAAATTTTGTTTCTTTTTAGGATGAGGGCTTTTCGGATCGTTGTCCTAGTCCGTCCCTCGACAAAATTTTAAAATTTGTCAATTTAAAGCGCGATTTTAAAAGTAAAGATTTTTGGGTTTTTTAATGTTTTTGGCATACTTTAATTCAATAAGATTAAAAATAATGATAATAAAAGTTTCGTCCCTCCCTCGGGTAAAGCAATTTCGGTTCAATGACCTAGTCTTCAACTCACGACGAATTTTAAAAATCAAATTTTTAACTTAACTAAATAAAGTAAATTTTTTTTATTTAAATTCACACCAAACTTAAATTCAAAATGCATAAAATTAAAAATTCATATTAAAAATTCACACCAAACTTAAATTATATTTTTGTTTTTATACATACAAACTTATATTAAAAATATTAATTTTTCAAATATTTACAATTTTAAATATATATTAATTTTAACAAGTTAACAATATTATTTTAATATTAAATTTAAAAACAAAATAAAAATAAAATTAAAAATATTTTTGGCTTTTATCCCACTTTAATCAATCAAATATTATCAAAAATATGCGCCCCTCTTTTCGGTAAAGTAATTTCGGTTCAATAACCTAATTTAACTCATGACGAATTTTTGAAATATTTTGGGTTGATTGATTAAAGATATTTATACCTTAAGAATAAACGTTAAATTTCGCAGTGATGTAATAAATTTTTGAATGATAACAATAATTTCGGTCGCAAGACCTAATTTTATCGAATACCAATTTAATACTTTATAGCGAACAAATTAGCGTTTATTATCAAAAGGTTAAAAATTAAAATAAAAAATGAAAACTGTACAAACTTACCTGTGAAATAGATTTCTTAGTGATATGCTCTAGCCCACTCATAAGATAGTCGGACTAATTGGTTTTCCATGGCTACATAGGCGTAATCTCGAGCATTTAACGTTTTTTCTTCTAAACATATGAACGGTCCGTCTCTGCATAAAGTAACAAATTCGGTGTTTGAATAGGTTTGATTATTTGAACATTTACCTTCGTGTGACCATTTTCCGCATTTGTGACATTTTTCAAGGTGTCGTGCTCTTCTTTTCGCTGCGGATTTTGATTTTTTTTTACCAAATTGTAACTTATTATCTTCGCATCTAGATTCTTTTCTTACTCCGTCCAATTTACCTCTTATTAATGATACCAATTCACTTGGAAGTGTGTCATTATTACGTTTAGTGATCAAAGCGTGTAGCATTAGACCATGGTTTAATTCACAGGAAGTCTTCATTTCGAAAAACCTAAAAAAAATAAAAATTCAGAATGGAGGGAAAAGACTAGTTCATTAGGGTCTGCTAGGGAAAGACTATTCGGGTTCCATTTTCGAGAACTACACGAAAACAGAAAATCTAACTCTAACAGAAATACATATTATCCTTTAAAAGACTTGATTCTCCCCACACTTAGTTAGCTGTGGTGTTAAAATTGTGATAAACTTCGTTGTCAACTTCCATCGGACTATCTATGTAATGTTTAACTCTGTGACCATTAACCTTAAATTCAATCCCATTTGAATTTATTAATTCTACTGTTCCATATGGGAAAACTCTTTTGACTATGAATGGTCCAGACCATCTTGATTTCAATTTTCTAGGAAATAGCTTGAATCGTGAATTGAAAAGAAGAACTCTGTCGCCTTCTTTAAATTCTTTTGAACTTCTGATTCTTTTATCATGTCATTTCTTCATTCTTTCCTTATAGATTAACGAATTTTCGTATGCTTCATGTCTTAATTCTTCTAATTCGTTTAATTGACTTAACCGTAGACGTCCGGCTTCATGTAAATCAAGATTACATGTCTTCAAAGCCCAAAATGCTTTGTGTTCAATTTCTACTAGAAGATGACATGCTTTTCCGTAAATGAGTTTAAAAGGTGTGGTTCCAATTGGAGTTTTATAGGCTGTTCTAAAAGCCCAGAGTGCATCCTCCAATTTAATGGACCATTCCTTCGGATTTGATCCTACGGTTTTCTCTAGAATACATTTTAAAGCTCGGTTGGTATTTTCAACTTGTCCACTTGTCTGTGGATGATATGCGGTGGAGATTTTATGAGTTACTCCATATCTTTTAAGAACTTTCTCAAGTTGATTATTACAGAAATGAGTACCCCGATCACTTATTAAAGATTTCGGTGTTCCAAACCTTGCAAAAAGATGTTTTAAAAAGTTGACTACAACTCGTGCATCATTAGTCGGGAGAGCTTGTGCTTAAGCCCATTTAGATACATAATCAATGGCAACGAGAATGTATAGATTATTATGAGATTTTGGAAATGGACCCATAAAGTCAATACCCCAGATGTCAAATACTTCACATACTTGAATGACATTTTGTGGCATTTCATCACGTTGACTTATTTTTCCGGCCCTTTGACAAGCATCACAGGATTTGCAAAGAAGGTGTGCGTCTTTGTAAATTGTAGGCCAATAGAATCCAGCATCATAAACTTTTCTTGCTGTTAGTTGAGGCCCATAATGCCCTCCTGTTGGTCCTGTGTGACAATGGTTTAAGATTTTACTAGCTTCCTCCCCGAATACACATCGGCATATTATTCCATCGGGACAACTTTTAAACAAATGTGGATCTTCCCAGAAATAGTGTTTTATATCACTAAAGAATTTCTTTCGTTTTTGGTACGACAATCCTTTTTCAAGAAATCCACATACTAAATAGTTTGCATAGTCTGCAAACCATGGAATTTCATTATAATCTATCTTCAATAGATATTCATCAGGAAAGTTGTCTTGTATGGCCGATTCATTTAGAACTTCTAATTCGGGATTTTCAAGACGAGAAAGATGATCAGCGGCGAGATTTTCTGCTCCTCTTTTATCTCGGATTTCAATATCGAACTCTTGTAAGAGTAAGATCCAACGGATTAATCTTGGTTTAGCATCTTGTTTCGAAAATAGGTATCTAAGAGCAGAATGGTCAGTATAGACCACCGTTTTAGCTAGAACGAGATATGAACGAAATTTGTCAAAAGCAAAGACAATAGAAAGGAGTTCTTTTTCAGTAGTTGTGTAATTTTTTTGTGCTCCTTGTAACGTCTTACTAGCATAATAAATAGGTTGAAATCGTTTTTCAATCCTTTGTCCTAAAACGGCTCCCATTGCAAAATCACGTGCATCGCACATTAGTTCAAATGGTAGATTCCAATTTGAAGTTATCATAATCGGCGCATTAGTGAGTTTTTCTTTAAGAATATTAAAAGATTTGATACATTCATCTGAAAAGATGAATGGATCATCCTTTTCTAGGAGTTTATTCATAGGAGTGGCAATTTTAGAAAAATATTTTATGAAACGTCTGTAAAAACTGGCATGCCCTAGAAAACTCCTAACTCCTCTAACATTTGTGGGATGTGGAAGTTTAGAAATTACATCTACTTTAGCTCTATCCACTTCAATTCCTTCCTTTAAAATTTTATGACCAAGAACGATGCCTTCTTTAACCATGAAATGGCATTTCTCCCAATTAAGAACTAGATTTGATTGTTCGCATCTAATAAGCATTCGTTCAAGATTAACTAGACATGATTCAAAAGTATCACCGAAGACTGAAAAGTCATCCATGAAAACTTCCATGCATTCTTCTATCATGTCGTGAAAAATCGCCATCATGCACCTTTGAAAGGTTGCAGGGGCGTTGCAAAGTCCAAATGGCATGCGTTTGTAAGCAAAAGTACCATAAGGGCACGTGAACGTGGTTTTTTCTTGGTCCTCGGGTGCTATTGGAATTTGAAAAGAAAACAATAGTAACTATTTTCGGCTAATCTTTCCAACATTTGATCAATGAAAGGTAAGGGAAAGTGATCTTTTCTGGTGGCGTCATTTAATTTTCTATAATCAATATATACACGCCATCCTGTTACAGTCCTAGTTGGAATAAGCTCATTTTTCTCATTTGTGATGACAGTCATGCCACCCTTCTTAGGTACGCATTGAACTGGGCTTGCCCATGGACTATCAGAAATTGGATAAATTAAACCTGCATCAAGCAGTTTAATAATTTCTTTCTTAACAACATCTTGCATATTAGGATTTAGTCTTCATTGGCGTTGCACATACGTTTTATGAACTTCTTCCATAAGGATTTTATGTGTGCAATACGAAGGACTTATTCCTTTAATATCATGAATCTTCCATGCAATGGCTGGTTTATGAGCTTTTAACACAGAAATGAGTTGTGATTTCTCATTTTCAGTAAGAGAAGACGATATTATTACAGGTAATTCAGATTCACCATGTAAATAAGCATATTCCAAATGGTTTGGAAGTGGCTTTAACTCTAATGTCGGTGGTTCTTCTATCGATGATTTATATCGATATCTGTCTTCTTCTTTTAGCATTTGAATTTCTTCTGTTGTTGGGTTATATCCATTAGCCATAAGTGTAGCTAACATTTCAGTTTCATCAATTGGTTCAGTTCCTTCTCCTAAAGAACATTCTCCTGTTCCTTGTAATTCTGGAAATTCTTCTAACAATTCTGCATGTGAATCTATAGTTTAAATATAATAGCATGTATCATCTACAGATTGCGATTGTTGCATTGCTCTATCAACAGAAAAGGTAACACTCTCGTCCTCTATACTTAGGGTAAGTTTCTTATCGAACACGTCTATCATTGCTGTAGCCGTGTTTAAGAATGGTCTTCCTAATATGAGAGGAACTTGAGAATCTTCTTCCATGTCCAGAACAACAAAATCTACCGGAAATACTAAAGTACCAACTTTAACTAGCATGTTCTCCATTATCCCTCTAGGATATTTTATTGATCTATCGGCTAGGATATTTTAGTGTATAGTGAATACGGCATTAAATTTATACTAGCACCAAAATCTGCCAATGCTTCTATTGAACTAAGACTACACAGAAAACATGGAATTGTGAAACTTCCTGGATCAGATAGTTTTTCTGGTATCTTATTCAACAGCACTGCTGAACAATTAGCATTCATAGTAACAGCCGAGAGTTCTTCCATTTTCTTTCTATTTGAGATTAGATCTTTCAGAAATTTAGCATATCTAGGCATTCCTGAAATCACATCAATGAAAGGAAGATTTACATTTATCTGTTTAAACATATCCAAGAATTTGGATTACTCGGCTTCAAGTCTCTCTTTTCTCATTTTACTCGGGTAAGGAAGTGGTGGTTGGTATGGTTTAACATAAGGTTTTGCCTTAACTGTGTTATCTTCATTAACCTTTTCAACTACCGGTTCTTTTTCCTTATCTTGTTCAGGTTGTGGTTCTTGTGGAGTAGGAATAGCTTCATCAGAAATTACAGGTATTTCAGGTGGTTTAAGTGTAATACCACTTCTTGTGGCAATGGCTTTAGCTGTTTCATTCCGGGGGTTAGCATTTGTATCACTAGGTAAACTTCCTGGTTTTCTTTCACCTATTAACCTTGCTAGGTTACTTACTTCTTGTTCCAGATTTTGAATAGAAGCTTGTTGATTTCTAAATGCTTGAGCATTTTGTTCATTGGTTTGTTTCTGGGATGTGAAAAACTGTGTTTGAGATTCAACTAGCTTCGTCATCATATCTTCTAAATTTGGCTTTTTAGCATCGGTGTGTGGTGGTTTGTTTTGAAAATTAGGTCTTTACTGATTGTAAGTATTATTGGATACTTGTTGATTGCTAGGACCTTGTTGGTTGTTGTATGGAACATTTCGATTATAATTCTGGTTTTGATTGTAAATCGGTCTTGGCGGTTGATAATTATTCTGATAATTATTTCCAGGCCTTTGGTTTAGATATGAAACATTCTCTCTTTGTTCCATTGTTAGTTCAATACTGAGACAATCATTTGTCAAATGTGGTCCTCCACACTGCTCACAACTAATTCGTATTGAGTGAATATCTTTGGTCATCTTTTCCATTCGTCTCTCGACAGCATCTATCTTTGCAGAAATGGAATCTAAGTCATGGCTAGAATCGGCTCTAGCTGCTTTAGATGATCTAACGATATCTTTTTCTTGGCGCCACTCATGTGAGTGGGAAGCAGTGTTATCAATAATTTTATAAGCATCAGTTTCTGTTTTCTTCATAATAGAACCACCAGCTGCTATGTCAATGTCTTTCCTTGTAGTGATGTCGCATCCTTGGTAGAATATTTGTACTATTTGACAGGTGTCTAAACCATGTTGCGGACATCCTCTCAATAACTTTCCGAATCTGGTCCATGCCTCATATAGAGTTTCATTTGGTTTCTGTGTGAATGTAACAATTTCTCCTTGAAGTCTCACGGCTTTAGATGCCGGAAAGAATTGTTTAAGAAATTTTTCAACTAAAACGTCCCATGTATCAATCGCCCCTTCAGGTAACGATTCCAACCAATCTTTGGCTTCTCCCTTTAAAGTCCAGGGAAATAACATGAGATATATCTGTTCATCCTCAACTTCTCTTATTTTAAATAGAGTGCAGATCCTATTAAAGGTACGAAGATGTTCATTTGGATCTTCCTTCGGCGCACCACTAAATTGGCATTGATTAGTCACCATGTGTAGGATTTGTCCTTTGATTTCATAATCTGGCGCATTAATGTCTGGTTAAGTAATTGCGTGACCTTGGCCAGTGCGTTTAGCTCTCATTCGGTCTTCCATACTTAAAGGTTCTAGATTCTCCAAGATTGAATTTGTTGAATCTGAATCACTAGAGGATTCTGATTTAATGGTTCGTTCCTCTACAATCTCTGTTTGAATGATTGGTGGTTCCGGAGGAAAAATTAGTGGTTCAGGATCTATGAATCGTCCCTGAATATTCTCCGGATTCTCAATTGTGAGGTCGGGTTCAAAAAATAGATTATCGGAAATTTGAATTGGAGTACTTGGTCGACTGGATGACGATTCTAAAGAAAAATCAACGGTGACAATATTTGCTAGATGTCTTGATCGAGTTACCGGTGGTGAACGTACAAAAGGTGGTGAACGTTTTGCTCGGTGCATTCACTGAATATCCTATTAGTTTTTAAAAAGAAAGAAAAATTATATAAGTTATCCAATTAATAGACTTTTCTGATTTTGCACACGTTTCGAATAGCCAAAAGATGCAGCAGAGGGGCAGGATTCGTTTGATCTCTGTGACGATCGCTCTAAATCCATATAGACAATACGTCATTCATTGATTTCATTGCGAGGTATTTGACCTCTATATGATACGTTTTGTAAACATTGCATTCTTTTGAAAAGGCACACCATAAATGAATATTTAAATCAAAGGTTTTCGACATCTGATGATTTCTACATATAGACAATCACTGTAAATAATAGTTTACAATAGTACTTCCATTGACAATGCAGTCAAAATAAGATACATGGTGATGATTTGGTGAATGCAACGTTTCCTTGAAAAATATGCCATGTATGACTCCATGCACATAGCTTGTCTAACATATAAGCAAACAGCGGAAGACTTCTAGGAAACCTGAGAATAAACATTCTAACAAGTGTCAACACAAAGGTTGGTGAGTTCATAGTTTTAGTGTTTCGCATAATCTGTATATAAAAGTGGATCACAAGATTTCAGTTGTTTCATCCATAAACGTTTATCAATAGATTATATAAAAATGGATCACAAGATTTCAGTTGTTTCATCCAGAAACATTTATCAATAGATTCTACATAACAGAGCACCCTGGTAACTAAACTTTAACGTTATAATGATAAATACCCCATTCGTTTTAATACACGCAAACCAACGTGTCCTAAACTCAAATAACACGCGTCTGTTAAAAGGCTAGCGCTCTAGCTCGGACGGGGATGTCAAGCCCTATGGATCCATATACTGTTATTCGCGCCCACCAGTCCACATCCTATGTACTGGCAGTTACTAGTTACCAAAGCTAAGGGATTTTCGGTTTAAACTCAGTGTAGAATTAAGTATGTACTTGTATCCATTGCGTTTAAAATAAATTGCATGTATTCTCAGCCCAAAAATATATTGTAAAAGCAATTAAAAAGGGAGCAATGAAACTCACAGTTTAATATTGATATACAATATTGCAGGAAAGCACGTAGACGCATCGGAGATGATAAACACGAGGTTTGATTCACAAAAATACCCCCGAACATTACCCATAATTTCCTTGGCAATAACCCATATTTTCCTTAACTCTAGCTCGCTCGGAAACTCGTTTTGAAAATTACTTGGACAGCACTCCGTCGTAATATTTTATGTACATTATTATTTTTGTATCGCAAAAATAATAACACTAATAATAAAAAAATAATACGATTAATAATAATCTTATTGATAATAATAATAATAATAATAATAATAATAATAATAATAATAATAATAATAATAATAATAATAATAATAATAATAATAATAATAATAATAATAATAATAATAATAATAAATAATATTACGGAGTATATATATTTGTGTATGTGTGTGATTTTAATCGAGCGAAAACACTGGAATTTATAGATGTAGCCTGACAAACACTGCCATGCGATCGCATGGGTTTGAAGGCCTGTGGCCATGCGATCGCATGGCCTCCCCTTCCAGCTCACATATTGTTTGTCATCAAGCTTGTCGACATATTTTAAAAATAATATATATTATATATAATTTATATTAATTATATATATAATATATTATATTCACGTGCATAGTTGACTTGTAATTTTCATTCCGATAAGTCGTACGTTGTCACTCGACTTATGTCCCGGTTTCAATTTTTCGAATGTCCTATCGTATACTGAGAAAACTTGTACTTTACGTTTCGTGAATCGTACCTTTGTCAAAATATAGTCTTAAATCATTCATAAACTATACCACTGTAGCAAAGTTACTGTGGCAAAGTCAATTTTTACTGTAGCAATTCACTGTAGCAAAGTCAATTTCACTGTAGTAAATAGTGATTTTCGAAAACACTGTAGCATTTTGGGTACTGTAGCAATTTAAAAATGTTACTATCGTTTACTAAATAACTTGAAATTATATATATGTATATATCTTTTTAATATACATAAATCAGTTTTTAAATACACATTGGAAGTTATTTATAAATAAATTTTAATAATAAATATTTCAACTTATCATATATATTCAAATAGATATTTAAACCAATAAGTTTAATGTACGGTATCAAATAATTAATACATTGTTACCTTTTCAAGTTATAGTATATATGTATCTATTTACATATAATTGTTCGCGAATCGTCGAAAATAACCGAAGGGTATTTAAATATATAAAAGTAGTTCAAAAATTTTGAGATTCAGTTTTACAGACTTTGCTTATCATGTCGGAAATGTTAATCATACAAAGATTAAGTTTAAATTTGGTCAGAAATTTTCGGGTCATCACAGTACCTACCCGTTAAAGAAATTTCGTCCCGAAATTTGAGTGAGGTCGTCATGGCTAACAATAAAAATGTTTTAATGACGAATATGAGTTGATAATAGAGTTTTATCTATGTTTGAATAATATGGATAAAATAATCCAATTACTCGAAGCGTATGAGAGAAGTTATCATAATCAAGTGAAATGGAGAATAGAGATGTGTCTTATCTCTTGATGTAGTAATGATTGATTTCCGGATTTTAAGGAATAGAAAATCTTCATAATTTAAATAAGATTTGATTTTTCGGAATTTGCGAAAATTAGGATTTTCTTTGATTAAATGCGTAATCTGACTCTATTACTGCGTCCGATATTTTGCTATAAATTGACCTCTTCCGTTTCATTTATTTTCAACACTCCTATAATCTTCTTTCTTATTTCATACATCCCAATATATTGTGAAAATGCTTAATCCAGTTCTGATTCTTGATATTTTCCTGGCTATCGTATCCTTCATTCTTCTTTTTCATCTGCCACCAGAGGAAGTTATTTTCTTCTACTATTACCTTGGGGTTATAGTGTTTTTCATTCTCCCGTGTCTTTATATTGCTATACGCATTGATATACACGGTTTGTAATTTCGGGGTTGTTATCGGGCTTTATATTCTCCATTATATTTCGGAGCTTCATGCTTTCGTTTTCTCTTCCTGACCTTAAGTCAAGCGGATAATGGTCCAGAATTCGTAGGTATGAAGTTTCAGATGAACATAACTAATGTTCTAAGAAAGAAATGGTAATAACACAATCTGACTTATCAAATTACCAGAATACCTCGAAAAAGACGGAATCATTAAGAAAATATTTTCTTGATATTTTTAGAGATTATATAGAATGAAAGAGTTATGTAACATGGTTCATGATGAGGGTATGATATGTGAACCTTTATCACGTTCCATTAGAAACTCAGCATGACTTACTGTAATATAATCACGTTGATCAAATGTCATTATATTATATTAACTCATGCTTCAATTCCCAACATTACTTCAAAACATTTATATTTTAAACTTGAAAGTATCAGAATTTAGAAACTAAAATAGTTTCTTTTATGGTGTAACACAGATATCGTAAAGAGAAAATTGATTTTCGATAAGAATGATTATGAAATTATCTCCAGAAATGTGGAGGATATTTATAATGAAAGATACGATGATATCTTAGAATTTCTAATATCAGAGGATGATGCGGAAAATCTGTCTGTGAAGGTTTAGAATAAGAAGTAAGGTTCTTACTAATGGTTTCAGCAGTCACTGAGTCATTTGAATTCTTTGAAGGCAGGTTCAGTCTTTGTGATTTATCCACAGCCTCTTTCATACTTTACTCAATCCGTTTTTCAGTTCCAAACCTTCTCTTTTTCTCAGCTTTACCACCATACTATTCTTTATCATCAAACTTTTGACTGTTAAGGTCGTTTACAGTTTTTGCTGCTTCATCAGCATTTTTCCACTTTCAGAGAACTAGTTCATAGTTTGTATGTTTTTCAGAAACTTCACATTTGAAGTATGTAAGTCTAGAAGTTGGATGTTATCTATATATAACTGTTGTCATAGAAAATGCTGCGAGATTCAAAATACTGATTGCTAATTCCGGTGGTTGGTATGGCAATTATTGTTACTAGATGTGGATGAGTACATGATAGGGTTTCAATGAGTATAAGGACTTTTCGAAAGGTCAAGGATTAATAAAGTTGTTGGTAAATTTACTGCTAATGTGGTGGAACATGAAAGGTTCCCCAGTAACGAAAACGTATATTCCAAAATTACAAGTCTGAAAGGTCATCGTTGACTGGTTGAATGGTTGATAATACTGGATACTTTGAAAAGGAATTTCAAGGTTATTTTCGGTAAAAACAATGCTAAAGGATCTTGCATAGTTTTGAAGTCAAAGTATAGCTTTGAAAGATGTAAAGATCTAAGAATGATGTCACCGGTTCAGAGTTATGGCTTGGATTCTGATCCGTCGATATCAGAATATGTGATTGAATTTGTATGAAATTATTGTGTATCATTGTGAAGATAGTGAGTATAGTTAATTTTTGAATCAAAATTGAAGAATGTACAGTGTAACATATTAATTGTGAACTTAAATATTTCTCGAGTAGTACCTACCCGTTAAAGATTTCACAATTAATACTTTGTACAAAAGAATTTTTTTTTATTACCGTCTTTATGAAAATATATGTATGTATATTTTTTTAAAAATCTAATACAGATTTAATGAGTTAATATCATATTAAGCTCATTTGATTTTTGACTTGACTTAGAAATGATTAATCTCTAAAACATTAAAGATTACATAATCTTTGCGGAGTATTTCGCTAATGTAATCGATACTCCATTATTTATTCTTATTTCTCGGTGAAGGATGTTGATGCTTGTGGAATCTTTGTGAACCTTACAAGGCACAGATGATGTTTTCTGAAAAGTTTCGAGTACATCGAAAATGAAAATGTAAAATCAATTATGTAATTGAATAATACACTTGGTTTATTATGAAATGGAATTCATTAAGTTGAAACAGAGATTGTAGTTAACAATGGTTAAGTTGTTAAGGAAGGATGTACATCATTGCATATTAGTAATATGAATTAACCGAGTAGTACCTACCAGTTAAGATTCACACGTAATAGCTTAGTACGAAAAGATTTATTTTGATTTCAAAATTCATATATATTAAATATACATAAAATTTCTTCAGGGGAAATAAGTTAATACTTCATCGGTTATTGTTGCTGGTATTTCTTGGTAACTATGATGCATATGACGTTGATGTTCAAGGTACATATGGTGATGTTGAGGCTTGCAGTGCGGATGTTGTTGGTGGTGGTAATGGTACTGTTGGTGTTGTTGTCGGTGGTACTGTTGATGCCAGAGATTCTGATGGTGCTTGTAACATTTGCACCATATTCTCCAAAGCCACTACCCGAGCGCGAAGCTCGTTGACTTCTTCTACTACACCGGGATGATTGGCGGTTCGGACGAGTGGATGAATAAGATCCAGAATTTGAGAGAGTATATGATCATGACGAGATATTCTGGAGATGAGAGAGAAAATGGTATTACGAACAGGTTCGCCGGTAAGTGCTTCAGGTTCTTCGCCAAGAGGGCAATGTGGTGGATGGAAGGGATCGCCTTCTTTTTATCTCCAATAATTAAGTAGGCTACGAACCCATCCCCAATTCATCCAGAATAGGTGATGGCTGATTGGTTGATCCATTCCGGTTACACTGTCTTCGGAATTCAGGTGAATATCCATATCGGAATAGCTGTCGGAGTTTAAGGAATTTGAACTAGATACGGGATCCATCTTGTATAATTAGAGAGATGATTTTTGATATGAAATAGATTATAGAATTTAGATTGGTACTCTTCAATACATAATTTACATATGTATATATAATACCAAAATTCCATAAATCACGGAGGAATTTTCGGAAGATGTCAGGAAAAGTTTACAGTAACAGATACGCTAAGATATGAATTTTGTCTATACACTATCTATGCAATCAATGCAATAAGACGCGTTTAGACTTAAGATGATAAACATGTAATTTCCGACAAGAAATGATAAGCAAAACTTTTGACATGCAGACACGGTCGAAGTCCAGACTTACTAATGCATCCTAACAACTATCAGTTAGACACACTCATGCAAGACCTGGTTCGCTAGGACCAACGCTCTGATACCAACTGTGACGATAGCTCCAAATCCATATGGACAATACGTCATTCATTGATTTCATTGCGAGGTATTTGACCTCTATATGATACGTTTTGTAAACATTGCATTCTTTTGAAAAGGCACACCATAAATGAATATTTAAATCAAAGGTTTTCGACATCTGATGATTTCTACATATAGACAATCACTGTAAATAATAGTTTACAATAGTACTTCCATTGACAATGCAGTCAAAATAAGATACATGGTGATGATTTGGTGAATGCAACGTTTCCTTGAAAAATATGCCATGTATAACTCCATGCACATAGCTTGTCTAACATATAAGCAAACAGCGGAAGACTTCTAGGAAACCTGAGAATAAACATTCTAACAAGTTTCAACACAAAGGTTGGTGAGTTCATAGTTTTAGTGTTTCGCATAATCTGTATATAAAAGTGGATCACAAGATTTCAGTTGTTTCTTCCATAAACGTTTATCAATAGATTATATAAAAATGGATCACAAGATTTTAGTTGTTTCATCCAGAAACATTTATCAATAGATTCTACATAACAGAGCACCCTGGTAACTAAACTTTAACGTTATAATGATAAATACCCCATTCGTTTTAATACACGCAAACCAACGTGTCCTAAACTCAAATAACACGCGTCCGTTAAAAGGCTAGTGCTCTAGCTCGGACGGGGATGTCAAGCCCTATGGATCCATATACTGTTATTCGTGCCCACCAGTCCACATCCTATGTACTGGCAGTTACTAGTTACCAAAGCTAAGGGATTTTCGGTTTAAACTCAGTGTAGAATTAAGTATGTACTTGTATCCATTGCGTTTAAAATAAATTGCATGTATTCTCAGCCCAAAAATATATTGCAAAAGCAATTAAAAAGGGAGCAATGAAACTCACAGTTTAATATTGATATACAATATTGCAGGAAAGCACGTAGACGCATCGGAGATGATAAACACGAGGTTTGATTCACAAAAATACCCCCGAACATTACCCATAATTTCCTTGGCAATAACCCATATTTTCCTTAACTCTAGCTCGCTCGGAAACTCGTTTTGAAAATTACTTGGACAGCACTCCGTCGTAATATTTTATGTACATTATTATTTTTGTATCGCAAAAATAATAACACTAATAATAAAAAAATAATACGATTAATAATAATCTTATTAATAATAATAATAATAATAATAATAATAATAATAATAATAATAATAATAATAATAATAATAAATAATATTACGGAGTATATATATTTGTGTATGTGTGTGATTTTAATCGAGCGAAAACACTGGAATTTATAGATGTAGCCTGACAAACACTGCCATGCGATCGCATGGGTTTGAAGGCCTGTGGCCATGCGATCGCATGGCCTCCCCTTCCAGCTCACATATTGTTTGTCATCAAGCTTGTCGACATATTTTAAAAATAATATATATTATATATAATTTATATTAATTATATATATAATATATTATATTCACGTGCATAGTTGACTTGTAATTTTCATTCCGATAAGTCGTACGTTGTCACTCGACTTATGTCCCGGTTTCAATTTTTCGAACGTCCTATCGTATACTGAGAAAACTTGTACTTTACGTTTCGTGAATCGTACCTTTGTCAAAATATAGTCTTAAATCATTCATAAACTATACCACTGTAGCAAAGTTACTGTGGCAAAGTCAATTTTTACTGTAGCAATTCACTGTAGCAAAGTCAATTTCACTGTAGTAAATAGTGATTTTCGAAAACACTGTAGCATTTTGGGTACTGTAGCAATTTAAAAATGTTACTATCGTTTACTAAATAACTTGAAATTATATATATGTATATATCTTTTTAATATACATAAATCAGTTTTTAAATACACATTGGAAGTTATTTATAAATAAATTTTAATAATAAATATTTCAACTTATCATATATATTCAAATAGATATTTAAACCAATAAGTTTAATGTACGGTATCAAATAATTAATACATTGTTACCTTTTCAAGTTATAGTATATATGTATCTATTTACATATAATTGTTCGCGAATCGTCGAAAATAACCGAAGGGTATTTAAATATATAAAAGTAGTTCAAAAATTTTGAGATTCAGTTTTACAGACTTTGCTTATCATATCGGAAATGTTAATCATACAAAGATTAAGTTTAAATTTGGTCAGAAATTTTCGGGTCATCACAGTCTCAATATAATTGAGTACTGTTTGGCTCCAATAACCCGGTCCACGTACAAATCCAACTATTACTACGAACCAGAAAATTTTGATGTGTATCAATTTAACCGTTTAAAATAATTTTTCGTAATTTAAAGAAATATTAGATAAGAAATAGAGAAAATTCTAAGTCCTAAAAACTAGAATGGCGAGAAATAAGAGAGAAAAAGAGCGCGTCGGTATTAAAATTGGAGAAATAAGAGAGAAAAAGAGCGCGTCGGTATTAAAATTGGAGAAATAAGAAAGAAAAAGAGTGACTTATAAAACTTTAAAACACTCGACTAACCCAACCTTATTATTATCACTAACTTAAAATTAAAATTGCAAATTGAGATTACTAATTGGAGTGATAATTGATACATAGGTAAAAGGCGTCGAAAAATAAAAATAAGAAAGTAGCGCGTTGAAACTTAAAAAGGAACTAAAAACTAAGAATTAAAAGTTGCGTCTAAAAATATTAAAGCTTACAAGTAAAACTATATCCCAAATGGCAATAACTTAAAAAGGTACTAAAAAAAATGGCGTCGTAAAATTCAAAAGCACCTAAATCTTAGTCTAAAGAAAAAGCACTTAAGGGATTTTACGGCAAAGCCTAAAAATCTAGAAATAAAAATAACTATGGCAAATACTATGATTTAAAACTAAAAACGAGCGAAAAATACAAATATTACGCTAAAAACAAATAAAAAGAGACAAAATATAAAAATATACCTAAATTTGTAAAAAGTATAATTTTTATAAAAATATTATTTTTATATTATTTATTTTATAAAACTATTAATTTTATAAATTATTAAAACTAAATTAACTAAAAATACAAATTAAAGAATTAAAACTAAATATTATAATAATAATAATAACCTAGTTAGGGTTTAATTAATAATAATAATAATAATAATAATAATAATAATAATAATAATAATAATAATAACCCGTAATTAATGTTGTTTAGGGTTTTACTGTGGCGTGTCAGGTGCCTTCATGAGATCGCATGAAGTTATGCCTTCGGGCTCATGCGATCGCATGAGATTTGATTTTGGGCCAGGTTACGGGCTGCTACAGTACGGGCCGAGAGTTTTTATTATTTTTTTTTCTGTTTTCTGTTTTATATATTTATATATATGTAAATAAAACTTATATATTTTTTTTACAAACTAAAATAAAATTAAAGAAACTTTATAAAACTTATATGTTTAACAAACTCTTAAAAATATTTATATTTTTCTTTTTCTTTTTATATTTTAGAATTTTTAAAACGTATTTTTACAAAAGCGTAATTTTTATAAAAGTAGACTTAAAAATTAATAAAAATCTTTTTTTTTATATATTAGCGTTGCGCTTCTGGCGTTTTAGCAGAATTGTTCCCCGGCAGCGACGCCAAAAATACTTGATGTTATGCGAGGTGTATATGAAATAGCTTATATTTTAAAACGAAATACTATTAAATACGATATAAGTTTACACAAGAAATTTATTTATTTATAGAATGGATATACTTAAACCTTGCTACAACACTTATAGACAGTATACCTAATCGTACAGTAGTGTAGTTTTTAGTAAGTCCGGTTCGTTCCACAGGGAAATCTTTTAAACAAAGCTTAACGCTATATTAGTTTTATTTTATAAAAATACAAATATATATATAAGTAATATTATTATTATAAAAAGGGGGTTTTTACCATTTAATGACTGGTTTGTCGATTTTAAAACTTTAGTCGCAGTTAAAACCTAATGTAAAATATTAAAAATAAATACAACTTAATTTAAAGCGTAAAGTAAATAACGATAATGAAATTGCGATAAATAAAATTGCGATAAAATAAACTTGCAATAATTAAAAAGTACGAAAATTAAAAGTGCAATTAAATACAATAAAAGTGCGATAATTAAAAATGCAATTAAATATGAAAATAAAGGAATTATGCTTATTTAAACTTCCGCAATCATGATGTTTGACGCGTTGATTTTAGTTTTATGCCCATGGGTTAATTGTCCTTTGTCCTGGATTATTTAATATGTCCGTCTGGTTTTTGTCCATAACAGTCCATCAGTCATAAATATAAAGTGCGAGTATCCTCGTCAAATTATCCTTATACCCGAAGTTAAATATTCCAACTAATTGGGGACTTAAACTGTAACAAGGTTTTAATACTTTGTTTAATAATTACACCAGGTTATCGACTGCGTGTAACCCAAGGTTTTAATACTTTGTTATCAATTATGCCAAGTGTCCTTGTACATAATTTCACCCCTGTTTTAATAATTCTAGTGACTATTAATCCATTCCCGTGTCCGGTTAAATGAATGATTATTCGGACATATAAATATCCCACCCATCGTGTCCGATCGAGTGTATATGGTTATTTATAGGTACGTACAATTGTAAATCTTTATATTAAAATTAACAAACTATCATTTAGTTAAACAAATATAAAGCCCATTAATAGCCCATAGTCTAATTTCCACAAGTGTTGTTCTTTTGTCCAAACTCCAATTATGGTACAAAGCCCAATTACCCAATTTTAGTATTTAGCCCAACATCATGATTACTTCTTTTTAAATAAGTATAATATTAATTTAGCTACGAGACATTAATGTAAAAAGGTTGAACATAACTTACAATGATTAAAAATAGCGTAGCGTTACACGGACAGAATTTCGACTTACACCCTTACAATATGCGCTAACAAACCCTTATTATTAGAATTAAATTAAAATTAAAATTAAAATTATAATATATATATATATATATATATATATATATAATACGTTGATGAATGAAGAAGGAAAAAGATGTGTTTTATGATCACCAAAAACGCGAGTTTTATAGGCCTGTGACCAGAAAAAGGGGCTCATGCGATCGCATGAGCTTTGCCCTTCAAGGCCATGCGATCGCATGGCCAGCTGGGGAGGCTCACATGTGGTTGTTTTCTTCTGCCGACGGTTTATTAATATATTATATAATATATAAATAATTATAAGAATTATTTAAATATTATATTATATTTATGTGCATAGTTGACTTGTAATTTTTAGTCCGTTGCGTCGAGCGTTGAGAGTTGACTCTGGTCCCGGTTCCGGATTTTTGAACGTCCTTGCGTATAATTTAATATCTTGTACTTTGCGTTTCGCTTCTTGTACTCTTGTAATTTCGAGACGTTTCTTATCAATAATTGGAACCTCTTTGATTGTACTTTATACTTTTGAGCTTTTTGGTCGTTTGCATCTTCAATTCGTCGAGTCTGTCTTTTGTCTTCACCTTTTATTATTTAAACGAATATTACTTGTAAATAGAACAATTGCAACTAAAAGCTTGTCTTTTTTGAGGGATAATGCTATGAAATATATGTTCGTTTTTAGCATTATCAACTGTACTCGAGTTTGTGGATGATACTGAGTCTGAACCCAAGATGGAATCTGAACCAAAAGAAGAGCTGGAAGAGGAACCCGAGGAAGAACCGGAAGAGGAACTGGAGGAGGATCCCGAGGAGGACCCGGAACCCGATTCCGAATGTGAACCTAATTTACCCAATTCACCTACTCGTTCCCAATGACCTTTTGTTGATCCCAACTTTGTTAACCCCTAAGGACCGAGAGGCCGCCATAGGATACCTAAAGGACCTGCTCAAGCCAATAACCCATTCTGTAAGAGTTTTCGCTATGACAATCAGTCACTGGATATGTGTCTTCGTTATCATCCCTATGACGCTTCTACTTCCACTTCTAAACCTAGTACGTCCACTGCTGCTACTAATGACAACAACCCCAATGACCTTACGTCAAGAGTCGAGAACCTAGAGAAGATGGTCAAGTATTTGTTGAAGGAGCTGCAAAAACCGAAATAGAGTTGCTTGTTTGGACTTGTTCCACGTCATTAGAAACTATTTTATTATTATTGCTTATTACTTGATACTCGCACATACATTACTAGATGTGGCTTTGATTTTATGGTTTTTACTTATGACATGATGGATATGTTACTTTCTTGGGTTATGCATGGATTATGAATGAGAATTTTGTTACTCAAAGTGTCTGGTTTACTAATAACTTATCATGCATTACAATTTTGATACAAGCTATTAGTTACTCCGGTGAATTGTTAATTGTTACTACTGCTATTGCTACTTAGTATTAATGCTACTATTGTACACTGCCCATGCTACTGTTACGACTAAGCACTATGCACCACTACTACTTACTACTAGCACAACTAGAATCTTTATGATTTAATATTATCTACTATGCATCACTACCCGTTGCTAGTATATTTTTACATACTGATTTCATTGACGCTAATAGGGTGTGTTATCTTAACCAGAAAGATAATGTCGCCAAAGAAGTTTACCCAAGCTGATGTTCGCCGGTGGATTACCGAAGGTTTTACTGAAGTTGTGGCTGAACTCCGAAACGGAACCAACAACACTACTAACACTGCCCATCAGCAGAATCAGGCTAATCAGGATACTACCCACGTTCCGAACCAGAACAACAACCAGGATACTACCCCAACTACTCAAGACACCGATAACCAGCAGAATAATACCGTCAACACCAACACTGTTAGCATCAACAATGTCAACACCAACACTACTCCAGCAGGATGCACTTATAAGACTTTCTTGAGCTGTGAAACTCATTCGTTCAATGGTACCGAAGGCCCAGTCGGTCTGACTCGTTGGTTCGAGAAGCTTGAGTTTGTCTTCCGTATCAGTGGTTGTAGAGATGCTGATAGGACAAAGTTTGCATCTTGTAAGCTGTCAGATGGCACTCTAACTTGGTGGAATACTTATCCTAAGTCTGTAGGTATGGATCAGGCTTTTGAGACTTCATGGGAGGATTTGAAACAACCGATGATCGAAGAGTATTGTCCCTACAATGAAACTGTTAAGATGGAGTGGGAACTCCAGAACTTGAAATTGGTTGGTACTGATCTAACCAGGTACAATAAGAGATTCTTCAAGCTTGCCCTTATGTGTCCGAATATGGTTACTCCCGAATGCCGCAAGATCACTCTGTATGTGAAAGGATTGATTGAGAATATCCAAGGCGGTGCGACTACTTCTAAGCCAAGGACTGTTCAAGAGGCAGTCGAGATGGCGCATGAGTTGATGGATCAAATCGAAGAGCGAGGAAAAGCTCCTGCAGCAATTGAGACCAAGACGTATGATAACAAGAGGAAATGGAACAACAGAAACAATAATTTCGGAAAGAATTACAACCAGCAGCCGTATAAGAAACAAGATACTGCCAAGGGCAACACTGCTACTCCAAATACCAACTCCGATTACAAGGGAAGGTTTCCGTTGTGTGCTAAATGCAATAGGCATCATCCGAGTGATTGTATTAAGAAGTGTGATAAGTGTAAGAAGAATGGACACTTGGCTGCAGAGTGTAAAGCTGGTTCGAATATGTGCTATGGATACGGAAAAGCTGGTCACTTTAAGAAGGATTGCCCGACTACAAGTAAGAGTGTTGAACCTGCTAGAGGAAGAGCTTTCAACATCAACTCTAGTGAGGCTCGTGATGATCCCAAGCTAGTCACGGGTACGTTTTTACTCGACAATCATCATGCTTATGTACTTTTTGATTCTGGAGCTCATAGAAGCTTTGTGTCTAGTGATTTTTGCCATAATCTTAAGAATCCTGTATCGTCATTAGAAAACTTATACTCTATTGAGCTAGGGAATGGTAATCTAATGAAAACTGATAAGGTCTATCGTGATTGTACTTGGATTTTGGCTGGAACAACTTTTAGAATAGATATGATACTGATTAAGCTAGAAAGTTTCGACCTCGTGGTTGGAATGGACTGGTTAGCCGAGAATAGAGCTGACATCGTTTGCCACCAGAAGGCGATTTGTATACCTGTTACCAAAGATGAACCTTTGATGGTGTATGGAGAGTGAAGCAATACACCGTTACACTTCATTAATTGTTTGAAGGCGTAGAAACACACAAGAAAGGGTTGTCTTGCTATGCTGGTTCACGTGAGAAAAACTGAATCTGAAGGCAAGAAACTCAAAGATGTGCCGATTGTTAGAGAATTTCCCGATGTTTTTCTAGATGAGTTACCTGGGATACCTCCGCATAGAGATGTAGAGTTCTAGATTGACTTAGTGCCTAGAGCAGCACCTGTAGCGCGCGCACCGTATAGACTTACACTTTCAATATTGTAAGAGTTGTCTAGTCAGTTACAAGAGCTTTTAGACAAAGGATTCATTCGACCGAGTTCTTCACCATGGGGAGCTCCAGTTATTTTTGTAAAGAAGAAGGATGGATCTATGAGACTCTATATCGATTACAGGGAGTTGAATAAGCTAACTATCAAGAATCGATATCTGTTACCGAGGATTGATAAATTTTTTTGATCAATTGCAAGGATCAGCATGTTACTCTAAGATCGATCTGAGGTAGGTTACCATCAGATGAGAGTAAAGGGGGCAGATATACCAAAGACAATGTTTAGGACACGCTATGGACATCATGAGTTCACAGTAATGCCATTTGAATTGACGAACGCACTGGCTGTGTTCATGGATCTCATGAACCCTGTGTGTAAGCCATATCTGGACAAGTTTGTTATTGTGTTTATAGATGATATTTTGGTATATTCTAAGGACAAGGAAGAACACGAGCAATATCTTCGTTTGTTACTTGAGATGCTCAGGAAGGAGCAGTTGTACGCGAAATTTTTAAAGTGTGATTTCTGGCTGCAAGAAATGCAATTTGGGTCATATCGTAGGTGTCAATGGTATTCAAGTTGATCCTGTGAAGATAGAAACGGTTAAGGAATGGGAGACGCCTAAGTAGCCAATGCAGATACGACAATTCTTAGGTCTCATCGGTTATTATAGAAGATTCATTGAGGGATTTTCTACTATTGTCCGACCGTTAATGACATTGACTCACAAGGGTAAGAAGTATGAATGGACTGAGCTTCATGAGTCCGCATTTCAGTTGTTAAAAGAGAAATTAACTACTGCACCGATTTTGTATTTACCCGAAGGAACTGAGGATTTTGTGATATAATCTGATGCTTCACGACAGGGTTTGGTTGCGTGTTAATGCAACAGAAGAAAGTGATCGCCTATGGGTCACGACAACTAAAGATACATGAACAGAACTATACGACTCATGATTTAGAACTTGGTGTTGTGGTCTTTGCACTGAAGATGTGGAGACACTATTTGTATGGTACTAAGTTTACTGTTTTCACTGATCACAAGAGTTTGCAACATATTTTCAACCAGAAACAGCTTAACATGAGGCAGAGACGTTGGATAGAGCTATTGAATGAATACGACTGCGACATTTGCTATCATCCTGACAAGGCTAATGTGGTTCCAGATGCCTTGAGTAGGAAGGAAAAGGTTAAACCTATCCGAGTTCGAGCATTGAACTTGACTGTCCGAATGAACCTTACTTCTCAAATACATGATGCACAACTAGAGGCATTGAAAGAGGAGAACGTTATTACGGAGTCCCTTAGAGGAATTGACAAGAAGTTTGTCATTCGAGAAGATGGAACCCGATACTTCATAGATAGAATTTGGGTACCGAGATTTGGTGGATTAAGGGAACTAGTGCTAGATGAGGCACACAAGACAAGGTATTCTAGTCACCCTAGATCCGAAAAGATGTACCAAGACCTTAAGGCACTGTATTGGTAGCCTAATATGAAAGCCGACATTCCGACCTATGTAGGTAAGTGCTCAACGTGTGCGAAGGTAAAAGCAGAACATTAGAAACCTTCAGGACTGCTGATATAGCCAGAGATTCCCCAGTGGATATGGGAATGTATTACTATGGATTTAATTACTAAGTTGCCCAAGACTGTGAGAGGTTATGATACGATTTGGGTTATCATTGATCGTCTCAAAAATTCTGCTCATTTTCTACCGATTAAGGAAACGGATAAGATGGAGAAGTTGGAACAGATCTATATAAAGGAATTGGTTTCTGATAATGCTAAAAACGAACATATATTTCATAGCATTATTCCTCAAGAAAGACAAGCTTTTAGTTGCAATTGTTCTATTTACAAGTGATATTCGTTTAAATAATAAAAGGTGAAGACAAAAGACAGATTCGACGAATTGAAGACGCAAACGACCAAAAATCTCAAAAGTACAAAAGACAATCAAAAAGGTTCCAATTATTGATAAGAAACGTCTCGAAATCACAAGAGTACAAGATTCAAAACGCAAAGTACAAAATATAAAATTGTACGCAAGGACGTTCGAAAATCCGGAACCGGGACTAGAGTCAACTCTTAACGCTCGACGCAACGGACTAAAAATTACAAGTTAACTATGTATATAAATATAATATAATATATAATTAATTATATTAATTATATATATATTATATATATATAATAAAAACCGTCGGCAGAGAAAACTCCAAGGACTGAGCTGTAATTTCTATCTCCGCGACTCGCGGAGTTTGGAGAGGTTTTTGCCGCGAGTCGCGGAGCCCCAAAATTCAACTCTGGCTATAAAGCAAACCGAATTCTGATCAAATTTCATATCTTATTTCTATCTCTCTCTCAATATATACGTAATATATATATATATAATTTATATTTTAATTTTAATTTTAATTTTAAATCCTAATAATAAGGGTATGTTAGCGAATGTTGTAAGGGTGTAAGTCGAAATTCTGTCCGTGTAACGCTACGCTATTTTTAATCATTGTAAGTTATGTTCAACCTTTTTATATTAATGTCTCGTAGCTAAGTTATTATTATGCTTATTTAAAACGAAGTAATCATGATGTTGGGCTAATTACTAAAATTGGGTAATTGGGCTTTGTACCATAATTGGGGTTTGGACAAAAGAACGACACTTGTGGAAATTAGACTATGGGCTATTAATGGGCTTTATATTTGTTTAACTAAATGAAAGTTTGTTAATGTTAATATAAAGATTTACAATTGGGCGTCCCTATAAATTACCATATACACTCGATCGGACACGATGGGCGGGGTATTTATATGTACGAATAATCGTTCATTTAACCGGACACGGGAATGGATTAATAGCCACTAGAATAATTAAAACAGGGGTGAAATTACATTCAAGGGTAATTGGTGTAATTGTTAACAAAGTAGTAAAACCTTGGTTTACACGCAGTCGATAACCTGGTGTATTCATTAAACAAAGTATTAAAACCTTGTTACAATTCGAATCCCCAATTAGTTGGAATATTTAACTTCGGGTATAATAATAATTTGATGAGGACACTCGCACTTTATATTTATGACTGATGGACTGTTATGGACAAAAACCAGACGGACATATTAAATAATCCAGGACAAAGGACAATTAACCCATGGGAATAAAACTAAAATCAACACGTCAAACATCATGATTACGGAAGTTTAAATAAGCATAATTCTTTTATTTCATATTTAATTTCCTTTATTTTATATTTAATTGCACTTCTAATTATCGCACTTTTATTTATTGTTATTTAATCGCACTTTTATTTTATCGCATTTTTATTATTCGCAATTTCATTATCATTATTTACTTTACGCTTTAATTTAAGTCTTGTATTTATTTTATATTTTACATTAGGTTTTAACTGCGACTAAAGTCTTAAAATCGACAAACCGGTCATTAAACGGTAAAAACCCCCCTTTATAATAATAATATTACTTATATATATATTTGTATTTTTAATAAAAGTAAACTAATATAGCGTTGAGCTTTGTTTAAAGATTTCCCTGTGGAACGAACCGGACTTACTAAAAACTACACTACTGTACGATTAGGTATACTGCCTATAAGTGTTGTAGCAAGGTTTAAGTATATCCATTCTATAAATAAATAAATATCTTGTGTAAAATTGTATCGTATTTAATAGTGTTTCCTGCTAAAATTTAATAGTATTTTATACCCCTCTGCTTTGACATCAAGTATTTTTGGCGCCGCTGCCGGGGAATCTCTCTTAAACGCCGGAAGCGCAACGCTAATATAAAAAAAAAAAAAAAAGATTTTTAGTTACTTTTATTAAAAGTCGTTTTTGTAAAAATACGTTTTAAATATTCGAAAATATAAAAAGAAAAACAAAAATATATGTATTTTTAAGATTTTGTTAAATATTTAAGTTTTATAAGTTTCTTTATTTTTATTTTAGTTTATAAAAATATAAGTTTAATTTTAATATCTTTTATTTATATAAAAATTAAAAACAGAAAATAAATAAATAAAAATAAATAAAAAAAAACGCGTCGAATATTGCAAGCTGTCAACTGAATTTCTGAACCCCGCGACTCGCGGGGTTTAAAGCTTTAATTGCCGCAACTCGCGGAGCTTCTCTGACACGCGTACAGGAAGCCCTAATCGAGCATTAATTACGGTAATTATTAATTATTATTATTTTAACCTAATTATTATTATTATTATTATAAGTTTTAGTTTTATTTTTACTTTTTACTTAATTTATGTATTTTGTTTAATTAGTTTTATTAAAATTGTAAAATTAATAGTTTAATAAAATAAATAATATTTTTATAAAAATTGTACTTTTTACAACTTTTTGTATATTTTTATATTTTGTCCCTTTTTAATCGTTGTAGCATAACTTTTGTATTTTTAGCTCATAATTAATTTTAAACTTAGTTTTTGCTATAGTGATTTTTACTCCTAGATTTTTAGGCTTTGCCGTAGAACTCTCTTAAGTGC
The DNA here is from genome assembly GCF_046630445.1 of Rutidosis leptorrhynchoides. Classification (NCBI taxonomy): domain Eukaryota; kingdom Viridiplantae; phylum Streptophyta; class Magnoliopsida; order Asterales; family Asteraceae; genus Rutidosis; species Rutidosis leptorrhynchoides. The sequence goes on along the minus strand of NC_092333.1, from coordinate 530,065,541 downwards.
TTATTCTTTAGACTAAGATTTAGGTACTTTAGAATTTTGCGACGCCTTTTTAAGTTTTAGTTTCTTTTTAAGTTATTTCTATTTGGGATTTAGTTTTTCCTGTAAGCTTTAATATTTTTAGACCTTTTACTATGTATCAATTATCATTCCAATTAGTAATTTCAATTTGCGATTATAATTTTAAGTTAGTTGTAGTAATAAGGTTAGGTTAGTCAAGTATTTTTAAGTTTTTATAAGTTTCTTTTATTTTTTCGTCACCTTTTATTTTTCAACCATTTTTTCTTTTTCAACCTTTTTCGACGAACTCTTTTTCTCTCTTATTTCTCGCTATTCTAGTTTTTAGGACTTAGAATTTTTTTTCTACTTCTTATCTAAATTTCTTAAAATTACGAAAATTTATTTTAAGTGGTTAAATTAATAGACATCAAAATTTTCTGATTCGTAGTAATAGTTGGATTTGTACGTGGACCGGGTTATTGGAGCCAAACAGTCCTCAATTATATTGAGACCAAACGAATCCTGCCCCTCTGCTGCATCTTTTGGCTATTCGAAACGTGGGCAAAATCAGAAAAGTCTATTGATTGGATAACTTATTATAATTTTTCTTTCCTTTTTAAAACTAATAGGATATTCAGTGAATGCACCGAGCAAGACGTTCATCACCTTTTGTACGTTCACCACCTGTAACTCGATCAAGACATCGTTTAACAAATATAACCGCCGTTGATTTTTCTTTAGAATCGTCATCCAGTCGACCAAGTACTTCAGTTCAAATTTCCGATAATCCATTTTTTGAACCCAACCTCACAATTGAGAATCCAGAGAATATTCAGGAACGGTTCGTAGATCCTGAACCACTAAACTTTTCTCCGGAACCACCAATCATTCAAACAGAGATTGTTGAGGAACGAACCATTAAAACAGAATCATCTAGTGATACCCATTCAACAAATTCAATTATGGAGAATCTGGAACCTTTAAGTATGGAAGACCGAATGAGAGCTAAACGCACTGGCCAAGGTCACGCAATTACTCATCCAGACATTAATGCGCCAGATTATGAAATCAAAGGACAAATTCTACACATGGTGACTAATCAATGCCAATTTAGTGGTGCGCCGAAGGAAGATCCAAATGAACATCTACGTACCTTTAATAGGATCTGCACACTATTTAAAATACGAGAAGTGGAGGATGAACAGATATATCTCATGTTATTTCCCTGGACTTTAAAGGGAGAAGCCAAAGATTGGTTGGAATCGTTACCTGAAGGGGCGATTGATACATGGGATGTTTTAATTGACAAATTTCTTAAACAATTCTTTCCTGCATCTAAAGCCGTAAGACTTCAAGCAGAAATTGTTACGTTTACACAGAAGCCAAATGAAACTCTATATGAGGCGTGGACAAGATATGGAAAGTTATTAAGAGGATGTCCGCAACATGGTTTAGACACCTGTCAAATAGTACAAATATTCTACCGAGGATGCGACATCACTACAAGAAAAGATATAGATATAGCAGCTGGTGGTTCTATTATGAAGAAAACCGAAACTGATGCTTACAAAATTATTGATAACACTGCTTCCCACTCGCATGAGTGGCACCAAGAAAAAGATATCATTAGATCATCTAAAGCAGCTAGAGCCGATTCTAGCCATGACTTAGATTCCATTTCGGCAAAGATAGATGCTTTCGAGAGACGAATGGAAAAGATGACTAAAGATATTCACTCAATACGAATTAGTTGTGAGCAGTGTGGAGGACCACATTTGACAAAAGATTGTCTCAGTATTGAATTAACAATGGAACAAAAAGAGAATATTTCATACATAAACCAAAGGCCTGGAAATAATTATCAGAATAATTATCAACCGCCAAGACCGATTTACAATCAAAACCAGAATTATAACCGAAATATTCCATACAACAACCAACAAGGTCCTAGCAATCAACAAGTATCCAATAATACTTACAATCAGCAAAGACCTAATTTTCAAAACAAACCACCACAACAAACCGATGATAAAAAGCTGAATTTAGAAGATATGATGACGAAGCTAGTTGAAACTCAAACGCAGTTTTTCACATCTCAGAAACAAACCAATGAACAAAATGCTCAAGCATTTAGAAATCAACAAGCTTCTATTCAAAATCTGGAACAAGAAGTGAGTAACCTAGCAAGGTTAATAGGTGAAAGAAAACCGGGAAGTTTACCAAGCGATACAAATGCTAACCCCCGGAATGAAACAGCTAAAGCTATTACCACAAGAAGTGGTACAACACTTAAACCACCTGAAATACCTGTAACTTCTGATGAAACTATTCCTACTCCACAAGAACCACAACCTGATCAAGATAAGGAAAAAGAAACGGTAGTTGAAAAGGTTAATGAAGATAACACAGTTAAGGCTAAACCTTATGTTAAACCATACCAACCACCACTTCCTTATCCGAGTAAAATGAAGAAAGAAAAACTTGAAGCCGAGCAATCCAAATTCTTGGATATGTTTAAACAGATAAATGTAAATCTTCCTTTCATCGATGTGATTTCAGGAATGCCTAGATATGCTAAATTCTTGAAAGATCTAATCTCAAATAGAAAGAAAATGGAAGAACTCTCGGCTGTTACTATGAATGCTAATTGTTCAGCAGTGCTGTTGAATAAGATACCAGAAAAACTATCTGATCCAGGAAGTTTCACAATTCCATGTTTTCTGGGTAGTCTTAGTTCAATAGAAGCATTGGCAGACTTAGGTGCTAGTATAAATCTAATGCCGTATTCACTATACGCTAAACTAGACCTTGGAGAATTGAAACCAACAAGAATAAGCATACAACTAGCCGATCGATCAATAAAATATCCTAGAGGGATAATGGAGAACATGCTAGTTAAAGTTGGTACTTTAGTATTTCCAGTAGATTTTGTTGTTTTGGACATGGAAGAAGATTCTCAAGTTCCTCTCATATTAGGAAGACCATTCTTAAACACGGCTAAAGCAATGATAGACGTGTTCGGTAAGAAACTGACCCTAAGTATAGAGGATGAGAGTGTTACCTTTTCAGTTGATAGAGCAATGCAACAACCGCAATCTGCAGATGATACATGTTATTATATTCAAACTATAGATGCACATGCAGAATTATTAGAAGAATTTCCAGAATTACAAGGAACAGGAGAATGTTCTTTAGGAGAAGGTAATGAACCAATTGATGAAGCTGAAATGTTAGCTACACTTATAGCTAATGGATATGAACCAACAACAGAAGAAATTCAAATGCTAAAAGAAGAAGACAGATATCGATATAAATCATCGATAGAAGAACCTCCGAAATTAGAGTTAAAGCCACTTCCAAACCATTTGGAATACGCTTATTTACATGGTGAATCTGAATTACCTGTAATAATATCGTCTTCTCTTACTGAAAATGAGAAATCACAACTCATTTCTGTGTTGAAAGCTCATAAACCAGCCATTGCATGGAAGATTCATGATATTAAAGGAATAAGTCCTTCGTATTGCACACATAAAATCCTTATGGAAGAAGGTCATAAAACGTATGTGCAACGCCAACGAAGACTAAATCCTAATATGCAAGATGTAGTTAAGAAAGAGATTATTAAACTGCTAGATGCAGGTTTGATATATCCAATTTCTGATAGTCCATGGGTAAGCCCAGTTCAATGCGTACCTAAGAAGGGTGGCATGACTGTTATCACAAATGAGAAAAATGAGCTTATTCCTTCTAGGACTGTAACAGGATGGTGTGTGTGTATTGATTATAGAAAATTAAATGACGCCACCAGAAAAGATCACTTTCCCTTACCTTTCATTGATCAAATGTTGGAAAGATTAGCCGGAAATAGTTACTATTGTTTTCTAGATGGATTTTCCGGATATTTTCAAATTCCAATAGCACCCGAAGATCAAGAGAAAACCACATTCACGTGCCCTTATGGTACTTTTGCTTACAAACGCATGCCATTTGGACTTTGTAACGCCCCTGCAACCTTTCAAAGGTGTATGATGGCGATTTTTCATGACATGATAGAAGAATGCATGGAAGTATTCATGGATGACTTTTCAGTCTTCGGTGATACATTTAAATCATGTCTAGTTAATCTGGAACGAATGCTAATTAGATGCGAAAAATCAAATCTAGTACTTAATTGGGAGAAATGCCATTTCATGGTTAAAGAAGGCATCGTTCTTGGACATAAAATTTCAAAAGAAGGAATTGAAGTGGATAGAGCTAAAGTAGATGTAATTGCTAAACTTCCACATCCCACAAATGTTAGAGGAGTTAGGAGTTTTCTAGGGCATGCCGGTTTTTACCGACGTTTCATAAAAGATTTTTCAAAAATTGCCACTCCTATGAATAAACTCCTAGAAAAGGATGCGCCATTCATCTTTTCAGATGAGTGTATCAAATCTTTTAATATTCTTAAAGAGAAACTCACTAATGCACCGATCATGATAACACTAAATTGGAATCTACCATTTGAACTAATGTGCGATGCAAGTGATTTTGCAATGGGAGCCGTTTTAGGACAAAGGATTGAAAAACGATTTCAACCTATATATTATGCTAGTAAGACGTTACAAGGAGCACAAACGAACTATACAACTACTGAAAAAGAACTCCTTGCTATTGTCTTTGCTTTTGACAAATTTCGATCATATCTCGTTCTAGCAAAAACGGTGGTCTATACCGACCATTCTGCTCTTAGATACCTATTTTCAAAACAAGATGCTAAACCAAGATTAATCCGTTGGATCTTACTCTTACAAGAGTTTGATATTGAAATCCGAGATAAAAGAGGAGCAGAAAATCTCGCCGCTGATCATCTTTCTCGTCTTGAAAATCCCGAATTAGAAGTTCTGAATGAATCGGCCATACAAGACAACTTTCCTGATGAATATCTATTGAAGATAGATTATAAAGAAATTCCATGGTTTGCAGACTATGCAAACTACTTAGTTTGTGGATTCCTTGAAAAAGGATTATCGTACCAAAAATGAAAGAAATTCTTCAGTGATATAAAACACTATTTTTGGGAAGATCCACATCTATTTAAAAGTTGTCCCGATGGAATAATACGCCGATGTGTATTTGGAGATGAAGCTAGTAAAATTTTAAACCATTGTCACACAGGACCAACAGGAGGGCATTATGGGCCTCAACTAACAGCAAGAAAAGTTTATGAAGCTGGATTCTATTGGCCTACAATTTACAAAGACACACACCTTCTTTGCAAATCCTGTGATGCATGTCAAAGGGCCGGAAAAATAAGTCAACGTGATGAAATGCCACAAAATGTCATCCAAGTATGTGAAGTATTTGACATTTGGGGTATTGACTTTATGGGTCCATTTCCAAAATCTCATAATAATTTATATATACTCGTAGCCATTGATTATGTATCTAAATGGGCGGAAGCACAAGCTCTCCCAACTAACGATGCACGAGTTGTAGTCAACTTTTTAAAACGTCTTTTTGCAAGGTTTGGAACACCGAAAGCTTTAATAAGTGATCGGGGTACTCATTTCTGTAATAATCAACTTGAGAAAGTTCTTAAAAGATATGGAGTAACTCATAAAATCTCCACCGCATATCATCCACAAACAAGTGGACAAGTTGAAAATACCAACCGAGCTTTAAAACTTATTCTAGAGAAAACCGTAGGATCAAATCCGAAGGAATGGTCCATTAAATTGGAGGATGCACTCTGGGCTTTTAGAACAGCCTACAAAACTCCAATTGGAACCACACCTTTTAGACTTGTTTATGGAAAAGCATGTCATCTTCCAGTAGAAATTGAACACAAAGCATTTTGGGCTTTGAAGACATGTAATCTTGATTTACATGAAGCCGGACGTCTACGATTAAGTCAACTAAACGAATTAGAAGAATTAAGACATGAAGCATACGAAAATTCGTTAATCTATAAAGAAAGAACGAAGAAATGGCATGATAAAAGAATCAGAAGTTCAAAAGAATTTAAAGAAGGAGACAGAGTTCTTCTTTTCAATTCACGATTCAAGCTATTTCCTGGAAAATTGAAATCAAGATGGTCTGGACCATTCATAGTCAAAAGAGTTTTCCCATACAGAACGATAGAATTGATAAATTCAAATGGGATTGAATTTAAAGTTAATGGTCACAGAGTTAAACATTACATACATGGTCTGATGGAAGTCGACAACGAAGTTAATCACAATTTCGACACCACAGCTAACTAAGTATGGGGAGAATCAAGTCTTTAAAGGATAATATGTATTTCTGTTAGAGTTAGATTGTCTGTTTTCGTGTAGTTCTCGAAAATGGAACCCGAATGGTCTTTCCCTAGCAGACCCTAAAGAACTAGTCTTCTCCCCCCATTCTGAATTTTTATTTTTTTAGGTTTTTACAAAATGAAGACTGCCTGTGAACTAAACCATGGTCTAATGCTACACGCTTTGATCACTAAACGTAATAATGACATACTACCGAGCGAATTAGTATCAGTAATCAGAGAAAGAATGGACGGAGTTAGAAAAGAATCCAGATGCGAAGATAATAAGTTACAATTTGGTAAAGGAAAATCAAAATCCGCAGCAAAAAGAAGAGCACGACACCTAGAACGATGTCACAAATGCGGAAAATGGTCACATGGAGGTAAATGTTCAAATAATCAAACCTATTCAAATACCGAATTTGTTACTTTATGCAGAGACGGACCGTTCATATGTTTAGAAGAAAAGACACTGAATGCTCGAGGTTACGCCTATGTAGCCATGGAAAATCAATTAAACCGACTATCTTATGAATGGAATAGATCATATAACTAAGAAATCTATTCCACAGGTATGTCTGTACAGTTTTTATTTTTATTTTTATTTTTAACCTTTTGATAATAAACGCTAATTTGTTCGCTAAAAAGTATTAAATTGGTATTAAATAAAATTAGGTTTGGCGACCGAAATTATTGATATCATTCAAAAATTTATTACATCACTGCGAAATTTAACGTTTATTCTTAAGGTATAAATATCTTTAATCAATCAACCCAAAATATTTCAAAAATTCGTCATGAGTTAAATTAGGTCTTGGAACCGAAATTACTTTACCGAAAAGAGGGGCGCATATTTTTGATAATATTTGATTGATTAAAGTGGGATAAAAAGACAAAAAGATTTTTAATTTTATTTTTACCATATTTTTAAAATTAATATTTAAATCTTAAATTAATATTGTAAACTTTGTAAAAACAATATTTTTAAAATTGTAAATATTTGAAAAATTAATATAAGTTTGGTGTGAATTTATAATATGAATTTTTAAATTAAGTTTGGTGTGAATTTTTAATTTTTAAAATATTAATTTTTAATTTTATGCATTTCAAATTTTAAGTTTGGTGTGAATTTTTAATATTAATTTTGAATTTTATATTTAAGTTGTGTGAATTTAAAAACAAAAATTTACTTTATCTCATTAAGTTAAGAATATGATTTTTAAAATTCGTCGTAAGTTGAAGACTAGGTCTTTGAACCGAAATTGCTTTACCCGAGGGAGGGACGAGAACTTTTATTATCATTATTTTTAATCTTATTTAAAGTATGCCAAAAACATTAAAAAACCCAAAAATCTTAGCTTTTAAAACAATCGCTACAAAAAGACAAATTTTAAAATTTTGTCGAAGGACGGACTAGGACATCGATCCGAAACGACCTCGTCCTAAATAACAAGGGAAACAAAATTTTAAAATTAATTTCTTAATTGTTTTCAAAAGTTAATGATTATAAAAAAAAAAAAAAAAAAAAAAAAAAAGAGCAAACTCCGCGACTCGCGGAGTTTGAAGTACAAAACCTCCGCGACTCGCGGAGGGACCAAAACCCAGAAAAAAAATAAAAGAGCTGCACGAACTGATCAGCTCCCACACACAAACACACCCGAATTCTGCACGCGAAAAACCCCGAAAATACACCCAAAAACACCCCAAAAATCCCAATTTTTAACCGTTAATCACCAAATTTTTTGCTAAAATCATGTTGAGAAGGATGATATCTAAGAATTACTCAAGAAAAACGGTAAATTTCTACACCTAAACACCATTTAATTCGAAATTAGGTGTTCTTGAGCTATTTTTTCCCCAATTTGATTTTGATGCTTTTTAGTGTAATTAGGCTTAAATTGTTTATGTATTATGCTTGTATAACCTAGATTGATGCTGTTTAACATGATTAGAAGCCTTAAACTTCAAATTTTGAATAATCTAGGGTTTGTGTTCTTGAGCAATTTGGGGCTTTTTGATATAAACAGGTTATGGCCGATTTTTGTCATGAATTGTTGCTAAATTGAGTATTGTAACATGTCTAGGTAGTTAAATGATCCAAACTTTGAGCCTAAACATGATATTGAGAATTAAAGTGGACTTTTTCAAGTCTAAAATTCATGAACTTGATTTTTGAAAGATAATGCCATTTGAGACTTGTTTGATTGCTAGTAATGATTATTTTGACATGTTATTTGAGTTGAATGCTTATGAACTTGGCGAAAATTTTCGTATATGCTTATTTGAAAAAGTGTAGATTTGATAAAAATGTGAAAATAAGCTTAAGTTTGATATAAATTGATAATGTCATTGTAATTATTTTGATTGATGATTTTGCTGACACTAATGCACATTTGGATGCACAAAATTTGTGTTTGATGTGTTTTGCAGAATGAAAGGGGTGAATCTTCATCCCAAGCCCGCAATGCTCCTGCTGAGAATTTGGAACAACAGGAGGTAGATAACTACTACAAGCAGGATGTACCTCATCCAGTCATGACCTTTTCCGATATGCATTTGGAAGAGTTACACCCGAACCTGAGATTTGACAGACTTTGGATAGATTATCCAAAATATCAACGGGGTTTGCATACTCTTCATTCCAAGGTTGTTGAGGTACCGAGGGTCATAGAATGGGGACCCTTAGAAGCTGTAGAATTGGCCGGGCCAATTAGGGAATTACTTGTACAGAGGTATGGTAATTCTTCTTTTAATGACTGGATATGTTTATTCACCATACGCAGACCTGTATATAAAGTATGGTGTGAAGAATTGTTATGTAGTATAGAGTTGAATGATCGGGTAGCTAGTTTAACCGATCGTTCTTTTATTAGATTTTTGTTAGGCGGTTCGATGCGCCACATGTCTTTACTGGACATGGCTCAGGCTTTACGTATATATACGCCTGAGGAGTTAGCGTCTGCCGATTGTAGAGGATTGATACTAAACGGTAGAAAGATAGATGAGAATTTTGATACACACGGTGTGTGGAGTCAAATGACAAGCCATCACCGTTTCAAAGGGGGAAACTACTCTTATTTGGATATAGATAGAGCCGAATTAAGAGTAATACATAGGTTTTTAGCTAATTCGATTACACAAAGGGGTAAGAACAAAGAAAAAGTAAATGAACAAGATTTGTTTTACCATATGTGTATTCGAGACCCACAAAGCGCTGTAAGTATACCATATTGTGTGGGTTATTATTTATCAGCTATGGTTCGGGGGATGCGTCCACATAGCATAATAGGAGGTGGTATTTTTATTACTTTGATTGGTGAATATCTCGGTGTGGATATAAGTCGGGGGGGATTATTACTAGAAGAGCCGGAACCCCGCGATACTATAGGTTTAAATGTATACCATGGTGCGAAAGTTTTGAAGCGGCGAAATAACGCCGCAGTACGATACCATGGTAGACATCCACAGGTGGAGAGAAACCAGGAGCAAGGTAATGTAGGAGGGGGAATGAGATGCAAGAAATGCATAGGTTTATAGCTTCTCAGGAATACGAAAATGCTAGACAGAGAGCATTTGAAGATTGGCAAGTTCATCAGAACCAGATCATAGCGCATTGCCAACATATAGGTAGAAACTATATTCCTACACCGAAACCCGTCTTCCCTCCTTGGTCGATAGAGATGCAGCCACCATATCCTACGTATGACCCTGCCGAAGTATTCTATAGCACTTATGGTTATGCCTGGAACCCCTATTGGTACCAATATCATCCTTAGTATACTTATTTTTTTTTTTATTTTGTAATTTGTAATTATTGATACATTTAAAATTTTTGTTAATATTGTAATCATTTTTATAATTTCTAACTTTTATTCTTAGACTTTAATAATTTTTGAATGTGGGGTAATATACCAAACTTCAAAAATATGTATATATGTTTGCAGTTTATCTTATGTACACAACAGGGTAAAACAACGCATTTTCAAAGACTGGCATTAAGTTCAGCAAAAGCAACTAATTTTGACGACAAGATGCAAAATATATGTGAAATAACAACAAGACGGAATGAACAAATGATGTGCACCATTTATCATTCAGCAAACAAACGCCAATATATTTGGAAACTTTGGTAAAAATTTAATCATTTTCACACTAATCACCCTCAATAATTTAAATTGTTACTGATTTCTTGCAAATGATGGCATTGCAAGATCTTAAGTGTGGGAAGGGGTTAAATTCTTTCGGATTTTAAAAATTTTTACTTTATACACTTGGTTACCATTAAAAATACTAGTAAATCAGTAGTTGTATTAGAATCTAGTGCTCTCTGATAAAAAAGAACAGCCCTAGTCTTATATACTGACTACCCAATTCTAGTAAAATTTTTCAATTAAATGAATTCAAAATCATGTTTATACATATATGAACGATAAAACTAGGTTTTAACACCGAAATTATTGTTACCTCGGAAAGGACATAAATTGAGAAACAAACTAAAATGTTAAAATTCATTTAAAATGGAATAGAGGACGATAAAAAGGAAAATAAAAGCCAAGTGTGGGAAAATTTACCAAGTTATCTTAAACATATGTCACATATATCTGTAACAAATAACTGAAAATACTTTTGCTTTGGACCAAACTAAACTGTTTTACCCAATGAAAGAAAAGAAAAGATGGATCTACACGATGAATCAATTCCATCATTAAAAGGAAGTAAAGTCTTCCGAAAAAGAAACGCGCTTCTTGATTTAGGTCATGAAGTTGTCGTCCAGACCAGCTGTAGGTTGACGAAAAATCTAGAAAATTCATCACTAAAATCAGCAGGAAATCCACGGACCTCAGCATTAAACAGGGTCGCCAAGTGGTCAGATTTATCCTAACCATGAGAAGGATTTATCTCGTACAATGGGGGGCACCATGCAAATTAGCTGGATAAGACTAATGAATCAGATCCCCAGAAAGGATAATCTCCTTAAAGATTAAAAATCAGCTTTTAAGACTGATATTACTCAATCCTAGAGATTGACCTTAAAGATTGAGAATTCAAACTCATGGAATTCAATGATATCTAGACTCGAGCTTAAACGAGAAAATATTTTGATCAAAATTACAAACCGATTTGATTTCTGAAAACCCTATTTTCAATACGTTCATTACCATTGAACGTAAAATCCTAGGAATTCACCTGGAATTCATTAGGTCACCTGAACTAAATCGGGTGTCAACCGTAAGAACGGTGGTTGCATAGCATGGTCAAAGACAGGACCTTGTGCCAGACCGACAAATTATAAGGGTGAGCTTTACTATTGCTCCTACCAAGGATAGTAATTGCGTCCGACACGTTATAGACCATAATCAAAAGCATGTCACGGGACATTGCCTTAACAGTTGCTTGTTCAACGCTTTCCTTTACAACCGGACGGTAGTTTGCCGAAAGGTAATATACGGAACAAGTAAACTGGACGTGTTGCTTTCCAAATACAAGGTTAGCAAGTGGGTGACACAAAACCGCAAGTTTTGAGCTAAAATTTTCAAATCTAAAACCCACCAAACCCACAAAAATATTTTGCAAACACCGGTAAAGGGTTATTCCGAAAAACTTGTCTAGGATAAAATCTATCTTGATTTTTCAAAAGATCAAATGTTTTCATAAAGATCCAATTTCCTTAATGGATCTAAATTTTTATAGTCATGTGGGACTGTAAACCATATCGTTACTACCATTGTTTATACCGCCGTATAGAAATCACTGATGTACAAAGTGTGAAGAATAAAGAAGTGATTCTAGTATTTCAAGACAATATTGCTTGAGGACAAGCAACGCTCAAGTGTGGGAATATTTGATAATGCTAAAAACGAACATATATTTCATAGCATTATTCCTCAAGAAAGACAAGCTTTTAGTTGCAATTGTTCTATTTACAAGTGATATTCGTTTAAATAATAAAAGGTGAAGACAAAAGACAGATTCGACGAATTGAAGACGCAAACGACCAAAAAGCTCAAAAGTACAAAAGACAATCAAAAAGGTTCCAATTATTGATAAGAAACGTCTCGAAATCACAAGAGTACAAGATTCAAAACGCAAAGTACAAAATATAAAATTGTACGCAAGGACGTTCGAAAATCCGGAACCGGGACTAGAGTCAACTCTTAACGCTCGACGCAACGGACTAAAAATTACAAGTTAACTATGTATATAAATATAATATAATATATAATTAATTATATTAATTATATATATATTATATATATATATAATAAAAACCGTCGGCAGAGAAAACTCCAAGGACTGAGCTGTAATTTCTATCTCCGCGACTCGCGGAGTTTGGAGAGGTTTTTGCCGCGAGTCGCGGAGCCCCAAAATTCAACTCTGGCTATAAAGCAAACCGAATTCTGATCAAATTTCATATCTTATTTCTATCTCTCTCTCAATATATACGTAATATATATATATATAATTTATATTTTAATTTTAATTTTAATTTTAAATCCTAATAATAAGGGTATGTTAGCGAATGTTGTAAGGGTGTAAGTCGAAATTCTGTCCGTGTAACGCTACGCTATTTTTAATCATTGTAAGTTATGTTCAACCTTTTTATATTAATGTCTCGTAGCTAAGTTATTATTATGCTTATTTAAAACGAAGTAATCATGATGTTGGGCTAATTACTAAAATTGGGTAATTGGGCTTTGTACCATAATTGGGGTTTGGACAAAAGAACGACACTTGTGGAAATTAGACTATGGGCTATTAATGGGCTTTATATTTGTTTAACTAAATGAAAGTTTGTTAATGTTAATATAAAGATTTACAATTGGGCGTCCCTATAAATTACCATATACACTCGATCGGACACGATGGGCGGGGTATTTATATGTACGAATAATCGTTCATTTAACCGGACACGGGAATGGATTAATAGCCACTAGAATAATTAAAACAGGGGTGAAATTACATTCAAGGGTAATTGGTGTAATTGTTAACAAAGTAGTAAAACCTTGGTTTACACGCAGTCGATAACCTGGTGTATTCATTAAACAAAGTATTAAAACCTTGTTACAATTCGAATCCCCAATTAGTTGGAATATTTAACTTCGGGTATAATAATAATTTGATGAGGACACTCGCACTTTATATTTATGACTGATGGACTGTTATGGACAAAAACCAGACGGACATATTAAATAATCCAGGACAAAGGACAATTAACCCATGGGAATAAAACTAAAATCAACACGTCAAACATCATGATTACGGAAGTTTAAATAAGCATAATTCTTTTATTTCATATTTAATTTCCTTTATTTTATATTTAATTGCACTTCTAATTATCGCACTTTTATTTATTGTTATTTAATCGCACTTTTATTTTATCGCATTTTTATTATTCGCAATTTCATTATCATTATTTACTTTACGCTTTAATTTAAGTCTTGTATTTATTTTATATTTTACATTAGGTTTTAACTGCGACTAAAGTCTTAAAATCGACAAACCGGTCATTAAACGGTAAAAACCCCCCTTTATAATAATAATATTACTTATATATATATTTGTATTTTTAATAAAAGTAAACTAATATAGCGTTGAGCTTTGTTTAAAGATTTCCCTGTGGAACGAACCGGACTTACTAAAAACTACACTACTGTACGATTAGGTACACTGCCTATAAGTGTTGTAGCAAGGTTTAAGTATATCCATTCTATAAATAAATAAATATCTTGTGTAAAATTGTATCGTATTTAATAGTGTTTCCTGCTAAAATTTAATAGTATTTTATACCCCTCTGCTTTGACATCAGTTTCCCGACATGGAGTGCCAAGATCCATTATTTTCGACAGAGACAACAGATTTACATCTAGATTCTGGCAAGCATTGCAAGAGGCAATGGGAACTCGTTTAGATATGAGTACAACATATCACCCTCAAACTGATGGTCAAAGTGAGAAAACCATCCAAACACTAGAAGACATGTTGAGGGCATGTGTTATCGATTTTGGAATCGGATGGGATAGACATCTACCGTTAGCAGAGTTCTCCTATAACAATAGTTATCACACAAGTATAAAAGTATCGCCTTTTGAAGCACTGTATGGCAGAAAGTGCAGATCCCCTGTATGTTGGACTGAGTTAGGAGATAGTCAATTGACTGGTCCTGAGATCATACACGAAACAACTGAGAAGATTGTGCAAATACAAGAGAGATTAAAAATGGCGTGAAATCGTCAAAAGAGTTACGCCGACGTGAGGAGGCGAGATTTGGAATTTCAGGTTGGAGATAAAGTTATGCTCAAGGTATCACCCTGGAAGGGTGTAGTGCGTTTTGGTAAACGCGCCAAGCTAAGTCCGAGATATATTGGACCGTTTGAGATTATCGAGAGAATTGGATCGGTAGCATAAAGACTGAAACTCCCGCAAGAACTTAGTAAAATTCATGACACTTTCCATGTTTCTAATTTGAAGAAATGCTTGTCGGATGAAAGTTTGATAATTCCTTTGGATGAGATACAAGTTGATCCTAAGCTTAATTTCATCGAAGAACCTGTTGAGATTATGGACCGTGGTCAAGCAACTAAAGAAAAGCAGAATCCCAATAGTTAAAGTTCGATGGAACGCCCGTAGAGGACCAGGATTCACGTGGGAGCGTGAAGATCAGATGAGACAAAAGTATCCACAACTGTTTCCCGAGGAGACTACCACGACGGACGTGCAGTAAAATTTTGGGACGAAATTTTTCATAACAGGTGGGTAATGTAACAACCCGACTTTTTCCGTTACTATCGTTACTTTCCTTCAAGTATTTAACGGTGTTTACTTAGAACATTATGTGTTTAACAGATTTAAATGCATACTTGATCCTATTGGATTACTTGAAATTAATATGTTATATTAATTTATGAACTTGTTTCGGATAACGAAATAACTAGAAAACGTTACGATTAAGTTAATCGCCTAGAAAGCTTTTCAGTTTACGGAACTCAGAAAAACGAGAAAATAATTATTTTTAATAATTATTGACTTTATGAAGAACTTATTTAATTTATAATTTATTTAATGAATTAAACCCAGTGATTTCATTTCAACGACTAGTTAACGTTCCGGAGACCCGGTACGGTTAACGGCACTCGAAACGTACCACGCACGTACGAGCTAGTAGACAAAATGAGCCCAATGACCCCCTAGCTTGATTATATTAGGCACAAGTAACTTAAACGATATACATATGAGTTCAGATCAAAAATCCCTTAGCTTGATTCTATTAATTACTTTTAGTAAGATCGACTTATGGGGACGGTACCGTTAGGTTTGACAAACCTCGCCTCAACCTACGAGGTGCTTATTTTGTTGTAACTTATACACTTGATCGGTGTATGCTTAGAAAGGATAAAGGGAAGACGTGTAGCACTTAGCTATCCGTGGGTTAAAGCTTTATAATCAAGTGCTCATGCTTATGTATAATTTTAAGATGTTTTTTCAGAAATCTTGTGGCCTAACTTACGAAATGCTTTACTAAACCTCTAGATTCACTCAACGTTTTTCGTTGACGTTTTGCATGTTTTTATCTCAGGTTCATAGAGGTATAGCTTCCGCTTTGCAGAGTTGTCATGCTTGTTTGCTGCTAGAACTGGAATGTTATCCAGCATGTTTTATGTCATGTCTTACTTCAAGAACAAATATTCACATTGAAACTATCTACTTATTGTAATGTTTTGGGTTTACTTACGTTGGTCGTTTATGTCAACTACTTTTCATATTCATTTCTTTAATAAAGGACTTTGCTTTAATATTTAATGCGAATACTTTTCAGAAACGTCTCATATAGAGGGCGTGACCGCTAAACTGTGGGACCGGAGTTAATATACCGTTAGTGGATTCTGACGGCGTATTACAGTTTAGTCCCACGGATGGCGCCAATTGTTTGTACATTTTTTCGAGCTAACTTAAGGAGGCTTAAGATTTGGTTGATCAGGTTTAATTAAGTGTTTTAGAGTTATGTGAATGGTGTTTAAAGGGTTTGTTGGCGATTCCCCGGAGGTAGTGAGAATATTTCTCACTTCACGCCACTAAAGTTTGAATGTGACATTGAAGTGTTTTCAATGTGTTGTATGTTGAGTGTTGTGTGGAACATGTCTCATTCAAGGATCATGTTCCTCCTTTTATAGCCTAATCGAGATGTTTATCCCAGGCTTCAACGTATATGATCAAGTTCCAAGGCGATTATGGAAGTGTTGGTGGACTTTCCTGTCACACCCCAGACTTTTCCAACTAGGTTATTTAACCTAACTTGTCCGAGCTAGAAATTTCTGGTTTCATTCACATGATTTTTTTTAAAGTAGTGTCATGTTAAGTTTTGTCTATGATCTCATAATTAGGACTTGAACAATCCTAATTATCACAACCATTCACACCATTTCCGGAAACCCTATTATATCCTTGTAAACTTTTAACTTGAGAAACTCACAGCCTTATGTATTTATGAAGTTAAATACATCAACTAATCAAGTATTATGATTAAGTAACCTTCCTTAATCTATCTAGAAGCTAAAACATTATATGATCTAACTTAAATCAAGATCATAAACACTTAAACACATACTTACATCTAAACCTAACTAGTTTAAGTTTAAGCTTAACATTACACCTAATTAATCATAATTAATTAAGGCTAGTTACATGCAAACTTAACCTTCAAGTTTAAGTAGACACTTTTGCGTGGATCCATTTAATGTTGCATGAGGAAAATACTTTTTGTCCCCTCCCTTTATACTCCATTTTCGTCCCATATACACACACACACACACACACACACACTCACCAATTTTCATTTTTCTCTCTAACTTCTTCACTACACCTTCATCCACCTTCAAGCAATCTTCATCCATATTCATATCTTCTTCATCTTCTTCAACAAGAACAATCTTCAAAAATAGTAAGAATTACTTCAATTACACATAGTTTACATCATGATTTCTAGTCCTTTCTATGTTAAAGTAAGGATGTAGTGGTAAGAACATAGTGTGTTACTAACACACAAGGATTGTTCTAAATCTTTTTCACCATCCAACCATAAAAAGTGTCGAGACCTATCATTTACAAGTTTTGTTTTTATTATTACATTAAGTTATAACAAGAGATCTCATCAACTAGATCTAGTGAAAGAACATAGTGTTGTAAAACACCATGATTGTTCATAAGACTTAGCATTGATCTTAGCAAGATGAGACTCTTAAAACATGAATATTAATATATAACAAGACTCATAAACATCATAACTTATAGATCTATACACATAAAATCAAGAGAGAATGGTTAAAACTCAAGAACACACTTTTTCTTAAATCTGTCCAAAATTTCTACTTGAAGTTCATGACTTAAAAACAAACTTATGCTTGGTCTCAGGAACTCATCTTTTAGTATGATGGTCATATATATTTTCATGACTTCCAGTAAAGTTTTCATGAATTAATTCAAAGAAAAAGTCATTTTTCATTTTTATTTGGTGACTCAAGGTCCAGATTTGAAGCAATCTGACCAAGATTCAAATAATCATGCAAAAATCAAATTATAAGATAGATATATAAATATAGGCTTTTGATTTGGAAACTAGACATAATAAGGAAGACATGTCAAGTTAAAACACCAAAAACCATTGAGTAATCATTGAGAAATAGTCCCAACAAGTCGACATAAGATTTTGTTGTAATCAGATTTGAGTCAAAAAGATCATTAATAAAAAGTATTTTACAAGCAACCTGGAAGAAATTCCTTTTGTACGTTTTCTTATTGATGTTATAAGAGTCCTCTGTAAAAATATAAAAGAAAACAAATGAGTTTTGCTATTTATAAACTTGGCTAAGAGTTTATAGTGCAAAACATGACTGTTTTGCACATTCATGAAAAATGATCATTTTAACCAACTTTTACTTAGATTTAAGGTACCAAACTTATATGGTTGTTTATAGACTCATAAAATTGACTTTGAGAAGTGGAACCAACTGATTTAAGTAAACACTCAATGATTTATGGTTGTGGGAAGTTGGTGTTTCAAATCAGAATATTTAAGAATCAAAACTATAAAGTTTAAGTAACTAAGAAATCGAGAAACTGAAACGAATACTTAAAACTCATGAACTTAGTTTATAAACTAAATAAAATATTATATTAAATATAGTATGACCTCTGACCTTAATTCATATATTTAGGTCTCGATCCCGGATCACCGCGAAACGTTTAAAACCGCACTTTCCGAGCTTCGCACCGTGTTGCATCGATAGTGAGTTCCATAGTTTCCCTTTTTCAATATTTTTGGGCTGAGAATCATGCTTGATGTTTATTTCATACTTTTCGTTATCAAAACATGTTTACTGTTTTACTACATGCTCTATGCTTTTCTAAAGCGGTTTATTGCTTTAATACTTTTTATGTATTATGTATTCCATAGTTTGATATAAGTGAACTTTGTGGTTCTCTATAAA
Source organism: Rutidosis leptorrhynchoides (assembly GCF_046630445.1). Taxonomy (NCBI): domain Eukaryota; kingdom Viridiplantae; phylum Streptophyta; class Magnoliopsida; order Asterales; family Asteraceae; genus Rutidosis; species Rutidosis leptorrhynchoides. The sequence continues at coordinate 530,046,782 of NC_092333.1, read as the reverse complement.
CACTTTATATCTTGAAATGAGAATTATGTTTCTCTTATGATTTACACTGTGGACATGAGTAACTAAACTATATTCTACGGAGTAACTTTTATAGTCCACTGAAATCCCGATTCCAATATTGTTAATTACCTGGATTTGGTAAACGCGAATAATGGGGATAGATCTATCTGGGTTTGGCAACCACATCCAAGCTTAGTAGTTAAAATAATTGGATGCTCAGACTTCGTCACGGGTCACTTTTGGACTTTGAGTGACTAGGATTTTCGGGTACGGATACTTATGTATCTAATTGGTTAAGTTCAATATTGGGAGCTCTACTATATAGAATATACTTTTTGTCTGTTTCGAACCAACTTGATAATCGTTTGGAAACTACCTGAAACTTGAACTATTTATATACATTGAAATCTTGTGGTCCACAAAAACTATTTGAAGACCGTTTATGAACTTGATAACTGTGAAATCTTATAGTCCGTGAAACTTTATAAACTTGAAATGTTACGAACTACGAAGCTATTTTCGTTCTTGAAAGCTTGAGATCATATTACTTCTAAACTATATATATGAACTTGAAAACTTATAATCCGTATTACTAGTAAGTTATTTCAAAACTTGTGATCTTATGATCATACTTACGTCCAGGCTATTGGAAATTTGAAAACTAACGAATCATGAAACTATTTGTGAACTTGAGAACTTATGATTCGTTTTAACGTCAACTTATGTATGATCTGTGAAACCTTTTTAAACTATTTTCACAACATATCACAAAATGATTTAAACTGTGAAGCCTTGCGGTCAAAACGTTTTACTTATACAGCTAAAACCAATGAACTCACCAACGTTATGTTGACCGTCTTTTTATGCATGTATTCTCAGGTTTTTAGCTAGCTTCCGCACTCTGATAGAAGATTGGACTGAGACCATGAAGTCATGCCATGTCATAAAGGGTCAAGAGGAGGTATGACATTTCCCTTTGAAGGGTGACGGTGCTACAGTGACGGAGGAAAGCTAGTTAGATGCTTTCCTTAATTTCCTTGGTGGCATCGCCCACTGTTTGCATGGGATATCTTCCATATCTCTTTGACTTATGTAAGCACGTGATCTAGTTCAACTCTTCGGTCTCGATTGTCGTGATACCTTCGTCGTTGTTTATCTTCATGAGATACCTTCGTGACGTTCAGAATACCCTGAGATCTGGGGTGTACTATCAATTGGTGATTTCACTTGAATGAAAGTTAAAGTCATCTTAGCAACAGTTGAGAAGCAAGCACTTGTATTGTTTGACGTAAGTCTTTAAAACTTCTTGTCATATATAATCTTGTTAAGCTCCTGAGAATGGATTATGGAAATTAGAGTGATGGCACTTGCCCAATTTTAAAAGAAGGGAAATCGGTCAAAATATCTTCTTTGGGGAAAGTGTTTAATAATGTGCCCTTAAAAAATCGTAATAGCAAAAATTTCACCCGTTGACGCATCACGCACCAAGCATGAGGTGTGCAGGTTTGTATGTGGTGCATGTAACCGAGATTTTAAGGAGACAACCTAGTTTCTCGAATAACACGCACCATACACCAAGCAACACACAAAAAATATTAAGGATCGGAAAATTTTCTGACATTTTCCAGATTTTTAGGATACGTTTTATCTCCTTAAATAGGTAAGCCTATTATCAGTTATTTTCCTTATTTAAACAACTATCCTTCTTCTTCACTATCTCAAAAAATGGTGAACTCTCAAGGGATATTTGATAGAAGAGGGGTGAATGTGTATGAGTTTCCCGGGGTTAAAGAGAAATTCATTGGGATAGGATGTTTTTCCTTTCTAATACCTTAAATGCCCAAACAAATCCAGTACATGTGTATTTAAACACCAGTGCGAGCGCACATTTTTTAATAGGGTCTTCTTACTCTTTGTATGTAAAATCTCAGATACAAGAACCCCAAGGATATTGTGCTAAACCATCTACGTCCTCGACGAAATGCAAATATGTGTCGTCAATCTTGTAATGTGGCTGCTTACCCATAATTCACATATCTACGATCAGAATAATAGCTAGCCTGACGTGATCCTCATCACTGGTATCTAGCATCGTATTTTCAAAACGGGCATGGATAGCTTTGAAAGTTAACCTAGCTACAACAAGATCATCCAGTAAACATCGATGTTGTCTGCCTAACCTCAGCAGGAACGTAATTATCTATGTTGGTCTGCGCACCGAATCTAAAACCATTCATTAAACAAAATTCACGTCGACCGAACTTCACAGTCAATGAGTTGGACAACGCAAACTAAAGATCATCGAGTTCGTTTTGGATGTTGACACTAGATGATCGTGTCTTTTTCTTCTTCTGAAGCATAAGGTGTACGTAGGTTGGGTCATTGTCTGTACACCAGACATGAAACCATGGGTCAAAAATCGCTTGTGCGGAAAGTATTTGTTGTGTTGGCGTCAACTAGGTGGTTATGGTTCTAAGTTTACTAACACTATTCATTATTGTAAGCTCGGACGTGTATCCTGAAAACAAACAGCAACAAGCATCAAAACAAAGCACCACGCACCAGGCACGATACCATGTGCTGCCTGTTATAGATGCATTAACGAGCCAACAAACAAGTTTCTCGTTTATTTTCCAACACATAACAGCTAAACTAAGTCTAAACAGCATCAACAAGATTTAAACATCAACAGCATGTAAACATCAACAACATATAAACATCAACCACAAATTATATATCATACATATACGCACGCAATTTAATTCAATATCAAAATAACATAAGCGTACACCAACTATTCGACGAGATGTATTTAAGAATTAGCGAATCAAACGAAGGGAATCTTGATTTACCAGATTGTTTGACATTGTGGAAGATGCGACAATGTCCAATTTTTTTATCAGCAACTTTTTAAAGGTCGAGTTGACGGATCTCTTCCAAAAAAGGCGAACCGAAGTTTTTGGTGTGTTTGTGCGTAGTGTAATTTGTAAACAGGCTTCTAGATTGAAGGTATTACGAAATCCAGTAAGGAACGAGCATAAAAAATTGAAGAATCGCGAGAAATTTGGTAAATCGCACTTTTGGTGTGTGTTTGTGTGTTTTTGTTGCGTTGTGCGTTCAAAAAGAGGCATGTGCGCCTTTTAACTAGATCAACGCACCCCGTGCTTGTTTCGTGAGTCTTGGTGCGTGGTACAATTAAAATCAAATATCTCAGATAAATGCTCGACAATATGCACCACGCAACGACCAACATGGACACCGTGTGTGTATACGTGGTTAGAGAACACACAAACTAAAATTAAAATAGTATAAAAATACCGAAATTAAAACTTACAAAAATAGTATATCTGTTAAAACAAAAATTAAAACTAAAATTAAAATAGTATATCTGTTACAATTGAATTAGACATGCGTTTGATAAAAAAAAATTTACGATCTTCTTACACCAATGTTCTATTACCCTTATTACCCTTATTACCCTAAAACACACGACACTTTCGGTCGTTTCACCCAGATCATGTTTTTCAAACGACATCATCAAAGAAATTACAAAACACCTCCCCAAACAATGTCACACTTTCGGTCGTTTCACCCAAATCATGTTTTTCAAACGACATCATCAAATAAATTACAAAACACCTCCCCAAACAATGTCACAAGTAACAACTTTATAAGGGTACAAAATGTACATTTATTACAACCAATAAACATCGAAATCATTTGCATCGATACACACAAAACCAACCATTTTAGACCAACAAAACATTAAAATGTACATTTATTACAACCAATAAACATCGAAATCATTTGCATCGATACCCACGAAACCAACCATTTTAGACCAACAAAACATTGAAACGTTCGATAAACAATAAATGAGCAAACAAACTATTGAAACACACCTAACTAATTCCCTAATCAACCATCATCACCACCAAAAGATGACTTCCATCCGCGCGAAAAGTAGAAAATCAAACGAAGGACAGTTGAAACTCATAACAATCGAACACCGAAAAGTCCAATACCTGACTTATGATATAGGAGTAATAATTTCCTTCTTTAATAAATATTGTGAAAATGGAGCTGTAAAATAAAATAAAAAACGATAAATAACAAATATATATTTTCCAGTTACGTTCCAATATTTTTTTCTTATCTCCAAAATTTTGGTGAGTCAAATAAATAAGAGGCCACAATTTATCAAAAGGGGCAATTAGTCTTTCAATAGCACACCGCCATGTTCATCTCATTTTCTACATCATCTGTTTGGTACATATTTGACCATTTACATACCACTTAGTACGTTGAACATCTGCAAATACAATCAAATTCAATTACATCTCATTAATTCATGGCTTTCTATTTGATGGCAACTATCTCTTTTGCATACTTCTTATTAGTCATAATTACATCCCCTGCATCATCAATAACCCATGATGAAGAGTGTTTAGCTTTGTTTGAATTTAAGCAAACCATTCTTAATCAAAATTACACAACCACATCTTTTAGTTCAATTCATAAGTTAGATTCTTGGAGATTAAATACCACAATTAGCAATAAGTTAAATAACAGTTCTGATTGTTGTTTGTGGGATGGTGTGGTGTGTAGCAGCAATACGAGTCATGTGATCGAGCTTCACTTGGGCGAAAGCTCAATTCGTGGCCCTATCACATCCAACAATAGTCTCTTCAAACTTGTTCATCTTCTTACACTCGACCTCTCGGGAAACGATTTTGTTGGATCTCAAATCCCGTCTGAAATTGCTCGTCTAAAGCAGTTAAAAAGCCTCGATCTTTCTGGTTCGGGATTCGGTGGCGAAATCCCTAATGAAATCTCACAATTGAACCAACTTTCTTTGTTGGCTTTGTCATTCAATTCACTAAAGCTTCAAACTCCTAGTTTATTGCAAAACTTGACTAGACTCGAAAACCTATATCTCTCAAAGGTGAACATAAGTTCTTCGGTACCGAGTTTCTTGGCCAATTTTTCTTCCTTGACAACAATCGAGGTCCGAGATTGTCATCTTCAAGGGAAATTTCCAACAGCGATATTTCAATTACCGAAGCTGAAAATTCTTGACTTGTCACTAAATCCCGACCTAACGGGTTCCTTGCCCGAGTTTCGTAACAACACCTTAATCGAGTATCTAGATTTGAATACAATAGGTTTTTCAGGGAAGATACCGGAATCTATAATCAACCTAAAACACTTGGAATTTTTGAATCTTGCTGAATCTTTTTTCTCATGGAGCGTTCCAGGTTCACTCTCTAACTTGACAACACTCACAATATTTTCTTAAAAAGAACAATTTCATAGGCCCATTTCCTTCTTTGGAAAGGTTGTCGAAACTCACAGTTTTAGAGATTAGCGATAACAATTTTGAGAAGGGATGCGAGTACGGTTGGATTGGTAAACTGACCAACATTGGCAATTTGTATTTAAACCGAATCAACCTATACCAAGAAATCCTACCTTTTCTTGCTAACTTAACCAAACTTAGTGTTGTCTCAATGGCAGAAAATTCTATTTTTGGTAGTATCCCATCTTCATTTATGAACCTCACCCAACTAACAATTGTATCTCTTTTTGGTAATCAATTACACGGAACTATTTCAAGTGTATTTTCCAACTTCAAAAACCTAAACTCTCTTGACCTAACTCGTAACCAATTTAACGGTAGTTTGAACCTAGTCACGTTCGTAGGACTCAACACACTCGAAGCTTTGTATTTAGAAGGAATATCAGTTATCACTAATGAACACTACAACAATGACACCCTACCTCAACTGATAGAATTGCGACTGTCATCATGCGAGTTAAATGAATTTCCCGCCTTCATCAGCTTCCGAACAAAAATGTCAAGTTTACATCTTTTCAACAACAAAATTGGTGGTGAGATACCATCATTTATATGTTCTTGATTTGTCTTCTAACAACTTGACCGGAAAGCTTCCTACATGTTTAGGCAACTTAAGCAAGACACTAGTGTCCTTGAAACTTAAACAAAATAAGTTTCATGGTACAATCCCAAATACCTTTACAAGTGAAAGCCGCTTAAAGATGATTGATTTGAGTGAAAATCAACTTACGGGCCCGTTACCAAAATCATTAGCTAATTGTACTAAATTGGAGGTTCTCAACATCGGAGATAACTCTTTTGATGGTGTCTTCCCGTTTTGGTTAGGAACTATTACAGAACTTCAAGTGCTTATCTTAAGGTCGAACAGATTTTCAGGTGCAATTCAAGAAACATCAACGTTTAGTTCGGAGTTCCCCAATTTACGGATCTTGGATCTTTCCAATAATAGCTTTACTGGTCAACTACCTGATAAGTACTTTAAGATTTGGAAGGCAATGAAATCTGTTTATCCAGGAGAGTCATCTGTTATGACAGCCGAGTATTTATTTGGATTATATTCTGTTGACAATCCATACTCTATGTCAATTATAATCAAAGGCGTAAAAACCGAGTACCAAAAGATTTTAAACATATTTACTGCTGTTGACCTCTCGTGTAACAGTTTTGAAGGAGATATCCCACAATCACTCACAGATCTTCAAGGCCTTCAATCACTTAATCTTTCCAATAACCTTCTTACTGGTTATGTGTTACCATCATTCGGGAACTTACAGAAACTTGAGTCTTTGGATCTTTCCCATAACGAGCTATCAGGAAAAATTCCTCAAGAATTGGTAAAGCTTGGATTCCTTGCCATGTTCAACGTGTCGTTCAACCATCTTGAAGGGCGCGTACCAACCAGGAAACAATTCAATACATTTGAGAACAACTCTTACGTGGGTAATCCTATACTGTGTGGAAAACCATTATCCAATGACTGTCAAGGTTCAAAGACATCAACACTTTCACAAACAAGCGACGAGTACGAGTCTCTCCTCCCAAGTGACATCATCGATTGGGTTGTCATATTTACCGGCTTTGGAAGTGGGTTGGTAATTGGAATTCTTTTGGGGAATTTTCTATATGGAAGGTATCACAAGTGGTTTGTTGAGCATTTTGGGATGAAGAAGGGCCGATGGGTTAGGCCACTACGTAACCAGAGGAGAAACTAAGTTCTTTTATAATTAAGGTTTAGTTTATGAGATAAATAATAGCATATGTTGCTTCTATGTAGTATGGGTGACTTATTTATAGAAAGTCAATTAATCAAGACTAAAACACATATGAGCGATGTATCTATTGTGCTTAGTATAAGAAGAGAAATATAACCAAGATCGATATATATAAGAATAGCAAAATAATTACTAACTTTTCAGAAAAAATATGTGATACTCTGTATCATAAAACAGAAATGATTTACAAAGGGAGTTGCTGATTATTGCTCTACTTCTTTTTTTTTTTTCCTCTCGAAGTATAGTATTTCATTCCTAAAATTGAAACTTTCTAAATTAGTGTATGATACCTAACTTAAGAAACCCACAAATGAAAGAATCGCATACATGAAGCTAAGTCTCAACATAATCAGCAAAGGTGTCTTTCAAAGTAAATTTCTTGCATCTCCTTTCTCCAGATTAGCCAATGTAAGTAAAATCATATAACATTTTATAGGACCACTAAATCATCAATGGAAAGATAGTTACAACGTGGTTTGATGTACAGCAAGCAAATGAACTCAAAAAAGCCGGTTTTGAGCTTACATAGGTTTGAAATATTTCTTATATAGCTAGATACATGCAGTAGGATCAACTTCAAATAAATGGCACTTGTCTATTAAACTGGTAGCATGCATCATGATATAGAGTTTTTAACACAAAAAGAAGAAAAAAGATGGACTTTATACTATCTTAAGAATTTGGGGGACCCATTAGGTAATAGATCACATAAGCTTACCAACACGATGTTAATAATTATCTTTTAGTGACGCTAATTGGAACTCATTCTTGCCACATAAATATCAAATTACATAAACATAAAATAATCACTAAATATCCAAGTAAAAATTCTAACAAACACACATAAAACCAATATGAATGATTAATGCCAAAATTAACATCAAAAAGACTTACTGATACAACATATACCTTCCCCAATAGTGTGTCATCAACCACATAAATGCTTGATTATTCGAATCTTCCATATAATTGGAAGTGTTAACCATTAACAGATTTCACAATTTAAACCGAGATTACACAAATGTACTAGTGTATAGTCCTAATTATGTAATTTTAACCTCATGTCACGGATGGGTCGACTACACCAATTCTTGCATCAAACATACATGTAAATAAGTATGAATGTAAGTACTAGAGCAACATCTAAGGAATTTACAATTTACTAAAAATACGGAACCATCACCTCACTTCAACACAGATAAAGACTAAATCGCAGCAAAAAAAAATACATCAGGGTATTACTAAGTGTAACCTCAAATCCTTTCTAATCATCTACTAGTGTGAGATCCTTCTTAACTTCTCGCGTATAAGCAAGGTCATCGAGTGAGCAATTAGTCAATATGCCATACCAAAATTAGTCAATCAGTCTGTCATAAAAGGCCAAAAGGGTAATGTAGCAGAGTTTAAAATCATCATAGTACTAAAAATGGCGGTATGAATTGAATTTGAGGACTATTAGGGATTTATAACTTTCAAAACATGGTAAGCAGCAGATATATATGAATTAATTAATTGAAGTAACATGCAGAATGATAAAACCACAGCGCATAAACCCTAACTGAGCATCAAATCAAATTAACGAACATCAAACTCGTAAATAACTGATAATCAGACTAAAATACAGCGCTTAAAAACATACATCGATAAAGATGAACATACCTAGTCTAACAAATTAGATTGTAAATGAATATCTGAGAATTTTTTGTTGTCGTTGATGAACGATTTAACCACTGCGAATCAATTTCTGCTTAAACGAATTACGATCAATCAATATCTAATTTCTAAATCATTGCACGTAGATGAAACACAAAAAGTTTGCAATGTGAGTTGAGCTGTCTGACTCGTACGAAATGCGTCTCTTGTAAAATCAGAGAAACAGAAAAATTCTGCTTAGGGTTTGTTCCTGAGTTTTAATTTAGAAATAAATAAATGAAATAAGTGGGGGTGTTCCTGAGTTTTGATGGAAAAGAAAGAGAAGGAAGGAGACAGATTTAGTTTCTTTCCCTTTATCTTCTCTTCTCTTCTTCTCTTTTTTTTTTTTTTTAATGGGCAACGGACTCTAGAGATTTTCATTAAAAAAAAATTGAAAAGAAGAGAATAGGAGGGAAAAAAAGAAGGAAACTGAATCCCCTTCCTATTTGGAAGGAAAGGGTTGAACGTCTCCTCCCTTCCCTTTCCTTAAAGGGTTGAACGTCTCCTCCCTTCCCTTTCCTTCCTATACAAACTCAGAAACACTAATTTTTTGAGGCATTCTTTCCACTTCTCTCTGAACCCTTTCCTTTCTCTTAAAAATTAAACTCTGAAACAGACCCTTAGGGGCTGTTTCTTTTGGGATTAATGAGATTAATTGTTGCAAAAGCTTATTCGGTCACCAGTTTGTTTGTTTACTTGTGCATTAATGATTAATAAAAAACTAAAGTAATGACTTTCTCGGTCACCCTAAAATCCAGTGTAGTCCCCATATAGCTACTTTTCTTTACACTATTTTTCATCTCTACCCTCTAACACCTAACCTTTCTCTTTCACTATTTTGTCTTCAATTTTTTTCTTTCTTTCACTTATCTTCTATGTTAGAAGAAAAATATGAAAAACATCTGACGATAAAAATGTTGAAAATTTATGATAACTTTTGTACTATTGATGGAACAAAATTACTCATCTTCTGTATCCATTTTTCTCAAGAAATTAGACATCTCTGAGTAAGAATTATGAACGTGAACTGGGTCTCCTAATTTCTAATTTCGCATATCAAATCTTGAAACGTGCATCTTCAGTTCGTAACCCATTTGGATGAATATAAAAAAAATACTATTATTTTTTTTGAAAAAATGAGTGGAGTATTGTACTTTATGTATGTATTTGATAACAGTTACGGGAGTATTTTTTTAAAATATAAGTAGTGATTTTAAGATGATGTTTGATTTGCTAATTAGTTAAAGATGTATGGAATTTAATTATATGTAGCAATTTATATTTAGGGGCAAATTAGTCATTTAAACTATTCAGTCCGTTCATTCAGCATAAAAAGTAAACAACATTATTGTTTTAGTGATTACTTCATATTGTCATCCATATCCATACTACCATCTATATCCATATGAAACTTAATAGCAAAAAAAGTAAATAGTCCCATAATCTTTTTCCATGTAAGTCTTAATGAGAATACATGATTTTTTATTATTGTTATTTTTTACTTAACGTAAATGTCTCTTTAGTAAAGTGGACATCCACGACACCCCTACATCTCTACATTTCTTTTTTTTCTTCAATCAAGCAGTACAAATCTAAATGTCTCTTTCGTAAAGTGGACATCCACGACACCCCTACATCTCTACATTTCTTTTTTTTCCTTCAATCAAGCAGTACAAATGTTGTTATATGTATACATACTTTAAGTGTGGTATCTTCTTATAACTAGGTGGATAACCAATTAATTCCATACAACTATTTAGTATTATGGCTAATCGTGTAAATTTTTACAATTTATATATTATAACTTCTAGCTTTTCAAAAAAAAAAAAAAAATGAAAAAACGTATTAAGCTTAAACGTACCACACTATATACATTTCAAGTCACATAGTGGCAAGTATCCTTCAAAGAGACTCATTCCGAGTTGGTCGTATTGTAATCCTCGTATTGTTATTACTATTACTAAAATTAGTGTCATCAGCAACACTTTTAACATGATTTTAATCTCATTAAAAACTCTATTAGTTTGATTAGATGCCTATGATTCAAAAACTATTTATAACTCTTTAGATGCAGAATATGTACAAGTAGACAGTTTCCTTTAATCGATTATCAAACAGTTAGAAAAATTTTTACCCAAGTAAAGTTGAATTTTAAATGGAAATTAAAATTCATGCTAAACAACATAATTGCATCTATCCACCTCTTTTCATCCACATCATATTTGTTTGAGGACACATATGGGTTAACAACAAATTTGTTGCAAGTTTACGGTAATTCATGAAAATGATACAATCTTCACCCCTGCATCGTAACGAATAATATCTCAGACTACCACTTTTCATCTCTCTATTCACTAAGGTACAAGTACAACCACTTTGGTAGAGTCCTCCGTTGTACGAATCTGGATCTTGACCCGATTAACTAAAAACCGCGGATCACGGAGCGCGTTCGTGGCTTCGTTATTACCTTTTCAATCTTTATCAGAAGAAGGATAACTCAAAGTCTTATCATTGTTTGGCAACGTATCATCCTTATTATGAACGATGCTCGGTTCTTGATCTAACTTTCTATCACTAAAAGATCCGACACTTAAAGCATCATCATCATCTTCCATCGTTACCCACTCTCGAAAGTCGATAGATGGTGGCAATTCAGAGCCAAAGACATCTCTAAGGTTCTTAATAAACCCTTCGTTAAATGGATTTTTCTTCTTTTCATATCGGTACCTAAAGTTCTCATATGTTGTCTGCAAAATATGAAACAAAACATTGTAGTATTAGGAAACATTAGTAACTGGATAGCGTCATCAAATAGGCATAAGAATGTTACCTGGTTTGTTGAAATGAGATAGAAATGGAAAACACTGAGTCCACCAACGAACCAAACGCATATGAAGCAATACGCTACAAGAATAACTGAAACGACGTCTTTGGAGAAACTATTAGAAAAATTTCCATTTTGACGAATAATATCGATTAATGAAAATGTGAACACGTAGACACATAACAGAGTAGATGATGTAATGAACAGGATGAAGTATCGATAGTTGCGCTGCAGATCATATGAACAACATAGGTTATATATTGGTCGTGATAGGTCAAACAGGTAAAACGATTCTTCTAAAATATATTGAAAACTTAATCTATAAACTCACTAAACCTATATATTTGGTGTGTTTCGAAAACTAGGTACAACTGTAAGGAAAGATTTTTTAATTTACAGAAAAATATGATAAAAAAGTATATGAGGTCAACATAACTCAGACTTATTATTATGACAGATGATATTCAAAAATATGATAAAAATCCGGTTTGGTATGAACTTATTTTGACCCGTTAGCCAGCCTACAACCACACATTCTTTCACCATGCACGACCGATGGTTGATACATGATTTTGATTCGACGGGTGCAAAATTTAAAAAAATAAATAAATAAAGAGGGGAGGGGGTATGAATACATTAAATGTTGAACTTTAAAAAAAAAAATTAACTGAAAAAAATTTGGGTCATCAAGGGAGGTCGGCCCCGGTTGACCCTTAATAGGTCAGCCCCTGTGCACGACTTGCAAAGCAGGTTGTCAACTCGAGATTAGTATGCTCGCAAAACGAGTCAGAAACTCAGGCGGAAAGGGAAACAAACAAAAAAAAAAGATTTATCGCTCAGAAAGACTAAATGGACTTACGGCTCCTATACATTGGCCAACCCATGGGCAGTGATGATCAAAACGTTGTACGCAGTTATTACAAACGGAGCAATGAGAAGCACGTGGCGGTCGGTAAAGCATGCAAGTGTCGCAATATTTTACTTTAATAGTGTGGCCATTAACGAGCATATCCTTCATTCTCGGTATCCTTAAACTCAGAACCGAACCATCTAGCCAATCCAAAGATTGCGACCGTAAATTGAAGGAGTCTTCACATTCGGGTGGTCGTTTGTTCCTACGAATTATACCAGGGTTTCTTGCAGACGTTTTAAATAGGAAAGTTATAACCTGCTTAATTAAAAATGGTCAATTCTTATGAATTAAAGTGAAAGCATACAGATAACGGGACGTGATGGTTAACGTACCACAATTGTGAGGATGATTGCTAGAGCTAACACCCCATACCCGAAAATGTTTCCGTATTTTTCGATAGTGAACAGTGTTTCGATGCAAAAGGTTATTGCGGGAGCACCAATAAGGAGTGTGGATAGAAGTACTGAACCAGCATCGGGACCAAATATCAATCTACCGCCGCAAAAGAATTTCTGCCAAACCAAAATGTAACAATTGAAACAAAGATTGAAATGCGATGTTTACGCAGCATATTGAGATCTAGGAAAGCACCACAAGAACATTGTCAATTGTTCAACATATATAGCACGTTCTTGAGGATATGTTCATGTCTACTTTGACTTATATAAGTCAACTATTGACTATCTTAAAAAATTGTAGGAAAATCCTATAATTCTAAAGCAAGAGGTGATGAATTAGTGATGGCGACAAAGATAATTTAGATCAACCCGATTATATGCAGAGAATTATGCTCCTTATGATACAACATACATATTACTCTAACTTAGGTGAGTCAGCGTTGACTTTCTTGAAGATTGTAATTACTTCCATGCTATGCTTCACACAAAAAAGCTGATAGAAACATCATATCTATGAAATATATTAATTTTATCATGCATTTTAACATGTATATATGAATATGAATACATTTCCATGCTTATAGGATTAGTAAAAAGTCAAACTTTGACCAATATGAAGGCAAATTTGCAGGAAATCCAATATATTCACTTAGATGATGACGAGGAGATACTGGTTATACTATGAACTCGGTATTTGATATAAACTCAGATAAACCCTACGTGTTGTTCATAATCTAACCTACATTTTTCTCCAAATACAAATTATTTTGGCTTTCAAAAGTCAAAAATTTCTATTTGCCACGACTATTATGGAGCAATAGGATCTAATATAGAATACGTTTATTACAATGGAAAACAAACAAAATGTGATGAATATAAATATAAAGTCAATTAATAATCCAATCAATATCCAGAAAATAATTATAATGTTTGAGAAAAAAAAAAAACGTAATTGAAAGAATAAACTCACATTACGACCTTTCCAAACTTGATAAAGCCTCTTCTTCTTTGTTTGTTGAGGTGAAAGGGAATTCGTATGATTATGAAATTCCCTCATGACGTTTCTGCTACAAATTCAATAATAATTGGAAAATACATTTATAAATTATATATCAAAAATCCCACTTTTGTCAATTCAGATTAAGGAAATAAACAATTTTATTAAACAAAGAAGATGGAGGGGGAGATTAGATAGGGGGTGTTTTATTATGATTGAAAAAACCTTGTTTCCCTCTATCTCTCCCTCTCTATCTCTTTCTTAATTGTTCGTATATAATTATTAAAATCTCCCTTTTTGCTCTAATCAAAAGTTAACCTTGATTCCTCTCAATACAATTTACTCAAACCCACAAAATATATGTTTAAGTTTTTTTTTTTTTTTTTTTTTTTTTTTTTGGGTTGTGACCGATAGAGTCGGAGGGTTACTAAATTAAATAGTGAATAATCCAATATCAAAGTAAAAAAGGTTGTAGTTAATTATGCGTATAATCATTATAATGTATACGCTCATTCATTGGTGAATATGAAAAAATTACAAGGATATTTTAGGTTATTTGTATCAAATTATTAATCATTTAACCCAATCATTTTACCCACGACTATTAATGTGGCTTACACGATCCACACTAATGACACGATAGAAAAATAACGTCTGTTATATTCATGTTATATTCACGGTTGAAGAACTCGGAACTCGGGAAGTTCTCGGCGAGACAATTTTTAGGAGTTCTCGGAGAACTCGATGGTTGACTGTCGTTGACTTTTAATAACGTCTGTTATAGAGATAAATCAATTTTCCCAGCAATGTGTGGACTATCTTTCCGCTGGTTTATATTTATAATCTTAATCGAATTTTACTAGTTTTATAAACCTGTGCGTTACACGAAAATTGTATAATACAATTAGTATTGATATTTTATCGAATGTGTAATAATACAGTTACAATGAAAAATCATTTATTACTAATATTTTTATCGAATACATTAGTATTGAATACTAACGTGAGCATGTGTAATGAATACTAACGTGAGTCTGTGTATTGCACGACAATTGTACAAATTAGTATTTGATAACGTTAGTATTGATTTTTTTAATCAAATGTATAATACAATAATACAATTATAATGAAAAAATCATTTATTACTTATGATATTTGTATCGAAAACATTAGTATTGAATACTAACGTGAACCCGTGCATTGCATGACAGTTGTATAAAGTGTATTTGATAACGTTGTTATTGATATTTACCAAATGTATTATACTATAATGAAAAAATCGTTTATTACTAATAACATTTGTATTGAAAAAATTAGTATTGAATACTAACACATGAATTATGAGCATATTTACGTGACATCGTTTATTTAAAAATATAAATATAGTAGCTTCTAATTATTAAAATATTAAATTTCATTAATAATAATTAAAATTTGAATTCGTATAATATTAATATTAATAGATAAGATATGAGTTGTTATTATATTTAAATTTTGATTGTGATTTTATATGTAATTATCATCAATTTTGTTGATACAAATATAACTTTGTTAATGTAGTTAAGGTTGACAGCTTTTTAACTTATATTTGACAATAACTTATTTGATTACTTATTTTGTGTAATAAATAGATCTTTTGACATGATTGCTAGTTAATCAAATAATAACTCTTAGTTTTAATAATGATCATTATCATACAATAACGATAACTTTTAATATATATTTTAAAAAAGTATTTATTTTAAGGAATAGATGTCTCAACCAAAACTTATAAGTTGATCCTTGTAACTCATAACCCATAAACAATAAATAAATCTATTTTATATATAATAACAAAAGTTAAAATAGATCATTTTAAAAGGTCTAACCTAATCTTAGCCATTCATTAAATTAATAATCAATGATCTACGCCCTTAATTTTTTTATAATCTTGCATATGACCTCATAATCCTAAACTTAAATTGTTTGATTACAAAACTACCCTTACACACCATACAATTACGCCACTGAAAAAACGAGAGATCTGCTTCTTTTGTTTACACAAATTAGGGTTCCCAAACCTCATCCCTCATTCTCTCTTTGGAACAATTCGATTTCAAGTATTATCCAATCGAACAGGAAAATACAATCGATTATACAGGAAAAAAAGGAACAGGTCGGCATCTCTCTTCATTAGGGTTTTTCTTTTTTTACACCAAAAATACGATCGATCATTTTTTTAAACAAGTTTATGATTTTCGTTTGGTTTGTTATGCAGGAAGAACTAATAACAGATAAGAAATCCATTGACAGACCCACTTGGATCCAACTTGATATGATCATTATGAACGAAAATAGATTGCAGCTTGATACGATCATTATAGACGAAAGGTATTGATAATGCTAAAAACGAACATATATTTCATATCATTATTCCTCAAGAAAGACAGGCTTTTAGTTGCAATTGTTCTATTTACAAGTGATTTTCGTTTAAATAATAAAAGGTGAAGACAAAAGACAGATTCGACGAATTGAAGACGCAAACGACCAAAAAGCTAAAAAGTACAAAGTACAATCAAAGAGGTTCCAATTATTGATAAGAAACGTCTCAAAATTACAAGAGTACAAAACGCGAAACGCAAAGTACAAGATATTAAATTATACGCAAGGACGTTCGAAAATCCGGAACCGGGACCAGAGTCAACTCTCAACGCTCGACGCAACGGACTAAAAATTACAAATCAACTATGCACATGAATATAATATAATATATAATTAATTCTTAAAATTAATATATATATTATATTATATTATATAAACCGTCGGCAAGCTAGGAGCCAAGCTTGTGTGAGCTGGATTCCACAGCTCTGCACTCGCGGAGCTCTGAAGAGCAAAATCCACCGCACTCGCGGAGCCCTGAAAGTCAGAAATCCACCTATAAAAGGCCGAGCATTCGGCCGAATTTTTACACATCTTTTCCCTTCTTCATTCATCAACGTATTATATATATATATATATATATATTATAATTTTAATTTTAATTCTAATAATAAGGGTATGTTAGCGAATATTGTAAGGGTGTAAGTCGAAATTCTGTCCATGTAACGCTACGCTATTTTTAATCATTGTAAGTTATGTTCAACCTTTTTAATTTAATGTCTCGTAGCTAAGTTATTATTATGCTTATTTAAAACGAAGTAATCATGATGTTGGGCTAAAATACTAAAATTGGGTAATTGGGCTTTGTACCATAATTGGGATTTGGACAAAAGAACGACACTTGTGGAAATTAGACTATGGGCTATTAATGGGCTTTATATTTGTTTAACTAAATGATAGTTTGTTAATTTTAATATAAAGATTTACAATTGGATGTACCTATAAATAACCATATACACTCGATCGGACACGATGGGTGGGATATTTATATGTACGAATAATCGTTCATTTAACCGGACACGGGAATGGATTAATAGTCTATGGAATTGATAACAAAGTATTAAAACCTTGGGTTACACGCAGTCGATAACCTGGTGTAATTATTAAACAAAGTATTAAGATCTTGTTACAGTTTAAGTCCCCAATTAGTTGGAATATTTAACTTCGGATATAAGGATAATTTGACGAGGATACTCGCACTTTATATTTATGACTGACGGACTGTTATGGACAAAAACCAGACGGACATATTAAATAATCCAGGACAAAGGACAATTAACCCATGGGAATAAACTAAAATCAACACGTCAAACATCATGATTACGGAAGTTTAAATAAGCATAATTCCTTTATTTTCATATTTAATTGCACTTCTAATTATCGCACTTTTATTTATTGTCATTGTATTTAATTGCACTTTTAATTATCGCAATTTTATTTCATCGCACTTTTATTTATTGCAATTTCATTATCGTTATTTACTTTACGCTTTAAATTAAGTCTTTTATTTATTTAATATTTTACATTAGGTTTTAACTGCGACTAAAGTTTTAAAAATCGACAAACTGGTCATTAAACGGTAAAAACCCCCCTTTATAATAATGATATTACTTATATATATTTGTATTTTTATAAATTAAAACTAATATAGCGTTAAGCTTTGTTTAAAAGATTCCCTGTGGAACGAACCGGACTTACTAAAAACTACACTACTGTACGATTAGGTACACTGCCTATAAGTGTTGTAGCAAGGTTTAGGTATATCCATTTTATAAATAAATAAATATCTTGTGTAAAATTGTATCGTATTTAATAGTATTTCCTAGTAAAAATATAAGCTATTTCATATACGCCTCTACGCACATCAAGTATTTTTGGCGCCGCTGCCGGGGAACTTAAACGCCGAAAGCGCAACGCTAATGATATAAAAAAATAATAATAATATAATTTTGTAAAAGTTTTTATTAAGTCTTTCATGTAAAAATATAAGTTTTTTAAAAAAAATATATAAAAAATATAAAAATACAAAAAGAGTTTGTTAAAAAAATATAGAAAGTTAAAAAGTATTTTTATTTTTGAGTTTAATTATAAGTATTTTATTGTTTTATATAAATATTTATTTATATTTATATATATATTTTATATTTATAGAAAAACAAAAATAAAAATAAAAACTGAACCTGTAAAAATCGACCCCTTTCTCAGCTGAAATTGAACCCTCCGCGACTCGCGGAGGTTTTGAACTGGGACTATCCGCACTCGCGGAGGTCTTCTGACAGGTCACAGTCAACCCTAAAACAGCATTAATTACGGAGTATATATTATTATTATTATTATTAATTAAACCCTAATTAGGGTATTATTATTATTATTATTATATAATTTAGTTTTTATTATTATTTTGTATTATTTAGTTTAAATAGTTTAAATAATTTATAAAATTAATAATTTTATAAAATAAATAATATCAAAATAATATTTTTAGAAAAATTGTACTTTTTATAACTTTTAGTATATTTTTATATTTTGTCCTTTTTATTCGTTTTAGCGTAATATTTGTATTTTTCGCTCGTTTTTAGTTTTAATCCATAGTTTTTGCCATAGTTATTTTTATTTCTAGATTTTTAGGCTTTGCCGTAAAATCCCTTAAGTGCTTTTTCTTTAGACTAAGATTTAGGTGCTTTAAAATTTTGCGACGCCTTTTTAAGTTTTAGTACCTTTTTAAGTTATTGCCATTTGGGATATAGTATTTCTTTTAAGCTTTAATATTTTTAGACACAACTTTTAATTTTTAAGTTTTTAGTTCCTTTTTAAATTTCGACGCGCTACTTTCTTATTTTTATTTTGCGACGCTTATTATTTTTCAATCTTTTATTTTTTGACGTTTTTCGACGCGCTCTTTTTCTTTCTTATTTCTCGACATTCTAGTTTTTAGGACATAGATTTTTATTCTATTTCTTCTCTAAATTTCTTTAAATTACGAAAAAATTGTTTTAAGTGGTTAAATTGATAGACATCAAAATTTTCTGGTTCGTAGTAATAGTTGGATTTGTACGTGGACCGGGTTATTGGAGCCAAACAGTACTCAATTATATTGAGACCAAACGAATCCTGCTCCTCTGCTGCATCTTTTGGCTATTCGAAACGTGGGCAAAATCAGAAAAGTCTATTAATTGGATAACTTATATAATTTTTCTTTCTTTTTAAAAACTAATAGGATATTCAGTGAATGCATCGAGCAAAACGTTCACCACCTTTTGTACGTTCACCACCTGTAACTCGATCAAGACATCTAGCTAATATTACCGCCGTTGATTTTTCTTTAGAATCGTCATCCAGTCGACCAAGTACTCCAATTCAAATTTCTGATAATCCATTTTTTGAACCCGACCTCACAATTGAGAATTCGGAGAATATTCAGGGACGATTCATAGATCCTGAACCATTAATTTTTCCTCCGGAACCACCAATCATTCAAACAGAGATTGTTGAGGAACGAACCATTAAATCAGAATCCTCTAGTGATTCTGATAATGCTAAAAACGAACATATATTTCATAGCATTATTTCTTAAGAAAGACAAGCTTTTAGTTGCAATTATTCTATTTACAAGTGATATTCGTTTAAATAATAAAAGGTGAAGACAAAAGACAGATTCGACGAATTGAAGACGCAAACGACCAAAAAGCTCAAAAGTACAAAAGACAATCAAAGAGGTTCCAATTATTGATAAGAAACGTCTCGAAATTACAAGAGTACAAGATTCAAAACGCAAAGTACAAAATATAAAATTGTACGCAAGGACGTTCGAAAATCCGGAACCGGGACCGGAGTCAACTCTCAACGCTCGACGAAATGGACTAAAAATTACAAGTCAACTATGCACATAAATATAATATAATATTTAAATAATTCTTATAATTATTTAATATATTATATTATTTATAAAACGTCGGCACAAGGAAACAAGCAACATGTGAGCTCTCCCAGCTGGCCATGCGATCGCATGAACTGGAAGAAGGAAGTCCATGCGATCGCATGGCATGAAAAGTCAGGCCACACCTCCTATAAAAATCGAGCTTTGGTGAACCAAAAACATATCCATCTTTCTCTCTTCTCTCATATATACGTAAAATATATATATATAATTTATATTTTAATTTTAATTTTAATTATAATTCTAATAATAAGGGTATGTTAGCGAATGTTGTAAGGGTGTAAGTCGAAATTCTGTCCGTGTAACGCTACGCTATTTTTAATCATTGTAAGTTATGTTCAACCTTTTTATATTAATGTCTCGTAGCTAAGTTATTATTATGCTTATTTAAAACGAAGTAATCATGATGTTGGGCTAATTACTAAAATTGGGTAATTGGGCTTTGTACCATAATTGGGGTTTGGACAAAAGAACGACACTTGTGGAAATTAGACTATGGGATATTAATGGGCTTTATATTTGTTTAACTAAATGATAGTTTGTTAATGTTAATATAAAGATTTACAATTGGGCGTCCCTGTAAATTACCATATACACTCGATCGGACACGATGGGCGGGGTATTTATATGTACGAATAATCGTTCATTTAACTGGACACGGGAATGGATTAATAGCCACTAGAATAATTAAAACAGGGGTGAAATTACATTCAAGGGTAATTGGTGTAATTGTTAACAAAGTAATAAAACCTTGGTTTACACGCAGTCGATAACCTGGTGTATTCACTAAACAAAGTATTAAAACCTTGTTACAATTCGAATCCCCAATTAGTTGGAATATTTAACTTCGGGTATAATAATAATTTGACGAGGACACTCGCACTTTATATTTATGACTGATGGACTGTTATGGACAAAAACCAGACGGACATATTAAATAATCCAGGACAAAGGACAATTAACCCATGGGGCATAAAACTAAAATCAACACGTCAAACATCATGATTACGGAAGTTTAAATAAGCATAATTCTTTTATTTCATATTTAATTTCCTTTATTTTATATTTAATTGCACTTCTAATTATCGCACTTTTATTTATTGTTATTTAATCGCACTTTTAATTATCGTACTTTTTAATTATCGCAATTTTATTTTATCGCACTTTTATTATTCGCAAGTTCATTATCGTTATTTACTTTACGCTTTAAATTAAGTCTTTTATTTATTTAATATTTTACATTAGGTTTTAACTGCGACTAAAGTCTTAAAATCGACAAACCGGTCATTAAACGGTAAAAACCCCCCTTTATAATAATAATATTACTTATATATATATTTGTATTTTTATAAAAAGTAAACTAATATAGCGTTAAGCTTTGTTTAAAGATTTCCCTGTGGAACGAACCGGACTTACTAAAAACTACACTACTGTACGATTAGGAACACTGCCTATAAGTGTTGTAGCAAGGTTTAAGTATATCCATTCTATAAATAAATAAATATCTTGTGTAAAATTGTATCGTATTTAATAGTGTTTTCTGCTAAAATTAATAACTATTTTATATACACCTCGCTTAACATCAAGTATTTTTGGCGCCGCTGCCGGGGACATCTCTTAAAAGCCGGAAGCGGAACGCTAATATAAAAAAAAGATTTTTATTTTTAGTACGTTTTGTAGAAATACGTTTTAAATATTCGAAAATATAAAAATAAAAACAAAAATATAAATATTTTTTTAAGAGTTTGTAAGTTATATAAAAGTTTCTTTATCTTTATTTTATAAAAATATAAGTTTTATTTAATTTATATAAATATATTACATAATTTTATTAAAAAAAAAAATAAAAAAAAAAATTTAATTCGGCCTGTACTGTAGCAGCCCACTCTATGGCCCGAAACCCTAGCCTATGCGATCGCATGGCTGGGCAACTGAGGACTCATGCGATCGCATGAGCCCATCTGACACGCCAGATTTGACTTCCTGCTGCAATAATTACGAAATTATTATTATTATTATATAATTAAAACCCTAATTAGGGTATTATTTTTTTTATTATTAGTTTAGTTTTTATTATTATTAATTTGTTATATTTAGTTTTAATTTAGTTTTCATTAAATTATAAAATTAATAGTTTTATAAAATAAATAATATAAAAATAATATTTTTATAAAATTGTACTTTTTACAACTTTTTATATATTTTTATATTTTGTCCCTTTTTAATCATTGTAGCGTAATATTTGTATTTTTAGCTCATAATTAATTTTAAACTTAGTTTTTGCTATAGTTATTTTTACTCCTAGATTTTTAGGCTTTGCCGTAGAATTCCTTACGTACTTTTTCTTTAGACTAAGATTTAGGTGCTCTAGAATTTTGCGACGCCTTTTTAAGTTTTAGTTTCTTTTTAAGTTATTTCCATTTGGTATTTAGTTTTTCCTGTAAGCTTTAATATTTTTTTAGACACCTTTTACTATGTATCAATTATCATTCCAATTAGTAATTTCAATTTGCGATTATAATTTTAAGTTAGTTGTAGTAATAAGGTTAGGTTAGTCAAGTATTTTTAAGTTTTTATAAGTTTCTTTTATTTTTCCGTCACCTTTTATTTTTCAACCATTTTTTCTTTTTCGACCTTTTTCGACGAACTCTTTTTCTTTCTCATTTCTCGCCATTCTAGTTTTTAGGACTTAGAATTTTTTCTACTTCTTATCTAAATTTCTTAAAATTACGAAAATTTATTTTAAGTGGTTAAATTAATAGACATCAAAATTTTCTGGTTCGTAGTAATAGTTGGATTTGTACGTGGACCGGGTTATTGGAGCCAAACAGTCCTCAATTATATTGAGACCAAACGAATCCTGCCCCTCTGCTGCATCTTTTGGCTATTCAAAACGTGGGCAAAATCAGAAAAGTCTATTGGTTGGATAACTTATTATAATTTTTCTTTCCTTTTAAAAACTAATAGGATATTCAGTGAATGCACCGAGCAAGACGTTCATCACCTTTTGTACGTTCACCACCTGTAACTAGATCAAGACATTTAGCAAATATAACCGCCGTTGATTTTTCTTTAGAATCGTCATCCAGTCGACCAAGTACTTCAGTTCAAATTTTCGATAATCCATTTTTTGAACCCAACATCACAATTGAGAATTCGGAGAATATTCAGGAACGGTTCGTAGATCCTGAACCATTAAACTTTCCTCCGGAGCCACCAATCATTCAAACAGAGATTGTTGAGGAACGAACCATTAAATCAGAATCATCTAGTGATACCGATTCAACAAATTCAATTATGGAGAATCTGGAACCTTTAAGTATGGAAGACCAAATGAGAGCTAAACGCACTGGCCAAGGTCACGCAATTACTCATCCAGACATTAATGCGCCAGATTATGAAATCAAAGGACAAATTCTACACATGGTGACTAATCAATGCCAATTTAGTGGTGCGCCGAAGGAAGATCCAAATGAACATCTACGTACCTTTAATAGGATCTGCACACTATTTAAAATACGAGAAGTGGAGGATGAACAGATATATCTCATGTTATTTCCCTGGACTTTAAAGGGAGAAGCCAAAGATTGGTTGGAATCGTTACCTGAAGGGGCGATCGATACATGGGACGTTTTAGTTGACAAATTTCTTAAACAATTCTTTCCTACATCTAAAGCCGTAAGACTTCAAGCAGAAATTGTTACGTTCACACAGAAACCAAATGAAACTCTATATGAGGCGTGGACAAGATATGGAAAGTTATTAAGAGGATGTCCGCAACATGGTTTAGACACCTGTCAAATAGTACAAATATTCTACCAAGGATGCGACATCACTACAAGGAAAGACATAGATATAGCAGCTGGTGGTTCTATTATGAAGAAAACCGAAACTGATGCTTACAAAATTATTGATAACACTGCTTCCCACTCACATGAGTGGCACCAAGAAAAAGATATCGTTAGATCATCTAAAGCAGCTAGAGCCGATTCTAGCCATGACTTAGATTCCATTTCCGCAAAGATAGATGCTGTGGAGAGATGAATGGAAAAGATGACTAGAGATATTCACTCAATACGAATTAGTTGTGAGCAGTGTGGAGGACCACATTTGACAAAAGATTGTCTCAGTATTGAATTAACAATGGAACAAAGAGAGAATATTTCATACATAAACCAAAGGCCTGGAAATAATTATCAGAATAATTATCAACCGCCAAGACCAATTTACAATCAAAACCAGAATTATAACCGAAATATTCCATACAACAACCAACAAGGTCCTAGCAATCAACAAGTATCCAATAATACTTATAATCAGCAAAGACCGAATTTTCAAAACAAACCACCACAACAAACCGATGATAAAAAGCCGAATTTAGAAGATATGATGACGAAGCTAGTTGAAACTCAAACGCAGTTTTTCACATCTCAAAAACAAACTAATGAACAAAATGCTCAAGCATTTAGAAATCAACAAGCTTCTATTCAAAATCTGGAACAAGAAGTGAGTAACCTAGCAAGATTAATAGGTGAAAGAAAACCGGGAAGTCTACCTAGTGATACAAATGCTAACCCCCGGAATGAAACAGCTAAAGCCATTACCACAAGAAGTGGTACAACACTTAAACCACCTGAAATACCTGTAACTTCTGATGAAGCCATTCCTACTCCACAAGAACCACAACCTGATCAAGATAAGGAAAAAGAACCGGTAGTTGAAAAGGTTAATGAAAATAACACAGTTAAGGATAAACCTTATGTTAAACCATACCAACCACCACTTCCTTACCCGAGTAAAATGAAGAAAGAGAAACTTGAAGCCGAGCAATCCAAATTCTTGGATATGTTTAAACAGATAAATGTAAATCTTCCTTTCATTGATGTGATTTCAAGAATGCCAAGATATGCTAAATTCTTGAAAGATCTAATCTCAAATAGAAAGAAAATGGAAGAACTCTCGGCTGTTACTATGAATGCTAATTGTTCAGCAGTGCTGTTGAATAAGATACCAGAAAAACTATCTGATCCAGGAAGTTTCACAATTCCATGTTTTCTGGGTAGTCTTAGTTCAATAGAAGCATTGGCAGACTTAGGTGCTAGTATAAATCTAATGCCGTATTCACTATACGCTAAACTAGACCTTGGAGAATTGAAACCAACCAGAATAAGCATACAACTAGCCGATAGATCAATAAAATATCCTAGAGGGATAATGGAGAACATGCTAGTTAAAGTTGGTACTTTAGTATTTCCAGTAGATTTTGTTGTTTTGGACATGGAAGAAGATTCTCAAGTTCCTCTCATATTAGGAAGACCATTCTTAAACACGGCTAAAGCAATGATAGACGTGTTCGGTAAGAAATTGACCCTAAGTATAGAGGATGAGAGTGTTACCTTTTCAGTTGATAGAGCAATGCAACAACCACAATCTGCAGATGATACATGTTATTATATTCAAACTATAGATGCACATGCAGAATTATTAGAAGAATTTCCAGAATTACAAGGAACAGGAGAATGTTTGATGTGAAGCGAGGTGTATATAAAATAGCTTATATTTTACTAGGAAAAACTATTAAATACGATACAATTTTACACAAGATATTTATTTATTTATAGAATGGATATACTTAAACCTTGCTACAACACTTATAGGCAGTGTACCTAATCGTACAGTAGTGTAGTTTTTAGTAAGTCCGGTTCGTTCCACAGGGAAATCTTTAAACAAAGCTCAACGCTATATTAGTTTACTTTTATTAAAAATACAAATATATATATAAGTAATATTATTATTATAAAGGGGGGTTTTTACCGTTTAATGACCGATTTGTCGATTTTAAGATTTTAGTCGCAGTTAAAACCTAATGTAAAATATAAAATAAATACAAGACTTAAATTAAAGCGTAAAGTAAATAACGATAATGAAATTGCGAATAATAAAAGTGCGATAATTAAAAAGTACGATAATTAAAAATGCGATTAAATAACAATAAATAAAAGTGCGATAATTAGAAGTGCAATTAAATATAAAATAAAGGAAATTAAATATGAAATAAAAGAATTATGCTTATTTAAACTTCCGTAATCATGATGTTTGACGTGTTGATTTTAGTTTTATGCCCATGGGTTAATTGTCCTTTGTCCTGGATTATTCAATATGTCCGTCTGGTTTTTGTCCATAACAGTCCATCAGTCATAAATATAAATTGCAAGTGTCCTTGTCAAATTATTATTATACCCGAAGTTAAATATTCCAACTAATTGGGGATTCGAATTGTAACAAGGTTTTAATACTTTGTTTAATGAATACACCAGGTTATCGACTGCGTGTAAACCAAGGTTTTACCACTTTGTTAACAATTACACCAATTACCCTTGAATGTAATTTCACCCCTGTTTTAATTATTCTAGTGGCTATTAATCCATTCCCGTGTCCGGTTAAATGAACGATTATTCGTACATATAAATACCCCGCCCATCGTGTCCGATCGAGTGTATATGGTAATTTATAGGGACGCCCAATTGTAAATCTTTATATTAACATTAACAAACTTTCATTTAGTTAAACAAATATAAAGCCCATTAATAGCCCATAGTCTAATTTCCACAAGTGTCGTTCTTTTGTCCAAACCCCAATTATGGTACAAAGCCCAATTACCCAATTTTAGTAATTAGCCCAACATCATGATTACTTCGTTTTAAATAAGCATAATAATAACTTAGCTACGAGACATTAATATAAAAAGGTTGAACATAACTTACAATGATTAAAAATAGCGTAGCGTTACACGGACAGAATTTCGACTTACACCCTTACAACATTCGCTAACATACCCTTATTATTAGAATTAAAATTAAAATTAAAATATAAATTATATATATATATATAAGTTTTACGTATGAAGAGGAAGAAAAAGATGATTAAAACTCGGCAGAAAACTGGCTTTATATAGGACCTGACCAGCAATTTTACTCCATGCGACTCGCATGGATTTGTGCTTCTGGCCATGCGAGTCGCATGGCCACCCTGGATCCAGCCAAATTGCTTTGTTTTCTTCTTGCCGACGTAATATAATAATAATATATAATATAATATATAATTATATATTATTATATATATATATTATATTATATTCTTGTGCATAGTAGACTAGATATTTTTGGTCCGTTGCGTCGGGCGTTTCTTCTTGGCTCAGGTCCCGGTTCCGGATTTTCGGACGTCTTCGCGTATTATTTTATATCGTGTACTTTGCGTCTTGTAACTTGTACTCTTGTCATTTTGAGACGTTCCTCATCAATATTTTGAACCTTTTTAATTGTATCTTGTACTTTTTAGCTCTTTGGACCTTTTTGTCTTCAATTTGTCGAATCTATCTTTTGTCTTCACCTTTTATTATTTAAACGAATATCACTTGTAAATAGAACAATTGCAACTAAAAGCTTGTCTTTCTTGAGGAATAATGCTATGAAATATATGTTCGTTTTTAGCATTATCAAATATTCCCACACTTGAGCGTTGCTTGTCCTCAAGCAATATTGTCTTGAAATACTAGAATCACTTCTTTATTCTTCATACTTTGTACATAAGTGATTTCTATACGGCGGTATAAACAATGGAAGTAACGATATGGTTTACAGTCCCACATGACTATAAAAATTTAGATCCATTAAGGAAATTGGATCTTTATGAAAACATTTGATCTTTTGAAAATTAAATCTAGTTTTTACCCTAGATAAGTTTTCCGGAATAACCCTTTACCGGTGTTTGCAAAATATTTTTTTGTGGGTTTGGTGGGTTTTAGATTTGAAAATTTTAGCTCAAAACTTACTGTTTTGTGTCACCCACTTGCTAACCTTGTATTTGGAAAGCAACACGTCCAGTTTACTTGTTCCGTATATTACCTTTCGGCAAACTACCGTCCGGTTGTAAAGGAAAGCGTTGAACAAGCAACTGTTAAGGCAATGTCCCGTGACATGCTTTTGATTATGGTTTATAACGTGTCGGACGCAATTACTATCCTTGGTAGGAGCAATAGTAAAGCTCACCCTTATAATTTGTCGGTTTGGCACAAAGTCCTGTCTTTGACCATGTTATGCAACCACCGTTCTTACGGTTGACACCCGATTTAGTTCAGGTGACCTAATGAATTCCAGGTGAATTCCTAGGATTTTACGTTCAATGGTAATGAACGCATTGAAAATAGGGTTTTCAGAAAACAAATCGGTTTATAATTTTGATCAAAATATTTTCTCGTTTAAGCTCGAGTTTAGATATCATTGAATTCCATGAGTTTGAATTCTCAATCTTTAAGGTCAATCTCTAGGATTGAGTAATATCAGTCTTAAAAGCTGATTTTTAATCTTTAAGGAGATTATCCTTTCTGGGGATCTGATTCATTAGTCTTATCCAGCTAATTTGCACGGTGCCCCCCCATTGTACGAGATAAATCCTTCTCATGGTTAGGATAAATCTGACCACTTGGCGACCCTGTTTAATGCTGAGGTCCGTGGATTTCCTGCTGATTTTAGTGATGACTTTTCTAGATTTTTCGTCAACCTACAGCTGGTCTGGACAACAACTTCATGACCTAAATCAAGAAGCGCGTTTCTTTTTCGGAAGACTTTACTTCCTTTTAATGATGGAATTGATTCATCGTGTAGATCCATCTCTTCTTTTCTTTCATCGGGTAAAACAGTTTAGTTTAGTCCAAAGCAAAAGTATTTTTAGTTATTTGTTACAGATATATGTGACATATGTTTAAGATAACTTGGTAAATTTTCCCACACTCGGCTTTTATTTTCCTTTTTATCGTCCTCTATTCCATTTTAAATGAATTTTAACATTTTAGTTTGTTTCTCAATTTATGTCCTTTCCGAGGTAACAATAATTTCGGTGTTAAAACCTAGTTTTATCGTTCATAAATATGT
Source organism: Rutidosis leptorrhynchoides (assembly GCF_046630445.1). NCBI lineage: Eukaryota > Viridiplantae > Streptophyta > Magnoliopsida > Asterales > Asteraceae > Rutidosis > Rutidosis leptorrhynchoides. Next base: position 530,017,542 of record NC_092333.1, on the reverse strand, counting down.
ATAAACATGATTTGAATTCATTTAATTGAAAATTTTGAAAAATTTTACTAGAATTGGGTAGTCAGTATATAAGACTAGGGCTGTTCTTTAGAGAGCACTAGATTCTAATACAACTACTGCTTTACTAGTATTTTTAATGGTAACCAAGTGTATAAAGTAAAAAATTTTAAAATCCGAAAGAATTTAACCCCTTCCCACACTTAAGATCTTGCAATGCCCTCATTTGCAAGAAATTAGTAACAATTTAAATTATTGAGGGTGATTTGTGTGAAAATGATTAAATTTTTACCAAAGTTTCCAAATATATTGGCGTTTGTTTGCTGAATGATAAATGGTGCACGTCATTTGTTCATTCCGTCTTGTTGTTATTTCACATACATTTTGCATCATTGTCGTCAAAATTACTTGCTTTTGCTGAACTTAATGCCAGTCTTTGAAAACGCGTTGTTTTACCCTGTTTTGTGCATAAAAGAGAATACATACAATACAAATATAATCATACATGCAATTTGAAATGGAACTTTGGCATCCCACTTTCAAACTATAAGAAAAATATTAGTACACAATAATAATAGAAATATCAAACATTACATAAATGTAATTAAAATGTTAAGTGTTTAAAATAATAAAAATATAAATTACCAACTTATCTCTACTGATCAGGAGGTGGGTTAGGAGGATAATTAGGATAGGGATCCCAATTCATGTTCGCGTCCGGGTTCCATGGCTGATTATAGGTGAACTGGTATGCTGCGTCATAATCATATGAATGCTATGAATACACTACTGTACACTACTGTACACTACTGCGTCTTAAACATGTCAACAATAATCATTATAGCAATTAAACACTTGTTACATGGCATTCAAATCAAACTAGTGCTCATTTTCATATTTTTGTCAAGTCTACACTTTGTCAAATAAGCATATACGAAAAATGTACATCAAGTTCATAAGCATTTATCTCAAATAACATGCCAAAATAATCACTACTAGCAATGAAACAAGTTTCAAATGGCCTTTATATCAAATTATCCAAGTTCATGAATTTTTAGACTTAAAAAGTCCACTTTAATTCTCAAAAACATGTTTAGGCTCAAAGTTTGGATCAATTAACTACCTAAACATGTTACACTACTTAATTTAGCAACAATTCATGACAAAAATCGGCCATAACCTGTTTATATCAAAAAGTCCCAAATTGCTCAAGAACACAAACCCTAGATTCTTAAAAATTTGAAGTTTTTAGCTTCAATTCATGTTAAATAGCTTCTATCTAGGATATACATGCATAATATAACAACAATTTAGCTCTAATTACACCTAAATTTAACACAATCAAAATATAAAATTTCTAGCTCAAGAACACAAAAATTCGAATTTAAAGAGATTAGGGGTGAAATTTTTACCTTTCTCCTGAAGGGGTTGAGACTACTGAACCTAGGCATGATTATTGTGAAATTTTTGCAAGAAATTTGGTGAAAATTGGTGAAAAATTGAGAGAGTTTGGGAGGTTTTCGTATGTGTTTGTGTATGTGTGTTGTGAAAAAGAGCAGCTCGGCTGGAATTTTGATCCTGGCCAGTTTTTATTAGCCATGCGAGTCGCATGGTTTCCTGCCCATCCCCATGCGACTCGCATGGGGTTAAATTCCAGGTATTTTTTTTTTTTTTTATTTTTTTTTTTTTATAAAATCTTATACTTTTAAAACATAAAATTTTAAAAATTTTGTTTCTTTTTAAGACGAGGTCGTTTCGGGACGATGCCCTAGTCTGTCCCTCGACAAAATTTTAAAATTTTGTCATTTTCAAGCGATTGTTTTAAAAGCTTAGATTTTTGGATTTTTTTAATTTTTTTGGCATACTTTAAATCAAAAAGATTAAAAATAATGATAATAAAAGTTCTCGTCCCTCCCTCGGGTAAAGCAATTTCGGTTCAAAGACCTAGTCTTCAACTTACGACGAATTTTAAAAATCATATTCTTAACTTAATGAGATAAAGTAAATTTTTGTTTTTAAATTCACACAACTTAAATATAAAATTAAAAATTCACACCAAACTTAATTTAAAAATTCATAAATTCATATCAAACTTATATTAATTTTTCAAATATTTACAATTTTAAATATATTGTTTTTATAAAGTTTACAATATTAACTTAAGGTTTAAATATTAATTTTAAAAATATGGTAAAAATAAAATTAAAAATCTTTTTGTCTTTTTATCCCACTTTAATCAATCAAATATTATCAAAAATATGCGCCCCTCTTTTCGGTAAAGTAATTTCGGTTCCAAGACCTAATTTAACTCATGACGAATTTTTGAAATATTTTGGGTTGATTGTTTAAAGATATTTATACCTTAAGAATAAACGTTAAATTTCGCAGTGATGTAATAAATTTTTGAATGATATCAATAATTTCGGTCACCAAACCTAATTTTATTCAATACCAATTTAATACTTTTTAGCGAACAAATTAGCGTTTATTATCAAAAGGTTAAAAATAAAAATAAAAATAAAAACTATACAGACATACCTGTGGAATAGATTTCTTAGTTATATGATCTATTATATTCATAAGATAGTCGGTTTAATTGATTTTCCATGGCTCCAAAGGCGTAACCTCGAGCATTCAGTGTCTTTTCTTCTAAACATATGAACGGTCCGTCTCTGCATAAAGTAACAAATTCGGTATTTGAATATGTTTGATTATTTGAACATTTACCTCCATGTGACCATTTTCCGCATTTGTGACATCGTTCTAGGTTTCGTGCTCTTCTTTTCGCTGCGGATTTTGATTTTTCTTTACCAAATTGTAACTTATTATCTTCGCATCTGGATCCTTTTCTAACTCCGTCCATTCTTTCTCTGATTACTGATACCAATTCACTCGGTAGTATGTCATTATTACGTTTAGTGATCAAAGCGTGTAGCATTAGACCATGGTTTAGTTCACAGGCAGTCTTCATTTTGTAAAAACCTAAAAAAAATAAAAATTCAGAATGGGGGGAGAAGACTAGTTCTTTAGGGTCTGCTAGGGAAAGACCATACGTGTTCCATTTTCGAGAACTACACGAAAACAGACAATCTAACTCTAACAGAAATACATATTATCCTTTAAAGACTTGATTCTCCCCACACTTAGTTAGCTGTGGTGTCGAAATTGTGATTAACTTCGTTGTCGACTTCCATCGGATCATGTATGTAATGTTTAACTATGTGACCATTAACTTTAAATTCAATCCCATTTGAATTTATCAATTCTATCGTTCCGTATGGGAAAACTCTTTTTACTATGAATGGTCCAGACCATCTTGATTTCAATTTTCCAGGAAATAGCTTGAATCGTGAATTGAAAAGAAGAACTCTGTCTCCTTCTTTAAATTCTTTTGAACTTCTGATTCTTTTATCATGCCATTTCTTCGTTCTTTCTTTATAGATTAACGAATTTTCGTATGCTTCATGTCTTAATTCTTCTAATTCGTTTAGTTGACTTAATCGTAGACGTCCGGCTTCATGTAAATCAAGATTACATGTCTTCAAAGCCCAAAATGCTTTGTGTTCAATTTCTACTGGAAGATGACATGCTTTTCCATAAACAAGTCTAAAAGGTGTGGTTCCAATTGGAGTTTTGTAGGCTGTTCTAAAAGCCCAGAGTGCATCCTCCAATTTAATGGACCATTCCTTCGGATTTGATCCTACGGTTTTCTCTAGAATACGTTTTAAAGCTCGGTTGGTATTTTCAACTTGTCCACTTGTTTGTGGATGATATGCGGTGGAGATTTTATGAGTTACTCCATATCTTTTAAGAACTTTCTCAAGTTGATTGTTACAGAAATGAGTACCCCGATCACTTATTAAAGCATTCGGTGTTCCAAACCTTGCAAAAAGACGTTTTAAAAAGTTGACTACAACTCGTGCATCGTTAGTTGGGAGAGCTTGTGCTTCCGCCCATTTAGATACATAATCAATGGCTACGAGTATATATAGATTATTATGAGATTTTAGAAATGGACCCATAAAGTCAATACCCCAAATGTCAAATACTTCACATACTTGGATGACATTTTGTGGCATTTCATTACGTTGACTTATTTTTCCGGCCCTTTGACATGCATCACAAGATTTGCAAAGAAGGTGTGCGTCTTTGTAAATTGTAGGCCAATAGAATCCAGCTTCATAAACTTTTCTTGCTGTTAGTTGAGGCCCATAATGCCCTCCTGTTGGTCCTGTGTGACAATGGTTTAAAATTTTACTAGCTTCATCTCCAAATACACATCGGCGTATTATTCCATCGGGACAACTTTTAAACAGATGTGGATCTTCCCAGAAATAGTGTTTTATATCACTGAAGAATTTCTTTCGTCTTTGGTACGATAATCCTTTTTCAAGGAATCCACAAACTAAGTAGTTTGCATAGTCTGCAAACCATGGGATTTCTTTATAATCTATCTTCAATAGATATTCATCAGGAAAGTTGTCTTGTATGGCCGATTCATTCAGAACTTCTAATTCGGGATTTTCAAGACGAGAAAGATGATCAGCAGCGAGATTTTCTGCTCCTCTTTTATCTCGGATTTCAATATCAAACTCTTGTAAGAGTAAGATCCAACGGATTAATCTTGGTTTAGCATCTTGTTTTGAAAATAGGTATCTAAGAGCAGAATGGTCGGTATAGACCACCGTTTTTGCTAGAACGAGATATGATCGAAATTTGTCAAAAGCAAAGACAATAGCAAGGAGTTCTTTTTCAGTAGTTGTATAGTTCGTTTGTGCTCCTTGTAATGTCTTACTAGCATAATATATAGGTTGAAATCGTTTTTCAATCCTTTGTCCTAAAACGGCTCCCATTGCAAAATCACTTGCATCGCACATTAGTTCAAATGGTAGATTCCAATTTGGTGTTATCATGATCGGTGCATTAGTGAGTTTTTCTTTAAGAATATTAAAAGATTTGATACATTCATCTGAAAAGATGAATGGCGCATCCTTTTCTAGGAGTTTATTCATAGGAGTGGCAATTTTAGAAAAATCTTTTATGAAACGTCGGTAAAAACCGGCATGCCCTAGAAAACTCCTAACTCCTCTTACATTTGTGGGATGTGGAAGTTTAGCAATTACATCTACTTTAGCTCTATCCACTTCAATTCCTTCTTTTGAAATTTTATGTCCAAGAACGATGCCTTCTTTAACCATGAAATGGCATTTCTCCCAATTAAGTACTAGATTTGATTTTTCGCATCTAATTAGCATTCGTTCTAGATTAACTAGACATGATTTAAATGTATCACCGAAGACTGAAAAGTCATCCATGAATACTTCCATGCATTCTTCTATCATGTCGTGAAAAATCGCCATCATACACCTTTGAAAGGTTGCAGGGGCGTTACAAAGTCCAAATGGCATTCTTTTGTAAGCAAAAGTACCATAAGGGCACGTGAATGTGGTTTTCTCTTGATCTTCGGGTGCTATTGGAATTTGAAAATATCCGGAAAATCCATCTAGAAAACAATAGTAACTATTTCCGGCTAATCTTTCCAACATTTGATCTATGAAAGGTAAGGGAAAGTGATCTTTTCTGGTGGCGTCATTTAATTTTCTATAATCAATACATACACGCCATCCTGTTACAGTCCTAGTAGGAATAAGCTCATTTTTCTCATTTGTAATCACAGTCATGCCACCCTTCTTAGGTACGCATTGAACTGGGCTTACCCATGGACTATCAGAGATTGGATATATCAAACCTGCATCTAGCAGTTTAATAATCTCTTTCTTAACTACATCTTGCATATTAGGATTTAGTCTTCGTTGGCGTTGCACATACGTTTTATGACCTTCTTCCATAAGGATTTTATGTGTGCAATACGAAGGACTTATTCCTTTAATATCATGAATCTTCCATGCAATGGCTGGTTTATGAGCTTTCAACACAGAAATGAGTTGTGATTTCTCATTTTCAGTAAGAGAAGACGATATTATTACAGGTAATTCAGATTCACCATGTAAATAAGCATATTCCAAATGGTTTGGAAGTGGCTTTAACTCTAATTTCGGAGGTTCTTCTATCGATGATTTATATCGATATCTGTCTTCTTCTTTTAGCATTTGAATTTCTTCTGTTGTTGGTTCATATCCATTAGCTATAAGTGTAGCTAACATTTCAGCTTCATCAATTGGTTCATTACCTTCTCCTAAAGAACATTCTCCTGTTCCTTGTAATTCTGGAAATTCTTCTAATAATTCTGCATGTGCATCTATAGTTTGAATATAATAACATGTATCATCTGTAGATTGTGGTTGTTGCATTGCTCTATCAACTGAAAAGGTAACACTCTCATCCTCTATACTTAGGGTCAGTTTCTTACCGAACACGTCTATAATTGCTTTAGCCGTGTTTAAGAATGGTCTTCCTAATATGAGAGGAACTTGAGAATCTTCTTCCATGTCCAAAACAACAAAATCTACTGGAAATACTAAAGTACCAACTTTAACTAGCATGTTTTCCATTATCCCTCTAGGATATTTTATTGATCTATCGGCTAGTTGTATGCTTATTCTGGTTGGTTTCAATTCTCCAAGGTCTAGTTTAGCGTATAGTGAATACGGCATTAGATTTATACTAGCACCTAAGTCTGCCAATGCTTCTATTGAACTAAGACTACCCAGAAAACATGGAATTGTGAAACTTCCTGGATCAGATAATTTTTCTGGTATCTTATTCAACAGCACTGCTGAACAATTAGCATTCATAGTGACAGCCGAGAGTTCTTCCATTTTCTTTCTATTCGTGATTAGATCTTTCAAGAATTTAGCATATCTTGGCATTCCTGAAATCACATCAATGAAAGGAAGATTTACATTTATCTGTTTAAACATATCCAAGAATTTGGATTGCTCGGCTTCAAGTTTCTCTTTCTTCATTTTACTCGGGTAAGGAAGTGGTGGTTGATATGGTTTAACATAAGGTTTATCCTTAACTGTGTTATCTTCATTAACCTTTTCAACTACCGGTTCTTTTTCCTTATCTTGATCAGGTTGTGGTTCTTGTGGAGTAGGAATAGTTTCATCAGAAGTTACAGGTATTTCAGGTGGTTTAAGTGTTGTACCACTTCTTGTGGTAATAGCTTTAGCTGTTTCATTCCGGGGGTTAGCATTTGTATCGCTAGGTAGACTTCCCGGTTTTCTTTCACCTATTAACCTTGCTAGGTTACTTACTTCTTGTTCCAGATTTTGAATAGAAGCTTGTTGATTTCTAAATGCTTGAGCATTTTGTTCATTTGTTTGTTTTTGAGATGTGAAAAACTGCGTTTGAGTTTCAACTAGCTTCGTCATCATATCTTCTAAATTCGGCTTTTTATCATCGGTTTGTTGTGGTGGTTTGTTTTGAAAATTTGGTCTTTGCTGATTGTAAGTATTATTGGATACTTGTTGATTGCTAGGACCTTGTTGGTTGTTGTATGGAATATTTCGGTTATAATTCTGGTTTTGATTGTAAATCGGTCTTGGCGGTTGATAATTATTCTGATAATTATTTCCAGGCCTTTGGTTTATGTATGAAATATTCTCTCTTTGTACCATTGTTAATTCAATACTGAGACAATCTTTTGTCAAATGTGGTCCTCCACACTGCTCACAACTAATTCGTATTGAGTGAATATCCTTAGTCATCTTTTCCATTCGTCTCTCGAAAGCATCTATCTTTGCGGAAATGGAATCTAAGTCATGGCTAGAATCGGCTCTAGCTGCTTTAGATGATCTAATGATGTCTTTTTCTTGGTGCCACTCATGTGAGTGGGAAGCAGTATTATCAATAATTTTGTAAGCATCAGTTTCGGTTTTCTTCATAATAGAACCACCAGCTGCTATATCTATGTCTTTTCTTGTAGTGATGTCGCATCCTCGGTAGAATATTTGTACTATTTGACAGGTGTCTAAACCATGTTGCGGACATCCTCTTAATAACTTTCCATATCTTGTCCACGCCTCATATAGAGTTTCATTTGGCTTCTGTGTGAACGTAACAATTTCTGCTTGAAGTCTTACTGCTTTAGATGCAGGAAAGAATTGTTTAAGAAATTTGTCAATTAAAACGTCCCATGTATCGATCGCCCCTTCAGGTAACGATTCCAACCAATCTTTGGCTTCTCCCTTTAAAGTCCAGGGAAATAACATGAGATATATCTGTTCATCCTCCACTTCTCGTATTTTAAATAGTGTGCAGATCCTATTAAAGGTACGTAGATGTTCATTTGGATCTTCCTTCGGCGCACCACTAAATTGGCATTGATTAGTCACCATGTGTAGAATTTGTCCTTTGATTTCATAATCTGGCGCATTAATGTCTGGATGAGTAATTGCGTGACCTTGGCCAGTGCGTTTAGCTCTCATTCGGTCTTCCATACTTAAAGGTTCCAGATTCTCCATAATTGAATTTGTTGAATCGGTATCACTAGATGATTCTGTTTTAATGGTTCGTTCCTCAACAATCTCTGTTTGAATGATTGGTGGTTCCGGAGGAAAGTTTAATGGTTCAGGATCTACGAACCGTTCCTGAATATTTTCTGGATTCTCAATTGTGAGGTTTGTTTCAAAAACTGGATTATCGGAAATTTGAACTGAAGTACTTGGTCGACTGGATGACGATTCTAAAGAAAAATCAACGGCGGTTATATTTGTTAAACGATGTCTTGATCGAGTTACAGGTGGTGAACGTACAAAAGGTGATGAACGTCTTGCTCGGTGCATTCACTGAATATCCTATTAGTTTTAAAAAGGAAAGAAAAATTATAATAAGTTATCCAATCAATAGACTTTTCTGATTTTGCCCACGTTTCGAATAGCCAAAAGATGCAGCAGAGGGGCAGGATTCGTTTGGTCTCAATATAATTGAGGACTGTTTGGCTCCAATAACCCGGTCCACGTACAAATCCAACTATTACTACGAACCAGAAAATTTTGATGTCTATCAATTTAACTACTTAAAATAAATTTTCGTAATTTTAAGAAATTTAGATAAGAAGTAGAAAAAATTCTATGTCCTAAAACTAGAATAGCGAGAAATAAGAGAGAAAAAAAGAGAGTTCGTCGAAAAAGGTCGAAAAAGAAAAAAAATGGTTGAAAAATAAAAGGTGACGGAAAAATAAAAGAAACTTTATAAAAACTTAAAAATACTTAACTAACCTAACCTTATTACTACAACTAACTTAAAATTATAATCGCAAATTGAGATTACTAATTGGAATGATAATTGGTACATAGTAAAAGGTCTAAAAATATTAAAGCTTACAGGAGAAACTAAATCCCAAATGGAAATAACTTAAAAAGAAACTAAAACTTAAAAAGGCGTCGCAAAATTCTAAAGCACCTAAATCTTAGTCTAAAGAAAAAGCACTTAAGGAATTCTACGGCAAAGCCTAAAAATCTAGGAGTAAAAATAACTATAGCAAAAACTAAGTTTAAAATTAATTATGAGCTAAAAATACAAATATTACGCTACAACGATTAAAAAGGGACAAAATATAAAAGTTATAAAAAAAATTATAAAAAGTATAATTTTTATAAAAATATTATTTTTATATTTTATAATAAAAGTATTAAGTTTATAATAAATAAAACTAGTTTAAAAGTAATATAAATAAAATAAACTAAAAACTTAATTATAATAATAATAATAATATTAGGGTTTATATTAGGGTTTAATTAATAATAATAAAATAATATCCGTAATAAATGCGTGATTAGGGTTTGGTTGTGGCCTGGTCAGACCCCTCATGCGAGTCGCATGATTTAAGGGGGTGGTTCATGCGAGTCGCATGGACACCCTGAACTGGTTCAATTGGACTGGTTCAAATGACAGGTCACGTAATATTTAATATTTTATTTTCTTTTTTTTTTTTTACTTTTTTTAATTTTTTAAACAAAAATATAAATTTTACAAAAACTAATTATAACTTAAAAATTAAAAATATGGCGTTTCGCTTCGGCGTTCCCCGGCAGCGGCGCCAAAAATACTTGATGTGAAGCGAGGTGTATATAAAATAGCTTATATTTTACTAGGAAAAACTATTAAATACGATACAATTTTACACAAGATATTTATTTATTTATAGAATGGATATACTTAAACCTTGCTACAACACTTATAGGCAGTGTACCTAATCGTACAGTAGTGTAGTTTTTAGTAAGTCCGGTTCGTTCCACAGGGAAATCTTTAAACAAAGCTCAACGCTATATTAGTTTACTTTTATTAAAAATACAAATATATATATAAGTAATATTATTATTATAAAGGGGGGTTTTTACCGTTTAATGACCGATTTGTCGATTTTAAGATTTTAGTCGCAGTTAAAACCTAATGTAAAATATAAAATAAATACAAGACTTAAATTAAAGCGTAAAGTAAATAACGATAATGAAATTGCGAATAATAAAAGTGCGATAATTAAAAAGTACGATAATTAAAAATGCGATTAAATAACAATAAATAAAAGTGCGATAATTAGAAGTGCAATTAAATATAAAATAAAGGAAATTAAATATGAAATAAAAGAATTATGCTTATTTAAACTTCCGTAATCATGATGTTTGACGTGTTGATTTTAGTTTTATGCCCATGGGTTAATTGTCCTTTGTCCTGGATTATTCAATATGTCCGTCTGGTTTTTGTCCATAACAGTCCATCAGTCATAAATATAAATTGCAAGTGTCCTTGTCAAATTATTATTATACCCGAAGTTAAATATTCCAACTAATTGGGGATTCGAATTGTAACAAGGTTTTAATACTTTGTTTAATGAATACACCAGGTTATCGACTGCGTGTAAACCAAGGTTTTACCACTTTGTTAACAATTACACCAATTACCCTTGAATGTAATTTCACCCCTGTTTTAATTATTCTAGTGGCTATTAATCCATTCCCGTGTCCGGTTAAATGAACGATTATTCGTACATATAAATACCCCGCCCATCGTGTCCGATCGAGTGTATATGGTAATTTATAGGGACGCCCAATTGTAAATCTTTATATTAACATTAACAAACTTTCATTTAGTTAAACAAATATAAAGCCCATTAATAGCCCATAGTCTAATTTCCACAAGTGTCGTTCTTTTGTCCAAACCCCAATTATGGTACAAAGCCCAATTACCCAATTTTAGTAATTAGCCCAACATCATGATTACTTCGTTTTAAATAAGCATAATAATAACTTAGCTACGAGACATTAATATAAAAAGGTTGAACATAACTTACAATGATTAAAAATAGCGTAGCGTTACACGGACAGAATTTCGACTTACACCCTTACAACATTCGCTAACATACCCTTATTATTAGAATTAAAATTAAAATTAAAATATAAATTATATATATATATATAAGTTTTACGTATGAAGAGGAAGAAAAAGATGATTAAAACTCGGCAGAAAACTGGCTTTATATAGGACCTGACCAGCAATTTTACTCCATGCGACTCGCATGGATTTGTGCTTCTGGCCATGCGAGTCGCATGGCCACCCTGGATCCAGCCAAATTGCTTTGTTTTCTTCTTGCCGACGTAATATAATAATAATATATAATATAATATATAATTATATATTATTATATATATATTATATCATATTCTTGTGCATAGTAGACTAGATATTTTTGGTCCGTTGCGTCGGGCGTTTCTTCTTGGCTCAGGTCCCGGTTCCGGATTTTCGGACGTCTTCGCGTATTATTTTATATCGTGTACTTTGCGTCTTGTAACTTGTACTCTTGTCATTTTGAGACGTTCCTCATCAATATTTTGAACCTTTTTAATTGTATCTTGTACTTTTTAGCTCTTTGGACCTTTTTGTCTTCAATTTGTCGAATCTGTCTTTTGTCTTCACCTTTTATTATTTAAACGAATATCACTTGTAAATAGAACAATTGCAACTAAAAGCTTGTCTTTCTTGAGGAATAATGCTATGAAATATATGTTCGTTTTTAGCATTATCAATGTTCTTTAGGAGATGGTAATGAACCAATTGATGAAGCTGAAATGTTAGCTACACTTATAGCTAATGGATATGAACCAACAACAGAAGAAATTCAAATGCTAAAAGAAGAAGACAGATATCGATATAAATCATCGATAGAAGAACCTCCGAAATTAGAGTTAAAGCCACTTCCAAACCATTTGAAATACGCTTATTTACATGGTGAATCTGAATTACCTGTAATAATATCGTCTTCTCTTACTGAAAATGAAAAATCACAACTCATTTCTGTGTTAAAAGCTCATAAACCAGCCATTGCATGGAAGATTCATGATATTAAAGGAATAAGTCCTTCGTATTGCACACATAAAATCCTTATGGAAGAAGGTCATAAAACGTATGTGCAACGCCAACGAAGACTAAATCCTAATATGCAAGATGTAGTTAAGAAAGAGATTATTAAACTGCTAGATACAGGTTTAATTTATCCAATCTCTGATAGTCCATGGGTAAGCCCAGTTCAATGCGTACCTAAGAAGGGTGGCATGACTGTCATTACAAATGAGAAAAATGAGCTTATTCCTACTAGGACTGTAACAGGATGGCGTGTATGTATTGATTATAGAAAATTAAATGACGCCACTAGAAAAGATCACTTTCCCTTACCTTTCATAGATCAAATGTTGGAAAGATTAGCCGGAAATAGTTACTATTGTTTTCTAGATGGATTTTCCGGATATTTTCAAATTCCAATAGCACCCGAGGACCAAGAGAAAACCACATTCACGTGCCCTTATGGTACTTTTGCTTACAAACGCATGCCATTTGGACTTTGCAACGCCCCTGCAACCTTTCAAAGGTGTATGATGGCGATTTTTCACGACATGATAGAAGAATGCATGGAAGTATTCATGGATGACTTTTCAGTCTTCGGTGATACATTTAAATCATGTCTAATTAATCTGGAACGAATGCTAATTAGATGCGAAAAATCAAATCTAGTACTTAATTGGGAGAAATGCCATTTCATGGTTAAAGAAGGCATCGTTCTTGGACATAAAATTTCAAAAGAAGGAATTGAAGTGGATAGAGCTAAAGTAGATGTAATTGCTAAACTTCCACATCCCACCAATGTTAGAGGAGTTAGGAGTTTTCTAGGGCATGCCGGTTTTTACCGACGTTTCATAAAAGATTTTTCTAAAATTGCCACTCCTATGAATAAACTCCTAGAAAAGGATACGCCATTCATCTTTTCAGATGAATGTATCAAATCTTTTAATATTCTTAAAGAAAAACTCACTAATGCACCGATCATGATAACACCAAATTGGAATCTACCATTTGAACTAATGTGCGATGCAAGTGATTTTGCAATGGGAGCCGTTTTAGGACAAAGGATTGAAAAACGATTTCAACCTATATATTATGCTAGTAAGACGTTACAAGGAGCACAAACAAACTATACAACTACTGAAAAAGAACTCCTTGCTATTGTCTTTGCTTTTGACAAATTTCGATCATATCTCGTTCTAGCAAAAACGGTGGTCTATACCGACCATTCTGCTCTTAGATACCTATTTTCAAAACAAGATGCTAAACCAAGATTAATCCGTTGGATCTTACTCTTACAAGAGTTTGATATTGAAATCCGAGATAAAAGAGGAGCAGAAAATCTCGCCGCTGATCATCTTTCTCGTCTTGAAAATCCCGAATTAGAAGTTCTAAATGAATCAGCCATACAAGACAACTTTCCTGATGAATATCTATTGAAGATAGATTATAAAGAAATCCCATGGTTTGCAGACTATGCAAACTACTTAGTTTGTGGATTCCTTGAAAAAGGATTATCGTACCAAAGACGAAAGAAATTCTTCAGTGATATAAAACACTATTTTTGGGAAGATCCACATCTGTTTAAAAGTTGTCCCGATGGAATAATACGCCGATGTGTATTTGGAGATGAAGCTAGTAAAATTTTAAACCATTGTCACACAGGACCAAAAGGAGGGCATTATGGGCCTCAACTAACAGCAAGAAAAGTTTATGAAGCTGGATTCTATTGGCCTACAATTTACAAAGACCAGACCTTCTTTGCAAATCCTGTGATGCATGTCAAAGGGCCGGAAAAATAAGTCAACGTGATGAAATGCCACAAAATGTCATCCAAGTATGTGAAGTATTTGACATTTGGGGTATTGACTTTATGGGTCCATTTCCAAAATCTAATAATAATCTATATATACTCGTAGCCATTGATTATGTATCTAAATGGGCGGAAGCACAAGCTCTCCCAACTAACGATGCACGAGTTGTAGTCAACTTTTTAAAACGTCTTTTTGCAAGGTTTGGAACACCGAAAGCTTTAATAAGTGATCGGGGTACTCATTTCTGTAATAATCAACTTGAGAAAGTTCTTAAAAGATATGGAGTAACTCATAAAATCTCCACCGTATATCATCCACAAACAAGTGGACAAGTTGAAAATACCAACCGAGCTTTAAAACGTATTCTAGAGAAAACCGTAGGATCAAATCCGAAGGAATGGTCCATTAAATTGGAGGATGCACTCTGGGCTTTTAGAACAGCCTACAAAACTCCAATTGGAACCACACCTTTTAGACTTGTTTATGGAAAAGCATGTCATCTTCCAGTAGAAATTGAACACAAAGCATTTTGGGCTTTGAAGACATGTAATCTTGATTTACATGAAGTCGGACGTCTACGATTAAGTCAACTAAATGAATTAGAAGAATTAAGACATGAAGCATACGAAAATTCGTTAATCTATAAAGAAAGAACGAAGAAATGGCATGATAAAAGAATCAGAAGTTCAAAAGAATTTAAAGAAGGAGACAGAGTTCTTCTTTTCAATTCACGATTCAAGCTATTTCCTGGAAAATTGAAATCAAGATGGTCTGGACCATTCATAGTCAAAAGAGTTTTCCCATACGGAACGATAGAATTAATAAATTCAAATGGGATTGAATTTAAAGTTAATGGTCACAGAGTTAAACATTACATACATGGTCCGATGGAAGTCGACAACGAAGTTAATCACAATTTCGACACCACAGCTAACTAAGTGTGGGGAGAATCAAGTCTTTAAAGGATAATATGTATTTCTGTTAGAGTTAGATTGTCTGTTTTAGTGTAGTTCTCGAAAATGGAACCCGAATGGTCTTTCCCTAGCAGACCCTAAAGAACTAGTCTTCTCCCCCCATTCTGAATTTTTATTTTTTTTAGGTTTTTACGAAATGAAGACTGCCTGTGAACTAAACCATGGTCTAATGCTACACGCTTTGATCACTAAACGTAATAATGACATACTCCCGAGTGAAATAGTATCAGTAATCAGAGAAAGAATGGACGGAGTTAGAAAAGAATCCAGATGCGAAGATAATAAGTTACAATTTGGTAAAGGAAAATCAAAATCCGCAGCGAAAAGAAGAGCACGACACCTAGAACGATGTCACAAATGCGGAAAATGGTCACATGGAGGTAAATGTTCAAATAATCAAACCTATTCAAATACCGAATTTGTTACTTTATGCAGAGACGGACCGTTCATATGTTTAGAAGAAAAGACACTGAATGCTCGAGGTTACGCCTATGTAGCCATGGAAAATCAATTAAACCGACTATCTTATGAATGGGATAGATCATATAACTAAGAAATCTATTTCACAGGTATGTCTGTACAGTTTTTATTTTTATTTTTATTTTTAACCTTTTGATAATAAACGCTAATTTGTTCGCTAAAAAGTATTAAATTGGTATTGAATAAAATTAGGTTTGGCGACCGAAATTATTGATATCATTCAAAAATTTATTACATCACTGCGAAATTTAACGTTTATTCTTAAGGTATAAATATCTTTAATCAATCAACCCAAAATATTTCAAAAATTCGTCATGAGTTAAATTAGGTCTTGGAACCGAAATTACTTTACCGAAAAGAGGGGCGCATATTTTTGATAATATTTGATTGATTAAAGTGGGATAAAAAGACAAAAAGATTTTTAATTTTATTTTTACCATATTTTTAAAATAAATATTTAAATCTTAAATTAATATTGTAAACTTTGTAAAAACAATATTTTTAAAATTGTAAATATTTGAATTTTTAAATTAAGTTTGGTGTGAATTTTTAATTTTTAAAATATGAATTTTTAATTTTATGCATTTCAAATTTTAAGTTTGGTGTGAATTTTTTTTAATATTAATTTTGAATTTTATATTTATGTTGTGTGAATTTAAAAACAAAAATTTACTTTATCTCATTAAGTTAAAAATATGATTTTTAAAATTCGTCGTAAGTTGAAGACTAGGTCTTTGAACCGAAATTGCTTTACCCGAGGGAGGGACGAGAACTTTTATTATCATTATTTTTAATCTTATTGAATTAAAGTATGCCAAAAACATTAAAAAACTAAAAAAAATCTTTACTTTTAAAAACCGCGCTTTGATTTGACAAATTTTAAAATTTTATCGAGGGACAGATTAGGACAACGATCCGAAACGGCCTCGCTCCTAAAGGAAAAACAAAATTTTTAAAATTTAATTAATTATAAGTTTTATAAAGCATAAGGTTTTACAAAAAAAAAAAAAAAAAAAAAAAAAAAAAGGCTGAAAACACTGTAGCCGGCACCCCATGCGATCGCATGGGGTTTGCACTTGGAACCCATGCGATCGCATGGGGACCAAATGCTGGTCAGGAACAAATACAGCAGAGAGTCTGCTTCTACACCACAACACACACACATACCCGAAAATACTCCCAAATATTCACCAAATTTCACCAAAATTCACCGTAATTCGTCATTTTTCTTGCTCTAATCATGCCTAGATTCTCATTATTCAGCAAATTGGTAAAAATTACACTCCTAAACTCTATAAATTCCTAGTTTTTGTGATAATTACCAATTTTTTACCTAATGCAATTTTGTTAATTTCTAGTGTAATTAGTGTTAAATTGTTAGTATTTTATGCATGTATAACCTAGATTGATGCTATTTAACATGATTTGAAGCCAAAAACTTCAAAAATTTTAGAAATCTAGGGTTTGTGTTCTTGAGCAATTTGGGGCTTTTTGATATAAACAGGTTATGGCCGATTTTTGTCATGAATTATTGCTAAATTGAGTAGTGTAACATGTTTAGATAGTTAAATGATCCAAACAATGATCCTAAACATGATTTTTGGAGATTAAAGTGGACTTTTTAAGTCCAAAATTCATGAACTTGATTAATGTGATATATTTGCCATTTGAGACTTGTTTAATTATTAATAATGAATATTCTGACATGTTATTTGAATTAAATGCTTATGAATTTTGTATACATTTTCATATATGCTTATTTGAAAAGTGTAGAATTGTGAAAAATTGTGAAAATGTGTATAAGTTTAATTTTGATTTAACATGTTATAGTGATTGTTTTAAGTTGTTATTTTGCTAACACTAATGCATATTTGGATGCACAATTTTTGTGTTTAATGTGTTTTACAGAGAGCCGATACTGGAGGTTCAGGAGCATCATCATCTAGACGACCAGCACCAGAACCAGAACCAGAAATGCAACACGAACAAGAACCACAACAGGAACAACAACAGCCTGATCAGCACATACCTTATTATGATCCAGTACAGTTTGTTGATGAATTCATAGTATTCCCAATGAGGCCGCCAGTAGAATTCCCAACGATTCCTGAGCACACTCTACATCCTAATCTGAGATTTGATAGAAGATGGAGAGATTACGAGACATATCAAAGGAACAAATTCAAATTGGTAACAAAAAATGTAGAGGTGCCAAGGGTAATTGATTGGGCCCCTTTGGAAACGGTCCATCTAGCTGACTGTGTTAGACAGCTTTTAGTTCAAAGGTATGGCAGTTCTTCTTTTACAGATTGGGAACGTCTTTTCACCATTCGTAGACCTGTATATAAGGAATGGTGTGTTGAGTTGATGAGTACTGTATCACTTGATACAAATATAGTTAGGATAGATGATAGAAGATTTCTTAGGTTTATCCTTGGCGGTAGGATGTACAGAATGTCCATGCTGGACATGGCCAGGGCCTTACAGATATATACTCCTGGTGAGTTGCTATTACCCGATTGTACAAACTTGATTCATTATGGTGAACGGGTAGATAGTAACTTTGACGCTGACGCCATTTGGAGGCGTATGTCACATTTTGATGTTTTTACACGAGCAGGAGGACACTCCTATACACATATTGACAGAGCCGAGCTTCGTATTATTCATAGATTTTTGGCCAACTCGATTACACAAAGAGGTCATAATAAAGAAAAAATTACCTTATATGATTTATTCTACCTAAAGTGTATTCGGGATCCTAGAAGCTTTGTCAATATCCCTTACTGTGTTGCTTTTTATTTATCTAAAATGGTAGAGGGAATGCAGGACGGGAGTATAATAGGAGGAGGTATTTTTGTTACTCTCATTGGAGAGTATTTAGGTGTTGATAGGAACCAAGGGGGTCCATTACAGATTTGTAGAGAACAGGTTGAGCCCTTAGGATTGAAAGTTTATGTGGGTGCTAAGGTATTGAAAAGTAGACGTAACCAGGCAGTACCCTATGAGGGATCTCATCCTCAGGTAGAGAGAGGCTCAGACGAGGAAATGGAGGAGGCGGAAGACATTAGGGATGTCTTTCGAGATGCTATTCTTGACGTCCACGTTCGTATAGATGAGGAAGCAATGACGAACGCGGCAAGACATAGTATGTATGAGCAGTGGAACTCCGAGCGAGTATACGAGGATTATAGGCGACGCCAACACGATAGCTGGTTAGTTCATCAGCACCAAATCATGAGCCAGCTATCATATCAGGTACCAAATAACTATGTACCTACTCGACCTGCTCATTTTCCGCCACATAGCCCCGATATCCGACCACCCTTTAACCGGTATGACTATAACCAAGCCTATCAGAACACCTATAACCAACAATGGAACCCACCCGATGAGATGAACTGGAACCCCTATCCAGACTGATTTAGTTCCAATAGGTTATTTTTATGATTTTTATGTTTTTATCTTTTGAGTTTTTCATGTTTAAACTTATGTTATTGGATAAATTTGTGTAATTTTTATTATTTTATTATTATTGTGTACTAATATTTCATATTTAGAATTTGAAAATGGGATATTAAGTCCCATTTCAAATTGCCATGCATGATTATACTTGTATGTATGTATATTGTCGATTGTTCAAAACAGGGTAAAACAGCGCATTTTCAAAGACTGGCATTAAGTTCAGCAAAAGCTACTAATTTTGACGACAAGATAACAAATAAATGTGATGTCACAACAGACGGAATGAACAAATGATGTGCACCATTTATCATTCAGCAAACAAACGCCAATATATTTGGAAACTTTGGTAAAATTTAATCATTTTCACACAAATCACCCTCAATAATTTAAATTGTTACTGATTTCTTGCAAATGAGGGCATTGCAAGATCTTAAGTGTGGGAAGGGGTTAAATTCTTTCGGATTTTAAAATTTTTATCTTAAACACTTGGTTACCATTAAAAATACTAGTAAAGCAGTAGTTGTATTAGAATCTAGTGCTCTCTGATAAAAAAGAACAGCCCTAGTCTTATTTACTGACTACCCAATTCTAGTAAAATTTTTCAAAATTTTCAATTAAATGAATTCAAATCATGTTTATACATATTTATGAACGATAAAACTAGGTTTTAACACCGAAATTATTGTTACCTCGGAAAGGACATAAATTGAGAAACAAACTAAAATGTTAAAATTCATTTAAAATGGAATAGAGGACGATAAAAAGGAAAATAAATGCCAAGTGTGGGAAAATTTACCAAGTTATTTTAAACATATGTCACATATATCTGTAACAAATAACTGAAAATACTTTTGCTTTGAACTAAACTAAACTGTTTTACCCAATGAAAGAAAAGAAGAGATGGATCTACACGATGAATCAATTCCATCATTAAAAGGAAGTAAAGTCTTCCGAAAAAGAAACGCGCTTCTTGATTTAGGTCATGAAGTTGTCGTCCAGACCAGCTGTAGGTTGACGAAAAATCTAGAAAAGTCATCACTAAAATCAGCAGGAAATCCACGAACCTCAGCATTAAACAGGGTCGCCAAATGGTCATATTTATCCTAACCATGAGAAGGATTTATCTCGTACAATGGGGGGGCACCATGCAAATTAGCTGGATAATACTAATGAATCAGATCCCCAGAAAGGATAATCTCCTTAAAGATTAAAAATCAGCTTTTAAGACTGATATTACTCAATCCTAGAGATTGACCTTAAAGATTGAGAATTCAAACTCATGGAATTCAATGATATCTAAACTCGAGCTTGAACGAGAAAATATTTTGATCAAAATTATAAACCGATTTGTTTTCTGAAAACCCTATTTTCAATGCGTTCATTACCATTGAACGTAAAATCCTAGGAATTCACCTGGAATTCATTAGGTCACCGGAACTAAATCGGGTGTCAACCGTAAGAACGATGGTTGCATAGTGGTCAAAGACAGGACCTTGTGCCATACCGAAAAATCATAAGGGTAAGCTTTACTATTGCTCCTACCAAGGATAGTAATTGCGTCCGACACGTTATAGACCATAATTAAAAGCATGTCAGGGGACATTGCCTTAACAGTTGCTTGTTCAACGCTTTCCTTTACAACCGGATGGTAGTTTACCGAAAGGTAATATACGGGACAAGTAAACTGGACGTGTTGCTTTCCAAATACAAGGTTAGCAAGTGGATGACACAAAACCACAAGTTTTGAGCTAAAATTTTCAAATCTGAAACCCACCAAACCCACAAAAATATTTTGCAAACACCGGTAAAGGGTTATTCCGGAAATCTTATCTAGGGTAAAAACTAGATTTAATTTTCAAAAGATCAAATGTTTTTATAAAGATCCAATTTCCTTAATGGATCTAAATTTTTATAGTCATGTGGGACTGTAAACCATATCGTTACTACCATTGTTTATACCGTCGTATAAAAATCACTGATGTACAAAGTGTGAAGAATAAAGAAGTGATTCTAGTATTTCAAGACGATATTGCTTGAGGACAAGCAACGCTCAAGTGTGGGAATATTTGATAATGCTAAAAACGAACATATATTTCATAGCATTATTTCTTAAGAAAGACAAGCTTTTAGTTGCAATTATTCTATTTACAAGTGATATTCGTTTAAATAATAAAAGGTGAAGACAAAAGACAGATTCGACGAATTGAAGACGCAAACGACCAAAAAGCTCAAAAGTACAAAAGACAATCAAAGAGGTTCCAATTATTGATAAGAAACGTCTCGAAATTACAAGAGTACAAGATTCAAAACGCAAAGTACAAAATATAAAATTGTACGCAAGGACGTTCGAAAATCCGGAACCGGGACCGGAGTCAACTCTCAACGCTCGACGAAATGGACTAAAAATTACAAGTCAACTATGCACATAAATATAATATAATATTTAAATAATTCTTATAATTATTTAATATATTATATTATTTATAAAACGTCGGCACAAGGAAACAAGCAACATGTGAGCTCTCCCAGCTGGCCATGCGATCGCATGAACTGGAAGAAGGAAGTCCATGCGATCGCATGGCATGAAAAGTCAGGCCACACCTCCTATAAAAATCGAGCTTTGATGAACCAAAAACATATCCATCTTTCTCTCTTCTCTCATATATACGTAAAATATATATATATAATTTATATTTTAATTTTAATTTTAATTATAATTCTAATAATAAGGGTATGTTAGCGAATGTTGTAAGGGTGTAAGTCGAAATTCTGTCCGTGTAACGCTACGCTATTTTTAATCATTGTAAGTTATGTTCAACCTTTTTATATTAATGTCTCGTAGTTAAGTTATTATTATGCTTATTTAAAACGAAGTAATCATGATGTTGGGCTAATTACTAAAATTGGGTAATTGGGCTTTGTACCATAATTGGGGTTTGGACAAAAGAACGACACTTGTGGAAATTAGACTATGGGCTATTAATGGGCTTTATATTTGTTTAACTAAATGATAGTTTGTTAATGTTAATATAAAGATTTACAATTGGGCGTCCCTGTAAATTACCATATACACTCGATCGGACACGATGGGCGGGGTATTTATATGTACGAATAATCATTCATTTAACTGGACACGGGAATGGATTAATAGCCACTAGAATAATTAAAACAGGGGTGAAATTACATTCAAGGGTAATTGGTGTAATTGTTAACAAAGTAATAAAACCTTGGTTTACACGCAGTCGATAACCTGGTGTATTCACTAAACAAAGTATTAAAACCTTGTTACAATTCGAATCCCCAATTAGTTGGAATATTTAACTTCGGGTATAATAATAATTTGACGAGGACTCTCGCACTTTATATTTATGACTGATGGACTGTTATGGACAAAAACCAGACGGACATATTAAATAATCCAGGACAAAGGACAATTAACCCATGGGGCATAAAACTAAAATTAACACGTCAAACATCATGATTACGGAAGTTTAAATAAGCATAATTCTTTTATTTCATATTTAATTTCCTTTATTTTATATTTAATTGCACTTCTAATTATCGCACTTTTATTTATTGTTATTTAATCGCACTTTTAATTATCGTACTTTTTAATTATCGCAATTTTATTTTATCGCACTTTTATTATTCGCAATTTCATTATCGTTATTTACTTTACTCTTTAAATTAAGTCTTTTATTTATTTAATATTTTACATTAGGTTTTAACTGCTACTAAAGTCTTAAAATCGACAAACCGGTCATTAAACGGTAAAAACCCCCCTTTATAATAATAATATTACTTATATATATATTTGTATTTTTATAAAAAGTAAACTAATATAGCGTTAAGCTTTGTTTAAAGATTTCCCTGTGGAACGAACCGGACTTACTAAAAACTACACTACTGTACGATTAGGAACACTGCCTATAAGTGTTGTAGCAAGGTTTAAGTATATCCATTCTATAAATAAATAAATATCTTGTGTAAAATTGTATCGTATTTAATAGTGTTTTCTGCTAAAATTAATAACTATTTTATATACACCTCGCTTAACATCAGATTCAGATTCAACAAATTCAATTATGGAAAATCTGGAACCTTTAAGTATGGAAGACCGAATGAGAGCTAAACGCACTGGCCAAGGTCACGCAATTACTCATCCAGACATTAATGCGCCAGATTATGAAATCAAAGGACAAATTCTACACATGGTGACTAATCAATGCCAATTTAGTGGTGCGCCGAAGGAAGATCCAAATGAACATCTTCGTACCTTTAATAGGATCTGCACACTATTTAAAATCCGAGAAGTTGAGGATGAACAGATATATCTCATGTTATTTCCCTGGACTTTAAAGGGAGAAGCCAAAGATTGGTTGGAATCGTTACCTGAAGGGGCGATTGATACATGGGACGTTTTAGTTGAAAAATTTCTTAAACAATTCTTTCCGGCATCTAAAGCCGTAAGACTTCAAGGAGAAATTGTTACGTTCACACAGAAATCAAATGAAACTCTATATGAGGCATGGACCAGATTTGGAAAGTTATTGAGAGGATGTCCGCAACATGGTTTAGACACTTGTCAAATAGTACAAATATTCTACCAAGGATGCGACATCACAACAAGGAAAGACATCGATATAGCATCTGGTGGTTCCATTATGAAGAAAACCGAAACTGATGCTTACAAAATTATTGATAACACTGCTTCCCACTCACATGAGTGGCACCAAGAAAAAGATATCGTTAGATCATCTAAAGCAGCTAGAGCCGATTCTAGCCATGACTTAGATTCCATTTCTGCAAAGATATATGCTGTCGAGAGACGAATGGAAAAGATGACCAAAGATATTCACTCAATACGAATTAGTTGTGAGCAATGTGGAGGACCACATTTGACAAAAGATTGTCTCAGTATTGAACTAACAATGGAACAAAGAGAGAATATTTAATACATAAACCAAAGGCCTGGAAATAATTATCAGAATAATTATCAACCGCCAAGACCGATTTACAACCAAAACCAGAATTATAACCGAAATGTTCCATACAACAACCAACAAGGTCCTAGCAATCAACAAGTATCTAATAATACTTACAACCAGCAAAGACCTAATTTTCAAAACAAACCACCACAAACCGATGATAAAAAGTCGAATTTAGAAGATATGATGTCGAAGCTAGTTGAATCTCAAACGCAGTTTTTCACATCTCAGAAACAAACGAATGAACAAAATGCTCAAGCATTTAGAAATCAACAAGCTTCTATTCAAAATCTGGAACAAGAAGTAAGTAACCTAGCAAGGTTAATAGGTGAAAGAAAATCGGGAAGTCTACCTAGTGATACAAATGCTAACCTCCGGAATGAAACAGCTAAAACTATTACCACAAGAAGTGGTATTACACTTAAACCACCTGAAATACCTGTAATTTCTGATGAAGCTATTCCTACTCCACAAGAACCACAATCTGAACAAGATAAGGAAAAAGAACCGGTAGTTGAAAAGGTTAATGAAGATAACACAGTTAAGGCAAAACCTTATGTTAAACCATACCAGCCACCACTTCCTTACCCGAGTAAAATGAGAAAAGAGAGACTTGAAGCCGAGCAATCCAAATTCTTGGATATGTTTAAACAGATAAATGTAAATCTTCCTTTCATTGATGTAATTTCAGGAATGCCTAGATATGCTAAATATCTGAAAGATCTAATCTCGAATAGAAAGAAAATGGAAGATCTCTCGGCTGTTACTATGAATGCTAATTATTCAGCAGTGCTGTTGAA
Organism: Rutidosis leptorrhynchoides; assembly: GCF_046630445.1. Classification (NCBI taxonomy): domain Eukaryota; kingdom Viridiplantae; phylum Streptophyta; class Magnoliopsida; order Asterales; family Asteraceae; genus Rutidosis; species Rutidosis leptorrhynchoides. The sequence continues at coordinate 529,992,724 of NC_092333.1, read as the reverse complement.
TAAGATACCAGAAAAACTATCAGATCCAGGAAGTTTTACAATTCCATGTTTTCTGGGTAGTCTTAGTTCAATAGAAGCATTGGCAGATTTAGGTGCTAGTATAAATTTAATGCCGTATTCACTATACACTAAACTAGACCTTGGAGAATTGAAACCAACACGAATAAGCATACAACTAGCCGATAGATCAGTAAAATATCCTAGAGGGATAATGGAGAACATGCTAGTTAAAGTTGGTACTTTAGTATTTCCAGTAGATTTTGTTGTTCTGGACATGGAAGAAGATTCTCAAGTCCCTCTCATATTAGGAAGACCATTCTTAAACACGGCTAAAGCAATGATAGACGTGTTCGGTAAGAAACTGACCCTAAGTATAGAGGACGAGAGTGTTACCTTTTCAGTTGATAGAGCAATGCAACAACCGCAATCTGCAGATGATACATGTTATTATATTCAAACTATAGAATCACATGCAGAATTGTTAGAAGAATTTCCAGAATTACAAGGAATAGGAGAATGTTCTTTAGGAGAAGGAACTGAACCAATTGATGAAACTGAAATGTTAGCTACACTTATGGCTAATGGATATGAACCAACAACAGAAGAAATTCAAATGCTAAAAGAAAAAGACAGATATCGATACAAATCATCGATAGAAGAACCACCGAAATTAGAGTTAACGCCACTTCCAAAATATTTGGAATACGCTTATTTACATGGTGAATCTGAATTACCTGTAATAATATCGTCTTCTCTTACTGAAAATGAAAAATCTCGACTCATTTCTGTGCTAAAAGCTCATAAACCAGCCATTGCATGGAAGATTCATGATATTAAAGGAATAAGTCCTTCGTATTGCACACATAAAATCCTTATGGAAGAAGGTCATAAAACGTATGTGCAACGCCAACGAAGACTAAATCCTAATATGCAAGATGTTGTTAAAAAGAAATTATTAAACTGCTTGATGCAGGTTTAATTTATCCAATCTCTAATAGTCCATGGGTAAGCCCAGTTCAATGCGTGCCTAAGAAGGGTGGCATGACTGTTATCACAAATGAGAAAAATGAGCTTATTCCTACTAGAACTGTAACAGGATGGCGTGTATGTATTGATTATAGAAAATTAAATGACGCCACCAGAAAAGATCACTTTCCCTTACCTTTCATTGATCAAATGTTGGAAAGATTAGCCGAAAATAGTTACTATTGTTTTCTTGATGGTTTTTCCGGATATTTTCAAATTCCAATAGCACCCGAAGACCAAGAAAAAACCACGTTCACGTGCCCTTATGGTACTTTTGCTTACAAACGCATGCCATTTGGACTTTGCAACGCCCCTGCAACCTTTCAAAGGTGCATGATGGCGATTTTTCACGACATGATAGAAGAATGCATGGAAGTTTTCATGGATGACTTTTCAGTCTTCGGTGATACTTTTGAATCATGTTTAGTTAATCTTGAACGAATGCTTATTAGATGCGAACAATCAAATCTAGTACTTAATTGGGAGAAATGCCATTTCATGGTTAAAGAAGGCATCGTTCTTGGTCATAAAATTTCAAAGGAAGGAATTGAAGTGGATAGAGTTAAAGTAGATGTAATCGCTAAACTTCCACATCCCATCAATGTTAGAGGAGTTAGGAGTTTTCTAGGGCATGCCGGATTTTACCGACGTTTTATAAAAGATTTTTCTAAAATTGCCACTCCTATGAATAAACTCCTAGAAAAGGATGCTCCATTCATCTTTTCAGATGAATGCATCAAATCTTTTAATATTCTTAAAGAAAAACTCACTAATGCGCCGATTATGATAACTCCAAATTGGAATCTACCATTTGAACTAATGTTCGATGCAAGTGATTTTGCAATGGGAGCCGTTTTAGGACAAAGGATTGAAAAACGATTTCAACCTATTTATTATGCTAGTAAGACGTTACAAGGAGCACAAACAAATTACACAACTACTAAAAAAGAACTCCTTGCTATTGTCTTTGCTTTTGACAAATTTCGTTCATATCTCGTTCTAGCTAAAACGGTGGTCTATACTGACCATTCTGCTCTTAGATACCTATTTTCGAAACAAGATGCTAAACCAAGATTAATCCGTTGGATCTTACTCTTACAAGAGTTTGATATTGAAACCGGAGATAAAAAGGGAGCAGAAAATCTCGCCGCTGATCATCTTTCTCGTCTTGAAAATCCTGAATTAGAAGTTCTAAATGAATCGGCCATACAAGACAACTTTCCTGATGAATATCTATTGAAGATAGATTATAATGAAATTTCATGGTTTGCAGACTACTTAGTATGTAGATTCCTTGAAAAAAGGATTGTCATACCAAAAACGAAAGAAATTCTTTAGTGATATAAAACACTATTTCTGGGAAGATCCACATTTGTTTAAAAGTTGTCCAGATGAAATAATACGTCGATGTGTATTCGGAAATGAAGCTAGTAAAATCTTAAACCATTGTCACACATGACCAACAGGAGGGCATTATGGGCCTCAACTCACATTAAGAAAAGTTTATGATGCTGGATTCTATTGGCCTACAATTTACAAAGACGCACACCTTCTTTGCAAATCCTGTAATGCATGTCAAAGGGCCGGAAAAATAAGTCAACGTGATGAAATGCCACAAAATGTCATTCAAGTATGTGAAGTATTTGACATTTGGGGTATTGACTTTATGGGTTCATTTCCAAAATCTCATAATAATCTCTATATTCTCGTAGCCATTGATTATGTATCTAAATGGGCGGAAGCACAAGCTCTCCCAACTAACGATGCACGAGTTGTAGTCAACTTTTTAAAACGTCTTTTTGCAAGGTTTGGAACACCGAAAGCTTTAATAAGTGATCGGGGTACTCATTTTTGTAATAATCAACTTGAGAAAGTTCTTAAAAGATATGGAGTAACTCATAAAATCTCCACTGCTTATCATCCACAGACAAGTGGACAAGTTGAAAATACCAACCGAGCTTTAAAACGTATTCTAGAGAAAACCGTAGGATCAAATCCGAAGGAATGGTCCATTAAATTGAAGGATGCACTCTGGGCTTTTAGAACAGCCTACAAAACTCCAATTGGAACCACACCTTTTAAACTCGTTTACGGAAAAGCATGTCATCTTCCAGTAGAAATTGAACATAAAGCATTTTGGGCTTTGAAGACATGTAATCTTGATTTACATGAAGCTTGACGTCTACGGTTAAGTCAATTAAACGAATTAGAAGAATTGAGACATGAAGCATACGAAAATTCGTTGATCTATAAGGAAAGAACGAAGAAATGGCATGATAAAAGAATCAGAAGTTCAAAAGAATTTAAAGAAGGAGATAGAGTTCTTCTTTTCAATTCACGATTCAAGCTATTTCCTGAAAAATTGAAATCAAGATGGTCTGGACCATTCATAGTCAAAAGAGTTTTTCCATACGGAACAGTAGAATTGATAAATTCAAATGGGATTGAATTTAAGGTTAATGGTCATAGAGTTAAACATTACATAGATAGTCCAATGGAAGTTGACAACGAAGTTAATCACAATTTCGATACCACAGCTAACTAAGTGTGGGGAGAATCAAGTCTTTAAAGGATAATATGTATTTCTGTTAGAGTTAGATTTTCTATTTTCGTGTAGTTCTCGAAAATGAAACCCGAATGGTCTTTCCCTAGCAGACCCTAAAGAACTAGTCTTCTCCCCCCATTCTGAATTTTTATTTTTTTAGGTTTTACGAAATGAAGACTTCCTGTGAATTAAACCATGGTCTAATGCTACACGCTTTGATCACTAAACGTAATAATGACACCCTTCCAAGTGAAATAGTATCATTAATCAGAAGTAAATTGGACGGAGTAAGAAAAGAATCCAGATGCGAAGATAATAAGTTACAATTTGGTAAAGAAAAATCAAAATCCGCAGCGAAAAGAAGAGCACGACACCTTGAAAAATGTCACAAATGCAAAAAATGGTCACACGAAGGTAAATGTTCAAATAATCAAACCTATTCAAACACCGAATTTGTTACTTTATGCAGAGACGGACCGTTCATATGTTTAGAAGAAAAAACGTTAAATGCTCGAGGTTACGCCTATGTAGCCATGGAAAACCAATTAGTCCGACTATCTTATGAGTGGGCTAGAGCATATCACTAAGAAATATATTTCACAGGTAAGTTTGTACAGTTTTCATTTTCATTTTTTATTTTAATTTTTAACCTTTTGATAATAAACGCCGATTTGTTCGCTATAAAGTATTAAATTGGTATTCGATAAAATTAGGTCTTGCGACCGAAATTATTAATATCATACAAAAATTTATTACATCACTGCGAAATTTACCGTTTATTCTTAAGGTATAAATATCTTTAATCAATCAAACCAAAATATTTCAAAAATTCGTCATGAGTTAAATTAGGTTATGAAACCGAAATTACTTTACCGAAAAGAGGGGCGTATATTTTTGATAATATTTGATTGATTAAAGTGGGATAAAAGACCAAAAAGATTTTTAATTTTATTTTTACTTTGTTTTTAAAATTAATATTAAAATAATATTGTAAACTTTTTAAATTAATATATATTTAAAATTGTAAATATTTGAAAAATTAATATTTTTAATATAAATGTATGAAAACAAAAATATAATATAAGTTTGGTGTGAATTTTTAATTTTATGCATTTTTAATTTAAGTTTGGTGTGATTATAAAAACAAAAATTTACTTTATTTCGCTAAGTTAAAAATATAATTTTTAAAATTTGTCGTGAGTTGAAGACTAGGTCGTTGAACCGAAATTGCTTTACCCGAGGGAGGGACGAGAACTTTTATTATCATTATTTTTAATCTTATTGAATTAAAGTATGCCAAAAACATTAAAAAACCCAAAAATCTTTGCTTTTAAAACCGTGCTTTGAATTGACGAATTTTAAAATTTTGTCGAGGGACGGACTAGGACAACGATCCGAAACACCCTCGCTCCTAAAGGAAAACAAGATTTTTAGAATTTAATTAATTAAATGTTTTTTAAAAAAAAGGTATAAGGTTTTATATTAAAAAAAAAAAGCAAACCACCGCGACTCGCGGTGATTTAAACGGCCCCACCACCGCACTCGCGGAGGTCAGAAAACCCAGAAGGGTTAACTGGTCGAACAGACCAGTCCCCTTCACCACCTCACTCATTTTTCACGAAAAACACACACAAATACCTCTCAAATTCGCAATTTTTCACCAATAATCGTCAAATTTGTTGCTAAAATCACAATGAGGAGACTATTATTAAGGAATTACTCAAGGAAATCGGTAAATTTCTACACCTAAACACCATTTAATCCTAATTTTTAGTGTTCTTGAACAATTTCATACATAATTCGATTTTGATGCTTTCTAGTGTAATAATTCTTTAATTGTTTGTGTATTATGCTTGTATAACCTAGATTGATGCTATTTAACATGATTAGAAGCTTTGAACTTCAATTTTTGAGTAATCTAGGGTTTGTGTTCTTGAGCAAAATTAGGGCTTTTTGATATAAACAGGTTATGGCCGAATTTTGTTGTTAGTTTATGCTAAATTGAGTAGTGTAACATGTTTAGGTTGCTAAATGATCAAAACTTTGATCATAAACATGATTTATGAAGATTAAAGTGGACTTTTTGAACCAAAATTGCATGAACTTGATTTAATTGATATGAATGCCATGAGGAACTTGTTTAATTATTATAATGATTATTTTTGACATGTTTTAGAAGTTAAATGCGAAGAAACTTTGTATACATTTTTGTAAAAGTATATTTGTAAAAATGTAGAATTGTTAATATTTTGAAAATGTGTATAGAGTTTAATATGGATTAAACATGTCATTGTAATTGTTTATATTTATGATTTTGCTAAAACTAATGCATATTTGGATGCACAAAAATTGTGTTTGATATATTTTGCAGACTGAAAGGGGTGAATCTTCATCCCAGGCTCGCAATGCTCCTCCGGAAGATGCAAATCAACAGGAAATTAATAACCATTATCGATAAGATATGCCTCACCCAATTGTTTCATATTCAAACATTCATGAGGCAGATTTACATCCGAATTTGAGATTTGATAGATATTGGATAGACTACCCAAAATATCAAAAGAACCTGCACAACCTTGTGTCTAATAATGTTGAGGTACCCAGAGTTATAGATTGGGCACCATTAGAGGTAGTGGAATTGGCCGAGCCAATCAGGGAATTACTTACTCAAAGGTATGGTAATTCTACTTTTAGTGATTGGGTACATTTATTCAACATGCGTAGACCTGTATATAGAGAATGGTGTATAGAGTTATTGTGTACTATTGAAATAAATGATCGGGTAGATACTTTAACCGATCGTAGTTTTATTAGATTTTTATTAGGAGGGGAGATGCGCCATATGTCCTTACTAGACATGGCTCGGGCTTTAAGTATATATACGCCCGAGGAGCTAGCATCTTATGATTGCCAGAGGTTAATAGTTTATGGTAGGAGGGTGGATGAGAATTTTGATACAAATGACGTATGGAGTAGGATGACTAGCCATATTGATATTGATAGAGCTGAATTAAGAGTAATCCATAGGTTTTTAGTCAATTCGATTACACAACGAGGTAAGAATAAGGAAAAGGTAAATGAACAGGATTTGTTTTACCACATGTGTATAAAAGACCCACATAGCGCTATAAGTATACCTTTTTGTGTGGGTTATTATTTATTGACTATGGTTAGGGGTATGAGGCGTGGTAGCATAATAGGAGGTGGTATATTTATTACTTTAATTGCTGAATATCTCGGTGTGGATAGAAGTCGGGGGAGATTATTAATGGCAGAACCAGAACCCCGCGATAGAATAGATTTGCGTGTTTATCATGGTGCTAAGGTCTTAAAGAAACGAAACAATGCGGCAGCACGTTATGATGGCAGGCATCCACAGGTTGAGAGAGATCAACAGCAAGGTCAACCGGGAGGGGGTAATCCAATGACGGAAATGCAAATTTTTATGGCTCGACACGAGTATGAAATGGCTAGACAAAAAGCATTTCAAGATTGGCAGTATCATCAAAGCCAAATCATAAGTCATTGTACACACGTAGGTAGAGACTACATTCCTACCATTATGCCCGAATTTGCTCCTTGGACTATAGAGAGCCGATCACCATATCCTACATATGACCAGGCCCAAGCATTTTACAGCATCTATGGATACGCTTGGGACCCATACTGGAATCATCCTCCTCATCCATAATTTTCTTATTTTATATTTTTGTTTATTTTATTGTAATGTTACTAATTCTTAATTTTCTTATTTCTTATTTCTTATTTTATTATTATAATAACTTTTATAATTTTCTAACTTTATTAGATTTTAATAATTTTTGAATGTGGTGTGAAAACCCAACTTCAAAAATATGTATATATGTGTTTGTAGTTTATCTCATGTACAAAACAGGGTAAAACAGCGCATTTTCAAAGACTGGCATTAAGTTCAGCAAAAGCTATTAATTTTGACGACAAAACGAAAAACAAATGTGATGTACAACAAGACGGAATGAACAAATGATATGCACCATTTATCATTCAGCAAACAAACGCCAATATGTTTGGAAACTTTGGTAAAATTTAATCATTTTTCTACGCTAATCACCCTCAATAATTTAAATTGTTACTGATTTCTTGCAAATGAGGGCATTGCAAGATCTTAAGTGTGGGAAGGGGTTAAATTCTTTCGGATTTTTAAAATTTTTAACTTAAACACTTGGTTACCATTAAAAATACTAGTAACGTAGTAGTTGTATTAGAATCTAGTGCCCTCTGATAACAAAGAACAGCCCTAGTCTTATATACTGACTACCCAATTCTAGTAAAAATTTTCAAAATTTTCAATTAAATGAACTCAAAATCATGTTTATACATATTTATGAACGATAAAACTAGGTGTTAACACCGAAATTATTGTTACCTCGGAAAGGACATAAATTGAGAAACAAACCAAAATGTTAGAATTCATTTAAAATGGAATAGAGGACAATAAAAAGGCAAATAAAAGAAAATAAAAGACAAGTGTGGGAAAATTTACCAAGTTATTTTAAACATATGTCACATATTTTTGTACAAATAACTGAAGATACTTTTGCTTTGGACTAAAATAAAAATTTTTACCCGATTTACTGTAAGAAAGATGGATCTACACGATGAATCAATTCCATCATAAAAAGGAAGTAAAGTCTTTCGAAAAAGAAACGCGCTTCTTGATTTAGGTCATGAAGTTGTCGTCCAGACCAGCTGTAGGTTGACGAAAAATCTAGAAAAGTCATCTCTAAAATCAGTACGAAATCCACGGACCTCAGCATCAAACAGGGTCGCCAAGTGGTCAGACTTATCCTAACCATGAGAGGATCTGTCTCGTAAAATGGGGAGGACGCCGTGCAAATTAGCTTGATAAGACTAATGAATCAGATCCCCAGAAAGGATAATCTCCTTAAAGATCAAAAATCAGCTTTTAAGACTGATATTACTCAATCCTAGAGATTGACCTTAAAGATTGAGAATTACAAACGCATGGAATTCGATGATATCTAAACTCGAGCTTGAACGAGAAAATATTTTGATCAAAATTACAAACCGATTTGTTTTCTGAAAACCCATTTTCAATGCGTTCATTACCATTGAACGTAAAATCCTAGGAATTCACCTGGAATTCATTAGGTCACCTGAACCAAATCAGGTGTCAACCGTAAGAACGGTGGTTGCATAGCATGGTCAAAGACAGGACCTTGTGCCAGACCGAAAAATTATAAGGGTGAGCTTTACTATTGCTCCTACAAAGGATAGTAATTGCGTCCGACACGTTATAGACCATAATTAAAAGCATGTCAGGGGACATTGCCTGAACAGTTGCTTATTCAACGCTTTCCTTTACAACCGGACGGTAGTTTACCGAAAGGTAATATACGGAGCAAGTATACTGGACGTGTTGCTTTCCCAATACAAGGTTAGCAAGTGGGTGACACAAAACCACAAGTTTTGAGCTAAAATTTTCAAATCTAAAACCCACCAAACCCACAAAAACAATTTGCAAACATCGGTGAAGGGTTATTCCGAAAAACTTATCTAGGGTAAAAACTAGATTGAATTTTCAAAAGATCAAATGTTTTCATAAAGATCCAATTTCCTTAATGGATCTAAATTTTCATAAGTCATGTGAGACTGTAAACCACATCGTTACTACCATTGTTTATACCGCCGTAAAGAAATCACTAATGTACAAAGTGTGAAGAATAAAGAAGTGATTCTTGTATATTCAAGACTATATTGCTTGAGGACAAGCAACGCTCAAGTGTGGGAATATTTGATAATGCTAAAAACGAACATATATTTCATAGCATTATTCCTCAAGAAAGACAAGCTTTTAGTTGCAATTGTTCTATTTACAAGTGATTTTCGTTTAAATAATAAAAGGTGAAGACAAAAGACAGATTCGACGAATTGAAGACGCAAACGACCAAAAAGCTAAAAAGTACAAAGTACAATCAAAGAGGTTCCAATTATTGATAAGAAACGTCTCAAAATTAGAAGAGTACAAAACGCGAAACGTAAAGTACAAGATATTAAATTATACGCAAGGACGTTCGAAAATCCGGAACCGGGACCAGAGTCAACTTTCAACGCTCGACGCAACGGACTAAAAATTACAAGTCAACTATGCACATGAATATAATATAATATATAATTAATTCTTAAAATTAATATATATATATATTATATTATATTATATAAACCGTCGGCAAGCTAGGAGCCAAGCTTGTGTGAGCTGGATTCCACAGCTCCGCACTCGCGAAGCTCTGAAGAGCAAAATCCACCGCACTCGCGGAGCCCCGAAAGTCAGAAATCCACCTATAAAAGGCCGAGCATTCGGCCGAATTTTTACACATCTTTTTCCTTCTTCATTCATCAACGTATTATATATATATATTATAATTTTAATTTTAATTTTAATTTTAATTCTAATAATAAGGGTATGTTAGCGAATATTGTAAGGGTGTAAGTCGAAATTCTGTCCGTGTAACGCTACGCTATTTTTAATCATTGTAAGTTATGTTCAACCTTTTTAATTTAATGTCTCGTAGCTAAGTTATTATTATGCTTATTTAAAACGAAGTAATCATGATGTTGGGCTAAAATACTAAAATTGGGTAATTGGGCTTTGTACCATAATTGGGGTTTGGACAAAAGAACGACACTTGTGGAAATTAGATTATGGGCTATTAATGGGCTTTATATTTGTTTAACTAAATGATAGTTTGTTAATTTTAATATAAAGATTTACAATTGGATGTACCTATAAATAACCATATACACTCGATCGGACACGATGGGCGGGATATTTATATGTACGAATAATCGTTCATTTAACCGGACACGGGAATGGATTAATAGTCTATGGAATTATTAAAACATGGGTGAAATTATGTACAAGGACACTTAGCATAATTGATAACAAAGTATTAAAACCTTGGGTTACACGCAGTCGATAACCTGGTGTAATTATTAAACAAAGTATTAAGATCTTGTTACAGTTTAAGTCCCCAATTAGTTGGAATATTTAACTTCGGATATAAGGATAATTTGACGAGGATACTCGCACTTTATATTTATGACTGATGGAATGTTATGGACAAAAACCAGACGGACATATTAAATAATCCAGGACAAAGGACAATTAACCCATGGGAATAAACTAAAATCAACACGTCAAACATCATGATTACGGAAGTTTAAATATACATAATTCCTTTATTTTCATATTTAATTGCACTTCTAATTATCGCACTTTTATTTATTGTCATTGTATTTAATTGCACTTTTAATTATCGCACTTTTTAATTATCGCAATTTTATTTTATCGCACTTTTATTTATTGCAATTTCATTATCGTTATTTACTTTACGCTTTAAATTAAGTCTTTTATTTATTTAATATTTTACATTAGGTTTTAACTGCGACTAAAGTTTTAAAAATCGACAAACCGGTCATCAAACGGTAAAAACCCCCCTTTATAATAATAATATTACTTATATATATTTGTATTTTTATAAATTAAAACTAATATAGCATTAAGCTTTGTTTAAAAGATTCCCTGTGGAACGAACCGGACTTACTAAAAACTACACTACTGTACGATTAGGTACACTGCCTATAAGTGTTGTAGCAAGGTTTATGTATATCCATTCTATAAATAAATAAATATCTTGTGTAAAATTGTATCGTATTTAATAGTATTTCCTAGTAAAAATATAAGCTATTTCATATACGCCTCTACGCACATCAGGTATTCTAGCCCTTACTGTTTTTTATATAATTGTTCAAATATGATCAGATTTAGTTGTTATGTGGTTGCTACACCTGCTGTTGATCTTAAAACATGAAGAAGTTGAAAGAGGTCTTCCATGGATTATATACAGGTACGAAAAGGTTAGGGGTTAAATGGTGATTATTGAGTGCATGAAAGGTGTTCGATGAAATGTCTGAGACAAAAAGAGAACATGGTATGAATTATAAATTGCCTCAGTATCTTTTTAGCCAAATTGTTAATGATTGTCGTGTTGAATTCCTTAATTTGGATTTATCTGGGAAGCTAACTCAAACTGTTTGTGACATAAAAGATGTCTCGGGGGATGGATCTGCTTGACAGTGCTGTGCGTGATTATGATCGCAGACTACAAGCGACAAATTTGAATATTTCATTATGATGAATTTTTTGTAGGTTTAAAACCTTCAAAGTTATGTTTTGAAGGGGGTGATTGAATTTTAAAGTCTTTGCAGGAAGAGAAGAATATCTTAGACCATGAATTGGCTCATACCAAATCTCTACAAACTGTGTTGCTGTTGTGGTGCTAAACGACTGGAAAGACACCGAAAATAAAGTAATGGCTGGATGCCTGGATATGTTGATTGTTTTGTGCAATTACTACGGACTGTGGTCACATATTGTCCGAAGTTAATTTGGTGTGTAAGGTATAATCTATTGTTCCCCAATTAATAATAGCACATTAAACAATGATTTGCTATTGTTCTCTTAAGATTTGAATTTTCTGCATATCTTGCTGTTTTATTAGTGACTGAAAATCGCTGTTCCAAAAAAAAAAAAAAAAAAAACAGTAAGTAGCCTCCTTTCTATTTTCCTTTTATACTTTAAAAGAAAAGTAATACGGGGTATAAGGTAATCGTGTTTCAAAATAATCATTAACGATACACTTTCAATGACTAATTAAATTTTCGGAGTAGAGTGAGTGACAGCTTCTCTCTAGAATTTGATGGGCACAAGCAGCTTTGTGAACGAGGTAAAATGGGCAGAAGCAGGTTTGTGTACGAGGTAAAATGGGCAGAAGCAGGTTTGTAAATTAGGTAAAATGGGTGGGTCTAATCGACAAGTAATTTATTAAATGTAGTGTAATTGATTTGTAAAATGGGCGGGTTCAATAGGCAAGTAAATTATCAAATGGGCAGGAGCAGGTTCGTGGAGAAGTAAAATGGACGGGTCTAATATGGTGAAATGAGTTAACCTTTTAATAAGTCAAACATTAGCTTCTTTACTCTGATGGTGGTCTCAATTAGCTGCAAAGTATGAAGGGGGAATTATATAGCATAAAACAACTGTCTGAGCTATCATACAAGAATTTTACTACTATGTTGCCAAAAAGGTATTCTGCTTCTAACTTATTTTACTTATACGTAAATAAATAAAGTGTAGTAGCGACACAAACTGAAATTCTAATTGTTAAATTACCTAAACCAAATGTGATCATTACTTATATGCTTTTCTCCCCTTGCTTGATCACATCGATAACGAAACAATGGCGCTAAAATTGTTTTTGGAATGGATTAGACTTTAACATATCGTCGGCTGCAGTCAACGCCCATATATTGTCAATTTCAACATGTTTGTTTGGGTCAACATTTCCTGATTTATGGTTTAGGTGGGCGGTTTACGTGACAACTGAAAAAGGTTTAGGTAATAATTTATGGTTCGGACGAAATGGGTCAGGTTGAGTTGACATTAAAAATTATTTTTTTCAGAAACTTAGAACCTTTTTGTAACAATAATTTCAATCTTTATATGCAAAAGTTGAGTATAATCTTCACACCTAAGTTTGGTTGGATATCAAACTACATCATACAATTCTTATGAGCTAAACATTATATTCCAAGTTCACCCTTAGTTTTATATGATATATGCCTTTTGCTTATGGTTGTAATGTAAATTTGTAATGATATACAGGAATATTGATGATAGTACAAGATGATGGAGGAGATAAATGAGCAAACAAAGAATATGAAGTTAATTCATAAAGTGTTGGGCAACATTTATTAGTTCAGTTGTTGATTTTGATGAGGCATGTATTCTAACTTCCTATATCGTAGAAAGTATTGTTATATTTGTTATTTATATCAATCAAATTTTGACTTATAATTTCATGATACAACATAACTGTAATTATACTTGATTATTACCATTTGCGTACAAAATAAAATGGTATATGCTATGGATTAAATATAACCCAAAAAATAATATATGCTATGGATTAAAATAATATGACTGTGCAATTCGATACTTAATTTATCCCTTAAAAAACCCCGCGAATTCGCGGGTTTTAAGCTAGTATAAATAATAATAAAAATAATTAATATAATATTAATATTAAATACTAATATTTATATATTATAAAAGATCGTACAGATCGACACTAAAGTTGATGTCTATATAGAATTAAATATTTCATTCCATGTACAATTTATTTGAATTTTAATTTTAGATATTTAATTCACAGAGTTATTTTAGGAACTTATTATTATTTAATTCAGATTAATTAAGAAAGTGACACGTATTATTATTTAATTTAGTTTAATTGAAAAATTAACACGTATGCAAATTTAATTCAGATTAATTAAGAAATTGACACGTAAAATTAATGTAAAAGAAGATTATATAAATAATAAAATAAAATAATACTCCAATAATAACTTTACGCGCGACTATTAATGTGGCTACAAAAATTGGAACTTTCGTCGAACCAAAACATTGTTGGCAACAAGACATTGAAAGTGCAGCTGTACCCCTCAAACATTCTGTGGGTAAATCCGTCCAATGCAAAACATTTGTTTAGTGTTGTCTCTTTTGATTCATTGTTATCTCACATTCTCGCTCTAGTCTAGTCTTGTTTCTAATCCAAAACAAAATTCGTATTCTTTCATTATTAGATAACTCCTTTGAACTGTTTCTCATGGGTTTTAAGTTAATCGCATGAAATATCTTGGCATCGAAATCAGTAACCGAATTTTGAGTATCCAATGACAGACCAAAAAAAGAAGCCAAAAAGACTTTATCATGTTTGGAAAGGAAGCAATGTAAGATCTTGCCACGCATTTTTAAGTTATTTTTCTATAAATTCCATTGGAATTGGAATTATGCATAGTCTTTTGATATTTTTGAGTCGTTAAATGACTTAGCTGGTTTATTTATGTTTTCTTTTAAGTGTTACTGAAAATAATTTAATTCTATACAAGCTGTAGTTGTATAGGAATATTAGCGGTGATCAAATTTGAGTTCACTTACATTAAGATTCTTTTGAATAAATTCCAATTTTGATCACATATTTTGATTTGGAGTTCTATGAAAGAACAATACTTGTTATGTGTTGGTTTGATGTAAAGTGTGTACACATACTTGTTTATACATCAACTCTATAACATTTTTGTTACTAATTGTTTCTCGTATCATTTGGAACAAAAAGTTAAACAGCATACAATGAACCTTTCTTAATTAAGCTAAGAAAAGTAAGCTGAGAATATGGCAAAACGTTAAAATATATGTCTGTAATCAATTTCTGGTGGACTTGCTAAGTGTCTATGAACGGTCAAACTATTAAGAAAAGGTAGAAGGTCTTTCGTTGTTCGGGCTACCCGAGAGGACGAGTAATCCGACCTCATACTCTGATGTACGCAGCCCAGCAGGATTACTCTCTGACTGTTTCCAACCCCTCGCTGGCCACCGCAAAATATTGGTCCTAAGCAAGATTTGAACCCGAGACCTCTTGCAAGTAACTCAGCTGTTTCCAAACTATTAAGACGGGAGATTTGGTAGGGGTTGTTTATTTTTTGCTTAATGAACTTAACTGACCCAATAGATTATCCGGTAAGTGTTTGAGTGTGAATCGAGTTAAACAAGTCGGAGAAAATGTTTCAAGGGAAGAGGCGCGCCGCTGCCTCTCCTAGGCGCGACGTGGCCTAACGCATAAACAGAGCATCCGATTCGAGAAGCTTCTGTCCTGGAATTTGCCTTGGAGCCGCGACACGGCCCTTTCTGGGCGCGGCGCGGCTATGCCTGACGAGGAAGTTTCCAAAACGCGTTCTCTTGTTCCCAAAGCTATTTCCTTGTTGAGTTTTTGCCTATTTAAGCATCTTATTGTAACTCATACATGTATCCACGAAATTTATCAATAAAAGAACTCTCTTTGGTGGCCGAGGATTAAAGTAATCATTCGTGATTACATATAACCTCGTTAATTTCTCTTGTCTTTATCGTTTTTTGCTAATTTCTTCATATACATCAATTATTTTCATTTATTGTAAGTGGGTTTGATAACCTAGGATTATCTAGTCTTGTTAGGGCTCACGTGCTTTATTCCTAACAAGTGGTATCAAGAGCTTCGGTTCGGTTTCACGGGAACTATGGCGGAAAAGAGTGATGTGAAGATTGATAAGTTTGATGGAAATGATTTTAGCTTTTGGAAGATGCAAATTGAAGATATGCTCTATCAAAAGAAGCTTTACCAATCGTTGAAGGGTGTTAAACCGGAAGAGATGACTCAAGGCGAGTGGGAGTTGTTGGATAGGCAAGCCCTAGGAGTTGTTCGACTTTCTATGGCCAAGAACGTTGTTTACAACAACGTGGGTGAAACCACAACGGCGGGTGTACTTGCGGCTTTATCTAACATGTATGAAAAGCCATCCGCTTGAATAAAGTTTTCTTGATTCGAAAATTGTTGAATGCTAGGATGATGGAGGGTTCCTCGGCGGCGGATCATGTTAACGAATTTAATTCGATTTTAACTCGTTTGAAGTTGGTGAATATTAAATTCGATGATGAGCTTGAGGCGTTGTTTTTGCTATCTTCATTACCCGATAGTTGGGCTGGTACGGTTACGGCGGTTAGTGGTTCATCCGGAACTACTAACTTAACTTTTGAAGGAATCCGGGATTTGATTCTTAGCGAAGGTATTCGTAGGAAAGATTCGAATGGAAGTTTGGGTTCGGCTCTAAGTGTTAGTCGGGGAAGAGCTAGGTCAAGAAGTCCGTCAAGGAGCAAGAACGTGGTGTGTTGGAATTGTCAACAAGTTGGTCACTATAAGTTAAAGTGCCCGAGTCTTAAGTCGGGTGGGAGCGTATCGACTGTGGTGATCGAAGATGCGTTGATGTGTCAAAAAGAGGTTCTTGACGAATCTTGGATTTTAGATTCGGGTGCCTCGTATCATGTTACCCCATACATGAACGAGATATTGAACTTCAATGAATACTCCGGTAAGGTTCGAGTTGCGAATGGGAGTACACTTGAAATTGCGGGTATTGGTGATCTCGTAGTTAGACACTTGAATTATGTTTGGATCTTGAGGAATGTGCGGTTCGTTCCAAAGCTTAAGAGTCGGTTGATTTCGGTTGGGCAATTGGATGACGTTAATTGTCATGTCCTATTTGGAGATCAAAAGTGGGTAGTGTTTAAGGGAGATTATGTGGTTGCTCGCGGGTTTAAAAGGGGAACCATGTATATGGTTGAACTTCCTAAGGAGGAATGGCTAGGTGATTTTGTGGAGGCTCAAAGTCATAGCATGCTAATGCTTTTCGAAATTGTTGAGGGATCTTGTTTGAGTGGGATCTCAAAGGAAGTTGAAGCTAGTGAA
Source organism: Rutidosis leptorrhynchoides (assembly GCF_046630445.1). Lineage (NCBI taxonomy): Eukaryota > Viridiplantae > Streptophyta > Magnoliopsida > Asterales > Asteraceae > Rutidosis > Rutidosis leptorrhynchoides. Next base: position 529,975,753 of record NC_092333.1, on the reverse strand, counting down.
AATTCGGGTCGAATTGGGTACACTAGAGCTTTTGGTACTTCGAGTAGATCTTCTCCAATGGTAACTTTGTTGTGGTCGACCGAGGAAGATGAACAAGAGGTTTTCTTAAGAGTCATGATTGATGATACGTCCGTACAATGGGAGTTGGCTCGGAATGGAAAATCGGGTTTGTCAAAAGACGTGCGCACATATGTGGTCGGTGTTCCAATAGTGAAAGCAAAGGCGGTTATGTGGAAGATCAAGTGTGTGATTGCGTTCTCACACGGCTGTCTTGATGATGTTATCTACATGTTTGATCTACCGGCGGGTTTATTCTTTGTTGGAAAGTTGAATCGGGTGGATGATGTTGTGTACGGGTGGATCGCTTGGGCGATGTGGTTAATTGGGTCGGGTCAGACTTAAACGACCCGTTATCTCATAAACTAAGGAGGTATGTGCCATAGCCAAAGAGAGGTTCTTGTTTTTTCCCAAGCTAGTAACATAAAGATCGAATTATAGCTCAGCGGTAAGTTTTGGTGTCGAAAGACTTCACTTGTTCGAAGGTTATCGAATGAAGTGCGGCGTGATTCGGGTGCAAATTCGGCGGTATTAAAAGGAGGTATAATTAGGAGGTCAAAGTTGTTATTGTGGAATGATGAAGTTGATGATGTTAGGTTAAGATGGATGTTGTTTAACGTCTCTTCGAGTAGGAGATTGTTGGAGTGCGAATCGAGTTAAACAAGTCAAAAAAAATGTTTCAAGGGAAGAGGCGCGACGCGGCCTAACGCATAAACAGAGCATCAGATTCGAGAAGCTTCTGTCCTGAAATTTGCCTTGGAGCCGCGGCGCGGCTATGCCTGACGAGGAAGTTTCCAAAACGCGTTTTCTTGTTCCCCAAGCTATTTCCTTGTTGAGTTTTTGCCTATTTAAGCATCTTATTGTAACTCATACATGTATCCACGAAATTTATCAACAAAAGAACTCTCTTTGGTGGCTGAGGATTAAAGTAATCATTCGTGATTACATATAACCTCGTTAAATTCTCTTGTCTTTATCGTTTTTTTGCTAATTTCTTCATATACGTCAATTATTTTCGTTTATTGTAAGTGGGTTTGGTAACCTAGGGTTATCTAATCTTGTTAGGGCTCACGTGCTTTATTCCTAACAGTAAGAACTTTTCTTGTTTACTGACATTATTGATTAATATTTGGTGAGTAGAAGACTTAACTCTCCAACGCCCTTTTTGTTCTTCTTGTTGAATTCGTTTTCTTTTCGGAAACGTGTTCCGTTTATATAAAGTTATTGTTTTTTCGCCGAAAAAAAAATAAGGCCATACGATATGATAAAACGAGACATGTATATAAGTACAAGAATCATGTCCTTAAAGGAAACCACTTAAAAAAATATTGAGTATGAGACAAACACCTAGTAGTTTATTGCCATATATACGGTTCTAAGTTGCAATTTCATGGTTATAAATGATGTTTCAGAGATTCTTATTTGGAGGAAGATTGATGTTTGGTCCCGATGTCGCATCTTTGTTTCTATCCCTGCTTCTTGTTGCAGGCCCTGCATTAACTTTCTGTGTTAAAGTCTACAACATCATTAATCATAACAAGCAACATGGGGAAGCTTATAATTACTGGTACGGCATCTTATTTGTGGCTGCAGCTCTCACATGTCTGGTAAGTAAATCTAGCATCTTTATTCGTTACTATTAATTTCATGCTTTCAGTTAAACTCGGAGATATACTGATTTAATATATATATAATTACATTATTACGGCGCAGGACATAATATTTCTGTTCATGACATCTAGTAGAGACCCCGGCATAGTACCACGAAATGCAACACCACCTGACCCTGATGAAGACTTAGAAATGAACACGCCTTCGATGGAATGGACCAATGGAAGAACACCTCATTTGAGACTACCAAGAACAAAAGATGTCATAGTCAATGATCATACGGTCAAAGTCAAATATTGTGACACGTGTATGCTATACCGTCCTCCGCGGGCCTCACATTGTTCGGTCTGCAACAACTGTGTTCAGAGATTTGACCACCACTGCCCATGGGTTGGCCAATGCATTGGTCTAGTAAGTCAACTTAGCTCGACAAATTGTCAATTCCCCTGTTTTTGTCAAAGTAACGTGCGTTTGTTTATTGTGTTTGCAGCGTAATTATCGGTACTTCTACTTGTTTATATCAACATCAACCGTTTTGTGTATATACGTGTTCACGTTTTCATGGGTCAACTTATTTCAACAAAAGGTTGTCGTTTTGAAGGCTATGTCGCAAGACATTTTATCAGATTTTCTCATAGTTTACTGCTTCGTTGCAGTTTGGTTTGTGGGAGGCCTAACAGTCTTCCACTTCTATCTTATTTGCACAAACCAGGTATTATCATCCTTCCATATTTATTTTATTGAAATCAAATAATTAAATTCAAACATCCTAATAAAAAACTATCTGCTCATTTAGAATGCTTTTTACCAAAAATATATGTTTTTAAACAGATAAGTTCTTATTTTGTGACAGTAAACAATCTATAGAAAATTTATAAACTCATATAGTTGTGCATATATGCAGACAACATATGAAAATTTCAGATATCGGTATGATAAGAAGGAGAATCCGTATCATAAGGGAGTAAAAAAGAACCTTGTACAAGTATTTTTTTCTAAGATACCTCCTTCACTGAATGATTTTCAAGCGTATGTTTATGAAGACGACAATTTAGTGATAGACACGACAAGTCCAAATCTTGACGATACACCAAAAGAAAAAATTGACATGGAAGCAGGAAATACGCTTGCAGACGCAAGTAGCGTTTCGCTTCCCCAACTTTTAAGGAATTTGAATTATGACGAGCTCGATGAGAGCGTGAGAAGTAAGGTGGAGACAAGAGCACCGGATTATCTCCCATCTCCTTTCCTTTTTGAAACAAACCTTGGAACTCCTGATTTGGCCATGGAAAGAAAGATGTCAGAAAATGGCAATGATGATGAAGCTATAAGTCTTGAAAACAGCATTGTTTATAAAGTATAGAGGTGATGAATCTTTGCATTTTTTAGTTATTCGTATTTTTTCCTCACCGGAGGTTCTTTCGGAAGTAATCTATATGCCCTCGGATATGAATTTCTCTACTATTAAGTGACGAAACGACTTCATTTTATTCCAGAGTAGAATAATAATTGTCTACATCTCATCTCTACATTCGTGAGATTGAGTATTGTTGTTGTTGTTGTGGGTGTGTATATTCTTTCTCAAAGTTGTTATGTTAACTCATAAGTTGGTGTACATTATGAAACTCTTACTTAGTTTCCTGCTTCATAATTATATTACTGTTGAAAATTATGACATATTTCATGTCTTGCAGGTTTGGCATTAAAAGTATTATTTGGCACTTTCAGGCTTCAACTCCGGCTTTTAGTAATTGAATGGCATTTTTGGAAGCTTTCTAAAATTAGTGCAGAGTCATATATTGTTGGAAAATTGGTTAAAATAAAGTGCGTTTCCACTAACTACAAATTAATATATGATAAAATAATACTCCGTACCTATTTAGTGGATGTTGTAATCTTTAAAACGGGCTTTGATGTGTTTAAAACGGATTAAAAAAAGAATAAAATATTGCATCTCCAAGGGGATGGGGAACCCAAGTTATTATAAACTATTTAATTTTTACTATCACGGCCGATGTGGGATACAGCACTACCCAACACGCCCCCTCACATCGAGACGTGCACACATGGGCTCCCAACATCACACATTTGGCTCGTTCGGCTCTGATACCATAATGAGTTTAATAGACTTGAGCTCAATTCAACCCCAAAAGTTAACTCAAGGGGATGGGGAACTCAAGCTATTATAAACTATTTAATTTTTACTACCACGACCGATTTGTGATACAGCACTACCCCACAGTACAAATCTTCTGAAGTGAGATTTGATCTCACAATGCCTTAAAGAAATTTTGGGTGGTATGTGAGGTTTTGACTAAAGCTATGTTAAGAGCTTGTGTGTATTTTACTCCCTTGTCTACGCACGCAATGATGCAAGGGATGCAGTTTCTAGATTTCAGACTAGAAAATTTTCTTGAAATAATGTGTTGTTTAATTCATATTTACCGATGATTTTTGCACTTCAACTTTTGCTCAAGAGATAAGTTTTTTTACCTTTAATAACTCAATATTTGAACATAATTAATCAACCGACCGTGAAACCCCACTCTACTGAAAAAATATAGCCAAGAGATTTTTTGTTCGTAAATTCTAACTTCGCTCAATAAAAATACGTACCGTGCAAAGCATCTTTTTTTTAGCTTTATTTAGCCAGCTTAGAATGCGTTGTTAGATAAAGATTGAATCGAGATATCGCACGTACTCACTCATTTAGTTAGTTCTTAGTCACTCAGTATTCACTCATTTAGTTCTTAGTCACTCATTTAGTTTGTTACGTAACGTACATTAACCACTCACTTTACCACTTAATTATTCTAATCAAATCAAAATATACACCATTTCTATGCACTTTACATTTTATATATTTATTAATTGTTTATATTTCATGTCAACTAAATGATAAAGACATGTTGGGTGATACGTGGGGGCACAGATTGATCTGATCGTTGTCAGCCCACTTAGATCCATGACGCGTATAAACCGCGTTGCTATTGAATTGAATTGAAATCATTAAATCAAATTCCTTGTAATATGCTAATTAAATCTACACCATCTACATAACTTTTTTCGTATTAACAAATACTAGCAACCTTAACTTCCATTCAATAAGATCAATTAAAGAGATTGTTTGGGTATCGATCACTTTAATCCTATATATTAGTATTCACTTTTCATGATTTTTGAAGAGTGAATTTTATTGGTAAAAATAACTGAAATTATAAATTATACTAAATACTACTAATAGATTGAAACAATCTAGTTGATCTATACACGATGTCTATCGATCTAGGGGCGGAGTTTATTAGGGGCGGGAGGGAGCCCTCGCCCCTCCAAAATTTTCAGTAAGTAATGATATCTTGTAGCCCTTTGAATTACGAACGTTTCGCTTTTGAATCAACTAAATCGGAGTCCGTATAAAGAAGATATGTTGAAATTGGTGAAGGCGTGCAGATTTTGTTTTCATCAACAATCTACTTCAAGCTTTCATATTCCTGGCTTTTTACCTTGAAATCAATTTTAAAGCTAAAGTTTAAGAAGTTAACTTAGATAGTGTACAATTAGAGTCGGTATTGTCACCTAAAATGCGTATAAAACATGCAATTTTGTCCACCAAAGTTATTGTTTTTTCTTGCTAAAAGCATAACACACATTAGACAAAATTTGGCCCCTTCAAACACAACGTTCAAGCTCTGCCACTGAATCGATCTACATTTTTACTTCGTGTTAAACATGCCCTAAATAACATTGTGCCCACTCAAAGCATACTTCAACGTCAGTGCGAGAACTTGAACACTTATAGTAAGAGGACCAAAATTTATTTGATAATCGTTACATAAAAATTGGGAGGGCCATGTGCTTAGAAAACAATGAATTTAACCACTAATATGATCACATTATATTATACTATATACTAGATATGGACAATGGGTACCAATCATATCTCGCTACCTACCCAGAAATCACTGTTACACTGTAGCAAAACACTGTTACACTGTAGCAATTACTGTAGCGATGTTACTGTAGCGTTTTTTTTTTCTTTTCGAATCACCATGTTATGAACACTCAAAAATTAACATCGTTAAAAGAGGGAAAATAAATTATAATACACAAAAAATAAATACACAAAAAAAAAATCTAAAAACAATCAGATCTGAAAAAAATAATTGGAAAAATATAATTATAACACAAATTATATTATACTATATACTAAATATGGACATCGGCAACCAATCATGCCCCGCCACCTCAGTAACATTCCTGTTATACTGTAGCACTGTAGCGAACTCACTGTATCATTTTTTTTTTCCCCCAAAATTCCCATCCAATAAAAAACCAACAAACACTCCAAATAAACTGTTAATCCTTCCTCCCCCCCTCTTTTTCCCCTCCTCCGCCTCCCATTCATCTTCTCATATCTACACAGCCTTCCAGAATCTACCCCCAAAAAAAAAACTAGCATCATCGCCCCGTATCATCAAACTTTATCATTCTTTCCCTTTTCTTTTCTTTCTAGCTCTAACAATTCTAAAGACTATTCTCCATTCCTATGGTTTAATTAATTCGATTTATATGTCTGTGTCATATGTTAAATAGTTTCAAGACGCTAACTTAAGGTGAGTATTTCATTTCTTTATTTTGTTTTGTTCCTGTATTTTATAATTAGGTGATGTTCGGTTAAGGGTTTTTAATTTTATTTGTTCAATTACTTGGATTCGGATTGATGGACGATGTATTTATGGTTGTAAGGTTTGTCACTTTTTGAAAATTTGTGAAATTACTTTCAAGTTTTTATAAGTGGTATGTTGTTTGTATCTTCAAAAAGTGAGTAAAGTAGTTCTTTTCAATCAATTTGTAAGTAGAAGCTCTCTTTTATCTATGTTTCTTTATTAGAAAATTTTTGAAGTTACTGTAAGTATTTGCTTATAAAGATATCATTTAGAAGTTAGAACTTAAGATTGTAAGTCTTACTACTCTTGGTGTCAATAGGAAGCCATTGGGCTATTAACATTGTGTGGATTCTGCAAATCAGTAACCACCCAGTTGTTTTGTTATTGTATATTAGGTGAATTTTTTTTTTACCTATCAGTTATTATTTATGAGATAAAAGCACATTTTGAGTAGAGATGGTCAAATTAAGACATGATATAATGGCATCATGAAACATGATACATTTTAAGAAATAAGAATGTGCAATGGGTGTGACTAAGAAATCTATTGTTCTCACTGATAATTTATCTGGTAAATTTTTGTATCTGTACATCTATATGCGTGTATGATTTGAGCTATTTTCTTGTCATCCTCTTTTGCTTCTAAGGATGATATTCGATACTAACGTAAAATAATATTTGTGTGTGTGATTTGAGCTATTTTCATGTCATCCACTTGAACTACTTAAGACAAAATTTGATACCAATGTAAAACTATGTTCGTAATTGTTATGTTAAATTTATCACAAACAGGTATGCTTAAGTTACTTTGTTTACTCTAAAGGGATAGAGACGGTGTTGAAAATGCACTTTTACTCTGAGGGTTGTAGCAAAGATGTTAAGCATTGTATCCTGGAAGGTATTTCTTCAGTATCCTAATTTTAATTCATCACAATTAATTATCTTATGTTATGATGGTTGAACATATGAATTTATTTGGTTATGACATGAGCTGATGTTTCTATTCTAAATATGTATGTTCATGATTAATTTAATACCAATTTTTTATTTAAGGTGATAAAACATGCAATAATGGTTAAGCAGATTTATACTACAATGATCTTGATGTTTTACATCTCAAGTAACAAGTAAGTGCCCCTCTGGTACAATATATATTTTTTGTTATTTAAAAGGATGGTTCTTATTATATAGTCTTATTTATATTTATATAGCATCAATCGACAATCGTATATTGAAGGCCAAAACAATTTCTTGAAATCTGAAATTTTTTTGATTTTGAAAAGTCAAACATGAAGATCTTTTTTATATTCAAGGGTCAAATAGGCAGCATATTGTATTAAAATTTTTATTGAAGAAAATGTGCTGATGTGCTATATGATGTTATGTGTGGGCTTATAGCTTAGTTCAAAACGTCTTATATATTCAAGGGTAAAATGGGTAACAAAATCAAATAAAATTGCTTATGTAGCAAATGGGTGGATTTATTGGAAGTCTCTTAAAATGTATCCTAAAATATACATCCTATAAAATTTATTTAGTTTAAAACTTCAAATATGATATGCTAATTATGTATATAGCTTATGCAATCATAGTTGACAGAGACTAAGAGACATAACAATGGGTTACAGGCTAATAGTTGTGAATGTTAGTTCTACTCCTAAATGTCGTATGCTATTTTGGAAGATTATATCTGACCGATTCTTTTGTAAACTACTAATGTGGCCAGTAGGTTGAATACTACAACCGAACACGAGAATTTGGAAATGGATGATCAAAACATGAATAATTCCATGTTAGTATTTGTATATGTCAGTTGTAACTTTGTTTATTTTGTTGATGGTCTGGCTACTACAACATTATAATGGATCATTGGCATGTGAATGTGGATCATTGTCTAACATCATAGCTGTTTAAAATGTGGATTATTGGCACTTGAATGCGTAAGTATGAGATGGAATGGTATGTGTCATGACCCGTATGAGGAGAAACAGTTGTATATGGTTGCGTAAGTTTTGGAATCCGTTTTAAATGTTTTAATTGTAATCATGGGATTCCGTGTCAGGACTCGGGTATAACTCTATATTTCTCATTTTGGTTTATGCTTGTGGAACTAACATGTAAATCCCAGGACTTTTCAAGATAGCTCAAGGGATACACATTGTGGATCCTAACTCTGTTAAATAGATTTAAACGCGAACACTTAAAGGATCATTGTGATGACCCGGAAATTTTTGATCAAATTTAAACTTAATCTTTATATGATTTCGACAAAATAAGCAAAGTCTGTAATGCTGGGTCTCCATAAATTGTTAATTATTTTCAGATATTCAATTACCCTATGACTGTGCCCGTTGATTCACGAAAATTGTGTGTAAATAAATATGTATATATATATATATATATATAGTAATTTGAATTTATAAAATAATTTAAACATTAAAATGAAATATGTAAAATAAGTTACAAAATAAATATGATGTAATTTAAAATAAATCTATATATAAATATGTATAATTTCTATGTATAATATTTATTATAGGTATATTAAAACATATATAAAATTTATAAACAAAAATGATTCAATAGAAATTATTACATAATATGTTATATGATTAGTAGATATTCCTTAAATAATAAAATTTACTTACAAGTTAAAATATCATTGTTATATTCATATATCATTAGTATTAATTATTGTTAAACATATTATTGTTATTAAAGATGTCATTGTTATTATTATTATTATTATTATTAATATTATCATATTATTATTTTTATCATTTATTATTAGTAAAATTATTATTAATTAGTATTATGAATATTATTAATATATTTATAGATAGCAACTAACAATACTGAATCATAAGAACATATATGTATACAAATTCAGTTGTTACACATCAATTTCAATGTATATTCTTTCTAACTAATGGATAAAAACTCAAGGAGACAGATTACAAAATCTGTTGAATGTCATTTTCTCCCTTTTCATATTTTTATTATATTTCTGTCCTTGAGAAAGATTCTCGTCGACTTCTCAGTGATTATAAACGAATTCAGAGTACATTGAAGTTATTCAAATTCATTTACTGTGTTGTTTTGTTTTTACTTTGATCACCAACCACTTCATCATCGAAACCCCATTAGAACTATCACCATACACCACCACAAATCACCACCGCTACCCTCACTCTCCCTCTCTCTCATCTCTCTCTTAAACGAAACAACCACCACAAATGTACCTACACTGTTTTGCCGCTGTGTGCAGTTGTTCACCCGACCCAAACGTCATTGATCACCAAACAATCACCTCATCCGCCTCTCAAACACCCACATCAGCCGTTCTGCTACTAACCGCCCCTTTTATCACCACTTTCTAAAAATCTATGTTTCAATATCAACCTAGTACGTTATAACAAAGTTGATGATTGACGATGAATGATGATTACGACATAAGGATCAAAGAAACCTGTTGCTGCAGCCTCTAATTCTGCTTCTTCTGTTCGAATACCACAACAAACATCTAAACCCATCAATAACCTTTCCTCTTTATATATGATTCTGTCGACCAAACAGCTATCACAGTTCCACGTCACCATAACCTACGGCTGCTACACTTTTTCTGTTTTGATCAACAACCAAAGTCCACCACCATTTTTTCCTGTCTTCTATTTCAAATTTCTTTTCCTTCTTCACGAACTACTGCTATGTTTTCTCTTGATTCAACGAGAGATTGATGAAGATTATGAGTTACAGCGAAATGATACTATAATAAGATAGATGAGGTTGTGATGGAGGTTTATAAATATAATGATGATAAGGTAATTGTCACAAAAATGATATGATTATTTTGATAGTGGATGAACGTATATAATAGAATGGTAGTGGGGAACCCAAGGATGATGATGATGATTGATAGCAATATGGAAGTTGATTGGCACGTTTTTTTTTCTTTTTCCCACTATTGATGTCAAAGCTAAGTGGTATAAAATACTATTAAATTTTTGCAGGAAATACTATTAAATACGATACAATTTTACACAAGAAATTTATTTATTTATAGAATGGATATACTTAAACCTTGCTACAACACTTATAGGCAGTGTACCTAATCGTACAGTAGTGTAGTTTTTAGTAAGTCCGGTTCGTTCCACAGGGAATCTTTTTTAAACAAAGCTCAACGCTATATTAGTTTACTTTTATAAAAATACAAACATATATATAAGTAATATTATTATTATAAAGGGGGGTTTTTACCGTTTAATGACCGGTTTGTCGATTTTAAAACTTTAGTCGCAGTTAAAACCAAATGTAAAATAATAAATAAATACAAGACTTAATTTTAAGCGTAAAGTAAATAACGATAATGAAATTGCGAATAATAAAAGTGCGATAAAATAAACTTGCGATAATTAAAAAGGACGATAATTAAAAGTGCAATTAAATAACAATAAATAAAAGTGCGATAATTAGAAGTGCAATTAAATATAAAATAAAGGAAATTAAATATGAAATAAAAGAATTATGCTTATTTAAACTTCCGTAATCATGATGTTTGACGTGTTGATTTTAGTTTTATGCCCATGGGTTAATTGTCCTTTGTCTTGGATTATTTAATATGTCCGTCTGGTTTTTGTCCATAACAGTCCATCAGTCATAAATATAAAGTGCGAGTGTCCTCGTCAAATTATTCTTATACCCGAAGTTAAATATTCCAACTAATTGGGGATTTAAACTGTAACAAGATTTTAATACTTTGTTTAATAATTACACCAGGTTGTCGACTGAGTGTAACCCAAGGTTTTAATATTTTGTTATCAATTATACCAAGTGTCCTTTGTACATAATTTCACCCCTGTTTTAATTATTCTAGTGGCTATTAATCCATTCCCGTGTCCGGTTAAATGAACGATTATTCGTACATATAAATACCCCGCCCATCGTGTCCGATTGAGTGTATATGGTAATTTATAGGGACGCCCAATTGTAAATCTTTATATTAACATTAACAAACTATCATTTAGTTAAACAAATATAAAGCCCATTAATAGCTCATAGTCTAATTTCCACAAGTGTCGTTCTTTTGTTCAAACCCCAATTATGGTACAAAGCTCAATTACCCAATTTTAGTAATTAGCCCAACATCATGATTACTTCGTTTTAAATAAGCATAATAATAACTTAGCTACGAGACATTAATATAAAAAGGTTGAACATAACTTACAATGATTAAAAATAGCGTAGCGTTACACGGACAGAATTTCGACTTACACCCTTACAACATTCGCTAACATACCCTTATTATTAGGATTAAAATTAAAATTAAAATATAAATTATATATATATTTTACGTATGAATGAGGAAAAGAAAAAGATGGTTTTTGCGATCAGAATTCGGTTGCTTTTATAGGGATTTTTGAAACTTGGGGCTCCGCGACTCGCGGCCTTTTTGGCCTTCAAACTCCGCGAGTCGCGGAGTTTTCAATTACAGCTCACTCTGGTTTGGAGTCTTTCTTGCCGACGGTTTTTATTATTTATTATAATATATAAATAATTATAAGAATTATTTAAATATTATATTATATTTATGTGCATAGTTGACTTGTAATTTTTAGTCTGTTGCGTCGAGCGTTGAGAGTTGACTCTGGTCCCGGTTCCGGATTTTCGAACGTCCTTGCGTACAATTTTATATTTTGTACTTTGCGTTTTGAATCTTGTACTCTTGTAATTTCGAGACGTTTCTTATCAATAATTGGAACCTCTTTGATTGCCTTTTGTACTTTTGAGCTTTTTGGTCGTTTGCGTCTTCAATTCGTCGAATCTGTCTTTTGTCTTCACCTTTTATTATTTAAACGAATATCACTTGTAAATAGAACAATTGCAACTAAAAGCTTGTCTTTCTTGAGGAATAATGCTATGAAATATATGTTCGTTTTTAGCATTATCATATATTCCCACACTTGAGCGTTGCTTGTCCTCAAGCAATATCGTCTTGAAATACTAGAATCACTTCTTTATTCTTCACACTTTGTACATCAGTGATTTCTATACGGCGGTATAAACAATGGTAGTAACGATATGGTTTACAGTTCCACATGACTATAAAAATTTAGATCCATTAAGGAAATTGGATCTTTATGAAACATTTGATCTTTTGAAAATTAAATCTAGTTTTTACCCTAGATAAGTTTTCCGGAATAACCCTTTACCGGTGTTTGCAAAATATTTTTGTGGGTTTGGTGGGTTTCAGATTTGAAAATTTTAGCTCAAAACTTGCGGTTTTGTGTCACCCACTTGCTAACCTTGTATTTGGAAAGCAACACGTCCAGTTTACTTGTCCCGTATATTACCTTTCGGTAAACTACCGTCCGATTGTAAAGGAAAGCGTTGAACAAGCAACTGTTAAGGCAATGTCCCCTGACATGCTTTTAATTATGGTCTATAACGTGTCGGACGCAATTACTATCCTTGGTAGGAGCAATAGTAAAGCTCACCCTTATGATTTTTCGGTATGGCACAAGGTCCTGTCTTTGACCACTATGCAACCACCGTTCTTACGGTTGACACCCGATTTGGTTCAGGTGACCTAATGAATTTCAGGTGAATTCCTAGGATTTTACGTTCAATGGTAATGAACGCATTGAAAATAGGGTTTTCAGAAAACAAATCGGTTTGTAATTTTGATCAAAATATTTTCTCGTTCAAGCTCGAGTTTAGATATCATTGAATTCCATGAGTTTGTAATTCTCAATCTTTAAGGTCAATCTCAAGGATTGAGTGATATCAGTCTTAAAAGCTGATTTTTTAATTTTTTTAAGGAGATTATCCTTTCTGGGGATCTGATTCATTAGTCTTATCCAGCTAATTTGCATGGTGCCCCCCACATTGTACAAGATAAATCCTTCTCATGGTTAGGATAAATCTGACCACTTGGCGACCCTGTTTAATGCTGAGGTCCGTGGATTTCCTGCTGATTTTAGTGATGACTTTTCTAGATTTTTCGTCAACCTACAGCTAGTCTGGACGACAACTTCATGACCTAAATCAAGAAGCGCATGTCTTTTTCGAAAGACTTTACTTCCTTTTAATGATGGAATTGATTCATCGTGTAGATCCATCTTTTCTTTTCTTTCATCGGGTAAAACAGTTTAGTTTAGTCCAAAGCAAAAGTATTTTCAGTTATTTGTTACAGATATATGTGACATATGTTTAAGATAACTTGGTAAATTTTCCCACACTTGGCTTTTATTTTCCTTTTTATCGTCCTCTATTCCATTTTAAATGAATTTTAACATTTTAGTTTGTTTCTCAATTTATGTCCTTTCCGAGGTAACAATAATTTCGGTGTTAAAACCTAGTTTTATTGTTCATAAATATGTATAAACATGATTTTGAGTTCATTTAATTGAAAATTTTGAAAAATTTTACTAGAATTGGGTAGTTAGTATATAAGACTAGGGCTGTTTTTTTTTTATCAGAGAGCACTAGATTCTAATACAACTACTGCTTTACTAGTATTTTTAATGGTAACCAAGTGTTTAAGATAAAAATTTTAAAATCCGAAAGAATTTAACCCCTTCCCACACTTAAGATCTTGCAATGCCCTCATTTGCAAGAAATCAGCAACAATTTAAATTATTGAGGGTGATTAGTGTGAAAATGATTAAATTTTTACCAAAGTTTCCAAATATATTGGAGTTTGTTTGCTGAATGATAAATGGTGCACATCATTTGTTCATTCCGTCTTGTTGTTATTTCACATATATTTTGCATCTTGTCGTCAAAATTAGTTGCTTTTGCTGAACTTAATGCCAGTCTTTGAAAATGCGTTGTTTTACCCTGTTGTGTACATAAGATAAACTGCAAACATATATACATATTTTTGAAGTTTGGTATATTACCCCACATTCAAAAATTATTAAAATCTAAGAATAAAAGTTAGACAATTATAAAAATGATTACAATATTAACAAAAGTATTAAACGTATCAATCATTACAAATTACAAAATAAATAAAACTAAGTATACTAGGGATGATACTGGTACCAATAGGGGTTCCAGTCATAACCATAGGTGCTATAGAATGCTTCGGCAGGGTTATACGTAGGATACGGTGGTTGCATCTCTATAGACCAGGGAGGGAAGATGGGTTTCGGTGTAGGAATATAGTTTCTACCTATATGTTGGCAATGAGCTATGATTTGGTTCTGATGAACTTGCCAATCTTCAAATGCTCTCTGTCTAGCATTTTCGTACTCCGGTGAAGCTATAAACCTTTGCATTTCTTGCATCTCATTTCCCCCTCCTACATTACCTTGCTGTTGGTTTCTCTCAACCTGTGGATGTCTACCATGGTATGGTACTGCGGCGTTATTTCGCCTTTTCAAAACTTTCGCACCATGGTATACATTTAAACCTATAGTATCGCGGGGTTCTGGTTCTTCTACTAATAATCCCCCCCGACTTATATCCACACCGAGATATTCACCAATCAAAGTAATAAAAATACCACCTCCTATTATGCTATGCGGTCTCATCCCCCGAACCATAGCTGATAAATAATAACCCACACAATACGGTATACTTACAGCGCTTTGTGGGTCTCGAATACACATATGGTAAAACAAATCCTGTTCATTTACCTTTTCCTTATTCTTACCCCTTTGTGTAATCGAATTAGCTAAAAACCTATGAATCACTCTTAATTCGGCTCTATCTATATCCAAATAAGAGTAATTTTCCCCTTTGAAACGGTGATGGCTTGTCATTTGACTCCACACACCGTGTGTATCAAAATTTTCATCTATCTTTCTACCGTTTAGTATCAACCCTCTACAATCGGCAGATGCTAACTCCTCAGGCGTATATATAAGTAAAGCCTGAGCCATGTCTAGTAAAGACATGTGGCGCATCGAACCGCCTAACAAAAATCTAATAAAAGAACGATCGGTTAAACTAGTTACCCGATCATTCAACTCTATACTACATAACAATTCTTCACACCATACTTTATATACAAGTCTACGCATGGTGAATAAACGTACCCAGTCATTAAAAGTAGAATTACCATACCTCTGTACAAGTAATTCCCTAATTGGCCCGGCCAATTCTACAGCTTCTAAGGGTCCCCATTCTATGACCCTCGGTACCTCAACAACCTTAGAATGAAGAGTATGCAAACCCCTTTGGTATTTTGGATAATCTATCCAAAGTCTGTCAAATCTCAGGTTCGGGTGCAACTCTTCCAAGTGCATATCAGAAAATGTCATGACCGGATGAGGTATATCCTGCTTGTAGTAGTTATCCACCTCCTGTTGTTCCGCATTCTCAGCAGGAGCATTGCGAGCTTGGGATGAAGATTCACCCCTTTCAGTCTGCAAAACACATCAAACACAATTTTTGTGCATCCAAATATGCATTAGTGTCAGCAAAATCATCAATCAAAATAATTACAATGACATGATCAATTTATATCAAACTTAAGCTTATTTTCATATTTTCATCAAATCTACACTTTTTCAAATAAGCATATACGAAAATGTTCGCCAAGTTCATAAGCATTCAATTCAAATAACATGTCAAAATAATCATTACTAGCAATTAAACAAGTTTCAAATGGCATTATCTCTCAAAAATCAAGTTCATGAATTTTAGACTTGAAAAAGTCCACTTTAATTCTCAAAATCATGTTTAGGCTCAAAGTTTGGATCATTTAACTACCTAAACATGTTACACTACTTAATTTAGCAACAATTCATGACAAAAATCGGCCATAACCTGTTTATATCAAAAAGTCCCAAATTTGCTCAAGAACACAAACCCTAGATTACTCAAAATTTGAAGTTTAAGGCTTCTAATCATGTTAAACAGCATCAATCTAGGTTATACAAGCATAATACATAAACAATTTAAGCCTAATTACACTAAAAAGCATCAAAATCAAATTGGGGAAAAAATTGCTCAAGAACACCAAATTTCGGATTAAATGGTGTTTAGGTGTAGAAATTTACCGTTTTTCTTGAGTAATTCCTAGATAGCATCCTTCTCAACATGATTTTAGTAAAAGATTTGGCGATTAACGGTTAAAAATTGTGATTTTGGGGGTGTTTTAGGGTGTTTTTTTGGACAGTTTTTCGCAGTATGTTTTTGTTTTGGGTTGGGACTGATCTGTTATGCGTTTATATTTTTTTCTGTATTTTGGTCCCTCCCGCGACTCGCGGTGTTTGGACACTTCAAACTCCGCGAGTCGGGGAGTTTGCTATTTTTTATTTTTTTTTTTATAATCATTAACTTATAAAACAATTAAGTACTTAATTTTAAAATTTTGTTTCCCTTGTTATTTAGGACGAGGTCGTTTCGGATCGATGTCCTAGTCCGTCCCTCGACAAAATTTTAAAATTTGTCTTTTTGTAGCGATTGTTTTAAAAACTAAGATTTTTGGGTTTTTTAATGTTTTTGGCATACTTTAAATCAATAAGATTAAAGATAATGATAATAAAAGTTCTCGTCCCTCCCTCTGGTAAAGCAATTTCGGTTCAAATACCTAGTCTTCAACTTACGACGAATTTTAAAAATTATATTTTTAACTTAATGAGATAAAGTAAATTTTTTGTTTTTAAATTCACACAACTTAAATATAAAATTCAAAATTAATATTAAAAATTCACACCAAACTTAAAATTTAAAATGCATAAAATTAAAAAATTCATATTTTAAAAATTAAAAATTCACACCAAACTTAATTTAAAAATTCATATTATAAATTCACACCAAACTTATATTAATTTTTCAAATATTTACAATTTTAAAAATATTGTTTTTACAAAGTTTACAATATTAATTTAAGATTTAAATATTAATTTTAAAAACATGGTAAAAATAAAATTAAAAATCTTTTTGGCTTTTTATCCCACTTTAATCAATTAAATATTATCAAAAATATGCGCCCCTCTTTTCGGTAAAGTAATTTCGGTTCCAAAACCTAATTTAACTCATGACGAATTTTTGAAATATTTTGGGTTGATTGATTAAAGATATTTATACCTTAAGAATAAACGTTAAATTTTGCAGTGATGTAATAAATTTTTGAATGATATCAATAATTTCGGTCGCCAAACCTAATTTTATTTAATACCAATTTAATACTTTATAGCGAACAAATTAGCGTTTATTATCAAAAGGTTAAAAATAAAATAAAATAAAAACTGTACAGACTTACCTGTGAAATAGATTTCTTAGTTATATGATCTATCCCATTCATAAGATAGTCGGTTTAATTGGTTTTCCATGGCTACATAGGCGTAACCTCGAGCATTCAGTGTCTTTTCTTCTAAACATATGAACGGTCCGTCTCTGCATAAAGTAACAAATTCGGTATTTGAATAGGTTTGATTATTTGAACATTTACCTCCATGTGACCATTTTCCGCATTTGTGACATCGTTCTAGGTGTCGTGCTCTTCTTTTTGCTGCGGATTTTGATTTTCCTTTACCAAATTGTAACTTATTATCTTCGCATCTGGATTCTTTTCTAACTCCGTCCATTCTTTCTCTGATTACTGATACTATTTCACTCGGTAGTATGTCATTATTACGTTTAGTGATCAAAGCGTGTAGCATTAGACCATGGTTTAGTTCACAGGCAGTATTCATTTCGTAAAAACCTAAAAAAAAATAAAAATTCAGAATGGGGGGAGAAGACTAGTTCTTTAGGGTCTGCTAGGGAAAGACCATTCGGGTTCCATTTTCGAGAACTACACGAAAACAGACAATCTAACTCTAACAGAAATACATATTATCCTTTAAAGACTTGATTCTCCCCACACTTAGTTAGCTGTGGTGTCGAAATTGTGATTAACTTCGTTGTCGACTTCCATCGGACCATGTATGTAATGTTTAACTCTGTGACCATTAACTTTAAATTCAATCCCATTTGAATTTATTAATTCTATCGTTCCGTATGGAAAAACTCTTTTGACTATGAATGGTCCAGACCATCTTGATTTCAATTTTCCAGGAAATAGCTTGAATCGTGAATTGAAAAGAAGAACTCTGTCTCCTTCTTTAAATTCTTTTGAACTTATGATTCTTTTATCATGCCATTTCTTCGTTCTTTCTTTATAGATTAACGAATTATCGTATGCTTCATGTCTTAATTCTTCTAATTCGTTTAGTTGACTTAATCGTAGACGTCCAGCTTCATGTATATCAAGATTACATGTCTTCAAAGCCCAAAACGCTTTGTGTTCAATTTCTACTGGAAGATGACATGCTTTTCCATAAACAAGTCTAAAAGGTGTGGTTCCAATTGGAGTTTTGTAGGCTGTTCTAAAAGCCCAGAGTGCATCCTCCAATTTAATGGACCATTCCTTCGGATTTGTTCCTACGGTTTTCTCTAGAATACGTTTTAAAGCTCGGTTGGTATTTTCAACTTGTCCACTTGTTTGTGGATGATATGCGGTGGAGATTTTATGAGTTACTCCATATCTTTTAAGAACTTTCTCAAGTTGATTATTACAGAAATGAGTACCCCGATCACTTATTAAAGCTTTCGGTGTTCCAAACCTTGCAAAAAGACGTTTTAAAAAATTGACTACAACTCGTGCATCGTTAGTTGGGAGAGCTTGTGCTTCCACCCATTTAGATACATAATCAATGGCTACGAGAATATAGAGATTATTATGAGATTTTGGAAATGGACCCATAAAGTCAATACCCCAAATGTCAAATACTTCACATACTTGGATGACATTTTGTGGCATTTCATCACGTTGACTTATTTTTCCGGCTCTTTGACAAGCATCACAGGATTTGCAAAGAAGGTGTGCGTCTTTGTAAATTGTAGGCCAATAGAATCCAGCATCATAAACTTTTCTTGCTGTTAGTTGAGGCCCATAATGCCCTCCTGTTGGTCCTGTGTGACAATGGTTTAATATTTTACTAGCTTCATCTCCAAATACACATCGGCGTATTATTCCATCGGGACAACTTTTAAACAGATGTGGATCTTCCCAAAAATAGTGTTTTATATCACTGAAGAATTTCTTTCGTCTTTGGTACGATAATCCTTTTTCAAGGAATCCACAAACTAAGTAGTTTGCATAGTCTGCAAACCATGGGATTTCTTTATAATCTATCTTCAATAGATATTCATCAGGAAAGTTGTCTTGTATGGCCGATTCATTTAGAACTTCTAATTCGGGATTTTCAAGACGAGAAAGATGATCAGCGGCGAGATTTTCTGCTCCTCTTTTATCTCGGATTTCAATATCAAACTCTTGTAAGAGTAAGATCCAACGGATTAATCTTGGTTTAGCATCTTGTTTTGAAAATAGGTATCTAAGAGCAGAATGGTCGGTATAGACCACCGTTTTTGCTAGAACGAGATATGATCGAAATTTGTCAAAAGCAAAGACAATAGCAAGGAGTTCTTTTTCAGTAGTTGTATAGTTTGTTTGTGCTCCTTGTAACGTCTTACTAGCATAATATATAGGTTGAAATCGTTTTTCAATCCTTTGTCCTAAAACGGCTCCCATTGCAAAATCAATTGCATCGCACATTAGTTCAAATGGTAGATTCCAATTTGGTGTTATCATGATCGGTGCATTAGTGAGTTTTTCTTTAAGAATATTAAAAGATTTGATACACTCATCTGAAAAGATGAATGGAGCATCCTTTTCTAGGAGTTTATTCATAGGAGTGGCAATTTTAGAAAAATCTTTTATGAAACGTCGGTAAAAACCGGCATGCCCTAGAAAACTCCTAACTCCTCTAACATTGGTGGGATGTGGAAGTTTAGCAATTATATCTACTTTAGCTCTATCCACTTCAATTCTTTCTTTTGAAATTTTATGTCCAAGAACGATGCCTTCTTTAACCATGAAATGGCATTTCTCCCAATTAAGTACTCGATTTGATTGTTCGCATCTAAGAAGCATTCGTTCCAGATTAACTAGACATGATTCAAATGTATCACCGAAGACTGAAAAGTCATCCATGAAAACTTCCATGCATTCTTCTATCATGTCGTGAAAAATCACCATCATACACCTTTGAAAGGTTGCAGGGGCGTTGCAAAGTCCAAATGGCATGCGTTTGTAAGCAAAAGTACCATAAGGGCACGTGAATGTGGTTTTCTCTTGGTCCTCGGGTGCTATTGGAATTTGAAAATATCCGGAAAATCCATCTAGAAAACAATAGTAACTATTTCCGGCTAATCTTTCCAACATTTGATCTATGAAAGGTAAGGGAAAGTGATCTTTTCTGGTGGCGTCATTTAATTTTCTATAATCAATACACACACGCCATCCTGTTACAGTCCTAGTAGGAATAAGCTCATTTTTCTCATTTGTAATGACAGTCATGCCACCCTTCTTAGGCACGCATTGAACTGGGCTTACCCATGGACTATCAGAAATTGGATAAATTAAACCTGCATCTAGCAGTTTAATAATCTCTTTCTTAACTACATCTTGCATATTAGGATTTAGTCTTCGTTGGCGTTGCACATACGTTTTATGACCTTCTTCCATAAGGATTTTATGTGTGCAATACGAAGGACTTATTCCTTTAATATCATGAATCTTCCATGCAATGGCTGGTTTATGAGCTTTCAACACAGAAATGAGTTGTGATTTCTCATTTTCAGTAAGAGAAGACGATATTATTACAGGTAATTCAGATTCACCATGTAAATAAGCGTATTCCAAATGGTTTGGAAGTGGCTTTAACTCTAATTTCGGAGGTTCTTCTATCGATGATTTGTATCGATATCTGTCTTCTTCTTTTAGCATTTGAATTTCTTCTGTTGTTGGTTCATATCCATTAGCTATTAGTGTAGCTAACATTTCAACTTCATCAATTGGTTCATTACCTTCTCCTAAAGAACATTCTCCTGTTCCTTGTAATTCTGGAAATTCTTCTAATAATTCTGCATGTGCATCTATAGTTTGAATATAATAACATGTATCATCTGCAGATTGTGGTTGTTGCATTGCTCTATCAACTGAAAAGGTAACACTCTCATCTTCTATACTTAGGGTCAATTTCTTACCAAACACGTCTATCATTGCTTTAGCCGTGTTTAAGAATGGTCTTCCTAATATGAGAGGAACTTGAGAATCTTCTTCCATGTCCAGAACAACAAAATCTACTGGAAATACTAAAGTACCAACTTTAACTAGCATGTTCTCCATTATCCCTCTAGGATATTTTATTGATCTATCGGCTAGTTGTATGCTTATTCTGGTTGGTTTCAATTCTCCAAGGTCTAGTTTAGTGTATAGTGAATACGGCATTAGATTTATACTAGCACCTAAGTCTGCCAATGCTTCTATTGAACTAAGACTACCCAGAAAACATGGAATTGTGAAACTTCCTGGATCAGATAGTTTTTCTGGTATCTTATTCAACAGCACTGCTGAACAATTAGCATTCATAGTAACAGCCGAGAGTTCTTCCATTTTCTTTCTATTTGAAATTAGATCTTTCAAGAATTTAGCATATCTAGGCATTCCTGAAATCACATCAATGAAAGGAAGATTTACATTTATCTGTTTAAACATATCCAAGAATTTGGATTGCTCGGCTTCAAGTTTCTCTTTCTTCATTTTACTCGGGTAAGGAAGTGGTGGTTGGTATGGTTTAACATAAGGTTTAGCCTTAACTGTGTTATCTTCATTAACCTTTTCAACTACCGGTTCTTCTTCCTTATCTTGATTAGGTTGTGGTTCTTGTGGAGTAGGAATAGCTTCATCAGAAGTTACAGGTATTTCAGGTGGTTTAAGTGTTGTACCACTTCTTGTGGTAATGGCTTTAGCTGTTTCATTCCGGGGGTTAGCATTTGTATCACTAGGTAGACTTCCCGATTTTCTTTCACCTATTAACCTTGCTAGGTTACTCACTTCTTGTTCCAGATTTTGAATAGAAGCTTGTTGATTTCTAAATGCTTGAGCATTTTGTTCATTAGTTTGTTTTTGAGATGTGAAAAACTGCGTTTGAGTTTCAACTAGCTTCGTCATCATATCTTCTAAATTCGGCTTTTTATCATCGGTTTGTTGTGGTGGTTTGTTTTGAAAATTAGGTCTTTGCTGATTGTAAGTATTATTGGATACTTGTTGATTGCTAGGACCTTGTTGGTTGTTGTATGGAATATTTCTGTTATAATTCTGGTTTTGATTGTAAATTGGTCTTGGCGATTGATAATTATTCTGATAATTATTTCCAGGCCTTTGGTTTATGTATGAAATATTCTCTCTTTGTTCCATTGTTAATTCAATACTGAGACAATCTTTTGTCAAATGTGGTCCTCCACACTGCTCACAACTAATTCGTATTGAGTGAATATCTTTAGTCATCTTTTCCATTCGTCTCTCCACAGCATCTATCTTTGCGGAAATGGAATCTAAGTCATGGCTAGAATCGGCTCTAGCTGCTTTAGATGATCTAACGATGTCTTTTTCTTGGTGCCACTCATGTGAGTGGGAAGCAGTGTTATCAATAATTTTGTAAGCATCAGTTTCGGTTTTCTTCATAATAGAACCACCAGCTGCTATATCTATGTCTTTCCTTGTAGTGATGTCGCATCCTTGGTAGAATATTTGCACTATTTGACAGGTGTCTAAACCATGTTGCGGACATCCTCTTAACAATTTTCCATATCTAGTCCATGCCTCATATAGAGTTTCATTCGGTTTCTGTGTGAACGTAACAATTTCTGCTTGAAGTCTTACGGCTTTAGATGCCGGAAAGAATTGTTTAAGAAATTTTTCAACTAAAACGTCCCATGTATCGATCGCCCCTTCAGGTAACGATTCCAACCAATCTTTGGCTTCTCCCTTTAAAGTCCAGGGAAATAACATGAGATATATCTGTTCATCCTCCACTTCTCGGATTTTAAATAGTGTGCAGATCCTATTAAAGGTACGTAGATGTTCATTTGGATCTTCCTTCGGTGCACCACTAAATTGGCATTGATTAGTCACCATGTGTAGAATTTGTCCTTTGATTTCATAATCTGGCGCAATAATGTCTGGATGAGTAATTGCGTGACCTTGGCCAGTGCGTTTAGCTCTCATTCGGTCTTCCATACTTAAAGGTTCCAGATTCTCCATAATTGAATTTGTTGAATCGGAATCACTAGAGGATTCTGATTTAATGGTTCGTTCCTCAACAATCTCTGTTTGAATGATTGGTGGTTCCGGAGGAAAGTTTAATGGTTCAGGATCTACGAACCGTTCCTGAATATTCTCCGGATTCTCAATTGTGAGGTCGGGTTCAAAAAATGGATTATCGGAAATTTGAACTGAAGTACTTGGTCGACTGGATGACGATTCTAAAGAGAAATCAACGGCAGTAATATTTGCTAAATGTCTTGATCTAGTTACAGGTGGTGAACGTACAAAAGGTGGTGAACGTCTTGCTCGGTGCATTCACTGAATATCCTATTAGTTTTAAAAAGGAAAGAAAAATTATAATAAGTTATCTAATTAATAGACTTTTCTGATTTTGCCCACGTTTTGAATAGCCAAAAGATGCAGCAGAGGGGCAGGATTCGTTTGGTCTCAATATAATTGAGGACTGTTTGGCTCCAATAACTCGGTCCACGTACAAATCCAACTATTACTACGAACCAGAAAATTTTGATGTCTATTAATTTAACCACTTAAAATAAATTTTCGTAATTTTAAGAAATTTAGATAAGAAGTAGAATAAAAATCTATGTCCTAAAACTAGAATAGCGAGAAATAAGAAAGAAAAAGAGTTCGTCGAAAAAGGTCGAAAAAGAAAAATGGTTGAAAAATAAAAGGTGACGGAAAAATAAAAGAAATTTATAAAACTTAAAAATACTTGACTAACCTAACCTTATTACTACAACTAACTTAAAATTATAATCGCAAATTGAGATTACTAATTGGAATGATAATTGATACATAGGTAAAAGGTGTCTAAAAATATTAAAGCTTACAGGAAAAACTAAATCCCAAATGGAAATAACTTAAAAAGGTACTAAAACTTAAAAAGGTGTCGCAAAATTCTAAAGTACCTAAATCTTAGTCTAAAGAAAAAGCACTTAAGGAAGTCTACGGCAAAGCCTAAAAATCTAGAAGTAAAAATAACTATGGTAAAAACTAAGTTTAAAACTAAATATGAGCTAAAAATACAAATATTACGCTAAAACGATTAAAAAGGGACAAAATATAAAAATATACAAAAAGTTGTAAAAATTACAATTTTTATAAAAATATTATTTTTATATTATTTATTTTATTAAAACTATTAATTTTATAATTTAATTAAACTAAATTAACTAAAATATAAAATAAATAAAAAGTAAAACTAAAAATAAAACTAATTATAATAATAATAAAAACTAGGGTTAATAATAATAATAATAATAATCACCCGTAATTAATGCTAATTTAGGGTTCTGTCGCCAGTCAGAAAAGCTCCGCGAGTCGCGGTAATCCAAGCAACAAAGCTCCGCGAGTCGCGGGGTTCAGAAATTCAATTGACAGCTTATTTAAAAATCGACGCGTTTTTATTTTTTTATTTTTTTTTTATATTAGCGTTGCGCTTCCGGCTTTTAAAAGGTTCCCCGGCAGCGGCGCCAAAAAATACTTGATGTGGTAGCGGAGGGGTATAAAATACTATTAAATTTTAGCAGGAAATACTATTAAATACGATACAATTTTACACAAGATATTTATTTATTTAGAAAATGGATATACTTAAACCTTGCTACAACACTTATAGGCAGTGTACCTAATCGTACAGTAGTGTAGTTTTTAGTAAGTCCGGTTCGTTCCACAGGGAATCTTTTTAAACAAAGCTTAACGCTATATTAGTTTACTTTTATAAAAATACAAATATATATATAAGTAATATTATTATTATAAAGGGGGGTTTTTACCGTTTAATGACCGGTTTGTCGATTTTAAAACTTTAGTCGCAGTTAAAACCAAATGTAAAATAATAAATACAAGACTTAATTTAAAGCGTAAAGTAAATAACGATAATGAAATTGCGAATAATAAAAGTGCGATAAAATAAACTTGCGATAATTAAAAAATACAATAATTAAAAGTGCAATTAAATACAATAACAATAAAAATGCGATAATTAGAAGTGCAATTAAATATAAAATAAAGGAAATTAAATATGAAATAAAAGAATTATGCTTATTTAAACTTCCGTAATCATGATGTTTGACGTGTTGATTTTAGTTTTATGCCCATGGGTTAATTGTCCTTTGTCCTGGATTATTTAATATGTCCATACGGATTTGTCCATAATAGTCCATCAGTCATAAATATAAAGAGCGAAAGCCTTCGTCAAATTATTCTTATTCCCGAAGTCAAATATTCCAACTAATTGGGGATTCGAATTGTAACAAGGTTTTAATACTTTGTTTAATGAATACACCAGGTTATCGACTGCGTGTAAACCAAGGTTTTACTACTTTATTAACAATTACACCAATTACCCTTGAATGTAATCCACCCCTGTTTTAATGAGTCCATTGACTATTAATCCATCCCCGTGTCCGGTCAAATGAACAATAATTCGTACTTATAAATATCCCGCTCATCGTGTCCGATTAAGCGTATGTGGTTATATATAAATACGTCAAATTATAAGTTTATATATTAAATTAACAAGGTATTGTTTAGTTAATATAAAACCCATTAATAGCCCATAGTCTAATTTCCACAAGTGTCGTTCTTTTATCCAAACCCCAATTATGGTACAAAGCCCAATTACCCAATTTTTAGTAATTAGCCCAACATCATGATTACTTCGGATTAAATAAGCATAATAATAACTTAGCTACGAGACATTAATATAAAAAGGTTGAACATAACTTACAATGATTAAAAATAGCGTAGCGTTACACGGACAGAATTTCGACTTACACCCTTACAACATTCGCTAACATACCCTTATTATTAGGATTAAAATTAAAATTAAAATTAAAATATAAATTATATATATATATATATATATATTTTACATATATAGATGGAGAGATGGATATATGATGGATATAAAATGCTCAGAATTCGGTTGCTTTTATAGGGAGTTTTAAATTTTGGGGCTCCGCGACTCGCGGCCCTTTTGGCCTTCAAACTCCGCGAGTCGCGGAGTTTGAAATTACAGCTCACAACTTTTGGAGTCTTTCTTGCCGACGGATTTTATATATAAATATAAAATATAAATAATTAATATAATTATTTATATATTATATTATATTCTTGTGCATAGTAGACTTGTAATTTTTAGTCCGTTGCGTCGAGCGTTGAGAGGTGACTCTGGTCCCGGTTCCGGATTTTCGAACGTCCTTGCGTACAATTTAATATCTTGTACTTTGCGTTTTGAATCTTGTACTCTTGTAATTTCGAGACGTTTCTTATCAATAATTGGAACCTCTTTGATTGTCTTTTGTACTTTTGAGCTTTTTGGTCGTTTGCGTCTTCAATTCGTCGAATCTGTCTTTTGTCTTCACCTTTTATTTTTTAAACGAATATCACTTGTAAATAGAACAATTGCAACTAAAAGCTTGTCTTTCTTGAGGAATAATGCTATGAAATATATGTTCGTTTTTAGCACTATCAATCATGTCCGAAGGAGGATCCCGGAATGATGGGGATATTCTTATATGCATATTGTGAATGTCGGTTACCAGGTGTTCAATCCATATGAATGATATTTTTGTCTCTATGCATGGGACGTATGTTTATGAAAAATGGAAATATGAAATCTTGTGGTCTATTAAAATGATGGAAATGATTATTTATGTTAAACTAATGAACTCACCAACCTTTTGGTTGACACTTGAAAGCATGTTTATTCTCAGGTATGAAAGAAATCTTCCGCTGTGCAATTGCTCATTTTAAAGATATTACTTGGAGTCATTCATGACATATTTCAAAAGACGTTGCATTCGAGTCGTTGAGTTCATCAAGATTATTATTAAGTCAATTATAGTTAGATATTATAAAATGGTATGCATGCCGTCCACTTTCGATGTAATGAAATGTTGTCTTTTCAAAAACGAATGCAATGTTTGTAAAATGTATCATATAGAGGTCAAGTACCTCGCGATGTAATCAACTGTTGTGAATAGTTTATAATCGATATGGACTTCATCCGAATGGATTAGGACGGGTCTTCACAGTTGGTATCAGAGAGGGGGTCTTAGTGAACCAGGTCTGCATTAGTGTGTCTAACTGATAAGTCGATAGGATGCATTAGTGAGTCTGGACTTCGACCGTGTTTGCATGTCAAAAGTTTTGCTTATCATTTCTAGTCGGAAATCATCTGCTTATCATCTTTAGGAAATTACCTGTTTATCATTCTTAGTCTAGACATCTCTTACTGCCTCTATTGCATAGACAGTGTATAGATAAATTCTTATCTTAGCGTATCTGTTATTGTTACCTTTGCCTGAACAGCTTCAGTAGATTCCCCCGTAACCTATGGGATTTTAGTATTTTATATGCATATGTAAATTATGTATTGCAGGGTACTAATCTACATCCTATAATCTATTTCTTATCGAAAATCCTTCATCTGATCGTACGAGATGAATCCCTCAACTAGATCGAGTCCCTCGAATTCCGACAGCTATTCCGATAGTTATCTTAACAGTTATTCAGAATGGATAGTCATCTAAGCTCCGGAAGCAACGACTCCAGAAGGAATCAACCAATAATCCATTCCCAATTCATCTGATGGATTCATAGTCGACTTAATCAATGGAGACGCGCAGAAGGCGATCCCATCCACTAACCAAATTCACCTTTTGGCGAAGAACTTGAAGCACTTACTGGCGAACCTGTTCGTAATACCATTTCACCCTCATTTCCCAAATATCTCGCCACTATTATATCATAACTCAGATTCTAAACCTTATTCATCCGCTCGTTCCGACCGACAATCATCCCGGAGTAATCGAAGAAGTCAACGAGCTTCGCGCTCGAGTAATCAATTTGGAGAACATGGTGCAAAACTTACCAGCTTCAGCAACATCACCGACACCAACAGTACCATTAGTAACAGCACCTGTATCATCAACAATCCTTGCCTCAATATCACATTCAGTACCTCGAGAACAATCATCGTTCTACGTATCGTTCTACATCAATTATCTTCATTCTTCATGGCAATTATGTAATCTATAATGTTTTAGAGATCATGTATTCTAGTTATAATAGTAAATCAAATGAGATTAATATTATATTTGAATCTATGATTACATCTGAAGAAAATATATATGAAAGTATATTTTCATAAAGATTGTAATTAAAAATTCTTTCGTACAAACTGTTAATGGTGAAAATATTTTAATGGGTAGGTAATACCCGAGGAATATTCAGATTTCACGTTAATAAGTCACAATGTACATTCTTCGAAGCTGTTTCAACAGTCGTTTACTTTCCTACTTACATCCACCGATATACAAATCCGTTCACCACAGAATAACCATTTTTCATTCAATTTCATATTTGGATTTTGACCTATCAGAATCCGACAAGTGGCATAATGAAGAAAACATTGGACAAAATAAAATTTGTTAGAAACAAACAAATTAACTATGAGAAATTTTGTTAAGAATCTACGCTAACAAAATTCTAGCTAATTGTTCCTAGCTAACTGATTACATTTTGTTTATCGCAATTTATTTTATCCCAATTTACATTCTCGCAATTTTATTTATCGTCATTAAATTTCTGTTATTTACTTTACGCACTTTATTTATCGTTATTTAATTTTCTGTTATTTATTTTACGCACTTTAAATATCGGGACACGTATACAAGGTTTTGACATATCATATCGACGCATCTATATATATTATTTGAAATCACCATAGACACTCTATATGTAGTAATGATCGAGTTCTCTATACAGGGTTGAGGTTGATTCTGCAATAATATATATAGTTTGAGTTGTGATCGAGTCTGAGACATATACGGGTCACGACACGTATTAATCAATTCGAATATTATATATTAAACTATATATGAATTATTGGACTGTCAACTGTGGACTATCGGCTGTGGACTAATAACATTGGACAATTAAAATGAATTAAAATATTGTTTATAACATATGAAACTAAACAATTCTTCAAGTTGTCACTTGATTTCATCTTAAACATCATTTGTATCTTCACGATTACATTCTGC
Organism: Rutidosis leptorrhynchoides; assembly: GCF_046630445.1. NCBI lineage: Eukaryota > Viridiplantae > Streptophyta > Magnoliopsida > Asterales > Asteraceae > Rutidosis > Rutidosis leptorrhynchoides. The sequence goes on along the minus strand of NC_092333.1, from coordinate 529,946,231 downwards.
GTTCAAATCTTTCATGATTCTTGAAAACACCTCAATCGAGAGGATGAACCAACCGCACTTCAGTTACGGGAGAAAAGATTGATGCATATAGTTATGCACCTGAAAACACTCGGAACCTGAGTAAACATTTAACACGTAGCTGTGCTAATTCCTTTAGTGTTATTATTACCGAAAATAACCTTGCATCTGCTGTTCGAGATAGCCAGTTTTGTCACAGCTCCAGCAAGACAACTTCGACTTTTCGTACGAAACAACCTTATTATAATGTTGATATATACGCGTGCTCTTTTATTGTTACCAGAGAACCTTTCATATTCCACCATATTACCATCAGCGTTTAATCATCTAAAAACACAATTTTCCTGAAACCACCTCGGATTAATAACCGATGATTCAGATATCATAGCATTAAATGCAGAGGAAACACAAAAATGGTAGATGGTCTAAACGACCAAAAGTTTGATGATAAAGAAAGGAGTGTTAGGAACGCTCGATAGAAAATTGGGTATTGAAAAACAGATTGAGCTACCCATGAAGGAGACCAAGGACAAATACAAGGACCAAACCCTATATTCAAAGGATTCAGGTAATTCTGGATCCGTTGAAATCTTTAGAGAATATCTTGCTCCGAAGTCATGTTAAAATCTTGCGGAAAATCTTTCTCCATCAACCATCGAACTTAGAAATTCTAAAATATCATCATCAATATCTTCGATATTTCTGAGGATATTTTCATAAATGTTCTCGTCCGAAATTATACCTCCTCGTGCTTCCTGTGTATCATTATATTGGAAACATTCAGTAGAAAATTTAGTACCGAAAAGCAGATTATGCGAAACTAGGAAGAAAGCCGTGGACAAATCACAAAGAATAAGTTTGACTTCAAAGAATCCAAATGATTCAATGTCTGCTAAAGTCTTTAGTGAATATCTTGCTCCTTACTCTAAACCCTTGTAGATAATAGTTTCTATCATCCTCTGATCTTAGATATTCCGAGATATTATCGTATCTTTCATTATAAATATCCTCCATATTTTTGGAGATATTTTTATAACTATTCTTATCTGAAATCATTAATCTCTTCGTGCTATCAGTATTACATCATATAGAAACTGTTAGTTTCTATATTCTGTAAACATTCGAGCTTAAAATATGAATGTTATTGAAGTAATGTTGGGAACTGATGCATGAGTTAGTATAATATAATGACACTTGATCAACGTGATTATATTACAGTAATTTATGCTGAGTTTCTAATGGAACGTGATGATTCTCAGTACCATCATCATGTGCCATTTACACGACTCTTACATTCTACCCAATCTCCAACCATAGTAAGAACATATTTTTTTTTCCTTGATAGTTCTATCTTTCCGGATATTCTGGTAATTTACCAAATCAAGATCGTGCCATTACGATTTTCTTCTTAGAACATTAACAATGTTCATTCCGAAATTCATATCTGCAAATTCTGGATCATTACAAGTGATGCTTAATCACAAGAAGAAGAAACGAAAGGACAAAACTCTGAAATAGAAATTGGGGTATAAACCGCAGCAAATAGGAGGGGACATTAACTGTGGATGACAATGATTATTGAAGACAGAAGCAGGGACATCGACATATAAGGGAAAATATAAAACCCAACAACCACCCAGAAATTTTAAACGGTATATGCCGATGCATATAACAATATAAAGCTCGACAACAACACATAAATTACAAACCGTGCACATCAATACATATTGCCACGTAAAGGCACGGGAAAATTAATAACACTATAACCCCAAGATAATAGTAGAAGTAAATAAAATCCTCTGGTGGTAGATGAAAGAGAAGAATGACAGATATGAAAGTTAAGAGTATATCAAGGATCAGAATGGGATGAAGCATATAGAAAAATGTTTCAAACTGCGAATTAAAGGAGAAAGAATAGAAGGTGTGAGTTGTAAGGAAACGACGGAGGTGGATTTATAGTAAAATATCCAACAGAGCAATCAAAACAGATGATCGCATTTAAAGCGGATCCTAATTTCCTTAATCGCCGAAGAACCAAACCTTATTACGAAGATTTTCTTTAAATCCCTTGAATTCCGAAAATCAATCATAATTACGTCATCGATTAAAACGAATGTACGTTTACTCATTCCACTCTATTGCGATAGCTTCACTTATACTCTTCGCGTAATTAAATTGTTTTATCTATATTACTCAATGATGATAAAACTCTATTTATCAACTCATATTCGTCATGAAAACATTTTTATAGCTAGCCATGACGACCTCGATCAAATTTCGGGACGAAATTTCTTTAACGGGTAGGTACTGTGATGACCCGGAAATTTTCGATCAAATTTAAACTTAATCTTTATATGATTTCGACAAAATAAGCAAAGTATGTAATGCTGGGTCTCCATAAATTGTTAATTATATTCAGATATATATATATATATATATATATATATATATATATATATATATATATATATATTATTTTTTAAATTCAAATTACTATATATATTTACATTCATATATATATATATATATATATATATATATATATATATATATATATATATATATATATATATATATATGAATGTAAATATATATAGTAATTTGAATTTAAAAAATAATTTAAACATTAAAATGAAATATGTAAAATAAGTTACAAAATAAATATGATGTAATTTAAAATAAATCTATATATAAATATGTATAATTTCTATGTATAATATTTATTATAGGTATATTAAAACATATATAAAATTTATAAACAAAAATGATTCAATAGAAATTATTACATAATATGTTATATGATTAGTAGATATTCCTTAAATAATAAAATTTACTTACAAGTTAAAATATCATTGTTATATTCATATATCATTAGTATTAATTATTGTTAAACATATTATTGTTATTAAAGATGTCATTGTTATTATTATTATTATTATTATTATTATTATTATTATTATTATTATTATTAATATTATCATATTATTATTTTTATCATTTATTATTAGTAAAATTATTATTAATTAGTATTATGAATATTATTAATATATTTATAGATAGCAACTAACAATACTGAATCATAAGAACATATATGTATACAAATTCAGTTGTTACACATCAATTTCAATGTATATTCTTTCTAACTAATGGATAAAAACTCAAGGAGACAGATTACAAAATCTGTTGAATGTCATTTTCTCCCTTTTCATATTTTTATTATATTTCTGTCCTTGAGAAAGATTCTCGTCGACTTATCAGTGATTATAAACGAATTCAGAGTACATTGAAGTTATTCAAATTCATTTACTGTGTTGTTTTGTTTTTATTTTGATCACCAACCACTTCATCATCGAAACCCCATTAGAACTATCACCATACACCACAACAAATCACCACCGCTACCCTCACTCTCCCTCTCTCTCTCTCATCTCTCTCTTAAACGAAACAACCACCACAAATGTACGTACACTGTTTTGCCGCTGTGTGCAGTTGTTCACTCGACCCAAACGTCATTGATCACCAAACAATCACCTCATCCGCCTCTCAAACACCCACATCAGCCGTTCTGCTACTAACCGCCCCTTTTATCACCACTTTCTAAAAATCTCTGTTTCAATATCAACCTAGTACGTTATAACAAAGTTGATGATTGACGATGAATGATGATTATGACATAAGGATCAAAGAAACCTGTTGCTGCAGCCTCTAATTCTGCTTCTTCTGTTCGAATACCACAACAAACATCTAAACCCATCAATAACCTTTCCTCTTTATATATGATTCTGTCGACCAAACAGCTATCACAGTTCCACGTCACTATAACCTACGGCTGCTACACTTTTTCTATTTTGATCAACAACAAAAGTCCACCACCATTTTTTCCTGTCTTCTGTTTCAAATTTCTTTTCCTTTTTCGCGAACTACTGCTATGTTTTCTCTTGATTCAACGAGAGATTGATGAAGATTATGAGTTACAGCGAAATGATACTATAATAAGATAGATGAGGTTGTGATGGAGGTTTATAAATATAATGATGATAAGGTAATTGTCACAAAAATGATATGATTATTTTGATAGTAGATGAACGTATATAATAGAATGGTAGTGGGGAACCCAAGGATGATGATGATGATTGATAGCAATATGGAAGTTGATTGGCACGTTTTTTTTTCCCACTATGCCGACAACTTTAAAAAGAAAGATAACACCATTTATTTTATTTTTTTGAAGATTGAAAACACTTGATACTGAAATCATCTTGGGCCACGATTTATTTGTTTCTTTATTTGGACTGCCATAGTTTGGAATTCACTTGGGCCGTGTCCCATTTAATGTCTATTGGACCGATTGCTTGTTCACATGTGACCTCGTTTCCAATTCAGTTGAATTACTGCCGCTACAGTAATATCGAGATGATGAGAAGATGATTACGCGATTCGAGTGGCCATGAACACGATTCGTGTAATTAGTAACAAATATAAATGATGTGTTAGTGGTGCCAATAATAATGGAGAACAAGATTGATGATGTAGGGTTTATAAAATTGATGATGAAATTGGAGAAGATGATGAATAGAGATACATGCTACACGAAATTGCTCCTGCTTCTGCTTCGTTATATATTTTTCTTTTTCTGCATTAAAACGATGAAGATTGTGAAGGATGGTGGATCACGAAAATTGTTGGGGGAAGAAGAAGGGTTAACAGAAAAGCTGGGTTAAATAATAGTTGTTGGGAATAAAAATCAGAAAACGTGATAGAAGGGATGGTTAGTGTGTTATGTTGAGTGTATCCAGGAGGTCTCGGGTTCGATCCCGGGCGAGGGCAGCTATTTTTTTTAGGGAACTCTTTCTTTGTGAGGTAGCCTTCTTATTAATATTAATTATTATTATTATTATTATCATTACTATTATTATTATTATCTTTATTATTATGGTGATTATTATTATTATTGTTATTGTAAGTATTATAAATGTTATTAGTATAGTGATGATTATTATTAATATTAATATCACAATCATAATTATAAAGTATTACAACCGTTATTATTATTATTAATAATCGTATAAGTATTAGTATTGTTACTACTATTATTATTATGGTTAAGATTAAGATTATTGTTATTATTGATATATTATCATTAATATTATTATTATTGTCTTTAGCAAAATCATTAAAAGTATTATTGTAAAAAAATTTAGAATTTATCATTATTATTAGAGTAAGTGTTATTATTAACAATATCATTATTATTAAAAGTTTTACTTTTACTAAAACTATCTTTTTAGTAAAATTACTATCATTACTATCATCATTACAATTATTAGTAAAATCCCGATTTTTTTGTAGTATTATGATTGTTATCATTACTATTATTAATAACATTATAAGTATCATTAAAAAAATTATTATGTTCATTTTTATTATTAGGATTATCATTATTTTGGTATTATCATTAATTTAACAAGTAATTGATAGTTATTTAAAAAGGTATTTAATACACATAACTTAACTATATTAATACTATTATACAAAAATGAAAATATATAATTAAATAATGAAATTTATACATTAATAAATATAACAAATTACATCAATAATAACAATATATATATATATATATATATATATATATATATATATATATATATATATATATATATATATATATATATATATATATATATTTATTTATTTATTTATTCGATTATGAGTATATGTTTTAATATATATACAAATAATATAGGTTCGTGAATCCGAGGCCAACCCTATACTTGTTCAAAGTCGTTCTATGTATTTTTACTACAAAATACATTAGGTGAGTTTCATTTGATTCCCTTTTCACTCTTTACATTTTTGGGGCTGAGAATACATGCAAATGCTTTATTAACTGATTTACAATATTTATATGCGTGAGTTTCATTTGCCTTTTTACCCTTTATATTTTTGGGCTGAGAATACATGCGCAATTTTTATTACTGTTTTACGAAATAGACACGAGTAAATGAAACTACATTCTATGGTTGGATTATCGAAATCGAATATGCCCCTTTTATTTAGTCTGGTAATCTAAGAATTAGGGAACAGACACTCTAATTGACGCGAACTCTAAAGATAGATCTATCGGGCCCAACAAGCCCCATCCAAAGTACCGGATGCTTTAGTACTTCGAAATTTATATCATGTCCGAAGGAGGATCCCGGAATGATGGGGATATTCTTATATGCATATTGTGAATGTCGGTTACCAGGTGTTCAATCCATATGAATGATATTTTTGTCTCTATGCATGGGACGTATGATTATGAGAAATGGAAGTATGAAATCTTGTGGTCTATTAAAATTATAAAATGATTATTTGTGTTAAACTAATGAACTCACCAACCTTTTGGTTGACACTTGAAAGCATGTTTATTCTCAGGTATGAAAGAAATCTTCCGCTGTGCAATTGCTCATTTTAAAGATATTACTTGGACTCATTCATGACATATTTCAAAAGACGTTGCATTCGAGTCGTTGAGTTCATCAAGATTATTATTAAGTCAATTATAGTTAGATATTATAAAATGGTATGCATGCCGTCCACTTTCGATGTAATGAAATATTGTCTTTTCAAAAACGAATGCAATGTTTGTAAAATGTATCATATAGAGGTCAAGTACCTCGCGATGTAATCAACTGTTGTGAATCGTTTATAATCGATATGGACTTCGTCCGAATGGATTAAGACGGGTCTTCACAATCATCACTTCAGGTTTGTCCTTCATCATGCTCTACTCTTCTTTGAAATGCATTGCTTCAGGTTGAACCTTTTCTTCATTTCTATATTACATTTGATAATGCATCAGGTAAAGAAGAAAGCAAAATCTTTATTTCTCAAAAACTCATATGCAAGTGGGGTGCTCACACAAATATTCAACTATTGATATTACAGTATTTGGTCAAGGGTGTCTCATATTTATTTGAGATTGATGTTTGGTGTTTTTATGATGCCAAACTATGTTATTTATTGGGGGTTTAAATTTAATAATTTTTAGTATTCATATAAGAGTTTATATTTCATGTTTCTTATAAAATTTCAATGATAATATTTGTAATTGCACGTGACGAAGACAATGCTCCCCAAGGGAAAGACTAAGCACCAATGTTATTCAAAGGCCATCTCTTGTGCAACGTTCGGCCATCTTTTGATATACCTCTGGCATTCCAATGTAATATAGTCTGTAACGAAATGTACCTAGCTTTATGCCAACATCATTTACCAACCGATGTAGGAATCATATGTAAAAATATATGTATAATAATCCTATACTTACCTATATAATGTAGTGTTTCAAATATGTAAAACATCTACCAAAAACATCAGCAAAATACCCACAACAAAAAACTTTGCAAAATCCGCCGCAACGTGCGGACCTCCTATCTAGTATAATATACTAAATATGGACAATGGGTACCAATCATATCTCGCCACCTACCCAGAAATCACTGTTATACTGTAGCAAAACAGCAAAACACTGTTACACTGTAGCAATTACTGTAGCGATGTTACTGTAGCGTTTTTTTTTTTTTTTTTGGAATCACCATGTTATGAACACTCAAAAATTAACATCGTTAAAAGAGGGAAAATAAATTATAATACAAAAATAATAAATACACAAAAAAAAATCTAAAAACAATCAGATCTGAAAAAAATAATTGGAAAAATATAATTATAACACAAATATAATAAATACACACAAAAGAAAAATAGATCTAAAGAAAAAATCAGATCTAGAAAAAATAATTAGATCTAATGAAAAAAAAATCACACATCTTATCTGAACATCATGGTGTCGCCGGAAAAAGCGGATGATTTATTCGCAGGAAACAAATGGCCGACAATCGTCATCGTCGGGAACTACCGTCAATCATCAAATATTACATAAATCGTATTGAAAATCACAAATGCAAAGACCTATTCTTTTAAACCAGATCCCTTAAATAGATGATGAAGATGATGATGATAATGTGTATGTATATAGCTTTCTGAAGAAGATATGAATTTCCATTAGTTGTAGAAATCAATTTTTAAAACAACAAATGTCAAACAACAGGAAATTCTTATATTATTGGTGGTAGTTAAAAATGAGGTTGGAGATGAAAAATGAAAGAGGTAAAAGGATGGGTTGAGCGGTGCAAATAAGAGAGACGAAGGTTTTAGGTACTGAAAAGTTTATGATACTGTATTCATTAGGTTTGTCAATTTATTTATTGATATGATATTGATGATTGATATATTATAATTATAATAAGTTATTATTATGTTGTTATATGTTATAGGAGTAAAAGCGGGATCACATAAATTGTAAGCCAATAGCAATATTTTTTGTAAATTTTTTTTGGCATAAAACATAACAAAAAATACACAAAAAAAAAAAAAAAAAAAAAATTTAATTTTTTTCCCCATTATTTTTTACAACTTTATTTAAACTTTCTTATTCTCCATTTCTCCTTAATTTCTTTATTTTCTAAACGTTCAGTTAACCGACAAAATCATTCCGCAAGAAAGGGATGAGAGAAGACAGTGGTAAATAACAGAAGAATCATGCTGTATTTTTTTTTTCTTTCTAAAAGAGAACAATCTCAGTATAATGAATTTTCACAAAGGAGTGAAAACTTCAAGTACACAGAGACCAAGTTGGACTTTAGATATGACTTATGTCACAATCCAACAATTTTATGGCCCAACCCACTAAGTTTATGGCCCAATATGTGAAAATCAAAGAAGGCCCAAGAACCTCATGGAAGTTCACTAGAACTTTCCCATGAGTTCTTCCATGGAATGGTATAGAATGTCCATGGAAATATCTAGATACATGAAGCTTCTAGTTCTTAGATCTTAGCCATCCATTGTATTTAATCCTAGCCATCCATTTTGTGATATGAGTAGTATAAATAGGGGTGGCCTCATTTGGCACACCACACCTCAAATCTCAAACATTCTCTCTTGTAAAGCATTCTCAAGCAATATAAGTATTTTCTTCAATTCCACTTGTTCTATAATATTTTCTCTTTTGGTTACTTGAATCGTTATAAGGTCCGAGAAAGGCTGACTTAGTAGAGACTAAGTGCCGCACGTGAGCTTATCGAGATAAGTCCGTGACATTTGGTATCAGAGCAAGGTCGATTCAAGGAGATGGCAACCGAGACCGAGAAGAATGTGAGCGCAACAAGTGGTGTGATGGGTGATGAGACTCGTGGTCGGGTAGAGACTCGCCAAGGAGCCAAGAAGAACCGAGGTACGTCCAAAGACTTTGTCGCAAACTTGGATAAGAGGATCATGGATGTAGAGACATCCATGGACGACGTGAAAGCAAAGGTCGAAGACGTCCACCAACGTTTGGATGGTTTGGACGGGGACTTTGACGAATTGAAAGATGATTGCAAGAGTGCAATCAACGTGCTAGACGTTGACATGCGACGTGAGATCCATGACTTAAGGGGTATGCTCATGGGTGAGATTACGAAGTTGCGAGGCGAAATGGAGGGGGAGGTCTCCACTATTCACCAACGCCTCGTGGATTTACAAACCAACATGAACTCTTGTTTGAGATTCATGGCTAGTGGGGGTGGCAACACTGGATGCAATGCTCTGAAGGTGGACATTCCCAAGCCGTCACCGTTCGTGGGGAAGCGGGAAGCCCGAGCGGTTGATGATTTTATATGGGAGATGGAACAATACTTGGAGGGAGTCAACATAGTGGATGATGCAATGAAGATCAAGACGGCAACTCGTTACCTGAAGGATACCGCAGCATTATGGTGGCGTCGTCGATATGGAGATATCGAGAAAGGTACGGTTACTATTGATACTTGGGATGATTTCCTTACTGAACTTAAGAATCAATTCTACCCCAAGAATGCTCAAAAGGATGCGATGAGTCGTCTACGTAAATTACATCATTCCGGGACGATTCGGGAGTATATTAAAGAATTCACGAACCTTAGCCTGGAGGTCCCAGATATTCCCGATGATATTCTTCTCTTCTATTTTCTCGATGGTTTGCAACCTTGGGCTAAAACGGAGTTGGAGAGACGAGGAGTCCAAGACCTTGCCACCGCAATTGCTCAAGCGGAGGCACTAGTCGACCATGCTAATAGGAAAGATTCGTTCAAGTCAAAAGATAAGAAGGTGAGCCATGAGAAAGGTGGGGGAGATAAGCCCGCCCAATTAAGGAATGATAATACACGTAAGCCACCAACCGGGAATAACAAGAGCATAAAAACTTCTTACAAGAATGATGGATGTTTCATATGTGATGGACCGCATAGAGCCCGAGATTGTCCGAAGAAAGCTAGCCTTCATGCTATGGAAGCTCAAAAGGCGGGTTGTCAGGATGAGGAGCGGTGCATAGGATCAATGCATATCCTCAACGCAATCAAGGCCAAGACGGAGATACCCAAGGTAGTGGCTAAAGGACTCCAATTCGTAGATATTAACATTTGTGAAGATCGGGTACGAGCATTGGTGGATACGGGAGCAACTCATAACTTTATCTCCACCGAAGAAGCCAAAAGGCTAGGACTTAAGGAAACAAAAGAGAGTGGCATGATGAAGACGGTGAACACGAGTGCCAGACCGATTAGTGGGGTGGCTAAAGACGTATATGTGAAGATTGGAGAATGGGAAGGAATGATTGATCTCTCAGTCATGCCTATGGACGACTTCAAGTTGGTACTTGGGATGGAGTTCCTAGATAAGGTACGCGGTTTTCCTATGCCGTTTGCTAATTCACTGTGTATCTTGGATGGTGAGAAGACTTGTATGGTGTCAACCGAACGTGGAAGCAAGAGTGCATCCAAGTCACTTTCGGCCATGCAATTCAAGAAGGGGTACAACAAGAATGAGACATGCTATTTAGCGGTAGCAAAGCAAGAGACGGTTGAAGATAAGGGAAAACTAGAGGTACCAAAGGAAATTGAGAAGGTCCTTGATGAGTTCAAGGATGTCATGCCCAAGGAGTTACCAAAGAAGTTACCACCTAGAAGGGAGGTTGACCATGCGATTGAGTTGGAGCCGGGATCAAAACCACCTTCCAAAGCCCCATACCGAATGCCACCACCCGAGTTAGAGGAGTTGCGAAGACAACTCAAGGAGTTGCTGGATGCGGGATACATCCGACCGTCAAAATCCCCGTATGGTGCTCCGGTGCTATTTCAAAGAAAGAAGGATGGGTCCTTGCGGATGTGTATAGATTACCGGGCACTCAACAAGGTAACTATCAAGAACAAATACCCAATCCCACTTATTGCTGATTTGTTCGATCAACTTGGGAAGGCGAGATACTTCTCCAAGTTAGACTTGAGATCGGGATATTATCAAGTCCGAATTGTCGAAGGAGATGAGGCTAAGACCACATGCGTGACGAGGTATGGCGCTTATGAATTTCTAGTCATGCCCTTTGGTTTAACCAATGCCCCTGCCACATTTTGTACTTTGATGAACAAATTATTCCACCCGTTCCTCGACAAGTTTGTCGTGGTGTACTTGGATGACATAGTCGTGTATAGCGACACCATGGAAGATCATGTGAGGCACTTGAAGCAAGTATTTCAAGTACTAAGGGACAACGAGTTGTATGTGAAGCTAGAGAAATGTTCATTCGGATTAGAGGAGGTGGATTTTCTTGGACATAGAATTAAAAATGGGAAGTTACTCATGGATGGGGCTAAGGTCAAGGCAATTCAAGAGTGGGAGGCACCAACGAAGGTGACTGATTTACGATCTTTCCTTGGTTTAGTAAACTACTATCGTCGTTTTATCAAGGGATACTCGGCGAAAGCGGCTCCATTGACAGAATTGTTAAAGAAGAATAAAGCTTGGTTGTGGGATGAGAAATGTCAAGCAGCATTCGAGGAGTTAAAAGGAGCTGTCATGGAAGAACCGGTGTTGAGACTTCCGGATGTGACCATTCCGTTCGAGTTACACACAGACGCATCGGACTTTGCTATTGGAGGAGTTCTAATGCAAGAAGGTCACCCAATCGCGTTCGAAAGTCGAAAACTTAACGAGGCGGAAAGGAAGTACACTGTGCAAGAGAAAGAGATGACAGCGATTATTCATTGTTTGAGGACATGGAGGCATTATCTTTTGGGATCAAGGTTCGTGATCAAGACGGATAATGTGGCAACGAGTTATTTTCAAACCCAAAAGAAGTTGAGCCCCAAACAAGCTCGTTGGCAAGACTTCTTAGCCGAATTTGACTATGTGCTGGAGTATAAGCCTGGGAAAGCCAATGTGGTAGCTGATGCCCTAAGTCGTAAGGCGGAGTTTGCAGCGATCACAAAACCACAATTCTTCCTTCAAGATCGTATAAAGGAGGGATTAGAGCATGATTCTATAGCCAAAAACCTTGTTGGATTGGCTCGAGATGGGAAAACGCGAAGGTTTTGGCTCAAGGGTGATCTATTATTCACCAAAGGAGACCGGTTATATGTGCCTAGGTGGGGTGATCTTAGACGGACAATCTTGAAGGAGTGTCATGATTCAAAGTGGGCTGGTCATCCAGGTATCAAGAGGACACTGGCATTAGTAGAAGGCACTTATTATTGGCCAAGGATGGAAGACGACGTAGAGACGTACGTGCGGACATGCCTAATATGCCAACAAGACAAGATAGAGCAACGCCAACCAGGAGGACTATTACAGCCGCTACCTACACCGAAAGGACCATGGGAGAGTGTTTCTATGGACTTCATTACTTGCTTACCCAAGTCGGAAGGGTGTGGGAGTATTATAGTCGTGGTAGACCGGTTTTCTAAGTATGGTACCTTCATAGCCGCATCATCCGAAGTTACCGCGGATGAAACCGCAAAACTATTTTTCAAGAATGTGGTGAAGTATTGGGGGATACCACATGTGATAGTAAGTGATCGAGATCCGAGGTTCACAGGGCGTTTTTGGACAGAGTTGTTCAACATCATGGGGACGGACTTGAATTTCTCCACGAGTTTTCATCCCCAAACGGACGGACAAACAGAAAGGGTGAATGCACTATTGGAGCTCTATCTTCGACACTATGTAAGTGCAAATCAACATGATTGGGCTAAGCTCCTTGATATTGCTCAGTTCTCTTATAACATGCAAAGGAGTGAGTCCACGGGGAAGAGTCCTTTTGAGTTGGTGACAGGACGCCAACCTTTGACCCCAAATGCTTTGGCCGCTTCATATGATGGAAGCAGCCCAACCGCTTATAGAACGATGAAGGAGTGGCACGAACAAGCCGACTTGGCCCGAGCATCACTAGATAAGGCGGCCAAGAAAATGAAGAAATGGGCGGATGAGAAAAGGCGACATGTTGAGTTCAAAGTTGGGGACCAAGTGATGGTGAAGCTTTTACCTCAACAATTCAAAACATTTAGGAAGGTGCACAAAGGATTGATCCGGAGATATGAAGGCCCATTCCCAGTAATTGGACGTGTTGGGAACGTATCTTATCGAGTCCAACTACCGCCCAAGTTAAAGATTCATCCAGTCTTCCACGTAAGTTTTCTAAAACCTTATCATGGGGACGAGGAAGAACCAGAACGAGGAGTCTCCAAACGAGCACCAATGGCAGTTGCGACTTCGTTTGATCGTGAGGTGGAAGATATCTTGTTACATCGAACGGTACGAAGACGAGGTGTGCCGAGCTATAGAGAATACCTAGTTAAGTGGCGTAACTTACCCGATAGTGAAGCAAGCTGGGAGGCCGAAGACCTATTGTGGCAGTTCACAGACAAAATCAAGAAGTATCACGAGGATCACACGACGAGGACGTCGTGAGCTTAGGTGGGGGAGAATGTCACAATCCAACAATTTTATGGCCCAACCCACTAAGTTTATGGCCCAATATGTGAAAATCAAAGAAGGCCCAAGAACCTCATGGAAGTTCACTAGAACTTTCCCATGAGTTCTTCCATGGAATGGTATAGAATGTCCATGGAAATATCTAGATACATGAAGCTTCTAGTTCTTAGATCTTAGCCATCCATTGTATTTAATCCTAGCCATCCATTTTGTGATATGAGTAGTATAAATAGGGGTGGCCTCATTTGGCACACCACACCTCAAATCTCAAACATTCTCTCTTGTAAAGCATTCTCAAGCAATATAAGTATTTTCTTCAATTCCACTTGTTCTATAATATTTTCTCTTTTGGTTACTTGAATCGTTATAAGGTCCGAGAAAGGCTGACTTAGTAGAGACTAAGTGCCGCACGTGAGCTTATCGAGATAAGTCCGTGACACTTAGCTCACTTAAATATTACAAGCCATTACACAAGCTTACAACATACTTGCACACGTGTTTACAACATAATGAGTTTTCTTTTGTTTTCTACGGAGTATCATACGTAATACGAAGTAATAAATAATAAATAAATTATAATAATATCTAGGGTTTTATTTATGGGTTTTTTTTAATGGGCTAAATTTAATAATGTAAAACACTCCCGTGTTACATTAATGTTTGATATTACTTCATCCACCACAAATCATGCATTAACATATTGTACAGTACAATCTATTAATGCAGACATGTGGTGAATGAAATAAAAATAATTTTGGATATATCAATGCCCACCCTTTAAATATCTTTATTTTTTAATTATGTTTATGTTTATTTGATTTAATTAATTTATTATTTTAATTATTTAATAATTTTTAATATTATATGAAAAACGAAATACATATATTGAGGTATGGACTATAAGAGGCTGCGAGTTATCAATAATTTAAGCCCAAAATATGAAAGTTTTGGGCTCAAAGTGACTCTTTACTAAGATTTAATACCGTAGCTTATTACATATTACTGTATTAAACGCAAATTATCAATAAATTTACAAATCCGACGCAACATATGCTTATTAATGGATTGGTTGGGAACGTATTTCACTTTCAATGGGTCAAAGTGACATTAATTAAAGAAACAAAATTAGGACGCTAATTGGTTGATTAGGCCAAAATAGTTTAAAGACGCATTTTACAATTGCTCAGGACCTCATATATCGTTTTTTTAAAAACAGACGTCTACATGTCAATACCTGAAATCACAATTTTTAATTATGAGATTTCCATGTATAGTTATAAGTGACAAGGTTCTTTGATTATAGATGTTTATAGTGATTGCTGTATGAAACATAATGCAAAGGAAACACCCATTAGAAACGCCCATAGTCATTTATACTACACTGTCAAAATAGTGTTTTTGATTTCTTTACAGCCCAGGAGAGTTACCAATAGTCCAGGGAAGTCAATGCATATTAGAAGATTGCACGTAATCGATATACAACTCCATTTCTACCTTTTACAACGTTAGCAATTACACCCCTCCACACACAGAAGTTCCACCACCAACACAGGCCGAAACACCAACACAACATAAAACAACATCAACAAATCTCACCAACACATTGCCAACTCCAAAAAGAATGCTATTCATTGACCCAGATAATCGCTAACAACTCTCTTCAAACGGTTAGTGAATATGTCTGCAAACACAAGTTTGCATCAATCAAGAAGAAAAAAGAGCAAAAAAGGCAGCCACAGAACTCTTGGAACATGCAGCCATCCTTTTGAATTTGTACGCAAACCTTTTGAATATGGTCAACTCACTGCGTGTAACAGTCTGCAGCTCTCCTATACGTAGTAGCAAAACAATGTAGTGACAAAGGACTGTATGCAGTAATAATATGCAACAATCTCCATATCTCCTTTTGAATGAGTACAAAAATAACCATGTATGTAACGTACCGTAAGTAGTAGCAAACGTATTTAGTGTATGTAGTGACAAATGTTTAGACAAAAACCGCAGCAACGCGCGGACCCCTAAACTAGTTTATGCTATTGGGGCAAAACTTAAAAGGGTCGGTACCCTCTTTTGTCCCTATTAGGTTCTGCCAATGTTCAACATACAACATACAACTGATTCTCGTCTTAGTTGCAGCTAAAATAACGTTGTGTTGTAGCTAATGCAGTGTTGTAAATCTCCTTATTTCTCACCGAGATCTCGTTTTTGAAAGGCCGCCAAGACGAGATCTCTCTCTCCCGAGACTTCTCAATGAACGAGGTCAAACTTGATCAAAGCCACAATTTCTCGAAATTTCTCGCTCATTTCTCTAGTTTTCTCATAAAATCTAGTAATTTTTCGAATTTTATCCCTCATTTTTTGGATTTTCTTGTAATATCTTATAAAAATGTATATGAATATACATATAGTGATTTATTTGTATATATTAATATTATAAAAACTAAAAAGTCAATGTAAGTCAACGTCATCTCCCCGAGATTTTTCCCGAGATGCCGAGATCTCCTAAAAATTTCATAATGAGATCATTTCGAGATCCGAGATCCCAACCTTCAGCTCATGTGGTAGTGATATGCCTCTCTTAGCGAAATGTCAGGACGTAGGGTGCAGTATTGCACACAAGGTTGCCCTTTTACCCTTGAACTCCACCCAAGGGTACCTTCCGTACATCGCGTTGCGGAGGCAGTGGGGGAGGGGGTTTTACCGTCCTTGCCCTCGGAGTGGGCCGGATTTCCTCCCGGGCAGCAGTTGGGGCAGGTTATTCAACTGCGAGAGATGAACACGTGGGTGGTTAAGTTCCCCTAGGTGATCCCGTAATGTTGTTAAAAAAAAGTTGCAGCCAAAATAATAAAATACATGCATAAGAACTTCCATCAAATCAAGATAAAATTTTAAACCATCAAATCAAATTCCTTGTAACATGTTAATTAATCTGTACCGCGTTTTGTTAATCCACGTAACAAAAAATTTCGTAATAACAAATACTAGCAACCTTAACTTCCATGATTTTTGAAGTGTGATTTTTTGTTTGTAAAAATAACTGAAATTATAAGTTATACTAATAGATCGAAACAATGTAGTTTATCTACACAAGATGTCTAGATTGATCAATCTATTTTAACTGACTATTAAAGATGCCCTAAATAACAATGTGCCCGCTCAAAACAAACTTCAAAGATACAGTTCATTCTTGTTCAAGTTGCAGCCTAAGATAATAATGTACACTGACAAAAACCACTCAACCATGAGCTAAGATTCTTGGTTAGCGATCAAGGATTACCCGGACATGACTTAAGTTTCTCAGTCACCAACCTTAATAAAATGACTCACATGTATCATTTAACAACCAAGATATAAGCATATATATATATATATATATATATATATATATATATATATATATATATATATATATATATATATATATATATATATATATATATATATATATATATATATATATATGTGGGCATGATCAATGGGTAAGTAACCAATCGGGGGGAAGCGGGGGGAAGCAAAAAAAAAAATTCGTTTTTAGAAAAAACTTTGTTCACGAACATTATAGATTGGATGAAAATAAGAACATTTAGAAAAGACACTTCGTGATGAATGTCATTATTTTGGCGGGAAAACGATCGACAAAAATAACATTCAAGATAATATTGTTCGCGAAGATTGTTAACGTTTTTTTTTTCCATGTTTTGTGAAGTAAAATTTAGCCCGATTTAGAATTTAGGGTTTAGGGTTTGGTGTTTTGGGTTTATTCCATAAACCCAAAACCCTAAACCCTAAACCATAAACCCTAAACTCTAAATTGTTCGTGTTAAAAACTCAATCTAAGTCCTAAATCTAAACCCTAAATCTACACCCTAAACCCTAAATTTCTAAACCCTAATATCTAAACCCTATAAACCCTAATATCTAAACCCTATAAACCCTAATATCTAAACCCTAATATCTAAACCCTAATGTCTAAAACCTCAACATACGCTCGAAAAACACGATAATTGTTATATATTACTTCTTCGAGCGTTTTTCCGCCAAAATAATAACATTCATCACGAAGTGTCTTTTCTAAATGTTCTTATTTTCATCCAATCTAAAATGTTCGTGAACAAAGTTTTTTCAAAAAACGAGAAAAAAAAATTGCTTCCCCCCGCTTCCCCCCGATTGGTTACTTGCCTCTTGATCCTACCACTATATATATATATATATATATATATATATATATACTTATAATTACGTAAGTTGTATGTAGGGATGGCAATGGATCGGATATGGATCGGGTGATGCCGTATCCATATCCATATCCATTTAGTTTTTGTTCATCCATATCCATATCCATATCCATTTAGTTTCAGGTCATCCATCCATATCCATATCCAATGGATTAAGCGGGTTAATGGATATCCAATGGATATTAAAAAAAATTATAATATTTTCGAATATGCGATTAAAATAAAACCGTATTATAGCAAAATTAAATATAACATGACATACTTAAAATATATTCATAAGAATATGTAATCTTTGTCAAAGATATAACAATATTTGTTAAAATTTATTATAAAACATAGATAATGAAAACTGAAATATGAAATGTGTAAGTTTATTTTGTTAGATACATAATGGTAAATATATAAGTATATATCTATATTAATGTATTTGTATATGTATTACGGGTGGTAATAGATATATCTATGGATGAAACTTTTCATCCATGTTCATATCCATATCCATATCCATTTAGGTTCATCAATATCCGTATCCATATTCATTTAAGTTCATCTATATCCATCACGAAGCGAGTGGATCCGGTGGATATCCACCGGATCGGGTGGCCATTGACATCCCTAGTGGTATGTTTGACGTTATTTATAGTTATTAACTTAGAAAAGTTAAATAATACTAGTAATTTGTTTTCTTTAGTCTTTGTTTAGTTTTGCTCGGGTTTCATTGTTTGTAAGTTTAAAGAAGGTTTCATTTGTTTTATATAAGTTTATCTTTTTTCTCAAAAAAAAAAAAAAAAAAAAAAAAAAACCTAGTACGGAGTAATTTGTTTTCATTTTTATTTTTCATTTTATACAATTACAAATTAAAATAAAAAATAAAATGAAGGGGATGGAGTAGGGTAGGGCCAGGGGGTAGAGCGGTAGATACGGATGCAACGAATTTGATAAACCGATCACGTCCGTAAGAGAAGCTCGTATATAAACCCTCTATTCTTCCTCTTTCTCTACACCATTGATTCATTTCCAACAATTAGCCCTAATTTCTCTCCATTTCTTTCAAATTAATTGTTTTCTTTTTCTCCTTTTACCTTTAACAAATCAATTCAAATCAAATCAAATCAAATGGCCGATCAGCTTACCGATGATCAGATCTCCGAATTCAAGGAAGCCTTCAGCCTATTCGATAAGGATGGCGACGGTATATTTCAATTTCTCAATTTCTCATTCCACTTGGTGATAATTTAACTTCTTTATAATGTTTTTTTTTTTTTTCTTTCGATTGATCTGTGTTTGTTATTTGATATGGTTACTCTTTTAATTTTATAGAAATAGAAATAGAAATGTTTTTTTCCCCCTAAATTGATACGTGTAATATATATATTTCTATTATATATATTTCTATATGTGTTTATATCAATTGTATACGTATGTGTATGTATTTAGATATAAATTGTCAATTATATCTATGTTTGTGGCATTAGTTAAAGATTTATTCATATTACTGTATTCGAATTCATGTGGTTGTTACTGAATTTGTTGTGATATATAATTGAGGTTTGATTAATTATACGCAACCAACCGGTGGATTGTGATCTTGTAGTTTGGTTCTCTATTAATTTGAATTTATGCCTTTTTCCAGGATCAAAACTTTAGAGGGTCTTATACAATTTGAGTGGTACTTTGTATTTCTTTTTTTTTTCAAATTAATGGTTCTTCACTTTTAGAAACCATTATTTTTTTCAAATTAATGGTCCAATCTTTAATTTACCGGTATCCTATACAATTTGAGTAGTAATTTATCAAAAAAGTATCCAAACCAGTGGTGTCCTTGGACCACACACCATCTTATGTGCATTCGCCACTTAGTTTGCATGCTAGTATTTTCTTCGAGGATGTGATTAGCAAGATTTATGGGTGGTAATTACTTAATTATTAAATTAAATAGAGACTATCACAAAAAAATCGGTTAATGTACAATTGAAAGGGTTCCTACCAACATGTCCATATTCCTACCCAGGTTTATATATCGATGACATAAATATAAAATGTTTTGGTTGGTCTCTTTACTAATTATGTTATATTTCTTAATGGAGAAAATTGGAGATGCTTATGGAACATATGATGGTTCTCTTCATGGAATACCTATTTTATTTGTTATAGTACTTAATAACGACACAAAGGTTTTCTAACTTGATAACTTATTAATATATTAGCTTAACTTCTACTACGTTATTAGTAGTATCTGTGATACTTTCAATTAAAGGGTTTAGCGCAAGCTATAGAACTGCAGCGTTATCCTTTCCTAGTAGTTTGATGGTGCTTTAAGTCTTGTATAACCTACCAGGGGTTGATGTGGAGTTGACATATCTATTGAGATTATAATCATAGTTAACATTGTTACGACTAACATGTTACCAGAAGTTGTAAAAATATATAATATAAAAATTTATAATACGGACAATATGGTACCTGGCAAAAAAAATGGAAACCATCACAAGAATGGGAAATTAGGAATGATAGTATTATTGTTGATGAAAAACTGGAGCTGATTAAATAGAGATATGTAGTTATTACAAATTGATGCTGAAGAACTAGCCACTAGGGCCTCATGAGTCAATCAGAAAAGCGAGCATTGGTAGTGTCTTCTCGATTATATTAGGTTTGAATCTTAAGCTTATTGTCTTTATCCGAGTGAAAAAGGGATGATATTATTCAAGTTTCTTTGGGGGGCATCACCATGTTAGTATATCTTATCTTTTGTGTCGACTATATCATAGTGACTACCATTCATGACATGTATCTGTTCTTGCAGAAATATGTGTAGTCTACAGTGATATATACTTACTAACTTGACATAAGTTTTGATTGTAAACTGCTTGTAGGTGTAATAAGTCTTTTTTATAGTCATATATGCCAAGTTAGATGAACTATTTAAAAATCATTTTCAGAATATAGAAGCTGCGTCTGTCTATACTGTAGTGATGAATTCAGCATTTCAGTAATATAATATATAAATGTTAATGATGGAAGTATTATTAATATATTTCGATTGCCTGGCTTTCTGGTCGTATGAATGCATATTCTTTATAAGTTGATGCATACCTGTGAAACAACAATAATTAAGTTGGGACACCAGGTGCATATGTATGTGCAGTTTGTCGAGTTTATCAACATATACTTACTATTTTATTGAACACACACATAAAAGAACACTTGCATAAGTAAATAAGGTGAACTTTAAATGCAGGTTGCATTACTACAAAGGAACTTGGAACTGTGATGAGATCACTAGGCCAAAATCCTACAGAAGCCGAACTTCAAGACATGATTAATGAAGTTGATGCAGATGGCAACGGAACTATCGACTTCCCAGAGTTTCTAAACCTGATGGCTAGGAAAATGAAGGACACAGATTCCGAAGAGGAATTGAAAGAAGCATTCAGAGTGTTCGACAAGGACCAGAACGGTTTCATTTCTGCTGCTGAGCTTCGTCACGTGATGACAAACCTTGGTGAGAAGCTTACTGATGAAGAAGTCGACGAGATGATCCGAGAGGCTGATGTTGATGGTGATGGTCAAATCAACTATGAGGAGTTTGTTAAGGTTATGATGGCTAAGTGATTAGTTTTCGTAGTGTTTGGTTTTTAACTAGTTGTTGTCAATTTGCTTGGGGCTATGGATCCTATAAAATCTTCTTGCTTAATCATGTACCTGTTATGACAAATGTTTTTATTAAGTTTGTGATTCTTAATTCTCTGATCTTAGTTTTGGTCTGAATAAGTCTTCATTTTATTCCATTTAGGTGATTGGAATGAACAATGATCGATTACATGTGCTTTATAAAGTTGTAGATTATATTAACATAAAGCACAATTATTGATCACTTATCTTTTGAATTTTGAAAATATACTAATTGAACATTACACTGCCTACGACTGTATCATTTTTCAGTTATACACACCTTTATTGGCTGTTTCATTTAAGTGAATGAATTTCATAAATCAACGAGTGATGCTCCGTAGTATTATGAGCCCTAAGATGCGGCTACTTTTGATACGGTGAAAAGCTTACAGGAACAAAATAATTTTGTTAAAAAGATGCGGACTAATAGCGTATCAGTGGCACCACGTGGAGCCTGAAATAAGTTAAGTTTGACGGTTGAAATAACAGATGATATGGCTTTGGCCTAACGGTATCATACGACAACACAAAGTTTGCTGCGAATGTGGAGGAGGTTTGGTTCTAGAACTTGAAAATATACCAACAACAACAAACGCCAGCACCGAAGAACAAAATCAAAGTGCCGGGTCAAGCATCACGGAAACCTTTTAGAACTTTTTCAGACGACAGGATACTCAACCGAACCATAGAGATCAAAAAGACATAGTTACCGAAGATGACAATAATAGTACTTGGGGCCTTGGCCTATTTATACAGGTGACATGCCAGTTAGAATCCCAAACAATGGTGGATTATTTTACCTTTTTAACGAGGTAGTTGGATTCAGACGAGAAAACAGTGAAGATTCTTTTGTGGGGTCCTGAGTTAAAGAATTCTTTGAACAATATGATGTTCATGATCAAGAAGCTCCTCTACCAGCTTCAATATCGGCAATTGATAGTATTCCTACACTTTAAGTTTCAAAGAAAGATACACGGTCTGATCACATTGTGATGTTTGTAAAGAGAAACTTATATTGGGGTCTAGTGCAAAGAAGTTACCTTGTAAACATCTGTATCATTCAGGGTGCATTGCCCCCTGGTTAGCTCAGGTTAATTCATGCCCAGTTTGTCGACGTGAGGTGATAAAAAAGGTGGTTGCAGCAAAAGGGGGGTCGACTGCAACATGGACACATGGTCATGGTCTTTCTTGTGGCTTTCGGATCATGATCCCTGATACATTGTTTACAAATACAAACTCATTCTGCAGTCTCTTTTGAAGATACATTAGTTCTTTTGTGTTGTTTATCACTTGTGCATCTACAAGACTAGGTCATAAATGTCAATAAAAGTTCCTTGATGGTCAATTTTATTAGTTCAATCTCTTGCATATACAAGTGTTTTTAATTTTAGTGATATCAATCATTTAATGTAGTTGAGATTAACGCATTGTTAGTAATCATTTATATCTTAATCATTTTTTTTTTAACGGCCAAAGAATGATTATAAATAAATAAAACGATCCCTAGCAAGGCGCTAAGGGAAAATTACAAAGGCATAGACAGCCATGAGTTCCAGTTTGAAACTAAATGACCTCTATGTTCAATCCAACGAAAAGTAATTAATCTAATGAAATCAAATAAACTACTTTTGTTACAAAAAGAATCTAAGAAAACAACACCGTTCCTGAACCGCCATAAAGCCCATAAAGACGTCACCATAACCGCAATGATCCTATCTTTTGACAACGGGCGTAAACGAATACCTTCTAACCAGGTAAAAAAGGAATCCCAAGATGACATTTGAGGCATATCGCAATCATGCCAGATACGAATTTTATGCCATAACTCCCGAGCCACATCACACTCGAAAAACAAATGATCTCTATACTCAACCCCATTATTACAAGACGGACAAACAATAGAAGAGACATCGATCCCCTTCGCGGCTAGGTTCCAACGAACAGGAAGAGAATCTAAACGAAAACGCCATAAGAAAATATTAACTTTTCTAGGCATAAACATGTACCAAAGAGTCTTAACTTGCGAGTGTAGTGACCCGAACTTTTTCATGTTTATATATATTAAATGAAATTGATATTTACATGATTAAGTGTTTCCAACATGTTAAGCAATCAAACTTGTTAAGACTTGATTAATTGAAATAGGTTTTATATAGACAATTGACCACCCAAGTTGACCGGCGATTCACGAACGTTAAAACTTGTAAAAACTATATGATGACATACATACGGATATATATATATAGTTATCATGATATTATGATAAGTATGTACCTCATTAAGTATTTTAACAATGAGTTATATACATAAAAATGAGACTATTGAATTAAGAAACTTGAAAACGATATATATAACGATTATCGTTATAACAACGTCTTACTAATTACATATGAATCATTTTAAGATATTGATACACTATATTTAAACATGTTAAATGATAAGTAAACATATCATTAAGTATAATAACAATGAACTACATATGTAAAAACAAGACTACTAACTTAAGGATTTCGAAACGAGACATATATGTAACGATTATCGTTGTAACGACATTTAACTGTATATATATCATATTAAGATATATTAATACATCATTATATCATGATAATGTAATAATTTAACATCTCATTAGATATAATAAACAATGTGTTAACAACATTTAACAAGATCGTTAACTTAAAGGTTTCAAAACAACATTTACATGTAACAACTAACGATGACTTAACGACTCAGTTAAAATATATATACATGTAGTGTTTTAATATGTATTCATACACTTTTGAAAGACTTCAAGACACTTATCCAAGTACTTCTACTTAACAAAAATGCTTACGATTACATCCTCATTCATTTTCATCAACAATTCTACTCGTATGCACTCGTATTTGTACTTGTACAATACACAGCTTCTAAATGTATTTACTATTGGTATATACACTCCAATGATCAGCTCTTAGCAGCCCATGTGAGTCACCTAACCATGTTAGAACCATCATTTAACATCTAGCATGACTTATGAGCAAGGAAACAAAAACAAGAACTCCTTTTAACCCCACTCACCTTCACCACTCACCACCTACTCCATTTCACTTCCAATTTTCTTCACAATTCTCTCTCAAAACACACACACTCTTCCATGAACATCTAAGTTACTATTTTTCCTGAAAAAATCATCAAATACAAGCTTTGGTTATTACCTATAATCATCATAAAAATAATTACTCAAGAACACATCAAGAACACTTCCAAGTTTACAAGTTTACTTCCAAGTTTCCTAATCCATTCCAAGCAATCATCTAAGATCAAAAAACCTTTGTTATTTACAGTAGGTTATATTTCTAAATCAAGGTAATATTCATATTCAAGCTTTGATTCAATTTCTATAACTATAACTATCTTAATTCTAGTAATAAACTTACTTTAACTTGTTTTTGTGTCATGATTCTATTTCAAGAACTTCCAATCCATCAAAGATCCTTTGAAGCTCAAGTTATTTTTTCATCATTTCCAGTAGGTTTACCTACTAAACTTGAGGTAGTAATGATGTTCATAACATCATTCGATTCATATATGTATAACTATCTTATTCGAAGATTTGAACATGTAATCACTAGAACATAGTTTAGTTAATTCTAAACTTGTTCGCAAACAAAAGTTAATCCTTATAACTTGACTTTTAAAATCAACTAAACACATGTTCTATATCTATATGATATGCTAACTTAATGATTTAAAACCTGAAAACATGAAAAATACCGTAAAACTGGACATACGCCGTCGTAGTAACACCGCGGGCTGTTTTGGGTTAGTTAATTAAAAACTATGATAAACTTTGATTTAAAAGTTGTTCTTCTGGGAAAATAATTTTTCTTATGAACATGAAACTATATCCAAAAATCATGGTCAAACTCAAAGTGGAAGTATGTTTTCCAAAATGGTCATCTAGACGTTGTTCTTTCGACTGAAATGACTACCTTTACAAAAATGACTTGTAACATGTATTTCCGACTATAAACTTATACATTTTCTGTTTAGATTTATAAACTTAAGTTCAATATGAAACCATAGCAACTTGAATCACTCAAAACGGATTTAAAACGAAGAAGTTATGGGTAAAACAAGATTGGATATTTTTTACTTATTGTAACTACGTGAAAATTGGTAACAAATCTATATTAATCATATCCTAGCTAACTCATATTGTATAATACATGTATTCTAATATATTATGTAATCTTGGGATACCATAGACACGTATGCAAATGTTTTGACATATCATATCGACCCATGTATATATATTATTTGGAACAACCATAGACACTCTATATGCAGTAATGTTGGAGTTAGCTATACAGGGTCGATGTTGATTCCAAATATATATATACTTTGAGTTGTGATCAAGCCTGAGACGTGTATACACTGGGTCGTGGATTGATTCAAGATAATATATATCGATTTATTTCTGTACATCTAACTGTGGACAACTAGTTGTAGGTTACTAACGAGGACAGCTGACTTAATAAACTTAAAACAGTAAAACGTATTAAAAATGTTGTAAATATATTTTGAACATACTTTGATATATATGTACATATTTGTTATAGGTTCGTGAATCGACCAGTGGCCAAGTCTTACTTCTCGACGAAGTAAAAATCTGTGAAAGTGAGTTATAGTCCCACTTTTAAAATCTAATATTTTTGGGATGAGAATACATGCAGCTTTCTAAATGTTTTACAAAATAGACACAAGTACGCGAAACTACATTCTATGGTTGGATTATTAAACCGAATATTGCCTCTTCAAGTCTGGTAGCCTAAGAATTAGGAAAATGACCCCTAATTGACGCGAATCCTAAAGATAGATCTATGGGCCTAACAAACCCCATTCTGGAATTTGGAATGCTTTAATACTTCGATTTATATGGTGATTGCGATTGCCAATTTATGACATACTTGCGAGTATGCGGGGAATATTCTATATGCATTATGTTAATGTCGGTTACCAGGTGCTCATCATAGAATGATTTTTATACACTTGCGAGTGTAGGATTATTGAATAAATGAAATCTTGTGGTCTATTATATTAATTTGATAATATATAGGTTAAACCTATAACTCACCAACATTTTTGTTGTCGTTTAAAGCATGTTTATTCTCAGGTGATTATTAAGAGCTTCCGCTGTTGCATGCTAATATATGGACAAGACTTGGTGTCAACATGCTTGTATTATATTGTTTAAAACTGCATTCGAGATTTACTTTGTTGTAACATATTAATATTGTAAACCAATATGTATTGGTAGTGTGTAAGTGTGATATTTTTAGATTATCATTTCTGATAATCTAGGTGGTGTCCTTTTAACCTTGTCGATAAAATAAATGTTATGGTTTGTTTTAAAAACGAATGCAGTCTTTTAAAAGCGTCTCATATAGAGGTCAAAACCTCGCAACGAAATCAATTAATATGGAACGTTTATAATCAATATGAACGGGACATTTCAGTGAGGTCGGAAGTAGCATGCGATCAATAAGCTCTCTAGCTTTTTTAACTGTATAACGGCCATCATTATTCAAAGAGCATGTCCAAGAATCCAGGCGATCGCACAACTCAGGTTTACCAATAATCTCGAAAAGACTATTAATAAGGTCCTCATTTCTACCACCTAAATAATCTCTAACCCAAGAGAAAAGCCAATTACCATCGGCCCATTTTTCCGAGATGTAAGCATTCGGGTTTGAATCCAAGTGAAGTATTCTGTTAAAATGGTGCGAAAGAGGTTCGTTTCCAACTCATAGGTCGTGCCAAAATCGAATGCTACGGCCATCCCCTATTAACATACGAAAACAATCGGTCGGTAACAGCTTCTTAAACGTGATATTCGAACAGACATAAACGATCGATGCCCAAATTGACGAGCTGCTTTGATTCGAATGAAAATTATGCCCATGTATCTTAATCATACGGGTCATGGAATCTCATACATATGATATATGATTAAAGAGATTGATAGTTTAGGTTCAAGTCATTTGGTTTGATTTGTATTTGACAAGATGAAACGGGTACCCGTTTGTGTAAACAAATCAAACCAGATTATTTGAGCTACTCTACGATGATTATTTAAACAATCTCAAATTGTCATAAGATATATGACACAACATTTGTAGCCTCTAAGTTTTGTCAATCATCATATTCCGTTGCAAGTTCATTCAGATAGAATTTATAAACAATCTTACCCCCACTTTTGATTTTATTAATCATATTTTCGTCAATTTTTTCGGACATAGGTTCCCTCTGTTGATTATATTTATCAAAGAGCGTCTAGCTTCGAGGCCTATAGTTCGTTATCAAGTGGAGAAGAATCGACGAGGGATAGAGGAACATAGAACATCAAATCCCTCTTGTTCCATGCATCCTACCTTGATACGTGAAAGTTCTGCGGACCCGGTTTTATCAATTCCCATTAATCGTGCGATCGGTAGAGATCATTCATACTTACGATGATCTCATTTTTTAGACAGACATAAAAACAATTCTCAATGTTCAACACATAAATCTTGAGACCACATTATAAATATATCAATCAAACTCGTACATTTACTGTTCAGCACTATTTTTTATTCGAAAAGGGTATTTTCGTCATTTAACATCATAAAATATTTATTTCTTGCTTTCTTTCCATTTTCCATTTTAGTTTTTTTCAATAGATATAGTTACATATATTCAGACAAAATCTTTATATTTAGCGTTTCATTTTCACAAACAAAAAAAGTAGATTTTTTTTATATTTTAAAATGGATTTGTTTAAACAGAAGTACATTTTGAGTAATGTTAGAAACTAGAAAAAGGAGCCCGCGCGATGCCACGGGGTCTTTGGGTTGCGTATTCATAGTTAATGGAGCGTATTATAGGTGTGTATATGTATTGAATGTAGTCCGATGTATTGAGCGTTTTTTTAAGTGTCCGTTTCGCGTATAGTTAGTCCCGTTGTGTTCGTAAGATTTTTTTGAGTTGAACGGTGGGCTCGAAAAAATTTAACTCGCACCGAGCGAGAAGATAGGACTCGCAACAAATTCGGGTGGAATTTGTTTCTTTTATTTTAATAAAATTGTATATTTATATTTTTTACCCCTGAGAAAATGTAAATTTGAGGGGTCCTTGTGTAAATTGAGGCAAATGTGAGGGGCCGATTGCAGTGTGAACGCAAAGTCAAAACTACAATCACAAACAATTGAAACTACCAAATTCTTCATGAGTTAGAAAATGTAAATTTGAGGGGTCCTTGTGTAAATTGAGGAAAATTTGAGGGGCCGATTGCAGTGTGGACGCAAAGTCAAAACTACAATCACAAACAATTGAAACTACCAAAGTCTTCATGAGTTTTAGTATATAGGGGTAATAGGATATGATGTGACTGTCTGGATTGATTCTTGAATCGTGTATTCACTTTCTCTATAAAGTATTTCGACTCAACGTTTGCCGTTTCATGAAATCTTTACAGGGATAACTGGATAAGACAATAACACAATTAGTGTTTTTGGCAATGAAATCACTAATCAATATATCAGAGATAATTTGTGTGTTTTTGTTGTTGTTGTTTTAAATGCAGTATGCAAAAACCGAAAATAAGAAAACTATTATATTCATCAGTTATAATTTGAAAGGATGCAACTTTTCAAGTTGAGCGGGAAAAAATGTTATACCAAAAGGTATAACTCTTGGCTGGGAATCCGTTGGACCCCAGCCAGGGGCGCTGCCCCTTGGACTCGGCAAGGGGGCGCAACCCCCTTGACTCCCGTAATTACGCGACAGTTAGTAGTCAACTCTTACGGGCGTGTACTCCACACTCTCCGTACACGTTATTAAATATAACTAGCTAATTCTTGCATTCAAGTAAATCGCAATTAGCTAAAATGAATGTTGGATAATTCTAAAATCGCCAACAATTAATGTGGTATACCTTTAGTTTTTTTTTTTTTTTTTTTTTGCATATACCCACTATATGTCACCTCGTCTCAAAATAAACCGAGAATTACAATCGGGCGAATTGAAAACAACTGAAAATGAGCACAAACAATAAAACAATGTTTGTTACTATAAAATTATTATTATTATTAATTATTATTATTAATATAATCAAATCAAATCAAATCAAATCAAATCAAATCGAAGTTAATTGGAAAATTAGCATCTAAATCTTAAGAGTTTGACCCGAATATTTTTATTTAGCAATCTACATCTACATATAAATTAATACGGAGTACTGGTTAACAAATAGAGTAATGAGGGTCTATTTTGATCGGTGTTTGGCCATTTGGCAATGGGTAAATCGTCGGGAGGAAGTAAAAGGAAGAATCCCCAACCATCTCAAACGAAGGTGTTGCGGAGTCGAGTGATTGGTGCCGATGAGAAAACTGATTCTACTAGTGTGGAATCTATATATAAACCTGTAAATACAGGTAAAGATAATGAGGATCTGGTTAAGATCGATTTACAGATCGATGATGAAGCACTGAATACATCAGATGAACATGGTAAACCTATGGATCAAGATGATAAGTGTAGTGTCCATACTACACCCAGTTCGTCGGATGAAGAGGATGGGAATAAGTCAGGTAATCCCTACTACTTTCCTAATCTTCATACTACTCGTGTTTGTGCTGATAAGGACAATCATTCAAGTAATGGTTTACAGAATGGGAACGAGGTCCATGATACAAGTGATATAAACTCTAAAAATTATCTGAAAGCTCTTGGTGGGCAATCGGAAAAGCGTAAGGTTCAATTTTACTTGTATGAATCGAATGAGATTCTGGATGATGGTATTGATGTGGAGATCCCGATAGAGTCTATTCAAGAGGCGTCAAGTCGATATAGTAATACTTTGTACGGGTATTTTCTTGGTAAGCGGATTGCTTTTCCAGTGGTTCAGAGCTATGTGATGAACGTGTGGAAAAAGTACGGTATTGAAAAAGTGATGATGAACGCTAACGGATTTTTCTTTTTCAAGTTCGAGTCGGAAAAAGGTATGGGAGATGTCTTGGAGAATGGACCTTGGATGATTAGAACCATCCCCATTATTTTGAATAAGTGGTCTCCGGATATTTCTCTTACTAAAGAGAATGTAACGAAAGTGCCAATATGGGTTAAGTTGCATGATATTCCTCTTGCGGGATTTACCGAAGTTGGGTTGAGTGCTATAGCATCGAAAGTGGGTCGTCCAATGATGTTGGATTCCTTCACAAGCACGATGTGTTTGGAATCTTGGGGTCGTCCAAACTATGCGCGTGCCATGATAGAGGTGTCTGCAGAAAAAGATTTAAAAGAATCTCTTCGTGTTGCTACTCCGAATTTGGTTAATAAGAAAAAAGTGTTAGATACGGTTATAGTAGAATACGAATGGAAACCTCCAAGATGCTCGGAGTGTAAGGTGTTCGGACATTGTGACTTACAATGCCCTCATAGAATTCCAGTCATGGCGGAGAAGACAAAGGTAGATGATGATGATGGTTTCACTATTGTGAACAAGAAGAATGCGAAGGTGAATGGTCCGAAACATAAGGATGGCTTTGCATTTGGGAAAAATAAACAAAAGGTAGTGTATCGACCTGTTAAAAAGGCTCCTAAGGCTCCTACTGCGAGTAAGGTGAATATTTGTGATGATGTAGGAACAAGTACAAAACAGAAAGGAATAAAAGGTTAATAATTCGTTTGGAGTTCTTATTGATGAACCAAGCGATGTAGAATCCGTGAAGATGAAACGGCAACGTTTATGGTTGGAAAAAATATTACCAAGACAACAACCCCATTTGGCATGAAATCGGGCTGGTTGTAGTTGGAATTATAAGTCCTGTTCTAAGTGTGTCGTAGGTGTTATTGGTTTTGCTAGTCCTTTTTGGTTAGGTTCTAGCTAGGCTTTTTTAGTTGTTTGTGAGGTCGCAAGGCGCGCTTGTGGTCGTTGTTTTTATTTGTATGTTTTTATTATTTTTCATAAATGATATTTACCGGGTGAAACCCTTTACCAAAAAAAAAAAAATAGAGTAATGAAGAAACAGCTGTTCGTTTAAAAATTAAACCCACACCTTCAACATGTCTCATTAATGCATCGTGGCTCCAGATTTTTCAGCAGTTTCAATAATTACTATATTAACCTTTCTCTATAATTACTATATTAATATTAATTAATAGTAATAATGTTAATGTTAATGTTAATGTTAATGTTAATGTTAATGTTAATATTAATATTAAATATTAAATATTAATCTTTCTCTGACTTATCACATTTTTTTTTATATTTTCTTCATCCATCTTAATAAGTACTAACTTCAAACGCATCTTCTCCAAATTTCCAACAATCTGATAACTAAAATCATGTCCGAAATCAATAACGGTCTCGATCACCTTCGAATTCCGTTCGAGAAGATCAAATTTGGTAACAAACTAGAATCTGATGGCTACGGAAGTGTGTACGAAGGCGAATACGACAATCAAAAAGTCGCTTTAAAACGTTTAAACGTCACGAATCTAGCTAACATCAAACAAAAACTGTTAGATGAGATTCAAACACTTTCTAGATTCCGGCACCATCCGAATCTCGTTGCTCTTCTCGGCTTTTGTGACGAGAAGAGCAACGAGATCGTACTCGTTTACGAGTACGTATCAAGTGGAACTCTAGCAGATAAGATGAGAAAACGTCTCACCACAATTCAGCGTCTAGAGATCTGTCTAGACGCTGCTCGTGGACTCGATTATTTGCACACGGGCGTTGACCAGTCAACGCCCGGAATGGTCCACGGTAACATAAAACCTTCAAAAATCTTGTTGAATTCGAAACCTTCTAGATTTGAAGCGAAGGTTTCGAGTTTTGGTTTGTCAAAGATCGTTCCAGGAAAATCACAGAAGGATGACGTCAGCAAGGAATCTGACGTGTATTCGTTTGGTGTATTGTTGCTTGAAGTGTTGTGTGGTGTAACGGAGTTAGTTGATACGGATGATTTTGTGGAACGGCACGTGACGGAGTTGGTACCGAAAAAGATGGAACAGAATAAACTGCACAAAATCGTGCACCGTGATGTGCAGAAAGATATTGTAACGGAATCGTTGGAAACTTATGCGAAAATTGCTTGTCGATGTGTAATCGAAAATGCTGAAGAACGCCCTACTATGGCTCAGGTGGTTGAAGAACTCGAAAAGGCGTTGAAGTTACAGGTTGATTTTATACTTGAATTAATTTTTGATTGATGGTGTTTGTATATATTGTGGTAAATGCTTATTTTTAGTGTTTTTGATACAGGGAGGGGAGGTTTCAGTTGTTGATATTTCGATTCCGGTAAGTGAAGATTTGGTTACCGATGACAAGTTAGATGTCGCCGGAAAAAGTACCGGCGAAGAGAGTACGATTGGTTCCGATTCAGTTTCAACAAACATTAAGGGGATTGATGATACAGATCACGTTACTACTACGGTTAGTTGATTTTTGCAAATTATGGATTTATTACAGGTTGATTTTTAAATAAACGAAATGTTTGTGTTATTGTGTATAATATAATGTAATATAAGTGCTTATATTAAGTATAGGAAAGAGATGTGTCATTGGTTGATTTTTCGAGTCCGACGATTACCGATGACAAGTTAGATGTTGCCGGAGAAAAAAGCACCGTCGTTGGTACCGATTCAGTTTCTACCAACCCCAATGGGGTTAATAGTACAGAGCATGTTGCTACAACGGTTAGTTGTTTTGTTTTTTTACATTTATAAAATAAAAAATGCTACAAATAATTGACTTGGTAATTATATTAGTTTTTGTATTATGATTCAGATTTTCTAAACATAATCTTAAAGGCTATGATTAAGAAATTCAGACACGCAAAATTTACTTGTACAACTATCCACTCTTTGTAAATAACCGCTCATTAACCAACTAAATGTACAACCTTTTATGTATGAAATTAATACTATAGGATAGCCCATAAAACTATCGATAGAAATTATAGTAAAAACATTGCTTCAAGAACAAGGTTAAAACTTTGAGCTATAATGTACAATGTTTCTCAACTTATTTAGTGGTATCTGGTTAAAGTGTGATAGTGTAAGGAACATCACCCCGTAAAATATAGGTTTGTAAGTGTAGGACTGATTAAACATTATTAATCAACCTAATCAACAATATCGAGTGTGGAAATCTCGATATTGAGTTTTATATGAAAAACACCTTAAACAACTTTGATCAATTGATTGTAAAAGACTTGTAAACGTTATAGATCGACTTAGATGAGTGCTAGATTTGCAGAAAATGTTTAAAACAGCTAGGGTTGTGAAAAGGTTTGTCACTCCAACAATGAACCCTAAATCCTCAATATATAGTATCTGCACATGCAACCATGCGGTTGCAGCTTGCAACCGTGTATCCGTACGGATGCATTCTGCATCCTTGCGGTTACACACACGGAATGTAAGTTAACAATAAATGCATGTAATTGATTGTAATCCAACTAGTAAACATAATAAACCACCAATCGATCATCCAAAGTACTTACAATGTCAATAACGCTCACAAATACATCAAATGAACTGGGAACTTACATTATGCACTAACACTAAGTTTAAAATGGTGACAATGTGGGGGAAAATTGGAGTGGAAATAGCTTTCACTATACTAAGATCAAAGTGTAAAATGTTTCTAGACATATATGATCCATAATCATCCACATCCACCACTAATAGCGGGATCGAGTGAATATGTACATAATCAGGTAACCATTATCATCTTTAGCTTTCCCCGGTTTTTTGTTTATAAACTTTTTATTTAACCTAACTCAAAAAAATTAGTAGTCATTTTCTATGATGTTGTTTTACCAATCACTACTTCCAGATGTCAAATAGACTGATTTGAAAACTTAATGACATCTTCTAATAAGGCATTATTGAGGGCCGGTTCTAACGTTTTTGATGTTTCGGATAAAACAAATTTTTAATGCCCAAGACGAGACGTTAAAAATATGCTTTAAACTTGACTAAAAAGGACAATAAATATATAATAGATAATTATATAAGGGGTCAAATATGTAATTTCTCATTGATAAGCTAGGAGCTTATTTTTTAAGCTACTTCAAGTAGCTTATTTTCAAAGCTTATTTTTTCATAAGCTCTAGAAATTATGTCACCCAACCGATGCTACTATCTTAAGCTTATGAAAAAAATAAGCTTAAGCTCCAATAAGTTGTGTGGCCAAACACACCCTAAGATTGAGAAAAAATAAGAGGAATATGAGAAAACCATTTTATTTATCTTTCTACACACACCCAACGTGATTTTGTACACGAATATATATGTAATGTCCATCATCGGACTTGAACCCGTGACCTCAAGGTCAGAGGGCACATTGATACCACCAGACCAATGACCAATTGGTTCTCGGAACAAAAATATACTTCATTGATGAGTTAGAATCATTATGTATATGTTTATGTTTATATATTGATTGATAAATATTCATTTTGTTTGCTTTGAGTTTCAGTCTGCAAATATTATTACTTGAGCCATTTCTTATCTGTTGTATTTGTGAATCAATTAATACTTGCTTAAATTAAATAAAGAGGTGTGTTAGAGATGTGAAATCGTGATATATATGTAATGTTATTGATAATTAAATGATACTGATTTAGAATGAGAAACCACTGGTTGAGGATACTGACGATGAAGAAGACGATGATGACAATAATGATGATGATGACGAAGGTGAGACTTTATATGTTATTTGAACTGTGTGCATAATAAATTTATTTATAGTCTAAACCCTACTGTTTAAGTACGCAAATAGTTTAATAACAAGATTATATGTGAAAAAGGGGGAAAAAGGTTCTAATCTCTGAAACAATGATTTGTTTATGTAAGCAGGTCAGTTAGACGGAAGTGGTCGGTCTAAGCAAAGCAGAAGCGAGAAAAAGAGCCGGAAGGCTATGTTAAAGCTCGGGATGAAGCCTATCACCGGAGTCAGTCGTGTTAGTATCAAAAAGAGCAAGAATGTAAGTAAAAGAATTTTTACTCCAATACCTTAAAATTACACAAATATAATACTTCCCTCGTCCAAAATTACTGTCCCGGTTTGACTTTTGAAGTCTCTCTTGTTCAACTTTGACTTTAAATGTCATTTGTGTTATACATATTATAATATTTGATACAAATTATACCAATGAAAGCACGTTTAAAACCTAGTATATCCATATAAATTTCATCAAGTATTATATAACACAAAAAATAATATATGTGAAGTCAAAGTTGTGAAAGACTCCAAAAAGTCAAATGGTTTGAGACGGAAGGGGTTGATGATTACTCTCTTGTTGATGATTAATGTTACTGTGTTGCAGATGTTATTTGTGATTTCAAAGCCAGATGTTTTCAAATCCCCTGCTTCAGATACGTACGTGATATTCGGTGAAGCGAAGATTGAAGATCTGAGCTCACAATTGCAAAGTCAAGCAGCAGAGAAATTCAAAGCACCTAACCTCAGTAATGTGGTTTCGATGCCTGAGCCAACAACTGTGTCTCATGATGATGAAGACGTTGATGAAACTGGAGTGGAGCCGAAAGACATTGAGTTGGTGATGACACAAGCAGGGGTTTCGAGACCAAAGGCTGTGAAGGCGCTAAAGGCTACAGATGGAGACATTGTATCTGCAATTATGGAACTTACAAACTAAGACTTATTGATTGGTGGTATTATTTTACGTTTGATTGATATCAGTGAGATTGTTGTTTAATCTTTGTGTTGTATTAGAGAGCTAAATTTGATCGGGAATAAGTAACTTTTTAGTGTATGAGTTCGACCCAAGTTTGTTATATTGTCCTGTATCCTTTGTGACTGTCTGAATGGTTAGTAGTGTTATTGGAAACTCCCCTTTTATAAATCATGTTTTGTTCCCTAAAATTTCACATTTTTCGGACATTTTAGTAGGAATAATTTATGTATTTTTTTTTGGACATCAATTTGGAATCACCCATGGGACTAAATCACCCACGCGTTCAGTAGTTGCATAACCCGCCCCAACTACAGACCTGGAGGAAACCCGGACTTCAGGTTGAACAACGTTGAGGTTGAGGAGACCTATCACGTCTAACAGTCCTCTCTTGAACCTTGTTCAATGTTCAGAAGCTCAACTTTTCGAAGATATTTTTTTGGTGAATCTCATCTCATATACCTTTTGAAATATGTCCGTCTAAAGCAATTAATAAGCCTTGATCTTTCTGGTTTCATTAATATCCCACATGAAATCTCATGTTTGGATCCAGTTATCTTTCTTATCAAAGCTAAAGACTCTTGATCATGGCTTATTAATGATGATGCAGTGGATGTGATCATTGCTAATAAGTATACAAATGTGATCATGGCTTCGAGCTGAAAGCCATGATTGAAGAGTTGTATTATGATTTGACTTTTTGTGGATGTGTTTTGTTATTTACAGATAAGAAATAGACGATGGTTAATAGATATGAATTAGTGGTATCCGTGGGCTAAGCTAATTGGATTTTACTTCATTGTTAAGCCTTTATACAATTGACATGAATAAACACTCCAAACATATTTATAAAAGGGAGTATAATTTTAAAAGAAATGTTCACTAAATTTTCACACAAAAAAGTCGCTAAATGAGATAACATAAATCGAATTTTAAGTTCTATCTGTTCTCTTTTACACTATTGGTTAATTTCAATTGAGTAAAAATCTTTCAAGTATATCTTGTCTTAAATTACCTAAAGCATTTTAAGTTAACGGCAGACCACAAAAAGTTTATTTTGCAAAACCATGTATTTTCTACATACCTGGGCGTTTCGTATTTCTATCATGAAAAACCACCAGTGCAAAACAAGCCCCGACACACACACACACACACACACACACACACACACACACAAAAAACTTGCTCTAAATAAGGATCAAGAATGTCGCAACAAAGTACAAATGTAACAATAGATTTGTAAGTATACAGTTTGGTAACAAAACTACCACCCACTAGCCCACCCCGCACTACTTCCTGATGATGCCTGCGATTGCACTCTCTTACTCCCATTACCACCACCACCACGATCGTCACTCCAAGACCTATCCTTCCACTCATCTTCTACGTCCTTTGACCTACCACTTCCTCCTTCATTTCCTCGGTGATGGTAGGACCCGCGTCCTCTGACCCGCCCACGACCCCCATAAGGCCTCGGCACACCACTTGGATGTGAATCATGCCCACCCCCATTCCTGTAATCACTTCTACCTGCAATACATTTCACAGTAATTCAAAACAGAATCAATTATAGGTTCATGGTTACTACTCCCTCCGTCTGACTATTTTTGTTTGTCCCAAAAATATTAAAAAAATATTGTCCCCTACTCTAAACAAGAACAAAATATTATTAAAGTTCCAATTATACCCTTTTTATTATTGAAAATGTGATGTTTAATATGCCATTTAATTTAATAATTACTTTAAACCACTTCCTTTAGTTAAAACAGCTCATTGAATAAAGGGCAAATTAGATGATTCGTCAATTTATATTAAATCGACAAAAGTCAAACCAGACAAATAAAATGGGACGGAGGGAGTATTATAGTTTATGTATGTATGACATCTTTTAGACTCACCAGTTCTGGAGCTAGGAGTAGATGTCCGTTCACGATCTCCAGACGACCCTCTCCGGGACACATCACTGTTGGAACCACCAACCGATCCAAAAGAATGGCTAGGCGCGGGGCTGCGCATAGGCACCATGGCTGCAACTGAACGGATTGAGGGTCCCGCTTCATGTGGATCATCAACATGTCTTTGGAAATACGCCACAAGTCTGTCAATTTCCTCGAACATCTTCTTGCGGAATTTAAAAC
Organism: Rutidosis leptorrhynchoides; assembly: GCF_046630445.1. Taxonomy (NCBI): domain Eukaryota; kingdom Viridiplantae; phylum Streptophyta; class Magnoliopsida; order Asterales; family Asteraceae; genus Rutidosis; species Rutidosis leptorrhynchoides. The sequence goes on along the minus strand of NC_092333.1, from coordinate 529,907,603 downwards.
CCTTAGGATACAATCCAACATACTCGTGATGTGGATTTGAACTCCTTATGTATGTTAAAATAAACGTCCCTGGATATTCATGAGATATACCGAAAGCATACACGATTCTTGATGGATTCTCGAATTTTTCTTTCCTTAAACTTTCATCAACTTCAGCTTTCGCCCCATCTCTAAACTTACGGTAACCAAGCATTGTCTTTAAGTGAGTTACTAATGGATCAACGTAACGATCCATTACCTGCAATAGTAAACATGGTTTTTAGGGTTAAAATTTCATGGGTCAAAATTGCACCATTATAACACCCAATCTACAAAGAAACTAGAAACGTGTGAGACTGACCTCATCCAGATCTTCAAAAACATCATCTCCAATTTTTAGGGTTTTACCAATACGCAACATACTTGTAATGTCCTTGTTCTCCTTTCCACCTTCAATGATGTCTTTATGAGCGTAAACACCGTCATAGATTTTGAGGGTCAAAGTTAAGTATGAGGGCCCACGAGAGCTAGGACGAACTATACTCTCACCAGGTTCCTTAACAGACAGCATCTATATAAACAAAAGAATAAAATTGGTAAATACACTTTCATTAACAACGAATAATGAATAATATTATTTGTATATATGCACACAAACACACCTCCATTGCTTCATCAGCTGTGATATTCTGAAAACGAGGATGAACAATCATCCTTGACTTAAAATGCTTCTTCGCCAGTTCTTTAGCTTTACGTGCTTTTTCTTTTTCAGTTTCTGAATTATCACGGTCCTCGTAATAATAAGGATCCATGTTTTTAAAGTTTTGAGACCGGTCACTTCTTAAATCACTATCTTTACAGCTTAAAAACACCTGACGCCTATCTTTTAAAACTGACTTTATCATGCAAGTTAAAACATCACCTTCATTTAAACTCTCAGTTAAATCAATGTCCCTACGTTCATCACTGTAGTCTTCTTTACTAAGCATACCAGAAACCCCTGATTCAAGAATACATATTGCTCGCTGAGGTTGAACCCTACGAACAGTTGCTTGGACGATTTTACCCTCAGAAAGTGTTTCCTCTGTTTCACCAGAAAGCATATAAAACAATTCATCTGCATTCGGTTGAGCGTACGGTTTTCGCCAGTCTTGAAAACCTTGTATCAACTCCAACCGCATATGATTAAGAGTGTCTTTTTTATTTTCGAGTTTCTTTGAACTTGAATAATTATCAACGTCAAGTCTCTTTAAGTTATGAGGGTTATCTCTCACATTCTCTATTGCCATTTCAAACAAATCTTCATCCTCGTTTACATCATCTTCATCATCATGAGTACACATATCTTTAGCCAACTCCTGTGCAAGAGTGTATGATTCAGGGTGGATTCGTGTATCATCCAATAAGTCAATGAATTGACTACTGCTAGCCGCGTTTCCGCTTCGCCGAACACGTAAGAATCCGACTGCATTTACAAACCCCTTTTTGCCAAGACCATGGGCCAACAGATCCTTACGAGTATATATCGAACCAGCTCGAACTAAGGATCGTTGTAACGAAGCGGCTTTTCGAGGCCCCAGCCCAGATATGAACTGCAGTGGAGCAAATAGCCATTCGTGACTTATGGCTAAATTTACATCAAGACCCACTTGGTTTGTTGCATCTACCATAATTTGTTCAACCATGCTATACTTTTCATCAGGAGTTAAAAAGCATTCTAAAGGACTAAGTTTCCATGACAATATCTCCTTTGCGGGTCCACATAGGGTAGCAGCCATTGCCAATGGATTTTGAAGGTAACGCCCAAGGGCCACTGCACGCTTAACAATGCCTGAAACATGATGAATTTTTTACTTAAAAGATTCCAGTTACTTAACAGTATGTCGATTTGGATTGTGTTTTGTCTCAAATAGGTCAAATTAACATAATAGCTAATAGAGACAAGTGTCAACCGGGATAAAAATATACTAAAGCAAGTCTTATTTTAATGTATACAAACTTGGAAATTGTAATTGTAATCAGAAACAGGAATCGAAAACTAAAGATAAGAACAAAAGAAAAGAACAAAATATTTACTATGCTAACAAACACCTAAAGAACTACATCTTATTTGTATTACTTGGCTACTTGCTTCTTACTTCTAGTACATAATGAGTATATACAGATACAAGGATGACGTATAAAAGGAAAGGATAAGGATATTAATCTAGAAAAGAAACGATACTAATCTAGAACCTTCTAATACTAAATACATAATTATTATTCAATTAATTCTAACAGAAATCATATGGTTTAAAGACAGTGTTCTTGAAATTACATCAATTTTGTAATCAAGAATTATTAACTACATAAACTGCAGAAAGATCTACCATCAAGCCAAAATAAAGAAGTTAATTACCAGATTGAGGTTGAAGCTGGTCAGAGGATATACGAGAATTTTCATACAAGTGTGGGAGAGTCTCGTCGGCATATACGATACTTATATTATCCATTTCAAGGCCAACAGCTCTTGGATTATCTTCAAATATATTGCCAATGATCTGACAATAGCAGAAATATTATAAATACTTATCTACATATAGTGAAGAGTTGAAACTAAAGACAAAACATCAAGACAGTGACTAAGAAACACATTTACCTCGAAAATATCTTCCCTGAGCTTAACACAAGACATATTGACAGCTCCAAGAACAACAACATGAGGCTGGTGATCCGTCATGAACTTTAAAAGACGTTGTTGATCTTGACTTTTTCGTTGCTGATCGTTAGAACTTTGACCACGTGCACTTAAAGAACCAGCATAAAGCACATCAAGAACTTCGCCATATGAGTCAAGCATCACAAATGTGGTTGCAGGTTTCCCTGGGCCCCAGCAACATGCCATCACTCTTGGTGCAACTTCATAATCATCTGAAGAAGAATTAACATCCTGGTCCTTCTTTTGATAAGGTGCTACAGACACTTTGTCCCATAATAATCTTCCATATTCCATAAGTAACCAGTTTTTTGCTCTACTAGTCAACAAGGATCGTGCCTCTTTTGCCATTGAAGGTAAAAGCAAACCATCAAAGGCGTCTTTTATAATCTGCTTCCTTTGTTCATTCCACAACTGAGCTGATTTACTCACCCCTTCACTCAGATAATATTCGTGAGCATCATCGATTAGTTTATTATGGACGGGTGCTGGAAGCTTTACAGACACTTGGATAAGTTTCTCCTCTTCGGCCTTTTGAATAAGGAGCCATTGTGCATCATCAAATTTTGTCAATGGCTTGTTCTTTAACCATTTAATCCCTGCAAATTGATGATGTGAATCTATAGACGTGTTGCCATCAGCAGTAGGAGTCGTGGAAACCACTGCATTATCCATAAAGATGCTACGAACATGTCTCCTTACACATGGCTCACAGCTAATCTCAACTGCCGCCTGTAACAAGTTACCATGTTTGATTTGAACTTAATGAGCTTAATAGAATGGAACCTAATATGAAGAGTAGTAGGGGTGTTTGTTTTCAACTTATTAAATAAGACACGTCTTATTACAAAAAAATCAAATGTGTGAAACAAACGGGGTCCAACGAAAGGGGACATATTAGAATACCATGTGTCTAGCTCCTCTAAGGACAGCCTGAGGATTTTCAAACATTGCACAGGTAAATCTTGAAGCCACCTCTTCTGGTGTTTCCTTTGCATCTTCCAATTCATCCCTCCTCTGTATAACGAAAGCATTAATAGTCGATCATATTGTTCAAAAGTGGTAGTTAAAAATGATGAATTTAAATAACTAACCATTTGTTCAAGAGAAATAAGCAATCCAAACTCTTCAGAGCTATAGCCAAATTTGGTAGCAACCTCCCAAAGTCCAGATTTACTACAAATGCTATATTGTGATTTCCTTTTTGGTCTCTTGAACTGTCCTTCATCTATACCAACATCACCAGGAGGGAAATGCAAGTTAAATTTTGAGTCCACATCATCAATTTCTCTATCTGACTCAGCAACTTTGAGAGACTTTGTCGTTGAATCAAACAGCTTTTGATTCAAATCAAGGCGTGTTTCATCAAATCGCTCCTCTTGAAATCGCTTGTCGTAATACAACTGTAAAGCGGTTTTTCGTTTTTGAAGCAGTAGCCACTTTCTGTCTAACTCTGAGATAGCCCAAAGTACCTGCAAGTAGCTCCAAATTTTGTTATAAATGAACTAAAGTTAATCAAAAGTAGCAATATGATAAATATTCAGTTACCAGTTACCTTGTGCCACCTCATTGTAGGTTTTTCAGGGTTACTTTCATCCGACTTTTTATTATTATCAGTTGGTGACTCTTCATCCTTAAAAAGGCTCCTGCACTCCTCTTTCCTATACATAGCAATAAATGGTACCTGATAACAAAGGCCTTGTAAGTTCCACAAATTAGTGAAAAACTGCAAGAAATTGTAATTAAAATCCGAGCGTACATCTAACTTTTGAACGTGCATAAGTTCCAAAAACCTAACAATATCCTTTTTAAGTACAGCCCGTTCATGCCCAAGTTGATTAAGAATCCAGTTACTCTCTTCATCTATACTCATTCCATCTATTGGAGGTGGACCAGTGCTTTCTTCAGATACCTACAAACAAAAATTGCATAATAATGAATACAAAGAATGTGCACAAATACAAAACAGCAGTATTATACTATGTTCATATCATCACCTGCATTCTTTCTGGAATATCTATTTCCCGGATACGATCATCGTTCTCTGTCATGTACTTTTCAGAAAGAATAATTGGTTCAAATTCATCTTCTAATCTCCTTTCGCCAGTGTCATCATACCTATTGATCCTTTCGAGCCCTAATTTTCGTTGCCTCAAAAGCTCATCTACATCACCAAATATGTCATGTGCCTCCTGCATTGCAGTAGACGAGACCCCAGGTGCCTGCCTGGATTTTTTCTTGTTAACCTTCCTTCTCCTGCATTATATATCAAGTGTTAACAAATTTAACAATGAAACACCAAAACAAACCATAAGCAGGGAATTAAACAGAAACACACACCTTGTTGGTTCTCCATGTTCATCAACCTCCTCTTCATCTACAATGAAGTCAGCCATTTCATCTTCTTCTTCACCAATGTCACCATCTTCTTCCTCTTCACGTTGATCATCTTCGGCAATATCCTCCATAGGAGCACCTATAAGTTGTACGAAAGCAACAGTTTATAACAACTCAATATAGCACAAGTGTAAATAAATAAAAACGAGCTTGATTTGTAATTTATAAAGAGGTAATATAAATTAGTGTACCCTCATCGTCATCAAATAAACTACGCTTGATTTTATCCTCTGCGCTTCGCCCACTCTTCCCAGTCCCGTCAAATTCCTCTTCATCCGAAAATCCGGATTGTCCTTCGTCAGCATCAGCCCTTGCTTTCTTTAGTCTTTTGAACTTATTACTCTGCTGAAAAAGTTCAAAAACCATTGATAATTAAAATAATATGTACTTAATGCTCAAGAAACATAATTATGAAGTGAAAAAAGAGTGTAGAGCATGAAACTTACAACTTTAGGACGTCTAAAACCAACATTATCTTGAAGTAGCTCATAGTCATCATCATCGAGAACATAGTTCTTCTCCGATTCTCTTTAAGATTAATACACCACGTGTTATAAAGGTAACCAAACCACACGTTAACTACAATAAGTAGATATATTAAACACGAATTCACCTTTTCTTTCTTTTCTTCTTCCTTTGCCTCTCCTCATCGCTATCCTCCCTATCCTCATCCTCTCCATCTTGATCATCTTCATCGACCTCGTCCACTATGAAACCATCTTTCTCATACGCATCTTCTCCTTCTTCTAAATAAACAAACAGAACAATATTAGCACATAAAAGCATATCTACGTGCATCACATACTAAATTCCACTGTTTTAATATGCATATCTTTAGTCCGGAAAACTAAAATATACAAGTAGAACTTTGCTGATACTAGAACACTATAATTCTTATAATTGGGGAAAACATATAGAAAAACCCTAGAAAACTTTTTTAACAATCGATTACACAACAAATATTCATTATACATACACAAATATACAAATCAGACAAAATTCATACCGTCTTCTTCATCATCTTCATCATCGTCACGGTCTTCTGGATCAACTGCATCACCTTCAGGCTCTTCCCTCTCGTCTTCCTCAACTTCAATCTCATCTATACATACACAATATAGCATAAAATCAACGAGCAAAAAAACAGAAAATTAAACATGTATATGTAAGCGAATGAGTGTTAATTAAATAGATTATGAAGATAATAGCACCTTCTTCGTCAGACAAGACGGTATTTCCGGCCATTATGCTATTAACGAAGCAAAAACCCTAGATAGATATACACACAGTTATATAATACAATGTTGCGTTTGGGGAAAACGAAACCCTAGCAACGATATTTATATACCGAGATAAATCTCTCAGTGAGTTGGTAGAATCGGCGTCGTTGAGGGATTATGCGGAGTGTGTTCCGATCGAATTTAGCTTTTTATAATTAAAAAAAAGTGGATGAAATCATCAGACATCAATCACGTACGGGTGAAATTTGGGTAAATTTTATAACCGGGTCTAATTTATAAGCGTTGAGTGATGGTAGTCCAGATTTACAATTTACGACCTTTATTTATATTTATTTACATTACAATGCATTACATATTACATACATGATTACATCATTACATAAAACTCAAGGAAACTTCATCGAAACAAAATACAATCAAAAGGCTACACGTCCCAACAACAACCGAAATAACACGAACAAGACTAACCTACCAGAACAAAACAAGCTAACGAACAACACCAACATTACATTACATACATCATTACATAAAACTCAAGGAAACTTCATAAAAAAAAATGAAGATTTACTACTTCTATTTATATTTATTTACATTTACATTACATTACATACATGATTACATAAAACTCAATGAAACTTCATCAAAAAAACGAAGATTAATACATTTATATCCTAAAAGACGTGGAAAACCATGTCGTTTCACCCCAACCCAAACAAAAAAATTGGGCAAAACGACATTTAATCGAACTTGAATCCAAAAACTCCAAAAAAAACCCTCCACTATAACCAGTTTACAAAAACTACCCTGAACTCCAGGGGGTAATATATAAATTCTCTGAATTAAAATAAAAATTTCACTCAAACATTTCGACAGCCCGTATCTTCCTCCTCGTCCCGAGTTAAATTTCACCGACAATACCGTTAAACTCGAAATATTTTTATGAACAAAACGAAAATAACTACATTCAAAACCGAAACTTTTTTAAAAAAAAAGCTAAACACAAACAGAGCCCGTATCTTCCCGCTCGCCGCGAGTTAAATTTTTTCGACAACAGCGCCAGACTCGAAATAATTTTATGAACAAAACGAAAATAAGCACGTTCGAAATGGACACTTTTTAAAAAATGCTAAACACAACGACAGCTCGTATCTTCCTACTCGCCGCGAGTTAAATTTTTTCGACAGCACCGTTAAACTCGAAATAATTTTATCAACAAAACGAAACTAATTACGTTCGAACCATAAATTTTTTTAAAAACACTAAAGACGACGACACCTACAACGGCGCTTACCAAATGGGCCGTTTTTCCTTCTGTAAATACATAAAGCTACGTTAAATATGAATATGCAGGCCGAAAACCCCCGCCGCATCGCGCGGACCAGATCCGAACTATTTTAAAATAAAATACAACCAAAAGGCTACACGTCCCAACAACAACCAAAACAACACGAACAAAACTAACATACCAAAATAAAACAAGCTGACGAACAACACCAACATGCTAGACGCCGATACTAGAAACACAAAATCAATAAACAAAACATAAGATCAAAAACTACCAAGAGAAAAGAAGACATCACATCCCTTCAACGTTAAAATTATGCTTTACGCAACTCCTCCCCATGAACTTTTCTGGCCTTATGTATTTTCTTTTGCTTTTGCTTCTGCTTATGTGACGTCTTCGAATTAAGCACTTTACCTTCAACCCAACAATATTTAAAATCTTTTGTTACTAATAGAGTAAGTATATAATTAAATGAATACATAGTATTAGAAGAGTAATAAGCACTTGTAGTATTAAGAATAATACATAATATGAATATTGACGGATTGATAAAAAGGGAAGAAGCTAAACAAATCTAAGTTCTTAAAAAAATAAGTATGTAATTGATGTGGCTTGTAGAGATTCAAAAGCCAAGTAACAAATGGATGTGGCTTGTGAACAATCGAAGTCACCAGACGAGATTATACACGACCACTTGCTACTCATGTTGCTTATAAATAAACGTGACAGAAAATAATGAAAGATCATTTACACGCACATAAACATTACCTTACTCCTAAAAAGCATCAAGAAGATAAGTATGCTTAAACTCAATGTCTAGTCAATATATTGGCGCCCTCTTAGAAATAACAGGAGTCAATAAAGATATACTTTACTATTCACATTCGTTCGGTTCCTACTAAGGATAAGTGGCGTAAAACCAATTACACTCAAGCTGTAATATGAGTTACCAAATAGAGAATCGCCACCCGACACGATAAACCATCCACAAACCCTCATATTAACCAAAATAAATCTAACCCCTCCCGTGAGTGATACCAATAAATAAGTCAATTACTACGGTCCTCATTTACCGTATTAGTATCGTGTAATTTGACGTGTATGCGCTACGATTCGAGTTTCATACCTCTAACAATGAAGGTGAATATGAAGCCTTGATTGACGGTCTAGAACTCACGGCTCGATTAGGAGCCAAAAACATGGAGGTTTACTCTGATTCACTGCTAATCACAAATCATGTAAATGGCACATACATAGCACGCGATGAGTCAATGAAAAAAATACATGTCTAAGGCACGAGACCTACAAAGGAACTTTGATACTTTTTTCAATCACACGAATTCCAAGCTCGAAAAATAAATGAGCTGACGCTTTCAGAAAGTTAGGATCCTCCGCATACATACTTATCAAAGAAAGTTATGGTAGAAGTTGTGACACATCGAAGCATAGACACCAAAGAAGTAAATACTTCGTCCACAAAAGAATCCACATGGATGGATCCTATTGTCGAGTATCTCAAGAGTGTAACGTTGCTAACAAACGTTAATCTTGCTCGAAAAGTTAGGATCAAGGCACCCAGTACTCCATTAAAAACAATATACTCTACAAAAAAGGTTACCTCACACCATGGATTCGATGTCATGAACCAGACGAGGCAGACTACCTCCTTAGAGAAGCTCATTTTGGAATTTGTGGGGCACATTTCGGAGTCAGGACTATAGCCCAAAAAGTGGCCAGGCTCGGTTACTTTTGGCCTACAATGTACAAAGATGCAACAAGGGTTGTTGAAACATGTCGTAGTTGTCAAGAGCACGCTACAATCACTCGTCAACCACAATGCGACATGACAAGCATATCTAGCGCATGGCCATTCCACCAATGGGGAATCGATTTGGTTGGTCCATTCCCATAAGCACTGAGACGTCTTAAGTTCTTAGTTGTTGCAGTAGATTACTTCACCAAGTGAGTTGAAGCCGAACCTCTCGCAACCATAACAGGGAGGCGAGATGAGAGGCAAGTGAAAGAAAAGCAATGAATTTAAAACCTTATGAAAAAAGACTGTATTTATATCAACAAAAGATATATATATATATATATATATATATATATATATATATATATATATATATATATATATATATATATTGTAAAGACCCAACTTTTTCTACTTGCTTTTGTGCTTTGTACTTTAACGAAATTGCGTATTTGTACGTACTGAGCTATATTATACTCTGGGAACTCCCTACATGTTGATTACTTTCATTTATATGTTAAAACGTATCATTAAGTATGTAGGATACTTAACCCCCGTAAGCCTTTATGACCGTTAGTGTTACTTGACGTTTTTAACAAACTGCGTACTGCGTACACGTTTAACTTTTGTTGTAATCGGAATATTATGACTACGAAATACTAATTGTTATTTTATAATAACAATTACTTGGGTTTTTGGATGCTTAATTATGCTTAGTAATTTACTAGAGCACACTAATTAGTCTTGTTGGACTTTCTACCTTGTTGGACCTTAGCCCACCCTATACTAGCTAGTGGACTATTTAATTAGCCCAATTATAAATAACTAGTGACCCATTAATAAGTAAGATAAATGCTCATTTATTAGAGGGAATATACTAGCATTTTTGTCAAGTATTATCCTTAATGTTGCATGGGATCCTAACATAAGCACCAACTTTAGACAACCATTAACCAAAAAGTGAAAAAGGTGTCCCCCTTGTCCCCTTGGAAACCCACGGCCACACCACCCTCCCCATGCCCTCACCACCTATAAATACAAGCCTTACTTCACCACCTATAAAAAGTGTAAGTATTTGATTTTTCTTCTTCTTCTTCCCTTCTCTCTCACGAAATCATCATCATCATCAAATGGTCTAGCTTTTTAGCTTTTAATCTTGATTACATCTTGTAGATTCAAACATGGATTTGAATCCTTCAAGAACATGGAAGATTCAAGCTTTCTAGCTTTGAATCTTCACCTATTTTGTAGATCTAAATCTTTTAGCTTTAATCTTGTTATTTTGTTATAAAGATTCAAACTTGTGTTTGTAATCTTCATGTAACTTAAAGATCCAAGCTTTATGCTTCAAGATCTTCAAGAACAACCAAGATTCAAGCTTTCTAGCTTTGAATCTTCATTTCTTTTGTTGGATCTAAGTTTTCTAACTTATGATCTCATTATTTTGTTATAAAGATCAAAACTTGTGTTTGTGGTCTTCATGTAACTTAAAGATCCAAGCTTTATGCTTCAAGATCTTCAAGAACACCAAAGATTCAAGCTTTCTAGCTTTGTAATCCCATAACTTGTGTGAAAAGGATCCAAGCTCTCTAGCTTAGGGTTCCATTACTTTATTTGATTAAGATTGTGTGCATACTTGTTTGATTGAATTAAAGTTTGTAGCTTTAGTTGTAAATAGAACTTGTATTTGTGTTAAGACTAAGGATATGATGTAACATTGGTTCATCACCCATCTAAGACTCTTAAATGAGTTGTGTTCTTACTTGGTCTTAACATATTGTGTGTTTATGGTTGAATCTTGGTCAAGGTGATTCTAACCCATTAATGAGTTGTACACTTGAAGCTACAAGCATCATGTACACTTGAAGCTACAAGCATCAAGGATGAGAACCGTGATGAGCATCAAGCACCAAGAACCCCACCGGAGCACTTGTTTATTGTTTTTAGGGATCTGATCAGATTCCTGGACTTCTAGAAAACTGATTTTTAATTAGTTCGTTTCGAGTAGATAACTTTTCATTTAGGCCTAGTCTTAATCCGATATACGGTTTAGGATTTATGGCCTTTCGAAAGTCACTACGCCTTTGTAACGTTGTGCTGAAATTTCTGACCTACTCGCACTTAAACCGTCGCCACGGTCAAACGAAGATGATTTAGTTTCTGAAAATTGGTCAGCGGTTAGAGGACTCACATACGGAGCCATATCCACTAACTACGCATCTTTTTGATTTGTATAGAGGTCGTAACAGCTGTCCGAAGCCATCCTTTTGTTTCGATCTCTATTCTTGTTAAACTTACATTAGTATTGATGAAGGATGATGATAATGATGATGTCGATGATGACACTTAAACTTAATTTATTCACTTTTAAACTTATTGGGACAACATACTGACCTACTGACCATTGACTTAGGTTGACGACCTTTCGGACCGACTTACTACCTGCATACGTTTCATATCGACTTTACTGCTTATTCACTGTGAGTTATAGCTTCCCTTTATACTTATACTATTGTTGGGACTGAGAATACATGCGCTTTTTATGTTTTACTTACTTGACACAAGAACTTAAACTTTACATATGTGTTGATGTGCGTAGAGGTGTATACAAAATAGTAGTATTTTTGCTACGAAATACTATTAAATACGATATAATTTTACACAAGTTATTTATTTATTTATAGAGTGGATATACCTAAACCTTGCTACAACACTTATAGGCAGTGTACCTAATCGTACAATAGTGTAGTTTTTAGTAAGTCCGGTTCGTTCCACATGGAGCTAGCCAAGTTTAACGTTATATTTTTAAAACTATATTTGTATAAATATAAATATAAATATAAGTAGTATTATTATTATAAAGGGGGTTTTTACCATTTAATGACCGGTTTGTCGATTTTAAAACTTTAGTCGCAGTTAAAACCTAATGTAAAATATTAAATATATAAAAGACTTAATTTAAAGTGTAAAGTAAATGACAATAATGAAATTGCGATAAATAAAATGACGATAAATAAAATTGCGATAATTAAAAAGAACGATAATTAAAATGACAATAAATTAAAGTGCAATTAAATATGAAATAAAGGAATTATGCTTATTTAAACTTCCGTAATCATGATGTTTGACGTGTTGATTTTAGTTTATTACCATGGGTTAATTGTCCTTTGTCCTGGATTATTCAATATGTCCGTCTGGTTTTGTCCATAACAGTCCATCAGTCATAAATATAAAGTGCGAGTGTCCTCGTCAAATTATCCTTATATCCGAAGTCAAATATTCCAACTAATTGGGGACTTAAACTATAATTATACCAATTTTCCTTGTATATAATTCACCCCTATTTTAATAAGTCCATTGACTATTAATCCATTCCCGTGTTCAGTTAAATGAACGATTATTAGTACTTATAAATATCCCGTCCATCGTGTCCGATCGAGTATATGCGGTTATTTATAGGTCCGTCCAATTGTAAATCTTTATATTAAATTAACAAACTATCATTTAATTAAACAAATATAAAGCCCATTAATAGCCCATAGTCTAATTTCCACAAGTTTCGTTCTTTTGTCCAAACCCCAATTATGATACAAAGCCCAATTACACCGTCTTTAATATTTTAGCCTAACATCACGTTTACTTCGGCTTAAATAAGCATAATAATAACTTAGCTACGAGACATTAATTTAAAAAGGTTGAACATAACTTACAATGATTAATAATAGCGTAGCGTTACACGGACAGAATTTCGACTTACACCCTTACAACATTCGCTAACATACCCTTATTATTAAAATTAAAATTATAATATATATATATATATATATATATATATATATATACATATATATATATACATATATATATATATATATACATATATATATATATATACATATATATATATATATATATACACACGTTTGAGATAGAGAGAAGAAAAAGGTGTGTTTAAGTTCGACCAAAACTGCGAAATTTATAGGAACTGACCCAAAATTTGGGGCCATGCGATCGCATGAAAATTGCACTTCCAGGTCATGCGATCACATGGCCTGCTTTTCCAGCTCACATAGATTTGTTTTCTTGTTTGCCGACGGTTTATATATATAATATATATATATATATATATATATATATATATATATATATATATATATATATATATATATATATATATATATATATATATAATTTTAAGAATTATTTATATATTATATTATATTCATGTGCATAGTTGACTTGTAATTTTTAGTCCGTTGCGTCGAGCGTTGAGAGTTGACTCTGGTCCCGGTTTCGGATTTTCGAACGTCCTTGCGTACAATTTAATATCTTGTACTTTGCCTTTCGCGGCTTGTACTCTTGTAATTTCTAGACGTTTCTCATCAATAATTTGAACCACTTGGATTGTACTTTGTACTTTTGAGCTTTTTGGTCGTTTGCGTCTTCAATTCGTCGAATCTGTCTTTTGTCTTCACCTTTTATTATTTAAACGAATATCACATGTAAATAGAACAATTGCAACTAAAAGCTTGTCTTTCTTGAGGGATAATGCTATGAAATATATGTTCGTTTTTAGCATTATCAAATATTCTCACACTTGAGCGTTGCTTGTCCTCAAGCAATATAGTCTTGAAATAAAAATACTAGAATCACTTCTTTATTCTTCACACTTTGTACATCAGTGATTTCGATTTGGCGGTATGAACAATGATAGTAACGTTGTGGTTTACAGTCCCACATGACTATGAAAATTTAGATCCTTTAGGAAATTGGATCTTTATGAAAACAATTGATCTTTTGAAAATTTAATCTAGCTTTTACCCTAGATAAGTTTTCCGGAATAACCCTTTACCGGTGTTTTCGAAATTGTTTTTGTGGATTTTGTGGGTTTCAGATTTGAAAATTTTAGCTTAAAACTTATGGTTTTCCGTCACCCACTTGCTAACCTTGTATTGGGAAAGCAACATGTCCAGTTTACTTACTCCGTATATTACCTTTCGGTAAACTACCGTCCGGTTGTAAAGGAAAGCGTTGAACAAGAAACTGTTGAGGCAATGTCCCGTGACATGCTTTTGATTATGGTCTATATCGTGTCGGATGCAATTACTATCCTTTGTAGGAGCAATATTAAAGCTCACCCTATAGTTTTTTCGGTCTGGCACAAGGTCCTGTCTTCGACCATGCTATGCAACCACCGTTCTTACGGTTGACACCCGATTTGGTTCAGGTGACCTAATGAATTCCAGGTGAATTCCTAGGTTTTTACGTTCAATGGTAATGAACGCATTAAAAATGGGTTTTCAGAAAACAAATCGGTTTGTAATTTTTGATCAAAATATTTTCTCGTTTAAGCTCGAATTTAGATATCATCGAATTCCATGAGTTTGTAATTCTCAATCTTTAAGGTCAATCTCAAGGATTGAGTAATATCAGGCTTAAAGGCTGATTTTTAATCTTTTAAGGAGATTATCCTTTTTGGGGGTCTGATTCATTAGTCTTATCAAGCTAATTTGCACGGCGCCCTCCCCATTTTACGAGACAGATCCTCTCATGGTTAGGATGAGTCTGACCACTTGGCGACCCTGTTTGATGCTGAGGTCCGTGGATTTCCTGCTGATTTTAGAGATGACTTTTCTAGATTTTTCGTCAACCTACAGCTGGTCTGGACGACAACTTCCTGACCTAAATCAAGAAGCGCGTGTCTTTTTCGAAAGGCTTTACTTCCTTTTAATGATGGAATTGATTCATCGTGTAGATCCATCTATTCTTTCAAAGGTATTACAATAAATCGGGTAAAACTGATTAGTTTAGTCCAAAGCAAAAGTACCTTCAATAATCTGTACCAAATATGTGATATGTGTTTTAAATAACTTGGTAAATTCTTCCCACACTTAGCTTTTATTTATTTTATTTTTTTGCCTTTTTATTCTCCTCTATTCCATTTTAAATGAATTCTAACGTTTTGGGTTGTTTCTCCATTTATGTTCTGTCCGAGGTAACGATAATTTCGGTATTAACACATAGTTTTCATCGTTCATAAATATGTATAAACATGATTTTGAATTTATTTATTTGAAAATTTTTAAAATTTTCACAAAATTTGGCAAATAAACTAAGTGTAAACCCGAGAGAATTTATAACCCTTCCCCACACTTGAGATCATGCAATGCCCTCATTTGCATGAAATCAGACTATAATTATAAATTCATGAGGGTGATTAGTGTAGAAAAGTGATTAAAAATACCGAGTTTGTAATTACTAAGGTCGTCGAATGATAGATGGCGCGCCTCATCGTTCATTCCTTTTGTTGTAATTTCACATATGTTTTGCGTCTTATCGTCAAAATTAGTAGCTTTTGCTGAACTTAATCTTTACAAGTGCGCTGTTTTACCCTGTTTTGTACATAAGATAAACTACAAACATATAATATATATATATATATATATATATATTTATATTTATAAAAACCTTTATTTATTAAAATAATTTAAATGAATAATTTTTAAAATTTTGTTTCCTTTTACTTTAGGTAGTTTCGGTATATTTACCTAGTCCGTCCCTCGACAAAATTTAAAATTTGTCGTTTTTAAAAGTGATTGTTTTAAAAGCAAAGATTTTTGTGGTTTTTTAATTTTTTTGGTATACTTTAGATCAATAAAATTAAAAATAATGATAACAAAGTTTTTCGCCCCGCCCTCGGGTAAAGCAATTTCTGTTCCATGACCTAGTCTTCAACTTACGATGAATTTTAGAAATCATTTTTTAAACTTAATGAAATAAAGTAAATTTTGTTTTTAAATTCACATAAAACTTAATTTTAAAAAGCATATTAATTTCATATAAAAACCTACAAAATATTTGAAAAAAATCAGAATGGGGGAGAAAACTAGTTCTTTAGTGTCTGCTAGCGGAAAAGACCGATCGAATTCCATTCTCGAAACTACACGAGAACAGAACAACTAACCCTAGACAGCATTATTTCTTAGAACATTTGAATCACCCCACACTTAGGTAGCTGTGGTGTCGAAATTGTGGTTAACTTCATTGTCAATTTCTCTTGGACCATAATCAACTTGCATATCTGTGACTTTTGCTTTTAGCCATTGGTCGGATTCCTGTGTAACTTTCACAAATTCAACTAGTTTCACCTTTTCTTTAGGCGATAGATTGGATACTAACCGGTTACATAACTTAAAGTTCCCCTTGGTTCTAGCATCGCGAATCCGTTTAATAAATTTTTTCATTGAACTGTTAATAACGGAGTCGTTTAATTTTGTATCAACAACGGGGTTCTTTGTTATCAGGTCATCATTAGGTGTTACTTCATCTTCCCCACACTTAGGCATTTTATTATTGCTAAGCACTACCGTTGGAGTTGGTAAAACAACATGGTTCTTACATATCGTTTTTGTCGGTTCAACGGTTTTGGTTGGTGGAGATTTAGACTTTTGACTCACAAAGGTGATCGATTTTTCATTATTACTAAGTGTCATTCTACCCTCTCTTACATCAAATAACGCCCCGGTAGATACTAAGAATGGTCGACCTAAAATTAGAGGAATGTTTGGGTCCTCTTCTATGTCAATGACAATAAATTCGACTAAAAAGGTTAAATTACCCACTTGAACGGGTAGGTCGTCAGCAATTCCAACTGGGTGCTTAATGGTTTGATCAAAAAGTCGAACACTCATTTCCGTTGGACTTAACTCACCTACTCCTAATCTCTTATATAATGAAAGAGGCAAAACACTCACATTCGCACCTAAATCTGCTAGTGCATCATACATGACACAATCACTAAGTAGACAAGGAACAATAAATTCACCCAGATCACCCAACCTGGGTGGAGGTTTTGGTAGAACTGTCTTCACCGGGTTTATCTTTACGGTTTTTGTTTCTTGTACTTTCGTATTCTTCTTCTTCTTTCCAGAGGTATCACAAACTTTATTGCCTATTACTTTCTCATACTCAACTCCTTTTCTTGAAAACAGGATGGGTGGTTTGTATGGTGCCACCACTAGCTTTACATACTCGGGTGGTGGTGGTGTTGTAACTTCTTCATTGTTACTCACATCTAAAACCTTCCCATATTCTGATGCTGGTTTTTCAGAATTCATTGAAACCATATTAACATTCTCATTCCGAGGATTTACTTCAGTATTACTCGGTAGCTTTCCTTGTTCCCTCTCACTCATCATGCTAGCAAGAGTACCTACGTGTTTTTCTAGATTCAAAATGGAAGCTTGTTGAGTTCTTAATGACTGATCAAACCTCTCATTTGTTTAGGTTTGAGATATTATAAATTGTGTTTGAGATTCCATTAGCTTTTTCATCATTTCTTCTAGATTTGGCTTTTTCTCTTCGGTTTGTTGTGGTGGTTTATACAAACCAGGTCTTTGTTAATTGAAAGTGTTGTTTTAAGTTGGTTGGTTATTCGGACCTTGTTGGTTATACGAGTTATTGTTTGGTCCATTTGGATTGTAAAGAATGTTTTGATTTCGATTGAAGTTTGGCCTTGGCGGTTGATAATTATTTTGATAATTATTTCCCGGCCTTTGGTTCATGTAGGAAACATTCTCTCGTTGTTCCATCGTTTGTTCAATGTGACAATCTTTCGTTAAGTGTGGTCCACCGCATTGCTCACAATTGATTCGTATTGAGTGAATATCTTTAGTCATCTTTTCCATTTGTCTCTCGAAAGCATCTATTTTTGCCGAAACGGAATCAAAGTCAAGGCTAGAATCGGCACTAGCTGCTTTAGATGAACGAAAGATATCTTTTTCCTGGTGCCACTCATACGAGTGGGAGGCAGTGTTATCAATAATTTTGTAAGCTTCAGTTGCGGTTTTCTTCATAATGGAACCACCAGCTGTTATGTCGATGTCTTTTTGTGTAGCAACGTTGACACCTTGGTAGAATATTTGCACTATTTGATAAGTGTCTAAACCGTGCTACAGACATCCTCTCAACAACTTTCCAAATCTTGTCCACGCCTCATATAGAGTTTCATTTAGCTTTTGTGTGAACGTAACAATTTCTCCTTGAAGTCTCACGGCTTTAGATGCCGGAAAGAATTGTTTAAGAAATTTTTCAACTAAAACGTCCCATGTATCAATCGCCCATTCAGGTAACAATTCTAACCAATCTTTGGCTTCTCCCTTTAAAGTCCAGGGAAACAACATGAGATAGATATGTTCATCCTCAACTTCTCGAATTTTAAATAGAGTACAGATCCTATTAAAGGTTCGAAGATGTTCGTTTGGATATTCTTTCGGCGTACCACTATATTGGCATTGATTAGTTACCATGTGTAGGATTTGTCCCTTGATTTCATAAAATGACGCATTAATGTCTAGCTTAATAATGGCGTGACCTTGGCCCGTGCGTGTGGCTCTCACTTGATCTTCCATACTTAGAGGTTCCGTTACTTCCATAATTGAATTTGTTGAATACGAATCACTAGCGGATTCTGATTTAATGGTTTATGGTTCAGGAGGAATGATTAGTGGTTCTGGATCTTGGAATTGTCCTTGAATATCCTCCGGGTTCTCGATAGTGAAATCGGGTTCAAAAAATGGATTATCGGAAATTTGAGTTGGAGTACTTGGTCGACTAGATGACGATTCTAAAAAAAAATCAACGGCGACAATATTGGCTAGATGTCTTGATCGAGTTACAGGTGGTGAACGTTTTGCTCGGTGCATTCACTGAATATCCTATTAGTTATAAAAATAAAAATTATATAAGTTATCAAATTAATACACTTTTCTGATTTTGCCCACGTTTCGAATAGCCAATAGATGCAGCAGGTAGCCAGGACCCTTTAAATCGGAAGCCCACAACTCGCCACTAATAAATCCAACTATTACTACGAACCAGAAAATTTTGGATGTCTATCAATTTAACCGCTTAAAATAATTTTTCGTTGAAATTTTAGAGAAGAAATAGAAAATTCTATGTCCTAAAAACTAGAGCGTCTAGAAATAAGAAAGAAAAAGAGCGCGTCGAAAAACGTTGAAAAATAAAAGGTCGAAAAATAATAATAATAAAGTAAAGCGTCGAAACTTAAAAGTCTAAAAACTAAATATTAAAAGTTGCGTCTGAAGGAATTAAAGCTTAACGGGAATTCTATATCCAAAACGGCAATAACTTAATAGGCACTAAAATTTAAAACGGCGTCACAAAATTCTAAAGTACCTAAATCTTAGTCTAAAGAAAAAGCACTTAAGGAATTTTACGGCAAGGCCAAAAAATCTAGAAATAAAAATAACTACGGCAAAAACTATAGCTTAAACTAATTACGAACGATAAATATACAATTTACGAATAAACGATTAAAAAGATACGAAATATAAAAAGATATAAAAAGTGATAAAATTACTTATTTTTATAAAAATATTATTTTTATATTTATTTTATAAAAGTATTAATTTATATAATTAATAATAATATTAAAACTTAATATTACTAAATATAAATTAAAACTAAATTTAAAAACTAATTAATTAATTAAAACCTAATTAGGGTTAATTAATAAATATAATTAATAATAAAACCCTACTGCGTAATAATTGCTGGGATCAGACCTGTCAGACAGCCTCATGCGATCGCATGAGTTTTATATGGCTGGGCCATGCGATCGCATGGCTTCGGATACCAGGCCAGGTCTTGAGCTGCTACAGTACCAGGCCCGAATACTTATTTATATTTATATTTTTTTCTGTTTTTAATTTAAATAAAATATTTATATAAATAAAACTTATATTTAAAAACTAAAATAGAAAAATAAAAATACTTTATAATTTTAAACAAACTCTTAAAAATATATATATTTTGTTTTTTATTTTTATATTTTTGTATTTTTAATATTTAAAACGTATTTTTACAAAAGTAAATTAAAACTTATTAAAAATCTTTTTTTTATATACATAGCGTTTCGCTTTCGGCGTTTAAGCAGTCCCCGGCAGCGGCGCCAAAAATACTTGATGTACGTAGATGTGTATACAAAATATTAGTATTTTTGCTACGAAATACTATTAAATACGATACAATTTTACAAAAGTTATTTATTTATTTATAGAGTGGGTATACCTAAACCTTGCTACAACACTTATAGGCAGTGTACCTAATCGTACAGTAGTGTAGTTTTAAGTAAGTCCGGTTCGTTCCACAGGGAGCTAGCCAAGTTTAACGCTATATTTTTAAAACTATATTTGTATAAATATAAATATAAATATAAGTAGTATTATTATTATAAAAGGGGGTTTTTACCGTTTAATGACCGGTTTGTCAATTTTAAAACTTTAGTCGCAGTTAAAACCTAATGTAAAATATTAAATATATAAAAGACTTAATTTAAAGTGTAAAGCAAATGACAATAATGAAATTGCGATAAATAAAATGACTATAAATAAAATTGCGATAATTAAAAAGTACGATAATTAAAATGACAATAAATTAAAGTGCGATAATTAAAAGTGCAATTAAATATGAAATAAAGGAATTATGCTTATTTAAACTTCCGTAATCATGATGTTTGACGTGTTGATTTTAGTTTATTACCATGAGTTAATTGTCCTTTGTCCTGGATTATTCAATATGTCCGTCTGGTTTTTGTCCATAACAGTCCATCAGTCATAAATATAAAGTGC
Organism: Rutidosis leptorrhynchoides; assembly: GCF_046630445.1. Classification (NCBI taxonomy): domain Eukaryota; kingdom Viridiplantae; phylum Streptophyta; class Magnoliopsida; order Asterales; family Asteraceae; genus Rutidosis; species Rutidosis leptorrhynchoides. Next base: position 529,886,602 of record NC_092333.1, on the reverse strand, counting down.
GAGTGTCCTCGTCAAATTATCTTTACATCCGAAGTCAAATATTCCAACTAATTGGGGACTTAAACTATAATTATACCAATTTTCCTTGTATATAATTCACCCCTGTTTTAATAAGTCCATTGACTATTAATCCATTCCCGTGTCCGGTTAAATGAACGATTATTAGTACTTATAAATATCCCGCTCATCGTGTCCGATCGAGTGTATGTGGTTATTTAGAGGTCCGTCCAATTGTAAATCTTTATATTAAATTAACAAACTATCATTTAATTAAACAAATATAAAGCCCATTAATAGCCCATAGTCTAATTTTCACAAGTGTCGTTCTTTTGTCCAAACCCCAATTATGATACAAAGCCCAATTACCCCGTCTTTAATATTTTAGCCTAACATCACGATTACTTCGGCTTAAATAAGCATAATAATAACTTAGCTACGAGACATTAATTTAAAAAGGTTGAACATAACTTACAATGATTAATAATAGCGTAGCGTTACAGGGACAGAATTTCGACTTACACCCTTACAACATTCGCTAACATACCCTTATTATTAAAATTAAAATTTAAATTTAAATTAATATATATATATATATATATATATATATATATATATATATATATATATATATATATATATATATATACACGTTTGAGATAGAGAGATAAGAAAAAGGTGTGTTTAAGTTCGACCAAAACTGCGAAATTTATAGGACCGGACCCAAAATTTGGGGCCATGCGATCGCATGGAAATTGCACTTCCACGCCATGCGATCGCATGGCCTGCTTTTCCAGCTCACACAGATTTGTTTTCTTGTTTGTCGATGATTTATATATAAAATATAATATATATAATTTTAAGAATTATTTATATATTATATTATATTCATGTGCATAGTTGACTTGTAATTTTTAGTCCGTTGCGTCGAGCGTTGAGAGTTGACTCTGGTCCCGGTTCCGGATTTTCGAACGTCCTTGCGTACAATTTAATATCTTGTACTTTTTGTTTACCGGCTTGTATTCTTGTAATTTCTAGACGTTTCTCATCAATAATTTGAACCACTTGGATTGTACTTTGTACTTTTGAGCTTTTTGGTCGTTTGTGTCTTCAATTCGTCGAATCTGTCTTTTGTCTTCACCTTTTATTATTTAAACGAATATCACTTGTAAATAGAACAATTGCAACTAAAAGCTTGTCTTTCTTGAAGGATAATGCTATGAAATATATGTTCGTTTTTAGCATTATCATGTGTGGGTTATATAACGACATAAACATTCACTTTAGCACGGTAACGTTTAATCACTGGTTTTGAACCGGTGAACGCGAATATTAGATATGGATCAATAGGATTTGACATCCTCACTCGGGCTAGTCGCCCTACCATTTAACGGGTGTTTAATACTTCGAGGACATACGCACTCGCCAAGTGTACTTTTAGGGGGTATTACTATTACGTTAAGTTAGTTACCGGGTGCCCACGGACAAGCATATTGAAAGAACCCGTTCATATACATTATAAACGATTCACAATAGTTGATTACATCGCGAGGTATTTGACCTCTATATGATACGTTTTACAAACATTGCATTCGTTTTTAAAAGACAAACTTTCTTTACATCTAAAATTGACGGCATGCATACCATTTCATATTACATCCAACTATAATTGACTTAATATTAATCTTGATGAACTCAACGACTCGAATGCAACGTCTTTCAAAGTATGTCATGAACGACTCCAAGTAATATCCTTAAAATGAGCTAATGCACAGCGGAAGATTTCTTTAATACCTGAGAATAAACATGCTTTAAAGTGTCAACCAAAAGGTTGGTGAGTTCATTAGTTTATCATAATCAATCATTTTCGTAATAGTAATAGACCACAAGATTTCTGTTTATAAATATATGTACACTCGCAAGTGTATAAAAGTATTCTATAAGTTGTAGGCACCCGGTAACAAGCCTTAACGTTCATGTTTTACCCTCTGAAGTACACCAGATCAGGCGTGTTTAATATAACCTCGAAGTACTAAAGCATCCCATAGTCAGGATGAGGTTTGTCAGGCCCAATAGACCTATCTTTAGGATTCGCGTCTACCGTACATAGACAAGTAGTTTAATGTTACCAAGCTAAGGGTATATTTCTGGTTTAAACCCACGTAGAATTAGTTTTAGTACTTGTGTCTATTTCGTAAAACATTTATAAAACAACGCATGTATTCTCAGCCCAAAAATATATATTGCAAAAGCAATTAAAAAGGGAGCAAATGAAACTCACAATACTGTATTTCGTAGCAATTATGTATATGACGGAACTGAACAAGTGCAGGGTTTGTCTCGGATTCACGAACCTATATTAAGTATATATATTTATATGTTGGTCAATATCTGTCTAACAATTTAGGTCAAGTCGTAGTGTATCACAATCCTAATGCTCGAGACCGACATGCAAAAGTCAACAAAAGTCAACTTGACCCAAAATGACTTCCAAAATCTATACATGTTTATTATATAACTTATATATAGTCGTTTTATATATTTAAATATATTTATCAGATCTTATTATACTAAATAATACAAGTCATTTATTAGTAAATATAAATTTATATTTAAATTCATATATGATAAAAATATACTTTTATATATCTCAAGTAATAAAATTTATAAAATTCACTTGATATCATAAAAATATAGTGGTATGTATTATTAATGTAATTATATTACGTGTGGTAAAAATATCTTTGTACGCATATTTATTTGATTAAATAATATTGATAATAATAATAATGATTCAAATAATAAAATGATAGTTTCAATAAAAATATTAATTTTTAGTAATAAAGATAATTTTAGTAATAACATCAACTGATAACAATTATAATAATAGTTTTAATAATAATATTAAAATTAATAATAATTCAGTTGGCCATATCTTTTAATCCGTTCATCGAACCCACACGATTTTAAATGAAAAGTTATTAATTTTTCTTTAGCTTTTTAACGACATGCATATCATATACCTTATCTCAGTAGCATATGTATCAAATTCGTGATTTATCATAAACTATTTAACGACGAAACTAAGCATACAAACATGCATAATCATATATACTCGAGCACTAGTCAGGGATACACTATGAATATAAAAAAAAATAAGATATGAATGCTCACGTATCAATATTGTGATTCAATATTGCAGGAAAGTACGTAGACGCAACGAAAATGATAAACGTTAGGTTGACCTCACGAGCAATACCCTCGAACAATACCCATAACCTCCATAGCTATAACCCATAATTTCCTTAGCTCTATCCCGTTTGAAAACTTATTTTGAAATCGTCTGAATATAACTCCGTCGTAGTATTTTATGTATACTAATAATATTTTGAAATAATACTAAGTAAATATATATATGTAATTCGATTGAGAGAGTTTAGAGAAATATATTTTCAAGTTTCTATGAAATAATGAAACCTATTAAATTCTATTTATAATAGATTTTTGAATTATTAAAGTGAATTATTAAAGTAAGAATTATTAAAGTGAATTATTAAAGTATGAATTATTAAAGTGAATTATTAAAGTATGAATTATTAAAGTGAATTATTAAAGTATGAATTATTAAAGTGAATTATTAAAGTATGAATTATTAAAGTGAATTATTAAAGTATGAATTATTAAAGTGAATTATTAAAGTGAATTATTAAAGTTAAAGTAAAGTAAAAGTAAAGTAAAAGTAAAGTAAAGGTAAAGTTAAAGTATAGTAAAAGTATAAAACTATGTACGTATAATACGCGTATAAATATATTTAATATTAATTTAAATCGTTATATCATAAAACATTTTAGAAAAGTAGAATTATATATATATTCATAATAGGTTTCAAGTTTTTAAATTACAGTCTGTTGGTGAAGCATGGGATAAAGTCCAAAGGTTTAATAAACGTATGAAATCATCTTAATGAAAAATGTCGAGTTACTTAACTTGTCGATATCCAACATCTAAGTTATTTACACTCCACATTCTTACTTATAGATCACTTTACCATTTTCCAAATATTGTCAAAAAGAATAGATTTCTTAAAATCACAGTGGACCTCATAACATTGGCCCATAATCATATCATCATGTATCTGATAATTCAATCATTTGATATTATCTCTTAATTCTGTCGATAAATATATCGAAACAAATACGTTCATGTAAAGTATCATATATATCAAATACTTTGTTAATGTTTTCAGTTATTATATATTATATACATATCTATATACACATAATTGTTCGTGAATCGTCAAACACGGTCAAAGGGTAATTGATTACATGAATGTAGTTTCAAACTTTTTGAGATTCAACATTACAAATTCTGCTTATCGTGTCGGAAACATATAAAGGTTAGGTTTAAATTTGGTCGGAAATTTCCGGGTCGTCACAGTACCTACCCGTTAAAGAAATTTCGTCCCGAAATTTGATCGAGGTCGTCATGGCTAACTTTAAAAATGTTTTCATGACGAATATGAGTTGATAAATAGAGTTTTATCATCATTGAGTAATATAGATAAAACAATTTGATTACGCGAATAGTATAAGTGAAGCTATCGCAAGAGAGGGAAATGAGTAAACGTATATTCGTTTTAACCGATGACGTAGTTATGATTGATTTCCGGAATTCATGGAATTTAAGGAAAATCTTTGCTATAAGATTTGGTTCTTCGGCGATTAAGGAAATCATGATCTTATTTGATTAAATGCGATAATCTGTCTCGATTTCTCTGTCTGATATTTTACTATAAATCCACCCCCTTCGTTTCTTTATTTCCACAGCTCACACCTTCTAGTCTTTCTCCCCAATTCATACTTTAAAGCATTCGTTAATATGCTTCATCCAGTATTGATTCTTGATATACTCTTAACTTTTATATCTGTCATTCTTCTTTTTCATCTACCACCGGAGGAAGTTATTTTCTTCTACCATTACCTTGGGGTTATTGTGTTTTTCATTCTCCCGTATCTTTATATTGCTATACACATTGATATACAAGGTTTATAATTTCGGGGTTGTTATCGAGCTTTATATTCTCCATTATATTTCGGAGCTTCATGCTTTCGTTTTCTCTTCCCGACCTTAAGTCAAGCGGATAATGGTCCAGAATTTGTAGATATGAATTTTTGGATAAACATAGTTAATGTTCCAAGAAGAAAATCGTAATGGCACGATCTTGATTTGGCAAATTACCAGAATATCCGAAAATATAGAGCTATCAAGATGATATGTTCTTAATATGTTTGGAAATTGGGTAGAATGTAAGAGTCGTGTAAATAGTACATGATGACGGTATGTTCTGTGAATCATCACGTTCCATTAGAAACTCATTATGACTTACTGTAATATAATCACATTGATCAAGTGTCATTATATTATACTAACTCATGCTTCAGTTCCCAACACTACTTCAAAAACATTCCTATTTTAAATTCGAATTTTTTTTCTTCTTCATAATTTAGAAACTAACACAGTTTCTTTTTATGTTGTAACGCAGATATTGCGAATAGATAGAAGATTTCGGATAAGAATAGTTGTGAAAATATCTTCAGGAATATCGAAGATATTTATAATAAAAGATACGATGATATCTTAGAATTCTTAACATAGATGGATGATGAAGAAGATTTGTCTGTGAAGGTTTAGAATAAGAAGTAAGGTGTTTGCTAACGATTTCAGTAGACACTGAATCATTTGGATCCTTTGAAGGCAGGATTAGTCTTTGTGATTTGTCCACAGCCTCCTTCATGGTCTGCTCAATCCGTTTTCCAGTTTCAAACCTTCTCTTTTTCTCAACTTTACCACCATACTATTCTTTATCATCAAACTTTTGACTGTTAAAGTCGTTTACAGTTTTTGCTGCTTCATCAGCATTTTTCCAATTTCGGAGAACTAGTTCATAGTTTGGGATGTTTTTCAGAAAATTCACATTCGAAGTATGTAAGTCTAGGAGATAGACGTTATATGTATACATATAACTTTTGACGTAAAATTGTAGCGAAATTCAAAATACTGATTGCTAATTCCCAGTAGTTGGTGTGATAATTATTGTTACAGGATGTAGGTAAGTACATGATGGGGTTTTAATGAATAAGTATAGTGGCTTTTCGGAGAGGCTTAAGTCGAAGGTTAATGAAGTTGTTGATAAGTTTACTGCTAATGTGGCGAGATATGAAAGGTTCTCCGGTAACAATGATGAAGGGGTAATTGTTATAATAAGGTTTATTCGTATAAACAAATGAAGGTGATTTGTTGAAGCTATGACAAAATTGCCTATTTTGAAAAGAGATTGAAAAATTATATTTGGTAATAAATATCAAAGGATCTGACACGGATACGTGTTAAACTATAACTTTGGTTTCGAGAGCTTTTCAGGTGCATGACAGTGGGTAATGTGTGGTTGGATCATCATCTCGCATGTCTTTAAGAATTTCGAAGTGTTTGAACACATATTGTAATTGTTAATATACATATGATGTTCTAAGATTTTGAATGATACAAATATTTTTGTGAGTTTCATGAATAGAGATGAGGTTCTAGGATAGTTTTGAAGTCAAAGTATAGTTTTAAAAGATGTAGAAATCTAAGAGTGATGATTTCGGTTATATCTTGAATCGAATTCTGAGATTTCAAAATCAGAATATGTAATTAGATTTTGAATGAGTATGGTTGTTTTGATTTCTATAAAAGAATGTATATTGTTGTGAAAGTAGGGAGTATAATGGATGATTTGCTGAATCAGATTCGAAGAATGTAACATACTAATTGTGAATTTATGTATCTCTCGGGTATTACCTACCCGTTAAAAAAAAATTCACAATTAATATTTTGTACAAAAGAATTTTATTACAGTCTTTATGGAAATATATATGTGTATATTTCTTAAGATGTAATATAGATTTAATGAGTTAATATTAAATTAAACTCATTTGATTTATGGTTAAGGCTAGGATAGATAATTTCTAAACTTTAGAAATTACATAATCGTCGTAGAATGTTTCCCCAATGAAGTTATGAATTAATAATTCATCGTTGTGGTATTCCTTGGTATCTACATGGCGTATGACGTCGATGCTCGTGGGACAGATTGTGAAGTTGAGGTTTGCAAAGCGGTTGTTGTTGGTGGTGGTAATGGTACTGTTGATGTTGTTGATGGTGGTACTGGTTATGCTGCTGGTGTTTGTAACCTTTGCACCATATTCTCAAAAGCTACTACCCGAGCGCGAAGCTCGTTGACTTCTTCTATTACACCGGGGTGATTGTCGGTTCGGACGAGCGGATAGATAAGATCTAGAATTTGGTGTAGTATATAATCATGACGAGATACTCTGTAAATGAGAGAGAAAATGGTGTTTCGGACAGGTTCGCCGGTAAATGCTTCAGGTTCATTGCCAAGAGGGCAATGTGGTGGATGAAAGGGATCACCTTCTTCTTGTCTCCAATGGTTAAGTAGATTACGAACTCATCCCCAATTCATCCAAAATAGATGATGGCTAATTGGTTGATCCATTTCGGTCACGCTGCTTTCGGAGCTCATGTGAAAATCCATATCGGCATAGCTGTCGGAATCCGAGGAACTCGAACTGGTTGAGGGATCCATCTTGTATGATCAGGGAAAGAATTTTTGGTATGAAATAGATTGTAGAATTTAGATTTGATATTCTTCAATACATAATTTATATATGTATATATAATACCAAAATCCCATAAATTACGGAGGAATCTTTGAAAGATGTCAATCAAAGTTCACAGTAACAGATATGCTAAGATAAGAATTCGTCTATACATTATTATGCAATAAATGTAGGAAAACGCGTCTAGACTTAAGAATGATAAGCAGGTAATTTCCTAAGGATGGTAAGTAGATGATTTCCGACTAAAAATGATAAGCAAAACTTTTGACATGCAGACACGGTCGAAGTCCAGACTCACTAATGCATCTTAACAACTATCAGTTAGACACACTAATGCAAGACCTGGTTCGCTAAGACCACCGCTCTGATACCAACTGAAAGAACCCGTTCATATACATTATAAACGATTCACAATAGTTGATTACATCGCGAGGTATTTGACCTCTATATGATACGTTTTACAAACATTGCATTCGTTTTTAAAAGACAAACTTTCTTTACATCTAAAATTGACGGCATGCATACCATTTCATATTACATCCAACTATAATTGACTTAATATTAATCTTGATGAACTCAACGACTCGAATGCAACGTCTTTCAAAGTATGTCATGAACGACTCCAAGTAATATCCTTAAAATGAGCTAATGCACAGCGGAAGATTTCTTTAATACCTGAGAATAAACATGCTTTAAAGTGTCAACCAAAAGGTTGGTGAGTTCATTAGTTTATCATAATCAATCATTTTCGTAATAGTAATAGACCACAAGATTTCTGTTTATAAATATATGTACACTCGCAAGTGTATAAAAGTATTCTATAAGTTGTAGGCACCCGGTAACAAGCCTTAACGTTCATGTTTTACCCTCTGAAGTACACCAGATCAGGCGTGTTTAATATAACCTCGAAGTACTAAAGCATCCCATAGTCAGGATGAGGTTTGTCAGGCCCAATAGACCTATCTTTAGGATTCGCGTCTACCGTACATAGACAAGTAGTTTAATGTTACCAAGCTAAGGGTATATTTCTGGTTTAAACCCACGTAGAATTAGTTTTAGTACTTGTGTCTATTTCGTAAAACATTTATAAAACAACGCATGTATTCTCAGCCCAAAAATATATATTGCAAAAGCAATTAAAAAGGGAGCAAATGAAACTCACAATACTGTATTTCGTAGCAATTATGTATATGACGGAACTGAACAAGTGCAGGGTTTGTCTCGGATTCACGAACCTATATTAAGTATATATATTTATATGTTGGTCAATATCTGTCTAACAATTTAGGTCAAGTCGTAGTGTATCACAATCCTAATGCTCGAGACCGACATGCAAAAGTCAACAAAAGTCAACTTGACCCAAAATGACTTCCAAAATCTATACATGTTTATTATATAACTTATATATAGTCGTTTTATATATTTAAATATATTTATCAGATCTTATTATACTAAATAATACAAGTCATTTATTAATAAATATAAATTTATATTTAAATTCATATATGATAAAAATATACTTTTATATATCTCAAGTAATAAAATTTATAAAATTCACTTGATATCATAAAAATATAGTGGTATGTATTATTAATGTAATTATATTACGTGTGGTAAAAATATTTTTGTGCGCATATTTATTTGATTAAATAATATTGATAATAATAATAATGATACAAATAATAAAATGATAGTTTCAATAAAAATATTAATTTTTAGTAATAAAGATAATTTTAGTAATAACATCAACTGATAACAATTATAATAATAGTTTTAATAATAATATTAAAATTAATAATAATTCAGTTGGCCATATCTTTTAATCCGTTCATCGAACCCACACGATTTTTAAATGAAAAGTTATTAATTTTTCTTTAGCTTTTTAACGACATGCATATCATATACCTTATCTCAGTAGCATATGTATCAAATTCGTGATTTATCATAAACTATTTAACGACGAAACTAAGCATACAAACATGCATAATCATATATACTCGAGCACTAGTCAGGGATACACTATGAATATAAAAAAATAAGATATGAATGCTCACGTATCAATATTGTGATTCAATATTGCAGGAAAGTACGTAGACGCAACGAAAATGATAAACGTTAGGTTGACCTCACGAGCAATACCCTCGAACAATACCCATAACCTCCATAGCTATAACCCATAATTTCCTTAGCTCTATCCCGTTTGAAAACTTATTTTGAAATCGTCTGAATATAACTCCGTCGTAGTATTTTATGTATACTAATAATATCTTGAAATAATACTAAGTAAATATATATATGTAATTCGATTGAGAGAGTTTAGAGAAATATATTTTCAAGTTTCTATGAAATAATGAAACCTATTAAATTTTATTTATAATAGATTTTTGAATTATTAAAGTGAATTATTAAAGTAAGAATTATTAAAGTGAATTATTAAAGTATGAATTATTAAAGTGAATTATTAAAGTATGAATTATTAAAGTGAATTATTAAAGTATGAATTATTAAAGTGAATTATTAAAGTATGAATTATTAAAGTGAATTATTAAAGTATGAATTATTAAAGTGAATTATTAAAGTGAATTATTAAAGTTAAAGTAAAGTAAAAGTAAAGTAAAAGTAAAGTAAAGGTAAAGTTAAAGTATAGTAAAAGTATAAAACTATGTACATATAATATGCGTATAAATATATTTAATATTAATTTAAATCGTTATATCATAAAACATTTTAGAAAAGTAGAATTATATATATTCATAATAGGTTTCAAGTTTTTAAATTACAGTCTGATGGTGAAGCATGGGATAAAGTCCAAAGGTTTAATAAACGTATGAAATCATCTTAATGAAAAATGTCGAGTTACTTAACTTGTCGATATCCAACATCTAAGTTATTTACACTCCACATTCTTACTTATAGATCACTTTACCATTTTCCGAATATTGTCAAAAAAAATAGATTTCTTAAAATCACAGTGGACCTCATAACATTGGCCCATAATCATATCATCATGTATCTGATAATTCAATCATTTGATATTATCTCTTAATTCTGTCGATAAATATATCGAAACAAATACGTTCATGTAAAGTATCATATATATCAAATACTTTGTTAATGTTTTCAGTTATTATATATTATATACATATCTATATACACATAATTGTTCGTGAATCGTCAAACACGGTCAAAGGGTAATTGATTACATGAATGTAGTTCCAAACTTTTTGAGATTCAACATTACAAATTCTGCTTATCGTGTCGGAAACATATAAAGGTTAGGTTTAAATTTGGTCGGAAATTTCCGGGTCGTCACACATATACTTTTCATACTGTTTTGAATACGATAACTCGTGGTCTACATTACTTTACTGATTACAAACTATAGCTCACCAACATTCGTGTTGACTTTTAAGCGTGTATTTCTCAGGTGCTTAGATGATGTTGCTTTCGCTATTAGACTTGCTGTCTTGGTGTTATAGACTTGCTGTTATGGACCTGCTGTGTTAGATTTTCGCTGCATTACTTAGAGATGTCTCAATCATGGAACTTTTATCTTGCATTCGTAACTTATGTTATTTTCAAATAATGACTTTGTAACGACCTTTGTGTCTTGTAAACGCTATCTTTTTATGAATGCAAAACTGGTTTTCAAACAGCATGTAGTATTTGACCATGTAAAGATCCTGTTGTTGACGAATCGTACACGATGGTTTTGTACGGGGTGTCACATTTGGTATCAGAGCATTGGTTGTAGGGAATTAGGTTGCATTAGTGAGTCTAGACCAGACCGAGTAGGATTCACTAATAGGACTAATCTACAACTTACTCGTTTACTTGTTACTGCTTACTACTGCTGCATGTTACTGCTTACTTATAATGCCGTATGATCTTGTTGCATGCTACTGCTTACCCTTACTGCTATGTGAACTTGCTGTATGCTATTGCTTATCTGTAACATCCCGCGTTTTTCCGTTAAATTTATTTTAACACCGTCTTTTTTTTAATAATACCTTTCGTTATTTAAAATCGTATTTTCCGTTGACTAACGTTCTTAATATTCCTGTTATTTAATTATAATATCACTAGTTTACTCGAGCGTTTTTAAAATACTCGTTTGGTTAATTCCGGCACCCGCTTTTAAACTCGAGGGACTATTGGCGTCAAGTGGGCAAACTAGTTGACTAGGTCAACTAGTCAACCCACCACTCATTCAATCCCACATCTTTTTCTCTCTTTTCTCTCTACTTCCATTTTTGGAACTCAAACACCCAATCTACTAATTCATCATCTATTTCAATTCAAGCAATCAAACATCAAAACAAATTACATATTCGTGATCCTCTCTTCATCCTCTACATTTCGGTACCAATTTCATCTCGTTTGGGTAACATTTCTAAAACACTAGATTTCTCTAAATTCGTTTTATATACTTGAAATGGTGTTAGTTAGTGTCTATGGCTCAAAATATAACATGAATATATGTTTTGTTTGCTCGATTTGTTATTTTGGAGTAACTAGCATGAACTTGAAAATGGGTGTGCTTAATATTTGATTTTGGATGAGTTAATGTTGTTAAATTATTAAAGTTCATGTTTTAATTGTGTTACTAGTATCACTAGCTTCATTTTGATGTGTAGGTTGATTAAGAAAACTTCAAACACATGATTATTGATTTTTGTGAATTTTGGTTAGGGTTTGATAGACTTAAAAAGAACTTTCGATGTTTTGAATGCCATGAAATTTTATTAGTAAGTGTTTAGTTGTAATGTATATTTCATTACCTTCAAAACGGCATATCATATGTGTGAATTGGATTCCCGAATCTTAAAATGCATTTTGTGAACTTGAAACTTTGAAAATAAACCTTTAATGATCACTTGACGAAGTTCAGTTATTGTAAATGATGTTTTTGCTTGATGAAAAGTGGTTAGTTGTGTTCCTTGTCAAAAGAGCTTTTCAATGATATAAGATACGTGTCCTAAGTGTTTACGGTTTGTGATTTGTACTAAATTGAGGTTTGGTTGAGACTTGAACTTTTGAAACAGACCAGGCACCAGGCCACGCCTATTGGCGCGGCGCGACACCATGGGCCGCGGCGCGGCATTTTCTGTGTTTGGCTTCTGACCTACATTGTCAAATTTTGAAAAATGTTTGCTATGCTACGCACCTCCGATTCACATGTAACTTGTTCTAACATGCTTATATATGATTAAAAACCTCAGAAAAATAGTTCGGGACCCGACCCAAACGTGTAGACTTTTTCGTTGACTTTAAATTGACCGAGTTTGACTTTTAGTCAAACTTAACCAAACACTTATGCAATCGTTCAAATCTTATTTTATACTTGATTCTTGCATAAAACTTGACAACGTGATTCACATGCTATACTAATCGAGTTGTAACGAGCCATAGGACTAATTGAACACATTTCACCCGACCTTGTGTCGTAACCGGTTAATTGATACAACTTATTTGTTTAGGTCAAGACTAAACAACTTTCATGCACACATTTACTTTGTGAAGTACATTTATACTCGTGCACTCGAGGTGAGATCGTAGTCCCACCTTTTCAACAAATTTTATTTCTTTTAAATCGTGGGCTGAGAAACATATACTTTGTTACATCTTGTACTACTTACTTTTATGTTTTGAACACAAGTTCGATGAAACAAACATTCTACAGCGAGTTAGAACAAAATCCTCAATTTGATTATCATTAGTTACACTTGCCGGGTGTAAGCGTGAACTTATGTTGTGTGGATCCATACGGGTTTGACAAACCCTCATTCGGACGTTTCGCTACCGTTATTCGGGTGAAATATATTTTCGAGAAATAGTGTATGTTCTAACACTATTGTGATGGGGTTCTATGGTTGGAAAGTTAAGCATTGATAATTGGGTGCTCGCGAACCTATTTTGGAATGCAAACTATTTGGATGATCAATTTTATGGAATACTAAATCTTGTGGTTCAAAAATAACATTAATTACTACATCTATGATTTTACCAACGTTTTTCGTTGATAGTTTTCTATATGTTTCTCAGGTTCATACATGGCTATTTGATACATGCTTCCGCGTTCACTCATACTTGCTTGGGGTCAAGCATACATGCATACACTCTGATTACTTGCTTGGAGTCAAGCATACATACATACTTACGCTATTTATAGCAACTGTGATTTTAAACTTATTATGTCGCAAGTTAATTCATTTATACTTTATAACTTTTGTAAACTTAAACTTGTTGTCGATCCATTTGGTAAACTAAACTTTGCAAGTCTTGTACGTTTCAAATGAATGCAACATAATTTTGGTCAAACGCGTCTCATTTAGGGACTACGACCACGTAACGGGACCTAAGTAGTCGGCGCCGTCAATGACGATTTTGTCGGGTTGCTACAGATGGTATCAGAGCGTTGGTTGTAGGGAACTAGGATATGCATTAGTGTGTCTGACAGAGTCGTTAGGATGCATTAGTGAATTTAGACTACAACCGGATGGTTAGCCATTGCATTCTGACATACATTTGCTATAGATAGCACTTACTTGACTACTTGTGCATTATACTTGAATCATTCTTAGGCAACTTCTTAATAGTACCAAGTTTTCATCATACGAATCTGTAATCTACCACTTTCGGGTAACACACGTAAACTTAAGATTCATACGCGTAAGGATGACGAAGACTTCATTAGTCATACTGGTTCGGGAACTCTGTCTCCCACGTTGTTATTCTCCAACTGTCTCAACTTGCTATCGGTGTCACACCGGTGTTTCTTACTATCTACCACTTCTTGTTACTACCATCACTACACTAGGTGAGTATCGTCATCACTATTTATCACTACGGTTACGTACTATTCGTTATCATGATTCGTTACACTTCTCGTACCGGAATACATTATTATTTGACTTGAACCGCTTTGACGTGAACAATCATTTATACACTTCGCTCGGGGAACGCTTCTTTAGAGTTTCACTAATTCTTTCTATTCAATACGAGTCACGTTAGACACGTCGTTACACTTTGTTCATTTTAAATCTTCACGATTACACAAACTTGAATCTATGGGGTGATGTGGGAATGGAGGTATGAGTTAGCATAATTTAACGACACTCGATCAACGTGGTTATATTATAGTAAGTCATACCAAAGTTCTAATGACACGTGATGGTGATTGGACTCGATCAACCTAATCGCCACCATGTGCCATGTACATGACTTCATTTTTCTGGATGGATATCCGAAAACTCCGAGAATACTGATAACAACCATACCCGGGACACATCGTCGATTACTGTCGAACCATATTTATACTTCCGAATGAATGACGAATTCTTTCGACTTCAAACATGTGTTACACGAGTACACTATCTCGTTTTCGCGCAATTTTATCGACGAACTACAAAATGTTTGGTATGCTCACATCGAGGCGGAAACTTCTCTCGCATTACACTCGTACTTCTGTTTAAGGAAATCTTTTATCTAAATTCTCAATGGAGAGAGAGACTCTTCACATTATACTAGTATTCGCCACTAGGGGGAATAGTCCTAACGAACGTTTTCGGAAACCGATAAATCTTCCGCGGCGTGAAATTCTTGAGAAACGGAAACTTGTTCCAACAAACGTTTTCAGGTCCTAACAAGCTTGTTCAAATGTATCTTAAAAGAACTGTACCTCATTTCGGATCGAAATCCTCGTTCACTTCTAAATTTCGGGGTGCTTTACGAAAAGCCTCGGGACCACGTTTAAACATGAGTACAGCACATCAACCACATCCCGAAGGACCAAACAAACATACGATTCAAACCTTGGAAACCATAATACGATTTCGTGTTATCGACTTCAAATTTACTTGAGGAAAAGTACTTGCCTTTAGTCAAAATTATCCTACTACAAAATTTTCATTCGTGTATTAACGCCGCACCTTCTCGAAACTTTATATGGCCACAATTGTCGTTTTTTTTAAATTGTTGGGCCGAAGTAGGCGACAAGCAAATCATCAGACCCGCACTCATTCATGAAATAACCGTTAAGATCGTTCAATTCCAAGAGAGGCCCAAGACGACCCGTAGTCGCCAAAAGAGCCATGCAAATGTTAGACGTAAACCTCTCGAATTCCAAGTGGGTAACCGCGTAATGTTAAAAGTCGCACCTTGGGAAGGTGCAATCCGT
Source organism: Rutidosis leptorrhynchoides (assembly GCF_046630445.1). Classification (NCBI taxonomy): domain Eukaryota; kingdom Viridiplantae; phylum Streptophyta; class Magnoliopsida; order Asterales; family Asteraceae; genus Rutidosis; species Rutidosis leptorrhynchoides. The sequence continues at coordinate 529,870,747 of NC_092333.1, read as the reverse complement.
TTCGGGAAACGTAGGAAGCTAAATCCGCGATACACAAAACCTTTTAAAATCCTGGGGCGTTTTGGACCCGTTACTAGCCGTTTAGATTTTCCAATTCATTCGAGTCTCCGTTCATCCTACATTCTACGTATCAAACTTAAAGAAGTGTCTTGCCGAACGAGAACTTATTATTTCTTTTGATGAACTTACTATCAATGACAAACTTCACTTCCTAGGAGAACCGGTTGAAATTGTGAATCGTGAAACCAAACTTTAAAACAACGTAAAATCCCGACCGTCAAGGTTCGTTGAAATGCCCAAGGAAGTACCTCCCCCTATTCGTAGAATTGGAAACGCAAGATCTCGAGGAAGAAACAACGACTACTACTTCCAACTAAATTTCGGGATGAAATTTCTTTTAAGGTGTAGGTAATGTAACATCCCGCGTTTTTCCGTTAAATTTATTTTAACACCGTCTTTTTTTTTTAATAATACCTTTCATTATTTAAAATCGTATTTTCCGTTGACTAACGTTCTTAATATTCCTGTTATTTAATTATAACATCACTAGTTTACTCGAGCGTTTTTAAAATACTCGTTTGGTTAATTCCCGCACCCGCTTTTAAACTCGAGGGACTATTGGCGTCAAGTGGGCAAACTAGTTGACTAGGTCAACTAGTCAACCCACCACTACCACCACTCATTCAATCCCACATCTCTTTCTCTCTTTTCTCTCTACTTCCATATTTGGAACTCAAACACCCAATCCACTAATTCATCATCTATTTCAATTCAAGCAATTAAACATCAAAACAAATTACATATTCGTGATCCTCTCTTCATCCTCTACATTTCGGTACCAATTTCATTTCGTTTGGGTAACATTTCTAAAACACTAGATTTCTCTAAATTCGTTTTATATACTTGAAATGGTGTTAGTTAGTGTCTATGGCTCAAGTATAACATGAATATATGTTTTGTTTGCTCGATTTGTTGTTTTGGAGTAACTAGCATGAACTTGAAAATGGGTGTGCTTAATCTTTGATTTTGGATGAGTTAATGTTGTTAAATTGTTAAAGTTCATGTGTTAATTATGTTACTAGTATCACTAGCTCATTTTGATGTGTAGGTTGATTAAGAAAACTTCAAACACATGATTATTGATTTTTGTGAATTTTGGTTAGGGTTTGATAGACTTAAAACGAACTTTTGATATTTTGAATGCCATGAAATGTTATTAGTAAGTGTTTAGTTGTAATGTATATTTCATTACCTTCAAAACGGCATATCATATGTGTGAATTGGATTCCCGAATCTTAAAATGCATTTTATGAACTTGAAACTTTGAAAATAAACCTTTTAATGATTACTTGACGAATTTCGTTTATTATAAATGATGTTTTTGCTTGATGAAAAGTGGTTAGTTGTGTTCTTTGTCAAAAGAGCTTTTCAACGATATAAGATACGTGTCCTAAGTGTTTACGATTTGTGATTTGTGCTAAATTGAGGTTTGGTTGAGACTTGAACTTTTGAAACAGACCAGGCACCAGGCCACTCCTATTGGCGCGGCGCGACACCATGGGCCGCGGCGCGGCATTTTCCGTGTTTGGCTTCTGACCTACATTGTCAAATTTCGAAAAATGTTTGCTATGCTACGCACCTCCGATTCACATGTAACTTGTTCTAACATGCTTATATATGATTAAAAACCTCATAAAAATAGTTCGGGACCCAACCCGAATGTGTTGACTTTTTCGTTGACTTTGACTTGACCGAGTTTGACTTTTAGTCAAACTTAACCAAACACTTATGCAATCGTTCAAATCTTATTTTATACTTGATTCTTGCATGAAACTTGACAACATGATTCACATGCTATACTAATTGAGTCGTAACGAGCCATAGGACTAATTGAACACATTTCGCCCGACCTTGTGTCGTAACCTGTTAATTGATACAACTTATTTATTTAGGTCAAGACTAAACAACTTTCATGCACACGTTAACTTTGTGAAGTACATTTATACTCGTGCACTCGAGGTGAGATCATAGTCCCACCTTTTCAACAACTTTTATTTCTTTTAAATCGTGGGCTGAGAAACATATACTTTGTTACATCTTGTACTACTTACTTTTATGTTTTGAACACAAGTTCGATGAAACAAACATTCTACAGCGAGTTAGAACAAAATCCTCAATTCGATTATCATTAGTTACACTTGTCGGGTGTAAGCGTGAACTTATGTTGTGTGGATCCATACGGGTTTGACAAACCCTCATTCGGACGGTTCGCTACCGTTATTCGGGTGAAATATATTTTCGAGAAACAGTGTATGTTCTAACACTATTGTGATGGGGTTCTATGGTTGGAAAGTTAAGCCTTGATAATTGGGTGCTCACGAACCTATTTTGGAATGCAAACTATTTGGATGATTAATTTTATGGAATACTAAATCTTGTGGTTCAAAAATAACATTAATTACTACATCTATGATTTCACCTACGTTTTTCGTTGACAGTTTTCTATATGTTTCTCAGGTTCATACATGGCTATTTGATACATGCTTCCGCGTTCACTCATACTTGCTTGGGGTCAAGCATACATGCATACACTCTGATTACTTGCTTGGAGTCAAGCATACATACATACTTACGCTATTTATAGCAACTATGATTTTAAACTTATTATGTCGCAAGTTAATTCATTTATACTTTATAACTTTTGTAAACTTAAACTTGTTGTCGATCCATTTGGTAAACTAAACTTTGCAAGTCTTGTACGTTTCAAATGAATGCGACATAATTTTGGTCAAACGCGTCTCATTTAGGGACTACGACCACGTAACGGGACCTAAGTAGTCGGCGCCGTCAATGACGATTTTGTCGGGTCGCTACATTATCCTCGTTACTGCATGCTACTGACTGCTTTCGATTGCATGTTACTTTGTTTAGTACTGTTGTTATTGCCATGCTATGTACTGCGGTAGACGATCTAGGTTGCTTTAGTGCCTGATTACGTGCTTGCTATATGTCTTACTGACATGAAAAAAGTTATTTTTTCTTGTTCAGATGACAAACATGCTGCCCATGACCTTTGACTTTAAGAGTGACTCAGAGACGACTGTTACCTCGCCTACTATTACTGCTGATTCACCGCTACCCTTCGACGACTCTAGCGATTCACCTTCTAGTGGACTTGTGCTTGACCTGATGGACGTCTCAGATGGAGACGAGGATCCCGAGATGATTCCAGCCCTAGACTCCCGGGGCCACAGCACCATTCCGGTGGTACTGTGATTCCTAGGGGAAATGGGGACGGTCCTTTCCGTAATGAGCATGTACATTGGGCTAGACGCCTTGCTGATGGACATGTCGTGCCTATCCCACCTAGCAGATATCGACTTATGACCACCGGCCTGGCAGATCCACCTTCAGATGATTCAGACGATTCATCATCTGATTACTCCAGCGAGGAGGATTCCGAAGAGGATTTCGAGGAAGTTTTCGAGGAGGACCCTGAGGAGGCGCCCGTGCAGCCGCCCTCTACCCCGCCGAAGAAGCGGTATCATTTCGATGGTACCGTTATTCCAGGGGTTAACGGAGGTAGACCGTTCTTGGACGCACGTGGACAGTTAGTTAGGGTTACCGCCCGTAAGCGGGTTGTGCCATATCCTGCTGATCCATTCGTGCGTAAGGTTACCCGTTACGCACCATCTACTTCTGGTGCTGCACCACATACACCACCGGCACCATCTGCACCACCTGCCCCACCATCATCCCCCGTCGTCGAGGAACTGACGAGGGAAGTGCATATCCTCCGTGCTCGGGTAACTGAGCTCGAGGAACAGATGTCCCACCTGATGGACATCATTTACCCACACATAAACATTACCTTACTCCTAATACGCATTAAGAAGATAAGTATATTAAACTCAATGCCTAGCCAATATATCGGTGCCCTCCTATAAATACCAGGAGTCAATAAAGATATATTTTACTATTCACATTCGTTCGGTTCCTACCAAGGATAAGTGGCTTAAAACCAATTACCCTGAAGCTGTAATACGAGTTACCAAATAGGAAATCGCCACCTGACACGATAACCTATCCACAGACCCTCATATTAACCAAAATAAATCTAACCCCTCCCGTGAGTGACACTAGCAAATAATTCAATTAATACGGTCATCACGTACCATATTAGTACCGTGTAATTTGACGCGTATGCACTACGATTCGAGTTTCATACCTCTAACAATGAAGCTGAATATGAAGTCTTGATTGCTGGTCTAGAACTCGCGGCTCGATTAGGAGCCAAAAACTTAGAGGTTTACTGTGATTCACTGCTAATCACAAATAATGTAAATGGCACATACATAGCATGTGATGAGTCAATGAAAAATACATGTCTAATGCATGAGACCTACAATGGAACTTTGATACTTTTTCAATCACAAAAATTCCACGCTCGAAAAGTAAAAGAGCCGATGCTCTCAACAAGTTAGCATGCTCCGCATTTGCACACTTATCAAAGAAATTTCTAGTAGAAGTTGTGACACATCGAAGCATATATATACACCAAAGAAGTAAATAGTTTGTCCACAAAAGAATCCACATGGATGGATCCTATTGTCGAGTATCTCAAGAGTGGAACGTTGCCAACAGACGGTAATCTTTCTCGAAAAATCAGGATCAAGGCACCCCAGTACTCCATTAAAGACAATATATTCTACAAAAAAGGTTACCTCACAGCATGGCTACGATGTGTTGAACCAGACGAGGCAGACTACCTCCTTAGAGAAGCTCATTTTGGAATTTGTGGGGCACATCCTGGATCCAGGACTATAGCCCAAAAAGTGGACAGGCACGGTTACTTTTGGCCCACAATGTACAAAGATGTAACAAGGGTTGTTGAAACATGTCGTAGTTGTCAAGAACACACTCTAATCACTCGTCAACCACAATGCGACATGACAAGCATATCTAGCCCATGGCCATTCAACCAATGGGGAATCAATTTAGTTGGTCCATTCCCAAAAGTACCAGGACATCTTAAGTTCTTAGTTGTTGCAGTAGATTACTTCACCAAGTAGGTTGAAGTTGAACCTCTCGCAACCATAACAGGGAGGCAAGATGAGAGGCAGGTGAAAGAAAAGCAATGAATTTAAAACCTTATGAAAAAAGACTGTATTTTTATCAACAAATAAGAAATATATATATATATATATATATATATATATATATATATATATATATATATATATATATATATCTAATGATTAATAAATGTAGGTGTACGACTGGCGGACCTACCTTCTTAAGAGTAAGTATATCTTAACCTCACGTCACACAATTTGAATAGCACACGTGCAAAATTTGAATAGCCCACATGCAAAATATTGATATATAACTAGACCAGCAATCAAGACTTCATATTCAGCTTCATTGTTAGAGGTATGAAACTCGAATCGTAGTGCATACACGTCAAATTACACAGTACTAATACGGTACTTGATGAATCGTAGTGCATGGCTACGATGTGTTGAACCAGACGAGGCAGACTACCTCCTTAGAGAAGCTCATTTTGGAATTTGTGGGGCACATCCCGGATCCAAGACTATAGCCCAAAAAGTGGACAACCACGGTTACTTTTGGCCCACAATGTACAAAGATGCAACAAGGGATGTTGAAACATGTCGTAGTTGTCAAGAACACACTATAATCACTCGTCAACCACAATGCGAAATGACAAGCATATCTAGCCCATGGCCATTCCACCAATGAGGAATCAATTTGGTTGGTCCATTCCCAAAAGTACCAGGACATCTTAAGTTCTTAGTTGTTGCAATAGATTACTTCACCAAGTGGGTTGAAGTTGAACCTCTCGCAACCATAACAGGGAGGCGAGATGAAAGGCAGGTGAAAGAAAAGCAATGAATTTAAAACCTTATGAAAAAAGACTGTATTTTTATCAACAAATAAGAAATATATATATATATATATATATATAGGGGCAGGATCAATGGGGAAGTAACCAATCGGGGGGGAGCGGGGGGAAGCAAAACTTTTTTTTTCATTTTTTTTGGAATTTTTTTTCCGGCATCAAGATCACCCGAAAATATGAACATTTAGAAGAGACACTTCGTGATGAATGTTATTATTTAGGCGTGAAAACGATCGACAAAAATAACATTCAAGATAATATTGTTCGTGAAGAATATGAACGTTTTTTTTTCCATGTTTTGTGAAGTAAAATTTAGCCCGATTTAGAGTTTAGGGTTTAGGGTTTAGGGTTTGGTGTTTTGGGTTTATTCCATAAACCCAAAACACCAAACCCTAAACCCTAAACCCTAAACTCTAAACCGTTCGTGTTAAAAACTCAATCTAAATCCTAAATCTAAACCCTAAACCCTAAATTTCTAAACCCTAATATCTAAACCATATAAACCCTAATATCTAAACCCCAATAGCTAAAACCTCAACATACGCTCGAAAAACACGACAATTGTTATATATTACTTCTTTGAGCGTTTTCCCGCCAAAATAAAAACATTTATCAGAAAGTGTCTCTACTAAATGTTCATATTTTCATCCCATCTATAATGTTCGTGAACAAGGTTTTTTCAAAAAACGAAAAAAAAAGTTCTTGCTTCCCTCAGTTTTCCCCCGATTGTTTACTTCCTTGTTGATCCTACTATATATATATATATATATATATATATATATATATATATATATATATATATATATATATATATAGCTAATGATTAATAAATGTAGGTGTACGACTGGCGGACCTACCTTCTTAAGAGTAAGTATATCCTAACCTCACGTTACACAATTTGAATAGCACACGTGCAAAATATAACTTTTCTCAAGATAAGGGGCGAAGTTTAAAAACATACTTTTTTGACTTGTTTGTCATGCATATATTGAATTGAAATTGAATTGAAATACAATAAATAAAGGGGACTAAATAGAGATATTTGTTCATACTTAGTATAAAAAACAAATCTTGTGATGATATATATTTTTATTAGACTATACATGCATACGTCAAGTTTAAAATATACATGTAAAGTCTAGGGGGACTTAATAGAGTAAGTATATAATTAAATGAATACATAGTATTAGAAGAGTAATAAGTAGTATTAAGAATAATACATAATATGCATACTGACGGTTTGATTAAAAAGGGAGGAAGCTAAACAAAGCTAAGTTATTAAAAGGCCAAGTATGTAATTAATGTGGCTTGCAGAGATTCAAAAGCCAAGTAACAAATGGATGTGGTTTGTTAACAATCGAAGCCACCTGACGAGATAATACAGGAGCACTTGCTACTCATGTTGCCTATAAATAAACATGAGAGAAAACAATGAGAGATCATTCGGACACACACACATAAACATTACCTTACTCCTAAAAATCATCAAGAAGATAAGTATGCTTAAATTCAATGCCTAGCCAATATATTGGCGCCCTCCTAGAAATACCAGGAGTCAATAAAGATATACTTTACATCATTACATAAACTTTATATTATAATAACTCTATAAATTAATGGGACAATCATATTTTAGCAATTAAACATATATAACTTCACAAAAGTTGACATATGCGTTATTGCAGAAAATATGTTTGCTCCATACATTTATAATTATAATTCGTTTATCAAAGATTAGTACTAATCTTTTATTAGTGAAAAGTTCACAAATACCAAAACATTATTATTATTAGTGGGTGATGAAAAGAAAAATAAAAGGGAAAAAAGTTAGATGTTAAATGGATTTATGTAAATCGAAAAAGCCAAAAAAATCTAAAAAAGAGAGCTTATCGCCAAAAAATGCTTCCAACCCCGAAAAAGCCAAACGAAACTTTTTTTTTTTTTAAATTGGCACCCATCCTAAATTCCTAATACAGCTCCACCTCTACCAACCACTTTTCCACCACCTATTACGGCAACCATACACCCATATTCTACTACTCCGGTTACCATCCCCTGATAACGGTTCCTTGTTTGCCACCCCAGTACGGCATATGTCTGACGACTAACAAACTCCTGGCGGTCATCCATGCGATCAATTTCAGGCGAATAAGAGACCCGATACTGTTTCTAATGACGGGCACAAACAGGGATCGTCCCATGGGCGCATAATATTTATTGGCAGACTTGAGAAGCACATTACAATGCATATGTTGGAGTCTAATTAAAGTAAGCTTGGTACTCTTGATGAAATCAAGTTCTGGGCTTTTAAGGGTGAATAAGCTATGCAGGCAGTCAAATACCTCAACGGTTCCATGGTTTTCGACCGCCCTATTTTCGTTGGTTGGCCAAAGTAACGAGCTTCATCTTTTTTCGACACTCATCGACATATTCCATGTAACAAACTACGGCGTACGATCTCCTCTAATCCGGTTATTACAGATTGTCAGAAACTCTTGATTTTGATTGTGGATTCCTTTCCGATTATTGAGGGTAATGTTATTGACTTTGTGTTGCGTTATAAAGCCCTTGTTAAGCATGTTGGTTTCTTTAGTCCTTTTGGATGCGTTTGTGTGTGTGATGATTTGGTAGGTTATAGTCTCCTTAATGCTCAAGCCGATGGTTTTGTGTGGGTTAACCCGTTTCGAGTATTGCATCTTCCTTTTGTCGCTTTGCTTGAGTCAAATTAAAGGGCATACCGGCTACTTGTTGTTCGGCATAGAGCGTTAGACGTGTTGCTGGATTGTTCTGTGATGTTATTACCGTGACTAAGTCTTCGTGTTCTATGAGTATTTTAGGGTCGCTGTTTGTCTTTATTAAATCAATGTATGTTAAGCATATACACGATTTAGTTGATGTGAATATTGATGATCTTGAACCTTCGAAATCTCTTGTTTGGGTGTCGGAGATCGTCGATTTATCTTCTCTGGATCGTTTGATCTCTATCGAGTTTAATAAAAATCTTATCAATGTTGCAAACCGAGATACATTACATTGAGATTTTGATGACCGTGTAGTTGATTTTTCTTCGCTCGCGGTTCCCATTACACCTCGGGTACCGATTTATCGATGTATGATAATCACCATGGTTCGACAATGGAAAAGGTTGATGCTTCTATGAAAAGAGATCGATTGTGGTTGCATCTGTTTCTCCCATTAGTAGTATTCGGTTTGGTTCCATCAAGGTTGATAATGGGGGTTGTAGCTTCGTTGATCATGGTGTTATTGGTAATTCTGTTGTTCTTGTTTCGGAAGTGCAAGAACCTCCACTTTCTATCGTGAATTCTTCATTGAGGAATATGGCTCAGGATAGAAGTAATCGAAATGTTGGGGTTAATGTAGATCATTTTTGTTCCGATTCTACTGTTAACAATGATGTGCATAATGTCACTTTTGCATCCACTAGTATGTGACCCATTTTAAAGACTAATTTAGTGTCGAACAAGATGATAAGAAAGGATGGTGTCAATGAGTTCAAACTTCAAGATGATGAGGATCTTGAAGATCTCGACAACAACGGTCCCGGGTCATTGGACATGGATCGAAACCTTGTCTTTTGAAAGCTTTGAGAAGGAAGGCTCGCTTCCTACTCCCGTTCTGGGTATTAGGATTGGTATCGATTCGACAAACGTCTCTTCTTACGCTATTGAAAATCGGGGAGGCAAGAAATTTAATCGTTTGAAGTTTGACGGAGTGATTGTTAGACCTATCACAAAGACTCAAAAAAGTAAAGGTAAAGCGGTTGTTTTTTGAATGGATTTGGCCCCCTTTTCTTGGTTACTTTTGATTTTTGTATTTGCGAGACGTGTTCATTGTAGTGTTTCGGTTGCCAAGTCTCAGACTTAGTTAGCTTAGCTTCCTTGTTTAGTAGTAGGGTACGTAACTGCTTCCGAGCCTTGGTTTGAGTTTGGTTTGTTTGTATTCTTGTTCCTTTCTTTTCATCGATTAATGAATAAGACTTGGTTACATGTTATCGTTTTTTTTAAAAAAAAAAAGGATTTGTCTAACATCAACCTTTAGATTGTTTTTTACCCTGTAAGTTTCCTGTTCCAAAAATTTCCTTCAAGTAGACGAGAAGTCTTAAATCTGTAACGTCATAGACAGATTGTCTACTTTTTGATAAAAAAGTGAAATTTATCTGTGACGTGACAATGTTAGTTTTCGACCTTCTTTAACCATTGTGTCAGATTTTTATAAGGTCCACTAGTTTTTGAAAATTCTTGGATTGGGAACGCCGCCAACACCACAGAAATACATCTCAAAGAAAATGACCTTACGAAGGCCATAAGGATGAATTTGTATAAGACCCACTCCACGGTGGTTAACCACATATAAAATGAAGCGGCTAACCGGCACACGGAGATTACCAGTCCCCATGGCAGCACAGTTAAAGGCGACCATCGTTGGCGGAGGAGCGTGGGCGTATTGGTCCTTACGAGGAACGATAGGATCCAAAGAAGATAGAAAATAATGTTGCCTACAAAGCCTACAAATATATGAACCAGTAACAAAAGTATAGATTCCTTGTACATTATAAACATATACTAACTGTCATGAGATTTACTGTTTACGAGGTTATTATCGTATCACACCGTTTTTCCTTTTCCCCTTTTGTTCCATCATATTCTGCGTTATTCAGATGAATCCAAATCAACACAAGAATCATTTACCACTGACTACTCCCCAAACTAAAAATGACCATTTGCCATGGTAGAAAATAGACGAATAAAGAGCACTAACGTGAAAGAAAGATAAATTCAACAACGGCTCGAAGCGTTTAAAAGTCATGAAAACAAGCAAGGAGATTGAGAAAAGTAAGAAAAAAAGTGATGACATTACGAAAGTTTTAATAGGAAAAGCAAAGTAACCGGTCAAGGTCTGAGCCTTAATCCAGGTCATACACGTGTAAAACATGGAATAAGAGGGGTTAATATTAATCAGCCATCCTGGCAGGAAAAACTAAAAGGATGTATTGCAAACTAACAAGCCATCATTAAAAAGATTTTGGTCAAATCAAGGGTCAAAGTAATAAATGCGCGTCCGCTCAAGAAGTTAAAAGAGCAGATCGATAGGCTAGAACCATGATTTTAATTTGGCACCACCACCTATTGCAAGCCAGTACTACCGAACTGGGGGACTTGATGATACGCGTACCGGATATCATATCCGTTAGCTCTAAGTCACAAAAAAACATAAGCTGCCATGCGGTCGACGTCTGGCCAATGACGACTCACGACAAAAGTAAGAATTGAAACTCAAGCATGTTGTTCAAACAGACGGGAGGTGGATGACGTATAAATGACGTCATCACTCAAACCTTTTGTAAGACCATATCGGTCAAATGTGACCCCTTCTCGGGTCACGGACAAAGGCAATGTACAAATGTAAGTCCGATACCCGATAATTAGTACACGTAAGCCCGACACCCCGACAATGTTCACACGTAAGCCAGTACAAGGGCAATGATACACGTAGGCCTCACACATGGCAGTGCGACACACGTGTCATCAGTATGCCACGTAAGGCCAACATAAACAATATTAAAAGGGCTTGGGTCCAACTCCCAATGTTGGCAAAAGCCTAATAAGTAATGACACATCAGCAGGGTCAGACCCATGAATAATACAAACCCTGGTGTTTGCCTATAAATATGTTATTGTTATTCACAAGAAACGCATATGATACGTCATATCACAATGAATGAGAGCTGATATTTTCTCTCTCTATAAAGTACTCTCTCACTACTCACTTAGCAACTCAGTCACTCAGTCTATACCCTAGTAGAATACATCCAAATTAGTTGGACGCCACCCCGTTCAGATCTTCATTTTCAACTGAGTTAGTCATGGTATCCTTACTCGAGAGCGAACAACTAATCGTCAACATTTTACTCAAGTAACCGTTGCACTCGAATCTATTATCGGGAACCGCCTTACGGCCGGTTGATGAAAATACGCTTGATTAAACTTACGTTGCATGTACATATAATAATAAAGAAAATTAAAGAAAATAGTATAGAAAATGAATGAAAATAATAAAGAAAATAGAAAACTGCAATAAACAAAATTAAAGAAAATAATATAGAAAACTAGTGAAATGACCGGTAAAATCACGGGTTTGTTTAAACGAAACAGTTTAGTGATATGTTTTAGGTATTAAGTGAACGTAAATGCTAAAGACATTTAGTTTAATGACCCGTAGAACCACATATTCCAACTAAGAAACTTGTCGTTGTTTTTATAAACATATTGATATACTTAACTTAGTTAGAATAAATGAACTACATTTATTCTCCCACCACTTTCTTTCAATTTTGATCACAATTATTATTTTTCTTATCATAAAAGCTACATTACAACATTTTATTGTGACATGTATTTCGCATACATATGTAACGTAATTAATCCCGTAAAGAAAACCTATTTTTGAATAATAATAATATAATAATACTCTCTTCGTCACACTACAAGTGTTCAGTTACTTTTTGCACAAAGTTTTAAGAAATTCCACTAACTTCATTATCCACAAATCAAAAATCTTCTCTCTCCAGAATAACTTCTTCTGATTGATTAAAACATCAAGTGGATACTTGAAATGTGACAGCCCAAAATAGAAAGGTGAATACTTAACATGAGACGGAGTTAGTAATAAATTTTGCTCTAAAATTTAGTATTTATATTTTTAATAATTATTATTAGTAATAACAAATGTCACTTTAATTTTTTTTCGAAACTAAAATACAATTATTATATGAAGATTGTACAATATGGTTCAAAGTTTTTACATCTGTTCATGGTGTGCTTTGTAAAAGATTGTACAATTTGTTTTAAAGTTTTTACATGTGGTCATGGGAGTGTTTTACTATAAGGTTGTACATAATGCTTCAAATATTGTACATATGATCATATGTTATTTTATCATAAGTTTAGTAGGTTACATAATGATTCATATATAATATAATTAACATGTTAATATTTTTTATTAAAAATAATTAATTATTTTAATGACATCATCATGAGAGGCTTAGAAATTTTTTATTTCTTTTTAATTTTTTTTAAACTTGAATAATCCTTATTTATTACATTATTATTTTAGAGATTTATATTATACTATTAAATAGATTTTATACGTACAATTGAATAAGAGTTAAATGTAATGATTTTTTAAATAATGAAACCTTCACTAAACATGCTTTTAAAATCATTAGCATTATCAATGTCCTCGTGAATTCCATAAACTTATTATAGTGGGAATCACTTTATATTTTTTTAAAGCTAGTCCATATTGTTTTTATGATAATATTTAGAGTGTTGCCAAATTTATAAATAAATAAAATATTTTAATTAATATTAATGACATCATCAAGATGACTTAATTTTTTATTTTATTTTTAAATTAATAATGACGTCATTATTATAGGATTTTAATAGAAACTATAGATATAGATGAATGAATAAAGAAATAATATAGAAAACTGTAATAGGAAAAAAAAAATAATAATAAAGAAAATAGAAAACTGTAATAGATGATACCGACATAAACATTACACGTACATGAATTAATCTTGAAAAACCGTTAAATGAAATACATTTTTCTAATAATAAATCTCCTACACACATTCATACACTGTAAGCAAAGCTAAAGCCATCACTTTCCTTAACATAAACACTAAACTAAACACACACTAACTTTAATTACTAAAATAGTACTCCGTACAATTCTTTACTCTCCCCAACCCAAAGACATCCCCTTCAAACCCAAACCCTATATCAAATCCCCAATCCCCATCTCCTTCTCTCTTTCAGCAGCCATGAAATCTTTAACAAGAATTCAAATCTTCAACAATGGCGACCACCCACAACATCAAGATTGATACTTTAACCAACATTCCCCTAAAACATGGGAAAAGGGGAACAACACCCTTTACCCACTACCATTACTACTCATTCACAATCATCAACTTCATCTGATACTAATAATACCAATTGTTCCTTTTCTTGCGGTTCAATTACTCGTTTGTTTCGATTTCGATGTATCTTTTTTTTGATTCTTGGGTTATCTGTCTTGCTTTCTGCTTTATACTGGTTACCCCCTTTTTTTCATCACGGAGATCAAGGGGATCTAGATCTTGATGATTCACTTTATAAAGGTTAGTGCTTTGTTTGTTAAATTTCATTTGGGTATTTCGGCATTGTTCTTTAGATTTAGATCCCCAATTTGAATTGTGTACTTTAGGGTTGGTAGTATTTTAGGTAATAATGTGTGTTAAGTGTAAAATTTGTTTGATCTGTATCTAATTTGCACCAAGTTTGTTTTTATATCTTTTATAACATATAAGGTGTTCGAATTCGAGTTGCTTAATTAGTTGTGTGCCACATTTTTAGTTTTATTGGTCTATCCGTTTGTTTAATCTCTTATTTAGAAATAGTAAGGATGGTCTTATTGAAACTATCATGTATTTGCGGTTTTCTTGTTTTGGTTGTTTACTTGTTTAGTTAAAGTTTAGGGATGGCACCCGCGGGTAACGGGCACGGGTTCTATATACCCGCTACCCGCCCGTCGGGTTTCTTTTTTGCACGTTGAAACCCGTTACCCGCCCACGGGTAAAAATATTTTGCCCATGCCCGTGACCCGCGGGTACCCGTGACCCGCGGATAACCCGCGGATAATAATAATATACAATTTTTTATTAGAAAATCCAAATAATTTTATTAATTAGAAAATCATATGTACAAATTATATATATAATGACGTGAAAATTAAGTTTTTTACATGTATATAATATATATATTTTTTTAATAATTATTTAAATACTAGTAAAATAGCTTTTAAATTTAATAATAGTAAGTATTTATTCGTGGGTAAATTAAGAAAAGTCTCATGTATTCACGGGTCGGGTTTTACCCGCGACGGGTAGTACATACCCGCGACCCGTCGGCGGGTATAAATTTTTACCCGTACCCGTGCCCGCGGGTAAGATTTAATGATTTTACCCGTCCATCGTGGATCGGGTACCCGCGGGTCACGGGTTTTTTCTCGCCCATTGCCATCCCTATTAAAGTTAAATTAGATAGTTTTAGAAAGCTACTGGAAGAAGGTAATTAATGAAGAATCTTGTGTGGAGATTCCTTTAAAGCGTGTGAAAACATTTATATTTATTAAAACATTATAGTTTCATGTTTGCTTGGTATCTAACTTTGCCATAGTAGGAGCTTGGTCAACATGAAAATAGCAAAAATTGTATTCGGGAGTTTATTTTGTTGTCTTTGCAATATGTGTAAATGTAGTCAATTCGGCGTACATGAGGGAGAGAATCTTTTAACATAATGGCATGTGGTCTATTTGCGTTAAACAGATGAATGGTAATAGTAATATGTAAATAATGATATTATATTATCATGTATTTAGGACAATTATGGTTTTTCTTTGTAGACAGCAGAACACGTAACATGAATTTGTTCATAAAATAAGCATTCAAGAGAAAGCCGTATGTTTTCTATGATAATCGTTGTTTGTCCTTTATTTGTCACAGCCTACTATTATCTAGTCTGCAGTGGTAATAATGTTCGATTAAAGTTTGAGATGTAACTAATACTCTTATCTTGCGGTATATAAGTTAGCTAACATTCGATTTAACAACTGACGTTACACTTTCTAGGCCACGATATAGTAGCGACTTTTATGATTCAGAAGCCTTTGTCTTCACTGCAAGATGATCTTCCACGTCTCGGGGGTGATATATTTGATGAAATACGAGTTCCCACTACTAAGGTATGTTTTTTTTTTTTTTTTTTTTTTTTTTTTTTTTTTATTATATATATAATAATAATCTTTTTAATTTCTAACTCACATGTACGGAGTATAATTCTCCCAATCTTGCTAATAACATGTTTGTTTTTCAGGTTGTAATCATAACAGCAGAAAATACTGGAAAACCAAATACAACCAAGGTTGTTTTTGGTGTCGATCCTGAAGAGAACAATATTAAGATATCACCGTATGCTAAAAGTTTAGTAAGGGATTCTTTTGTATCTCTTGTTTTAAACCAATCACCTTTTCGTTTGACCGAGTCAATGTTTGGCGAACCATCTTCATTTGAGGTGCTGAAATTTGTCGGAGGAATTAGCGTGACTCCTGACCAGAGTGCATATCCACTGCAAAAGGTGCAGATGCGGTTCAATTTTACATTGAACTTTTCTATTCAAAAAATACTACAACATTTTGGTGAATTGACGAGCCAACTCAAATCAGGCCTGCATCTTGGTCCATACGAGGTACGACACGTTTTTATTCAATTACTTATTTATAGTAAATATGTGTACATCTTTGTATATGCATGCATATGCGTTTATGCATAACTGCATAAGTATGTGGTTGTGTACTTTTAGTTATCATTCTATTTATAGCATCTGTTTCAAATTTCTTTATTTGTTCTATTTCCAATTGGCAACAGTTCAAAAGTGGATACGAGCTTATTAGAAGCAATTGCTGTGTTTGTTAAAATTAAGGCTTTAACTCCCTTTTAAAATCGGTCAAAACTTGGCCAAAACTCGGGATTACTCGGAATATTGATCAAAATCTGTCAAAATTTGGTCAAAGTCAAACTTGGTCAACATCCTAGTACTCCCCGAGTTGCCGAGTACTCCCGAGTAGCGATTTTCCAACCTTGGCTACCTATTCTCACCAAAGAGAAGGAAATCAAGTTTTCTGCAATATATACTCAAATGGAAAGTATGTAAATGGTCAGGAGAACATTTAAGGTGATAAAGACCTATAAAATAATATATACAATACAATTACGAACAAAAAGAATTTATGGTCACGTGCTTTACAACTGTGATTTAGTTACCGTGTTGTATGGAAATGCAGAACTTACATGTTAGCTTGACGAACATAAAAGGTTCAACAGTTGCTCCTCAAACGACCGTGCAGTCATCGATTGTGCTCGTAATCGGGACCCCATCAACAGCAAGGTCAAAACAGTTGGCTCAAACCATCAAGGGCTCTCCAACAAAAAATCTTGGCCTAAACAACACTCAATTTGGGCGGGTCAAGCAAGTTAGTCTTTCATCGTTCTATAATACTAGTAGTGGTGGCTCTCCTACACCTTCTCCAGCTCCACTGCCTCCACCTCAACCCCATAATAACCACCATCATCATCACCACCACCACCATGATACACAACTGCCGCCTGCAAAATCACCTTCACCGTTGAAACATTCCCCTGCACCACCACCAGTTCCCACCCCTGCACCACAACGGATTCACCACACAATGCCGCCAGATTGCCACTCCGGCAATAACAGAAAGAAACATCATCCCTTATTTCCGCCTGTTTCTCAGCCAGTTCTTCCACCACCTTTACGAAGTCGTCGGCCACCACCACCACGTCCACTACCACCACGACTACCACCACCACCACCACCGCATTCATTGCCGCAACCACCAACACATTTACCACCATTACCACCACACAAACATTCACCGTCGTCACCTGTACCCGAAATAATACCCGCATCAAGCCCATTGCCAAATGTAGTTTATGCACATACTAATCCCCCATCAAGAAGTGATTCTGGCGCAAACCCTCCTGACACGACGTTGCAACCATCATGTAAGTTTATAACAATGACATTTATTAAAGTCATTTCATGTTTTTCTTTTTCTGGTAGTGACCGGATTGGTACATTTATGTTTGGCAGCAGCAGCAGGTACGAATGTGCCTTTGAGGGTGTTTGCAGCATTTGTAGTTGTCGTCACATTACACTTATTGCAACAATAAATGAGACGTCATGGCGTTTTATTCAAAAATCAGCACTTGGGGCATAATTCCTTCCAACTGAAACGATGAAGTTGGAGGTCTGTGCAAGTGAGGAAGGCATGCAAAAAGACTGCATGCTCTCACAGTTTTAAGTGGACATAATCTATAAATATTAATATATATAATTGTTGTTTTGTGATTGTAAATATTTGAATTACACGTTGAGAGGGCCGTTTTGTTATCAGGTCAAAGTCATGGTGGTGACGGGCCCTTGATTACAATGGTCGCTCTTGTTTTGTGTACGATTCTCTTCATGAAATTAGAAGAGAAAACAAACCAACAAATGTATCACCATCTTTTTTTGTTGCTAATCTATTCAGCGCCACGAGTATGCTTATGCTTATATCTAGAACGAGTTATGCTAAATTATGTTTGGTACACACTTCTCTGTTGCTAGTAAAGTGTGTAATTAGCATTGAAGTATATGTTTTAGTTTAGAAAATGTTCTATGTATTTGGATTTATGTGGTAGGTTGTTTATTTAATTACATTTCTATTTGCATTCATGACTAATGCAAATGAGCATCAAGATAGGCAGAGCACAGCAGCAGCATTTAATTATGATGTGTTTACCTCTATAATTTGTCGATTCTCGCAGTAGTATTACTACATATATGCAATCTTGCGTGCATCCATGCGGTATAAATGTAGCAAGTTAAAATGACGCTGCTGGTGTAATAATATGCATGCATGCGGTACATACATAATACGTAACTAGTTAAAACTAGTTTTCGAACCCTCGCTTCACGTCGGGGGTTCGGTTTTCAATGTATTTTATTGCGTTTAGTTTGTAAAATTATTTCGTGGCTAACGATGATGTCATTGAAGCACAACTCGAGTCGAACTAAAAGGTATAACCCGTCAAAGATTTAAATGTTATTTTAAATTAATAGTATATGTGCATCTCCGCGTTTCGCTATAGAATTGTCGACTTTTAAAAATTTAACGCAAAATCAACGTGTATGAAAAGTAACCCAAATATTTAGCGTTTTTTAAAAAGCGTCCGTTTTGCGTATAGTTAGTGACATTGTGTTCCTAAAATTATTTCGAGTTTAACGATGGTGTCCGAAAAATTTAACTCGTTGCGAGCGAGAAGATATAACCCGTTGAATATTTGGGTGGAGTTTATTTAATATTTTTTATGAAAATGATTATTTGACACTTTACCCCCCGTTTGGGGGTCGATTTAAATTTTTGAAAAAAGTGTGTGAGGCTTTGTCAGTGAAATGAAATGTAGTTAAAATAAAGAAAAAAAAAGAAAAGGTGAAAAGTCGAACATAACCATAGTTACTAAGTGTTGTCTGTTGGATATAATATAATATAATATAATATAATGAACGGTAAACATACAATTGTAACAGCTTTTATACATTTGAGGCTAGTTTATAGGTGAATAAGGCTTGGCAAATGTTAGTTGTTTTTCTGTATTGGAATAAAAGCAGATGAAGGAAAGGAGAGAGAAAGGAGGGTGGGAGATTCGTTCTTTCTTTCTTTCTTCTTCGTCTACAACAACAATAACAACAATCTAAAAGCCTCATCATCATCATCATCATCATCATCATCATCATCATCATCATCATCATCATCATCATCATCATCATCATCATCATCATCTGTTATATATATACATACACATTTTCATTTTTATTTGATTTTATTTAATTTGGTTAACGGAATTAATAACTCTCCCTCGCGCCTCTTCAAATTGTTGATTCCCTCTCCCTGAATGCCTCACCAGTGTTCGGGGTGATCTTTCGCATTTCTATATATTTATTTATTTATTTTGAATGGCAGATTGATTTATAAATCAATACCATGCAAATATTTGGTGTTGCAGTTAATTGTGGCAATCTTTTACCAAAGGCGCGGGTAAATCAATCATGGTATCGTATCATATCATATCACATTGTTCTTACATATATTTATAATATGAATCTAACCTAATTATGTATATTTTAAATCGAAAATCTGAGATGTTGAGTTTTGAAATGATGGATAGGTGGTCGGAGATTAGCGACCTGGATCTTATAGTTGACATATATGCACATTTCCTAATCAGTATATGCCGATATCAAGTAAGTAACTTCGATATGCGTTACAATTTACTTAAATTTTTCTATGGTATATGACATGATCAAACATAGAAAATGTATTTTGGATGTATGCACTAACTCTTTATGATCTTAACTATTGTTCTTATTTGGTTTATTAGGCATGTGATGGCTAATCTCCTAGGGAAAATCGAACCGTCTGAAATATTTTCATAGAACCTGCTCTTGAATTTAGTACGTGTTGCAGCCATTCGAACCATCATAATATTCACCAGAATGGCTGTAGTTGTTGATCATCATCATCAACATCATCATCATTATCATCATCATCATCATCATCATCCTCAACATGGATTTAAACCGCTTGCTCAGCTTCCAAAATGTAGACTCCAATCTTACTCTCATTTCGATCCTACAATGCACGACATCACACTCGCACCTAATTTTCACAAAAGCTATTCCACCCCATGCCTTTCTTTAACCACAACATCAAAAGAAGAATTTGAATTATCTAATCCAAGAATCGAAATCATTAGCGGTAGTAAAGCTCCAATGGTTCATGCACTTGTAGCCGAAGTTGCAATCGCATTAGCATCAGGAGTCAAACCGACACCCGTATCAAGGGGCCTTGGTGGGGCCTACTATCTTCAATCAAGAAAAGGCAACACAATTGCGGTTGTGAAACTAGCCGATGAAGAACCACTTGCTTTCAATAACCCTAAAGGGTTTGCGGGTCGGATGCTGGGTCAACCCGGGATGAAACGGTCTATTCGAGTCGGTGAAACAGGGCAACGTGAGCTCGCTGCTTATTTGCTTGACCATGATGGCTTTGCAGGTGTTCCTCCATCAGCACTTGTTAAAATCTGCCATGTCACTTTTAACGTAAACAATAACGAAACCGGACTGGCTTCAAACCCACCTTTTAAAATCACAGCAACACAACGGTACGTGGAACACGAAACAGATGCAGGGGATGTGGGCCCGTCTGTGTTTTCGGTAAGTTCGGTTCACCGTATTGGCATACTCGACGTTCGGTTATTGAATCTCGACAGACATGCTGGAAACATGCTTGTGAAGAATTTTTATGGGAGTTATGATGCAGGGGATGTGGGCCCGTCCGAACTTGTCCCGATTGATCACGGGTTTTGTTTACCCGAGTCGTTGGATGATCCGTATTTTGAATGGTTGCATTGGCCCCAAGCCTCAATGCCGTTTTCGGATACAGAAGCTGATTACATTTCAAATCTCGACCCGTTTAAAGATGCTGAACTTTTAAGAACTGAACTTCCGTTAATTAGGGAATGTTCGGTGCGCAATTTTATACTTTGCACGATTTTCTTGAAACGGGCGACTGCGTCTGGACTTTGTCTTGCTGACATCGGCGAAATGATGACACGTGAGTTTATCGGGGGTGAACATAGTTGGAGCGTTTTGGAGAATATATGTGTTGGACGGTAGTCAAAATGTGATGACTCACATTTATTACATGCAAAGTTGAAGATCATTTTTAATTGGTCTTGGCAATAATGTGATAGACTTTTTTTTGGTTTACAAATGTGCAAATGAAAAGAAAGTCAAAAGGTAGGCAATTGTGGATTACATGTTTTCACATGGGCCGTTGATGCTTGTTCTTTTTTACATGTATCTTTCACATTATGAAGATCATCTATAAATAAATGACATGCAGAGTTGAGAAGGATATCCAGAGAAAGGGATCAAGTGATCCAAGAGAGGATCAAGTATCACAAATGTAGTAAACATAGTTGATCGATAATATCAACGGAGTGTGTTTCTTTGTGAGGTCGAGAGTTTTATTCTTGTAAGGAGTGTAAAAGAGTGTACGTGAAACTTAGATTTTATACTAAAATCTAAGGGGCTTGGGTTTGGGTTTAACTCATAGTGTACTTTTTCTTATACTGGGTTCTTTTATATTATAAGAATAAAGGAGACTCTTGGGGTGGACGTAGGCAGGGTTTGCCGAACCACGTTAAATCGTCGTGTTATCAGTTACTTTATTTGCTTTGTATTATTTCTCGCAAGTTTGTCTCAAACAAATTATATCCTCGCTTCCGCTGGTGTGGGTGCATCAGGCAAATTGTCATAACAAGTGGTATCAGAGCATCCAGGTGTTTTGTTTGGAGATGGCGAGAAACGGCGGTATGCAATTTAAGGTGATGGTTCAACATGTGATGTTGAGGGCGTTTGCATGGTGAAAATAAAATTGTTTCACGGAGCTGCTTACGCTTTTGGTGGTGTGGCGTACGCACCAAGGATGTGCAAGAATCTAATTTCCTTATGCGTGTTGGATTCTCAAGGATACGGCTATTCGGCCGTAGGTGGAGTTATTAAAATCACACGAGGCGTGAAGGTCCTGATGAAGGGAGAGAAGTATGAGGGTTTATATCGTCTGATGGTGAGTACAAAATGTACTCATGTCTCGAAGGTTTTGAAAGCGTGCACGCAGGAAACAGGTCGGGAACATGTTAGGACATGTTTGACCAAGGTAGACGATGGTGAGAAGGAAAATCCTACTGTGGTGGAAGAGGTGATTCGAGACTCCTCTCCGGCGTCGACTAGGTAAGTTGACAGGGTTAGCTGCACATGATTATTGGCCAGTTAATTTGAATCGGGTTCTTGACCGAGGTGATTCAAGGTGTGTGTAGCGGGGTTAAGGAGGCCAATGGTGAAAATACTTGGTGTTAGTATTTTCGGTGACGAAGAAGATAAATGTTCGTCAAGGTGGAGATTGTTGGACGGTAGTCAAAATGTGATGACTCACATTTATTACATGCAAAGTTGAAGATCATTTTTAATTGGTCTTGGCAATAATGTGATAGACTTTTTTTGGTTTACAAATGTGCAAATGAAAAGAAAGTCAAAAGGTAGGCAATTGTGGATTACATGTTTTCACATGGGCCGTTGATGCTTGTTCTTTTTTACATGTATCTTTCACATTATGAAGATCATCTATAAATAAATGACATGCAGAGTTGAGAAGGATATCCAGAGAAAGGGATCAAGTGATCCAAGAGAGGATCAAGTATCACAAATGTAGTAAACATAGTTGATCGATAATATCAACGGAGTGTGTTTCTTTGTGAGTTCGAGAGTTTTATTCTTGTAAGGAGTGTAAAAGAGTGTACGGGAAACTTAGATTTTATACTAAAATCTAAGGGGCTTGGGTTTGGGTTTAACTCATAGTGTACTTTTTCTTGTACTGGGTTCTTTTATATTATAAGAATAAAGGAGACTCTTGGGGTGGACGTAGGCAGGGTTTGCCGAACCACGTTAAATCGTCGTGTTATCAGTTACTTTATTTGCTTTGTATTATTTCTCGTAAGTTTGTCTCAAACAAATTATATCCTCGCTTCCGCTGGTGTGGGTGCATCAGGCAAATTGTCATAACAATATGTGTAAACGCAAAGGCTAATTTAGATTTGGAAGTTTCAACTGAAGGAACAGATGAACTCAAAGTGTTCGATGAAATGTTTGCATTTGACAATGAATTCGAAGATGTTTCAACCGATAAACCACCAAAAATGATGAAATATTCATCGGAAGAAGCAAAGATTGAGTTATGTGATGCACGTTTGGTTCGATTAATACAAAATTGTGATAAAAAATATAGTTGTGGGCCATCGGGGATACCGATACTAAGAAGCATGAGTTTTGCGGCTCATGACAACACGCGTGATGCTGGTGTGTGTGTTTCGTTTGAGGAAATGAAGGAAGACGAATGGTCACTGTTTTTGGAATATTTTGAGGAGCTTTTATTGGATGCTATCGAGGAGAAAAAGAGCACGTGCTTGTTGAAACAGAGGTTAGGAAATTCTTGTGAATTTTGAAGAGAACGTTGATTTCGTGAACAAAAAAGCAGGTACTAGGTACTAAGTACTAACCGGTTTCATGATATTTAGGTTCATGTCATGTAACTGTACATTATACATAGCCGAAAACCACCATTAATGGTTTAGATTGTAGATAACTTGTAGTATGTCGGAAAAGCGAAGGGCTGATCTCTGCCATCCTTTCCATTTTTACCCTTAGGTTGCATTTCATTCTTTGTGTAATTCATAATCTGTAAATCTGTTTGTATTGAAGTAAAATAGGCATCTTTTATCATTGTAAGGTGTCATGTGATTGTCATCTTTTATCTTGGTGATTATAGCAATTGAAGTGCCAATATGTTAAATATTTATAAAATTCAGAATAATACATGTTAAAAACAGGATTTGCCCATGCTAATCAGGGGCATAATAAAAATTATGATTTTTTTTCAACCACAGTTCTAAGGGATGTGTTAATACGAATTAGATCATTGTATATGACAGTTAATTGTCACTTTCAGAATGACAATTATCAAGTTGTACAATACTTTAAAGCATGTTAACGATAATCCTAAGGGCCGTTGCAAGAAAAATCCCAAAATTGTAGATGAAACTACAATCTTTTAAAAATACTTGAGTACTAATGAGCAAAGTTAGATTCACAATCTGTTAAACCAAAACAGAGTTTTGCTCTCTGACCATAAACTGACACACACAACAAACATAAAGGTGTAAGTAATTACAAATCTGAAATGCACAGGACACACAACAAGATGTATTAGTTTTGTTTCAGGACTTGTTAGATGAAACAGAAATGCAACTTTCCCATTTACCATATCGATCGCTGAAACTCATTGCACCTTTTTTGCGCATAAATTCGGTCATTACAGACAGTGCACTAGCTTCCCAACTCTTCGCCATTTCTCGAAGCGATATTGGTTCAGGAACCGCATGGATTGATACATCAAATCTAGTCAACATTTCCTGATACAGCTTCTTCCATTCTTCACTGCAGCCACATTTGTAAAAAAAAAACATTTCATATATTACAAATGGTTACAAACTGAAAGTATCGTACATTAAATGGTGAACTTAATTGTATACAATAACTTTTACTACTATAAAAAAAGTTCATCAGGATAGTATGCAATAATTCACTTTTAACATTATGGCCCAAAATTGATCTTTGTTTCCAATGGTTAGATTATTATCATTACTTACCTTAATTCAGTATCGCTCGAGCTTAACACTTTTGGTGAAGAATCGGGATATTCTTCCGGAACAATTATGTTGACGAATAATTCAGGCATCTGAATATCGCGAAAGCAGACGTTCTTGAATGTACAACGGACCATCGTCCCATCAGCAGCTTCTCCGTCGGACACTATATTCAAGTATGTCTGCAACATTCTGTTGTTAATCTCTTTGATCTCACCCAATATTATCCCTTTGTTCTGTTTCAGCAACATATATTTCAAGATTGATTGCAATAAGAAACATTTAGGGATCATTACAAGGTTGAATAAAGAGTTTTAGATTGTAATTGTGCTTTGTTTGTCAAGTTGATTATGTTGGATATAATTATAATTAATGAAAAAACTCGCAACTAAATTACAAAATTGAAACTACCTTAATTTGGGGCTGTTTCTCACAAGTTAAAGGATCACGCAACACAGATGACACATTTAGCTTGCGTCTTATTTTCCTTGCTGACGATGTGTCGTCTTCTTCCATGTATGCAGGCCCATAAAATGGTATAAAATCCATCGAATTCTCTACTAAGCTGATGTCATTTAATGAACTTACCATAGTTTTAGATGAGATTGATTTGGCCTAAAATGGCAAAACCATAATAATAATAATCAAGAAGTGATTCTAAACTTCAAGCAACAAGCAAGTAAGAATGAGTGTATGTATTAAAACAAACATACCACATCCACTAAACGAGATATTGCATCACTTGAATCTTGGCTTTTATCGTTACAATCAGGATCCGGTGAAGTTTGAGTGTCAACGGAGGACAATGATGATTGGTTAGACAAGGATGATCCCGAAAGTATAAACTGTGACGAAGGTATCGATTGCGATGAAAACAAATTCTTGGCATCAAACTTTGATGACTCTGTTTGATGATGACTAGTTGGCTTCACAGTTGATTGAGAAGAGAGAGGAATGTGGTTCAATAACCTAGAACCCAATGGAGACATAGTCGGACCCACTCTTGACTCAGTAAGCTCATTCATGTTCTGTATCGGCTGCTTGAGTTTTTCCAAATTAAGATCCTGATTAGCCACCGGTAATTGGTGTTTGAGCGACTGATGTATATAGTTAGTAACCAATGTGTTTGAGTACCAATTCAATGGAGATTTTGACTCGTCAACACTGTTGGTCTTTGATCTTGAGTTCTGCTCTGTTGAGCTTGAAACTATTGCCTGCCGAGCTTTAAACGAACCAATTCGTTGTTGACTACATGTGGCTGCATTGGGCTGCACCTGTGGTTCGTTAGGTGGGTGCGGGACAGGCTCACGTTGGTGCGAAGAACTTCCAGTATTGTGCTTGTTCTTCTTATGGTGGTCTTTCATATAGTTTACTATTCGATTCATATAACTGTAAACTTTTTGGTCATCTTCCGGAATCGACTCAACTGTAGTTAAATCTAAGAAAATGATCATTATTTCCAAAAATTCTATGACATTATCGTAATGCTGCACTTTCTTCACATCCCTAGCCTTCAAAGAGAATAATTACAATTTACAATCAACAAATACATAAATAAATAAATAAATAAGTACGTACAGTAAATAAACAAATACATAAATAAATAAACAAATAAATAAATACATAAATAAATACACAAATAAATAAGTAAGTAAGTAAATATATAAATAAATAAATACAGAGTATAAAAATAAATAAATAAAATACATGAATAAATAATAAATAAATAAATAAACTGTGCAGATAAATGGTGTGAAAAATGATGATTCTGTTATCAAACCTGAAGGCGGTATTGTATGGCACTTTGGAGCAATTGTTGCAGTCCGGTGTTGTACACCTCTTTCATCTTCCGAATCTGCAAATCACATTGAATCAGCATACGAATATTACATCAATAAAATTAAATAACGGAACTAACTTCATGTTTAAGTATAATACCTGTTGTAAAACGTATTCACGCCAAGAAGCAGAAGAACGGAATTCGTTCGGAGTTTGAAAGCCAATTACCGGAGCTTCCATTTATGATCAATCAATTATCAATCAATCAATTAATATCATCAAACCATAACAGGAAATTAATAGCATCTAAACGTATCTATCTATATCTATATATGATACGTGCTTCCTGAATTCTGAATTCGAACGAGGATTCACTTGTTATAGAAATTAGGGTTACAAGAATTGGGGAAAAGAAGAATACAGTTTACCTGAATGCCCGAATCTGTTACTGAGCTAGCTACTTATAACACCAGATAGCAAATAACATTCTCCCGCCTAATTGAAAATTGAATTGTAACTAACGCAGGTGACCTGCACGTGACCTGCACATTTTATCAATCAATATATCTATATTATTCAGAAGTTACCTTTCAAGTCATTGTGTGCTTGTCCTAACCGCCCTGATAATAAATTACTCGAAGTCCTTAAACCCTGTTGAGACTGTAACTGTGTGTGATTAGGGTTGTACAAAACTTGTAGACTAGAAGTTTGACTATTCTGTATACTACTCGTTTGTGTAGGTATCGGCCTTGTAGCGGGATTTAATCAGTTGATTTGATGGCATTTGGTACTGAAGTTAATTGAATTGGCCACCAAATGTGCTGTTTGACTGTGAACTTTGTGCTGTTAGGGCTTGACCTGCAACACAAATCACAATTATCATAAAGACTGTTTTTAATAATTTTGGAAAATTTGAACTGATTTTCGGCACCATTATTCTGCAACGGAAAGTTCACTTACTGTGGGTTCCGACATACATTGTTGCCTGAGAATTTACATACTGTGACTGCATTGAACCCTGCAAATAATAAATCTAATAGTAACAGAATAGGTTACTGAAACATAAAATATTAAGAGGAATGCGTACATAAAATACCTGAAGAGGCGAACGGCCTCTTACATTTTTTCTGATCATTGGTTGACTGGTTATACGACTTGGATTGATGGTTGTTGTGTCCATACTTAAGAGACTAATCATAATGACTAATGAGAAAAATCTGATATGAAAAGGTTAACAATATCAGTAACCAAAAGAAAACATTAGTACTAAAAAGCCAATTAATCTAGTTGCTACTAAAATCACAATTTGCAAAATAACATCAAATAATTGTCCTCCCTAGTCCTCCCTAAAACTATCATAATTAATATGACAATTAATGTTAGCTTTGTTATACAAGTAACAGCATTAAAAAGCTGCGCATGCGCGCTCACATACATACACACGTAAGCAAAGTATGTGTGGTACGTATAGCCCTGATAGATACAACAATAATGTAGCCGACAAATCCTGTAAGTGATTATTTCTAAAGTTGATTTGAGGCATGTGGATGTGAAGAATGAATACCTAATATCATATGCAAGAAATCTACGTTATCATGTGAATGTGATACAGCCAAACTAATTCATACATCATGTAATTTGTACTTAGTAGTTAGTACTCGTATAACGAGAAACATTCATTCAGAAATTACAACAAACAAATAGTACTTCGATTGTTGATACCTATTTCCGGCCTGCGTCTAACAGATATCAGTATAGTGCTAGAACTACCTAGCGTGATGGGGTAGATTGCCGATTGATGCTTACTCTTGGTCCGGATCCCTGCAGACCCAGTTCACGGCCAGAATGCGGTGGGGTGGCCTTATCAATCTCACGGAACCAAACTGTGACTTGCTCCGTCTAACGTTCTGAAGCTAAATGTTAAAGTTGCAGCTAAATGTTAAAGTTCTAAAGAGAAAGTACTATGTGAGAAAGAGAGAAAGTATATGTTCTCTGTCACAAGTTACTAACTTGTCCAAAATAATGACCCAAGGGTTCTATTTACCCGAGTCGTTAGATGATCCATATTTTGAATGGTTGCATTGGCCGCAAGCTTCAATGCCCTTTTCGGATACAGAAGCTGATTACATCTCAAATCTCGACTCGTTTAAAGATGTTGAACTGTTAAGAACAGAACTTCCTTTAAAAAGGGAATGCTCGGTGCGTATTTTTATACTTTGCAGTATTTTCTTGAGGAAATGAAGGAAGACGAATGGTCACTTTTTTTTTCTTTTTCTTTTTTGAATATTTTGAGGAGCTTTTACCAGAAGCTATCGAGGAGAAAAAGAGCAAGTGCTTATTGAAACAGATGAAAGGAAATTCTTGTGAATTTTGAAGAGAACGTTGATTTCGTGAACAGAAAGCAGGTACTAACTGATTTCATGATATTTAGCTTCATGTAACTGTACATTGTACATAGCCGCAAACCAGTATTGTTGGTTTAGATTGTAGATAACTTGTACGTCGGAAAAGCGAAGGGCTAATCACGCCATCCTTACCATTTTTATCCTTAGGTTGCATTTCGTTCGTTGTGTAATTTATAATCTGTAATCTATATAGAAGAAAAATAAACATCTTTTATCATTGTAAGGTGTCATGTTATTATCATGGTGAAAAAAATACTCTACTGATTGCTTATATTTAGTACATTGTAATATGGATCAAACAGTTTTAAATTTAGAAAGTACATGTTAAACAGGGTTTGCCCATGCTAATCAGGGGGATAATAAAATTATAGATGAAGCTACAATCTTCTAATAAAAACTTAAGTACTCATAAGCAAAGTTAAATTCACAATTTGCTGGACCAAAACAGAGTTTTTCTCTCATACCATAAACAGACAAACACAACAAACATAAAGGTGCAAGTAATTAGAAAACTGAGATCCACAGGACACACATCAATATATACAAGTTTTGTTTCATGACTAGTTAGATCAGACTAGTTAGATTCACAAGATATACAACTTTCCCAGTTACCATATCGATCACTGAAACTCAGTGCACCTTTTTCGCGCATAAAACCAGTCATTACGGACCGTGCACTAGCTTCCCAACTCTTAGCCATGTCCCCAAGTGATATTGGTCCAGTAACCGCATCAAGTGATAGATTGAATTCGGTCAACATTTCTTGATACAGCTTCTTCCATTGTTCACTGCAGCCACATTTAGTAAAAAAAACATTCCATACATCACACATGGTTACAAACTGAAAGTTTCTTACATTAAATGGTAAACTTGGTAGTATACAAAAACTTTTACCTTTATAAAAAAGTTCATTAGGATAGTATGCAATAAACCCTTTTTAGTATAATGGTCCAAAATTAGTCTTTTATAGAATGGTTAGATTTTTAATTACCTCAATTCAGTGTCACTCGAGCTTAACACTTTTGGTGAAGAATCGGGATATTCTTCCGGAACAATTATGTTGACGAATAATTCAGGCATCTGAATATCGCGAAAGCAGACATTCTTGAATGTACAACGGACCATCGTCCCATCAGCAGGTTCTCCATCAGACACTACATTCAAGTATGTCTGCAACATTCTCTTGTTAATCTCTTTGATCTCACCCAATATTATCCCTTTGTTCTGTTTCAGCAAACATTAATTCAAGATGATTGAAATAAGAAACATCAAGGGATCAGACTAAGGTGAAAGAAATATTTAAAAGATTGTACTTGTGCTTTGTTTGTCAAGTTGATTATGTTGGATATAATTAATTCTTCATCAAATAAGCGCATGAAAAAAGTGGTAACTAAATTATGATGTTGAAACTACCTTAATTTGGGGCCTTTCCTCACAAGTTAACGGATCTCGCAAGACAGATGACACATTAAGTTTGCGTCTTATTTTCCTTTCTGACGCTGTGTCGTCTTCTTCCATATAAGCAGGCACACAAAGTGGTATTGCATCCATCGAATTCTCTACTAAGTTGATGTCATTTAATGCACTTGCCATTGATTTTGACGAGATTGATTTGACCTGAAATGGCAAAACAATCATAACAATCGGGTGAAGATTCTAAACTTTAAGCAAGGAAGCAAGAATGAGTGCATATATTGAAACAAACATACCACATCCACTAAACGAGATATCACATCGATCGAATCTTGGTTTTTTTCATTAGAATCAGGATCCGCAGAAGTTTGAACCTTTTGAGCCTCAACAGATGACAATGATGATTGATTAGACGGGGAGGATCCCGAAAATATAAAAGGTGACGAAGGTATTGATTGCGATGACAACAAACTTTTGGCGTCAAATTTTGATGAAGCGCTATGATCATTAGTTGATGAAGCAGTTTGATCATTAGTTGGCTTCTCAGTTGATTGAAAAGAGAAAGGAATGTGGTTCAACAACCTAGAACCCAACGGAGACATAGTCTGGCCCACTCTTGACTCAGTCAACTCATTCATGTTGTGTATCGGCTTCTTCAGTTTTTCTAAATTAAGATTCTGATTAGCCACCGGAAGTTTCTGGTTAAGCGTCTGAGATGTAAAGTTAGTAACCATTGTGTTTGAGAACCAACTCAATGGAAATCTTGACTCATCAAAACTGTTGGCCTTTGGTCTTGAGTTTTGCTCCGTTGAGCTCAAAACTATTGCCTGCGGAGCTTTAAACGAACCAATTCGTTGTTGATTACTCCTAGGGTTTTGGGCTAGACCCATTTGGAAAGGATTATTTCCAACATAACCTTGTGTTCTTGCTTGTTTTGGTTGTGATTGTGATTTTGACTGTACTTGCGGTTGTGGTTGACGAGTTGAAGGAAAATTCTGATTATAAGTTAACAAGTTGGTTTCTAGATCAACAAACCCTAAAGATGAAGTTGATGGCTGATTGTATTGAATCTTTGTGGCTGTATTGGGCTTGGGCTGCACCTGTGGTTCGTTAGGTGGGTGCGAGACAGGCTCACATTGGTGCGAAGAACTTCCAGTATTGTGCTTGTTCTTGTTGTAGTTCATATAGTTCACAATTTGGTTCATATAACTGTAAACTTTTTGGTCATGTACCGGAATGAATTCGACTGCAGTTATGTTTAAGAAAATAATCATCTTTTCCAAAAATTCTTTGATGTGATCGTACTGCTGCGCCATCTTTATATTCTTAGCCTGCCAAAAGAATAATAATAATTACAATCAACAAAAGAAGAATATAAACTTTGTGTGTGCAGATAAATGGTGGGAAAGATTATGATTTCGTTATCAAACCTGAATGCGCATTTGTATGGCTCTTTGGAGCTTTTTTTGCAGTTCGGTGTTGTACGCCACTTTCATCCCCCGAATCTGCAAATCACATTTGAATCACCATATGAAAATATTACATTATAAGGTCGGATAACGTAATTTAATTCATATTTAAGAATAATACCTGTCGTAAAGCGTATTTACGCCAAGCAGCAGAAGAAGGGAATTCGCTAGGAGCTGTAAAGCCAACTGGAGCTGCCATTTAATATCAATCAACATCCACTAGTCACCAACATAATCAGCCACAATCTTTTTTTGTGTGTGTGTGTGTGTGTGTGTACAAGTAGACTACATAACAGGAAACTAATATAGCATTGTATAATATCTATATTAAGAAGTTACCTTTCAAGTCAACTGCTTGTCGTAGCCCACCAGATGATAAACTAGTCGAAGTCCCCAAACCTTGTTGAGACTGTAACTGCATTTGATTCGCATGTAGACTCGAAGTTTGACTGTTTTGTATACTACTCGCTTGCGTACCGAGTATTGGCCTTGTGACGGGAACCAGTTGGTTTGATGGAATTATGTACTGAAGTTGGTTGTATTGGCTACTACTAATTGTGCTGTTTGATTGATTCGCTACTGAATGTGTTGCAGGCTTGAACACCTGTTGCAGTAACGGTTGATTTTGTTGAAAATCAGGTGTTCTGCGCGACTGTGAACTTTGTGCTGTTAGGACTTGACCTGCAAAAAAAAAAAAAAAAAAAATCATGAAGACTTTTTTCAATATTTTTTATCAGCATATTATTCTGCAACGGCGAGTACACTTACTGTGGCTTCCGACAGACATTGTCTCCTGAGAATTTACATATTGTGGCTGCATTGAACCCTGCAAACAATAAACTTTTTAGTACTAACAAAATAGGTTACTGAAATATAAAATGTTAAGAGAAATGCGTAAATTAATCGATGAATAATTAAAAATCAGCATACCTGAAGAGGCGAACGGCCTCTCACATTTGTTCTGATCATTGGTTGAGTGGTTATACGACTTGGATTGACGGGCGTTGTGTCCATACTGGTCATGAAATTTAACAACTTATTCTTATTTCAACTCTTAAGTAAAGATCTTGCATGCATTTTATATACCTTCCTTAAGAAATTAATCATAATTGAAGAATCTGATATGAAAAAGGCTAACAATATCAATAAGTCTACTAAAGCCAAATAATCAAGTTGATACTAAAATCACAAATTGCAAGATAACATCATATAATTGTCCTTCCTAAAAATATTATAATCAATCTGACAATTAATGTTAGCTTTGTTATACAAGTAACAGCACTAAAAAGCTGTGCACACGCGCTCACATACATACACACACGCGCTCACATACTAAAAGCTGCGCACGCGCGCTCAATTAATGTTGGCTTTGTTATACAAGTAACAACACTAAAAAGCCGACAAATCCTGTTCGCAATAAAGATATTTCTAAACTTGATCGACGCACGTGGATGTATACCTAATAGCATATGCAAGAAATGTAACGTTATCCAGTGACAGACAACAAGTATAGGCTGAAGATGAACATACAAGATGTCAACCATATTTTTTGCAGCAAAACGACAACAGAAAGCCGCCAAAATTACTCATAGAGGACAAACATGTATGACGAGGGCCTTACGAACTCTTATTAACAGTATGCAAACCTATAAAAACCGTTTTGGCAATAATGTTCTTCATCAAAAAGGTACTTTCGCCGAAGTAACATGTTTTGGCAACAACTGTTTTAAGTAAATGTTGCATAAAGTTTTAATGTGAAATTAAAAGATTAAATGGTAGCTTTCATGCATGTTCATCTTCCTCCTATGATGTTTTTTTTTTTAATCCTCCCCTTTTTTCATGTGTATCCTTCATGCATATATATAGAACATGAAAAGCAAAATGCATAGAAGTAATTTGATGTTAAACATTCAATGTTCCGGTCATGAACAAGCTTAAAAATCAAATATATATACTTCATGAAATAATTATTAATTTAGCATAAACAAGTACAATCTTTTGCTTTCTAAGAATAATTATTTAATTATAACTATAAAATTAAGATTGCTCACAATTTAAAAGCAATATATAATAGTGACAATGACAATAAAATCCTGTTTAAATAAAGGAATTTATAAAACCCTAGATGATATTTTGCAAACTGATCAAACCTATATATATCTCTATGTATATCCATCTACTAAATTGTTAGTATTAAGTATACAAAAATAAGATTAATAACAAATCTTTTTACTAAATCGGTATCAAATAGTATACATTTAGAATTATCCTTTACTTAGGGGATCGGAAATTATTTATAAAGAACACGATTTAAAATTTGTAATTAGTACTCAGCTACTAAAAAAAATTAGACTAATAACTTAACGAAACCCTGGAAAACAAATTTATGAAAACACAAAAAAAAAAAAAAAAAAAAAAAATAGTAAATTAAAGATTAGTTTTGACTACGATTAATTAATTAGTACTCAGCTACTAAAAAAAAAACTCTCATTATAACTTTTCCTTGAAATCACAAAATTTATAAAATCATAAAATAAAATAAAAATAATACAACCAAATTAAAAATACACCATGTAATTTGTAGTTAGTACTGACTGATTCAACGAAATTAAAACCGAAATTACCACAAACAAAAAGCACGTCGATCATTCTGCATTCATGCAAATTAAACATATCTTTAAAAATTACTGAAAAAATAAAATTAACAAATAAGTGTAGAAAAAAATCAAATTTTTACCCAGAATTCGCCAAAAATCCTTCATAGCCAGGATCAAAAACGTCATCAAACCATCTTTCTAATTTCACATTTAACTGATTGCTTTGATCAGCCTCCTGTTGACCCTTGCTACTACTTTCAATATTCATTATGCAAACACTGCAAATTCTATCAAATAACAAATTAAGATCGATTAAAATTGAATTAACTTTAAGTTGAAAAGTACTTGAATCTCAATACGAAACCTAAACACGATTAATGTGCTAGGACCCGACCGATAGTTACTAATGTTAGAAATAGTTAAGTTTGATTCAACGTGGCATTATACTTACGTAACTAGTCGGTGGATGTTAGAAACGTATAGAGAGAGAGAGAATTCAGCAACATATGATGCAATTTACGTTACAATTTGGGTGAATATATGACCACCTTTGTGTTTGTTTGTTTGATGAATTTAATTAAAGGTGTTTTATTACATTGTGAGTTTGTTTGAAAAAGTCGGCAAATATACCCTTACACTACTGGTTAAATGTCATTTAAGTCCCTTACGTTATTACTGTTAACTTTTGATTTTTTTTTTTTTTTAACTTTTGAAATTTGATTTAGGGTTCTTGTAATATGTGCCCAGTGCCCTTGTGCAATGATGTATTTAATTATGTCAAAATTTTCATATAAATTTAATACTCCTTAATTTAATCCAATATGATATTAAATCTTTTTATGCAATGTATATATTAAAACATCAGTATTGATATCTTCACCAAAGGACCATTGACTTGACGGTATCGTGGTGGCCCTTTTAACCAAGATGTTGAGGGTTCAAGTCCATCAAAGATTGGCACACCGATACCCTTTAAAGGAGCTCTAGTAGTGTCCTCGATTTATTAATTAATGGCAAGAGGTTGACGGGGGTTGAGTGGGGTATGTCATGAATATTAGTAAAATGTGATGAGTTAGTGATAAAAAGAAAATGTTAAGGTGATAATATAATGTTAATATTAAACTGTATGCCATTGATAAGAATGGTATTAGTTACTATTATATTTAATGAAATGTTAATGTGCGTTATAAGATCATATATGTAAACAAAGGCCTTTAAAAAATGGAAATTCAAGTAGAAGTGATAATTCTTTCCGGTGGTATTGATGACTTATCAAGTGGATATGTTTCTAAAGGTAAAGTTTAAGGGGCATATTGTAATTTGTGGTTAAAAATGTGTATCAGGGTCAAGGGATATAGAAGAGGGTCACAGAAGAAAGAGGTAACTAACTTCGTAAATTCTCTTTGTAGCCATAGAATTCCTCTTATTTTGTTTAGTTTCAAAACTTTAAAATTTTCTTGTAAAATTCTATATAATGTTATAATTCAGTAGGCTTATAACTAATTTTGACCTAAGCCTATACAATCCTTAAATATGAGAGAGTAGTAATGGAAGAGAGAGAGAGTATATTTCTTATATGTAAGAAAAATGGTGTGTATATGTGTGTTCATTATCCACATATATATAGTACAAATTTTACTATCCATATTTGACTAATTACCATACATATTTTACTACTAAATTTACAACACTCCCCCTTGGATGGTAATTTTTTTTTTTAAAGAGCAATTAATACTGCCTCGTTAAAAACCTTGCTAAAGAAAACCCAGTGGGATAAAACTTTAGCTAAGGGAAAAAGAGTGCAGCATAGAGTTGACTCCCCCTCAAGTAGACAACGCTGAGTCGTCACATCTTTTGAACTTGCCTCATGCCAATATTGTGAATGTATGTTTTGAAAAACAGCGATTGACAGTGCTTTGGTATAAAGATCAACAGAGTTGTTGATTGAACGTATCTCATTTTAATCTGGTTGTCTTTTACGAGATCTTGAGTATATGAGAAGAATCTGAGGTTTTCATCTGAAACTGTATCATCTAAATCTTTTATGTACAAGTTTGGTCCACGTGATTTGTCTACAGTCTCCTTCATGGTTTGTTCAAACTGTTGTTTCAATTCCTATTCATTTTCAGTCTTTTTCTGAGCCTTACTAATATACCATTCTTTTCCATCAAACTTATGACCGTTGAGACTGTTTATAACTTTAGCGCCTCGTCAGCATTTATGTTTTGTTCTGTCATTTTTTGATACTCTTCTTTCATTTGTACTATGTAAGCTGTATTATCTTCATAGATAGTTGTTAGGCTTTTATAGCGTTCTAGTCCACAAGAATCAATAATGATTTGTATCATTGATCTTAACTAAAATCATTCCCGAGTAGCTTCATGTAATGCAATCACTTCGGCATGATTTGATGATGTTGCAACAAGTGTTTGTTTTGAGAACGTCATGATATTGCGGTGCCTCCATTTAGGAATACATATCCAGTTTGAGATTTAGCTTTATGTAGATCGGATAAATAATCTGCATCTGTATAACCAAACAAATCTTGTTTCGAGTTGTTAGAATAAAATAATTATAAATCAGTAGTTTCCCGAAGGTATCAAACTATTTGTTTGATCCCATTCCAATGTCTTTTGGTAGGGGCTGAGCTGAACCTTGTCAACAAATTAACTGCAAAAGAAATGTCAGATCTTGTATAATCTATAAGATACATAAGAACCTCAATTGCACTAAAATATAGAACTTCCGATCTGTTAAAATTTTCATGATCTTCGCAGGGATGAAATAGATCAGTGTCAATATTGAGTGATCTAACAACAATGAGTTTGTCTTTAAAAAAAAAATGTTTTAAAATCTTTTCGGTATAAGTTGTTTGATGTACAAGTAAACCATTAGGCATATGCTCAATTTGCAATCTAAGGTAATACTTGGTTTTTTCAAGATCTTTCATTTCAAAATAATTCTTTAGAAGTTGAATGATTTCATAGATCTCTTTATTTGTTCATATGATGTTAAGAACATTGATATAAACAACTACGATCTCATATCCGAACATTGTTTTTATAAAACATACGTGCAAAATAAGTTTATATTTATACCCTTTTTTTTATCAAGTAGGCATTTAATCGGTTATACCACATACGTCCCGTTTGTATAAACCCACTTAGAAATCTTTGTGATTTAATGGAATATATTCCCTTGGGTTTTACATTAGATGCTTATGATACCTTAACCCTTTAGGTATATTCATATATATCACTATTAAGTGATCCATACAGATAAGTAGTAACAACATTCATGAGATGCATTTAAATAACTACCAGGTTGATTAAGTATCTAATAAGTAATTGTATCCATTACAGGAGGATAATTTTTCCTCCTAATTCATTTCTGGTCTTTGTGGGAAATATTGAGTTACAAGTCTAGTTTTGCCTTGTAACTTCATTTGCACATTTCTTTTCGGATAAAAATTCATTTGTATCCCATACGTTTCACATCTTTAAAAGTGATAACGATTGATCCGAAAACTTTTCTTTTATCGAGCGATTCTAATTCAGCTCTTATTGCTCCTTTCCATTGAGCTCAATCATGTCCATTTTGTATATTCAATGACAGATTTTAGTTCCAGATCATCATCTTTATTCATGATGTCATTATAACATTATATGAAAATATCTCATAGAGATTTTAGTTTCATTTCGGTTCCATAATATTGCATAATTTATCGCAATTTTAGTATTTACATTTATCAATATCCTCTGCAGAAGGAATATTGATTTGTGGTTCTTCTTGAACACTTTCTCTTACCTCATTATCAGCTGATTTTCTTTTTCGAGGATTTTTATCTTCGGAACCAATTGATCTTCCACGTTTGATGCGTGGCAAAGACTCAACAGTGACATTATTGCCAGCTTTTGGAATTTCAGTTCGAGCTGGAGCATTTATCGCTGGTATATATGATTTAGTCACTTTTTTATATCTGTAAATGCATAAAGTAATTAATTTGCAAGTTCTTGCATATGCATTATTTTTTGAACTTTCGTTTCACATTCTTTTGTGCGAGTTCAATATACCTTAATTGATGTTCACATCATGAAGCATCATTTTATTTTTTATTTTTATTTCTCCCCCTAATCTAGGGAACAATGTTTTATTAAAATGACAATCAGCAAAACGTGCTGTAAAAACATCACCCATCATGGGTTCAATATATCTTATGATTGAAGATGTTTTATATCCAAAATATATTATCATCTTTCTTTGAAGAACCATTTTATTGTGTTGTGGTGATACAATTGGAACATACACTGCACAACCAATGTTTTAAGGTAGAAAATATTTGGCTCTTGGCCAAAATCAAGTATTAAGTGAAAATATTTACGACTTCCACATGGTATAATGCGAATTAATGTCGCAGCATGTAAATTTACATGTCCACATATAAATATTGAGAGATTTGTACTCATTATCAATTGTCTAGTTATTAGCTGTAAGCGTTTATCTATTGATTCAGCTAAACCAATTTTGTGTATGCACATGAGCAACTGGATGTTCAACAACAATCTCTGTAGATATATAATGATCATTAAATGCTTGAGATGTTAACTCACCAGCATTATCAAATCTCATCCTTTTAATGGTGTAATCAGAATAATGTGTTCTCAATTTAATAATTTGTGCAAGAAACTTTGCAAATGCCATATTACGGCTTGATAACATACAAATATGAGACCATCCGCTAGATGCGTCTATTAGAACCATGAAATATCAAAATGGTTCACATGATGGATGAATTGGTCCATATATCTTACCTTGAATTCTTTCAAGAAATATTTGTGATTCTTTTTCACAATATACTTTTCATTAATCACCATATGTGCTTTCCATTAATCACCATATGTGTTTTTTTTTTTTTTATAAATCACCATATGTGTTTTTTTTTTATCATATATCCTTTTCACCATATACGCTTTTAATCATATGCGCTGTGTTTTTCACCATATGCGCTTTTAATCATATGCGATTTTCATCATATGCGTTGTGCTTTTCATCATATTCGCTTTTTATCATATGCGCTTATCATATGCGATGCGCTTTTTATCATATGCGCTTTTTTATGTGAATAGTAAATTAATTAATTTCGTTTTACTATTCATATGAATTAATTTAGATTTACTATTTTGTTAATTGAGTAATATATATATACATCATATACTTGTGACTCCGAAGGCTCAAATGAATTTGACCATATAGTTATATGTTGTACCTTGCACATTAATTTTCAGTAGAAGCTTTAGATGCATATTATTTTCAGTAGAAGCTTTAGATGCACTTTTTTTTTAATCACCAAATACCACAAACACTTTGTTTGCGTTTGTTCATAGTCATCAATGAAAACCATTTTCTTTAATTTTATTTTATACAATAAAATTAACGCATCATTATTCTTTTCAAAAAACAATAATCTATTGTTATTGTTCACTTGTGCCATGTTTAACAACAAAAATCAACAACCTCTGTCTTGTTTGTTGTGGCAACCAAAAACAACCTTTGCTTTTGTTACCGAGAATCCAAGACCAAAAAAAAATTAATTTTTAATTAATCTTTTATCAAAACCATAAATGATTTTATTGATCTACGTTGATATGGCCATAAAGAATTGACGGCTGACCTACTTTTGTAAGTGTATTTCGGCTATCATCCCGAAAACGCACAACGACCTCTTTTTTTTTTTTTTTTTTTTTTTTTTATGAACTATTTGTTTCATATCTAGCTTAGGCAATTATTGTGAACATTTGGTCCCTATAAGAGCATTTATTTTTTTAGACTTTTAGTTGATTTGTACTTGTCACAATTAGGGATAGCACCCGCGGGTCGTGGATGCGGATCCATTGGATCCATCACCCGTACCCGCGGATTTTTTTTAAGAGACATCCAATTGAACCCTTGTTCGTTGAAACAATTTGACTATATTTTTACTCCCCATTATTAAACGGGCCATTTTGATGCACACTCTTAAAAAAATAATTTGTTTTTTAAGTTTTATTATTCAACCTCCTTTTTTCAACGGTCACGTTTTTAACAAAACATTTGACAAGTTTGGAAAAAAGTTTTTTATTGATTATCATCAAAAGTTTTCTATTGTCACTCTACTGGATGGAATTATGGCATACAACCAAAATTGCAACCCAACACTACATAAGAACAAAAAGGTTGTTTTTAATTAACATATGTATATGTGTTAAACTCGGAATAATAATAACTTATTTTAGAAAATTAACATAAGACATGTTGAAACATTTTTGTCACATTTAGCTCATCAAGTCTAATACTTATCATTGATAGATTTTATCACGTCTAGGAGATGTTTACTTTTTTCTTGTATTAAGTCCTACTTTCATTTACCTTTGTTTGGAAAAAAGTTTTTTTTTTACTTTGCTTTCCCCCTTTCTGTAAAACTCATTTAAACACTTTCTTTGTTTTTTTTTTTTTTTTTAAAAAAAAACTTCCTTTTTTTACGTTACCCGTAAATTATAAATATATAAAAAAAACTTTTTGTTTAAATTTTTTTTTCTAGTTTTTAAAAGGCCACTTGACCAATTTTTTAATTCTTTCACAACACCTGATATCGTGATCGTGACCTTTCACCAAAGCAAGAGATATTCTTGATAAACTAAACACGGACTCGTGTTTGAAATTGTCGGCCACAAAAAAAATTCATTTGATAAAAGTATATATTTTTTTTAGTTATAGAAGGAGACCACTTCATTTTCAATACTTCATTTTTGACAAAAAAACTATTCCATTTTACCATTCCCTTTTTTTTCTTACTTTAACTTTTAAGATATACTTTTAATAAAAATACAAACTACTTTTTCTTATTTTAACTTTTAAGATTTACTTTTAATAAAAATACAAACTACTTTTTGTATTTTAACTTTTAAGATTTACTTTTAATAAAAGTACAAACTACTTTTTCTTATTTTAACTTTTAAGATTTACTTTTAATAAAAATACAAACTATTTTTTTATTTTAACTTTTAAAATTATAAATTTAAGAATAAACATTAGTATGCATGAAATAAATAATGATTAATTGCATAAGTAATCATAAATGTTAGATAACATATAAAGACCCCGTCGTATTCGTATTGATCGGAATTAATCTCGACCCATGGTACCGTGTTGTCAAATGACGTGTTGCGTACATAAAGTACCGTGTTGTCAAATGACATGTTGCGTACAATCATGAGGTCTTATTAACATAAATATAAATGTTAGTGAAGTTAATAAGAGTTAGATTACAGAAAATATAATTCAGGCGGTATAACCGGCCATATATAACTTAAATAACATAAATATAAATGTTAGTGAAGTTAATAAAAGTTAGTAAACATAAATGATAGTTAGGCGACAGTGTCGACCATATATAATTTAGGTGGCAGAGCCAACCATATAATAAGAACAATACAAATGCACTAAGAACTTAATAAAAATTAGTAGTTCAAAATGTTAGTAGTCCAAAATTTGATATGTCCGAGTATGAAAAACCTTAATAATTTCATACCTTGATTAGTGACTCGTGATCGTTTGAGATATCCTTTGATTACACTAAGCTCTTCGTGCTGATAACGTGTTATAATTCAGTAGGCTTATAACTAATTTTGACCTAAGCCTATACAATCCTTAAATATGAGAGAGTAGTAATGGAAGAGAGAGAGAGTATATTTCTTATATGTAAGAAAAATGGTGTGTATATGTGTGTTCATTATCCACATATATATAGTACAAATTTCACTATCCATATTTGACTAATTACCATACATATTTTACTACTAAATTTACAACATATAAAAATTTATTTTTTTATGTTATACAATATATAATAATGAAAATATGGTTGTAAATGAGTCTAGCTACTCGCGAGCTGCTCGAGCTCGACTCGTTAAAAGCTCAATTCGAGTCGACCCTAAATGAGCTTGAGCTTGAACTTAATTTGAAGCTCGTTTAGTAAACGAGCTCGACCTCGAGCTTCATATCTCGAACTCGAATAAGCTCGCGAGCCTAAACGAGCTTTTCAATATACTAATTGTAAAGACCCGTCCTAATCCATCTGGACGAATACATTACATTTGGTTACATCGCGAGGTACTTGACCTCTATATGATACATTTTACAAACATTGCATTCGTTTTTAAAAGACAAACTTTCATTACATCGAAAGTTGACGGCATGCATACCATTTCATAATATGTCCAACTATAATTGACTTAATAATAATCTTGATGAACTTAATGACTCGAATGCAACATCTTTTGAAATATGTCATGAATGACTCCAAGTAATATCTTTAAAATGAGCAAATGCACAGCGGAAGATTTCTTTCATACCTGAGAATAAACATGCTTTCAAGTGTCAACTAAAAGGTTGGTGAGTTCATAGGTTTATCATAATCAATCATTTCCATAATTTTAATATACCACAAGATTTCATTTATTCAATAATCATACACTCGCAAGTGTTTAAAATTCATTCATATGGATTGAACACTGGTAACCGACTTTAACAAAATGCATCTAGAATATCCCCAAACATATAAACATCGAAGTACTAAAGCAGTTCAAATTCTCTGACTGGGGCTTGTCAAGGCCCATAGATCTATCTTTAGGATTCGCGTCAATTGGTGGCAATTATAATAAACACCAATTCTTAGGCTACCAAGTTCAACAAGGGCAATATCCGGTATAACAATTCAACAATAGAATGTAGTTTGAATTACTTGTGTCTATTTCGTAAAACAGTTATAAAAGCAGCGCATGTATTCTCAGTCCCAAAAATATATATTGCAAAAGCATTTAAAAAGAGAGCAAATGAAACTCACTATACGATATTTTGTGGCAAAATATGCATACGACAGAACTGAACAATGCCGGGTTGGCACCGGATTCACGAACCTATATCAAGTGCATATATTAAAACCTACACTTGTAATTGACAAGTTTATGTATTATCATTAATTGTTATTTTAGTAATTTGTATGTTTTATTAATAACTAAATTAACTATATTTATTTTATATACTTTATTTATTATGAAATTATTAATGTTATTATGTGATATGTACTAAATATATTCTTATATAGCTATTTATTTGGTAAAATAATATAAGTAACAATTTGTATCTTTTTATGATAATATTAATAATAATAATAATTAGATTTTTAGTAATGATATTGATATTAATAGTTTTGATAATAATAATAAAAGTAATGTTAGTAATAATAAAAGTAACGATAATAATAATGATAAGATAAAATGTTAGTTTTCATAAAAATAATACTTTTAATAATAATGGTGATTTTTATAATAATGATGATTTTATAATAATGATATAGATAATACTTGTTAATAATAAAAAAATG
This sequence comes from Rutidosis leptorrhynchoides, assembly GCF_046630445.1. Classification (NCBI taxonomy): domain Eukaryota; kingdom Viridiplantae; phylum Streptophyta; class Magnoliopsida; order Asterales; family Asteraceae; genus Rutidosis; species Rutidosis leptorrhynchoides. The sequence goes on along the minus strand of NC_092333.1, from coordinate 529,826,785 downwards.
ATAGTTTTTAATTAAAAGGGCAATCTTGTTATAATATAAAATTTTTAGTGCAAATGTTAATCTTGATCTTGATACTAATAATAATAAGAATGATAATAATACTAATAATAATAAATAAAAGTAGGACTACCTCAAGAATAGGCCTTTTTTAAAAAAAAAATGCTCCTGCCTGGGTTCGAACCCACGACCTCCCGCTACCCCGAACCACCCATTAACCATTCGGCCATTTCAATTTTTCTCTTATAATTTCTCGGAAATAAATATAACTCATAATACCATCCGTTCCTTTCTTCTTCTTCTCAAAATGAATCGATCAGGAATATATATAATTTACACGAACATGGGTCACGACCCAATTAACAATTTCACAAGCCTAAAATTTTCTAACTCGTTTATATTAATCAAATGGATTCTTAAAACTCTATCCAAATATAGATTAATCGATCTAAGTTGCAAAATTTAATAAAAAAAAATTGGTTTATTTAAAAAAAGAATATCAGGAACGAATTAGAATTGGAAGTGGGACTTTAGGGTTTGTCGGCCATTAAGAAGAAAATAAACGCATCATTATCATTACTCCACTTTGCCACTGTATCATCATCTATAATTACTTAGATCGAATTACAGGTGAAGAGGTTTCAAGGATTCAGACATGGGATCACGAAGAATAACAGTACATCCGAGAAAAAGAAGGTTCAATGGTTCGAATCGGGAATTAGAGACGGCAGTAGTTCGAAAGAAAAGAAAAGTATAGAAGTTGTGCAGTAGCAGAAGCAATACAACGAAAAAGAAGAAAAAAAAATTGGCGGTTTGAGTGATTATCCAAAAGCTGAAACAGAAGAATAGCTGTAGTGGTTTCGAATGAAATAGATCAACAAACACAGCAGCAAGTATGTTAGTGGTGATGTAGGGTGTCGGTTCTAGGTGGTAGTCAACGGTGGTTTCAATTAAGGTAAAGATGGTGATATGTTAGGTTGATCGAGCAATATGGGTTGGGTTTATATCGAGCAAAAAGGGGTTGCTGGGTTGGTTTTGATTGCAAACCGCTTAGAAACAGGAGCAAATAGAAGCAAGTACTAGTAGTAGTAGCAGGTGAGTTTTTTTTAAAAAATACGAGGGTGGTGGTGGTTCTCAGTGGCATAAGGTGATGGTTAATATGGCGATTAATTGGTTGGGTTGTTTGGGCAGCAAAACAGTTAGCGGTTGGAGATGGTTGTTTGGTTGATTCTCGACAGAAACAGACATAAGTAACTGCAGCAGCAATAATAATATGATGTTGGTGGCGGTTTATGTTGATTCTAAATGATGATGTTTGTGGGTTCATGAAGAAGGAAAGTGGCGAGAGTGAGAGAGAGAAATGGATGGTTGTAGGGGACGGGTTGTTGGTTTGATGGTGATTGTTCCCGATTATCAAGGAGGTCTATGGTTGATGAACCGAAGACGATAAGGTGGTGATGGTGGTCGTTTTACTCAACAGAAACCGAAACAACTAAGCAGCAACAGTAAAACACGACGGTTTGGTGATGAAGTGGTGGCGAGTTTGGTTGCTCACGGTGGTTATGGCTACGGTGGTGTTTCAACGAAAGTGATGGTGGTTGTTTGGAGATAGGAGATGGTTCACGATGGTTGAGGTCATGATTCTTGTTTAAACTAGAAGTATACTCAACATGGTTTTTGGTGTGGTCTTACTTTTACAACATAAGGAAAAGAAAGGAGTAAGTGGGTTATTATGTGGTGGATTGATAATCGAAAGCAGGAAACAGAAAAGGTAAAATAAAACACAAGTGGGTATGGTGATTGGTGGTTTCCATATGTAGTGTAAATGTATGCATATTATATATATATAATACTCTATAACCTCATGAATGATTGAGACGTACAGTAATCGAATGCTTTATGTATCAGTTATAATTGATTAACTTGTAGTGTGATGCTTGAACGATGCAAAAGTCACGAGTAGAAACAAAAAAATATATAAAGAAGATAGTAAAATCTGAATCTGTTATATATCTCTATCATATATAATATAATAAGGTCACAATTGGGTTTTAAGAATGTGCACAAATCAAATAGCAGCCCTCTTTATTATTTATCTACCGACAGTTTTAATAGGAATATTATTTCGTACTCCGTTGTTCATCAGTGCCGGATAAAAGTGTTCAGAAAAATCCCATATTTTTACAGTAATTATCTTTATTCATTTTAGTCATTATGGTAAAAAATTTGGTCATTAACTATTAAATAAAAATTACATCAACTGTCCCTCTCAATTCTGGGTAAAATATAAAAAGTGCTAAAACTTAACAAATAATTCCTAAATACATTTTTAATAAACCTAAAATTTATAGAACTCATATTCGTATCACAGTTTATTTTAAAATTACATAAGTTTGAATTAAACTTGTTTAATTAACCATCGAGTGATGAACGAGTGCTATTATCGTTTACAGAATGAATTCGAAACCAAATATATATTTTCAATATACTTTATATATATTTATTTTAATAATAAATTTTATTATTACTTATATCATTTTATTTTACAAAATTAATTCTAATAACTACATAATATAATATTTCAAATTATATTAAAATATACATATATACATTTTTAAATACATATGTATCTATTTACAAATAGTTATTCGTGAATCGTCGGAACTAGTCGAAGGTCAAATGAATATATTAAACACAGTTCAAAGTTTTTAAGATTTCAACATTACAGACTTTGCTTACCGTGTCGGAAACATATAAAGATTAAGTTTAAATTTAGTCGAAAATTTTCGGGTCGTCACAGTACCTACCCGTTAAAGAAATTTTGTCCCCGAAATTTGATTGAGGTTGTCATAGCTAACAATAAAAATGTTTTAATGACGAATATGAGTTGATAAATAGAGTTTTATCATTATTGAGTAATACAGATAAAACAATTCGATTATTCGAAGAGTACGAATGAAGCTATCACAAAAGAGTGAAATGAACAAATGCAGATTCGTCTTGTCTGGTGACGTTGTCATAGTTGATTTCTGAAAATCAAAGAATTTAGAGAAAATCTTTGTAATAAGATTTGGTAGTTAAGGAGATTAGGATCCTTCTAATTAAATGCAGAATCTGCTTTGATTTCTTTATCGGATATTTCACTATAAATTAGCTTCTTCCGTTCCATTTCTTTTACCACTCCTATACTCTTCCAACTTCACAAGATTGTGAAAATGCTTAATCCAGTTTTGATCCTTGTCTTTATCCTTACTATCGCAACAATCATTTTCTCTTTCCAACTTCCACCGGAGGAATCTGTTTTCTTCTACTATTTCCTTGGGGTGATACTATTCTTAATTCTACCGTGTCTTTATATTGCTATTCGTATTAATATCTACGGTTTGTAATTTTTGCGTTGTTGTTGAATTTTATATCTTCCCTTATATTTCGATGTCCTTGCTTCTGTCTCCTATAATCATTGTCATCCACAGTTAATGCTCTCTCCTATTTGCTGCGATTTATACCCCCTTTCTATTTCGGAGTTCATGATTTTGTTTTCTTTTCGCAAGTAATGGTCCATAATTCGTAGGTATGGGGTTTTGATTTATCATAATATACAGAGTAGAAAGAAAAGGTAATAGCACGATCTGATTTGTTAAATTACCAGGATCACGGAAAATAGAACTATCAAGAATATATTTTCTTGATATGTTTATAGATTAGATAGAATGTAAGAGTCGTGTAACATGACACATGATGACGTTATGGTCTGTGAATCATCACGTTCCATTAGAAACTCAGCATGACTTACTGTAATATAATCATGTTGATCAAGTGTCATTATATTATACTAACTCATGCTTCAGTTCCCAACACTACTTCAATAACATTCCTATTTAAGTTCGAATTTTTCAGAATTTAGAGACTAAAACAGTTTCCTTTCTGATGTAACACAGATAGCGCGAAGAGATAAATTATTTCAGATAAGAATAGTTATGAAAATATCTTCAGAAATATCGAGGATATTTATAAATGAAGATACGATGATATCTTAGAATTTCTAATATCGATGGATGATGATGAAGATTTGTCTTTAAAAGTGTAAAATCAGGAGCAAGGTATTCGTTGATAACTTCAACAGATACTGAATCATTTGGATTCTTTGAAGGCAGGTTTAGTCTTTGTGATTTGTCCACAGCCTCCTTCATGGTTTGCTCAATTCATTTTTCAGTACCTAATTTTCTCAGCCTTGCCAACATACTATTCTTTATCATTAAGCCTTTGACAGTTACAATTGTCTATAGTTTCTGCTGCTTCATTCAGCTTTTCAAAATTTAGTGTATTGATTCGTAGACTGGATGCTTTTCAGAATTTCAGAATGGAAGATCATAATTCTAAGAGATAAATATTATATGTATACATATAACTATTGATGTAGAAATGCTGCGAGATTCGAAATACTGATTGTTGATTCTCGGTAGTTGGTATGGAAATTCTTGTTACAAGATGCGGATGAGTATATGATAGGGGTTTTAATGAACAAATATAATGGTTCTTCGGAGAGACTTAAGCCAATGCGTAATGAAGTTGCTGATAAGTTTACTGCTAATGTGGTGGAATATAAACGGTTCCCCGGTAATGATGACGAAAGGCAAACTTATATATCAAGGTTATAATAAGGCTAAACCGAGTGAAAGTCGAAGTTGATTTGCTGGAGCTGTGAAAAAATTGGCTAATTTGGAAAGGAATTGCAATGTTATTTTCGGTAATAGCAACGCCAAAGGAGCTAGCACATATACGTGTTAAACATTTACTCAGGTTCCGAGTGTTTTCAGGTGCATAACTATATGCGTCAATCTTTTCTTTCGTTGATGAAGTGCGGTTGGTTTATTCTCTCGATTGAGGTGTTTCCAAGAATCATGAAAGGTTTGAACGCAGATTGTAATCGTCAAGATATAAATGAGGTTTAAGATGAAATCAAGTGGCAAACTTGAAGAAATATTTAGTTTCATATGTTATAATCAATATTTTAATTCATTTTAATTGTTCAATATTGGCAGTCCACAATTAGTAGTCCACAGTTAATAATTCATATATAATAATTAATTAATTAATACGTATCGTAACCCATTGTATACATGTCTCAGACTCGATCACAACTCAAAGTATATATATTATTATAGAATCAACCTCAACCCTGTATAGCTAACTCGATCATTACTGCATATAGAGTGTCTATGGTTAATCCAAATAATATATATAGATGCGTCGATATGATATGTCAAAACATTGTATATGTGTCCCGATTTGTACGACGATATTTAAAGTGCGCAAAATAAATAACAGAAATTAAATGACGATAAATAAAATTGCGATAAAATAAATTGCGATAATTAAAATGTAATAAGGAATTAACAGTTAGCTAGGAACAATTAGCTAGGATTTTGTTAGCGTGGATTCTTAACAAAATTTCTCATAGTTAATTTGTTTGTTTCTAACAAATTTTATTTTTGTCCAATGTTTTCTTCATTATGCCACTTGTTGGATTCTGATAAGTCAAAATCCAAATATGAAATTTAATGAAAATGGTTATTCTGCGGTGAACGGATACGTATATCTGTGGATGTGAATAGGATAGTAAATGACTGTAGAATCAGATTCGAAGAATGTACAATGTCACTTATTAATGTGAAATCTAAATATTCCTCGGGTATTACCTAACCGTTAAAATATTTTCACCATTAACAGTTTGTACAAAAGAATTTTTAATTACAATCTTTATGAAAATATATATACATATATATTTTCTTCAGATGTAATCATGGATTTAATGAGTTAATATGATATTAATCTCATTTAATTTACCGTTAGAACAAGAATATATAATCTCTAAAACATTAGAGATTACATAATCGCCATGTAGAACGAAGATAAATGATGTAGAACGATACGTAGAACGATGATTATACTCGAGGTACAGAATGAGATGTTGAGGCATGGATTGTTGATGGCACTGGTGCTGTTATTGTTGGTACTGTTGGTGTCGGTGATGTTGTTGAAGTTGGTACGTTTTACACCATATTTTCCAAGGCTATAACTCGGGCGCGAAGCTCGTTAACTTATTACTCCGAGATGATTGTCGGTAGGAACGAGTGAATGAATAAGATTTAGAATCTGAGTTATGATATAGTCGTGGCGAGATACTATGGAAATGAGATAGAAAATGGTGTTTCGAACAGGTTCGCCGGTAGGTGCTTCAGGTTCTTCGCCAAGAGGGAAATTTGGTTGGTGGAAAGGATCACCTTCTTTTTGGCTCTATTGATTCAGTCGACTACGAACCCATCCCCAAATTCATCCAGAATTGAAGATGACTAATTGGTTGATCCATTCCGGTTATACTGCTTTCAGAGCTCGAGTGGAAATCCATTTTAGAATAGCTGTCGAAATTCGAGGAACTTGAACTGGTTGCAGAATTCATCTTGCACGGTTAGATAAAGGATTTTTGATATGAGATGATTTTTGGATATCGGATGATATTCTAATTACATAGAATATCTATATATATAGTACTAAAGTTTTCATAGGGAGGAATTTATGGCATATGTCAGGCAAGTCTACAGTAACAGATGCGCTAAGATATGAATTATCAGATACGTTAAGATATGAATTTTTTCTATACACTATAACGTATCTAGACTAAGAATGATAAGCAGGTAATTTCCTAAGGATGATAAGCAGGTAATTTTAGACACAAAATGATAAGCAAAACTTTTGACATGCAGACACGGTCGAAGTCCAGACCCACTAATGCATCTAAACAACTATCAGTTAGACACACTAATACAAGACCTGGGTCGCTAAGACCACCACTCTGATACCACATGTAAATACCCGTCCTAATCCATCTGGACGAATACATTACATTTGGTTACATAGCGAGGTACTTGACCTCTATATGATACATTTTACAAACATTGCATTCGTTTTTAAAAGACAAACTTTCATTACATCGAAAGTTGATGGCATGCATACCATTTCATAATATGTCCAACTATAATTGACTTAATAATAATCTTGATGAACTTAATGACTCGAATGCAACGTCTTTTGAAATATGTCATGAATGACTCCAAGTAATATCTTTAAAATGAGCAAATGCACAGCAGAAGATTTCTTTCATACCTGAGAATAAACATGCTTTCAAGTGTCAACCAAAAGGTTGGTGAGTTCATAGGTTTATCATAATCAATCATTTCCATAATTTTAATAGACCACAAGATTTCATTTATTCAATAATCATACACTCGCAAGTGTTTAAAATTCATTCATATGGATTGAACACTGGTAACCTACTTTAACAAAATGCATCTAGAATATCCCCAAACATATAAACATCGAAGTACTAAAGCAGTTCAAATTCTCTGACTGGGGCTTGTCAAGGCCCATAGATCTATCTTTAGGATTCGCGTCAGTTGGTGGCAATTATAATAAACACCGATTCTTAGGCTACCAAGTTCAACAAGGGCGCTATCTGGTATAACAATTCAACCATAGAATGTAGTTTCAAGTACTTGTGTCTATTTTGTAAAACAGTTATAAAAACAGCGCATGTATTCTCAGTCCCAAAAATACATATTGCAAAAGTATTTAAAAAGGGAGCAAATAAAACTCACTATACGATATTTTGTGGCAAAATATGTATACGACGGAACTGAACAATGCCGGGTTGGCCTCGGATTCACGAACCTATATCAAGTACATATATTAAAACCTACACTTGTAATTGACAAGTTTATGTATTATCATTAATTGTTATTTTAGTAATTTGTATGTTTTATTAATAACTAAATTATCTATATTTATTTTATATACTTTATTTATTATGAAATTATTAATGTTATTATGTGATATGTACTAAATATATTCTTATATAGCTATTTATTTGGTAAAATAATATAAGTAACAATTTGTATCTTTTTATGATAATATTAATAATAATAATAATAAGATTTTTAGTAATGATATTGATATTAATAGTTTTGATAATAATAATAAAAGTAATGTTAATAATAATAAAGGTAATGATAATAATAATGATAAGATAAAATGTTAGTTTTCATAAAATAATACTTTTAATAATAATGGTGATTTTTATAATAATGATGATTTTATAATAATGATATAGATAATACTTGTTAATAATAAAAAAATGATAGTTTTTAATTAAAAGGGCAATCTTGTTATAATATAAAATTTTCAGTGCAAATGTTAATCTTGATACTAATAATAATAAGAATGATAATAATACTAATAATAATAAATAAAAGTAGGACTACCTCAAGAATAGGCCTTTTCTTTAAAAAAATGCTCCTGCCTGGGTTCGAACCCACGACCTCCCGCTACCCCGAACCACCCATTAACCATTCGGCCATTTCAATTTTTCTCTTATAATTTCTCGGAAATAAATATAACTCATAATACCATCTGTTCCTTTCTTCTTCTCCTCAAAATGAATCGATCAGGAATATATATAATTTACACGAACATGGGTCACAAGCCCAAAATTTTCTAACTCGTTTATATTAATCAAATGGATTCTTAAAACTCTATCCAAATACAGATTAATCGATCCAAGTTGCAAAATTTAATAAAAAAAATTTGGTTTATTTAAAAAAAGAATATCAGGAACGAATTAGAATTGGAAGTGGGACTTTAGGGTTTGTCGGCCATTAAGAAGAAAATAAACGCATCATTATCATTACTCCACTTTGCCACTGTATCATCATCTATAATTACTTAGATCGAATTACAGGTGAAGAGGTTTGAAGGATTCAGACATGGGATCACGAAGAATAACAGTACATCCGAGAAAAAGAAGGTTCAATGGTTCGAATCAGAATTAGAGACGACAGTAGTTCGAAAGAAAAGAAAAGTATAGAAGTTGTGCAGTAGCAGAAGTAATACAACGAAAAAGAAGAAAAAAATGGCGGTTTGAGTGATTATCCAAAAGCTGAAACAGAAGAATAGCTGTAGTGGTTTCGAATGAAATAGATCAACAAACACAGCAGCAAGTATGTTAGTGGTGATGTAGGGTGTCGGTTCTAGGTGGTAGTCGACTGTGGTTTCAATTAAGGTGAAGATGGTGATATTTTAGGTTGATCGAGCAATATAGATTGGGTTTTTATCGAGCAAAAAGGGGTTGCTGGGTTGGTTTTGATTGCAAACCGCTTAGAAACAGGAGCAAACAGAAGCAAGTACTAGTAGTAGTAGCAGGTGAGTTTTTTTAAAAAATACGAGGGTGGTGGTGGTTCTCGGTGGCATAAGGTGATGGTTAATATGGCGATTAAGGGGTTGGGTTATTTGGGCTGCAAAATAGTTAGCGGTTGGAGATGGTTGTTTGCTTGATTCTCGACAGAAACAGACATAAGTAACTGCAGCAGCAATAATAATATGATGTTGGTAGCGGTTTATGTTGATTCTAAATGATGATGTTTGTTGTCATACCTCGTCCAAATTCTTCTGAACGAATACAATAATATCTGGTACCATTGCGATGAAAGGACCTCTATATGCCATGAACGACTCCATGTAATATCTTTAAAATGAGCAAATGCACAGCGAAAGATTTCTTTTATACCTGAGAATAAACATGCTTTAAAGTGTCAACAAAAAAGTTGGTGAGTTCATAGGTTTATCATAAAACAATAAAATTTATCATTTTGATAGACCACAAGATTTAAATGCTGCATGGTACAAATGGGCCCGAATCATATACCCACCTGTAATGTACATGCGTTATCTTTTAAATACAGTACACCTTTCTCGTGTACGAAATCATCTTTCATAAATCTTAGTAACCGTACACATATCTCGTGCACAAAAATAACATACACATAACCTGTGTATAAAATCATTCTCTCGATACATAACATTCACTTTGCATTCATTGCTTGGCTTGGTAACCGACCTTAACATATAATGCGCATAAATAATATCCCCAAAATAGAACATCTTGTTTGTATAATAATCATATAAACTTCGAAGTACTAAACACCACGTCCACTAGCTCTTTCGTCTAGTGAACATTCTGGGTGAGGGTGTTAAACCCGGTAGCTACCTTTAGGATTCGCATGAATTAGGGCCATACCCAATTCTAATCCTTAGATTACCAAGCAATAATAATCAGGGGAAAATATTCACAACAATTAGTGGTAATTATAACGTCCAACTAATTCAATAATAATCCACAGAACTTCTGTCTGCATAATAATTCATTTGAGGAATATTTTGCTTGTGTCTATCTCGTCAAACATTTATAAAAGCATTCCATGTATTCTCTGTTCAAAATATATTTCCAAAGCATTTAATAAAGCAGTTATAAAACAGTGATAAAAACAGCGCATGTATTCCCAGTCCCAAAAATGTAAAGAGTAAAAGGGAGCAAATGAACTCACAATACGATATTTTGTAGTAAAAATATGCATACGACGATATTGAACAATGCAGGGTCGACCTCTGATTCACTAACCTATATCATTCATATATATATATATATATATATATATATATATATATATTAAAACATATAATAATATTTAAATAAATATATATTTTGATATTAGTAATATACTTGTGATATTATGTTTAATATTAATATTTACCTAAATATATTTATTTTATATATTTTATTAGTTTATCATTGTAATATATTATATACTGTATTAAAATCTTTTGAATAAATACTTAGTATTAATATTTTTAAATACTCATAATTTTTAATATTATAACATTTTTTAATAAATTCGAGTTATATTAAAACGTAAATGAAGAAAAAGTATTTTATTAGTAAAAGTAGTATACTTATTATATATACTTCTATATATTTAAAGTTTGTATCTAATTTATAATATCTATCTTTTTAGTTTAATATCATAAAAATATAGTTATATTTTATATACGAAATACTTTTAAAACTAAAGTTATAGTTAGTAATATTAATTATAATAATAATAATGATAAAAATAATACTAACTTTAATAAAAAGATAAATTTAAAACTAGTGATACTTTTAGCAACAATGATTATAATAATAGTAATACTGATAATAATAATAATAACTATAGTAATAATTTTACTACTAATAATAATGATAAATTTTTTTAAATTAATAATACTAATAATGCTAATCATACTAATAATAAGGATATTACTAATAATTATATTGTTAGTAATAATAATACTAATAATGTTTAATTATAATACTAATAACAATAACAATAACAATAATAATAATAATAATAATAATAATAATAATAATAATAATAATAATAATACTAATAATACTAATAATAATAATAATAATAATAATAATAATAATAATAATAATAATAATAATAATAATAATAATAATAAGTATACTACCTTAAAGAATAGCTTCCTAAAAAGATGTCGCAGCCCAGGCTCGAACCCACGACCTTTTGATTAACCCTAACAATCCTAACCATTGAGCTGCCATGTTACTTCTGTTCTAATAAAGAACTTAAATTCTTTTAATCTATATATGCGACTGCCTTAAAACCCAACTACATCATCATCATCAATCGTTGCCAACATAGAATCATCTTCATTAAATCGTTACTATCCTCATCATTAATAACGGATCATCATCTTAATTTGTTCTAAACTTCAAAAATATATCATCGTTATTCGAATTCACTATCACGGTTCATCATCAACATCATAACAACATTATCATCATTGTTATTATTTAGCATCATCGTCAAACGTCTAACATACTCCTTATCATCATCTCTGTATAAATGTGTATCACCATTATAATGCCATCATCATCGTGATCATGTACATAACTATTATTGTGATCATTAGCAAGCATATCATCATCTATCTCATTGTACATCATCAAATTGTCATTATCACAGGTCATCATCATCGCTCATCTTCTCATCATCATTCCTTCGTTCTTTACTTGTTTGAAAAAAAAAACAGAAAAGAGTCGCAGCACAGTAGCAGCGAACAGAAAAAAATAAATGGGTTTAAGGTTGTGATTATATTTCAAGTTATCCCAAAGTTAAATGGCCCAACTAGAATAGTCCTTCTATAGTTTAAAAGGAGCCCGATATTCAAGTGCTTTACGAATTCAGTTTGGTGGCCCAACAAGAACAAAATTGAGCCAAGATAAGATATTAACATAGTGGCCTAAAAAGGAAACCCGGTAGTAATTCAGTTCCTTTTTCTTATTCTAAAACACAAGTGGCAAACATCTTTTTCAACTTGTCATCATTGTTGGTTATTGTAGTACCGGAATAGATGAGAGCTGCACTGCAGCCAATTATTTCGAGTAGAAAAAGAGAAAACAACAAAGAAGGAAAAGGAAAGAAAAGACAGCGAGCATGGGATACCATTATTGGGGGCTGTTTTGATTAATAAAACGAAATATTATATAAAGCATCCTCATCATCATTGTTACTTTAAACAACCGTCCCCCTTTCATTTGAGTGGTCCAATTTGTCAACCATAATACTTCAAACTATCCCTCATGATCAACATGTGTCCCGACAATATGAATATAATAATCTCAATCATCTTATTGTAACTTCCACTAGATACTCGATATAAATTTCAAACAATTAGTAACATCATCGATGGGTGTGGTTTTAGAGTGAAGCAAGAAAAAAAATAAAAATACATATGTATATATATCGCGAGTTGAGAAAAAATATTGGAAGAAAGAGAGAAGAGATAAAGTAGGGTGATGGTTCAAGAATCAAAATAAAACAATGGTAACAGTGGTGGTGATGAAATGGGTGTGATGAAGTTCTATGGTGGCTTGTGGTGAAGGTGGAGGATTGGTGATTGAGCAAGACAAATTTAAAAGGTGGTGATTTTTGGGTGATATGATTATGGAGGTGGGTGGAGGTTATCAAGGTTCATACAGCAGAAAAAATAATGTTTCATTATCATAATTTTGATTATAGTATCGTTGTTTGTAGATGGGTTTCAAAAGTAATACAAGTATATGAAAAAGAAAAACAATAAAAGGGGTGCTCGTCTAGTAGTAGGAACAATTATGATGGTGGCGATGGAAGTTAAACATGATGGGTTTGTAATGGGTGTAGGTGTTGTTTGAGGAACACGGTTGTGAGTGACTCTAGGGTGTTCAAATGAAAAGGGTGGTGGCTGAAGGATTATGGTAGATTAACTATCGGAACAGTAGCATGGCGAGTTTTATGGTGATCAATTTTTACGTGGTCTTGGATTGTTGTTTGATGATGGTTTTGGTGTTCTCAATCATACAAGAAAAGAAACAGGAAGCAAAAGTGGCGTGTGGTTTATGATCAATGAATTAATCAATTTTAAGGAGATACAAGAAGTCGACAGGTTTAAATTAACCAGTACAGAAATATAGAAAAAAAATAAAAGTTGAAAATGATTGCAAACAGATTTTGGATATTTCTGAAATCGAATTTCGTTTGTACAGATTTTAGAGACAGAAAAAATATTTTGTCAGAAGTAAAATAAAGAAAATAAAAGTCGACTTTAACTGTGTTTGTTCGATATTGCTATGAATTGGAATCAAATTGTACTAAGTTGTAGACATATAACAAATCATGAAACAGTCTGATAGTTATGTGTAACTGATTCAGATTTCCAAACTTTGTACGTACGATTTTATTGATTTTAATAATTAATAATTATTATATTAATAATAATAATAATTATTATAATAATAATAATACTAATAATTAATAATTAATAATTATATTAATAATAATACTAATAATATTGATATTACAATTTATGCTTATCGAATCTCATATTTATATATTATGTATTAAATTTATAGTATTAATAATACTAATATCAATATTAATAATGAAAGTAATATTCATTTATATAATAACTATATTTCCACTTGTAATTATATTTAATATATTAACATTACATATTATCAATTATGTAACATTCATATAACATATTCGAATATTTAATACAATATACATAATATATTAATTGTATGCAAAAATCATATATATAAACATAGGTTCATTTTAATAATAATTTAATTATTTTGTATCATACTTTACATATTTAATTCTAGTGTTTAAATTATGTTATAGAATTTTAATTTATTATATATATATATATATATATATATTAACAACAATTGTTCGTGAATCGTCGGAATTAGTCAAAGGTCAAATGCATTCATGTAAACTGTTCCAAAGTATTCGAAACTCGACATTACAGACTTTGCCTATCGTGTCGGAATCATATAAGATTAAGTTTAAATTTGGTCAAAAATTTTCGGGTCATCACATTTGTGGGTTCATGAAGAAGGAAAGTGGCGAGAGTGACAGAGAGAAATGGATGGTTGTAGGGGACGGGCTGTGGGTTTGATGATGATTGTTCCCGGTTATCAAGGAGGTCTATGGTTGATGAACCGAAGACGATAAGGTGGTGATGGTGGTCATTTTCCTCAGCAGAAACCAAAACAACTAAGCAGCAACAATAAAATACGATGGTTTGGTGATGAAGTGGTGGCGAGTTTGGTTGCTCATAGTGGTTATGGCTACGGTGGTGTTTCAACGAAAGTGATGGTGGTTGTTTGGAGATAGGAGATGGTTCACGATGGTTGAGGTCATGATTCTTGTTTAAACTAGAAGTATACTCAACATGGTTTTTGGTGTGGTCTTACTTTTACAACATAAGGAAAAGAAAGGAGTAAGTGGGTTATTATGTGGTGGATTGATAATCGAAAGCAGGAAACAGAAAAGGTAAAATAAAACACAAGTGGGTATGGTGATTGGTGGTTTCCATATGTAGTGTAAATGTATGCATATTATATATATATAATACTCTATAACCTCATGAATGATTGAGACGTACAGTAATCAAATGCTTTATGTATCAGTTATAATTGATTAACTTGTAATGTGATGCTTGAACGATGCAAAAGTCACGAGTAGAAACAAAAAAAATATATAAAGAAGATAGTAAAATCTGAATCTGTTATATATCTCTATCATATATAATATAATAAGGTCACAATTGGGTTTTAAGAATGTGCACAAATCAAATAGCAGCCCTCTTTATTATTTATCTACCGACAGTTTTAATAGGAATATTATTTCGTACTCCGTTATTCATCAGTGCCGGATAAAAGTGTTCAGAAAAATCCCATATTTTTACAGTAATTATCTTTATTTATTTTAGTCATTATGGCAAAAAATTTGGTCATTAACTATTAAATAAAAATTATATCAACTGTCCCTCTCAATTCTGGGTAAAATATAAAAAGTGCTAAAACTTAACAAATAATTCCTAAATACATTTTAATAAGCCTAAAATTTATAGAACTCATTTTCGTATCACAGTTTATTTTAAAATTACATAAGTTTGAATTAAACTTGTTTAATTAACCATCGAGTGATGAACGAGTGCTACTATCGTTTACAGAATGAATTCAAAACCAAATATATATTTTCAATATACTTTATATATATTTATTTTAATAATAAATTTTATTATTACTTATATCATTTATTTTACAAAATTAATTCTAATAACTACATAATATAATATTTCAAATTATATTAAAATATACATATATACATTTTTAAATATATATGTATCTATTTACAAATAGTTATTCGTGAATCTTCGGAACTAGTCGAAGGTCAAATGAATATATTAAACACAGTTCAAAGTTTTTAAGATTTCAACATTACAGACTTTGTTTATCGTGTCGGAAATATATAAAGATTAAGTTTAAATTTAGTCGAAAATTTCCGGGTCGTCACACTAATAATAGTTTAAAAAATAATAGTAAATCTTATTATATGTTGATAAAAATTACAAAAACAATGAATGTGAAATTTGAACAAGGTGACGATCAAGAATCGTTATCCATTGCCTCGGATTGACGATTTATTTAATCAACTCCAAGGCGCGACTTATTTTTCAAAAATTAACTTGCGATCCGGTTATCATCAAATGCGGGTTCGTGAGGAAGATATCGAGAAGACGGCCTTTCAAACTCATTACGGGCATTTTGAATTTGTAGTAATGCCTTTTGGTCTTATGAATGCGCCTGCGGCATTCATGGACCTTATGAATCGAGTGTGCCAAACTATGTTGGACAAGTCAGTAATTGTGTTCATTGAAGACATACTCGTTTATTCTAAGAGCATGAAGGAACATGAACATCATTTGCGTGAAGTGTTGAAGACGTTGCAGAAGGATAAGTTGTATGGTAAATTCTCCAAGTGCGAATTTTGGCTAAGAGAAGTTCAATTCCTTGGCCATATTGTGAATGAAGAATGTATACAAGTAGATCCGGAGAAAATAAAGGCGGTAAAGGGTTGGTGACAACCGACTACATCGACGAAAGTTTGAAGTTTTCTCGGATTGGCTGGTTATTTTCGTCGGTTTATCCAAGACTTTTCTAAAATCGCTTCTCCATTGGCAAGGTTGACGAGGAAGAATGTGAGATTTGATTGGGAAATGAGCAAGAAATAGCTTTCCAATTATTAAAGGAGAAATTGTGTCAAGCTCCGGTGTTGGTGTTACCTGAAAGAATCGAAGGTATGCCGGTTTATTGTGATGCCTCAATAAATAGGCTCGGGTGTGTTCTAATGCAACGGGGTAAAGTCATCGCTTATGCCTCTAGACAATTAAAGGAACACGAAAAGAGATATCCCACTCATGACCTTGAATTGGCAGCGATGGTTCATGCATTGAAAATTTGGTGCCACTACTTGTATGGTGTCAATTGTATGATTTATTCGGATCATAAAAGTTTGAGACATCTCTTTGATCAACTAGATTTGAACAATCGTCAATGTAGATGGATCTATTTGTTGAAAGATTACGATTGTGAGATACTTTACCATTCAGGTAAGGCGAACGTAGTTGCGGATGCTTTGAGTCGAAAGATTCAATATCCGGCAATACGAGTGGGATCGTTGGCATGACTATCACAGACGATTTCCTTGCAAAGCTTGGTGAGATTCAAATTGAAGCTTTCGTTAACAACAATCATGAAGAGAGATTTATTGGGCAAACGGAGTCTATTACTTTAGGCCCGCATAGTTTGTTGTCTTTTCAAGGTAGGGTGTGGGTGCCTAAAATGGATGGTTACCGACAAGTGCTACTTGATGAAGCACAGAAGTCAAAGTATTCCATTCATCCAGGTGCGACAAAGATGTACATTGATTTGAAGAAAGAGTATTGGTGGCCCGAGATGAAACATGACGTGGTTAAGTATGTTGAACAATGCGTTACGTGCTTGCAAGGTAAGGCCGAGCATCAAAAGCCATATGGTATGTTGCAACCGTTAGAAATCCCGAAGTGGAAGTGAGAGCACATTACTACGGATTTCATTACAAAGCTACCAAAGACGGGGAGAACTCAATTTGATACAATTTGGGTGATAGTTGATCGGTCGACGAAAAGTGCATTGTTTCTTCCCATCCGGGAGATGATATCGTCAGAGACGCTATCAAAGTTATTTATCAAGGAGGTGATATCGAGACATGGGGTTCCTATATCTATTGTTTCAGATTGGGATACTCGTTTCACATCTCGATTTTGGAAAAAGTTTCATGAAAATATGGGTACACAATTGAAGATGAGCACGGTGTATCATCCTCAAACGGATGGTCAAACCAAACGTACGAATCAAACGTTGGAGGATATGTTACGGGCATGTGTTATTGATTTCTGTGGTAGTTGGGATGAGCACTTGCCTTTGGTGGAATTCTCGTACAATAATAGTTATCACGCTAGTATCGGAATGCCACCATATGAGATGCTTTATGGGCGAAGGTGACGAACTCCAGTTTGTTGGGGTGAAGTGGGTCAAAAAGAAATCGGGAGTACCGACTTGGTTTTAGAGACGAATAGCAAGATCGAAATGATTCGGGCTCGACTTAAGGCGGCACAAGATAGACAAAATTCTTATGCCGATAAACGTAGGCGACCGATTAAGTTCCAAGATGGTAACATGGTGATGATCAAAGTTTCGTCATGGAAGGGCATTATTCAGTTTCTAAAGAGGGGAAAGTTAGCTCCTAGGTTTATTAGACCTTTAAAAATTCTAGCTCGGGTTGGTGAGGTTGCTTATAGACTGGAGTTACCCGAAGAGCTTGCGGGAATTCATAACACATTCCATGTTTCCCATCTTCGTAAGTGTCTTGTGGATGACTCGACGTGGGTGCCTTTAGATAAGATTTCGTTGAATAACAAGTAGGAATATGTTGAGGAACCTATAGCTATCCTTGATGAAAAGGTTATGATGTTTCGTAACAGGGAAGTGAGGACGTATAAAGTGCAATGGTGACATAGAAAGGGTTCGGAGTTCACGTGGGAACCCGAAGAGTTTGTGTTAGTGTATCTTTCGGCTTGTCACACGGCGTGGATCACGAGGACGTGATCCGCTTCAAGTGGGGGAGAGTTGTAACGCCCCGTTTTTCTAAACGCGTCGTTTTGGACATTTTATAAAGCCTCGAGGTACGAATCTATCTTTTATATGCATATCTTTAACCGCACTCATTACTAGAAGTGTTAAAACATGTGTAGGGCTGAAAACAGCAAAATCGCGGTCACAACAGGAACCTCGCGGTCGCGATCACTTAACAGAAAAATCCAGATTCTAAATTAGCAAAAATCGCGATCGCGATAGTTGTAATGCGCTCGCGATTCTCACCCTTGCGGTCTTGAAATTTTGTGATTCTATCAGGTGTTGTTTAAGCCACAAGATCGCGGTCGCGATTACATGGGATGCGGTCGCGAGGCATGCTGTAGGAATTACCCTTTTGACTCATTTTTGTGCGGTTTAAAGGGGTGTTTTGGACCTTCAACACTAAGGCCGAGTTTTAATGCTTAAATCTGGTCACTAACCTTATCCACACCTCATTTACACTTCCACCCACATTTACTTTAGAGAAAGAGAGTGCTTGAAACCATAAAGTTGGAAAGTTGGGGTTTAAAGAAGAAGAAGAAGCTAGTTTTCATCAATTAGAGTTGTGTTCTTGTTAAATCATCTACTAACCACCTCTTGGTGTTGTGGTAAGCATTAATTCCAACTCTTAATGTTTAATTGGTGTTATGTCTAGTGATTTATTTCTGGGTTGGGTGTAAACTTCATTTTCATGAAAAATGGGTGATTTTGGGTTTGATGCTTGTAAGTAAACTTAAAGATTTATAATCTAGGGTTTTTAGGTTACAAATTAGTGTTGTAAGCCTTAAGTGTTGATTAGAACACTAACCCGCTTAGTTGTTAGTGAAATGGGTGTAATAGAGTTATGGGTGACCCAACTACTTGAATAAGCCTTTGAAAGGGGTTAAATGGCTCAAGGGTGTGTATTGTGACCTAAACTAGCATTGAAAATGTTTATTGCTCAAAATTGTGTTAGTTGGTATAGTTAGACTTTAATCACTAGCCATTGGTGATTTAAAGTGGTCTTGACCTAGGATGGGTGTCATTAATGCCAACAGGTCATAATTGCACCCTTAAGTTATTAATTCACTAGGAGTTATGAGTTGGTAAGTAGTCCAACTTATTTTTGTGCTAAATTGTACATTTAATGTAATAGGTACATTGCATTGAAGGTTACGGGTTTTGGTTTCACTATTCAGCTAGGCGATAAGGTGAGTGGAATAATTATGCATGTATGTATGTAATGTATTTACTTGTGTTGACATGTGATATGGGTTTAAAGTTCGGGCGTTCGATACCATATCATCATGTGTGTGCACAGGCGTGAAGTGTGGGTTTAAAGTTCGGGCGTTCGATACCACATTTCACGTGATGGGTGGGTTTAAAGTTCGGGCGTTCGATACCACCCATGGGTTAGTGATATATGTCGTTGTACACTAACGGTTGTTGTGAACATCAATGGGAAATGCGAGTACCATTCCCTTGTGCTTTTGGTTAACCATGGTTATGTGTTGATTTATTATTTAGCATATTATATTGTATGGGCTATATGCTATCGTTTGTGCTAGCTAGCGGTATTGAGGATTTTAGCGTTATACTTTGCGACGATATGCTAATTAAATTGCTAGCGTGTATGCGGTATTTGTGTAAGTGTTTGCAAATAAGTAGATTATATATGTAGATGTGAATTATTACATTCACTAAGCGTTTTGCGTACCCTCTCGTTGTTTACACTTTTTAGGTTCCAGCGTGGATAAGGGCAAGGGTATTCGTATGGATTAGAGAACTCCATCCAGTGGGCTAATGGAGGGCATTTTGGATGCGACCTTGTTGGGTAGTTTAACTCCAAACGCCATGCTTGTGTTTTGTTTGACAATTAAACTCGTGGGTCGTTATTACATTTTGAATTGTACTAAACTTTAATACTCGAAACTCGTACGAAACCTTTTATATATGGTGGTTGTTTACCAATCGAGAAACGCATTTGGATGTAGTACATTGTCACTAATACTTTTAAAAAAAGATTTGTCGGGTTAAAGACGGGTTGGGTTGTTTCAAGTAGAATCAGAGCATGGTCTAAGGGATTTAAGTGACTTGAGATAGGTGCCTAGACTTAGACTTTGTTGTGTGCATTTTATGCGGGACTTGTAGGATACGGGTCGGACCAGGATTGCTTAGTGCCTTAGCGTAGGTTAACTAACTATATGGTAATTGTATTGTATTGTGTTTGCAATCGTCGAGCGAGATAGTCGTTGTACTAGCAAGTTGATGCGATGTGCTCACGTAACAATGACTAGCTACCATTTTTACGGGTTCAAATCGTATCAAACAAGTGATGTACGACGAGTGATCGATCAAGATGGGGCGGTGTGGTATATATATATCGTTTTCATGTGTGATGTTATTTAACCTATTCCATTTTATAGCATGAAGACGAGAAACGATCACGATAATGGAAGTATGAGCGACGGGAGTGACTTCACGGCCAAAGTAGAGGCCATCTTGAAAAGTCACAACGCGGAATTTCTCGTAAACGTCAAAAAGGTCTTCCAAGAATCGGTAGATGAGCAAGTGACCGACATGATAAAGGAGCAAATGGGTGCTATAATCCAAGAAGAGTTTGATAAGAGATTCCCTAAACCTCAAGGGGTATATGTTGAGAATGATACGGGTGATGTGGGAAGGAGGGACTTCCTTTACAAAAATTTTAAGGTTTCTCAACCTCCCACCTTTAATGGCGAAAGAGACCCACTCAAAAGTACTCATTGGATCTCCGACTTGGAGGGGGCTTTCAGCTCTAGTGAATACCCTTCCCGATAAGAAGACGAGGTACGGAAGTAGCATGTTGAGGGGTGATGCAAATTTGTGGTTGTGACGCCCCGTACAAAACCATCGTGTACGGATCATCAACAACATGATCATTACAAGGTCAAATGCTATATGCTGTTTGAAAACCAGTTTTGCATTCATAAAAAGATAGCGTTTACAAAAGATAACGTGATACAAAGGTCATTACAAAGTCATTATTTAAAATAACATAAATTACGAATGCAAAAGAAAAGTTCCATGATTGAGACATCTCTAAGTAATGCAGCGGAATTCTAGCACAGCAGGTCCTTAACAGCAAGTTTAAATACCAAGACAGCAAGTCTAAACAGCGGAAACAACAAACCTCTAAACACCTGAGAAAACATGCTTAAAAACGTCAAAAACAATGTTGGTGAGCTATAGTTTAAGTTGTAACAGTAATGTAAGGTAGGCCACGAGATTTCAGTGTTTCAAAACAGTATGAAAAGTATATGTTTAACCGTGGGCACTTGGTAACTAACTTAACTTTTATAACCCCCTAAAAGTACAATTGGCGAGTGCGTATGTTTACGAAGTATTAAACACCCGTTAAATGCTAGCGCGACTAGCCTGAGTGGGGATGTCAAACCCTATGGATCCATATCTAAGATTCGCATTCACCGGTTCAAAAACCAATGACTAAACGTTACCAAGCTAAGGGGAAAGTTTATGCCGTTGTATAACCCACACATATATAAAGTTTAAGTACTCGTGCCTAGTATGTAAAATGTAAAAAGCGCATGTATTCTCAGTCCCAAAATAATTAAAGTAAAAAGGGATGCTATAACTCACAGTGATAAGAGCGATAAAGTCGATAATGAAAGTATGCAAGTAGTAAGTCGGTCCGAAAGGTCGTCAACCTAAGTCAAAGGTTACTAGGTCAGTATGTTATCCTTATAAGTTCTAATAGTGCATAAAATAAGTTTAAGTGTCATCATCATCATCATCATTCATCATTGTAAAAGTTAAGTAAGGTTAACAAGTATAGAGGTCGAAACAATAGGCTAACTTTGATCAGCTGCTACGGCCTCTACGTAAATCGAAAAGATTCGTAATTAGTGGCCATGGCTCCGTATGGGAGTCCTCCAGTTGCTGATCAATTTCCAGAACCAAACTCGTCTTCGTTTGACCGTTGTGACGATTTAAGTGCGAGTAGGTCAAAAATTCCAGCACAACGTTAATAGGGTGTAGTGACTTTCGGAAGGCCATAAATCCTAAACCGTAACTCGGATTAAGACGAGGTCTAAACGGAAAATCATATTCTCGAACTGAACTAACTGAAAATTAACTTTCCAGTAGCCCAGGTGGTATGATCAGATCCCGAAAATAGTAAGCAACGTGCTCCGATGGGGTTCTTAGTGCTTGATGCTCATCACGGTTCTCATCCTTGATGCTTGTAGCTTCAAGTGTACAACTCGTTGATGGGTTAGCATCACCTTGACCAAGATTCTACCATAAACACACAATATGTTAAGACCAAGTAAGAACACAACTCATTTAAGAGTCTTAGATGGATGATGAACCAAGGTTACATCATATCCTTAGTCTTAACACAATTACAAGTTACATTTACAACTAAAGCTACAAACTTTATTTCAATCAAGCAAGTATGAATATAATCTAAGTCAAATAAAGTGATGGAACCCTAAGCTAGAGAGCTTGGATCCTTTTCACACAAGTTATAAGGTCACAAAGCTAGAAAGCTTGAACCTTTTGTGTTCTTGAAGACCTTGAAGCATAAAGCTTAGATCTTTTAGTTATATAAAGACCATAAACACAAGTTTTGATCTTTATAACAAGATAATGAGATCATAAGTTAAGAAACTTAGATCCAACAAAAGATATGAAGATTCAAGCTAGAAAGCTTGCATCTTGGTTGTTCTTGAAGATCTTGAAGCATAAAGCTTGGATCTTTAAGTTACATGAAGATTACAAACACAAGTTTGAATCTTTATAATAAAATAACAAGATTAAAGTTAAAAGATATAGATCTACAAAGTAGGTGAAGATTCAAAGCTAGAAAGCTAGAATCTTCCATGTTCTTGAAGGATTCAAATTCAAGTTTGAATCTACAAGATGTAATCAAGATCAAAGCTAAAAAGCTTGATCCTTTATTGATGATGATGAACATGAAAATGATAAGAGAAGAAGAAGAAGAAATTCAAAAACTTACAAGTTTTAGAGTGAGAAAGACTAGAGAGGAAATAAGAGAGTAAGTGTGTGTGAAATATAAATGAGAGCAAGTGTAAAATGGATTGAATAAGGCTTGTATTTATAGGTGAATGAGGTGAGGGGAGGGGGGTATGTGGTCGTGATTTTCATGGGGGGATAAGTGGGACAAACTTTTGCTTTTTGGTTAATGGTTGTCTAAAGTTGGTGCTTATGTTAGGATCCCATGCAACATTAAGGATAATACTTGACAAAAATGCTAGCATGTTCCCTCTAATAAATGGGCATTTGTCTTACATATTAATGGGTCACTACCTATTAATAATTGATTTAATTAAATAGTCCACTAACTAGTGTAGGGTGGGCTAAGGGGCCAACAAGGTAGAAAGTCCAACAAGACTAACTAGTAAGCATAAGTAAATTACTATGCGTAATTAAGCATCCAAAAACCCAAGTAATTATTATTATGAAATAATAATTAAGATTTCATAGTCATAATATTCCGATTACGAAAAAAGTTAAACGTGTACGCAGTACGCAGTTTGTTCGTAACGTCAAGTGACACTAACAGTCATAAAGGCTTCCGGTGATCAAGTTAAGCATCCTACGTACTTAAAGGCACGTTTTAACACATAAATGAAAGTAGGCCATGTGTATAAAGATTCCAGAGTATAAAGTAGCACAATACGCACAAATACGCAGTTTCGCAAAAATCACAAGGCACAAAAACAAGTCGAAAAAGTCAGGTCGTTACATTACCCACCCGTTAATGGAAATTTCGTCTCGAAATTTTAAGCTGAGGCAGGTGTTGGAGTTGGGAAAAGGTGAGGATTCTTCTGCATCATTTGATCTTCTCGTTCCCAGGTAAACTCGGGTCCACGTTTGGCATTCCATCGGACTCGAACAATTGGAATCTTATTGTGCTTCAAAGTCTTAACCTCACGGTCCATGATTTCGATAGGTTCTTCCACAAAGTGGAGTTTTTCATCAATCGTAAGCTCATCGAGAGGGATGACAAGTTCTGGTTCGGCAAGACTTTTCTTCAGATTCGACTCGTGAAAAGTAGGGTGGACTGCGCTCAACTGAGTCGGAAGATCCAAACGGTAAACAACGGGTCCAATACGCTCCAAGATTTCAAAAGGACCAATATATCGCGGGTTTAACTTTCTGTGCTTTCCAAAATAGATCACACCTTTCCAAGGTGCGACCTTCAACATTACACGGTCACCCACATTGAATTCGAAGTCTTTACGTTTAAGGTCGGCATAACTCTTTTGGCGATCACGGGCCGCCTTAAGTCTCGCTTGAATTTGGGCAATCTTCTCGGTTGTTTCATAGACTACCTCGGGTCCGCTGATTTGCTTTTCGCCTACTTCGGCCTAACAAATAGGAGAACAGAATTTGCGGCCATATAATGCTTCAAAAGGTGCGGCATTAATACTCGAATGATAACTGTTGTTGTAAGAGAATTCAGCAAGCGGCAAATGTCTCTCCCAAGCCTTTCCAAAGTCAATATCATAGGCACGCAACATGTCCTCCAAAGTCTAAATCGTTCGTTCGCTCTGACCGTTGGTCTGTGGATGATACGCGGTGCTCATGTCGAGACGAGTTCCCAAGGCTTCTTGCAAAGAACGCCAAAATCTGGAAGCAAAACAGGGATCGCGATCTGAGATAATCGATAAGGGTACACCATGACGGGATACAACCTATTTGATGTATAGTTGAGCGAGTCTCTCTATCGTATCCGTTTCCTTCATGGCTAAGAAGTGTGCAGATTTAGTAAGTCAATCAACGATAACCCAGATGGTATCATAACCGCCTACCGTCTTTGGTAGCTTCGTAATGAAGTCCATTGTTATCCTTTCCCACTTCCATTGCGGGATTTCTGGTTGTTGAAGTAATCCAGATGGCCTTTGATGTTTGGCCTTAACTTTCGAGCAAGTCAAACACTTACCAACGTAAGTTGCAACATCCTTCTTAAGATTAGGCCACCAATACTGTTCCTTGAGATCGTGGTACATTTTACCGGCTCCTGGATAAATCGAATATCTCGACTTGTAGGCTTCATCTAGTATAAGGCTCCGTAGATCTCCGTAACTAGGTACCCAAATCCTTCCAGCAAAGCATCGAAGTCCAGTCTCCTTAACTTCGAATCATGAAACGAGAATGTTCAAGCGTTCTTGAGAAATATTCTCCTCTTTGAGAGCCTCATGTTGGGCTACTCGGATCTGGCTATTGAGATTTGAATGAATGGTGATGTTCAAGGCGCGGACACGAAGAGGTACCGTCCTCTCCTTTCAGCTCAGGGCATCGGCTACAACATTTGCCATTCTAGGATGGTAACGAAGTTCATAATCATAGTCGTTCAGTGTTTCGATCCATCGTCGCTGCCTCATGTTCAGTTGTTGCTGATCGAATATGTGCTGGAGGCTTTTGTGGTCGGTGAAGATGGTACTTTTAGTTCCAAAAAGATAGTGTCTCCACAATTTGAGCACAAAGACAACGGCTCCAAGTTCGAGGTCATGAGTAGTGTAGTTTCGCTCGTGAATCTTTAGTTGACGAGAATCATAGGCAATAACCTTCGATCTTTGCATCAATACTCAACCAAAACCATTTTTCGAGGAATCACAAAATACGACGAAATCATCACTGCCTTTAGGAAGAGATAAGATAGGTGCGGTGGTCAATTTCTGCTTCAAGTTTTGAAATGCTGTTTTGTGTTCGGTTTCCCACACGAACTTCTTCCCTTTGTGAGTCAGCGCGGTCAAAGGACGTGTAATCAGAGAGAAACCTTCAATAAATCTTCGGTAGTAATCGACAAGACCTAGAAATTGGCGGATGTGAGTCGGAGTAGTGGGGGTTTCCCACTTGCTAATAGCTTCGATCTTTGCGGGATCAACTTTGATACCTTGATCACTCACAATATGACTCAGAAATTGGACTTCCTTCAACCAAAATTCACACTTAGAGAATTTGGCATAAAGTTGCTCTCATCTCAAGAGTTCCAACACTATTCGAAGATGTTGTTCATGTTCTTCTTTACTTCGGGAATAGATGAGGATATCATCTATGAAAACGATAACGAACTTATCCAGGTATGGCTTGCATACATGATTTACGAGGTCCATAAATACGGCAGGTGCATTGGTTAAACCGAATGGCATCACGAAAAACTCATAATGACCATAACGGGTTCTAAATGCAGTTTTCATCACATCACTCTCCTTCACCCTCAATTGGTGATAACCAGATCGCAGATCGATCTTGGAGTAAACCCTTGATCCTTGCAGTTGGTCGAAAAGATCGTTAATCTGGGGAAGGGGATATCGATTCTTAATCGTCAACTTGTTCAGCTCACGATAATCGATACGCATGCGGAAAGATCCATCCTTCTTCTTCACGAATAAAACAGGTGCATCCCAAGGCGAAGAACTCGGTTGGATAAATCCACGGTCTAGCAATTCCTGCAGTTAACTCTGCAACTCTTGCAGTTCGGAAGGTGCTAGTCGATAAGGTGCGCGAGCAACGGGTGCAGCTCCTGACACTAGATCGATCTGGAACTCCACTGCTCTCGGTGGCGGTAATCCAGGCAATTCTTCCAGAAAGACATCGGGAAATTCGTTCACAATTCGTACATCATTCACACTCTTCACCTCGGCTTCTAACGTTTTCACATGTGCTAAAACAGCAAGACGTCCTTTCTTCATGATCTTTTGTGCTTTCATGCAACTAATGAGGTTCAGCTTCGAACTACATCTCTCTCCGTAAATAAGCAGTGGCTCACTATCCCTGTATGGTATACGAAGAGTTTTATCTCCACAGATAATGTCGGCCCTCACTTTGGTCAACCAGTCCATACCGACAATCACATCAAAACTTCCCAATTTGATGGGTATCAAGTCAATCTCGAAATCCACACCAGCTATGTTGACAATAGCTCCTCGGCCAATTTGGTCAACTTTCTCAAGTTTTCCATTGGCTATCTCAACAAGCATACTCTCCTTTAAAGGAACTAACGACCAATCTATCTTAGAACAAAAGTGTCTACAAACATAGCTCCTATCGGCACCAGTATTAAATAGGACAGAAGCTAATAGATTGTTGATAGTGAATATACCTGTAACCAATTCGGGGTTCTCACGGGCATCCCTTGCATTTACATTGAAAGCTCTTCCACGCGCTGGCCCGCTGTCCTTTATCTTGTTGGGACATTCATTCCTGAAGTGGCCCTGTTGTCCGCACTCATAGCACTGCCTTGGTCCAGTAGGGTTTGTCTTCATCAATGGGGTGGGAATCTGGCAGTCCTTACCAATATGCCCGGTCCTTTTGCACTTTTCACAGACCACATTACAATACCCGGTATGGTGCTTGTAGCACCTCTTGCACTGCGGTAGACAACCCATGTAGTTGGGGTTTGAGCTAGTGTTCGGGTTGGGGTTCCTTCCGTCGTTATGCCTCTTAGCGGGGGTTTAATCATAGGCTCTCCCCTTGTTGTTGTCCCACTTACGCTTCTCACCACTGGCTCCCGATTCGGATTTAGCCTTTTCCGGTTCTTTGCTGGTAATTTGGTTCATAAGGGTATGCGCCATGCGCATAGCTTCTGGGACGTTGAGTGGCTTAGAAGAGGTGACATTTCCCTGAATGGACTTGGGAAGTCCCCACAAGTATCGTTCCATTCTCTTATACTCTGGGGTAACCATCGTGGGACACATCAGCGCTAATTCCAGATACCTACGGTTGTAACCATCAAGATCGTTTCCCACAACCTTCAGCTCCCAGAACTCAGCTTCCATTTTCTGTATCTCTGTTCTGGGGCAGTACTCTTCGATCATGGCTCCCTTAAATTCTTCCCAAGGAGTAGCATAAGCCTCGTCAATACCTTTAGCCTGAGCAAGTGTGTTCCACCAGGTTAGGGCACCGTCCGATAGTATACAGGAGGCATACTTCATTTTGTTCGTCACTGAGCAGTTGCTTACACGGAACACAGCTTCTAGTTTCTCAAACCACCTAGTCAATCCAACTGGCCCCTCAGTACCACTAAAGTTGTGGGGCTTGCAGCTTTGAAACTCCTTATATGTACACCCGTTACGAATGGGCTGGTTAACTGGTGGAGCTTGTGGGTTGATTTCTGCAATAGCTGCGGCTACTCTTTCAGCAATCATTTCCTCAATTTGTGCTGCTGTGGGCACTGTTCTTCCGTTTTCCATTGCTCTACTAAACAAAAATTTTGACTTAAGTCAAAATCCAGCATTTAATAAATAATAATATAGTATATGGCAACCAACATGGAATCAACGCAACACATGTTAACTAAGTAATGCAACTAGATACAGATACTACAGAATCATCATACAGTAACGTAATTAGAACACCGTACAAAAAGTAAACAACACTAAGTTTCATTCATTAATAATATGTTGCATACATCCGCATAGGTTCGCACAATACATGAGTAAAACATGAAACTACAAACGAGATTACATAATGAAATCTACTACAATGCCCTATGGTGACGGTGGGTAAAGGATGTCCATTACGTGGGACATCTGGTCCTCGAGCTCAGTCACCCGAGCATGGAGGATCTCCACTTCCCTCGTCAGTTCCTCGACGGAGGGAGATGGTGGGGCAGGCGGTGCAGTCGGTACAGGTGGTGCAGACGGTCCAGTGCCTGAAGTAGATGGTGCGTAACGGTAAGCCTTACGCACGAATGGATTGGCAGGATACGGCACAACCCGCTTGCGGGCGATGACCCTAGTCCTCAGTCCATGTGCGTTAACGAACGACCTACCTTCGTTAACCCCTGGAATAACGGTACAATCGAAACGATACCGCTTCTTCGGCGGGGTAGAGGATGGCTGCAAGGGCGCCTCCTCAGGGTCCTCGTCGGAATCCTCATCACTGGAGTCATCAGAGGATGAGTCGTCGGATGATGAGTCATCGAAAATAGCTGGAGGTGGCTCTGCTCGGCCGGTAGTCATAATCTGATATCTGAAAGGTGGGATCGGCACGACATGCCCATCAGGAAGGCGTCTAGCCCAATGGTTATGCTCATTACGGAACGGAACGTCCCCGTATTCCCCAGAAATCACAACACCACCGGAATGGTGCTGTGGCTCCGAGGGTCCTGGGATGAGTAGAGCTGGAATCTCCGGTGAATCCTCGTGTCCGTCTGAGGTGATCACTGGGTCGGGTGCATGGCCACTGGCTCCAGAGGACGAAGCTCCAGAGTCACTGGAGTGTGTCGACGACGGGATCTGTGAATCGGCAATAATGGCAGGCGAGGTGGAGGGTGAGTATGAGTCGCTCTCCAAAATGATAACGGGCGGGACATTCGACATCTGAACAGGTAAAAATAACTTTTTCCATGTCAGTAAGTCATAAAGCAAGCACGTATTTGGCAAAATAACTACGACAGTCTAGATCATCTATAACAGTAAATAGCATGGCAATAATAGCAAATCGTACAGAAGTATCATGCAATCGAAAGCAGATAGTAGCATGCAGTAATGAAAATCAAGTAGCAGTATACATCATATAGCAGTAAAAGTAAATAGCAGCACGCAGTAAGTTTCGCGGAAACAAATAAACTAGCAAGTTGTAGATTAGTCCTATTAGTGAATCCTACTCGGTCCGGTCTAGACTCACTAATGCAACCTAATTCCCTACAACCAATGCTCTGATACCAAATGTGACGCCCCATACAAAACCATCGTGTACGGATCATCAACAACAGGATCATTACAAGGTCAAACACTATTTGCTGTTTGAAAACCAGTTTTGCATTCATAAAAAGATAGCGTTTACAAAAGATAACGTGACACAAAGGTCGTTACAAAGTCATTATTTGAAAATAACATAAATTACGAATGCAAAAGAAAAGTTCCATGATTGAGACATCTCTAAGTAATGCAGCGGAATTCTAGCACAGCAGGTCCTTAACAGTAAGTTTAAACACTAAGACAGCAAGTCTAAACAGCGAAAGCAACAAACCTCTAAACACCTGAGAAAACATGCTTAAAAACGTCAAAAATAATGTTGGTGAGCTATAGTTTAAGTTGTAACAGTAATGTAAGGTAGGCCACGAGATTTCAGTGTTTCAAAACAGTATGAAAAGTATATGTTTAACCGTGGGCACTTGGTAACTAACTTAACGTTTATAACCCCCTAAAAGTACACTTGGCGAGTGCATATGTTTACGAAGTATTAAATACCCGTTAAATGCTAGCGCGACCAGCCCGAGTGGGGATGTCAAACCCTATGGATCCATATCTAAGATTCGCGTTCACCGGTTCAAAAACCAATGACTAAACATTACCGAGCTAAGGGGAAAGTTTATGCCGTTGTATAACCCACACATATATAAAGTTTAAGTACTCGTGCCTAGTATGTAAAACGTAAAAAGCGCATGTATTCTCAGTCCCAAAATAATTAAAGTAAAAAGGGATGCTATAACTCACAGTGATAAGAGCGGTAAAGTAGATAATGAAAGTATGCAAGTAGTAAGTCGGTCCGAAAGGTCGTCAATCTAAGTCAAAGGTTACTAGGTCAGTATGTTATCCTTATAAGTTCTAATAGTGCATAAAATAAGTTTAAGTGTCATCATCATCATCATCATTCATCATTGTAAAAGTTAAGTAAGGTTAACAAGTATAGAGGTCGAAATAATAGGATGACTTTGATCAGTGGACGCGTAATCAGTGGACATGGCTCCGTATGGGAGTCCTCTAGTTGCTGACCAATTTCCAGAACTAAACTTGTCTTCGTTTGACCGTGGTGACGGTTTAAGTGCGAGTAGGTCAGAAATTTCAGCACAACGTTAATAGGGTGTAGTGACTTTCGGAAGGCCATAAATCCTAAACCGTAACTCGGATGAACACGAGGTCTAAATGGAAAATCATCTACTCGAACCGAACTAACTGAAAATTAACTTTCTAGTAGCCCAGGTGGTCTGATCAGATCCCGAAAACAGTAAGCAAGGTGCTCCGGTGGTTTTCTTAGTGCTTGATGCTCATCACGGTTCTCATCCTTGATGCTTGTAGCTTCAAGTGTACAACTCGTTGATGGGTTAGCATCACCTTGACCAAGATTCTACCATCAACACACAATATGTTAAGACCAAGTAAGAACACAACTCATTTAAGAGTCTTAGATGGATGATGAACCAAGGTTACATCATATCCTTAGTCTTAACACAATTACAAGTTACATTTACAACTAAAGCTACAAACTTTTATTCAATCAAGCAAGTATGAACATAATCTAAGTCAAATAAAGTGATGGAACCCTAAGCTAGAGAGCTTGGATCCTTTTTAAACAAGTTATAAGGTCGCAAAGCTAGAAAGCTTGAACCTTTAGTGTTCTTGAAGACCTTGAAGCATAAAGTTTAGATCTTTTAGTTATATTAAGACCATAAATACAAGTTTTGATCTTTATAACAAGATAATGAGATCATAAGTTAGGAAACTTAGATCCAACAAAAGATACGAAGATTCAAGCTAGAAAGCTTGCATCTTGATTGTTCTTGAAGATCTTGATGCACAAAGCTTGGATCTTTAAGTTACATGAAGATTACAAACACAAGTTTGAATCTTTATAATAAAATAACAAGATTAAAGTTAAAAGATATAGATCTACAAAGTAGGTGAAGATTCAAAGCTAGAAAGCTTGAATCTTCCATGTTTTTGAAGGATTCAAATCCAAGTTTGAATCTACAAGATGTAATCAAGATCAAAGCTAAAAAGCTTGATCCTTTATTGATGATGATGAACACGAAAATGATAAGAGAAGAAGAAGAAGAAATTCAAAAACTTACAAGTTTTAGAGTGAGAAATACTAGAGAGGAAATAAGAGAGTAAGTGTGTGTGAAATATAAATGAGAGCAAGTGTAAAATGGATTGAATAAGGCTTGTATTTATAGGTGAATGAGGTGAGGGGCGGGGGTATGTGGCCGTGATTTTCATGGGGGGACAAGGGGGACAAACTTTTGTTTTTTGGTTAATGGTTGTCTAAAGTTGGTGCTTATGTTAGGATCCCATGCAACATTAAGGATAATACTTGACAAAAATGCTAGAATGTTCCCTCTAATAAATGGGCATTTGTCTTACATATTAATGGGTCACTAGCTATTAATAATTGGGCTAATTAAATAGTCCACTAACTAGTGTAGGGTGGGCTAAGGCCCAACAAGGTAGAAAGTGCAACAAGACTAACTAGTAAGCATAAGTAAATTACTACGCGTAATTAAGCATCCAAAAACCCAAGTAATTATTATTATGAAATAATAATTAAGATTTCGTAGTCATAATATTCAGATTACGACAAAAGTTAAACATGTACGCAGTACGCAGTTTGTTCGTAACGTCAAGTGACACTAACGGTCATAAAGGCTTCCGGTGATCAAGTTAAGCATCCTACGTACTTAAAGGCACGTTTTAACACATAAATGAAAGTAGGCCATGTGTATAAAGATTCCAGAGTATAAAGTAGCACAGTACGCATAAATACGCAGTTTCGTAAAATTTACAAGGCACAAAAACAAGTCAAAAAAGTCGGGTCGTTACAGTGGTGGGACGCAAAAATTCGGATTTACAGTGAGGAATAAAGTATGAGTTTGACTTGGGACAAGTTCAAGGCAGAATTTTTCAAGGAGTACCGAACTCCGGCCGATCTTTCGAGGCTTAAGGATGAGTTGCGGGCCTTGAAGCAAGGGTCAATGTGTAGTGACTCGAACTTTTCCATGTTTATATATATTAAATGAAATTGATATTTACATGATTAAGTGTTTCCAACATGTTAAGCAATCAAACTTGTTAAGACTTGATTAATTAAAATAGGTTTCATATAGACAATTGACCACCCAAGTTGACCGGTGATTCACGAACGCTAAAACTTGTAAAAACTATATGATGACACTAACCTTACTACTCAAATAAAGGAGGCGCAACAAGGAGTTTTAAAAGAGGGAAATTTAAAGGATGAAATACCCAAAGGATCGGAGAAGCATCTTAATATTCGGGAAGATGGAACCCGGTATATGGCTGAAAGGATTTGGGTACCAAAATTTGGAGATATGAGAGAAATGCTACTTAGAGAAGCTCATAAAACCAGATACTCAATACATCCTGGAATGGGGAAGATGTACAAGGATCTCAAGAAACATTTTTGGTGGCCAGGTATGAAAGCCGATGTTGCTAAATACGTAGGGGAATGTTTGACGTGTTCTAAGGTCAAAGCGGAGCATCAGAAACCATCAGGTCTACTTCAACAACCCAAAATCCCGGAATGGAAATGGGAAAATATTATCATGGATTTCATCACTAAATTGCCAAGGACTGCAAGTGGTTTTGATACTATTTAGTTAATAGTTGATCGTCTCACCAAATCAGCACACTTCCTACCAATAAGAGAAGATGACAAGATGGAGAAGTTAGCACGACTGTATTTGAAGGAAGTCATCTCCAGACATGGAATACTAATCTCTATTATCTCTGATAGGGATGGCAGATTTATTTCAAGATTCTGGCAGACATTACAACAAGCATTAGAAACTCGTCTAGACATGAGTACTGCCTATCATCCACAAACTGATGGGCAAAGTGAAAGGATGATACAAACGCTTGAAGACATGCTACGAGCATGTGTTATTGATTTCGTAAAAAGTTGGGATCGACATCTACCGTTAGCAGAATCTTCCTACAACAACTGCTACCATTCAAGCATTGAGATGGCGCCGTTTGAAGCACTTTATGGTAGAAAGTGCAGGTCTCTGATTTTTTGGAGTGAAGTGGGGGATAGACAGATTACGTGTCCGGAGATAATACAAGAAACTACCGAGAAGATCATCTAAATTCAACAACGGTTGAAAACCGCCCAAAGTCGACAAAAGAGCTACGCCGACATTAAAAGAAAAGATATAGAATTTGAAATTGGAGAGATGGTCATGCTTAAGGTTGCACCTTGGAAAGGCGTTGTTCGATTTGGTAAACGAGGGAAATTAAATCCAAGGTATATTAGACCATTCAAGATTATTGATCGTGTCGGACCAGTAGCTTACCGACTTGAGTTACCTCAACAACTCGCGGCTGTGCATAACACTTTCCACGTCTCGAATTTGAAGAAATGTTTTGCTAAAGAAGATCTCACTATTCTGTTAGACGAAATCCAAATCAACGAAAAAATTCAATTCATCGAAGAACCCGTCGAAATAATGGATCGTGAGGTTAAAAGACTTAAACAAAACAAGATACCAATTGTTAAGGTTCGTTGGAATGCTCGTAGAGGACCCGAGTTCACTTGGGAATGAGAAGATCAGATGAAGAAGAAATACCAGCACTTATTTCCAGAAGATACGTCAACACCTCCAACTGCTTAAAATTTCGGGACGAAATTTATTTAACGGGTAGGTACTGTAGTGACCCGAACTTTTCCATGTTTATATATTTTAAATGAAATTGATATTTACATGATTAAGTGTTTCCAACATGTTAAGCAATCAAACTTGTTAAGACTTGATTAATTGAAATAGGTTTCATATAGACAATTGACCACCCAAGTATACCGGTGATTCACGAACGCTAAAACTTGTAAAAACTATATGATGACATATATATGATTATATATATAATTAACATGATATTATGATAAGTAAGTATCTCATTTTGTATTTTAACAATGAGTTATATACATAATATTGTGTTTATTGAATTAAGAAACTCGAAACGATATATATAACGATTATCGTTATAACAACGTCTTACTAATTACATATGAATCATATTAAGATATTGTTATACTATGTTTAATCATGATAAATGATAAGTAAACATGTCATTATGTATATTAACAATGAACTACATATGTAAAAACAAGACTACTAACTTATGGATTTCGAAACGAGACATATATGTAACGATTATCGTTGTAACGACATTTAAATGTATATATATCATATTAAGATATATTAATATATCATAATATCATGATAATATAATAATTTAACATCTCATTAGATATAATAAACATTGGGTTAACAACATTTAACAAGATCGTTAACTTAAAGGTTTCAAATCAACATTTACATGTAACGACTAACGATGAC
This sequence comes from Rutidosis leptorrhynchoides, assembly GCF_046630445.1. Lineage (NCBI taxonomy): Eukaryota > Viridiplantae > Streptophyta > Magnoliopsida > Asterales > Asteraceae > Rutidosis > Rutidosis leptorrhynchoides. The sequence continues at coordinate 529,791,233 of NC_092333.1, read as the reverse complement.
TTAACGACTCAGTTAAAATGTATATACATGTAGTGTTTTAATATGTATTCATACACTTTTGAAAGACTTCAAGACACTTATAAAAATACTTCTACTTAACAAAAATGCTTACAATTACATCCTCGTTCAGTTTCATCAACAATTCTACTCGTATGGACCCGTATTCGTACTCGTACAATACACAACTTTTAGATGTATGTACTATTGGTATATACACTCCAATGATCAGCTCTTAGCAGCCCATGTGAGTTACCTAACACATGTGGGAACCATCATTTGGCAACTAGCATGAAATATCTCATAAAATTACAAAAATATTAGTAATCATTCATGACTTATTTACATGAAAACAAAATTACATATCCTTTATATCTAATCCATATACCAACGACCAAAAATACCTACAAACACTTTAATTCTTCAATTTTCTTCATCTAATTGATCTCTCTCAAGTTCCATCTTCAAGTTCTAAGTGTTCTTCATAAATTCTACAAGTTCTAGTTTCATAAAATCAAGAATACTTCCAAGTTTACTAGCTCACTTCCAATCTTGTAAAGTGATCATCCAACCTCAAGAAATCCTTGTTGTTTATAGTAAGATATCATTCCAAATTAAGGTAATACACATATACAAACTTTGATTCAATTCCTATAACTATAACTATCTTAATTTGAGTGATAATCTTACTTGAACTTATTTTCGTGTCATGATTCTACTTCAAGAACTTTCAAGCCATTCAAGATCTTTTGAAGCTAGATCATTTCTTGTCACTTCCAGTAGGTTTACCTACTAAACTTGAGGTAGTAATGATGTTCATAACATCATTCGATTCATACATATAAAACTATCTTATTCGAAGATTTGAACATGTAATCACTAGAACATAGTTTAGTTAATTCTAAACTTGTTTGCAAACAAAAGTTAATCCTTCTAACTTGACTTTTAAAATCAACTAAACACATGTTCTATATCTATATGATATGCTAACTTAATGATTTAAAATCGGAAAACACGAAAAACACCGTAAAACCGGATATAAGCCGTCGTAGTAACACCGCGGGCTGTTTTGGATTAGTTAATTAAAAACTATGATAAACTTTGATTTAAAAGTTGTTCTTCTGGGAAAATGATTTTTCTTATGAACATGAAACTATTTCCAAAAATCATGGTTAAACTCAAAGTGGAAGTATGTTTTCCAAAATGGTCATCTAGACGTCGTTCTTTCGACCGAAATGACTACCTTTACAAAAATGACTTGTAACTTATTTTTCCAACTATAAACCTATACATTTTATGTTTATATTCATAAAATAGAGTTCAATATGAAACCATAGCAATTTGATTCACTCAAATAGGATTTAAAACGAAGAAGTTATGGGTAAAACAAGATTGGATATTTTTTGATTGTTGTAGCTACGGGAAATATTGTAACAATTCTATACAAATCATATCCTAGCTAACTTATATTGTATTATACATGTATTCTAATGTAATCTTGGGATACCATAGACACGTATGCAAATGTTTTGACATATCATATCAACCCATGTATATATATTATTTGGAACAACCATAGACACTCTGTATGCAGTAATGTTGGAGTTAGCTATACAGGGTTGAGGTTGATTCCAAAAATATATATACTTTGAGTTGTGATCTAGCCTGAGACGTGTATACACTGGGTTGTGGATTGATTCATGATAATATATATCGATTTATTTCTGTACATCTAATTGTGGACAACTAGTTGTAGGTTACTAACGAGGACAGCTGACTTAATAAACTTAAAACATTAAAACGTATTAAAAATGGTGTAAAGATATTTTGAACATACTTTGATATATATGTACATATTTGTTATAGGTTCGTGAATCGACCAGTGGCCAAGTCTTACTTTCCGACGAAGTAAAAATCTGTGAAAGTGAGTTTCATTTGCCTTTTTACCATTTATATTTTTGGGCTGAGAATACATGCGCAATTTTTATAAATGTTTTACGAAATAGACACAAGTAATTGAAACTACATTATATGGGTGAATGATCGAAGCTGAATATGCCCCTTTTGCTTGGTAACCTAAGAATTAGTAAACTAATCTACTAATTGACGCGAATCCTAAAGATAGATCTATTGGACCTAACGAACCCCATCCAAAGTACCGGATGCTTTAGTACTTCGATGTTGTGTGAATCCTAAAGATAGATCTATTGGGCCTAACGAACCCCATCCAAAGTACCGGATGCTTTAGTACTTCGAATTCGTTTATATCATGTCCGAAGGATTTCCCGGAATGATAGGAGATATTCTTATATGCATCATGTTAATGTCGGTTACCAGGTGTTCACCATATGAATGAATTTTATCTCTATGTATGGGATGTATATTGAAATATGAAATCTTGTCGTCTATTATTATGATTTGATAATATATAGGTTAAACCTATAACTCACCAACATTTTTGTTGACGTTTTAAGCATGTTTATTCTCAGGTGATTATTAAGAGCTTCCGCTGTTGCATACTAAAATAAGGACAAGATTTGGAGTCCATGCTTGTATGATATTATGTAAAACCTACATTCAAGAAACTTATTTTTGATGTAATATATTCTTATTGTAAACCATTATGTAATGGTCGTGTGTAAACAGTATATTTTAGATTATCATTATTTGATAATCTACGTAATGCTTTTTAAACCTTTATCGATAAAATAAAGGTTATGGTTGTTTTAAAAATGAATGCAGTCTTTGAAAAACATCTCATGTAGAGGTCAAAACCTCGCGACGAAATCAATTAATATGGAACGTTTATAATCAATATGAACGGGACATTTCATAATGGATTTGAATACTCTCAAGTCCACTTTCTTATCAAAGACCCAATTTTGCCCGGAGTATATCGGTAATGATCATATGTTCATGGAAGACTTCTATTGAACTTTGAATGACAACTATCAAGAGAAGATTAGTAGGGTTCGGTGAAATCTTTTGATGACTTGTTTAATGTGGCTAAAGGTTTTGAGTCGCTTGCTCCGAAAAAGAATGACTTCGCTTTTAGCAAGAGAAAGTTTGAAGCTACAAGCCATTCCAACAAGAAGAGTAAGGGTGCGACCGAGAGTGTTGGTAGTGTGAAGAAGGGTGCTTCCGGTGGTCACGCATTCACGTGTTACAGTTGTGGGCAAAAGGGTCACATCTCTTCTGATTGCCCAAACCCATCTTTTAACAAAATCACTTGTTTTAATTGTCAAAGAGAGGGGCACCGAAGGTCGGAATGTCCCGATTTGCTGGGTGATCAGGTTAAGAAGCTAGAGAAAGCGTCGGGTACGGCTAGGGGACGAAATTATTTGATGACTAATGATGAAGCCAAACAATCCAATGAAGTTGTCTCAGGTACTTTCATGGTTAACTCTAATCCGGCAAGGATACTCTTTGATAGCGGTGATAATTTATCGTTTATGTCTCCAAAGTTTGTGCCTAAGCTTAATAAACCGCTAGCTAAGTTAAGTCATTCGGTAGAAGTAAAAATAGCGGATGGTAAGACGGTGCTAGGGGTTGATGTGTGTAAAAATCGTAATGTTGTGTTTGGTGCCGAAACCTTTAAAATCGATCTTATCCCGATGACTTTGTGTGAGTTTGATATTGTTGTTGGTATGGATTGGCTCGATCGTTATAGAGCCGATATTGCATTCCATGAAAAGTTTATTCGTGTAAAGACCCCAAGTGGGGGAGAGTTAATTATTCATGGTGATAAGCGGAGGAGACTTGTACCATTATACACTTATGCACAGGCACGTCGTTTCCTTAGTGGCAGTGGCATGGCTTTTCTTGCACATGTAGTTGATACGCGTGAAGAGCCTCCATCCATTTGTGACGACCCGGAAAATTCTGACCAAATTTAAACTTAATCTTTGTATGATTTCGACACGATAAGCAAAGTCTGTAAAGTTGAGTCTCAAAAAGTTTGAACTATTTTCATATATTCATGTGACCTTCGACTGTCCTCGATGATTCACGAACCATTGCTTGTATATATGTGGATATATATATATAAATATGTGTATAAATAAATATATGTATATAAATATAATAACATAAACATTAATAAACTATTATATACATTTATTGTTATAAATAAATATGTACAATAAAATACATTGTAATAAAAACTATTATTTTATATGTATATTTCTTGTATATATATATATATATATATATGGTTATATTTAATTTAATTATTTAATATATATTTATTTGCGTAGTAAATTTTGTTATTTAAAACTGTGTATACGTAAACATAGTGTATATTAAATATAATTAATTTTGAGCTTAAATGGTAAATGTCTGTACTTTCTGTTGACTTTATATATATGAATTTTTAAAATAAAAGTTGTTCAAAAATTTGATTAAAAAGATAATAGTTTTGATAAATATTTTTTTACCTTTTCAATCGAAGTTTTTGTACTCCATACATCTAAACTAGAACAGAAAATAAATAATTATTGAATCTTTTTGATCAGGTTTCAAACAGGTAATGACCAGAATAAATAAATGGTCTTAATTTAAAAATTTAGAATTTTTAGGAGCACTTTTATATTTTAACTGTTTAGCAATGAGCACGAAATAATACCCTAAATCTTATGTCCACTCAATAGTGAACGATGACTTTACTGTTTTTCTTAAACTCACATGTTTTAAATTTATTATTATTATAATTATTATTATATTATAATTATTAATAAATATCTATTACTATTTGTGTTTTATGTCTTCATAAACTAGAGTTTACGGAGTAATATATGCATATAGTCACACACTTTCACATACATGTAATTCATGATAGCATCACCGTCACCAAACCCATCTCAATATTATCATTCGAATCACCACAGCTCCTCCTCTTCTTTCTTCTTCTTCGATCAAACCACCACTTCAAACTTTTTGTTTTCGAATCGCTGCTGCAACAAGCGTGATGGCTGCTGTACCTGAAGCTATTCTTATTATATTTCCTGGTTAACCGCCACTAACCTCCTCAAGATCACCCTCGAACACCACCTTAAAATTTCAATCATAAACCACCATCAACTTTTGTTCGTTTACTGTTTCTATTTAAATCGCACAACACCAACAAATGAAGAAGGCTGCCACTACTGTTATCTTTTAGTTCTACAACAATGAAGATGATGCTGAACAATAGCGAGGATAGCAACGAAGATGATGCTAAATTTAATGATGAAGATTAACGGATGCTACTGTAGCTCTATGCTTTCTATTTCTATCACAATCATCGTGAAACACCATCGTTAAATCACCATAACCAATTAATTATTGTTTCCTGTTTCTATTTGTGTCCCATCACCAAATCACATCCTCATAAACCTGTAACTCACTGCTGTAATTACAGCTCTATTGTTTCTATTCTATTCAAACCGACACAAGAGCAAGAATCAACAAACTTCTGCTCTTTATTTATTTATTTTTTTTGATCGATCACATACATCACCACCACTACCATCTCTCTCTCTCTCTCTCTCTCTATCTCTCTCCCTCCCATTCTTACTCGACTCCTTCTTCATCTTTCCATTTTAAAAACCGATCATCACCATCACCTTTACATTCAAACCCTTATTCACTGCTATGGGTATTATGTCAACAATTTATGTTATGAAGATGATGAACAGTATTCGCCTAATTTATTTTAGGTTTCTGTTTCTTTTCCTGTTTCTGGTACCAGATGGGATCGAGAACATACAATTTCAGTTGGGCTTGATTTTAGTTATTATTGGACTACCGTATTTTTTTTTGTAAAATTGGGCCGAATATATCAGATATAGAAGTGTTGGGTTGAGTGTGATTTTTTTTTTCTGTTGGGCCAAGTTAACACAAAAATTCGTTGGGCTTGAAAAAGGAAATTTCGGGTTAATTAAAAATACGATGTGGCCTAAGTTAGAAATGCAATAGTAGTGTAGCAGTTAGATGGGGTGTTGGATGGCGAGAGGTCTCAGGTTCGAGCCTGGGCATAGGCTTTTATTTTTGGGACTTTTTCTTGAAGGTAGTTTACTCATTTTAATTATTTTTATTATTACAATCATTATTATTATTATCATTATTAATATTATTATTATGATTATGAGTACATGACTAAAATATAAAAAGATGACTAAAAGATTCTATATAAGATAATTATGAAAAAATAAATTCAAGTATTATGATCTTCATAAAATATTATTGTTATTATTAATCATTGTTATTAGGGATAAGTTAATTATTATTGTTACCATCATTAACATAATTAAATATTACTATCATTATTGTTATCACAAAATATTACCATTAAGTATTAGAAGTAGTATTAATATTATTATTATTAATATAAGTATAGGTATTATGATCATTATTATGATTACGATTATTATTATTATTATTTTGAAAACAATACATAATTATTATTATTTTCATTAACATTAGTATTAGTATCATTTTTACTATTATTAGTATTATTATTATTAATATTAACATAAGTATCATTATTAACAATATCATTTTTATTAGTATTAACATTATTAATAGAGTTATTATTATTATTATTAATAAATCAATATTTTCAAAACTATCATTGATATTAACAGTGTCATTTTTATTATTATTATCATTATATTTATCAGTATAATTAGAACTACTGTTTTGATAAACAAATGGAATATATAAATAAATATATTTAACACATATAACTTAACAAAGTATTTTTATATATAAGAGGAATATATGAAACATAAATATATTATTAATATAAAAATGATATAATTAATAAGTTATATATATAAACGTATTCGATTATGATTATGTGTATTAATATATATATGAATGATATAGGTTCGTGAATCCGATGCCAACCCTGCATTTTCCAGTTCCGTCGTATGCATATTTTTACTACAAAATATCGTATCGTGAGTTCATTTGCTCCCTTTTACTCTTTACATTTTTGGGACTGAGAATACATGCGCCGTTTTTATAACTGCTCTATTAAATGCTTTTGAAATATATTTTGAACTGAGAATACATGAAATGCTTTTATAAATGTTTGACGAGATAGACACAAGCAAAACATTCCTCGAATGAATTATTATGTAGACGGAAGTTCTGTGGATTATTATTGAATTAGTTGGACATTATAATTGCCACTAATTGTTGTGAATTTTTCCCCTGATTATTATGCTTGGTAACCTAAGAATTAGAATCGGGTATGGCCCTAATTCACGCGAATCCTAAAGGTAGCTACCGGGTTTAACACTCCCACCCAGAATGTTTACTAGACGGAAGAGCTAGTGGGCATGGTGTTTAGTACTTCGAGGTTTATATATTATACAGACGAGATGTTCTGTTTTGGGGATATTATTATGCGCATTAAATGTTAAGGTCGGTTACCAAGCCAAGCTATGAAAGTAATGAAAAGTGAATGTTATGTATCGAAAGAATGATTTTATACACAGGTTATGTGTATGTTATTTTTGTGCACGAGATATGTGTACGGTTACTAAGATTTATGAAAGATGATTTCGTACACGAGAAAGGTGTACTGTATTTAAAAGATATCGCATGTACATTACAGGTGGGTATAGGATTCGGGCCCATTTGTACCATGCATCATTTAAATCTTGTGGTCTATCAAAATGATGAATTTTATTGTTTTATTATAAACCTATGAACTCACCAACCTTTTGGTTGACACTTGAAAACATGTTTATTCTCAGGTATGAAAGAAATCTTCCGCTGTGCATTAGCTCATATTAGAGACATTACTTGGAGTCATTCATGACATATTTCAAAAGACGTTGCATTCGAGTCGTCGAGTTCATCAAGATTATTATTAAGTCAATTATAGATGGATATATTATGAAAGGGTATGCATACCGTCAACTTTCGATGTAAATGAAAGTTTGTCTTTTAAAAACGAATGCAATGTTTGTAAAATGTATCATATAGAGGTCAAGTACCTCGCGATGTAACCAAATGTAATGTATTCGTCCAGATGGATTAGGACGGGTCATGAAACCATTCGTGATATTCCGGTGGTTAATGAATTCGAAGATGTTTTTCTGGATGAGTTACCGGGTGTTTCGGCGAAAAGACAAGTTGAATTTCGCATTGAGTTGGTTCCGGGGGCTACTCCTATTGCTAAAACTCCTTAGCGTTTAGCGCCAACGGAAATGCAAGAGTTATTGAATTAAACCCAAGAGTAGTTTGAAAAGGGTTTTATCCGACCGAGTGCTTCGTCGTGGGGTGCTCCGATTTTATTCGTAAAGAAGAAAGATGGTAGCATGCGGATGTGCATCGATTATCGGGATACAATATAACCAGGGTTCTTAATCCTATGAAGTAACTAAGTTCATATAGGTGGATAAGTCCTAATCACAACCTAGGTTGGTCGATCCTTAAGATGCTAGCATACAAATTGTAACAACCCGACTTTTTTCGTTTACTATCGTTACTTGTCCGTTAAGTATTTAACGGTGTTTACTTAGACTTGTGTGTTTAATAGAATTAAATACATGCTTATTAGAGAGATTCTTGAATTAATATGTTATATTAATTTATGAACTTATTTCGGATAGCGAAATAACTAGGAAACGTTACGATTAAGAAAATCGCCTAGAAAGCTTTTTAGTTTACGGAACTCAGAAAAACGACGAAATAATTATTTTTAATAATTATTGACTTTAAGAAAAACTAATTTAATTTATTATTTATTTAATGAGTTAAATCTGGTGATTTCGTTTCAATGACTAGTTAACGTTTCGGAGACCCGGTACGGTTAACGGCACCTGAAACGGACCACGCGCGGACCAAGAGTTAAGAAAAAACGAGCCCGAGACCCCATTAAAGGGCCTCACGGCCGAACCCCCCATGGACACCCCTTTTGGACTTTTAATTTCTTATTTGGGCTATGTGATTAATTAGTGGATTAGATTAAGGCCGTAAACTAGAGTATAAAAGAAAAAGGAAACTTGTAAACCCTCACAACTCACAATTAGAAGTCGACATTCATCCCCTTCCCCCTCTCTTTGGCCGTCGGCCATCGGCCGTCACACACACACACACACACATTCAAAACTCAAAATTGGAAGAAAGCTTGTACACGAACGTTGATCCCCTTGTCGTTCTCTACGCGATTGTGTGAACAATTTGTGATTTTAAGGTATAACTAGTAACCCTATTTTTATTAATTCAGATTTTTATGCAATTACATAGTGTAATCAAGTCTAGTGCTCAATTAATGGAGCTTAGTGTCGTAATTTATCGTTTGGTTGCTTAATTAACGTTGTTTACATGAAAAATGAATTTGTTTCTTGTAGATCTGATAAAATTGACATGATAACTGATCTTGTAATATGTTTAAATAGAAATATATCGAAAAGTTATTAATTTTAGACTCCGATTTTGCGTGATTTCGTTATCGTATGCTTAAGATATGCTTAATCGAAGATTTGACTAGGTTTTGTTCGTAATCCAAATTTTCTGAGTTGTATGATTTTTGTTTTAGCTTATAAAAAGTGTACTAATGTATTCCTTATGAAAAGTTATGCAATTTGGACTTAAGATTTGCATCAAAAGGTTATGTAATGCTCCCGTTATGTCAAAACGAAGATATGGTTTTTAAAGTGAGCTGAATCGGTTTTCAAAGTTACATAAAAATTGCTAGAGTGAACTAGGAGTTGATTGAAACTTTGGTCTTCGGTAATATGTTATTCTAAGTGTTCCTTGATATGTTTCATTTGTATGCGAACTTGCGAGAACATGATTTGCCATGAGATATATGCTCGTCTAAGTGATGTGTCTAGTTGATGATTAAAAACTAATAGGTCTGTAAAGGTTTGCTAAAATGTACGAATTGGCTAAAGCAATGTTCCTGATTATTTTATCACTAAAACTTTGAGATGTTTTGAGATGACTCCAATTGTCCGTTCATCAAAATCTATTTTCTATATTTTTTGAAAAATGTTTAAAAACTGACGCACAGGCAGAAATTGCTGTAATGAACTATGATTAGACCCTTTCTGATATTGGACTTTTATATATCATATGAGGCTTTGGCTGGACTTTTTGGAATTGATTTTAAGTGTAGTTATGATCTGGAGTTGTTCATAATTTAATGATTTGTGTGCTATGAGCTATAGTTGAATCTTTCTACAATGTACGTTTTTCGAAGGCATGCTTTAAGATGCAAAAGTGCAATTTCCTTAAATATGACTTGTAAAATGATATTTGACCTAGGTTTGACTTGTTAATCATGTTTGCATGACCTACTGAGATGTTTGACTTTAGTTGACCACTTAGAACGAGTTGACTTTAGGGTTGACTTTGGTTGACTTGCTTGGATTAGTTGACTTTTACTTGTTCGTTGAGTCAGTCTGAGCACTAGGACTTTGCGTACACTATGAGTTGACATGGTTTGACCTATAAGTGTATACTTAAGATGATTTACATGATTAGGTTGCGTTGTTCAGTCGAGATTGTTCGACAACCATACGTTTTGCTAAGAAAATTACAAGTGCTTTTGCTAAGGTGAGTCTACAGTCCCCACTACATTTTTACAGGGATGAGATGCATGCTTTTTCCAAATGTTTTACATATTAGGCACAAGTAACTTATCAAGAATATACATATGAGTTTAGATCAAAAATCCCTTAGCTTGATTATATTAGTTACTTTATGTAAGCTCGACTTATAGGGACGGTACCCTTAGGTTTGACAAACCTCACCGCAAAATAAACTGGTGCTTATTTTGTTGTTACTAGTACACTTGATCGGTGTATCGCCATGATAGGGTAAACTAAGACTTGTGGCTCGGCTCACGCAAAGGTTAAAGCTTTATAATCAAGTGCTCATGATAATGTATACTTTTCCTATGATGTTTTCCAAGAAAATCTTGTGGCCTAACTTACAAAATGATTTACTAAACCTGTAGATTCACTCAACGTTTTTCATTGACATTTTGCATATTTCATCTCAGGTACATAGAGGTAGTGCTTCCGCTTAACAGAAGTTATTATGCTGTTTGCTGCTAGAACTGGACGACGTCCAGCATATTTTATCATTTTCATTTAAAGAACAAATATTGGCATTTAAAATATTTTCTTTCGAGGTGTTTTGGGTTCATTTACGTTAGTCATTTATGTCAGATATTTTCGAGTTACATTTTCTTTAATAAATGACTTGGCTATGTTAATTAATTCAAATACTTTTCGGAAACGTCTCATATAGAAGGCGTGACCGCTAAACTCTGGGACTGGAGTTAATATTCCGTTAGTGGATTCTGATGGGGTATTACATTTGGTATCAGAGCAGATCGGTTACCTAGGACTAGGCTGCATTAGAGAGTCGAACGTTAGGACATCTTTTGAGTCTAGACTGTAACTATAGACTAGTTAAGCTACATAGACTGTAGTTACACTACTTGCTACTTTACTTGATTCAATGTCTACTTAGTATATCATATATGTTTATATATATAGATGCCTACTATTATAGTATACTAGATGTTCTAATGAGAGCGTGCTCCTATACTGAAACCAGATGAAGTATCTTCATGAAATTTACTTAAGTGCTTAAGATGCGGATACCGGTTCCGATCCTTCCGTGATTACTTGAGGTACTCTTACATCTTGTACTGATGAAGAGGGATTGTCTGAGATTGTTGGGAAGCCTGAGCCTAAGGAGGACGAGGACGATTCCAATGCCGAGGATAACCCTTTGTTTGATTTTCTCAACCGAGAGGATTCCGATGAAGAAGAGGAATTCGTGGATGAAGAAGATTCTGATGAAGAAAAGTCTAAGGAACTACTCACTCCTAAATCAAAACCCCAAGATCCAATTCTACTTATTACTCCACCTGCTACACTTACCGAACCTCGTGTATTGTCACCCCGTAAGAATCCCCGTAAGCGTAAGATTACATTTAGTTCTCATGACAATGATGCTACGCGCTACTATGGTTCAAGTACTCCCCTACCTCATGTTGTTCGTCACCGTTCTAATATACCAACTACCAGTGCTGGAAAGCCTTCATCATCCCCTACCAATGAAGTCCGAGAGTTAAAGGAGATTGTTAGGAGTTTGGTAGCCAGAGTTTCTGTGTTAGAAGAGCAACGAAAAGCCACATCAACTATCCAAGAAGACTATGAATGCCTGAGCGAAAGGAATGCTGACCTACATGACGAGTTGGCCGCATTTAAAGAGCGTGTCGAACCGAATTTTCTCCACTTAGAGCGGAAATTTCCAGATGAAGATGACTCCGAGTGATATAGAGTTTATCTTATCGTGCGTTATCTACGATATCTTGTTTCGTATTATGACTAACAGACGTGTTTCGTTATTTGTTTTGTGAGACATATTCTACCACTTCGAGATCTTTTATTGTACTTTCATATTTTGAATGCTATTCCTTTCTTATTCTATTCATGTGAGTTATTGAAAGTTGTTCTTACCACTACTACTATTTATTTACACTAAAGTTATGTCATGTGAACAGTTACACTAACGTTGATCTAAACTAAAACACGTGTTTCATATACTTTCCTTACATGTTGGTATAGTATAGCGTACAATCAACTCTGGAATTTTTATAAAAATAAGTACATCTCTGTTTGCTTTGAACTACATGTCAAAGGTTTCGTAATGAAGTCGTTTATAACTTATCCAAATAACCGTCCCTAACATTTTGTAGAAAAGTCACAGTGATTTAAAACGCACCTGACTGTATTTCTGAAATATTTCAGCACTTATTTAAAGTATAAGGAACTTTGTCGTTTTTTTTTTAAAATCATAGAAAAATCGTATGAATGTGAATTTTGGGTCTAAATTTAGTAGTTTTCTGAGGCCGATAACGCTATCATCTCAGATTTTCATTTTAGTATTTCTTTCAATTGGTAAAAGTACACATAGATTCTCGTTACATACAATGAATTAACCGTACATGTTTTGCTAATCTGAACTTGTGAAGTAATGTCAAAATGAAAGTATGAGTCAGTGTAATGTAATGACCAGGATTACATTACGGTGACTTATATGGAAGTTCCGAAAGTATGACATAAGGAATGGGAGGCTAGTCAAAGAAAATTTTCTAATATACACTGCTTGCAAAATGAATATAATAGTCTCTTATAACCTATCAATAATATATATATATATATATATATATATATATATATATATATATATATATATATATATATATATACATATACATACTGCAACTCATCACTAATGACCCCACTTGCCATTACGTATCATTAGTTGACATATATTGAACATACCCATCATCTCATATCACAATTCCTTACTATATATCATTGCTAATCACTATTCAACATTATTCCTCACTCCTAGTCGATTCAATCACTACTCGTTGCTAGTCTATTTCTATATTGTTGTTTCATCGACACTAGCGCATTGTGCTATTTTTTGCCGAAGAGCTTCCCAAATGGTGAAGAACATCAGGGCCATAATGTGTGATCTATGGATTGTGCAAGAAGGCAACCACATGGCCAAATACATTAGAGTTGAAGCTCCAGTACTGTTTGTGAAGAAGAAGGATGGATCAATGAGACTCTGTATTGATTACAGGGAGTTGAATAAGTTAACTATCAAGAATAGATATCTGTTGCCAAGGATTGATGATTTGTTTGATCAATTGCAAGGATCAGCATGTTACTCTAAGATAGATCTGAGATCGGGTTATCATCAGATGAAAGTGAAAGAGGCAGATATACCGAAGACATCATTTAGGATACGCTACGGTCATCATGAATTTACTGTAATGCAGTTTGGATTGACGAACGCACCGACCGCGTTCATGGATCTCATGAACCGTGTGTGTAAGCCATATCTAGGTAAGTTTGTTATTATGTTTATCGATGATATTCTGGTATACTCTAAGAATGAGAAGGAACATGAACAACATCTTCGTTTGTTACTAGAGATGCTCAGGAAGGAGCAGTTGTACGCGAAATTTTTGAAATGTGACTTTTGGCTGCAAGAAGTGCAATTTTTGGGTCATATCGTAGGTGTCAATGATATCCAAGTTGATCCTGCGAAGATAGAGACGTTAAGAAATGAGAGACTCCTAAGTCGCCAACGCAGATACGACAATTCTTAGGTCTCGCAGTTTATTATAGAAGATTCATTGAGGGATTTTCTACTATTGCCCGACCGTTCACAGCATTGACTCACTAGGGTAAGAAGTATGAATGGACAGAGTTGCATGAAGCTGCATTTCAGTTGTTAAAAGAGAAGTTAACGACTGCACCGATTTTGTCTTTACCCGAAGGAATCGAGGATTTCGTGGTTTACTGCGATGCTTCACGACAGGGTTTTGGTTGCGTGTTGTTGCAACGTATGAAAGTGATTGCGTTAGATCAAGACAATTGAAGATACATGAGTTGAATTACACGACTCACGATTTAGAACTTGGTGCTGTAGTCTTACACTGAAGATGTGGAGACACTATCTGTATGGTACTAAGTTTACTGTTTTCACAGACCACAGGAGTTTGCAGCATATTTCCGATCAGAAACAGCTTAATATGAGACAGAGACGTTGGATCGAACTATTGAACTACTACGACTGCGACATTAGCTATCATCCTGGTAAGGCTAATGTAGTGACAGATAATTTGAGTAGGAAGGAGAGAGTTAAGCCTATTCGAGTTAGAGCATTGAACTTGACTATTCGAATGAACCTTACTTCTCAGATACATGACACACAGTTAGAGGCGTTGTAAGAAGAGAACGTTGCTATCGAGTCGCTTTGAGGAATAAATAAGAAGTTCATTACTCGAGATGATGGAACCCGATATTTTATCGACAGAGTTTGGGTACCGAAGTTTGGCGGATTAAGGGAACTAGTGCTAGAAGAGGCACACAAGACAAGGTATTCTATTCACCCTGGATCTGACAAGATGTACCAAGATCTTAAGGCACTGTATTGGTGGCCTAATATGAAAGCTGATATCACTACTTATGTTGGTAAGTGCTTGACTTGTGCTAAAGTTAAGGCAGAGCATCAGAAACCGTCAGGATTGTTGACACAGCCAGAAATTCTACAATGGAAGTGGGAGAATATTACAATGGATTTTATCACTAAGTTTCCTAAAACGGTAGGAGGTTATGATACGATTTGGGTTATCGTTGATCATCTTACGAAGTCTGCTCATTTTCTACCGATTAAGGAAACGGATAAGATGGAGAGGTTGGCGCAGATCTACATAAAGGAAGTAGTTTCTCGACATGGAGTGCCGTTATCCATTATTTTTGACAGATATAGTAGATTTACATCTATATTCTGGCAAGCTTTGCAAGATGCCATGGGAACCCATTTAGATATGAGTACAGCATACCATCCACATACTGATGGTTAAAGTGAGAGAACCATTCAGACATTAGAAGACATGTTAAGAGCGTGTGTTATTGACTTTGGAATTGGATGGGATAGACATCTACCGTTAGTAGAGTTTTCCTATAACAATAGTTATCACGCAAGTATAAAGGCAGCGCCTTTTGAAGCACTGCATGGTAGAAAGTGCAGATCATCTATATGTTGGACTGAGTTAGGAGATAGTCAGTTAACTGGTCCTTAGATTATACACGAAACGACAGAGAAGATCGCTGATACGAGAGAGAATGAAAATAGCGCAAGATCATCAAAAGAGTTATGCCAATATTAAAAGGAAAGATTTGGAATTTCAGGATGGAGACAAAGTTATGCTTAAAGTGTTACCCTGAAAGGGCGTAATGCGTTTTGGCAAAAGAGGAAAGTTAAGTCCGAGGTATATTGGAATGTTTGAGATTACTGAAAGAATTGGTCCAGTAGCATATAGGGTGAAGTTACCGCAAGAATTCAGTGAGATTCACGATACTTTTCATGTTTCCAATTTGAAGAATTGTTCATCAGATGAAAGTTTGGTAATTCCCTTAGACGAAGTGCAAATTGATCATAAGCTTAATTTCATTGAAGAACCTGTTGAGATTATGGGTCACGAGGTTAAGCAACTAAAGCAATGCAGAATTCCGATCGTTAAGGTTAGATGGAATGCCTGTAGAGGACCCGAATTCACGTGGGAACGTGAAGATCAGATGAGACTTAAGTATCCGCAACTGTTTCTCGAGGAGACGACTACGGCGGATGAGCACTAAAATTTCGGGACGAAATTTTTCATAACAGGTGGGTAATGTAACAACCCGACTTTTTTCGTTTACTATCGTTACTTGTTCGTTAAGTATTTAACGGTGTTTACTTAGACTTGTGTGTTTAATAGAATTAAATACATGCTTATTAGAGAGATTCTTGAATTAATATGTTATATTAATTTATGAACTTATTTCGGATAGCGAAAAAAATAGGAAACGTTACGATTAAGAAAATCGCCTAGAAAGCTTTTCAGTTTACGGAACTCAGAAAAACGATGAAATAATTATTTTTAATAATTATTGACTTTAAGAAAAACTAATTTAATTTATTATTTATTTAATGAGTTAAATCCGGTGATTTCGTTTCAACGACTAGTTAACGTTCCGGAGACCCGGTACGGTTAACGGCACCCGAAACGGACCACGAGCGTACCAAGAGTTAAGCAAAAATGAGCCCGAGACCCCATTAAAGGGCCCCACGGCCGAACCCCCCATGGACACCCCTTTTGGACTTTTAATTTCTTATTTGGGCTATGTGATTAATTAGTGGATTAGATTAAGGCCGTAAACTAGAGTATAAAAGAAAAAGGAAACTTGTAAACCCTCACAACTCACAATTAGAAGTCAACATTCATCCCCTTCCCCCTCTCTTTGGCCGTTGGCCGTCACACACACACACACACACACATTCAAAACTCAAAATTGGAAGAAAGCTTGTACACGAACGTTAATCCCCTTGTCGTTCTCTACGCGATTGTGTGAACAATTTGTGATTTTAAGGTATAACTAGTAACCCTAATTTTATTAATTCATATTTTTATGCAATTACATAGTGTAATCAAGTCTAGTGCTCAATTAATGGGGTTTAGTGTTGTAATTTATCGTTTGATTGCTTAATTAACGTTGTTTACATAAAAAATGAATTTTTTTCTTGTAGATATGATAAAATTGACATAAGAACTGATCTTGTAATATGTTTAAATATAAATATATCAAAAATTTACTAATTTTAGACTCCGATTTTGCGTGATTTCGTTATCGTATGCTTAAGATATGCTTAATCGAAGATTTGACTAGGTTTTGTTCGTAATCTGAATTTTATGAGTTGCATGCTTTGTGTTTTAGCTTATAAAAAGTGTACTACTGTATTCCTTATGAAAATTTATGCAATTTGGACTTAATATTTGCGTCAAAAGGTTATGTAATGCTCCCGTTATGTCAAAACGAAGATTTAGTTTTCAAAGTGAGCTGAATCGGTTTTCAAAGTTACATAAAAATTGCTAGAGTGAACTAGGAGTTGATTGAGACTTTTATCTTCTGGAATATGTTATTCTAAGTGTTCCTTGACATGTTTCATTTGTATGCGAACTTGCGAGAACATGATTTTCCATGAGATATATGCTCGTATATGTGATGTGTCTAGTTGATGATTAAAAACTGATAGGTCTGTAAAGGTTTGCTAAAATGTACGAATTGGCTAAAAAAATGTTTCTAATTATTTTATCACTAAAACTTTGGGATGTTTTGAGATGATTCCAATTGGCCGTTCATCAAATCTATTTTCTATATTTTTTGAAAAACGTTTAAAAACTGACGCGCTGGCAGAAATTGCTGTAATGAACTATGATTAGACCCTTTTTGATATTGGACTTTTATATATTGTATGAGGCTTTGGACAGACTTTTTGGAATCTATTTTAAGTTTAGTTATGATCTGGAGTTGTTTATAAATTAATGATTTGTGTGCTATGATCTAATGTTGAATCTTTCTACGATGTACGTTTTTCTAAGGCATGCTTTAAGATGCAAAAGTACAATTTGCTTAATTATGACTTGTAAAATGATATTTTGAAATGTCCCGTTCTTATTGATTAAAAACATTCCATATTAATTGATTTCATTGCGAGGTTTTGACCTCTATATGAGACGTTTTTCAAAGACTGCATTCATTTTAAAACAAACCATAACCTTTATTTCAACAATAAAGGTTTAAAAAGCTTTACGTAGATTATCAAATAATGATAATCTAAAATATCCTGTTTACACACGACCATTACGTAATGGTTTACAATACAAATATGTTACAACAAAATAAGTTTCTTGAATGCAGTTTTTACACAATATCATACAAGCATGGACTCCAAATCTCGTCCTTATTTAAGTATGCGACAGCGGAAGCTCTTAATAATCACCTGAGAATAAACATGCTTAAAACGTCAACAAAAATGTTGGTGAGTTATAGGTTTAACCTATATATATCAAATCATAATAATAGACCACAAGATTTCATATTTCAATACACATCCCATACATAGAGATAAAAATCATTCATATGGTGAACACCTGGTAACCGACATTAACAAGATGCATATATAAGAATATCCCCATCATTCCGGGACACCCTTCGGATATGATATGAATTTCGAAGTACTAAAGCATCCGGTACTTTGGATGGGGTTTGTTAGGCCCAATAGATCTATCTTTAGGATTCGCTTCAATTAGGGTGTCTGTTCCCTAATTCTTAGATTACCAGACTTAATAAAAAGGGGCATATTCGATTTCGATAATTCAACCATAGAATGTAGTTTCACGTACTTGTGTCTATTTTGTAAATCATTTATAAAACCTGCATGTATTCTCATCCCAAAAATATTAGATTTTAAAAGTGGGACTATAACTCACTTTCACAGATTTTTACTTCGTCGGGAAGTAAGACTTGGCCACTGGTTGATTCACGAACCTATAACAATATATACATATATATCAAAGTATGTTCAAAATATATTTACAACACTTTTAGTATATTTTGATGTTTTAAGTTTATTAAGTCAGCTGTCCTCGTTAGTAACCTACAACTAGTTGTCCACAGTTAGATATACAGAAATAAATCGATAAATATTATCTTGAATCAATCCACGACCCAGTGTATACGTATCTCAGCATTGATCACAACTCAAACTATATATATTTTGGAATCAACCTCAACCCTGTATAGCTAACTCCAACATTCACATATAGAGTGTCTATGGTTGTTCCGAAATATATATAGATGTGTCGACATGATAGGTTGAAACATTGTATACGTGTCTATGGTATCTCAAGATTACATAATATACAATACAAGTTGATTAAGTTATGGTTGGAATAGATTTGTTACCAATTTTCACGTAGCTAAAATGAGAAAAATTATCTAATCTTGTTTTACCCATAACTTCTTCATTTTAAATCCGTTTTGAGTGAATCAAATTGCTATGGTTTCATATTGAACTCTATTTTATGAATCTAAACAGAAAAAGTATAGGTTTATAGTCGAAAAAATAAGTTACAAGTCGTTTTTGTTAAGGTAGTCATTTCAGTCGAAAGAACGACGTCTAGATGACCATTTTAGAAAACATACTTCCACTTTGAGTTTAACCATAATGTTTGGATATAGTTTCATGTTCATAATAAAAATCATTTTCTCAGAATAACAACTTTTAAATCAAAGTTTATCATAGTTTTTAATTAACTAACCCAAAACAGCCCGCGGTGTTACTACGACGGCGTAAATTCGGTTTTACGGTGTTTTTCGTGTTTCCAGGTTTTAAATCATTAAGTTAGCATATCATATAGATATAGAACATGTGTTTAGTTGATTTTAAAAGTCAAGTTAGAAGGATTAACTTTTGTTTGCGAACAAGTTTAGAATTAACTAAACTATGTTCTAGTGATTACAAGTTTAAACCTTCGAATAAGATAGCTTTATATGTATGAATCGAATGATGTTATGAACATCATTACTACCTTAAGTTCCTTGGATAAACCTACTGGAAAAGAGAAAAATGGATCTAGCTTCAACGGATCCTTGGATGGCTCGAAGTTCTTGAAGCAGAATCATGACACGAAAACAAGTTCAAGTAAGATCATCACTTGAAATAAGATTGTTATAGTTATAGAAATTGAATCAAAGTTTGAATATGATTATTACCTTGTATTAGAATGATAACCTACTGTAAGAAACAAAGATTTCTTGAGGTTGGATGATCACCTTACAAGATTGGAAGTGAGCTAGCAAACTTGAAAGTATTCTTGATTTTTATGTAACTAGAACTTGTAGAATATATGAAGAACACTTAGAACTTGAAGATAGAACTTGAGAGAGATCAATTAGGTGAAGAAAATTGAAGAATGAAAGTGTTTGTAGGTGTTTTTAGTCGTTGGTGTATGGATTAGATATAAAGGATATGTAATTTTGTTTTCATGTAAATAAGTCATGAATGATTACTCATATTTTTGTAATTTTATGAGATATTTCATGCTAGTTGCCAAATGATGGTTCCCACATGTGTTAGGTGACTCACATGGGCTGCTAAGAGCTAATCATTGGAGTGTATATACCAATAGTACATACATCTAAAAGCTGTGTATTGTACGAGTACGAATACGGGTGCATACGAGTAGAATTGTTGATGAAACTGAATGAGGATGTAATTGTAAGCATTTTTGTTAAGTAGAAGTATTTTGATAAGTGTATTGAATTCTTTAAAAAGTGTATAAATACATATTAAAACACTACATGTATATACATTTTAACTGAGTCGTTAAGTCGTCGTTACGTGTAAGTGTTGTTTTGAAACCTTTAGGTTAACGATCTTGTTAAATGTTGTTAACCCAATGTTTATAATATCAAATGAGATTTTAAATTATTATATTATCATGATATTATCATGTATGAATATCTCTTAATATGATATATATACATTAAATGTCTTTACAACGATAATCATTACATATATGTCTCGTTTAAAAATCATTAAGTTAGTAGTCTTGTTTTTACATATGTAGTTCATTGTTAATATACTTAATGATATGTTTACTTATCATAGTATCATGTTAACTATATATATATATATCCATATATATGTCATCATATAGTTTTTACAAGTTTTAACGTTCGTGAATCACCGGTCAACTTGGGTGGTCAATTGTCTATATGAAACATATTTCAATAAATCAAGTCTTAACAAGTTTGATTGCTTAACATGTTGGAAACATTTAATCATGTAAATATCAATCTCAATTAATATATATAAACATGGAAAAGTTCGGGTCACTACAGTACCTACCCGTAAAATAAATTTCGTCCCGAAATTTTAAGCTGTTGAAGGTGTTGACGAATCTTCTGGAAATAGATGCGGGTATTTCTTCTTCATCTGATCTTCATGCTCCCAGGTGAACTCGGGTCCTCTACGAGCATTCCATCGAACCTTAACAATTGGTATCTTGTTTTGCTTAAGTCTTTTAACCTCACGATCCATTATTTCGACGGGTTCTTCGATGAATTGAAGTTTTTTGTTGATTTGGATTTCATCTAACGGAATAGTGAGATCTTCTTTAGCAAAACATTTCTTCAAATTCGAGACGTGGAAAGTGTTATGTACAGCCGCGAGTTGTTGAGGTAACTCAAGTCGGTAAGCTACTGGTCCGACACGATCAATAATCTTGAATGGTCCAATATACCTTGGATTTAATTTCCCTCGTTTACCAAATCGAACAACGCCTTTCCAAGGTGCAACTTTAAGCATGACCATCTCTCCAATTTCAAATTCTATATCTTTTCTTTTAATGTCAGCGTAGCTCTTTTGTCGACTTTGGGCGGTTTTCAATCGTTGTTGAATTTGGATGATCTTCTCGGTAGTTTCTTGTATAATCTCCGGACCCGTAATCTGTCTATCCCCCACTTCACTCCAACAAATCGGAGACCTGCACTTTCTACCATAAAGTGCTTCAAACGGCGCCATCTCAATGCTTGAATGGTAGCTGTTGTTGTAGGAAAATTCTGCTAACGGTAGATGTCGATCCCAACTGTTTCCGAAATCAATAACACATGCTCGTAGCATGTCTTCAAGCGTTTGTATCATCTTTTCACTCTGTCCATCAGTTTGTGGATGATAGGCAGTACTCATGTCTAGACGAGTTCCTAATGCTTGCTGTAATGTCTGCCAGAATCTTGAAATAAATCTGCCATCCCTATCAGAGATAATAGAGATTGGTATTCCATGTCTGGAGACGACTTCCTTCAAATACAGTCGTGCTAACTTCTCCATCTCGTCATCTTCTCTTATTGGCAGGAAGTGTGCTGATTTGGTGAGACGATCAACTATTACCCAAATAGTATCAAAACCACTTGCAGTCCTTGGCAATTTAGTGATGAAATCCATGGTAATGTTTTCCCATTTCCATTCCGGGATTTCGGGTTGTTGAAGTAGACCTGATGGTTTCTGATGCTCAGCTTTGACCTTAGAACATGTCAAACATTCTCCTACATATTTAACAACATCAGCTTTCATACCCGGCCACCAAAAATGTTTCTTGAGATCCTTGTACATCTTCCTCGTTCCAGGATGTATTGAGTATCTGGTTTTATGAGCTTCTCTAAGTACCATTTCTCTCATATTACCAAATTTTGGTACCCAAATCCTTTCAGCCCTATACCGGGTTCCGTCTTCCCAAATATTAAGATGCTTCTCCGATCCTTTGGGTATTTCATCCTTTAAATTTCCCTCTTTTAAAACTCCTTGTTGCGCCTCCTTTATTTGAGTAGTAAGGTTATTATGAATCATTATATTCATAGATTTTACTCGAATGGGTTCTCTGTCCTTCCTGCTCAAGGCATCGGCTACCACATTTGCCTTCCCCGGGTGGTAACGAATCTCAAAGTCATAATCATTCAATAATTCAATCCACCTACGCTGCCTCATATTCAGTTGTTTCTGATTAAATATGTGTTGAAGACTTTTGTGGTCGGTATATATAATACTTTTGACCCCATATAAGTAGTGCCTCCAAGTCTTTAATGCAAAAACAACCGCACCTAATTCCAAATCATGCGTCGTATAATTTTGTTCGTGAATCTTCAATTGTCTAGACGCATAAGCAATCACCTTCGTTCGTTGCATTAATACACAACCGAGACCTTGCTTTGATGCGTCACAATAAATCACAAAATCATCATTCCCTTCAGGCAATGACAATATAGGTGCCGTAGTTAGCTTTTTCTTCAATAACTGAAATGCTTTCTCTTGTTCATCATTCCATTCAAATTTCTTCCCTTTATGTGTTAATGCAGTCAAGGGTTTCGCTATTCTGGAAAAGTCTTGGATGAACCTTCTGTAGTAACCAGCTAGTCTTAAAAACTGGCGTATGTGTTTCGGAGTTTTCGGGGTTTCCCACTTTTCAACAGTTTCTATCTTTGCCGGATCCACCTTAATACCTTCTTTGTTCACTATGTGACCGAGGAATTGAACTTCTTCCAACCAAAATGCACACTTTGAAAACTTGGCGTACAATTCTTCCTTCCTCAATACTTCTAACACCTTTCTCAAATGTTCACCGTGTTCTTGGTCATTCTTTGAGTAAATAAGTATGTCATCAATGAAAACAATGACAAACTTGTCAAGGTATGGTCCACACACTCGGTTCATAAGTTCCATGAACACAGCTGGTGCATTAGTTAAACCAAACGGCATGACCATAAACTCGTAATGACCGTAACGTGTTCTGAAAGCAGTCTTTGGAATATCATCTTCTTTCACCCGCATTTGATGATACCCGGAACGTAAGTCAATCTTTGAATAAACAGACGAGCCTTGTAGTTAATCAAATAAGTCGTCGATTCTCGGTAGTGGGTAGCGGTTCTTGATGGCAAGTTTGTTCAACTCTCGGTAGTCGATACACAACCTGAATGTACCATCTTTCTTCTTGACAAACAAAACAGGAGCTCCCCACGGTGATGTGCTTGGTCGAATGAAACCACGCTCTAAAAGTTCTTGTAATTGGCTTTGCAGTTCTTTCATCTCGCTGGGTGCGAGTCTGTAAGGAGCACGAGCTATTGGTGCAGCTCCTGGTACAAGATCTATTTGAAATTCAACGGATCGATGTGGGGGTAATCCCGGTAATTCTTTCGGAAATACATCGGAAAATTCTTTTGCAATGGGAACATCATTGATGCTCTTTTCTTCAGTTTGTACTTTCTCGACGTGTGCTAGAACAGCATAGTAACCTTTTCTTATTAGTTTTTGTGCCTTCAAATTACTAATAAGATGTAGCTTCGTGTTGCCCTTTTCTCCGTACACCATTAAGGGTTTTCCTTTTTCTCGTATAATGCAAATTGCATTTTTGTAACAAACGATCTCTGCTTTCACTTCTTTCAACCAGTCCATACCGATTATCACATCAAAACTCCCTAACTCTACTGGTATCAAATCAATCTTAAATGTTTCGCTAACCAGTTTAATTTCTCGATTCCGACATATATTATCTGCTGAAATTAATTTACCATTTGCTAATTCGAGTAAAAATTTACTATCCAAAGGCGTCAATGGACAACTTAATTTAGCACAAAAATCTCTACTCATATAGCTTCTATCCGCACCCGAATCAAATAAAACGTAAGCAGATTTATTGTCAATAAGAAACGTACCCGTAACAAGCTCCGGGTCTTCCTGTACCTCTGCCGCATTAATATTGAAAACTCTTCCACGGCCTTGTCCATTCGTGTTCTCCTGGTTCGGGCAATTTTTAATAATGTGGCCCGATTTTCCACATTTATAACAAACTACATTGGCATAACTTGCTCCGACACTACTTGCTCCGCCATTACTCGTTCCGACACCATTTGTTCCTTTCGTTCTATTAACCCCTGGTCCGTAGAACTCACACTTCGCCGCGCTATGACCATTTCTTTTACACTTGTTGCAAAATTTGGTGCAGAACCCCGAGTGATACTTTTCACACCTTTGGCATAGCTGCTTCTGATTGTTGTTGTTGTTGCGGTTATTATTATTGTTGGGATGATTGTTGTAGTTGATGTTGTTGTTGTTGTTGTTGTTGTTGTTGGGCCGTTTGTTGTAGTTGCGATTGATGTTGCGATTGTTGGGATAATTGTTGCGATTATTGTTGTAATTGCTGTTGTTGTTGTATTGGTGATTCTTATCACCGTTTTCCTCCCACTTTCTTTTGACTTGCTTCACATTGGCCTCTTCAGCAGTCTGTTCTTTAATTCTTTCTTCAATCTGGTTCACTAGTTCGTGAGCCATTCTACATGCCTGTTGTATGGAGGCGGGCTCGTGTGAACTTATATCTTCTTGGATTCTTTCCGGTAATCCTTTCACAAATGCGTCGATCTTCTCTTCCTCATCTTCGAATGCTCCCGGACACAATAGGCACAATTCTGTGAATCGTCTTTCGTACGTGGTAATATCAAATCCTTGGGTTCGTAACCCTCTAAGTTCTGTCTTGAGTTTATTGACCTCGGTTCTGGGACGGTACTTCTTGTTCATCAAGTGGTTGAATGCTGACCACAGTAGTGCGTACGCATCGTCTTGTCCCACTTGCTCTAGATAGGTATTCCACCATGTTAACGCAGAACCTGTGAAGGTATGCGTAGCATACTTCACTTTATCCTCTTCAGTACACTTACTTATGGCAAACACCGATTCGACCTTCTCGGTCCACCGTTTCAATCCGATCGATCCTTCGGTTCCATCAAATTCCAAGGGTTTGCAGGCAGTGAATTCTTTGTAGGTGCATCATACACGATTTCCTGTACTGCTAGATCCAAGGTTATTGTTGGTATGTAGCGCAGCCTGTACTGCGGCTATGTTTGAAGCTAGAAAAGTACGGAATTCCTCTTCATTCATATTCACGGTGTGTCGAGTAGTCGGTGCCATTTCCTTCAAAATAGTCAAATGGAACAAGTTAATCATACAGAATATTAAGAGTAGTTAATAGTATTTCGTAGCATAATATGAACTCATTTATAAAAGCTTTTTCTTCATATTAGCGTTTTATAAGTTTAAATTCGGGTAGTACCTACCCGTTAAGTTCATACTTAGTAGCTAATATACAATTCAACTACTACAATTCTATATGAAAAACTGATTATAATAATATTTCGCGTTCAAACTTTTACACAATATTTTACAAACTTACAATACCGCTTATTTTACATATAGCATGAAATATAGCACACAATAAATTTGATACAAGATGGTTGTGAAGATAATTCTAGCTAGTACACAAGTCGTTCAGCAAAGGCAATAAAGACACGTAATTCATACGTCCAGAAACAAGTCATGCATTCTGGTTTTACTAGGATTACTTCCCATCCTTGGTCTTGTGGAACATAACCGTTATGGCCGTTGATAAGACAGCGTGTTGTAACGTCGTCAAAGGGACGAGGGTTACGTAATGTCCAACAGTCCTGTAACAATCTAAAAACCTCATTTCTTACCCCAATTACCGACTCCGTCACTTGTGGGAACGTTTTGTTTAATAGTTGTAGCCCTATGTTCTTGTTCTCACTTTGGTGAGAAGCGAACATTACTAATCCGTAAGCATAACATGCTTCTTTATGTTGCATGTTAGCCGCTTTTTCTAAATCACGAAGTCCAATATTCGGATATATTGAGTCAAAATAATTTCTTAACCCATTGCGTAAAATAGCATTTGGGTTCCCCGCAATATATGCGTCAAAGTAAACACATCGTAACTTATGGATTTCCCAATGTGATATCCCCCATCTTTCGAACAAAAGCCTTTTATAAACCAAGGCATTCTTGGAACGTTCTTCGAATGTCTTACAAACTGATCTCGCCTTAAATAGTTGTGCTGAAGAATTCTGACCGACTCTAGACAAGATTTCATCAATCATGTCTCCGGGTAGGTCTCTTAAAATATTGGGTTGTCTATCCATTTTGTGTTTTTATACTGTAAAATAGACAAGAGTTAGATTCATAAAAAAAATACTTATTAATACAAGCAATTTTTACATATATCATAAAGCATAAGCACACTATATTACATATATTACACCACACGAATACAACTATCTTATTCCGACTCGCTTGTTTCTTCTTCTTCGGTTTTGGTTCGTTTTGCCAAGTTTCTAGAGATATATGATGTTCCCCTAATACGAGCCGTCGTTTTCCACATTGGTTTAGAAAAACCTGGTGGTTTAGAGGTTCCCGGGTCATTGTTACAACTTAAGGACTTCGGGGGTTGACGATACATATAAAGTTCATCGGGGTTGGAATTAGATTTCTCTATTTTTATGCCCTTTCCCTTATTATTTTCTTTTGCCTTTTTAAATTCAGTTGGGGTAATTTCTATAACATCATCGGAATTCTCGTCGGAATCCGATTCATCGGAGAATTGGTAATCCTCCCAAAATTTTGCTTCCTTGGCGAAAACACCATTGACCATAATTAACCTTGGTCGGTTGGTTGAGGATTTTTTTTTACTTAACCGTTTTATTATTTCCCCCACAGGTTCTATTTCTTCATCCGGTTCCGATTCTTCTTCCGGTTTCGACTCTTCTTCCGGTTCCTCTTCGAGAACTTGTGAATCAGTCCACGAATCATTCCAATTTACATTTGACTCTTCATTATTATTAGGTGAGTCAATGGGACTTGTTCTAGAGGTAGACATCTATCACATAATATCAAACGCGTTAAGAGATTAATATATCACATAATATTCACATGTTAAAAATATATAGTTTCCAACAAAATTTGTTAAGCAATCATTTTTCAAGTAAACACGGTCGAAGTCCAGACTCACTAATGCATCCTAACAAACTCGATAAGACACACTAATGCAAAATTCTGGTTCTCTAAGACCAACGCTCGGATACCAACTGAAATGTCCCGTTCTTATTGATTAAAAACGTTCCATATTAATTGATTTCGTTGGTTTTGACCTCTATATGAGACGTTTTTCAAAGACTGCATTCATTTTAAAACAAACCATAACCTTTATTTCATCAATAAAGATTTAAAAAGCTTTACGTAGATTATCAAATAATGATAATCTAAAATATCCTGTTTACACACGACCATTACATAATGGTTTACAATACAAATATGTTACAACAAAATAAGTTTCTTGAATGCAGTTTTTACACAATATCATACAAGCATGGACTCCAAATCTCGTCTTTATTTAAGTATGCGACAGCGGAAGCTCTTAATAATCACCTGAGAATAAACATGCTTAAAACGTCAACAAAAATGTTGGTGAGTTATAGGTTTAACCTATATATATCAAATCATAATAATAGACCACAAGATTTCATATTTCAATACACATCCCATACATAGAGATAAAAATCATTCATATGGTGAACACCTGGTAACCGACATTAACAAGATGCATATATAAGAATATCCCCATCATTCCGGGACACCCTTCGGATATGATATAAATTTTGAAGTACTAAAGCATCCGGTACTTTGGATGGGGTTTGTTAGGCCCAATAGATCTATCTTTAGGATTCGCGTCAATTAGGGTGTCTGTTCCCTAATTCTTAGATTACCAGACTTAATAAAAAGGGGCATATTCGATTTCGATAATTCAACCATAGAATGTAGTTTCACGTACTTGTGTCTATTTTGTAAATCATTTATAAAACCTGCATGTATTCTCATCCCAAAAATATTAGATTTTAAAAGTGGGACTATAACTCACTTTCACAGATTTTTACTTCGTCGGGAAGTAAGACTTGGCTACTGGTTGATTCACGAACCTATAACAATATATACATATATATCAAAGTATGTTCAAAATATATTTACAACACTTTTAGTATATTTTGATGTTTTAAGTTTATTAAGTCAGCTGTCCTCGTTAGTAACCTACATCTAGTTGTCCACAGTTAGATATACAGAAATAAATCGATAAATATTATCTTGAATCAATCCACGACCCAGTGTATACGTATCTCAGCATTGTTCACAACTCAAACTATATATATTTTGGAATCAACCTCAACCCTGTATAGCTAACTCCAACATTCACATATAGAGTGTCTATGGTTGTTCCGAAATATATATAGATGTGTCGACATGATAGGTCGAAACATTGTATACGTGTCTATGGTATCTCAAGATTACATAATATACAATACAAGTTGATTAAGTTATGGTTGGAATAGATTTGTTACCAATTTTCACGTAGCTAAAATGAGAAAAATTATCTAATCTTGTTTTACCCATAACTTCTTCATTTTAAATCCGTTTTGAGTGAATCAAATTGCTATGGTTTCATATTGAACTCTATTTTATGAATCTAAACAGAAAAAGTATAGGTTTATAGTCGGAAAAATAAGTTACAAGTCGTTTTTGTAAAGGTAGTCATTTCAGTCGAAAGAACGACGTCTAGATGACCATTTTAGAAAACATACTTCCACTTTGAGTTTAACCATAATGTTTGGATATAGTTTCATGTTCATAATAAAAATCATTTTCTCAGAATAACAACTTTTAAATCAAAGTTTATCATAGTTTTTAATTAACTAACCCAAAACAGCCCGCGGTGTTACTACGACGGCGTAAATCCAGTTTTACGGTGTTTTTCGTGTTTCCAGGTTTTAAATCATTAAGTTAGCATATCATATAGATATAGAACATGTGTTTAGTTGATTTTAAAAGTCAAGTTAGAAGGATTAACTTTTGTTTGCGAACAAGTTTAGAATTAACTAAACTATGTTCTAGTGATTACGAGTTTAAACCTTCGAATAAGATAGCTTTATATGTATGAATCGAATGATGTTATGAACATCATTACTACCTTAAGTTCCTTGGATAAACCTACTGGAAAATACAAAAATGGATCTAGCTTCAACGGATCCTTGGATGGCTCGAAGTTCTTGAAGCAGAATCATGACACGAAAACAAGTTCAAGTAAGATCATCAATTGAAATAAGATTGTTATAGTTATAGAAATTGAACCAAAGTTTGAATATGATTATTACCTTGTATTAGAATGATAACCTACTGTAAGAAACAAAGATTTCTTGAGGTTGGATGATCACCTTACAAGATTGGAAGTGAGCTAGCAAACTTGAAAGTATTCTTGATTTTTATGTAACTAGAACTTGTAGAGTATATGAAGAACACTTAGAACTTGAAGATAGAACTTGAGAGAGATCAATTAGATGAAGAAAATTGAAGAATGAAAGTGTTTGTAGGTGTTTTTGGTCGTTGGTGTATGGATTAGATATAAAGGATATGTAATTTTGTTTTCATGTAAATAAGTCATGAATGATTACTCATATTTTTGTAATTTTATGAGATATTTCATGCTAGTTGCCAAATGATGGTTCCCACATGTGTTAGGTGACTCACATGGGCTGCTAAGAGCTGATCATTGGAGTGTATATACCAATAGTACATACATCTAAAAGCTGTGTATTGTACGAGTACGAATACGGGTGCATACGAGTAGAATTGTTGATGAAACTGAACGAGGATGTAATTGTAAGCATTTTTGTTAAGTAGAAGTATTTTGATAAGTGTATTGAAGTCTTTAAAAAGTGTATAAATATATATTAAAACACTACATGTATATACATTTTAACTGAGTCGTTAAGTCGTCGTTACATGTAAGTGTTGTTTTGAAACCTTTAGGTTAACGATCTTGTTAAATGTTGTTAACCCAATGTTTATAATATCAAATGAGATTTTAAATTATTATATTATCATGATATTATTATGTATGAATATCTCTTAATATGATATATATACATTAAATGTCTTTACAACGATAATCGTTACATATATGTCTCGTTTAAAAATCATTAAGTTAGTAGTCTTGTTTTTACATATGTAGTTCATTGTTAATATACTTAATGATATGTTTACTTATCATAGTATCATGTTAACTATATATATATATATATCCATATATATGTCATCATATAGTTTTTACAAGTTTTAACGTTCGTGAATCACCGGTCAACTTGGGTGGTCAATTGTCTATATGAAACATATTTCAATTAATCAAGTCTTAACAAGTTTGATTGCTTAACATGTTGGAAACATTTAATCATGTAAATATCAATCTCAATTAATATATATAAACATGGAAAAGTTCGGGTCACTACATATTTGACCTAGGTTTGACTTGTTGATCATGTTTGCATGACCTACTGAGATGTTTGACTTTAGTTGACCACTTTGACCGAGTTGACTTTAGGGTTGACTTTGGTTGACTTGCTTGGATTAGTTGACTTTTACTTGTTCGTTGAGTCGGTCTGAGTACTAGGACTTTGCGTACACTATGGGTTAACATGGTTTGACGTATAAGTGTATACTTAAGATGGTTTACTTGATTAGGTTGCGTTGTTCAGTCGAGATTGTTCGACAACCGTACGTTTTGCTAAGACAATTACAAGTGCTTTTGCTAAGGTGAGTCTACAGTCCCTACTACATTTTTACAGAGATGATATGCATGCTTTTTCCAAATGTTTTACATATTAGGCACAAGTAACTTACCAAGAATATGCATATGAGTTCAGATCAAAAATCCCTTAGCTTGAATATATTAGTTACTTTATGTAAGCTCGACTTATAGGGACGGTACTGTTAGGTTTGACAAACCTCACCGCAACATAAACTGGTGCTTATTTTGTTGTTACTCGTACACTTGATCGGTGTATCGCCATGATAGGGTAAACTAAGACGTGTGGCTCGGCTCACGCAAAGATTAAAGCTTTATAATCAAGTGCTCATGATAATGTATACTTTTCCTATGATGTTTTCCAAGAAAATCTTGTGGCCTAACTTACGAAATGATTTACTAAATCTGTAGATTCACTCAACGTTTTTCGTTGACGTTTTGTATGTTTCATCTCAGGTACATATAGGTAGTGCTTCCGCTTAACAGAAGTTATTATGCTGTTTGCTGCTAGAACTGGACGGCGTCCAGCATATTTTATCATTTTCATTTCAAGAACAAATATTCGTATTTAAACTATTTTCTTTCGAGATGTTTTGGGTTCATTTACGTTAGTCATTTATGTCAAATATTTTCTAGTTACATTTTCTTTAATAAATGACTTGGCTATGTTAATTAATGCGAATACTTTTTGGAAACGTCTCATATAGAGGGCGTGACCGCTAAACTGTGGGACCGGAGTTAATATTCTGTTAGTGGATTCTGACGGGGTATTACACAAATCTATCAGACTCACAAGTTCAGTACAACAATATGTAACCGTACTAATTTAACATAACTACGCTAACCCAAACTTCTATCATGGCAACATACATATTAATTAAGCTAACATGTTGATATCAGAACGCATTATTAAACATAAATGGTAACAATACATGTTTAATACAAAAGTTAAGCGTTTCGGATAAAAACCTGAAAAGGCTGAAGAAATCTGCCCGAGATTGCAGGGACTCGCCGGGATATCCTTCGAAAATTAAAAGCTAAGCTAGCTACTACTAAAAACAAACTAAAAAGCTTGAAAATATAAAGTGAATTACAAATTGAGTGTGTGTAAAAATGGATGGAAGAGGCCCTTTAAATAGACTTGGATTCTGCCTGTAAACGGCTGGCAGGCTATTTGGCAGGCCGTTTGCTGAGGTGGCCCGTTTTTTATGCCCGTTTTCTCGACCCGTGTTGCAAGGCCAGGCAGGCCATTTGGTAAGCCATTTGCTGCCCTGGTCAGCTTGTTTCCTGGATCGTAACTTGATTTTTACCGTTTTCGCTCTACGCTGACATTGCCAACTACCTAGTTGCTGGAGTAGTACAAAAAGGAATGAGCACATCCCGAAGAAGGAAGTTCTTCAGGAACTTTAAGTACTACTACTGGGAAGATCCATACCTGTCCAGAATTTGCCATGATCAGATAATTAGGAGGTGCGTAGATGAGAAACAAGCAACATGAATTCTTCACCAGTGTCACCACGGACCAACTGGAGGTCATCATGGAGCAAACTTAACCGTTAGAAAAGTCTACGAATCAGGATTTTATTGGCCGTCTATATTCCGAGATGCGCAAGAACTTGTAAAGCGTTGCGACGCATGCCAAAGGCAAGGTATTACCTCTATGAAGAATGAGATGCCTCGGACTAATATCCAAGCTTGCGAGATCTTCGATATATGGGGATTAGACTTTATGGGGTCCCTAAGTCTATGGGAAAGAGTATGTCCTCGTAGCAGTAGATTACGTATCCAGATGAGTCGAAGCCCAATAATTTCAAACCAATGATGCCAAAGTCGTCACCAACTTCCTGAAAAGACTCTTCTGCCGATTCGGAGCTCCCCGTGCTATAATAAGTGATAGAGGCACACACTTCTGTAATACCCAATATATGAAGGTGATGTAACAATACAGAGTTACTCACAAAATGTCCACTGGCTATCATCTGCAGACTAACGGACAGGCAGAAGTCACTAACAGAGCACTCAAGAGAATTCTAGAACACACCGTCGGCCATCATGGGAATAAATGGGTCAAGAAACTAGGCGATGCTCTGTGGGCATTTCGGACTGCTTACAAGAATCCTCTAGGAACTACACCCTACCGCATGATCTATGGAAAAGCCTATCACCTTCCGCTGGAACTAGAGTATAAAGCTCTCTTGGCACTGAAAACCTGTAACCTTGATCCTTCAGTAACCACTAGGCATCGGAAGATGCAGATGAATGAACTCGCTGAATTAAGAGACAAAGCTTAAGAGATGTCATATATCTACAAGGAACGAACGAAGCTGACACACGATGCAAAACTGATACCTATAAAGTTCGCTCCTGGGGATAAAGTTCTACTCTTTAATTCTCGATTCAATAAATTCGCTAGAAAATTCACATCAAGATGGAGTGGGCCATATAAAGTATTACATGCTTTTTCGCATGGAGCCGTAGAATTAGAAGGACCTACTGGCAACTTCAAAGTCAACGGCCACCGATTGAAAGATTATCTAGAAGATCACGACAAGGAGGAGCATCTCTTCTCCTTTGATCCATTCTGAAGACATATTAGGAAAAGTCGAGCTCTAACGACTTGATAAACAAAGCGCTCTTAGGAGGCACCCCTTGCTTATCCTTTTTTATTTTCTTAATTTTTTATTTTCAAAATTATTTTCAGTCTACAAAAATATTTTACTGTGCACTAACCCTAAGCGTCATACTTACGCTTAGTACTTACAGTTTGATGAATGTATTCAGGCAAAATGCCAAGTTCAGGAGCTTCCTATTGCATTCTACTTCGCAGGAGAAGGACTCCCAGAGTTTACCTATCAAAGAGCAGCACAGATCAGCACATGCCTTCAAAGGGAACGTTAGGTCCAAGGCGTTTGATCCTTGATAGTGTTGAGAAGCACATCAGTACGGCACTGCCAGCTCTTCCTATACCACGCTCCAGGCGTCTAGCTTCGAGACCCGCTGAGCATCCAGAGCTACTAGAGACACATGAACCGCAGACTGTGATTCATTATGGAGCCACCTTGAATGACCCAGATGTTACGTGGGCATTACTTAGAGACCAGCAGAGACTTTATCAAGCTCTCAGAGTATACCTTCAGCGTGAAGGAATGCCCCAGAGTATTCGATGCCCTTCGTCATTCAGACTAGCACGCCGTATTTTGCCAACACGACAAGCTACTCCCAGGAGCTCCACTCCAGTCTCAGTTCATTCAGTTGCCTCAACCACCGTTCCAGCTCGTGCTACTCCCATCACACCGCCTGTATTAGCTGTTTCGCCCACTCAGTCATTGAGACGGTCCCTGTTCGTGAGCTACCTTAGGGCTGCCACTTAGTCACAGTACCTATCTCAGTAGAGCCACCCATAGCCCAGGTTTTTGAGATTACCGGGAGCATCCCCGATGAGGAGCCATTTTCGAGCCTATCACACCTGGAATTGCCATTAGACCTTTGTCTAGACACACTTTTGAGTCCCGAGTTGGATGCAGGACATCAGCTTGATTATTTGGCGAGACTCGAGGATAACGATGATCCTTTCGGACTTAATGGATACTTCGCAGACACCGCTCGACAAAATGGCCAGGAGAGTATTTTCCCCGTTCGAAGCAGTTTAGATGCCGAAAATGACATTTTACTATTTTTAAAGGTGAATTTTGCACTTTTAGATCTTACGATAAGTAATACCTTCACATGTGAATTGTTGTGCCTATTTAGATACCACTATGATCCTTGTTTTTATTTAATATTATATTTAGGTACATCGAGAATTATGTTGGGGCTACTATCTCACCACTAGCTACAAAACGTTGCTGTTTTATAACGTCTTGGTTTTATTGTTTGAGTATTTTTAGCCGCTTTTTTATTTCTCTAGATTTATAACCATATTTTTGTTTTTGTTTCTGAATTTCATATTGAATGCGAATATATGAGAGTGTAGTTTCTTTTTGATGATAATTAATGGCCGCAAAACACAAATTTGAAGTCACTACATTCCCCACAAAATCGGGCAAAATTTAGTGGGGAATTTCCCGAAAAATTTTAAATTGCAGATTAGACCCATTTTCGCAAGATAACTAGAAAACGGCGTTACGAGCAAAACTTAGCAGTCTAGATGCCGAAAATGACATTTTACTATTTTTAAAGGTGAATTTTGCACTTTTAGATCTTATGATAAGTAATACCTTCACATGTGAATTCTTGTGCCTATTTAAATACCACTACGATACTTGTTTTTATTTAATCTTGTATTTAGGTACATCGAGAGTCATGTTGGGAATACTATCTCACAACTAGCTACAAAACGTTACTGCTTTTATAATGTCTTGGATTTATTATTCGAGTATTTTTATCCGCTTTTTTATTTCTCTAGAT
The DNA here is from genome assembly GCF_046630445.1 of Rutidosis leptorrhynchoides. Taxonomy (NCBI): domain Eukaryota; kingdom Viridiplantae; phylum Streptophyta; class Magnoliopsida; order Asterales; family Asteraceae; genus Rutidosis; species Rutidosis leptorrhynchoides. The sequence continues at coordinate 529,755,433 of NC_092333.1, read as the reverse complement.
TCATAACCATATTTTTATTTTTGTTTCTAAATTTCATATTGAATGCGAATATATAAGAGTGTGGTATTGTTTTGATGATAATTAATAGCCGCAAAACACAAATTTGAAGTCACTACATACCCCACAAAATCAGGCAAAATTTTGTAAGGAATTTTCTGAAAAATTTTAAATTGCAGATTAGGCCCGTTTTCCCAAGATAACTATAAAACGGTGCTACGAGCAAGACTTCCTTAAAGCTTTCCCCCATTCGAAGCAGTTTAGATGCCAACAATGACATTTTACGATTTTTAAAGGTGAATTTTGTACTTTTAGATCTTGTGATAAGTAATACCTTCAAATGTGAATTCTTATGCCTCTTTAAATACCACTATGATACTTGTTTTTATTTAATATTGTATTTAGGTACATCGAGAATCGTGTTGGGGCTACTATCTCACCACTAGCTACAAAACGTTGCTGCTTTTATAAGATCTTGGTTTTATTGTTCGAGTATTTTTAGCCGATTTTTTTTCTCTAGATTCATAACCATATTTTTATTTTTGTTTCTAAATTTCATATTGAATGCGAATATATAAGAGTGTAGTTTCATTTTGATGATAATTAGTGGCCGCAAAACACAAATTTGAAGTCACTACATTCCCCACAAAATCGGGCAAAATTTTGTGGGGAATCTTCCAAAAAATTTTAAATTGCAGATTAGGCCCATTTTCGCAAGATAACTAAAAAACGGTGCTACGAGTAAGACTTCCTTAAGGCTTTCCCCCGTTCGAAGCAGTTTAGATGCCGAAAATGACATTTTGCTATTTTTAAAGGTGAATTTTGCACTTTTAGATCTTACGATACGTAATAACATCGCATGTGAATTGTTGTGGCTGTTTAAATACCACTATGATACTTATTTTTATTTAATATTGTATTTAGGCACATCGAGAATAATGTTGGCGCAACTATCTCACCACTAGCTATAAAACGTTACTGCTTTTAAAACATCCTGGTTCTATTGTTCGAGTATTTTTAGCCATTTTTTATTTCTCTAGATTCATAACTTTATTTTTATTTTTGTTTCTAAATTTCATATTAAATTCGAATATATGAGAGTTTAGTTTCGTTTTGATGATAATTAATGGCCGCAAAACACAAATTTAAAGTCACTACATTACCCACAAAATCGGGCAAAATTTTGTGGGGAATTTTCCGAAAAATTTTAAATTGCAGATTAGGCCCATTTTCGCAAGATAACTAGAAAAAGGCGCCATGAGCAAGACTTTCTTAAAGCTTTCCCCCGTTCGAAACAGTTTAGATGCCGAAAATGACATTTTACTATTTTAAAGGTGAATTTTGCACTTTTAGATCGTACGATAAATAATACCTTCACATATGAATTGTTGTGTGTGTTTCAATACCACTATGATACTCGTTTTAATTTAATATTGTATTTAGGTACATCGAGAATCATGTTGGGGCAACTATCTCACCACTAGCTACAAAACGTTGCTGCTTTTATAACGTCTTGGTTTTATTTTTTGAGTATTTTAAGCTGCTTTTTTATTTCTCTAGATTCATAACCTTATTTTTGTTTTTGTTTCATAATTTCATGTTGATTGAGAATATATGAGAGTGTAGTTTCGTTTTGATGATAATTAATGGCCGCAAAACACATATGTGAAGTCACTACATTCCCCACAAACTCGGGCAAAATTTTGTGGGGAATTTTCCGAAAAAATTTTAAATTGCAGATTAGGCCCATTTTCGCAAGATAACTAGCAAACAACGCTATGAGCAAGACTTCCTTAGGGCTTTCCCCCGTTAGAAGTAGTTTAGATGCCAAATATGACATTTTACTATTTTTAAAGGTGAATTTTGCACTTTTAGATCTTACGATAAGTAATAGTTTCACATGTGAATTGTTGTGTCTGTTTAAATACCACTATGATACTTGTTTTAATTTAATATTGTATTTAGGTACATCGAGAACCATGTTGGGGCAACTATCTCACCACTAGCTACAAACCTTTCCTGCTTTTATAACGTCTTGGTTCTATTGTTCGAGTTTTTTAGCCATTTTTTATTTCTCTAGATTCAACACCTTACTTTTATTTTTTTTTTCTAACTTTCATATTGAATGAGAATATATGAGAGTGTAGTTTCATTTTGATGATAATTAATGACCGCAAAACACATATTTGAAGTCACTAAATTACCCACAAAATCGGGCAAAATTTTGTGGGAAATTTTCCGAAGAATTTTAAATTGCAGATTAGGCCTATTTTCACAAGATAACTAGAAAAGGGCTCTACGAGCAAGGCTTCCTTAAGGCTTTCCCCCGTTCGAAGCAGTTTAGATGCCGAAAATGACATTTTACTATTTTCAAAGGTGAATTTTGCACTTTTATATCTTACGATAAGTAATAAAATCACATGTGAATTGTTGTGCCTGTTTAAATACTACTATGATACTTGTTTTAATTTAATATTGTATTTAGGTACATCGAGAATCGTGTTGGGGAAACTATCTCACCACTAGTTACAAAACGTTGCTGCTTTTAAAACGTCTTGGTTCTATTGTTCGAGTATTTTTAGCCGCTTTTTTATTTTTCTAGATTCATAACCTTAGATTTGTTTTTGTTTCTAAATTTCATATTGAATGCGAATATATAAGAGTGGAGTATCATTTTAATGATAATTAATGGCCGCAAAACACAAATTTGAAGTCACTATATACCCCACAAAATCGGGCAAAATTTATTGGGGAATTTTCTAAAAATTTTTAAATTGCAGATTAGGCCCATTTTCGCAAGATAACTAGAAACGGCGCTACGAGTAAGACTTTTTTAAGGCTTTCCCCTGTTCGAAACAGCTTAGATGCCGAAAATGACATTTTACTATTTTTAAAGATGAATTTTGCACTTTTAGATCTTACGATAAGTAATACCTTCACATATGAATTGTTGTGCATGTTTCAATACCACTATGATACTTGTTTTAATTTAATATTGCATTTAGGTACATCGAGAATCATGTTGGGGAAACTATCTCACCACTAGCTATAAAACGTTGCTGCTTTTATAACGTCTTGATTTTATTGTTCGAGTATTTTAAGCCGCTTTTTTATTTCCCTAGATTCATAACCTTAATTTTGTTTTTGTTTCTAAATATCATATTGAATGAGAATATATGAGAGTGTAGTTTCGTTTTGATGATAATTAATGGCCGCAAAACACAAATTTGAAGTCACTACATTCCCCACAAAATCGGGCAAAATTATGTGGGGAATTTTTTGAAAAATTTTAAATTACAGATTAGGCCCATTTTTGCAAGATAACTAGAAAACGGTGCTACGAGCAAGACTTCGTTAAGGCTTTCCCCCGATCGAAGCAGTTTAGATGTCAAAAATGACATTTTACTATTTTTGAATGTGAATTTTGCACTTTTAGATCTTACGATATGTAATACCTTCACATGTGAATTGTTGTGCCTGTTTAAATACCACTATCATACTTGTTTTTATTTAATATTGTATTTAGGAACATCGAGAATCATGTTGTGCTTTCATAACCTCTTGGTTTTATTGTTCGGGTATTTTTAGCCGCTTTTTTATTTCTCTAGACTCATAACCTTATTTTTGTTTTTGTTTCTAAATTTCATATTGAATGAAAATATATGAGAGTTTACTTTTGTTTTGATGATAATTAATGGCCGCAAAACATAAATTTGAAGTCACTACATTCTCCACACAAATCGGGCAAATATGTGTGGAGAATTTTTTGAAAAATTTTAAATTGCAGATTTAGCCCATTTTCGCAAGATAACTAGAAAACGGCGCTACGAGCAAAACTTCCTTAATGCTTTCCCTCGTTCGAAGCAGTCTAGATGCCGAAAATTACATTTTACTATTTTAAAGGTGAGATTTGCACTTGTGCCTGTTTAAATACCACTATGATATTTTTTTTTATTTAATACTGTATTTAGGTACATCGAGAATCATGTTGGGCTAACTATTTAACCACATGTTACAAATCGTTACTGCTTTCATAACGTCTTGGTTTTATTGTTCGGATATTTTTAGCCGCTTTTTTATTTCTCAAGACTTATAACCTTATTATTGTTTTTGTTTCAAAATTTCATATGGAATGAGAATATATGAGAGTGTAGTATTGTTTTGATGATAAATAATGGCCGCAAAACACATATTTGAAGTCACTATACTCCTCACAAAATCGGGCAAAATTTTGTGGGGAATTTTCCGAAAAATTTTCAATTGCAGATTATTCCCATTTTCGCAAGATAATTAGAAAACGGCGCTACGAGCAAGACTTCCTTAAGGCTTAACCCGTTTGAAGCAGTTTAGATGCTTAAAATGACATTTTACTATTTTTAAAGGTGAATTTTGCACTTTTAGATCTTACAATAAGTAATACTTTCACATGTGAATTGTTGTGCCTGTTTAAATACCACTATAATACTTGTTTTAATTTAATATTGTATTTAGGTACATCGAGAATCATTTTGGGGCTACGATCTCACCACTATCCGTAAAACGTTGTTGCATTTATAACGTCATGGTTTCATTGTTCGAGTATATTTTTAGCCACTTTTTTATTTCTCTAGATTCATAACCATATTTTTGACTTTATTTCTAAATTACATATTGAATAATATATAAGAGTGTAGTTTCATTTTGATGATAATTAATGGCCGCAAAACACAAAGTTGAAGTCACTACATTCCCCACAAAATCGGGCTACTATCTCACCACTAGCTACAAAACGTTGCTGCTTTTATAACGTCTTGGTTTTATTGTTCGAGTATTTTTACCTGCTTTTTTATTTCTCTAGATTTATAACCATATTTTTGTTTTTGTTTTTAAATTTCATATTGAATGCGAATATATGAGAGTGTAATTTCATTTTGATGATACTTAATGCCCACAAAACACAAATTTGAAGTCAATACATTCCCCACAAAATCGGGCTAAATTTTGTGGAGAATTTTCCGAAAAATTTTAAATTGCGGATAAGGCCCATTTTCCCAAGATAACTAGAAAACGGCGCTACGAGCTATATTTCCTTAAGGCTTTCCCCCGTTCGAAGCAGTTTAGATGCTTAAAATGACATTTTATATTTTTAAAGGTGAATTTTGCACTTTTAGATTTTACGATAAGTAATACCGTCACATGTGAATTCTTGTTCCTGTTTAAATACTACTATGATACTTGTTTTTATTTAATATTATATTTAGGTGCATCGAGAATCATGTTGGGGCTATTATCTCACCACTAGCTACAAAACGTCAATGCTTTTATAACGTCTTGGTTTAATTGTTCGAGTATTTTTAGCCGCTTTTTTATTTCTCAACATTCATAACCATATTTTTGTTTTTGTTTCTAAATTTCATATTGAATGCGAATATATAAGAGTGTAGTTTCTTATTTATAATAATTAATGACCGCAAAACACATATTTGAAGTTACTACATTCCCGACAAAATCGGGCAAAGTTTTGTAGGGAATTTTACGAAAAATTTTAAACTGCAGATTAGGTCCATTTTCACAAGAAAACTAGAAAACGGCGCTACGAGCAAGACTTCTTTAAGGTTTCCCCCGTTCGAAGTAGTTTAGATGCCGAAAATGACATTTTACTATTTTTAAAGGCGAATTTTGCACTTTTAGATTTACGATAAATAATACCTTCACATGTGAATTATTTTTCTGTTTAAATACCACTATGATACTTGTTTTTATTTAATATTGTATATAGGTACATCGAGAATCATGTTGGGGCCACTATCTCACCACTACCTACAAAACACAGCTGCTTTTATAACGTCTTGGTTTTATTGTTCGAGTATTTTTAGCCGCTTTTTTATTTCTCTAGATTCATAACCATACTTTTGTTTTTGTTTCTAAATTTCATATTGAATGCAATTATATGAGAGTATAGTTTCGTTTTGATGATAATTAATGGCTGCAAAATACAAATTTGAAGCCACTACATTCCCCACAAAATCGGGCAAAATTTTGTGGGAATTTTCCGAAAAATTTTAAATTGCAAATTAGGCCCATTTTAGCAAGATAACTAGAAAAAGGTGCTACGAGCGAGACTTCCTTTTGGCTTTCCCTCGTTCGAAGCAGTTTAGATGCCGAAAATGACATTTTACTATTTTTAAAGGTGAATTGTGCACTTTTAGATCTTATGATAAGTAATACCTTCACATGTGAATTGTTGTGTCTGTTTAAATACCACTATGATACTTGTTTTTATTTAATATTGTATTTAGGTACATCGAGAATCATATTGGGGTTACTATCTCACAACTAGCTACAAAACGCAGCTGCTTTTATAACGTCTTGGTTTTATTGTTCGAGTATTTTTAGCCGATTTTTTATTTCTCTAGATTCATGACCATATTTTTGTTTTTGTTTCCAAATTTCATGTTGAATGCGGATATATAAGATTGTAGTTTCATTTTGATGATAATTAATGGCCGCAAAACACAAAATTGAAGTCACTACGTTCCCTAAAAAATCGGGCAAAATTTTGTAAGGAATTTTTCGAAAAATTTTAAATTGCAGATTATGCCCATTTTCGTAAGATAACTAGAAAACGGCGCTACGAGCAAGACTTTCTTAAGACTTTCCCTCGTTCGAAGCAGTTTAGATGCCGAAAATGACATTTTACTATTTTTAAGGGTAAGATTTGCACTTTTAGATCTTATGATAAGTAATATCTTCACATGTGAATTCTTGTGTCTGTTTAAATACCATTTTGATACTTATTTTTATTTAATATTGTATTTAGGTACATCGAGAATCATGTTGGGGTAACTAATTCACCACAAGCTACAAAGCGTTACTGCTTTCATAACATCTTGGTTTTATTGTTCGGATATTTTTAGCCATTTTTTATTTCTCTAGACTCATAACCTTATTATTGTTTTTGTTTCAAAATTTCATATTGAATGAGAATATATGAGAGTGTAGTTTCATTTTGATGATAATTAATGGCCTTAAAACACGTATTTGAAGTCACTACATTCCCCACAAAATCGGAAAAAAATTTGGTGGAAAATTTTTCGAAAAATTTTAAATTGCAAATTAGGCCTATTTTCGCAAGATAACTAGAAAGAGGCGCTACAAGTAAGACTTCCTTAAGGCTTTCCCCCGTTCGAAGCAGTTTATATGCCAAAAATGACATTCTACTATTTTTAAAGGTGAATTTTGCTCTTTTAGATCTTACGATAAGTTATAACTTCACATGTGAATTGTTGTGCCTGTTTAAATTCCACTATGATACTTGTTTTTATTTAATATTATATTTAGGTACATCAAGAATCATGTTGGGGCTACTATCTCACCACTAGCTACAAAACGCAACTGCTTTTATAACGTCTTGATTTTATTGTTCGAGTATTTTTAGCCCATTTTTTATTTCTCTAGATTCATAACCATATTTTTGTTTTTATTTTTAAATTTCTGATTGAATGCAAATATATGAGAGTGTAGTTTTTGTTTTGAGGATAATTATTGGACGCAAAACACAAATTTGAAGTCACTACATTCCCCACAAAATCGGGCAAAATTTTGTGGGGAATTTTTCGAAAAATTTTAATTTGCAGATTAGGCCCATTTTCGCAAGATAACTAGAAAAATGCGCTACGAGCAAGACTTCCTTAAGGCTTTCCCCCGTTCGAAGCAGTTTAGATGCCGAAAATGACATTTTACTATTTTAAAGGTGATTTTTGTACTTTTAGATCTTACGATAAGTAATACCTTCACATGTGAGTTGTTATGCCTGTTTAAATACCACTATAATACTTGTTTTTATTTAATAGTATATTTAGGAACATCGAGAATCATGTTGGGGCTACTATCTCACCACTAGCTACAAAACCTTACTGCTTTTATAACGTCTTGGTTTTATTGTTCGAGTATTTTTAGCCGCTTTTTTATTTCTCTAGATTTATAACCATTTTTTTGTTTTTGTTTCTAAATTTCATATTGAATGCGAATATATGAGAGTGTAGTTTCGTTTTGATGATACTTAATTCCCGCAAAACACAAATTTGAAGTCACTACATTCCCCACAAAGTCTGGCAAAATTTTGTGGGGAATTTTTCGAAAAATTTTAAATTGCAGAAGATGACTAGAAAACGGCACTACGAGCAATACTTTCATAAGGGTTTCCCCTGTTCGAAGCAGTTTAGATGCCGAAAATGACATTTTACTATTTTTAAAGCTGAATTTTGCACTTTTAGATCTTATGATAAGTAATACCTTCACATGTGAATTCTTGTGCCTGTTTAAATACCACTATGATACTTGTTTTTATTTAATATTGTATTTTGGTACATCGAGAATCATGTTGGGGCTACTATCTCACCACTAGCTACAAAACGCAGCAGCTTTTATAACGTCTTGGTTTTATTGTTCTAGTATTTTTAGCCGCTTTTTTATTTCTCTAGATTCATAACCATATTTTTGTTTTTGTTTCTAAATTTCCTATTGAATGCGAATATGTAGTTTCGTTTTAATGATAATTAATCGCTGCAAAACTCAAATTTGAAGTCACTTCATTCCTCACAAAATCGGGCAAAATTTTGTAAGGAATTTTTCGAAAAATTTTAAATTGCAGATTAGGCCCATTTTCGAAAGATAACTAGAAAACGGCGCTACGAGCAAGACTTCCTTAAGGCTTTCCCGTGTTCGAAGCAGTTTAGATGCCGAAAATGACATTTTACTATTTTTAAAGGTGAATTTTGCACTTTTAGATATTACGATAAGTAATACCTTCACATGTGAATTCTAGTGCCTGTTTAAATACCACTATGATACTTGTTTTAATTTAATATTGTATTTAGGTACATCGAGAATCATGTTGGGGCAACTATCTCACCACTAGTTACAAAACGTTGCTACTTTTATAACGTCTTTATTTTATTGTTCGAGTATTTTTAGCCGCTTTTTTATTTCTCTAGATTCATAACCTTATTTTTGTTTTTGTTTCTAAATTTCATATTGAATGAAAATATATGAGAGTGTAGTTTCATTTTGATGATAATTAATAGCCGCAAGACACATATATGAAGTTACTACATTCCCCACAAAATCGGGCAAAATTTTGTGGGGAATTTTCTAAAAGATTTTCAATTGCAGATTAGGCTCATTTTCGCAAGATAACTAGAAAACGGCGCTACGAGCAACACTTTCTTAAGGTTTTCCCCCGTTCGAAGCAGTTAAATGCCGAAAATGACATTTTACTAATTTTACAGGTGAATTTTGCACTTTTAGATCTTACGATAAGTAATAACTTCACATGTGAATTGTACCTGTTTAAATACCAATATGATACATGTTTCATTTAATATTGTATTTAGGTACATCAAGAATCATGTTGGGGCTACTATCTCAGCACTAGCTATTATTTGAGTATTTTTAGCCGCTTTTTATTTAACTAGATTCATAACCTTATTTTTATTTTTGTTTCTAAATTTCATATTGAATGAAAATATATGAGAGTTTACTTTCGTTTTGATGATAATTAATGGCCGCAAAACATAAATTTGAAGTCACTACATTCTCCACACAAATCGGGCAAAATTTTGTAAGGAATTTTTCGAAAAATTTTAAATTGCAGATTAGGCTCATTTTCGCAAGATAACTAGAAAACGACGCTACAAGCAAGACTTCCTTAAGACTTTTCCCTGTTCGAAGCAGTTTAGATGACGAAAATGACATTGTACTATTTTTAAAGGTGAATTTAGCACTTTTAGATCTTACGATAAGTAATACCTTCACATGTGAATTGTTGTGCCCCCGTTTAAATACCACTATGATACTTGTTTTAATTTAATATTGTATTTAGGAACATCGAGAATCAAGTTGGGGCAACTATCTCACCACTAGCTATAAAACGTTGCGGCTTTTATAACGTCTTGGTTTTATTGTTCGAGTATTTTTAGCCGCTTTTTTATTTGTCTAGATTTATAACCATATTTTTGTTTTTGTTTCAAAATTTCATATTGAATGCGAATATATGAGAGTGTAGTTTCGTTTTGATGATACTTAATGGCTGCAAAACACAAATTTGAAGTCACAACATTCCCCACAATATCGGGCAAAATTTTGTGGAAAATTTTTCGAAAAATTTTATATTGCATATTAGGCCCGTTTTTGCAAGAAAATTAAAAAACGGCGCAACAAGCAATACTTCCTTAAGGCTTTCCCCCGTTCAAAGAAGTTTAGATGGCAAAAATGACATTTTATTATTTTTAAAGGTGAATTTTGCACTTTTATATCTTACGATAAATAATACCTTCATATGTGAATTGTTGTGCCTGTTTAAATACCAATATGATACTTGTTTTTATTTAATATTATATTTAGGTACATCGAGAATCATGTTGGGGCTACTATCTCACCACTAGCTACAAAACGCAGTTGCTTTTATAAGGTCTTGGTTTTATTGTTCGAGTATATTTAGCCGCTTTTTTATTTCTCTATATTCATAACCATAATTTTGTTTTTGTTTCTAAATTTCATATTGAATGCTAATATATGAGAGTGTAGTTTCATTTTAATGATAATTAATGGCCGCAAAACACAAATTTAAAGTCACTACATTCCCCACAAAATCGTTCAAAATTTTGTGGGGAATTTTCCAAACAATTTTAAATTGCAAATTAGGCCCATTTTCTTAAGATAACTAGAAAAAGGTGCTACGAGCAAGACTTCCTTATGGCTTTCCTCTGTTCGAAGCAGTTTAGATGCCGAAAATGACATTTTACTATTTTTAAAGGTGAATTTTGTACTTATAGATCTTATGATAAGTAATACCTTCACATGTGAATTCTTGTGCATGTTTAAATACCACTATGATACTTGTTTTAATTAATATTGTATTTAGGTACATCGAGAATCATGTTGGGGCAACTATCTCACCACTAGCTACAAAGCGTTGCTGCTTTTATAACGACTTGGTTTTATTGATCGAGTATTTTTAGCCTTTTTTTATTTCTCTAGATTTATAACCATATTATTGTTTTTGTTTCTAAATTTCATATTGAATGCGAATAAATGAGAGTGTAATTTCGTTTTGATGATACTTAATGGCCGCAAAACACAAATTTGAAGTCACAACATTCCCCACAATATCGAGCAAAATTTTGTAAAAATTTTCCAAAAAATTTTAAATTGCGGATTAGGCCCATTTTTGCAAGATAACTAGAAAACGGCGCTACAAGCAATACTTCATTAAGGCTTTCCCCCGTTCGAAGTAGTTTAGATACCATATATGACATTTTACAAATTTTAAAGGTGAATTTTGCACTTTTAAATCTTATGATAACTAATATCTTCACATGTGAATTCTTGTGCCTGTTTAAATACCACTATGATACTTGTTTTTATTTAATATTGTATTTAGGTACATTGAGAATCATGTTGGGGCAACTATCTCACCACTAGCTACAAAACGTTGCTGCTTTCATAACGTCTTGGTTTTATTGTTCGGGTATTTTTAGCCGCTTTTTTATTTCTATAGACTCATAATCTTATTTTTGTTTTTGTTTCAAAATTTCATATTGAATGAGAATATATAAGAGTGTAGTTTCGTTTTGATGATAATTAATGGCCTTAAAACACGTATTTCAAGCACTATATTCCCCACAAAATCGGGCAAAATTTTGTGGGGAATTTTCTGAAAAATTTTAAATTGCAGATTAGGTCAATTTTCGCAAGATAACTAGAAAAAGGAGCTACGAGCAAGACTTCCTTAAGGCTTTCCCCCGTTCAAAGCAGTTTAGATGCCAAAAATGATATTCTACTATTTTTAAAGGTGAATTTTGCTCTTTTAAATCTTACGATAAGTAATACATTCACGTGTGAATTGTTGTGCCTGTTTAAATACCACTATGATACTTGTTTTTATTTAATATTGTATATAGGTACATCGAGAATCATGTTGGGGCTACTATCTCACCACTAGCTACAAAACGCAACTGCTTTTATAACGTTTTGGTTTGATTGTTCGAGTATTTTTAGCCGCTTTTTTATTTCTCTAGATTCATAACCATAATTTTGTTTTTGTTTCTAAATTTCATATTGAATGTGAATATATGAGAGTATAGTTTTCGTTTGATGATATTTAATGGCTGCTAAATACAAATTTGAAGTCACTACATTCCCCACAAAATCTGAAAAAATTTTGTTGAGAATTTTCCGAAAAATTTTAAATTGCAGATTAGGCCCATTTTCGCAAGATAACTAGAAAAAGGTGCTACGAGCAAGACTTTCTTATGGCTTTCCTCCGTTCGAAGCAGTTTAGATGCCGAAAATGACATTTTACTATTTTTAAAGGTAAATTTTGCACTTTTAGATCTTATGATAAGTAATACCTTCACATGTGAATTCTTGTGCCTGTTTAAATACCACTATGATACTTGTTTTTATTTAACATTGTATTTAGATACATCGAGAATCATGTAGGGGCTACTATCTCACCACTATCTACAAAATGAAACATCCCAACCCGTATTAAAACCGGCCCAATAAAATTTTTCCTTTTAATACGCTTTAAATAATACTTTAGTTAATTGTCCAAACGGACATACACGACCCGACTAGTTTAATTTCCAACCAAAACCGAGCATGGTGATTTGGGACTACGCTACCCAAATCCTAATCGAGTACAAAAGCAAGATCTTCTAAAGCAACCTAGCCAAGATCTCTAATCCCCAAGCTCACCTGAGCCGCCAAGCATGCGAACCTATAAAAATATCAACAACGAGAGGGTAAGCTAACGCTTAGTGAGTGGAAATATACTACATACATATATATGCATAAAATGGACACGCCACAAAATATCAAATACCGCATACCGGAGCATCCAAGCATAAAGGCAAGCTAATACTAAGCATACCGTACGATCGCTAAGCAACGAGCTAAAGATACATCAACAAAATATAATTTCACCACCGATGATATGAACAACGCTAATTAGCTACACCCGAAGGTTTAGCTACACCACAACAATACATTAATATATATATATATATATATATATATATATATATATATATATATATATATATATACAACAATACGACAAACACCGATGTTCACAACATTCATAGTACTCAAGATCTCATGGCTAGCCCAACGAATGGTATCGTCAACATCGAACTTAAATCCCATTCGCCTATATTAATGTGGTATCGTCAACACCGAACTTTAAACCCACATATAAGGTATCGTCAACAACGAGCTTTAAACCCGCATCAACGTCACTACAATAATCGTATGGCATCGTCAACATCGAACTTTAATTCCATACGTATGAGGTATCGTCAACAACGAACTTTAAACCCTCATCAACATCACAAATATACTCAAGGGTATGGTATCGTCAACATCGAACTTCAACCCATACCCCACAAATAAATAACTCATATACATACGTATATAATTATTCCACTCACAAGCCCATGTGATAATGTACACACCAAGTGTGCACCTCACCAAAGGTGATCAACCAAAACGCACATCCGTGCCAATTGGACATGTACACAAGTCCATCAATTCCACCGATATGTGAAGTGAGCTCTATAACCGAGAACCACTTCACCCGACCCGCACCCATCCTACACATACATATGCATATAGGATATTAACACTCACCTTGTCGCCTTGAAGAATGCTTCCAAGTAATCCACAACTCGTCAATGGAAAGTACCTATTCCATTATCACAATACAAGCAACACAATTAGGGTGGACTTACAAATCAACCCAAATTGACAACTAGTGCAATTTCGACCCAAATGCACTTCCAAACACCGAACGCGCCCAAACTAACCAATAATCACTAACACGAGTGAAAATGGTCCTAATATGCCAATTAAACCCGAACACAAGTGTTAAAACTTATCGTTCTCAAAATCGCCCATAACCCTAATTTTGACCCACTAAGTCAAAATCTCACCATTTACAAGTTTTAACACCAAAACATATTGTTTCATACCTCAACTTAATCCATTTTAAGTTTATAAACCTCAACGAATCGACATTCGGGTCATAACCATCAACAAACCCTAATTTTGACTCTAGTCAAAATTAGTCAACCGCAAGAACCCTAGAAGTCTCCAAAACATCAATAATCACTAATACTAGTGATTATACACCATTCTCAAGTCTTAAACATGGTTAAATCATTAACCAACCCAAAACCCGCCCTTAACACATATAAACCCGATTCTTTGTGTTAATCTTCAATTAACAACTAAATGGGTTCCATCTATGAATCATACAATCAAAAGCCCCAAATTTGAATGATGAACACAAAAACGAAATTCAGAGTTAGAGCTTACCACTAGTATCACCGTGTAGCTAAGAACGAGGAGAACAAACTTGTCAACTACGCCAAAGATCAAATCCCGCTTCTTCCTTTTCAAAAATCCCTTTGAATTCAATTGGGTGTTTGAGTTTTGAGAGAAAAATGAAAAGAAAAGGAAAAGGAAATTAGGAAAATGAAATGAGTGGATGAGGTTAAAACCTCAAATCTGGCTCAAACGCGAAATGACCAAATTGCCCTTGAACCTTATTTAAAATTACAAGAATCTGGTACCAGTTTGCTCGTATCGCCGCGCCGCGACCTTAAGTGTCGCGCCGTGACATTTGCCTAGGTCTGGGATCATTTTTAATCGGACTTCTGATCTGGATTCCAGTTAATTGCCGCGCCGCGGCCTCCTTCGTCGCGCCGAGATGTTCAACGTGGTCCGACACCTTTCCTTGCATACAAGACCTCAATACCCAAACATGTCCCGAACCCTTCATACGCCTATCGTACATACACAATACACCTATAAATCATATACGGGGAAAACGGGGTGTTACAACTCTCCCCCACTTAGACTCGATCACGTCCTCGTGATCCTCGTCACTTAACCAAACGGGCCACACTTCACGGTCCTCAAACGTAAGTCCCAACTGACTTTCCTAAGCAATTCTTCCCAATGAATTACCTTTACCAACTAAATCGTCACCCGCGATTTATCAATTCCACAATCCGAGCACTAAAACTTGCTCAATCCCTCACATCAGGAAACTCAACCAATCTCTTACTAAGATATCGATCCCTTAGCGTACCCTTACCGAGTACAACGCTAAAAGCAACCAGTCTAAACCTAAGGTCAACAACCCAAAACGATGAAGACCGAACCAAACGAATCCTTACGGATAACACCAATCACTAAACATCCCTTGTAATGCGCAATACGACCAAAACGACCATGACAACGCTAACCCAAGGTATACAAAATCGACTATCGTCACACCCGTAGCAACAGGTGAGCGAAACACGGCTATCGCATCACTAATCATACAACATGGTCCTCACGACCCCACCATTGGCGTATAAAACACCCAATAGATCACACATCAACAACAATACGCAATGTCGACATTCGACTCGATGTTGGTCGACGAAGAGCGGTAGGTCAAATACGTTAACCACTCACCAACCATCGCAACGCGCACGTGTCCAACGAGGCCGACGAAAAGTGCCACCGAGACGTTAACACTTACCTCAATCACTCATGTGGCCGACGAAGAGCGATAGGTCAAACGTTAATCACTCGCCACATAACCAACTACCTATATGTGACCGACGAAGAGCGATAAGTCAAATATTAATCACTCGTCACATGCCTCACACCTGGCCAAACCAAAGCGATTCCTAACGGAAAACGCATTCCACATACCAATAAGTAGCCAACGAAAAGCGAATCCTAACGGATAACACTTACTACTTATCACATTTCAATCGTGGTAAACGAAAAGTGAATCCTCGCCATTGGATAGCACTTGCCACAATACAACAAGCAAACTAAGTTTATACGCATACATAGAATCATTCCACTCAACTTGGAATCTCCTGCACACGAACCATACGTAGGCATAAAACATTGCTAACAAGATCGAGCAAGAACCACCTATCACGCCCATAGGCACAAAACAATATTTCTCTTAGAAGAGAACCCGACACACACATCCCTTAACCGAGGGATTTCACCTTGCTCGTCAAATACGCCGATTATCTCCCAACGAGATTCACCACATTACCACCCGGTGATATTTCAAATCCAAATTCATAAGTACAATTTAACCAAAATTGTACTCTACCACAAATCGACCAAAACTAGGTCCCAACACAAGTTTCGGATCTACCATAAGCATTATCCGAATTTTCACCCTAAGGCCTCCTCGTGTGGGAGTGTAACTCCCCCACTTGGAACTACGTTCCATATCCACAACTCGTACTACCGTACAGTGCTACTAAAGGTAGACTTTACCAACAATTAGTTTCACACTGCCCATTACCATATCTTGCTCCAACCTTGAGCATACGAAGGATTTCAAACCATCCTCAAATACTTCGAACGAAAAGTGCACCACGATTTCACAAACCATAACTTCGCAATCATCCAATTGCTTTAGTTTGTCAAATTCCACCTAGTCACTCATGTACCTAAGGATTTCGCTTCGGTACCCTAAGTGCAATGTAACCGCAACACAATCGGAGTCGAACACCACGCTGGTAGGTATAAAAGAGGCACCTAATGTCGCATCACGTAGACTCCATTACCAATATACATCGAGATTTTAAACACTAGATCTCTCGGGTTTCATCCCACCCGTTGAACCTCATGGTTCATCAACTTTAACATAAAAGCGAACACGCACTTAACAACCGAACACCAAAAACCCTTTTCCATGGCTTGGTAGAAACATTTCCCAAATACTAAGGAATGCTTGGTTGCACCAAGTCTTACACCCTTCGCCCGACAATCAAACATCACCATAGGGTACTTCCATTAGGAACGTCACCCATAACAACAATATCATGCACAACACAATGCATTTAACCAACTCAAACTCAATGGCACATAATAAATAATCAAAGGACATATTTATTAAAATGAAACGTACCTTAACGTCTCCTTGCCGCACCCGTCCCTGCTAACTTGGGACATTCCGACTTACGATGTCCTTCTTTTGGTAAATGAAGCACACCATGCCATCACCCTTTGGTACCGAACATTCCCAAGACTTGTGACCCCTCACGCCACAATTGTAACACCTAGACGCACTAGAATCCGATATACCCATCCGTGTTCCATCCGTGCTCACGCTCGGACCCTTAGTCCTCTTACTTGGAGCACCATAAGAAACAACCCTTCTCTCACTTGAAGGTTCACCAACCTTCGATCGCGAATACGACTCGAAACCTCTAGCCGCGGCGAATAACTCCGCAAACGATTTCGCCTGAACTCTGCTAATCTTACTCTTCAAGTCATCATTCAAGGTTCGATAGAAATCTTGCATCAACAAATGATCA
This sequence comes from Rutidosis leptorrhynchoides, assembly GCF_046630445.1. Lineage (NCBI taxonomy): Eukaryota > Viridiplantae > Streptophyta > Magnoliopsida > Asterales > Asteraceae > Rutidosis > Rutidosis leptorrhynchoides. The sequence goes on along the minus strand of NC_092333.1, from coordinate 529,738,046 downwards.
TTCCACAAATACTCCGGGCAAAAACGAGCCTTTGCCATAAAGGTCGTCTTGAGAGTATTCAAGTCCATAGAACCTTGTTGCAAATTTCGCAACTCATTATGCAATTCCACAAATTGGCTGAAGTTCGGAACTCCTCAAAGAATTCCTTCTTAAACTCATCCCACGATAAAGCCATAAACGTTTCGCCACCGGCAAGATCAATCTTATCATCCAACCAATCCTTCGCCCTCCCCCGCAATAAACTAGTAGCGAGTCTCGTCCTCTTCTCGGGAGGGCATTTAATAGTACGAAAACACCCTTCGACATCCGAGATCCAAGTTGTGCTTACCAAAGGATCCGGTTTCCCGTCATACATCGGGGGTTTAGTCCTCATGAAGCTCTTAAGACAACGCTCCATTTCACCATTACTTTGAAGTTCGGAGTACTTCTTATCCATTTCTTCTCGAAACGCACTCATTTGCTCCGCAACTCTAGCGTTAAACTCCACGTCATTCGTCTCGATCCCGTTTCCCATCGCCATTCTAAGGAATGCAAAGCGATTAGATCACGAACGTATAAAACCACCACACAACACCGCCCCATCTTGCTAAACACTCATCGTACATTACTTGTTAGGCATGATTTGCACCCGTAATATGGTTTGCAAGTCCTTATTACGCACACACGCCGTATCGACTTATTAGCACAATGACCGTCTCGCTCGATGTTATAAACAAACACAAACAAAATTCTAAGCGATATAAACACACGCGAGAATTATCATCACAACACAATAATATATTAATAATATCCGCATTACTAATATAAACGTTAGTCTACCTACAAACAAGGCACTAATTATAATCCATTCCGACCCGTAATCCTACAAGTTCTGCAACAAATTAAGCACACACAAAAGTCTAAGTCTAGGCACCTATCTCAAGTCACCTAAATCCCTTAGACCATGCTCTGATACCACTTGAAACATCCCAACCCGTATTAAAACCGGCCCAATAAAATTTTTCCTTTTAATACGCTTTAAATAATACTTTAGTTAATTTTCCAAACGGACATACACGACCCGACTAGTTTAGTTTCCAACCAAAACCGAGCATGGTGATTTGGGACTACGCTACCCAAATCCTAATCGAGTACAAAAGCAAGATCTTCTAAAGCAACCCAGCCAAGATCTCTAATCCCCAAGCTCACCCGAGCCGCCAAGCATGCGAACCTATAAAAATATCAACAACGAGACGGTAAGCTAACGCTTAGTGAGTGGAAATATACTACATACATATATATGCATAAAATGGACACGCCACAAAATATCAAATACCGCATACCGGAGCATCCAAGCGTAAAGGCAAGCTAATACTAAGCATACCGTACGATCGCTAAGCAACGAGCTAAAGATACATCAAAAAAATATAAGTTCACCAACGACGATATGAACAACGCCAATAAGCTACACCCGAAGGTTTAGCTACACCACAACAATACATTAATATATATATATATATACAACAATACGACAAACATCGATGTTCACAACATCCATAGTACTCAAGATCTCATGGCTAGCCCAACGAATGGTATAGTCAACATCGAACTTAAATCCCATTCGCCTATATTAATGTGGTATCGTCAACACCGAACTTTAAACCCACATATGAGGTATTGTCAACAACGAACTTTAAACCCTCATCAACGTCACTACAATAATCGTATGGCATCGTCAACATCGAACTTTAATTCCATAAGTATGAGGTATCGTCAACAACGAACTTTAAACCCTCATCAACATCACAAATATACTCTAGGGTATGGTATCATCAACATCGAACTTCAACCCATACCCCACAAATAAATAACTCATATACATACGTATATAATTATTCCACTTACAAGCCCATGTGATAATGTACACACGAAGTGTGCACCTCGCCAAAGGTGGTCAACCAAAATGCACATCCATGCCAATTAGACATGTACACAAGTCCATCAATTCCACATATATGTGAAGTGAACTCTATAACCGAGAACCACTTCACCCGACCCGCACCCATCCTACACATACATATTCATATAGGATATTAACACTCACCTTGTCGCCTTGAAGAATGCTTCCAAGTAATCCGCAACTCGTCAATGGAAAGTACCTATTCCATTATCACAATACAAGCAACACAATTAGGGTGGACTTACAAATCAACCCATATTGACAACTAGTGCAATTTCGACCCAAATGCACTTCCAAACACCGAACGCGCCCAAACTAACCAATAATCACTAACACGAGTGAAAATGGTCCTAATATGCCAATTAAACCCGAACACAAGTGTTAAACACTTATCGTTCTCAAAATCGCCCATAACCCTAATTTTGACCCACTAAGTCAAAATCTCACCATTTACAAGTTTTAACACCAAAACATATTTAACTCGATGTCATACCTAAACTTAATCCATTTTAAGTTTATAAACCTCAACGAATCGACATTCGGGTCAAAACCATCAACAAACTCTAATTTTGACTAGAGTCAAAATTAGTCAACCACAAGAACCCTAGAAGTCTCCAAAACATCAATAATCACTAATACCAGTGATTATACACCATTCTCAAGTCTTAAACATGGTTAAATCATTAACCAACCCAAAACCCTCCCTTAACACATATAAACCCGAATCTTGGTGTTAATCTTCAATTAACAACTAAATGGGTTCCATCTATGAATCATACAATCAAAAGCCCCAAATTTGAATGATGAACACAAAAATGAAATTCAGAGTTAGAGATTACCACTAGTATCATCGTGTAGCTAAGAACGAGGAGAACAAACTTGTCAACTACGCCAAAGATCAAATCCCGCTTCTTCCTTTCCAAAAATCCCTTTGAATTCAATTGGGTGTTTGAGTTTTGAGAGAAAAATGAAAAGAAAAGGAAAAGGAAATTAGGAAAATGAAATGAGTGGATGAGGTTAAAACCTCAAATCTGGCTCAAACGCGAAATGACCAAATTGCCCTTGAACCTTATTTAAAATTACAAGAATCTGGTACCAGTTTGCCCGTATCGCCGCGCCGCGGCCTTAAGTGTCGCGCCGCGACATTTGCCTAGGTCTGGGATCATTTTTAATCAGACTTCTGATCCGGATTCCAGTTAATTGCCGTGCCGCGGCCTCCTTCGTCACGCCGCGACGTTCAACGTGGTCCGACACCTTTCCTTGCATTCAAGACCTCAACACCCCAATATGTCACGAACCCTTCATACGCATATCGTACATACACAATACACCTATAAATCATATACGGGGAAAACGGGGTGTTACACAAAACACAACTGCTTTTATAACTTCCTTAAGGCTTTCCCCCGTTTGAAGCAGTTTAGATGCCGAAAATGACATTTTACTATTTTTAAAGGTGAATTTTGCACTTTTAGATCTTACGATAAGTGATACCTTCACATGTGAATTGTTATGCCTATTTAAATACCACTATGATACTTGTTTTAATTTAATATTGTATTTAGGTACATCGAGAATCATGTTGGGGTAACTATCTCACCACTAGCTAGAAAACGTTGTTGCTTTTATAACGTCTTGGTTTTATTGTTCGAGTATTTTTAGCCGCTTTTTTATTTCTCTAGATTCATAACCATATTTTTGTTTTGTTTCTAAATTTCATATTGAATGCGAATATATGAGAGTTTAGTTTTGTTTTGATGATAACCAATGGCCGCAAAACACAAATTTGAAGTCACTACATTTCCCACAAAATCGGGCAAAATTTTGTATGGAATTTTGCGAAATATTTTAAATTTCAGATTAGGCCCATTTTTGCAAGATAACTAAAAAATGACGCTATGAGCAAGACTTACTTAAGGCTTTCCCCCGTTCGAAGCAGTATAGATGCCGAAAATGACATTTTACTATTTTTAAAGGTGAATTTTGCACTTTTAGATCTTATGATAAGTAATACCTTCACATGTGAATTGTTATGCCTGTTTAAAAACCACTATGATACTTGTTTTAGTTTAATATTGTATTTAGGTACATCGAGAATCATGTTGGGGTGACTTTCTCACCACTAGCTACAAAATGTTGCTGCTTTTACAACGTCTTGGTTTCATTGTTCGAGTATTTTTAGCCGCTTTTTTATTTATCTAGATTCATAACCAATTTTTTTTTTCTTTCTAAATTTCATATTGAATGCGAATATATAAGAATGTAGTTTCATTTTGATGATAATTAATGGCCGCAAAACACAAATTTGAAGTCACTACATTCCCCACAACATCGGGCAAAATTTTGTGGGGAATTTTCTGAAAAATTTTAAATTGCAGATTAGGGCCATTTTCGCAAGTTACCTAGAAAACGGCGCTACGATTAAGACTTCCTTAAGGGTTTCCCCCGTTCACAGCAGTTTCAATGTCGAAAATGACATTTTTTTATTTTTAAAGGTGAATTTTGCACTTTTAGATCTTACGATAAGTAATACATTCACATGTGAATTGTTGTGCCTGTTTAAATACCACTATGATACTTGTTTTTATTTAATATTATATTTAGGTACCCCGAGAATCATGTTGGGGCTACTATCTCACCACTAGCTACAAAACATTGTTGCTTTTATAACGTCTTAGTTTTATTGTTCGAGTATTTTTAGCCGTTTTTTTCTCTAGATTCATAACCATATTTTTGTTGTTTTTAATTTTCATATTGAATACGAATATATGAGAGTGTAGTGTCGTTCTGATGATAATTACTATTTTTAAAGGTGAGATTTGCACTTTTAGATCTTACGATAAGTATTACCTTCACATGTGAATTGTTGTGCCTGTTTAAATGCCACTATGATACTTGTTTTTATTTAATATTATATTTAGGTACATCAAAAATCATGTTGGGGCTACTATCTCACCACTAGCTACAAAACACAACTGTTTTTATAACGTCTTGGTTTTATTGTTCGAGTATTTTTAGCCGCTTTTTTATTTCTCTAGATTCATAACCATATTTTTGTTTTTGTTTCTAAATTTCAGATTGAATGCAAATATATGAGGGTGTAGTTTTTGTTTTGAGGATAATTAATAGACGCAAAACACAAATTTGAAGTCACTATATTCCCCACAAAATCGGGCAAAATTTTGTGGGAAATTTTTCGAAAAATTTTAATTTGCAGATTAGGCCCATTTTCGTAAGATAACTAGAAAAAAGGCGCTAAAAGCAAGACTTCCTTAAGGCTTTCCCCCGTTCGAAGCAGTTTAGATGCCGAAAATGACATTTTACTATTTTTAAAGGTGATTTTTGTACTTTTAGATCTTACGATAAGTAATACCTTCACATGTGAATTGTTATGCATGTTTAAATACCACTATGATACTTGTTTTTATTTAATATTATATTTAGGAACATCGAGAATCATGTTGGGGCTACTATCTCACCACTAGCTATAAAACCTTAATGCTTTTATAACGTCTTGATTTTATTGTTCGAGTATTTTTAGCCGCTTTTTTATTTCTCTAGATTTATAACCATATTTTTGTTTTTATTTCTAAATTTCATATTGAATGCGAATATATAAGAGTGTAGTTTCGTTTTGATGATACTTAATTCTCGCAAAACACAAATTTGAAGTCACACATTCCCCACAAAGTCGGGCAAAATTTTGTGGGAATTTTTCCGAAAAATTTTTAATTGCAGATTAAGCCCATTTTCGCAAGATAGCTATAAAACAGCACTACGAGCAATACTTCCATAAGGGTTTCCCCCGTTGGAAGCAGTTTAGATGCCGAAAATGACATTTTACTATATTTAAAGGTGAATTTTGCACTTTTAGATCTTATGATAAGTAATACATTTACATGTGAATTCTTGTGCCTGTTTAAATACCACTATGATACTTGTTTTTATTTAATATTGTATTTAGGTACATATAGAATCATGTTGGGGCTAATATCTCACCACTAGCTACAAAACGCAGCAGCTTTTAAAACGTCTTGATTTTATTGTTCGAGTATTTTTAGCCGCTTTTTTATTTCTCTAGATTCATAACCATATTTTTGTTTTTGTTTCTAAATTTCATATTGAATACGAATATGTATTTTCGTTTTAATGATAATTAATGGCCGCAAAACACAAATTTCAAGCCACTTCATTCCTCACAAAATCGGGCAAAATTTTGTAAGGAATTTTTTGAAAAATTTTAAATTGCAGATTAGGCCCATTTTCGCAAGATAACTAGAAAAAGGCGCTACGAGAAAGACTTCCTTAAGGATTTTCCGTGTTCGAATCAGTTTAGATGCCGAAAATGATATTTTACTATTTTTAAAGGTGAATTTTGCACTTTTAGATTTTACGATAAGTAATACCTTCACATGTGAATTTTTGAGCCTGTTTAAATACCACTATGATACTAGTTTTTATTTAATATTGTATTCAGGTAAATCGAGAATCATGTTGGGGCAACTATCTCACCACTAGCTACAAAACGTTGCTGATTTTATAACTTCTTGGTTTTATTGTTCGAGTATTTTTAGCCGCTTTTTTATTTCTTTAAATTTATAATCATATTTTTGTTTTTGTTTCTAAATTTCATATTGAATGCGAATATATGAGAGTCCAGTTTCGTTTTGATGATAATTAAAGGCCGCAAAACACAAATTTGAAGTCACTACATTCCCCACAAAATCGGACAAAATTTTGTAAGGAATTTTCCAAAAAAATTTCAATTGCAGATTGAGCCCATTTTTGCAAGATAATTAGAAAACGGTGCTACGAGCAATACTTTCTTAAGGCATTCCCCCATTCGAAGCAGTTAAATGCCGAAAATGACATTTTACTATTTTTAAAGGTGAATTTTACACTTTTAGATCTTACGATAAGTAATACCTTCACATGTGAATTATTGTTCCTGTTTAAATACCACTATGATACTTGTTTCATTTAATATTGTATTTAGGTACATCAAGAATCATATTGGGGCTACTATCTCACAACTAGCTACAAAACGAAGCTACTTTTATAACGTCTTGGTTTTATTGTTCGAGTATGTTTAGCCGCTTTTTTATTTCTCTAGATTCATAACCATATTTTTGTTTTTGTTTCTAAATTTCATATTGAATGCGAATATATGAGAGTGTAGTTTTGTTTTGATGATACTTAATGGCCGCAAAACACAAATTTGAAGTCACTACGAGCAAGACTTCCATAAGGCTTTCCCCCGTTCGAAACAGTTTAGATGCCGAAAATGACATTTTACTATTTTTAAAGGTGATTTTTGTACTTTTAGATCTTACGATAAGTAATACCTTTACATTTGAATTGTTATGCCTGTTTAAATCCCACTATGATACTTGTTTTTATTTAATATTATATTTAGGAATATCGAGAATCATGTTGGGGCTACTATCTCACCACTAGCTACTAAACCTTACTGCTTTTATAACTTCTTGGTTTTATTGTTAGAGTATTTCTAGCCGATTTTTTATTTCTCTAGATTTATAACCATATTTTTGTTTTTATTTCTAAATTTCATATTGAATGCGAATATATGAGAGTGTAGTTTCGTTTTGATGATACTTAATTCTCGCAAAACACAAATTTGAAGTCACTACATTCTCTACAAAGTCGTGCAAAATTTTGTGGGTAATTTTCCAAAAAAATATAAATTGCAGATTAGGCCCATTTTCGTAAGATAACTAGAAAAAGGTGCTATGAGCAATACTTCCACAAGGGTTTCCCCCGTTCGAAGCAGTTTAGATGCCAAAAATGAAATTTTACTATTTTTAAAGGTGAATTTTGCTCTTTTAAATCTTACTATAAGTAATACCTTCACATGTGAATTCTTGTGCCTGTTTAAATACCACTATGATACTTGTTTTTATTTAATATTGTATTTAGGTACATCAAGAATCATGTTGGGGCTACTATCTCACCACTAGCTACAAAATGCAGCAGCTTTTATAACGTCTTGTTTTTATTGTTCGAGTATTTTTAGCCGCTTTTTTATTTCACTTGATTCATAACCATATTTTTGTTTTTGTTTCTAAATTTCATATTGAATGCGAATATATGAGAGTATAGTTTTCGTTTTGATGATATTTAATAGCCGCAAAACACAAATTTGAAGTCACTACATTCTACACAAAATTGGGTAAAATTTTGTGGGGAATTTTCCGAAAAATTTTAAATTGCAGATTAGGCCCATTTTCGCAAGATAACTAGAAAAAGGTGTTATGAGCAAGACTTTCTTATGGCTTTCCTCCGTTCAAAGCAGTTTAGATGCCAAAAATGACATTTTACTATTTTTAAAGGTGAATTTTTCACTTTTAGATCTTACGAAAAGTAATACCTTCACATGTGAATTCTTGTGTCTGTTTAAATACCACTATGATACTAGTTTTTATTTAACATTGTATTTAGGTACATCGAGTATCATGTTGGGGAAACTATCTCACCACTAGCTACAAAACGCTGCTGCTTTTATAACTTCTTGGTTTTAATGTTCGAGTACTTTTAGCCGCATTTTTATATCACTAGATTTATAACCATATTTTTGTTTTTGTTTCTAAATTTTATATTGAATGCGAATATATGAGAGTGCAGTTTCGTTTTGATGATATTTAATAGCCGCAAAACACGAATTTGAAGTCACTACATTCCCCACAAAATCGGACAAAATTTTGTAAGGAATTTTCCAAAAAATTTTAAATTGCAAATTAGGCGCATTTTCGCAAGATAACTAGAAAACGGCGCTATGAGCAAGACTTCCTTAAGGCTTTCCCTCGTTCAAAGCAGTTTAGATGCCGAAAATGACATTTTACTATTTTTAAAGGTGAATTTTGCACTTTTAGATCTTACGATAAGTAATACCTTCACATATGAATTATTGTGCCTGTTTAAATACCACTATGATACTTGTTTTTATTTAATATTGTATTTAGGTACATCGAGAATCATGTAGGAGCTACTATCTCACCACTCGGTACAAAATGTTGCTTTTATAACGTCTTTATTTTATTGTTCGAGTATTTTTAGCCGCTTTTTTACTTCTCTAGATTCATAACCTTATTTTTATTTTTGTTTCTAAATTTCATATTGAATGCGAATATATGAGAGTGTTGATTTGTTTTGATGATACTTAATGGCCGCAAAACACAAATTTGAAGTCACAACATTCCCCACAATATCGTGCAAATTTTTGTGGGAAATTTTCTGAAAAATTTTAAATTGCAGATTAGGCCCATTTTTGCAAGATAACTAGAAAATGGCGCTAGGAGCAATAGTTCCTGAAGGCTTTCCCCCGTTCGAAGCAGTTTAGATGCCGAAAATGACATTTTACTATTTTTAAAGGTGAATTTTACACTTTTAGATATTATGATAAGTAATAACTTCACCTGTGAATTCTTTTGCCAATTTAAATACCACTATGATACTTGTTTTTATTAAATATTGTATTTAGGTACATCGAGAATCATGTTGGGGCAACTATCTCACCACTAGCTACAAAACGTTGTTGCTTTTATAGCGTATTGGTTTTATTGTTCGAGTATGTTTAGCCGCTTTTTTATTTCTCTAGATCATAACCATATTTTAGTTTTTGTTTCTAAATTTCATATTGAATGTGAATATATGAGAGTGTAGTTTTGTTTTGATGATAATTAATGGCCGCAAAACACAAATTTGAAGTCACTACATTCCCACAAAATCGGGTAAAACTTTGTAGGGAATTTTTCGAAAAATTTTAAATTTCAGATTAGGTCCATTTTTGCAAGATAACAAACAAACAGCGCTACGAGCAAGACTTCCTTAAGGCCTTCCCCCGTTCGAAGCAGTTTATATGCCGAAAATGACATTTTACTTGTTTTAAAGGTGAATTTTGCACTTTTAGATTTTACGATAAGTAATACCTTCACATGTGAATTCTTGTGCGTATTCAAATACCACTATGATACCTGTTTTTATTTATTATTGTATTTAAGTATATCGAGAATCATGTTGGGGCTACTATCTCACCACTACCTACAAAACGTTGCTGCTTTTATAACGTATTGGTTTTTTTGTTCGAGTATGTTTAGCCGCTTTTTTATTTCTCTAGATTCATAAACATATTTTTGCTTTTGTTTCTTAATTTTATTTTGAATGCGAATATATAAGAGTGTAGTTTTGTTTTGATGATAATTAATGGCCGCAAAACACAAATTTGAAGTCACTACATTCCCCACAAAATCAGACAAAATTTTGTAAGGAATTTTTCCAAAAAAATTTAAATTGCAGATTAGACCCATTTTTGCAAGATAACTAGAAAACGGCGCTATGAGCAATACTTCTTTAAGGCTTTCCCCCGTTTGAACCAATTTAGTTGCCAAAAATGACATATTTCACCATTTTTAAAGGTGAATTTTACACTTTTAGATCTTATGATAAGTAATACCTTCACATGTGAATTCTTGTGCATGTTTAAATACCAGTATGATACTTTTTTTATTTAATATTCTACTTAGGTACATCAAGAATCATGTTGGGGAAACTATCTCACCACTAGCTACAAAACGTTGCTGCTTTTATAACGTCTTGATTTTATTGTTCGAGTATTTTTAGCCGCTTTTTTATTTCTCTAGATTTATAACCTTATTTTTGTTTTTGTTTCTAAATTTCATATTGAATGCGAATATATGAGAGTATAGATTCGTTTTGATGATACTTAATGGCCGCAAAATACAAATTTGAAGTCACAACATTCCTCACAAAATCGAGCAAAATTTTGTGAAAAATTTTCCGAAACATTTTAAGTTGCAGATTAGGCCCATTTTTGCAAGATAACTAGAAACCGACGCTACGAGCCATACTTTCTTAAGGCTTTCCCCCTTCGAAGCAGTTTAGATGCCAAAAATGATATTTTACGATTTTTAAAGGTGAATTTTGCACTTTTAGATCTTAAGATAAGTAATACCTTCACATGTGAATTGTTTTACTGTTTAAATACTACTATGATACTTGTTTTAATTTAATATTGTATTTAGGTACATCGAGAATCATGTTGAGGCAACTATCACACCACTAGCTGTAAAACGTTGCTTCTTTTATAACGTCTTGATTTTATTGTTCGAATATTTTTAGCCGCTTTTTTATTTCTCTAGATTCATAACCATATTTTTGTTTTTGTTTCTAAATTTCATATTGAATACAAATATACAAGAGTGTAGTTTCGTTTTGATCATAATTAATGATCGCAAAACACAAATTTGAAGTCACTACAATCCCCACAAAATTGGGAAAATTTTGTGGAGAATTTTCCGAAAAATTTTAAATGCAAATTAGGCCCATTTTCGCAAGATAGCTAGAAAAAGGCGCTACGAGCAAGACTTCCTTATGGCTTTCCCCCGTTCGAAGCAGTTTAGATGCCGAAAATGACATTTTACTAATTTTAAAGTTGAATTTTGCACTTTTAGATCTTACGATAAGTAATAGCTTCACATGTGAATTGTTATGCCTGTTTAAATACTACTACCTCCGTCTCATTCCAATAGGGCAAGATTCCATTTTGCCTGTCCCATTCTGATAGTTAACTTCCATAAACTTCTCTAGATTCATAACCATATTTTTGTTTTTGTTTCTATATTTTATTTTGAATGCGAATATATAAGAGTGTGGTTTTGTTTTGATGATAATTAATGGCCGCAAAACACAAATTTGAAGTCATTACATTCCCCACAAAATCAGGCAAAATTTTGTAAGGAATTTTCCAAAAATTTTTAAATTGCAGATTAGGCCCATTTTTGCAAGATAACTAGAAAACGGCGCTACGAGCAATACTTCCTTAAGGCTTTCCCCCGTTCGAACCAATTTAAATGCCGAAAATGACATTTTACCATTTTTAAAGGTGAATTTTACACTTTTAGATCTTATGATAAGTAATACCTTCACATGTGAATTCTTGTGCCTGTTTAAATACCACTATGAAACTTTTTTTTATTTAATATTCTATTTAGGTACATCAAGAACCATGTTGGGGCAACTATCTCACCACTAGCTACAAAACGTTGCTGCTTTTATAACGTCTTGATTTTATTGTTCGAGTATTTTTAGCCACATTTTTATTTCTCTAGATTTATAACCTTATTTTTGTTTTTGTTTCTAAATTTCATATTGAATGCGAATATATGAGAGTGTAGTTTCGTTTTGATGATACTTAATGGCCGCAAAACAAAAATTTGAAGTCACAACATTCCTCACAAAATCGAGCAAAATTTTGTGGGATATTTTCAGAAAAATTTTAAGTTGCAGATTAGGCCCATTTTTGCAAGATAACAAGAAAACGACGCTAAGAGCAATACTTTCTTAAGGCTTTCCCCCGTTCGAAGCAGTTTAGATGACGAAAATGATATTTTACTATTTTTAAAGGTGAATTTTGCACTTTTAGATCTTAAGATAAGTAATACCTTCACATGTGAATTGTTGTGCTGTTTAAATACCACTATGATACTTGTTTTAATTTAATATTGTATTTAGGTACATCGAGAATCATGTTTGGGTAACTATCTCACCACTAGCTACAAAACCTTGCTGCTTTTATAACGTCTTGATTTTATTGTGAGAATATTTTTAGCCGCTTTTTTATTTCTCTAGATTCATAACCATATTTTTTTTTAAATTTCATATTGAATGCAAATATATAAGAGTGTAGTTTCGTTTTGATCATAATTAAAAACCGCAAAACACAAATTTGAAGTCACTACATTCCCAACAAAATCGGGAAAAATTTTGTGGGGAATTTTCCGAAAAATTTTAAATGCAAATTAGGCTCATTTTCGCAAGATAACTAGAAAAATGCGCTACGAGCAAGACTTCCTTATGGCTTTCCCCCGTTCGAAGCAGTTTAGAGGCCGAAAATGACATTTTACTATTTTTAAAGATGAATTTTGCACTTTTAGATCTTATGATAAGTGATGTGCAAAAGTGTGCAGTGCTTAATTTGCCTTTCAAACTTTTAAATTTATAAAACCTTTATTAATACACTTTTAACACCCTAACGAGCAACAAAACCCGATCAGAGGTAGTATTTTAGGTTATCGTCCCAAGAGAGCGTAGATGCGGATAAGAGTTGTTTTATTAAAATAGTTTAATTCTTATTAAAGAATTAAAGATAGATTTTTATGTCTTTTATGGGATAGATTCTTATCTCTTAGGAAAGAGACGATTGAAGATAAATAAAATAAAAAAATATAAAACAGAAAATAAAGATTCAAAATAAACAATTATAAATAAAAGCAATTACATGAACGAATAATTCATACGGGAATCATATTAGGAAAGTTTCATAACTTATATTAACACAAATCAGAATAATAATCATAGACCAACTATTATCCCTTATAGGTTAAGTTAAGTGTTGCATATTATTCAATAAGTAGGACCTAAAGCATATGCTAGACACGTGGTGTGCATGACTAACATCTTAATTCTTCATGTTTAATTCAATTACATGATACATATCAATCTTGTGGTGAAGACCAATATGCAAATAGACTGACAGATTATATAAGCTATTAAACATCAAGTAGATCAACTCAAGTTACTAGCTAAAAGTCAATTACTACTAAGTTATCATGCAATCATTAATTAACCAAATCTAAACAAAGGTTCTTCGATTAAGCCTAACAATATCGAATTCTGTTATATAAGCGTAATTCCAATTAAACAAGTTTATTACTATTATGTTGTTTAATTTAATTGCATGCAATTTAATTTAACAAGTTTGATGTACTAGATCTAAACAAGTAGCATGAATCGAATAATAGATCATCTGATCAAATACTAATCAATCCTAAAATCATGTTTTTTAATCATTAACCATGGCAAACATGTATATTAAAGCATAGCAGACTCAAAACAGTTTAAATATCATTACAGAAACTCGACCATACAGATATGGAAAAGAACCAGAAACTATACGGATAAAGCACACGAAGCCGGCGGCTTCCTACCAACCAAGTCAGCGGCTTGGGGTTGAGAGGCCGGCGGCTTCATCTGATTCCCAGTTGAAGTTCAGTTTTCGTCCAAGTAACCACTATGAACGATTAGTTCATAATAGAAGACGAACAGAAATAATTACAGTAAATAAAATAGATAAAACAGTAAAGTAAAGATAGAATCATACCTTAAAAAAAAGGTAGATGTAAGAAAATTGAATTAAAAACTCGAACGATTCTTGTTTACAATGAATAAATCTAACCTAAGGGTTTAGAGAAAACCCTAAAAAGAAAAATGACCTAACCAGAATTATTGAATTCTGAAAACTACATATGAAAACTGAGACCAGAGGTCTTTATTTATAGTGTTCAGGGACGGTGGCCAAGCTGGCGGCTTCAGTGGGAAGCCGGAGGCATGCCTTAGGTCAGTGACTCCTTCTGCAAGTTTAACTTAATCTGCAAGATAAAATCTTTAACCGTTATAACTAAGCCGGTGGCTTTATTGATTCACCAAATCTTTCTGATTTTGTTTCCATTTTTACTTGAACTTGGTCAACAAGTCGAGAAACCGTGTCCATTAGGCCGGTGGCTTCCTTTGCCTTTTACTTGGTCAATATGTTCTTTCAATTTTACAGCAATTCTGGAACATTCTGGCATATTCAGCTCCAAGCCGGCGGCTTCCTTGAATCCATGCCGGCGGCTTCATTAGCCTTTTGGCAATTTTCTGTGTTTTTGATCCTGTTTAATACATAACTTTGATAAAATCATTAGAAATACCTTTTTCCCTTTTTTTACCCATTTTACTGTGTTTTGAGATTAAAATAACTTTAAAATACTAGGATAACTCCTCAAAATAGTATTAAAAAACTGTATAATTTAGGAGTTATCAATAAGTAATACCTTTACATGTGAATTCTTGTGCCTGTTTAAATACCACTATAATACATGTTTTTATTTAATATTGTATTTAGGTACATCGATAATCATGTTGGGGCTACTATCTCGCCACTAGCTATAAAACGTTGCTGCATTTATAACGTCTTGGTTTTATTGTTCGAATATTTTTAGCGTCTTTTTTTATTTCTCTGGATTTATAACCATATTTTTGTTTTTGTTTCTAAATTTCATATTGAATGCGAATATATGAGACTGTAGTTTCGTTTTGATGATACTTAATGGCCACAAAACACAAATTTGAAGTCACAACATTCCCCACAAAATTAGGCAAAAATTTTTGGGAAATTTTCCGAAAAATAAATTGCAGATTAGGCCCATTTTTACAAGATAATTAGAAAGCGGCGCTACGAGCAATACTTCCTTAAGGCTTTCCCCAGTTCGAAGCAGTTTAGATACCGAAAATGACATTTTACTATTTTTAAAGGTGAATTTTACACTTTTAGATCTTACAATAAGTAATACTTTCACATGTGAATTCTTGCGCCTGTTTAAATATCACTATGATACTTGTTTTAATTTAATATTGTATTTAGGTACATCGAGAAACATGTTGGGGCTACTATCTCACCACTAGCTACAAAACATTGCTGCTTTTATAACGTCTTGGGTTTATTGTTCGAGTATGTTTAGCAGCATTTTTATTTCTCTAGATTCATTACCATATTTTTGTTTTTGTTTCTAAATTTCATATTGAATGCGAATATATAAGAGTGTAGTTTCGTTTTGATGATAATTAATGGCCGCAAAACACATATTTGAAGTCACTACATTCCCGACAAAATCGGGCAAAATTTTGTAGAGAATTTTTCAAAAAATTTTAAATTGCAGATTAGGACCATTTTCACAAGATACTAGAAAAAGGCACTACGAGCAAGACTTCCTTAAGGATTTCCCCCATTCGAAGCCGTTTAGATGCCAAAAATGACATTTTACTATTTTTAAAGGTGAATTTTGCACTTTTAGATCTTACGATAAGTAATATCTTCACATGTGAATTTCTGTGCCTGTTTGAATACCAATATGATACTTGTTTTTATTTAATATTGTATTTATGTACATCGAGAATCATGTTGGGGCTACTATCTCACCACTAGCTACAAAACGCAGCTGCTTTTATAACATCTTGGTTTTATTTTCGAGTATTTTTAGCCGCTTTTATAATTCTTTAGATTCATAACCATATTTTTGTTTTTGTTTCTAAATTTCATATTGAATTGAATATATGAGAGTGTAGTTTCATTTTGATGATAACTAATGGCCGCAAAACACAAATTTGAAGTCACTACATTCCCCACAAAATCGGGCAAAATTTTTTGGAAATTTTTTTGAAAAATTTAAATTGCAAATTAGGCCCATTTTCAAAAGATAACTAGAAAAAGAAGCTACGAGCTAGACTTCCTTATGGCTTTCCCTCGTTCGAAGCAGTTTAGATGCCGAAAATGACATTTTACTATTTTTAAAGGTGAATTTTCCACTTTTAGATCTTATGATAAGTAATACCTTCACATGTGAATTATTGTGCCTGTTTAAATACCACTATGATGCTTGTTTTAATTTAATATTATATTAGGTACATCGAGAATCATATTGGGGCAACTATCTCATCATTAGCTACAAAGCGTTGTTGCTTTTACAACGTCTTGGTTTTATTGTTCGAGTACGTATTTAAAGCCGCATTTTTATTTCTCTAGATTCATAACCATATTTTTGTTTTTTTTCTAAATATTATATTGAATTCGAATATATAAGAGTGTAGTTCTGTTTTGATGATAATTAATGGACGCAAAACACATATTTGAAGTCACTACATTCCCGACAAAATCGGACAAAATTTTGTAGAGAATTTTTTGAAAAATTTTAAATTGCAGATTACGCCCATTTTCACAAGATACTATAAAAAATATGCTACTAGCAATACTTCCTTAAGGATTTCCCCCGTTCGAAGCAGTTTAGATGCCGAAAATGACATTTTACTATTTTTAAAGGAGAATTTTGCAATTTTAGATCTTACGATAAGTAATACCTTCACATGTGAATTGTTGTGCTTGTTTAAATACCAATATGATACTTGGTGTACATCGAGAATCATGTTGGTGCTACTATCTCACCACTAGCTACAAAACGTAGCTGCTTTTATAATGTCTTGCTTTTATTGTTCGAGTATTTTCAGGCGCTTTTTTATTTCTCTAGATTCATAACCATATTTTTGTTTTTGTTTCTAAATTTCATATTGAATGAGAATATATGAGAGTGTAGTTTCGTGTTGATGATAATTAATGGCCGCAAAACACAAATTTGAAGTCACTACATTCCCTACAAAATCGGGCAAAATTTTGTGGGGAATTTTCCGAAAAATTTTAAATTGAAAATTAGGCCCATTTTTGAAAGGTAACTAGAAAAAGGCGCTACGAGCAAGACTTCCTTATGGCTTTCCCCCGTTTGAAGCAGTTTAGATGTCGAAAATGACATTTACTATTTTTAAAGGTGAATTTTGCACTTTTAGATCTTACGATAAGTAATACTTTCACATGTGAATTGTTGTGCCAGTTTAAATACTAATATGATATTTGTTATTATTTAAAATTGTATTTAGGTACATCGAGAATCATGTTGGGGCTACTATGTCACCACTAGCTACAAAACGCAACTACTTTTATAACGTCTTGGTTTTATTGTTCGAGTATTTTTAGCCGCTTTTTTATTTCTCTAGATTCATAACCATATTTTTGTTTTTGTTTCTAAATTTATATTGAATGTGAATATATGAGAGTGTAGTTTCGTTTTGATGATAATTAATGGCTGCAAAACACAAATTTGAAGTCACTACATCTCCTACAAAATGGGCAAAATTTTGAGGGGAATTTTCCGAAAAATTTTAAATTACAAATTAGGCCCATTTTCGTAAGATAACTAGAAAAAGGCGCTACGAGCAAGACTTCTTTATGGCTTTCACCCATTCGAAGCGGTTTAGATGCCGAAAATGACATATTACTATTTTTAAAGGTGAATTTTGCACTTTTAGATCTTATGATAAGTAATACTTTCACATGCGAATTCTTGTGCCCGTTTAAATACCACTATGATATTTGTTTTTATTTAATATTGTATTTAGGTACATCAAGAATCATCTTGAGGCAACTATCTCACCACCGTTGCTGCTTTTATGACGTCTTGGTTTTATTGTTCGAGTATTTTTAGCCGCTTTTTTATTTCTCTAGATTCATAACCATATTTTTGTTTTTTTTTGTAAATTTCATATTGAATGCGAATATATAAGAGTGTAGTTTCATTTTGATGATAATTTATTACCACAAAACACAAATTTGAAGTCACTACATTCCCCACAAAATTGGGTAAAATTTTGTGGAGAATTTTTTAAAAAATTTTAAATTGCAGATTAGGCCCATTTTCGCAAGATAACTAGAAAAAGGCGCTACGAACAAGACTTCCTTAAGGCTTTTCCCCGTTCAAAGTAGTTTAGATGTCAAAAATGAAATTTTACTATTTTTAAAGGTGAATTTTGCACTTTTTGATCTTAAGATAAGTAATACCGTTACATGTGAATTATTGTGCTGTTTAAATACCACTATGATAGTTGTTTTAATTTAATATTGTATTTAGGTACATCGAGAATTATGTTGGGGCAATTATCTCACCATTAGCTACAAAACGTTGCTCCTAATGTCGAGCAGGTCCTTTCGGTATCCTACGGTGGACTATCGGTCCGTAGGGGTTAACATAGTTGGAATTAACAAAAGGTGACTGGGGCGAATCAGGTAAGTCAGGTTCGGATTCGGATTCGGATTCGGGTTCCGAGTCTTCCTTGGGATCCTCTTCCGGTTCTTTTCCCGTGGGCTCATCCTCATGCTCGGTTTCCATCCTGGGTTCCGACTCGGTATCATCTACAAACTCGAGTATCGTATTTCCTTGCGCTTGCACGGTTTCCTCAGATTTCGTGTCGGAGTCGGTAAGAATAATGGGATTGGAAGAAGTCATCTAGCACTCAAAGAAAACACAAAGTTAGTACATCTAGTAATCATGTCATTATAGGAATCATGTAGCATAGCAAATAATCTAACTAGGGTTCATGCAACTTAACAAGTCTAAGGTTACAGTCTAGACTCATTAGACGTCCTAACGTTCGACTATGTATTGCAGCCTAGTCCTAGGTAACCGATCTGCTCTGATACCAAATGTAATACCCCGTCAGAATCCACTAATGGAATATTAACTCCTGGTCCCACAGTTTAGCGGTCACGCCCTCTATATGAGATATTTTCGAAAATTATTCGCATTACTTATCAAATCAAGTTATTTATTAAAGAAAATGTAACTGGAAAATGTTTGACATAAATGACTAATGTATATGAACCCAAAACATCTTGAAACAAAATAGTTTAAATGCGAATATTTGTTCTTGAAATGAAAATGATAAATATGCTGGACGCCGTCCAGTTCTAGCAGCAAACAGCATAATAACTTCAATTAAGCGGAAGCACTACCTCTATGTACCTGAGATGAAACATGCAAAACGTCAACGAAAAATGTTGAGTGAAACAACAGGTTTAGTAAATCATTTCGTAAGTTAGGCCACAAGATTTTCTTAGAAAACATCATAGGAAAAGTATACATTATCATGAGCACTTGATTATAAAGCTTTAACCTTTGCGTGAGCCGAGCACACGTCTTTAGATTACCCTATCATTTCATACACCGATCAAGTGTACAAGTAACAATAAAATAGACGCCTGTTATGTTTAGGCGAGGTGTGTCAAACCTAACGGTACCGTCCTTATAAGTCGAGCTTACAAAGTAACTAATATAATCAAGTTAAGGGATTTTTGATCCGAACTCATATGTATAGTCATTTATGTTACTTGTGCCTAATATGTAAAACATTTGTAAAAAGCATGCATCTCATCCCTGTAAAAATGTAGTAGGGACTGTAGACTCACCTTAGCAAAAGCACTTGTAATTTCTTAGCAAAACGTACGATTGTCGAACAATCTCGACTGAACAACGCAACTTAAATAAGTAAATCATCTTAAGTATACACTTATAGGTTAAATCATGTCAACCCATAGTGTACGCAAAGTCCTAGTGCTCAGATTGACTCAACGAACAAGTAAAAGTCAACTAATCCAAGCAAGTCAGCCAAAGTCAACCCTAAAGTCAACTAGGTCAAAGTAGTCAACTAAAGTCAAACATCTCATTAGGTCATGCAAACATGATCAATAAGTCAAACCTAGGTCAAGTATCACTTTACAAGTCATAATTAAGCATATTGCACTTTTGCACCTTAGAACATGCCTTAGAAATTCGTACTTCGTAGAAAGATCCAACTATAGCTCATAGAACATAAACCATTAAATCACGAACAACTCCAGATCTTAAATAAACTTAAAATCAATTCCAAAAAGTCCAGCCAAAGCCTCATACGATAAATAAAAGTCAGAAGTCAGGAGGGGTCTAATCATAGTTCATTACAGAAATTTCTGCCCGCGCGTCAGTTTTTAAACATTTTTCATAAAATATATAAAATAGATTTTGACGAACGGCCAATTGGAGTCATCTCAAAACATCTTAAAGTTTTAGTGATAAAATAATCAGAAACATTTCTTTAGCCAATTTGTACAGTTTTGCAAACCTTTACAGACTCATCAGTTTTTAATCATCAACCGGACACATCACTTAGATGAGCATATATCTCATGGCAAATCACGTTCTCTCAAGTTAGCATACAAATGAAACATATCAAGGAACACTTAAAATAACATATTCCAGAAGATAAAAGTCTAAATCAATTCCTAGTTCACTCTATCAA
The DNA here is from genome assembly GCF_046630445.1 of Rutidosis leptorrhynchoides. Taxonomy (NCBI): domain Eukaryota; kingdom Viridiplantae; phylum Streptophyta; class Magnoliopsida; order Asterales; family Asteraceae; genus Rutidosis; species Rutidosis leptorrhynchoides. The sequence goes on along the minus strand of NC_092333.1, from coordinate 529,717,318 downwards.
TTTTTTATGTAACTTTGAAAAACGATTCAGCTCACTTTAAAAATCAAATCTTCTTTTTGACATAACGGGAGCATTACATAACCTTTTGACGCAAATCTTAAGTCTAAACTGCATAACTTTTCACAAGGAATACAGTACTACACTTTATATAAGCTAAAACATAAAGCATGCAACTCAGAAAATTCGTATTTCATGCAAACCCTAACGAGATTAAGCATATCTTAAGCATACGGTAACGAAATCACGCAAAATCGGAGTCTAAAATTAATAAATTTTCGATATATTTCTATTTAAACATATTACAAGATCAGATCTCATGTCAATTTTATCAGATCAACAATAAACAAATTCGTTTTTCATACATACAACGTTAATTACGCAATCAAACGATAAAGAACAACACTAGACACCATTAATTGAGCAATAGACTTGATTACACCATGTAATTGAACAAAAAACTGAATTAATAAAATTAGGATTACTAGTTATACCTCAAACGATTAAATTGATCACATAAACACGTAGAGAACGATCAAAGCAACAACGTTCGTGTACGGGGTTTCTTCTAATTTCAACTTGGGATGGTGGTTGTGGGGTGGTGATGGCCGACGGCCAAGTGGGAGAGGGAGAGACAGAGATGTCGACTAGAATGGGAAAAATAAGGGTTCCCATGATTTGATTTCCTATTTATAGCTAGTAATTAGGGCCTAATTAAGATAACTAGTGACCTTGTTGCCCAAGTTAAGTCCATAAGGGGATTCATGGGGGGTTCGGCCGAATGGACCACCTAGGGGTGTCCTGGGCTCGTTTTGGTAAATTTACTCATGTGCGCGTGGTTCGTTTCGAATGCCGTTAACCGTACCGGGTCTCTGGAACGTTAACTAGTCGTTGAAACAAAATCACCGGATTTAATTCACTAAATAAATAGTAAATTAAATTAGTTTTTCTTAAAGTTAATAATTATTGAAAATAATTATTTCGTCATTTTTCTGAGTTTCGTAAACTGAAAAGCTTTCTAGGCGATTAACTTAATCGTAACTTTTTCTAGTTATCTCACTTTTCGAAATAAGTTCATAAATTAATATAATCTATTAATTCAAGAATCACTTTAATAGCATGTATTTAATTCTATTAAACACACAAGTCTAAGTAACCACCGTTAAATACTTAACGGACAAGTAACGATAGTAAAGGAAAAAGTCGGGTTGTTACATTACCCACCTGTTATGAAAAATTTCGTCCCAAAAATTTAGTGCTCATCCGCCGTAGTCGTCTCCTCGGGAAACAGTTGCGGATACTTAAGTCTCATCTGATCTTCACGTTCCCACGTGAATTCTGGTCCTCTACGGGCATTCCATCTAACCTTAACGAGCGGAATTCTACTTTGCTTTAGTTGCTTAATCTCACAATCCATAATTTTAGCAGGTTCTTCAATGAAATTAAGCTTAGGATCAACTTGCACTTCGTCTAAAGGAATTATCAAACTTTCACCTGATAAACATTTCTTTAAATTGGAAACATGAAACGTATCGTGAATCTCACTAAGTTCTTGCGGCAAATTTAGTCTATACGCTACTGGACCAATTATTTCGGTAATCTCAAACGGTCCAATATACCTCGGACTTAACTTTCCTCTTTTGTCAAAACGCACTACACCCTTCGAAGGTGATACTTTGAACATAACTTTGTCTCCAACATGAAATTCCAAATCTTTCCTTCTAATATCGGCATAACTCTTTTGACGATCTCGCGCTATTTTCATTCTCTCTCGTATCTGCGCTATCTTCTTAGTCATTTCGTGTACAATCTCAGGACCAGTTAACTGACTATCTCCTAACTCAGTCCAACATATAGGTGATCTGCACTTTCTGCCATACAGTGCTTCAAAAGGCGCCGTCTTTATACTTGCTTGATAACTATTTTTGTAAGAAAACTCTACTAACGGTAGATGTCTATCCCATCCAATTCCAAAGTCAATCACACACGCTCTTAAAATGTCTTCTAATGTCTGAATGGTTCTCTCGCTTTGACCATCAGTCTGTGGGTGATACGCTGTACTCATATCTAAACGAGTTCCCATAGCATCTTATAAAGCTTTCCAGAATCTAGATGTAAATCTGCTATCTCTGTCGGAAATAATGGATAGCGGCACTCCATGTTGAGAAACTACTTCCTTTATGCAGATCTGTGCCAACCTCTCCATCTTATCCATTTTCTTAATCGGTAGAAAATGAGCAGACTTCGTAAGACGATCAACTATAACCCAAATCATATCATAACCTCCTACCATTTTAGGCAACTTCATGATAAAGTCCATTGTAATATTCTCCCACTTCCATTGTGGAATCTCTGGCTGTGTCAACAATCCTGACGGTTTCTGATGCTCTGCCTTAACTTTAGCACAAGTCAAGCACTTACCAACATAAGTAGCGATATCAGCTTTCATATTAGGCCACCAATACAGTGCCTTAAAATCTTGGTACATCTTATCGGATCCAGGGTGAATAGAATACCTTGTCTTATGTGCCTCTTCTAACACTAGTTCCCTTAATCCGCCAAACTTCGGTACCCAAATTCTGTCGATAAAATATCGGTTTCCATCGTTTCGAGTAATGAACTTCTTATCGATTCCTCGAAGTGATTCGGTAGCAACGTTCTCTTCCTTCAACGCCTCTAACTGTGCGTCACGTATCTGAGAAGTAAGATTTCTTCAAATAGTCAAGTTCAATGCTCTAACTCGAATAGGCTTAACTCTCTCCTTCCTACTTAAAGCATCTGCCACTACATTAGCCTTACCAGGATGATAGCTATTGTCGCAGTCGTAGTCGTTCAATAGTTCGATCCAACGTCTCTGTCTCATGTTAAGATGTTTCTGATCGAAAATATGCTGCAAACTCTTGTGATCTGTGAAAACAGTAAACTTAGTACCATACAAATAGTGTCTCTACATCTTCAACGCAAAGACTACAGCACCAAGTTCTAAATCGTGAGTCGTGTAATTCAACTCATGTATCTTCAACTGTCGTGATCCATAAGCAATCACTTCGTACGTTGCATCAACACGCAACCAAAACCCTGTCATGAAGCATCGCAGTAAACCACGAAATCCTCGGTTCCTTCGCGTAAAGACAAAATCGGTGCAGTCGTTAACTTCTCTTTTAACAACTGAAATGCAACTTCATGCAACTCTGTCCATTCATACTTCTTACCCTTGTGAGTCAATGCTGTTAACGGTCGGGCAATAGTAGAAAATCCCTCAATGAATATTCTATAATAATCGGCGAGACCTAAGAATTGTCGTATCTGCATTGGCGACTTAGGAGTCTCCCATTTCTTAACCGTCTCTATCTTCGCAGGATCAACACGAATACCATTGACACCTACGATATGACCTAAAAATTGCACTTCTTGCAGCCAAAAGTCATATTTCAAAAATTTTGCGTACAACTTCTCCTTCCTGAGCATCTATAGTAACGAACGGAGATGTTGTTCATGTTCCTTCCCATTCTTTGAGTATACCAAAATATCATCGATGAACACAATAACAAACTTGTCTAGATATGGCTTACACACACGGTTCATGAGATCCATGAACACAGCTGGTGCGTTCTTCAATCCAAATGGCATAACAGTAAATTCATGATGGCCATAGCGTGTCCTAAATGCTGTCTTCGGTATATCTGTCTCTTTCACTCTCATCTGATGATAACCTGATCTCAGATCGTTCTTAGAGTAACACGCTGATCCTTGCAACTGATCAAACAAATCATCAATCCTCGACAATGGATATCTATTCTTGATAGTTAACTTATTCAACTTCCTGTAATCAATACGGAGTCTCATAGATCCATCCTTCTTCTTCACAAACAGTACCGGAGCTCTATCTCTGAAGTCCTTGGCCATGTAGCCCGCCTTCTTGCACATGTCACAAATCAGAGCATTGCGGCCCTGATGTTCTTCACTATGGGGAGCACTTCGACGCAGAATAGCATAACATGCTAGTTCCAATGATAAACAAGGCTATAATCAAATATCCTAGCAACGGAGTGATGTATAGTAGATAATATTAAATCATAATGATTTTAGTAGGACTAGTGGTAGGTAATAGCGATACATAACATATAGTAGTAGCAGTAGTAAGGACAATGCACACAAATAACATTATCACCAATTAACATTAGTAGTAGCAACACTAAGCATGATCAATCACTAATAAATCCAACACTTAATGTAATAAAAATCTCGTTCAAACATCATGCATAACCAACAAAAGTAACTTAACTTCTCATGTCATAAGCAAAACTACATAAGTAAAACCACATCTAGCAATGTATGTGCGAATATCAAATAATAAACAGTAATATTCAAGTAGTATTCAATAGTGTGAAACGAGTCTAAACGAGCGATCTCTATTTGCGTTTTTGAAACTCCTTCAACAAATCCTCGACCATCTTCTCCAAATTCTCGACTCGCAAAGTGAGGTCATTGGGGTTGTTGTCATTAGCAGCAGTTGTGGAGGTACTAGGTTTAGAAGTAGATGTAGAAGCATCATAGGGATTAAAACGATGACACATCTCAAGTGACTGGTTATCATAGCGAAAACTCTTGTAAAATGGGTTTCTAGCTCGAGCAGGTCCTTTCGGTATTCTACGGTGGCCTCTCGGTCCGTAGGGGTTAACAAAGTCGGGATTAACTAAAGGTGACTGGGGCGAATCAGGTAAGTCAGATTCGGATTCGGGTTCCGAGTCTTCCTCAGGATCCTCTTCCGGTTCTTTTCCCTTGGGCTCATCCTCATGCTTGGTTTCCATCCCGGGTTCCGACTCGATATCATTTACAAACTCGAGTATCGTATTTCCTTGCGCTTGCACGGTTTCCTCGAATTCCGTGTCAGAGTCAGTAAGAATAATGGGATTGGAAGAAGTCATCTATCACTCAAAGAAAACACAAAGTTAGTTCATCTAGTAATCATGTCATTATAGGAATCATGTAGCATAGAAAATAATCTAACTAGGGTTCATGCAACTTAACAAGTCTAAGGTTACAGTCTAGACTCATTAGACATCCTAACGTTCGACGCTGTAATGCAGCCTAGTCCTAGGTAACCGATCTGCTCTGATACCAAATGTAATACCCAGTTAGAATCCACTAACGAAATATTAACTCCTGGTCCCACAGTTTAGCGGTCACGCCCTCTATATGAGACGTTTCCGAAAATTATTCGCATTACTTAACAAATCAAGTCATTTATTAAAGAAAATGTAACTGGAAAATATTTTGAACCCAAAACATCTTGAAACAAAATAGTTTAAATGCGAATATTTGCTCTTGAAATGAAAATGATAAATATGCTGCACGCCGTCCAGTTCTAGCAGCAAAGAGCATAATAACTTCAATTAAGCGGAAGCACTACCTCAATGTACCTGAGATGAAACATGCAAAATGTCAACGAAAAATGTTGAGTGAAACTACAGGTTTAGTAAATCATTTCGTAAGTTAGGCCACAAGATTTTCTTAGAAAACATCATAGGAAAAGTATACATTATCATGAGCACTTGATTATAAAGCTTTAACCTTTGCGTGAGCCCAACACACGTCTTTAGATTACCCTATCATTTCATACACCGATCAAGTGTACGAGTAACAATAAAATAGACGCCTGTTATGTTTAGGCGAGGTCTGTCAAACCTAACGGTACCGTCCCTATAAGTCGAGCTTACAAAGTAACTAATATAATCAAGTTAAGGGATTTTTGATCTAAACTCATATGTATAGTCATTTATGTTACTTGTGCCTAATATGTAAAACATTTGTAAAAAGCATGCATCTCATCCCTGTAAAAATATAGTAGGGACTGTAGACTCACCTTAGCAAAAGCACTTGTAATTTCTTAGCAAAACGTACGATTGTCGAACAATCTCGACTGAACAACGCAACCTAAATAAGTAAATCATCTTAAGTATACACTTATAGGTCAAATCATGTCAACCCATAGTGTACGCAAAGTCCTAGTGCTCAGACTGACTCAACGAACAAGTAAAAGTCAACAAGTCAACCAAAGTCAACCCTAAAGTCAACTCGGTCAAAGTGGTCAACTAAAGTCAAACATCTCAGTAGTCATGCAAACATGATCAATAATTCAAACCTAGGTCAAGTATCACTTTACAAGTCATAATTAAGCATATTGCACTTTTGCACCTTAGAACATGCCTTAGAAATTCGTACTTCGTAGAAAGATCCAACTATAGCTCATAGCACATAAACCATTAAATCATGAAAAACTCTAGATCTTAACTACACATAAAATTGATTCCAAAAAGTCTGGCCAAAGCCTCATACGATAAATAAAAGTCAGAAGGGGTCTAATCATAGTTCATTACAGAAATTTCTGCCCGCGCGTCAGTTTTTAAACATTTTTCATAAAATATATAAAATAGATTTTCACGAACGGCCAATTGGAGTCATCTCCAAACATCTCAAAGTTTTAGTGAAAAAATAATCAGAAATATTTCTTTAGCCAATTTGTACAGTTTTGCAAACCTTTACAGACTCATCAGTTTTTAATCATCAACCGGACACATCACTTAGACGAGCATATATCCCATGGAAAATCACGTTCTCGCAAGTTCGCTTACAAATGAAACATGTCAAGGAACACTTAAAATAACATATTCCAGAAGATAAAAGTCTAAATAAATCCCTAGTTCACTCTAGCAATTTTTTATATAACTTTGAAAAACGATTCACCTCACTTTAAAAACCAAATCTTCTTTTTGACATAACGGGAGCATTACATAACCTTTTGATGCAAATCTTAAGTCTAAATTGCATAAATTTTCACAGGGAATACAGTAGTACACTTTATATAAGCTAAAACTCAAAGCATGTAACTGTGAAAATTCGTATTTCATGCAAACCCTAACGAAAACTTCGATTAAGCATATCTTAAGCATACGGCAACGAAATCACGCAAAATCGGAGTCTAAAATTAATAAATTTTTGATATATTTCTATTTAAACATATTAAAAGATCAGATCTCATGTCAATTTTATCAGATCAACAATAAATAAATTCATTTTTCATACATACAATGTTAATTATGCAATCAAAAGATAAAGAACAACACTAGACACCATTAATTGAGCACTAGACTTGATTACACCATGTAATTGAATAAAAAATGGAATTAATAAATTTAGGGTTACTAGTTATACCTCAAACGATTAAATTGATCACACAAACGCGTAGAGAACGATCAAAGCAACAACGTTCATGTACGGGGTTTCTTCTAATTTCAACTTGGGATGGTGGTTGTGGGGTGGTGATGGCCGACGGCCAAGAGGGAGAGGGAGAGATGGAGATGTCGACTAGAATGGGAAAAATAAGGGTTCTCATGATTTGCTTTCCTATTTATAGCTAGTAATTAGGGCCTAATTAAGATAACTAGTGACCTTGTAGCCCAAGTTAAGTCCATAAGGGGATTCATGGGGGGTTCGGCCGAATGGCCCACCTAGGGGTGTACTGGGCTCGTTTTGCTAAATTTACTCATGTGCGCGTGGTCCGTTTCGAATGCCGTTAACCGTACCGGGTCTCCGGAACGTTAACTAGTCGTTGAAACAAAATCACCGGATTTAATTCATTAAATAAATAGTAAATTAAATTAGTTTTTCTTAAAGTTAATAATTATTGAAAATAATTATTTCGTCGTTTTTCTGACTTCTTTAAACTGAAAAGCTTTCTAGGCGATTAACTTAATCGTAACGTTTTCTAGTTATCTCACTTTCCAAAATAAGTTCATAAATTAATATAACCTATTAATTCAAGAATCTCTTTAATAAGCTTGTATTTAATTCTATTAAGCACACAAGTCTAAGTAACCACCGTTAAAAACTTAACGGACAAGTAACGATAGTAAACGGAAAAAGTCGGATTGTTACAAGTTTCTTTGTGATGATAATTAATGACCGCAAAACACCAATTTGAAGTCACTATATTCCCTACAAAATCGGGCAAAATTTTGTGGAGAATTTTCCGAAAAATTTTAAATTGCAAATTAGGCGCATTTTCGCAAGATAACTAAAAAAGGCGCTACGAGCATGAAATCCTTATGGCTTTCCCCCGTTCAAAACAGTTTAGATACCGAAAATGACATTTAACTATTTTTAAAGGTGAATTTTGCACTTTTAGATCTTATGATAAGTAATACCTTTACATGTGAATTCTTATGCCTGTTTAAATAACACTATGATACTTGTTTTTATTTAATATTGTATTTAGGTACATCGAGAATCAGGTTGGGGCTACTATCTCACCAGTAGCTACAAATCGTTGCTGCTTTTATAACGTCTTGGTTTATTGTTCGAATATTTTAAACCGCTTTTTTATTTCTCTAGATTCATAACCATATTTTTTTTTTTTTGTAAATTTCATATTGAATGCGAATATATAAGAGTGTAGTTTCATTTTGATGATAATTAATTATCACAAAACACAAATTTGAAGTCACTACATTCTCCACAAAATTGGGCAAAATTTTGTGGAGAATTTTCCAAAAAATTTTAAATTGCAGATTAGGCTCATGTTCGCAATATAACTAGAAAAATGCACTACGAGCAAGACTTCCTTAAGGCTTTCCCCCGTTTGAAGTAGTTTAGATGTCGAAAATGACATTGTACTATTTTTAAAGGTGAATTTTTGCACTTTTAGATCTTAAGATAAGTAATACCTTCACATGTGAATTGTTGTGCTGTTTAAATACCACTATGATACTTGTTTTAATTTAATATTGTATTAGGTACATCGAGAATCATTTTGGGGAAACTATCTTACCATTAGCTACAAAACATTGTTGCTTTTATAACGTCTTGGTTTTATTGTTCGAGTATTTTAAGCCGCATTTTTATTTCTCTAGATTCATAACCATATTTTTCTTTTTGTTTCTAAATTTTATACTGAATTCGAATATATAAGAGTGTAGTTTTGTTTTGATGATAATTAATGGACGCAAAACACATATTTGAAGTCACTACATTCCCGACAAAATCGGGAAAAATTTTGTAGGAAATTTTCCGAAAAATTTTAAATTGTAGATTAGGTCCATTTTCGCAAGATACTAGAAAAAGGCTCTACGAGCAAGACTTTCTTAAGGCTTCCCCCGTTCGAAGCAGTTTAGATGCCGATAATGACATTTTACTATTTTTAAAGGTGAATTTTGCAATTTTAGATCTTACGATAAGTAATACCTTCACATGTGAATTGTTATGCTTGTTTAAATACCAATATGATACTTGTTATTATTTAATATTGTATTTAGGTACATCGATAATCATGTTTGGGCTACTATCTCACCACTAGCTACAAAACGCAGCTGCCCTTATAATATCTTGGTTTTATTGTTCGAGTATTTTTAGGCGCTTTTTTATTTCTCTAGATTCATAACCATATTTTTGTTTTTGTTTTTAAATTTTATATTGAATGCGAATATATGAGAGTGTAGTTTCGTTTTGATGATAATTAATGGCCGCAAAACACAAATTTGAAGTCACTACATTCCCTACAAAATCGGGCAAAATTTTGTGGGGAATTTTTCGGAAAATTTTAAATTGCAAATTAGGCCCATTTTCGCAGGATAACTAGAAAAAGGCGCTACGAGCAAGACTTCCTTATGGCTTTCACCCGTTCGAAGTAGTTTAGATGTCGAAAATGACATTTTACTATTTTTAAAGGTGAATTTTGCACTTTTAGATCTTAGGATAAATAATACCTTCACATGTGAATTGTTGTGCCTGTTTAAATACCAATATGATTCTTGTTATTATTTAATATTGTATTTAGGTACATCAAGAATCATGTTAGGGCTACTATGTGAAACGACTCATCCATATTACTATAAACGCAGTACGTTAGTCATTGGTCCTATAGCGAGGTATTTGACCTCTATATGATACGTTTTAGAAAAATATTGCATTCGTTTCATAAAAAGCACACCATTATTATACATAATGCATGTTTTAAACAAGTGGGCGGTTATTTAAAAATAATCCCCATGAAACATCGGTTTCCAAATACTACACACGTGACATAACAGTCGAATATAATACATGACAAAGGTTTTATTGAATGCAACACTTCATTTAAACAAAAGCATAAGAGTCCATGCACAGCTTGCTCAGATAATGCAACAGCGGAAGACTTTCTTAAGGACCTGAGAATAAACATGCTTAAACAGTCAACACAAAGGTTGGTGAGATATATAGGTTTAAAGCTAGCATCGATATAAATATAGACCACAAGATTTCATAGTTATAAATATTTCAATACAGATATTCTATAAGTTGTTGAGCGCTTCGGTAACCATACTTAACCATTAATGTGGCATATTCCCTTTATTATGAAATCTCCCTACACTGTACCAAGTGTAGTAAAAACGAAGTACTATGCAACCGTTTACAATACTAGAGCGACTAGCCTGGTTGGGGTTGACAAACCCGATTGATCTATCAATAGGATTCGCGCTTACATGTTCTTACAACATGTAAATATTAGTTACCAAGCTATTAGGGAAGATATGCAAGGTGGTACAACTCAACGTAGAATATATTTCAAGTACTTGTGTCCATGGCGTAAAACATAAAATTCATGTATTCTCATCCCAAAATATTTTTAGAGTTTAAAAATGTGACTATATACTCACGGTAGTAAAAGTATATTAATAATAAGTTTTCAAATTATTAAAAATATGGATGTCGTCCTTGGATTCACGAACCTGTAACAAATATGCAAACACCACTGCTCCCAATTCTAGATTATGAGTCGTATAATTTTGTTCATGAACCTTCAGGTGTCGGGATGCATATGCAATAACCTTCTTTCGTTGCATGAGGACACAACCAAAACCTTGTCGCGAAGCGTTACAATAAATTACAAAATCATCGTTTCCTTCAGGTAACGATAGAATAGGCGATGTAGTCAACTTCTTCTTCAATAACTGATATGCGGCTTCCTGCTCAGAAGTCCATTCGTACTTCTTCCCTTTGTGTGTTAATGCTGTCAATGGTTTGGCTATCCGAGAAAAATCTTGAATAAACCTTCTGTAATAGCCAGCAAGACCCAAAAATTGGCGTATTTACGTTGGAGTCTTTGGAGTCTCCCACTTTTCAATGGCTTCAATCTTGGCTGGATCAACCTGAATTCCTTCACTGCTGACAATGTGACCAAGGAACTGTACTTCCTTCAGCCAAAAGGCGCACTTGGAAAACTTTGCGTATAACTATTCTTTCTTTAACAGTTCCAGCACCAACCTTAAATGTTGTTCTTGTTCTGCTTCATTCTTAGAATAAATAAGAATGTCATCAATAAAGATAATAACAAACTTATCTAAGTATGGACTGCATACCCTATTCATGAGGTCCATGAATACAGCTGGTGCATTTGTCAGCCCGAATGGCATGAGTAAAAATTCATAATGACTGTAGCGTGTCCGAAATGCGGTTTTCGAAATATCTTCTTCTTTGACATGCAACTAATGATAACCCGATCTTAGATCGATTTTGGAGTAAACACGTGATCTTTGCAGCTGATCAAACAAGTCATTAATTCTCATTAATGGGTACCTATTCTTTATAGTTAACTTGTTTAATTCGCAATAATCTATACACATTCAGAAGGATCCATCTTTCTTCTTGACGAATAAAATCGGAGCTCCCACGGTGAAGTACTCGGTCGAATAAATCCACGATCTAGCAATTCTTGCAACTGGCTTTGTAGTTCTTTCATTTCTGACGGTGCGAGTCTATACGGAGCACGAACCACCGGTGCAGCTCCCGGTAATAGATCTATTTGAAATTCCACAGATCTATGCGGAGGTAATCCCGGAAATTCTTCTGGAAACACTTAGGGGAATTCTCTTACCACAGGAACATCGTTGATGCTTTTCTATTTCTCCTTCGTTTCGACTTTATTAACATGTGCTAAGATAGCATAGCATCCTTTCTTCAACCAATTTTGGGTTTTCAAGCAGCTAATGAGTTTTAGCATTGAGTTACCCTTCTCTCCATAAATCATTACTGACGTTTTATCCTTACAAGGAATGCGAATTACCTTCTTGGCACACACACAACTTCAGCTCCTATTTTGGATATCCAGTCTATGTCGACTATTACATTAAAACTTCCTAATTCTACGGGTATCAAATCAATTTTAAACGTTTCTCCGGCTAAATTTATTTTACAATCACGGCAAATTTTATCGGCTTTAATTAGTTTACCATTAGCTAACTCAATCATGTACTTAGCATCTAGAGGCAATGATGAACAATTCAATTTAGCGTAAAAGTCTTTACACATGTAACTTCTATCGGCACCAGTATCAAATATAATAGATGCTGATAAGTCATTAATGGTAAACGTACCCGTAACAAGCTTCGAGTCTTCACACGCCTCTCTAGTATTAATATTATACGCTCTTCCACGTGCAGGTCCGGTGTTCTTCTCTGGATTCGGGCACTGGCTCTTAATGTGACCATGTTTTCCACACCCGTAACAAGTAACAGTAGCCAAGGCAGTTCTATTTGCATTGGTGGCAGGAGTCTTGGTGCCATTTGTATTTGTAACGGGAACCCAACAATCTTCAGCAAGATGACCCCTCCGATTACATTTGCTGCACACCACATTGCAAAAACCAGTGTGATGTTTGAGGTATCTGTTACATAAGGGATTTTGTCCTTTGTAACCCGAGCTTGAACCACTACCCGCACCTTGCATGGTTTCCTGTTTCTTAATAGATTGTTGTTGGTGACCTCGATCACGGTTTTCATCCCACTTTCTTTTGTTATCCGATACCTTGGCATCGGTATTTGATGCGTTCTTATCCAGGATGATCTGATCCATTAGCTCGTTTGCCATGGTGATAGCTTCATGAATTGTCTTGGGTTTGGATGCTGTAACATTGGCCTTGATGTTCTTTGGCAGACCATCTTTGTACAATTCAATCTTTCGCTCTTCCGTTGGTACCAATTCAGGACATAACAAGGCTAATTCCATGAATCGCCTATTGTAGTTAGTAAGTTCCATGCCAACAACTTTCAGATTTCGTAGCTCGGTTTCCATCTTCCTGACCTCATTTCTTAGGCAGTATTCAGTGATTAACATATGTTTCAACTCCTCCCAAGGAGTATCATATGCTTCATCACCCCCTTACAGCTTTTACATAGTTTTTCCACCATGTAAGTGCACCATCATGTAATGTGCATGAAGCATACTTCGTCCTATCCCCTTCCGCACAACCACTAATTTTAAATACGGACTCCAGCTTTTCGAACCATCGGGTTAAACCGACTGGTCCCTCTGTTTCGCTGAATGATGAAGGTTTGCAACCTTGAAATGCTTTATATGAGCATCCAACATGAGGGTTTGTGCTGTTTGCTGCTGCTCTTGCCGCTTCGACCCAAAGCATACGGTCGTTTACGCGTTGGTTGATAAGCTCCTCAATTTCTTGTTCCGTCATTCGATTTAATCGAGCCATGTTTCTTCAATAAACATATAAGATAATTAATCACATAGAATATTATAGATGTAGTGAGTAATTAATGGTACATCATGGCATATTAATAATATGAACCAATTATTATAAAAGCCTTTTCTTCTTATTAGCGTTTTATAATTGTAGCTCGGGTAGTACCTACCCGTTAAATTTCATACTTAATAGCTAGTACACAAATTAACTACTACAATCATGATAATATTCTATCATGAAAAACTTAATGCATTAATACTTCACGCTTATTCTTTTGGTACAATATTTTACAATAATTCAATACCACTATTTTACATAAAACATATGTAAGATGAAATATAGCACACGATATATTATTATATAAGGCGTGAAGTCGAATAGCTGCAAAAACAGATTAGAAACGACGAGGCTTTCTTGGGAATTCAAAGAAATCTGGGAAATCATAGAATTTTCGCTTCCCTACTGTCAGAGTGCGTATTTCAGCGGTAAGTCTAGGTTTTGGCTGGGGTTCAGTAGATGACATTTTTGTAGTATTGGTAAGACATGGTTAACTAGGTGTGGTAGTATCGGGAGCACTTGGTACAATAATTATTTTATTAGTTTCTGCTTTTGGAATTTCTGGGTTGACGATTATAGGTTTCTTTCCCTTATTAAAATCTGCCTCGGTAATTTCTTTTACTTCGTTCTCCTCAGGTTCCTCTTCTGGTTCCTCTGGGAATTGAGAGTCTTCCAAAAATTCATCCGACTCCAGGTCATCATCGTCATCAGTTATATAGATGATTGATACACCTTCCTTTGGGTCATTGTCGTTATCAGATAAGTTGATGATTGGTACTTTTGCTGGAGATTCAACTTCGGAGTCGCTGAATGTGATAATGAGATTGGTGCTAGAAGTAGACATCTATCACACATTAGTAATATACCACATAATATTTACATGTTATAATATTTAATTTTCGACCAAAAATGATAAGTAATGGTTTTCAAAAACAAGTTCGGTCAAAGTCCAGACTCACTAATGTATCCTAACAAATACCGGTCAGACACACTAATGCAATTTCTGGTTTGCTAAGACCTCTGCTCTGATGCCAACTGAAACGACTCGTCCATATTACTATAAACGCAGTACGTTATTCATTGGTCCCATAGCGAGGTATTTGACCTCTATATGATACGTTTTAGAAAAATATTGCATTCGTTTCATAAAAAGCACACCATTATTATACATAATGCATGTTTTAAACAAGTGGGCAATTATTTAAAAATAATCCCCATGATACATCGGTTTCCAAATACTACACACGTGACATAACAGTCGAATATAATACATGACAAATGTTTTATTGAATGCAACACTTCATTTAAACAAAAGCATGAGACTCCATGCACAGCTTGCTCAGATAATGCAACAGTGGAAGACTTTCTTAAGGACCCGAGAATAAACATGCTTAAACAGTCAACACAAAGGTTGGTGAGATATATAGGTTTAAAGCTAGCATCGATATAAATATAGACCACAAGATTTCATAGTTATAAATATTTCAATAAAGATATTCTATAAGTTGTTGAGCGCTTCGGAAACCAGACTTAACCATTAATGTGGCATATTCCCTTTATTATGAAATCTCCCTACACTGTACCAAGTGTAGTAAAAACGAAGTACTATGCAACCGTTTACGATACTAGAGCGACTAGTCCGGTTGGGGTTGTCAAACCCGATAGATCTATCAATAGGATTCGCGCTTACATGTTCTTACAACATGTAAATATTAGTTACCAAGCTATTAGGGAAGATATGCAAGGTGGTACAACTCAACGTAGAATATATTTCAAGTACTTGTGTCCATGGCGTAAAACATAAAATTCAAGTATTCTCATCCCAAAATATTCTTAGAGTTTAAAAATGGGACTATATAATCACAGTAGTAAAAGTATATTAATAATAAGTTTTCAACTTATTAAAAATATGGCCGTCATCCTTGGATTCACGAACTTGTAACAAATATATATGTTAACTATTATTCATATCATATCTTCAATCACATGTGATTGTTTAAGTTCATATTTTCAATCACGTGTGATTGTTTAAGTTTATATTTTCAATCACGTGTGATTGTTTAAGTTGTCAAGTTAGCAGTCCAACGTTAGTAGTCCACAGTTAGTAGTCCACAGTTAGTAGTTCACAATTAGTAGTACATAGTATACACGTGTTGTATAAGACTCAATCATGACCCACAATACCGCTATTGTAGTTACACGTATTGTGTATGTGGTGTCTTTTGATTTATCCGACATATTGTGTAACCACGACATGTTAGAATACATGTATAATACAAGAAAAGATAGCTAGGATATGGTTAGTATAGATTTTAATGAATTAATCCCGTGATCAAATTATCCATTTCTAACCAATATTGTTTTGCCCATAATTTCTTCGTTATAAATCCGTTTTGAGTGAATCAAATTGCTATGGTTTCATAACGAACTGTAATTTGTGAAACTAAACTGAAAAAGTGGTGGTTTATAGTCGGGGTTACAAGTTATAATCCATATTTGAAAGAGGTAGTCATTTCCGTCGAAAGAACGATATCGTGATGACCATTTTGAAAAACGTACTTCAATTTTGAGTTTAACCATGATTTTTGGATATAGTATCATGTTCATATGAAATATCATTTTCCCAGAAGAACAACTTTTAAATCAAATATTATGATAGTTTTTAATTATCCAACCCAAAACAGCCCCCGGTTTTACTACGACGGCGTATGTCCGATTTTACGGTGTTCTTCGTGTTTCCAAGTTTTAACTCATTAAGTTAATATATCATATAGATATAAAACATGTGTTAAGTTATTTTTTAAAAGTCAGGGTAGAAGGATTAACTTTGTTTGCGAACAAGTTTAGAATTAACTAAACTATGTTCTAGTTTATAAACTCTTATATAGATAGTTATAAACATATGAATTGAACAAGAGTTGAAGTAGAACTTTTACCTCAAGTTTAGAATGTAAAGTTGCTGGAGAGAAGTAGTAGAACAAAACTTGAGAGAGTTCTTGCAAGTGTGTGTGAAAATTGGAAATAGAATTTGGAAAATGAATGTGTAAAAATGAGTTAAAATGGTGCCAATTTATAGGCTTGAAAATTTGATTTTTAGTGAAAATATCTAAGAAAAGTTAAAATGTATTAAGTCATGGATGACATATTAAATTGATTAGGTCATGGATGATATATTATACAAATAATTGCAGATTTCTATTGGTATATAACAATAGTAAATACTTCTAGAAGCTGTGTATAATACGGGTAAAAATACCGTATGAATGCGAGTAGAATTCTTGAGGAAATTGAACGAAAATACGAGTCTAGCTATCCTTTATATGTATTGGTATATTATAAAGTGTATTTAATACTTGTAATGATGTATTTATACTCGTAATACATTATATGTAAATACATTTTAACATAAGTTAATTAAGTCGTTTAAATAGTAACATATATATTGTTCAAAAACTCTTTAAATTAGTAGTATGAAAATATATATATATAATACTTTGTTAATATACTTAATGAGATATTTAATTATCATATTTTCAAGTTATATATATATATATATATATATATATATATATATATATATATATATATATATATATATATATACACACACATATATATAATTAATACAAGTTATGACGTTCGTGAATCGTAAGAATAAAAGGGTGGTCAACTGCTTATGTAAAATTCTTTCCAGAGGTTCAACACTTATTAAAATTTATTGCTTATCAAGTCAAAATTATTAAATCATGTAAATAGTATAATCAAGTAGTCGGAAAAATCCGGGTCATCACACTATGTCACCACTAGCTACAAAATACAACTGCTGTTATAACGTCTTGGTTTTATTGTTCGAGTATTTTTAGCCGCTTTTTTATTTCTCTAGATTCATAACCATATTTTTGTTTTTATTTCTAAATTTCATATTGAATGCGAATATATGAGAGTGTAGTTTCATTTTAATGATAATTAATGGCCGCAAAACACAAATTTGAAGTCACTACATTCCCTACAAAATGGGCAAAATTTTGAGGGGAATTTTCCGAAAAATTTTAAATTGAAAATTAGGCCCATTTTCGCAAGATAACTAGAAAAAGGCGCTACAAGCAAGACTTCCTTATGGCTTTCACCCATTCGAAGCAGTTTAGATGCCGAAAATGACATTTTACTATTTTTAAAGGTGAATTTTGCACTTTTAGATCTTATGATAAGTAATACCTTCACATGCGAATTCTTGTGCCTGGTTAAATAACACTATGATACTTATTTTTATTTAATATTGTATTTAGGTACATCGAGAATCATGTTGGGGCAACTATCTCACCACTGTTGCTGTTTTTATAACGTCTTGGTTTTATTATTCGAGTATTTTTAACCGCTTTTTTATTTCTCTGGATTTATAACCATATTTTTGTTTTTGTTTGTAAATTTCATATTGAATGCGAATATATAAGAGTGTTGTTTCATTTTGATGATAATTAATTACCGCAAAACACAAGTTTGAAGTCACTATATTCCCCACAAAATTGGACAAAATTTTGTGGAGAATTTTCTAAAAAATTTTAAATTGCAGATTAGGCCCATTTTCGCAATATAACTAGAAAAAGGCGCTACGGACAAGACTTCCTTAAGGCTTTCCCTCGTTCAAAGCAGTTTAGATGTTGAAAATGACATTTTACTATTTTTAAAGGTGAATTTTGCATTTTTAGATCTTAAGATAAGTAATACCTTCACATGTGAATTGTTGTGCTGTTTAAATACAACTATGATAGTTGTTTTAATTTAATATTATATTTAGGTACATCGAGAATCATATTGGGGCAATTATCTCACCATTAGCTACAAAACGTTGCTGTTTTAAAAACGTCTTAGTTTTATTGTTCGAATATTTTTAGCCGCTTTTTTATTTCTTTAGATTCATAACCATATTTTTGTTTTTGTTTCTAAATTTCATATTGAATACGAATATATAAGAGTATAGTTTCATTTTGATGATAATTAATGACCGCAAAACACCAATTTGAAGTCATTACATTCCCTACAAAATGGGGCAAATTTTATGAGGAATTTTCCGAAAAATTTTAATTTGCAAATTAGGCGCATTTTCGCAAGATAACTAGAAAAAGGCAATACGAGCAAGACATCCTTATGGCTTTCCCCCGTTCGAAGCAGTTTAGATGCCGAAAATGACATTTAACTATTTTTAAAGGTGAATTTTGCACTTTTAGATCTTATGATAAGTAATACCTTTACATGTGAATTCTTGTGCCTGTTTAAATACCACTATGTTACTTGTTTTTATTTAATATTGTATTTAGGTACATCGAGAATCATGTTGGGGCTACTATCTTACCAATAGCTACAAAGCGTTGCTGCTTTTATAACGTCTTGGTTTTATTGTTCGAATATTTTAAGCCGCTTTTTTATTTCTCTAGATTCATAACCATATTTTTGTTGTTGTTTCTAAATTTCATATTGAATACGAATATATAAGAGTGTAGTTTCATTTTGATGATAATTAATGACCGCAAAACACAAATTTGAAGTCACTACATTCCCCACAAAATCGGACAAAAGTTTGTGGGAAATTTTCCGAAAATTTTAAATTGCTAATTAGTCCCATTTTCGTAAGATAACTAGAAAACGGCACTACGAGCAATACTTCCATAAGGGTTCCCCCTTCAAAGCAGTTAAGATGCCGAAAATGACATTTTACTATTTTAAAGGTGAATTTTGCCCTTTTAGATCTTATGATAAGTAATACCTTCACATGTGAATTGTTGTGCTGTTTAAATACCACTATGATACTTGTTTTAATTTAATATTGTATTTAGGTACATCGAGAATCATGTTGGGGCAACTATCTCAACACTAGCTACAAAACGTTGCTGCTTTCATAACGTATTGGTTTTATTGTTCGAGTATTTTTAGCCGCTTTTTTATTTCTCTAGATTCATAACCTTATTTTTGTTTTTTTTTTCTAAATTTCATATTGAATGAGAATATATGAGAGTGTAGTTTTATTTTGATGATAATTAATGGCCGCAAAACACATATTTGAAGTCACTATATTCCCCACAAAATTGGGAAAAATTTTGTGGGGAATTTTCTAAAAAATTTTAAATTGCAGATTAGGCCCAATTTCGCAACATAACTTGAAAAAGACGCTACGAGCAAGACTTCCTTAAGGCTTCCCCCGTTCGAAGCAGTTTAGATGCCAAAAATGATATTTTACTATTTTTAAAGGTGAATTTTGCACTTTTAAATCTTACGATACGTAATACCTTCACCTGTGAATTGTTGTGCCTGTTTAAATACCACTATGATACTTGTTTTAATTTAATATTGTATTTAGGTACATCGAGAATCATATTGGGGCAACTATCTCACCACTAACTACAAAACGTTGCTGCGTTTATAACGTCTTGGTTTTATTGTTCGAGTATTTTTAGCCGCTTTTTTATTTCTCTAAATTCATAACCATATTTTTAGTTTTGTTTGTAAATTTTATATTGAATTCGAATATATAAGATGTAGTTTCGTGTTGGTGATAATTAATGGCCGCAAAAAACAAATTTGATGTCACTACATTCCCTACACAATCGGGCAAAATTTTGTGGGGAATTTTCCGAAAAATTTTAAATTGCAAATTAGGTCCATTTTCGCAAGATAACTAGAAAAAGGCACTACGAGCAAGACTTTCTTATGGCTTTCTCCCGTTCGAAGCAGTTTAGATGCCGAAAATGATATTTTACTATTTTTAAAGGTGAATTTTGCACTTTTAGATCTTATGATAAGTAATACCTGCACATGAGTAATACCTGCACATGCGAATTCTTGTCCCTGTTTAAATACCACAATGATACTTGTGTTTTTTAATATTGTATTTAGGTACACCGAGAATCATGTTGGGGCAACTATCTCACCACTAGCTACAAAACGTTGCTAATTTTATAACGTCTAGATTTTATTGTTCGAGTATTTTTAGCCGCTTTTTTATTTCTCTAGATTCATAACCATATTTTTGTTTTTGTTTGTAAATTTCATATTGAATGCGAATATATAAGATTGTAGTTTCGTTTTGATGATAATTAATTTCCGCAAATCTTCCACATTCCTCACACTTAACGACCGATTATTATACACCGATATATATATATATATATATATATATATATATATATATATATATATATATATATATATATATATATATATATATATATATATATATATATATATATATATATATATATATATATATATAATCAAGAGGGAAGCACTTTTTTGAGTGGAATTGGGGGGAAGTAATTTTTTCATTTTTTTCGAAATTTTTTTTTCAGGGATCAAGATCACATTAAAATATGAACATTTAAAAAAGACACTTTATGATGAATGTTATTATTTTGGCGGTAAAACGCTCGAAGAAAAAAAATGAAAACATTCAATGCATGGAATGTTTTGATTCTGAGTTTTTTTAAGGGTTTAGAAATTAGGGGGTTAAAAATTTGGGTTTATCTATTAGGGTTTAGAAATTAGGGTTTTGGGTTTAGAAATTAGGGTTTATGATTTAGAAATTAGGGTTTAGATTGAATATTTTAACACGAACGGTTTAGAGTTTGAGGTTTAGGGTTTAGTCCCTAAACCCCTAAACCCAAAACCCTAAACTCTAAATCGGGCTAAATTTTGAAAAAAACACTTCACACAAGATGAAAACAAAACGATGCAAATAAACTCAGAATCAAAACGTTCAATGCATTGAATGTTTTCATTTGTTTCTTCGAGTGTTTTACCGTCAAAATAATAATATTCTTCACAAAGTGTCTTTTTTTAAATGTTCATATTTTTACCTTAGTTTTGATGTCTAAAAAAAAAATTTGAAAAAAACCAAAATTTAAAAAAAATAAATTTTTTACTTCCCCTCACAAGGTTGTAAAAGACGCGAGTCGGGGACGCATCGGCCATGCCTAAAAAACGACGAGTCAGACGCAACGACGACGCAACGGCGACACAACGGGCGTTGACTAACGTTGACTTTTAAAAATAGTTTTATCAAATATATATTTATATATAATATTATATAGATCAAATCTTTAAATATAAACTATATTTACAATAAACATGAACAATTAACAATTATTAACAATATTACAAAAAAAATTAAAAAAATTTGACCGACTTTGACTGACTTTGACCGACTTTTTCCGAATTTGACCGACTTTTTCCGACTTTGACCGACTATTTACCTTTGACCGACTTTTTAGCAACGACGCGTCGGTCATGCCTAAAAAACGACGCGTCGGCCGACTCGGCCGACTTTTGCAACACTGTATATAGTAGAGGGATCAAATGAGAACTTTTTTGTGTGAGAACCCTAAGAACTCGAAATTCGAGCAAAAAATAGTGGGCGAACAGAAAAAGAGCTAGTCGAACAATTTTTTTTACATGCAATTTTCGCTTGGTTCTACATTTTTGGTTCTACAATTTTGAATTCGAACAATTTTGGAGTAATTCGAGCAACAACAAAAAAGGAAGGACGAGCAAAAATTTGAAAGTCGAGCAAAAAAGTTGAAGTGTGAGCAAAAATTGATGAATTCGAACATGTTCTACATTTTCAGCATCTCAAATTTTTGCTCGAATTACTCCATTTTTGTTCGACCGCCATTTTTTTGCTCAAATTCCTTGTTTTTTGCTCGTCCGTCACTTTTTTTGCTCGAATTTCAGTGTATTTGGAGTTCTTAGAGTTCCCACACTAAAAAAGTTCTCACTAGATCCTCTCCCATATATATATATATATATATATATATGGGGAGGGGATCCAGTGAGAACTTTTTTAGTGTGAGAACTCTAGGAATTCCAAAAACGCTCTAAATACACTGAAATTCGAGCAAAAAGGTGCACGGGCGAGCAAAAAAAAAAAGAAATTCGAGCAAAAACCAAAAACACAGACAAACAAAACATTCATAGTTGAGCAAAAAAAAAAAAATTTTGTTCGAATTTCAAAATGTAGAACACATTTTTGTTCGAATATCAGCATTTTTGTTCGACTACCCGTGTGTTCTACATTTTTTTGTTCGACTATCAAAAATGTAGAACACAAAATTGTTCGCCCGTCTTTTTTTTTGTTCAAATATCACATTTTTGTTCGCCCTTGTCCCATTTTTTGCTCGAATTGCTCTTTTTTTGTTCGCCCGTGTCCAATTTTTGCTCGAATTTTCCTTTTTTTTTGCTCGAATTTCTCTTTTTTTCTCGAATTTCAATGTATTTTTGAGTTGATTGTCACACAAAAAAAGGTTCTCATTTGATCCCTATATATATATATATATATATATATATATATATATATATATATATAGAGAGAGAGATAATTTCGTTTGTAGATAGATAGATACAAACGATATATATATTCAGGTCAACACACGTCGTTTCACTTTAGATTTTTGCTACACATTATCTTTTACGGCCAATTGATATACTTTCGGTTCCGTCGCTACAACGGAGAACAGAGGTCCGACGATGAATTTAGGTCCGACAGTGAACACAAATGAAGATTTGGTGGTCGTGATTGTACGATCATGTTATCGTCACTGATAATTTTGATTCCGTTGGTACATCGATGAACGTAATTTGTGTTAGTTTGCTTACATGTACGTGATAGTTTTTGTGGATTAATCTGAGTACATCTTATTTGAAAGATAATAATGAAGTCAAAGTGTGAAATTATTTAATTAAAGTTTTCCGTTGAATAAATACATATGAGATTTGATGGGATGAAATCACCATGTAGGTATATGATTATGATTCTATATAAAAATAAAATTAGGGTTTTTAGTTTTGAGTTGAAGAAGATGAAGGTGAGATGAGTAAAGTTGAAAAAGACTATTTGCAAAGAGGATAAAAAGATGAAAATAATTTGATTTAAAGTTCGAATTAATTACAGTGGCAGATTCATTTTTTTAATGGTTAATCCCAACAATTAATTTGAGAAGATTGGTATAAAAGGACAATATAGCCTCACATGCGTGTCATATGTGAAGGGTTAACTACTAAAACTTGAGTGTAGTTAGCTAGAGTACCAATCACACAAGTTAAAAATAAAAAAACTAGGTATCAACTACTTGAAAAAAAATAGTTTAGGTATTGTCATGATAATGTAAACAAACATGTACCAACGACATAAATTTTTCAAAATTTAGACTTATCAATTCTGGTCTATGACTATTCTTGTTCAACGCCGTCAATTCTATATGCAAATTTGTAAAGGTGCTGTTTTGTAAATAAAGAAAAAATTTATATTGAATTATGTGTCATTTGAAATAAAGAGTTTGTGTTGGTATAATTGACCAATGATATGTCAACTCATAATTTTGATAAATCCACAACATTTATACATTATATGTGTGTATCCCTTTTGAATCGTGGATCATGTGAGAAAGCACACCTAGCACATAGTCATATCGGACTTTGTTGTTGTTTTTGAAATAGACTCTGCATATTTTACAAAACAAGCTAGCGAGAACTATTAGCTGAAATTATTATCTGCAGTGGCAGATTCAGAATTGTTTTTCTACGGAAGCAAAAATTTACTAAAATTATTTGAATTATAAAAATCATACAAAACAACATTATAAAAAATATTATTATAACACCTTTACATTTCTAGCAATAAAGTGTTCTTATAGGACTAACATGACATAGCTGCTAAGTTTCTCAAAGAGATAACTTATAAATGCTATTTAAAAGGTAATAAAAACACGTACAAGATTCGAACCTCAAACTGATTTGTTATTAGCGCCTTACATTAACCACCTGATCCAAGGACAATTTGCTATATATATAGGGAGATGATCAAGTGAGAACTTTTTTAGTGTGAGAACTCTAGGAACTCAAAAATACACTGAAATTCGAACAAAAAGGGACACGGACGAACAAAAACACGCTAGTCGAACAAAAATTAAAACACGGACGAACGAATTTTTTTTTTTCGAATTACCAAAATGTAGAACACATTTTTGTTCGACTATGATGTGTTCTACATTTTTTTGTTCGAATTTCAAAAATGTAGAACACATTTTTGTTCGAATTTCACATTTTTGTTCGGCCGCCTTTTTTTTTGTTCGAATTACAAAAATGTAGAACACATTTTTGTTCGACTATGATGTGTTCTACATTTTTCTGTTCGACTATCAAAAATGTAGAACACATTTTTGTTCGAATATCACAATTTCTGTTCGACTTTCTTTTTTTCGTTCGACCGCGTTTTTTTTGTTCGATTTTCCAGTTTTTTGCTCGACTATCCCCTTTTTTGCTCGCCCGCCACTTTTTTGCACGAATTTCCCTTTTTTGTTCGAATTCCTCGTCAGAGGCGGATGACCTCGGTTACACCATGTGTAACGACCCTACCTTTTTCGTTATCTTTTACCGTTAATTATTTAACGATCGTTAACTGTTATTCGTGCCACATCATTTCTATGACCTATATTATTATCTTTGTAATAATATATTAATTATTATGTGTTATATGAATATTTGTATTCATATCTTTAATTGTACGTTTCTACGTGTCGCGGATTTCTATCCGGCGAATCTTTTCGGTTTTCAAACCAACGGTCGAGCTTTTGGGATTTTTAAGTATTAATTATTTTAAATATGATATTTTAATGTCATATGGTCATATATAGTGTTTATATATTTTATTCGTCGCGTATTTGTTATCTCTCCGAAAAATCAATCGCGTAGCGGTGTTTTCGCGTTTAGGGCTTCGTTCGGGCATCCGGGCCACAAGCAATTTATCTTAGCATCAATTTGGCCCAGAAATGGGGCCCACCCCATAGATTTTGGACGGACACCCCATGGGGAGGGGGTATACCCCTTTCATTTTTGCAATTCTCCTCATTTTCACATTTTATTCCTAATTTTATCAACCCTAAAATTCATTTGGTGCTCTCTCCTCTTCTCCCTCCCTAGCCGTCACCACCACCACCATAATCCATCATCATCTTCATCAAATAATACTTGGATCAAGAAATCATTCACATATTCGGATTCTACACAACGATCTCTACGCGTTCATATTACTTGATTGTTGATTAGGGTATAAACCCTAACCCTAGATTTTCAATTTTTCAATTATTTTTCTGTTTTTACATGTTATATTGATAGTATGATGATAATATGTTATTGTATTGTTGAATGTATGCGTAGAATTGCTCGATTGCATATTTTTTCGGTTTGATAAAATTGGGACAGCAGCTTTTTCGTGTGTTTCTGATATTGTAACTGATGTTGATCATAAAATAAAGTATATAAATGAGTTCCTCTCATCAAGACATTAATTTTAGACTCCGGATTCATGTCGTTTCGATTCCCGGAGCCCTAGATACGAGCAAAGTGGTATTTTGTTAAGATTGAAATGTGATTTTGGTATGAACCAGGTTTGGTCCGACTTTGTGACCATATTTGGTGACTTTAGGGTGTGTTAGTGTGTTAGGACTGATGGTGGGGCGAACTTTCATGTTCGGGTCATCTCAATCCGAGCCACGAATCACCCGTTACGTCTAAAACACGTTTTTGATTGAATTGAAGTTCCAAGTAGTGTATTGGCTGTATATCATGACTTGTGGGCTGTTCATGGTGTGTTCTTGAGTGTACCAAAGTGTCGGGTGGTTTGCTTAGGCGGAGATATATGTAAGGCTCGCCGAAAACCGACACCCGGGGCTCAGGATACGACCCGATGAACTTTTGATTTAAAACTTGGGATTTATTATTAAACTTATGATATAAATAATGGATTTCATTATCATTTAATTACTTATGATATAAAAAGTAATTATTATTATTATTTAAGACTTATGATATATATTTATTATATCATTTAATTAATACTTATGATTTAATTAACATTTTAATTAAACTTGTGATTAATAATAGTTTCATTATTAATGGAAAATACTTATGATAAGTATTAAACTTATATTATGAGATTATTATAATAAGACTTATAATAAGGATTAATTAATTATTTAATTATTATAAGGCTTAGTTATTATTTAATTATAATTTAATTATTAAATACTTATGATTTAATGATTATAATTAGAAACTTATGATATGATTAATAATTCAATATTAATTAATAATACTTATGATATAATTTAAAATTTATTATTAATGAATAATACTTATATTATGACTAATATTTAATTAATTAATTAAATACTTATGTTATATTAATTATATCATTTAAACTTATATTAACTTTAATAATTCATTTTAATTTAATTAAACTTATGTTATGACATAATTAGACATATTTAACTTTAATAAACGTTATAACTTACATTATTATTATAACTTACACTTTTAAAATTAACGTTGACTATGTTTGACCAAGGTTGACTTTTGAGTTGACTTTCGGTTGACTTTGACTTTCAGTTGACTTTTGTTAACTTTCTAATTAAGGAAACTTTCCTAACTTATAAACTTTCCAAAAATAGAAACTTTTCAAAAATAGAAACCTTCCAAAAATAGAAACTTTCCAAAAATAGAAACTTTCCAAAAATAGAAACTTTCCAAAAATGGAAACCTGCTAAAAATAGAAACTTTCTAAAAATAGAAAGTGTGTGTCCGTAAGCTATTCCGATCAAACCGATGCATATTGAGTATTGTTCTATGACTACTTGCAACATGTACAATAGCTATCATATTAAGGCTTGACCTAAGTTAGTTATTTATATCGACCTGCTTTATTTATAGGTCGGCGTTGTGATCATTCCTGATCATTGTACTACATTTGCTGTTCGTTTAATTGTGTTGGGTACTTCATTACTATTAAGGTGAGTTATAGTCCCATTTTTCTATTTTAAATCTTTTGGGATGAGAATACATGCAATTTATTTTATATTTTAGACACAAGTGGAAGTTAGTTTAAATTATTCATTGTGAGTCGAACAAAAATATTCCCTAATCTGGTAATTGTAATCACTGGTTTCTACTGGTGAACGTGAATCCTATGGATAGATCTATCGGGTTTGACAACCCCATTTCGAGCTAGTCGCGCTAGCAATTTATAATCGGAATGTTTAGTACTTCGTAATTTGTTGTAGATACACTTGTTCGGTGTATATTATTTATTGTGTTTGGCAAGGGTAAATAAATGGTTAAGTGGTTACCAGGTGGCTCACGGTAAATGGAATAATGTTTTTATATGTTTTCTAGCATATAATTTTGTGGTCCAAAAGGAAGTTTTTTTTATGTTTTCAAACATAAATTTTTATGGTTTAAATTAAATATTGTTTGTAATATTAAACCTATAATTCACTCAACATTTTTGTTGACAGTTACTCGCATGTTTTATTCTCAGGTTCATGATAGATTGCTTCTGCTGTGCTTAGAGAGTCTGCATATTTATGATGGCAGCTTTTGTTAAACATTAATTTGCATTCTATTTTGATACATTTAATAGTGGATGTTGTTGACTTTGTTTAGGTCAACTTCTGGTTAAGTAATAGTGTATGGTTTTTCTAAACTTACATATTTTGATAGATTTCCTTTATAGGAAATCATTTTTAAATAAAGAATGCAAGGTTATTTATTAAATTCATATAGAGTTATGATCAAGCTGTGGGACCAAGATAACGATGGTCGTCAAGTGTACTTTGACGGGTCGTTAAAGTTGGTATCAGAGCCTTGGTTGTAGGGAATTAGGCTGCATTGATGTCGTTACCCCGAGTCAATAGGGTGCATTAGTGAGTCTAGTCTACAGCCCGGCCTATAATGTATTATTATATATGATTATTTGTATCGTATTAGTATGTATATTGTTATCATACATACATCTGGTTATGTTCTGAATCCGGGAAGAACTCCCATTCTGATTTAAACGTATTCTCCGACTCATGCGAGTTTATCATTATAAGATCACCTCGGAAAGTGAAACCGAGGGATGTCATTCCTGACTTCTAAATGCTCTGCATTTCAATGTCAGCTATTATGTTTAGGTATATAACATTCTTGTTATATTACGTGCCTTTGTGCCGTTGTGCCAGTGTGCTTTGGGTTTTTAACCAGAAAACGTCATTCTTGACTTTTAGAGATTTTTGGTACTTCGAAGACAATTCTATGTCATTGTTACTCCTATTCGTTACTTATGATGTTTTGTCTCTTGTGCTATCCTTAGCACATTGTTTAAGAAATTGTTTTAGAGAAATTGTGTGGAAATTCGAGGTTGATCGCGTGTCCTGACCTCATGTAGTGCTATTGGAATGGAACTATGAATTAGTGAAATATAATGGCGTCAGGCCAACGTGATTATATTACGTTAATTTATAAAGAAGTCCCAATATTGTGACATGAGGAATAGAAAGCGAGTCAAAGAAAATTTTTACACTACTTATTCAGAAATTCCGATGTATTACATGGGCAGGGAAAATATTCATTATCTTATTTGTTGATATACGAGAAGCTCGTTTTAACCAAATTATGTATCTCATGCTCTATCCTTCATAACTCACTTGTTAGCAACAGCTTCGCTCGGGAACAGTTTTGACTTATGTCCTGATAATAGTCAAAACAACATTTAACTCATTGGTTTTCATGACCCCGTAACATTTGTTGGTCAAATGTCGCACGACGATTCAAGTCCTTTACTCGATCTTCCACGATCTTACTTCAACTTGTAACCTATGAAATACAGATACTCTGTTTATCATCGGGAGTTTTAAACATTTGTTTAATTGGGCGGTTCTCACGAGATTTATGGGCGAATAGAAGTAATGAAATATTTTGTCATGTATACAATTTATAAAATCATATATGTATGTATGGATTCAAAAGAATAAATTTACCCTTACCTATTTTGGCTAGTATATACTAAATTATACCTCCAAAATTATTTTAAGACCACTCATTTATTGAGCTGTTTAACGAAGTAAATTTGTTTTTATATAAAATGGTACACGTTGTACATGCTTCTAAATTTACTAAGAACTTCGTTCCGTTTATGTTGTCACATCAAACGTTTAAAGCTTTTTCAAAACTCCTTTGATTGATTTTATCAAATTTTTGCATTACTCTACAGAGTGTCTGGATCACAGTTCTTCTCATCCTTCGTTTAAGGATGAAACTTACCATTAAGTTCATTGATAGAAGCTCTTACACCACTTTGGATGCCGGTTTTATAAAATTTGTGCGAGAGTCTTCGCGTTCATAAAATTTTTCCTCTTATGGTTGGACATTGCCGAAACGCAGACCGATAAATCAATTTTCTAGGGTACACTCGGTGGTCACCCTATTGTAGAAAAGGCGCTAGGTGGGTTTCTACCCCAACTGTTGTTATAGTGGGTATCATGGATATATATTACACTAGACCGTTTGAGGAGTTTCTACTCTCAATATGTCGCTGTCAACCGCAACACCCTCGTAAACATCAATCCTAGGATTCAATACTTTGAATTGCACGAAATTATTTTTGGAGATTCATCTCACCTGGAGCCGGCCATTCTTTATAGTCCATGATTCACGTTTCCTTTCATCCGCATATAAGTTTAAGAATATGGATGAATCCTAGATTTTCTCGCTCATTGTACAAGGAAGTTCACTCTCGTTGAAATATCACACCTTTCGTACGTCTTCCTTTCGGAAATGTAATGAAAATTTACTTTGAAGT
Organism: Rutidosis leptorrhynchoides; assembly: GCF_046630445.1. Lineage (NCBI taxonomy): Eukaryota > Viridiplantae > Streptophyta > Magnoliopsida > Asterales > Asteraceae > Rutidosis > Rutidosis leptorrhynchoides. The sequence goes on along the minus strand of NC_092333.1, from coordinate 529,687,088 downwards.
CCATGATCCTCGTTATCTCCCTTGAGAGAATTGCCTTATATATCTATGCCACCGAAGTGACTACTCTATATATTTCTTCCTTCATTGTTGCAACTATATTTCATTCATCCCAATTCATCCCCTTGGGGAGCTCCTGTTTTGTTTGTTAAGGAGAAAGATGGTTCGTTCCGATTGTGTACTGATTATCGCGAGTTGAACAAGCTTGTTAAGCATCGTTACCCTCTTCCAAGAATTTTTGATCTGTTCGATCAGCTTCAAGGTTCGTCCATTTATTCTAAGATCGATCTTCGTTCCGGTTATCATCAACTGTGTGTTAAAGAACCTGATGTTCTGAAAACTGCTTTTCGCACCCGTTATGGTCACTACGAATTCCTTGTTATGCCGTTCGGATTGACTAATGCACCTGCTGTGTTCATGGACCTCATGAACCACGTTTGTAGACCCTATTTGGAGAAATTCGTTATTGTTTTCGTCGACGATATCCTTATTTATTCCAAGAGTGATGAAGAGCACGAAGAACATTTAAAGTTGGTGCTTGATTTGTTGAGGAAAGAAGAGTTGTACGCTAAGTTCTCTAAGTGTGCCTTCTGGTTAAGAGATGTTCAATTCCTTGGATATACTGTTAGTAAACAGGGAATACAAGTTGATCCTGCCAAGATTGAGGCAATCAAGAAATGGGAAATTCCAAAGACTCCTACTCAGGTTTGTCAGTTTCTAGTGTTGGCAGGTTATTATCGAAGGTTCATTCAAGATTTCTCTCGTATAGCGAAACCTCTGACTGCTTTAACGCACAAGGGGAAAAAGTATGAGTGGACGGATGAACAAGAGACTGCTTTTCAAACTCTGAAGAAGAAGTTGACTACCGCTCCGATATTATCACTACCTGAGGGTAATAACGATTTTGTTGTTTATTATGATGCTTCGCGTCAGGGCTTTGGCTGTGTTTTGATGCAACAAAAGAAAGTCATTACTTACGCGTCACGTCAGTTGAAAATCCATGAGCAGAATTATACAACCCATGATTTAGAATTGCTGTTGTGTTTGCACTTAAGATTTGGGGACATTATCTTAATGGGGTCAAAAGTACATTGTACACTGATCACAAAAGTCTTTAACATATTCTTGATCAGAAACAGCTGAATATGAGACAGCGAAGATGGGTTGAGACGTTGAATGATTATGATTGCAAACTTTTATATCATCTGGGAAAGGCCAATGTTGTGGCCAATGCATTAAGTCGTAAAGAAAGGCTGAACCTCGTAGGTTTAGGGCCTTGAATATGACCATTTGAACAAACCTCGCAACGCAGATTCTTGCAGCTCAACAAGAAGCCTTGAAGGAGGAGAATTTTGTAACGGGAAGGTCCGAGGCTTGATTAAACAGTTAGAGGTATGAATCGATGGTACTCGGTATTTTGCTAGACGTCTTTGGATTCCAAAATTTGGTGATTGGCGACAACTTGTTTTAGATGAAGCTCATAAGTCTGGGTCTATTCATCCTGGTTCAGGAAAGATGTATCATGACCTTAAGGAGCTGTATTGGTGGCCTAATTTGAAAGCTGATGTGGCTAAGTATTTGACCTGTCTAAGGTTAAAGCTGAACATCAGAAACCGTCTGGACTTTTGGTGCAACTTGAGATTCCCGAGTGGAAGTGGGAAGGTATTACAACGGATTTTATTACGAAGTTACTGAGAGTTGTGGGTGGTTATGATACCATTTGGGTGATTGTTGACCGACTCACAAAATCAGCTCATTTCTTACCGATTAAAGAAACAGATTCGAAGGAGAAGATCACTCGTCGTATTTGAAGGAGATTGTTTCTAGACATGGTGTTCCTGTACCTATTATTTCAGACCAAGACAGTCGATTTATATCGAGGTTTTGGCAACCCTTTACAGGAAGCTTTGGGAATTAAATTGGATATGAGCACCGCTTATCATCTACAGATGGATGGTCAGAGTGAAAGGACCATTCAAACTTTGGAAGACATGTTACGAGCATGCGTGATTGATTTTGGTAATGGGTGGGATAGATACTTTCCATTGGCTGAATTTTCTTATAATAATAGTTATCATGGAAGTATTAAAGCCGCACCGTTTGAAGCTCTGTATGGTAGAAAGTGTAGCTCTCCTATCTGTTGGAATGAGGTTGGGGATGCTCAACTCACAGGCCCAGAAGTTATTCATGAGACTACCGAGAAAATCGTACAGATTAAAGAAAGTTTGAGAACCGCCAGAAGTCGCAAAAGAGTTATGCCAATAAGAGAAGGAACGTTATTGAATTTCAGGTCGGTGATCGTGTTATGTTGAAGGTATCACCTTGGAAGGGCGTGATACGTTTTGGTAAAAGAGGAAAGTTGAATCCTCGTTTTGTTGGACCGTTTGAGATTATTGAGAGAGTTGGACCCATGGCTTATCGTTTGAAATTGCCACAAGAACTCAGTGTTGTTCACGACGTTTTTCACGTGTCGAATTTGAAGAAGTGTTTGGCCGAGGCCGATAAGACTATTCCTCTGAAGGAGCTTCATGTTGATAAGCAACTATATTTTATTGAGGAACCTGTTGAAATTATGGATCGAGATGTTAAGACTCTCAAACAAAGTAGAATTCCTATTGTTCGAGTTAGATGGAACGGCAGACGCGGTCCTGAGTTCACTTGGGAGTGTGAAGATCAGATGAGGCAGAAGTACCCGCATTTGTTCCCAGATGCCGAGTCAACCCCTGCACCTGCTTAAATTTCGGGACGAAATTTCCGTAACGGGAAGGTACTGTAACGACCCTACCTTTTTCGTTATCTTTTACCGTTAATTATTTAACGATCGTTAACTGTTATTCGTGCCACATCATTTCTATGACCTATATTATTATCTTTGTAATAATATATTAATTATTATGTGTTATATGAATATTTGTATTCATATCTTTAATTGTACGTTTCTACGTGTCGCGGATTTCTATCCGGCGAATCTTTTCGGTTTTCAAACCAACGGTCGAGCTTTTGGGATTTTTAAGTATTAATTATTTTAAATATGATATTTTAATGTCATATGGTCATATATAGTGTTTATATATTTTATTCGTCGCGTATTTATTATCTCTCCGAAAAATCAATCGCGTAGCGGTGTTTTCGCGTTTAGGGCTTCGTTCGGGCATCCGGGCCACAAGCAATTTATCTTAGCATCAATTTGGCCCAGAAATGGGGCCCACCCCATAGATTTTGGACGGACACCCCATGGGGAGGGGGTATACCCCTTTCATTTTTGCAATTCTCCTCATTTTCACATTTTATTCCTAATTTTATCAACCCTAAAATTCATTTGGTGCTCTCTCCTCTTCTCCCTCCCTAGCCGTCACCACCACCACCATAATCCATCATCATCTTCATCAAATAATACGTGGATCAAGAAATCATTCACATATTCGGATTCTACACAACGATCTCTACGCGTTCATATTACTTGATTGTTGATTAGGGTATAAACCCTAACCCTAGATTTTCAATTTTTCAATTATTTTTCTATTTTTACATGTTATATTGATAGTATGATGATAATATGTTATTGTATTGTTGAATGTATGCGTAGAATTGCTCGATTACATATTTTTTCGGTTTGATAAAATTGGGACAGCAGCTTTTTCGTGTGTTTCTGATATTGTAACTGATGTTGATCATAAAATAAAGTATATAAATGAGTTCCTCTCATCAAGACATTAATTTTAGACTCCGGATTCATGTCGTTTCGATTCCCGGAGCCCTAGATACGAGCAAAGTGGTATTTTGTTAAGATTGAAATGTGATTTTGGTATGAACCAGGTTTGGTCCGACTTTGTGACCATATTTGGTGACATTAGGGTGTGTTAGTGTGTTAGGACTGATGGTGGGGCGAACTTTCATGTTCGGGTCATCTCAATCCGAGCCACGAATCACCCGTTACGTCTAAAACACGTTTTTGATTGAATTGAAATTCCAAGTAGTGTATTGGCTGTATATCACGACTTGTGGGCTGTTCATGGTGTGTTCTTGAGTGTACCAAAGTGTCGGGTGGTTTGCTTATGCGGAGATATATGTAAGGCTCGCCGAAAACCGACACCCGGGGCTCAGGATACGACCCGATGAACTTTTGATTTAAAACTTGGGATTTATTATTAAACTTATGATATAAATAATGGATTTCATTATCATTTAATTACTTATGATATAAAAAGTAATTATTATTATTATTTAAGACTTATGATATATATTTATTATATCATTTAATTAATACTTATGATTTAATTAACATTTTAATTAAACTTGTGATTAATAATAGTTTCATTATTAATGGAAAATACTTATGATAAGTATTAAGCTTATATTATGAGATTATTATAATAAGACTTATAATAAGGATTAATTAATTATTTAATTATTATAAGGCTTAGTTATTATTTAATTATAATTTAATTATTAAATACTTATGATTTAATGATTATAATTAGAAACTTATGATATGATTAATAATTCAATATTAATTAATAATACTTATGATATAATTTAAAATTTATTATTAATGAATAATACTTATATTATGACTAATATTTAATTAATTAATTAAATACTTATGTTATATTAATTATATCATTTAAACTTATATTAACTTTAATAATTCATTTTAATTTAATTAAACTTATGTTATGACATAATTAGACATATTTAACTTTAATAAACGTTATAACTTACATTATTATTATAACTTACACTTTTAAAATTAACGTTGACTATGTTTGACCAAGGTTGACTTTTGAGTTGACTTTCGGTTGACTTTGACTTTCAGTTGACTTTTGTTAACTTTCTAATTAAGGAAACTTTCCTAACTTATAAACTTTCCAAAAATAGAAACTTTTCAAAAATAGAAACCTTCCAAAAATAGAAACTTTCCAAAAATAGAAACTTTCCAAAAATAGAAACTTTCCAAAAATGGAAACCTGCTAAAAATAGAAACTTTCTAAAAATAGAAAGTGTGTGTCCGTAAGCTGTTCCGATCAAACCGATGCATATTGAGTATTGTTCTATGACTACTTGCAACATGTACAATAGCTATCATATTAAGGCTTGACCTAAGTTAGTTATTTATATCGACCTGCTTTATTTATAGGTCGGCGTTGTGATCATTCCTGATCATTGTACTACATTTGTTGTTCGTTTAATTGTGTTGGGTACTTCATTACTATTAAGGTGAGTTATAGTCCCATTTTTCTATTTTAAATCTTTTGGGATGAGAATACATGCAATTTATTTTATATTTTAGACACAAGTGGAAGTTAGTTTAAATTATTCATTGTGAGTCGAACAAAAATATTCCCTAATCTGGTAATTGTAATCACTGGTTTCTACTGGTGAACGCGAATCCTATGGATAGATCTATCGGGTTTGACAACCCCATTTCGAGCTAGTCGCGCTAGCAATTTATAATCGGAATGTTTAGTACTTCGTAATTTGTTGTAGATACACTTGTTCGGTGTATATTATTTATTGTGTTTGGCAAGGGTAAATAAATGGTTAAGTGGTTACCAGGTGGCTCACGGTAAATGGAATAATGTTTTTATATGTTTTCTAGCATATAATTTTGTGGTCCAAAAGGAAGTTTTTTTTATGTTTTCAAACATAAATTTTTATGGTTTAAATTAAATATTGTTTGTAATATTAAACCTATAATTCACTCAACATTTTTGTTGACAGTTACTCGCATGTTTTATTCTCAGGTTCATGATAGATTGCTTCTGCTGTGCTTAGAGAGTCTGCATATTTATGATGGCAGCTTTTGTTAAACATTAATTTGCATTCTATTTTGATACATTTAATAGTGGATGTTGTTGACTTTGTTTAGGTCAACTTCTGGTTAAGTAATAGTGTATGGTTTTTCTAAACTTACATATTTTGATAGATTTCCTTTATAGGAAATCATTTTTAAATAAAGAATGCAAGGTTATTTATTAAATTCATATAGAGTTATGATCAAGCTGTGGGACCAAGATAACGATGGTCGTCAAGTGTACTTTGACGGGTCGTTAAACCATGCTGGATCAGCCCCTAGTTATCTGAAAGTTGGTAGCTGATAAGTGGAAGCTGAAGTTTTATGTATATATTTAGGTTTTTCGCAAAGTTGCTGGAGCTGTTAAAAAAAGAAAAAATGACAAACATGAACACGGGAAAAAACATTTAATGCTAAATATTATCATTTTTATTTAATAAAACATAGTCATTTACAAACACTTGAGTTCAGTAGTTAAAAGTCGTGAGCACATGTTTTTTTTGTGAACAACAGATTAGGATTACCCAACAGAGACTTAATCATCCACGTGATCATCTTCCGCAGTAGCATAACCCGGCCTCAAGCCCTAGAGAAAATTTGGACCAATCTGAGGGCTTGGCCAGTAAAACCCCATCCCCGCTGTCTCCACATTTATGTGTGAAAGACGACCTTGGGTGAAATTCAAGATCAAGTGATATCCTCGTGCGCAATGTTGTCATCCTAGAAAACCAAATACTCAATCCTTAACAAAGAGGTATGAGTCATTATCACTAGACTAACAACACAAGGAGAGTTGTGAGCACATGTTAGGTTGGTTGTATTAGACGAGCTCGATCATTTTTCGTGTAATTGTGTCTTTTGGGGATTTCATCTTTTTATTAATCTTCCTAATTGATTATATAAAGTAATTCGTTTTACGCAAAAAAACGATATAATATAAATAATACTAAATCATTAATCACGCCTTAAAAATCATTATAACATATATTAACTAATATTTTGTTGTTAAGAACGTATTTCTTTACAAATCAATGAGTCTCTAATAATAACAAGTTTGAAAACATATAAATTTAACCAAGAATGTAAATATGGTGCACATGTACTCTAATTAATTATATTTAACTATCTAATATTAATATTAATATTAATTAATATATTATACAACGAAAACGAAGTCTATTTAATGTCTGTATTGCATTAACCTAAGTGGGACAAGATTCGGAATATATATATATATATATATATATATATATATATATATATATATATATATATATATATATATATATATATATATATATATATATATACTAGTTTTATGAGTCCGTGCGTTGCACGACACTTGTATAAATTAGTATACGATTAACGTTAGTATTGATACTCACCAAATGTATAATACAATTATAATAAAAATCATTTATCACTGATAACATTTGTATCGAAAAAACATTGTTTACGATAACGTTAGTATTGCAGACACTTTATATGATGTATGATAACATGAGTATGAGGTATTGAAAACATTAGTATTGTAAACGTTAGTATTGAATACAATTACAATACAACAATCAGTTGTTTTCATTCAATGTCGCAAAGTTTGTTGAACATAGAGTGATACGTTTATGAGCCCGTCCCTCAAAATTCGTATCACAAATGTCAAAAAGTTGATATACTTTAAATTTATTTAATTATCATAATTGTAATTAGTATAGATATTTGATTGTTTATTTAAATTAAGTTATATACCTAATCTTATTTAAGGTTTATTCATTATTTTCCGTACATTTCACACACACATTTGTGAATACTTTCCTTATTTGAAAAAATTAATTAAATAGATGAGAAAAATGATAGAATGACACGTGGCAAGAATAGAGGGGGAGTTGACACGTAAACATAATAACACACACTTTATATAATGTAATAGATAGATATATGATATGTGAGTATTTGAGTAGTATCAATCACAAAAAGCTATAGTTACCTCCGCGTTTGAAATAAGAGCTTTACAATTTCATCAAAATAAACTCTTATAACCAAACAAAGTTTTTTATGATTTTTATAAAAGTTAAAAGATAAAAGCTCTTAAAATCTTCTAAAAACCAAGGTTGTAAAAGTCACGAGTCGGGGACGCATCGGTCTAGACCTAAAAAGGACACGTCGGCCGAGTCGGTGACACGTCGGTGACGCATCGGTCGTTGACCGACGTTGACTTTATTAAAATTTTTTAAATATATATTTATATACATATAAAATAGTTGATTATGTACCATAAATTTCTTAAATAAGAACTTGAATTTAAAAACAATCGAACTTCAAACTTAATTAATGTTACCGAGTATATTATCAGTAAGGACACGGAGAAAAGAGTAGCCTAAAAAATTAAAACAAAACCTAATTTTTAAAAACATATCAGATTTTGACGAAAATTTGACTGATTTTGACAGTTTTTGACCAACTTTGACCGTCTTTGACAGACTTTGACCAAACTTTTAGCTTTGACCGTCTTTTGAGTCGTTTTTAGAAAAAACGGGACGGAGAACCCAAAAAAACGACGCATCGGCCGACGCGTCGGTCAAGTCGGACGACTGTTACAACACTGCTAAAAACTACTTGCCAAACACACACATGTTTGACAAGAAGCTTTATGAAGCTTTTAGGAGCTTTAAGCTCTTATGAAAAAGCTCTTATCAAGTAAAAAACTCCGTTTGGTTGCAAGATCTTAAAGTTTTTTTAGGGAAGGAAAACAGTTAAAAGCAAAAAAAATTAAAAACTACTAGAATTAGCGTTTAGCTTTTAGTTTCTAGGTTTTTGTCATTAGACTATTTATTTTAACAGTTTTACCTATTATGGGTATGTTTGGCAAAACTAGCTGGAAGCTGCAAGCGTTTAGCTGCAGGCGTTTAGCTGCAGGCGTTTAGCTGCAAGCGTTTAGCTGAAAGCGTTTAAATGTATTTAATTGTTTGGCAAAGTAGCTGGAGCTGTTATAAAATAAGTAAAATGACAAAAATGGACACTAGAAAAAAAATACTTAAATATCATTATTTTAGTCTAATAAAACATAGTCATTACCAAATAACCGAAAACATATATAATACTACTAATAACCGAAAACATATATAATACTACTAAATTATTAATGACGATCATTCTATATTGAAGTAGCAATATTGTTACGAACTTGTTTCATCTCATTCCTTCTTCCTTCAAATAATCCTTCGGTGCGTATGTCATGATTATTAACATCATTAAGCTCATCTCGTGGTATGTAATTTGGATGTTCATCGATTATTGCAAACATGATATCTTCTTGACTATTAGTACGAATGTAGTTATGCAATGCAAATGTAGCCGTGATAACATCAATTTGTGTTTGCACACTAAACCTTGGCATTTCACTAAGTATGTGAAACCGTTTCTTCAAAATTCCGAATGACCTCTCAATATAACTTCGTAGAGATGAATGTGAACGGTTGAATGCTTCTTGCATATTATTTGGGGGCTCTTTTTGAAATTGAGATTGATGGTATCTTTTCTTTGGATATGGAACAAGGTATCCCTTTCTGTCCGGGTATCCTTTATCAACTAAATAATATCTACCTGATAATAAAGTTTAAACAAATCGTGTTGGAATTTGCAGAAAGTAACATGAAACAATAACATAGATATGTATATTTACCTTCAGGTGGTTGCGGGAAGTTCATTGACTTATTTTGGATTGAGTGCATAAAAACACGTGTGTCATGTGCTGATCCCTCCCATCCGACTGATACATATGTAAAACACATATCAAAATCACACATTGCAATTACATGGAAAGTAGGTACTCCTTTTCTACCAATATAAAGTAGTTGTTGACTCTCTGTAATGCAGGCCCTTATATGTGTACCATCGATACATCCAATACAATCCTAAATATAATTTCAACATTAGAGAAGTAACAATTTAAATAAATAACAATGACATTAATAAGTGCATTACCTTGAAATACGGCATGTATCTTTTGTCATTCATGATTTGAGGTGGTACTAGTTGAAAAGTTGGATCTTTTGGTCTTATAATGTTGCGTGCCAGACCTTGGAAACCTTTATCTCTACCAATTATCGCCTTTAGAACTTCATGAAATGCTCTACTAATAGTCTCCCATGAACGTTGAAAACGCTCCATAACATCTCTATTAGATAATCCCAATGCCAATGTATACATAAATATCCCCACCATCTCAAATGTGGACATTTTATCAGTTGACTGCAATCCATAGTTTGTTTCAAGTTCTCCAAATAATTTTATAAACAAATCTGGATGCATTCTAAATGCATTTACAGATCGTATTGGATGACCATTTAAAACTTCCATCACCCAAGCCTCACCTGTTTGAGCTGAAGTCATGCATGGTTCTTTGTGTATATACTTATAATAATATGTCGCAACAAGATCACTTGTATAACATGAATCCAACAACAAATTAACGCAATGCAATTTGTGTATCTTCTTGGTTATCTCGTTATCCATATTAACCCTGTCAACAATATATATATATATATATATATATATATATATATATATATATATATATATATATATATATATATATATATATATATATATATATATAACAAGATATTATGGAAATACTTTCACTAGCAATTCACTAACACAAACTATTCTCTAGTAAAAAAATTATATAAAAAAACATACCAAATAATATCCAACAAATTTATGTCACTAACACACATAGGAAAAAAAATAATCCATAAAAATAACAATTGTTCAAACACAAAAAATATGCTAAAAAAATCAGTTTTCGCTTCGTTCGTTTTGCAACCAAGCTAGCCTGCCATTATCACTCCGCAAATTGATAAATATTTCTCTTTTTATCGGATTTTCAAATTATTTAATTGCAAACAACCACAACTCCCCTGCTTCTGTCATTAATCCTACATCAACCATTCGGTCAAGCACACCTACAGCAGCTCCAATAGTAAACTTAGTACTTTGATCGAGTTTGGAAGAATCTGCTTCTAACATTTGTAGAACACGTTGTGAAGTCACACTACTTTGCGCTAAATGGTTCTTGAGCATTGAAGATCCCGATGATTCTCTTCCTTTACGTTTCATGCTAGCTGGTTTGGGTTTTGTGTTTATTTTAGAAGTCATCTCAAATTTTTTAGCAACCTCACTTGGGATTGGTGCCGACGCATTTTGTTGAGTGGCTTCATTATAAAAGTTGCGAAAAAAGTTGGGATCTTCTGTTTCTAACTCTTCTACATAATTAGGTGTGTCACTGTTTACTTGATAAGCATCTACATCAAAACCCATCTCAACATCATCATCGACAAGGTTCTCAACATGCACCTCATTGATTATATTCGAGTCCATTGAAGGCGCCACACAATTTGACCCACTTGCAACTGCATCTCCAAATAACTGATCCCATTCTTCTTGTAGTTGTGCTGATGGTTGATTTTTTCTAATTGCTCCGTATTTAGAGTTTTCCTATACACAATATAATTGTGAATCATTAGTTAAATTAGATGAATAATATTATCTTAACTTTATATGTTATTTAAAAAATTAAATGAATTATATTATCTTACCGCAATATTAGTTTTCCACCATTCATCGGAACAATTAAGTTGTTTGGTACTTTCATCCCAACCAAGACCAGTCTCTCAGTGCTTCAATGACTTCTAAATGTTGTACTCCTTTCTCATACTATCATACTTGTTTTTTAAAGCTTTATCACTATGGAATTTATAGTTCATAACTCTCTCGAACTCTGGTTGAAGGGAAACCCATTTAAATGCAGAAGTTCGGCCATGCTTCGTGATATATTTTTTTAAGAACTGACACAATTCCAAAACCATTTCTTGTGTCCAGTTTTCTTTCTTAGCATTCTCTGGTTTAGAAGCCATCTAGCAACGTGATGATATATGAGTAATAGTTTATACTTAAACCAACCACCTAAAACAATGTGTTGTACTAATGCAACAAACTATAAAGACGGGTACTAAGGCTCGCTTATCCCATCTCAAGAAAGAGTACACCAATCTAATGATTACGGATTCGCTAACCAATTAAACCACTCAATGGATCCTTTATTCATCCTATACTAAAAATAATTTTTCATACATATTTTTAGCAACAATCAACAAGTTTCATAATAATCCTATAAACATACTCAACAAAATTTATAAATTTAATACGTATAGATACAAGTAACCATATATGTTATAATGAATCTTCCTAGACATAAACAAATACATAGAGATACATGCATATAAGGATTTATAGCTACACGTGTTGAGTAAACAATAAACAAACATGATTTGTAAAAAAAAAACATAGAGATCATGTTATCATGTAACCAATTATGTGTCACCAAACTAAAATTCTTTAAGATTATTTGGTAAGCAGAACATGTGAGATATCTGTACGAACTTAACACTAATCAATTAATGATATAATAAATTATACATGAAGATGCATACATAAAGGAACAATAGTTATATAAATTAAAATCAAAAACATTGAGTAGAAGCAATAAAGATACACTGATAAACCAACGAGTACTAGGTTTGTTGTTTACCTCAAAGAAAAAAACGGCAACGGCGTAATCAAGAAACAGAGGAGAATAAAGATAATTATTAGGGTCTGGCCTTTTATTATCATAAGAATAACTGATTTACGTGGGAGATCCCTAATATATTGGAAGGTTATTTAAGTCACTTAAATATCAAAAGCCTTTTTTAATCGCTAAACGTTGGATTTACTAGCGTTTAAATTACAAGCTTTTTCCATTCATTAAAAAGCTTTCAGCTCTTGTAAAAAACGTAACCAAACGAAGCTTTTTTTATTAGATAGGAGCTTTTTCATAAAAGCTAAACGCTAAACGCTCCAAAAAGCTCCAAAAAGCTCCAAAAAGCTTGTCGCCAAACATACCCTATGTCAAACAACTAAATACATATAAAAATCTAGCAGCTAATAGCTATAAGCTATCAACTATCATTTAGTTTTGTCAAACATACCTGAAACACTATCCATATTGATTAGTTATTAAAGAAAATTGTCAAATTAATACTCCGTAAATATATACTTATATCTAATAGACAAAAACGATGAACAGTAACCAGGGATAATTTCGTCATTTCACTTTTTTTCCCTTCCACCTTTTTTTTAAAAAAAAATCCCCCACACTTTGTTCAATAATTAAAATTGACCCCCCAACAAGGGGGTAAAGTGTCACAAAACCATTTTCATAAAAAATCTTAAATAAATTCCACCCAAATATTCAACGGGTCATATCTTCTCGCTCGCAACGAGTTAAATTTTTTCGACACCATCGTTAAACTCGAAATAATTTTAGGAACACAATATCACTAACTATACGCAAAACGGACGCTTTTTAAAAAATGCTAAATATTTGAGGTACTTTTCATACACGTTGATTTTGCGTTAAATTTTTAAAAGTCGACAATTCCATAACGAAACGCGGAGATGCACATATATTGTTAATTTAAAATAACATTTAAATCTTTAATGGATTATACATTTTAGTTCGATTCGAGTTGCGCTTCAACGAAATCATCGTTAATTACGAAATAATTTTACAAACTAAACGCAATAAAATACATTAAAAACCGAACCCCCGGCGCGAAGCGAGGGTTCAAAAACTAGTTGTTACCAATTATTAAAGAACTAGTGAAATGACCCGTGAACCCACGGGTTTGTTTACACAAAATAGTTTAACGATATGTTTTAGTTATTAAGTGAATGAAAATGCTAAAGTTATTTAGTTTAATGACCCGTGGAATCACGAATTCCGACTAAGAAATTTGTCGTTGTTTTTACAAACATGTTGAGATATGTATTTTCGCATATATATTAACGAAATTAATCCCGTAAAGAGAATCTATATTTGAATACTAATAATATAATAATAAAAATAATAATTATAATTATTAAATAAATAACAATAATAAATTGAGTATTTATATTTTTAATAATATTTAATAATTATTAGTAACAACAAATGCCTCTTAAAATTTTTTTAAAGATTAAAATACAATTATTATATGAAGGTTGTATAATATGCTTCAAAATTTGTACATGTGTTCATTGGGTGTTTTGTGAATTGTACATGTTGTTTTAAAATTTGTACATATGGTCATGGTGTGTTTTATAATAAAATTATACATAATGCTTCAAATATTGTACATATGATCATGGGGGTGTTTTACCATAATGTTGTACATAATGCTTCATATATTGTATAATTAACATGTTAATATTTTTACTAAAAAAATTATTTATATTAATGACATCATCATGAGGGGCTTACAATTTTTCTTTTTATTTTTGAATTTCCTTTAAACTTGGATAATCCTTATTTACTAGTGAAATGACCCGTGGAACCACGAGTTTGTTTAAACAAAACAGTCTAATGATATGTTTTAGGTATTAAGTGAACGTAAATACTAAAGTCATTTAGTTTAATAACCCGTGGAATCACAGAGTCCGACTAAGAAACTCGTCAGCTGAACATGTCATCAAACACCTAAAATGCATACTCCGTATTAAACAATCCACATCCAATCATAAGAGATAATATTGGTTGTTATTTTATTTTAAAAGTGTAAATGAAAATATAAATTTAGAATTGGTTTCATTTTGCCTATCTTTTATACCTTCTCGTATTCAATTCAAAATAATTTATTAAAATAATTGAAAATTATTTAATTTTAATAATTAAAATAATTATTAATAAGATTTAATAATAATAATTAATTAATAATATTTAATAATAATAATTAATTAATAAGATTTAATTTTAATTTAAAATTATTTAAATTAATGATATCACCCATCGTGCTTAGATTTTTTTCTTTTGTTTTTTGATTTATTTTTAACAAAAGAATTAGCCAAATAATGAAATCGTCATTATAGGATTTTAATAGAAATTATAGATGATATCATCATTTTAGAGATTTAATAGATACTATATAAATACTCCGTATGATGGTAATCTGTTTATAAACAAACTCGATTTTTGAGAAAATATCTCACCGACTCGCCATTAAGATTACCGGCCCAAAAACCGTATGTGGATATGAATCATGCTCATAATATGAGGTTCATTGTTACGGGTACATTTTTTAATATTTGTATGTTTATATATTTGTATATTCTATATACATATATACTATAATATAATAGGTTTGAAGCTCATACGGGTAAATAAATAATTGTGCAAAATCAATTGAGTTTATCAAATAATAACGGAGTATTTTTTAGAGATAATATTTTTAATAAAATGATAATAATTGATAAAATTACTAAATTGCTAACAATTTATAAAATAGTTAGTGTATGAAGCTCGTACAATACACGGTACTTTTAAAGATAGCTAAAAATCACTTTGCAATTTTGTTGTAATATGTTTAGAGCTCGTGCGTTGTACGGTAGATAAAATAATGGTGCAAAATGAATTGATTTTTTTCAAACAATTATTCTTTTGAGTTTAAGAGTATGTGGTATTGAGAAATCTTAAATGTTTATTTTTATTAATAATATTAATATTAATTAGTAAATAACTAACGTAGTTATTTAATTAATGTAGTTATAATTTTATTATTAACTACTCCTTATTAACTAAATTAATAATTAATAATTAGTAGGATAATAAAAATAAAATATGTAAACCGATTTATATTATATACTCCGTATAAATCTATATATATAAGAATACAAAATAGTTCCAAGCTAACCATTCATGCCTGATCTTTCACTGTAGCAGTAGCATCGGCTCATCCAACCATATAAGAAATTGAAAACTTTGACACACCTTTGCATTTTCGAGCCACTGAAAGACCTTTAATAAAATTCATGATATGATACCAGGCCCACATAAATAGTTTCCATATCTTATCTATATGTACAGAGTATATCATATCTATTTATATCTTAGGTATTTAAAGAGTAAAAATTTTTATATACTAATTGTAATCTATACATATATATATATATATATATATATATATATATATATATATATATATATATATATATGTAAATCGATACATAGATATTAAATTATAATTAGTAATTAATTCATTTAATCACAAAATGTAAGACCTTGAATTTTATGCATCAGAAAGTGTCAGTAAATGTATGCATCAGAAACTGCCACTAAAAGTCTACCATATACTTATGCATTTTCAGAATATACATCAAAAAACTGTACTGCCTTCCTTTTCAGCTGTAGTGCGCGGCACGCATTTATATGCGTGGTGCGCAATAGTAGCTGGCAGACAAGATTCGTGGTTTTAAAATTTTAGAAGGGCATTTGGGTCTTTTCAATTGGGTGTCAGTTTGGAGCCACAAAAACTGACCCATGGCTCTCTCAAGCCTCATTTCTTATCCATAAAACCTTCTCATCTTATTCTAGTGAAAGAAACCCATTTATAGAGAGAGAAAGCTTGATTTGGAGAAGAAGTGAAAATCGCTCCAAAGTGCAAGTGTTAAAGTTGTTCATCTCGTTCTTGGCTACATTTTGGTAGTGGTGGTAAGTTCTAACTCTAAATTTCAATTGTTTGATTTGATGTTCATGTTAGGGTTCGAACTTGTAAGTTATTGAGAAAAACCATACAGCTCATTAATGGAAGTTTGAAGCAAGTAATTGGTGTTGTTGACCCTTGTTGGTGGTTTTTGAGTTGGAAAATGATTTGACCATGTTAGGGCTAGTAATTTGAAGTATAATCACTAGTATTAGTGATTATGGAAGTGTTAGAACCCATTTGGATGTATTTGGAAGACTAATTTTGAAATGGGTGAAAATTAGGGTTATGGGTCAAATTGAGGAAGACAAGTATTTAATACTTGTGTTTTGGTTCAATTGGCATTATAGGACCATTTTCACTAGCTTTAAGTGATTATTGGTTAGTTTGGGCATTGGTTGTGCTTGAAAGTGCTTTTGGGTCAAAATGGCACTAAGTGTCAATTTGGGTTGGTTTGTAATCCACCCTAATTGTGTTGTTTGTTACGTGATAAATGGAATAGGTACATTCCATTGACGAGTTGTGGACTATACGGTTGCATTCATAAAGGCGCTAAGGTGAGTATAAATATATTATATGCGTATGTATGCGTAGGATGGGTGCGAGTGGGTTAGAGTGATCCTTGTGCATTCAGGTTCACTTTACATATGTGGGGGATGATGGACTCTATGAGTTTTGGGCCCACTTGGCACGTTTGTGCGTTTGGGTTACCACTCGTGAGGTTGTGAATCCTGTGAGCTTTGGATTCACATTGACAAGTAGGTCAATCCCGTTGATGTTGTTGAGGTGATTTGGGTAGTGATTCTCGTGTAGTTCGGCTTCATTAGTGAATCTCGTGTAGTTCAGATTCACAATGTCTCGTGTAGTTCGGACGTCCCATTGTTGTTGTTGCGGCTTAGGGTAGTGATTCTCGTGTAGTTCGGCTTCACTAGTGAATCTCGTGTAGTTCGGATTCACAATGTCTCGTGTAGTTCGGACATCCCTATTATCGTGTGGCTTGTGGTAGTGTATCGCGTGAGTTGTCGGATACACTAGGGCGCGTGAGTTTTCGGCCAACTTTCATGCGTTTAACGTTAAGGGGTTAATCTTGGGGTTTTTGAGTATTGCGTATATCTATATATTATTGTGTTGTAGGTAATCTTGTGGATTGACATGGTGGTACGTAATATCTAGTTTGATTAGTTATACGTGAATGCGGTATGTGTTTAATATTTGCTATTTGGTGATACGTATTCATTTTACGCATATGTATGTATATAGTATGTTTATCCTCACTAAGCTTTTATAGCTTACCCTCTCGTTGTTTACATTTTTATAGATTCGCAAGGTGGAGGCAGCAAGGGTAAGTACAGGGATTAGTGGACTACCGTGTGTTGCTTTAGAAGGCTTGCTTTTGGATTAGACTTAGCATTGGGTAGTGCAAATCCTAATCGCCATGCTCGGTCTTTTGTTGTATTTAAACGAAATGGGTCGAAATTGTCACGTTCTTGTATTTATGAGTCGTTGGAGTCCCAAGGGTCGTAACATACTTTTGTCGATTAAAACCCAGTTATTTAATGTTTGAAAAGTGTTGGGATTGGTTCGGGGTTAGTGAAACTTGGTTTAGGGGAAATGGGTATGATATTGTTTAAAAATGGCTGACCCTGTTTTCCACTTATAAAGCGCACCGCGCAGATGTTCAAATGTCGATAGTCAGGTCTATTATAAAATGATGTTTTGAAATTCAGTTATAAGCCGCGCCAGCTAATCGCGCGCCGCACATTGTGGTCTGGACTGAACTGTTTGTTAAAAAAAAATAGAAAGCGTGTTTTTCTCGTAAGAGTTTTGGGTCGTTACACAGAATGACACATCAGCAAAATAGAGTCCTCCGTATTAAAATAGCTCACTCAAGAAAATATCAAAAAAGTTCAAATATAAATGATTTAAATGCCAAATTTCTTAATAACCACTCCAATAAGCATAATATACCATTTTTCTTAAAGCTATTTTTTATTATTATTATAATAAAAAAACACTCGAATACAACGCTATGATACATCGTCAATAATACAAACACCAAAACATCAAAAGTTCACCAAGAGCGAACTAGAAATACATCCAAAGAAATCTCCACTATAATCTAATCGACTAAACAACAAATCTCCATGATATCGACTAAAAAGTCACGTGTTTACCCCCGATATTGAGACCCAAAAGCATAACGTTCAAAACTTTGTTGGCAAATTAATCTCTTTTTCGGTTAAATTTGTAGATAAAGTAGTTACGAAGACGATGCAAAAAGAATCAAGAGAATCGGAGCTAAAACGAAGATTCTAGAGCGAAAACGGTAAAAGACAAGAAATCAAGTTACGATCCAGGGGACAGGCAGGCCAAACGGCTTTCCAAATGGCCTGCCAGTATGTAAAATGGCTTGCCATACGGCCTTAGCAAACTGGCACACAAAACGGCTTGCCCTTGCAAACGGGCTTGGCAAACGGCCTGCCAGCCATTTGCCAGCCATTTTCTAACAAAAATCCTACTTGCCAGGGGTTTGGACATACCCCCTGCCAGGGGTTTAGACATACCCCCTATGCAAACCCCCTGCCAAACCCCCTGCCAGGGGTTTTTCAGCAATTTATTTACAACTTTGCCACCAAACATTTTCTATAAATGGGGGCTTCATCCCACCATTTCAACACACACCTTTCTCACTTCTCTCTCTAAAACATCTCTCTATAGTCGCTCTCTAGTGATCTATAGGAGATTAGTTCTCTCTATACTTTCTCTCTCTAGTTTCTAGAGAGAGAAAAATACAGAGATTAGGAAAATAATTATCTCTCTATTGTCGCTCTCTAGTGATCAATAGGAGATTAGTATGTAGTTAGTAGTAGAAGCTTTCAAGAATTATACGCTATAGATATTATGAAGAAATACAAGTGTTATTCTGCCGACATTATTCGGTAATATCTATCCTTTCTTTTATTAATTTATTATAATATTCTTGTTAGATGTTTGTGATGTATTAATATTAGAAATGCTTGTTGCCATGATGTGTGAGTAATTGCTTGATTGTTTGCCACGATTTAATAATGTTAGTTAGGGATGATTATCGTTTCGTACTCACTTTCTGTCTATGATATTAAACCTCGTTATTATCGCCCTTCCACCAATAAACGTGATTAAAACCTTTTATAAAGTCGACAATTATAAGGTAATTAATTATATGTGTTTATTATTGGTCAAGGTATGAACCCATCGGAAATACTATAAATTACATGGGGAATTACTGTAGGACCAGATCAAGACATTGGTCAAGAGTATAAGACTCGAGGAAATACTGTTGCAACAGTAGAGTACAGTGTTGATGTACTGTAGGACCACTTGAGCATGATCAAGGTTAGAAGCTATGGAACCACTATAAGTCTAGTACATGGTGGATAACTAAGGGATTTATTGGGTAGATTTAAGTAAGGGCTGGTTTAAATATTAAATGGGAATTTAACCCACTACAATACAAACTAAGCTTTTAAATCTTTAAGGATGACTGAGAACTATCAGAGGTTCTAATTTTTCTACGAACCCTTAGATTTTACCAAACCATTGTCATAAAGGGATTCGAAACACAATTCTAACCACTCACTTGGGTGATACACTAAGACATTAAGAAAAGTTGGATATTCTATATATATGGCTATGCTACTTTATTCGTGCGCTCAAGGTATGCACTGCATCCAAGATGGGCCGCTTATATCCTTAAACTGTATAAAGCGTCGAGAGTTGAGCATAGTCCATCCGATCAGAATCTTCAAAGCCTAGTTCCTTGTGACATGCTAACCGGGAAACCTCTTAGTAGGGAATCTAGTGTTAACACCAAGGTATATCTATCCAAGGAGTGTCTCATAATCATCCCGACACTACGTTATCTTAAATCATGGTGAACCACGTCTTCTCTGTTCTTAGCTGTTGCATGCTAGCTAGCTTATTTTAATCATATTGCTTTAATATCTTAATTACAATTATAAATTATATCAACCCAACTATTGCCTTTACACAATTTGATATTCCGGATAAAAGTGGTGTCTAGAATAAACCAGTTGGACTTGGTTGTTGGATTTTTCGAACAGTCGCCAATTTATTGGGACCCAAAGGATCCTGCCTCTCCACACAAGGTGTACCTCGCCACTAGTCTTAGATACTGAATTGTGTACAAACCCAATCTTAAATACTAAATTATCTGAATAAGCTCCGTTTCAAATTCGACCTCTCAAGGAACGACCCTGGGTCATATTTGCCCTTGCTAACTCATAGGAAGGAATAATAGATTTAGGCCCATCATATATAAATTAAACAATCAACTTCTTCTATTGATATCCTGAATTGACGTTTTGCGACCTAACGACACCGCATAAATAAACCGTCAGATTCGGGCATATCAGGAGAGAGTTAATTTTTGGCGCCGCTGCCGGGGAGCGGTAGTACGATTTGGAGCCTGTTTAGATTAGTTAGTTTTTAAGAGACCCTTTTGACTGAGACTAGCTTTGTCAGAAGTTACTAGTTTACCGTAGTTAGGTTAAATAAAATTAGCTTAATTTAGATTATTAAAAAGTTTAAAATAGACTTCATTATTAGTGAACCTTTAGGATGGTTTAAACTACTTAGACCGCTAAGAATTCTTCCGACACATCCTTTCTTCTATCCGATATCACACATTGTACCCATCCGACGAGATCCATACTTATATGCCGATAGTTCGACGATGGCCACACGCATCACTCTTGCTGACATCACCAAACCCTCGTTAGAAGGACGAGGAGGACCAATACTCTACCCAGAGGTTGGAACGTCTTTTGTGCTTAAGCATAGCATCATACAACTCATTCAGAATCACTGTCTATTCCATGGCTTACCAATTGACGATCCCAACTCTCACTTAGATAGATTCCTCTCCTTATCTAACTCATATAAACAAAATGGGGTTGAACAAGATGTAGTTCATCTATATATGTTCCCCTATTCCTTAACTCTTCATGCAAAAACCTAGTTCGAGGGGTTAGAACCCAACTCTATCACCTCATGGGAGGAAATGGCAACAACTTTCTTAATCAAGTACTTTCCCCCATAAAAAAACAGACTTAGGAATAACGTCGTAAACTTTCAATAAGCTTCCGATGAATCACTCTACACTGCATAGGAGAGATTTAAACATTTGCTTCGAAGATGCCCAAACTACCGTCTTGAGAGCTCTGATCAGATTTTGACCTTCTACAAAGGTCTGAATCATAACAACAAGTTTACTCTTGATGCTGTTTCTCAAGGTAACTTCATGAACTTCACTGCTGACGAGGCTTGGAGATTGATCGAGGAGATGACTATGCACCATCACGATTGGAACACGAAAGAGCACATTTCATCAGCAACACCGCTTTCTGCCTTCGATCCTATCGAAAATAAAACCATTAAATTTCTCTCGGACCAAATAGAAAACCTCACCAAAGAAGTAGGAGAGCTAAAGAAACTCCCGCAACATGTGTCTCGAGTGCAATTATGCCAGAATTGTACTGACCCACATCCGGCCAAGGTATACGAGGCTGAATGTAAGGACTATGTTGTCTACTCCGATAAGATCCTAGCTCATCTGTACAACAAACCTACTGAACCCACTACAAGTCCAGACGATGTCCTACTGCGTATCATCAACATGATCACAGCAAGACAAGATGCAGCTGACTTAGTCATGACTAATCACCTGAGTAGTCTTGAAAATCAAATAAGCCAGCTAAATCAACATCCCGATTCTCTTGGTTGTCCTAAAAATGACTCAAAGGTAGCACATAGCCAACCTTCAGTTTATCTAAGGAGAAGAAACTAACTAATACTCGTTCGGTAGTAGTCATTGAGTCATCACCTAAACCTACTAGAAAAACACCCATTCCATTCCCGGGTCATCTTAAGTAAAGACATAACAAGATGAAATCTTTCAAGCTTGACGGTAAATTTTTGGACACTGTGTCTAAAACTCCTCATAGTAAGAAGTATTTGAGGAAACTCCTACCAACCAAGGATAAGGTACCCGAAGTACCCAATGTCCCGCTGAACGCGGATTGTTCAGCCATTATCTTAAATACTCTTCCTGAAAAAACTAGGGGATACCGGACGATTTACCCTTCCTTGTTCTATCTATGAATCTGGTACTATCTATTCTCTCGTTGACCTTGGTTCCAGCATCATTCTCATGCCCTACTCACTGTTCCAGAGACTCGAAATTGGAAACCTTAACCCTACCAAAATGAGCATCCAGCTAGCTGACCAATCCACTAGATATCCTAAGGGAATAGCTGAGAACGTCATGGTTAAGGTCGACAAATTCCTTTTTCCGACTGACTTTGTGGTTATGGACTATAAAGAAGACATGAAAATCCCTATCATCTTAGGAAGGCCTTTCATGAATACAGCCAAAGCGATCGTTGACGTTTATTCACGGACTATCACCTTGAGAGCCCATGGAGAAGAGGTCACTTTCACGATCAACGAGTCTGTATATCCTTCTGATGGGAACGACGAAGTAAAAACCATCTCCACTAGGAAAGTCACCTTTGATTCCGAGAATGAAGAGAAAAAGATAGAAGTAGAAGACAAGAAGAATAACCAGTCCACACATACCCAATCTTCACTCTCACCTTATTTTGATCTTTTAATGACTGGAGAGGATTTCATTCTAGAAGAACTCTCTAAACCAATTATACTTGAATCTCCCGACCGGAGTGACGAGGAGGTGGATGAAGAAATTGAAATGGAGAGCCCGGATGAGAAGAAGGATATGAAGGATTCTAGCATCGAAGTAGTTGTTAATGTTGCTACCACATTGGAGACGTCAATGGACATCGTCCCACCTCCATCCTTAGAGTACATCAGTACGACCAACCAAAAGTCACTAAAGACAGGTTTTGCGTTAGGGCTGCCTTATAAACCATCACTCAAATACATAATGACATACACATCATGGAGTGATGAGGAACCCTTTGACCACCCCATTCCAATCAAGGAGGTAAAAGAAGTTGATAACTTTGTTATACCGCAAGTTAAAAAAAGAATTCACTTTAAACCACCTTCTCCTCTCATTAGACATACCTTATTTTATGCCCGCTTCAATCTCATCGGTATGTTCCAATATTACCTCTTGTGTCTACTGATGGATGCAAGGAAGCCGCCTAGATTTTTTGAGAAATAAGGCTAGAGTCAGGCTCGTGACTCGAACAAAAGCAAGTGCTTCTCGGGAGGCAACCCGTGTGTTTATTTTTCTATAGCTTTAGTAGTAGTTAGATTAGGATAATTAGGTTAATTGAATAAATGAAAAAGTGAAACTTAAAATAAAATTTTTAACGTTTCTTAGGACGAATTCACTTCTCCTACTTGTCTTGAGCTTAAATGCACTATTTGCTACATTATTTCAAAAGTCTTAAAATTAAAGGCAGTCAACACTTTAAGTGAGGGATTAAGCTGTTTAGTCATACACTGATTTGTTGAATTTTCAAAAATCTAATTTTGAAACCCTCAAGTTTCCAAATAACTCTTTCATCAAAACACAAATCAGTGAGTCTATGGCCTAGAGCTTAATCACCTGTCTAGGTTTAATCTTTTCCATTTTTACAAGTAATAGAAAGTTATTGATGCCTGTGATGGAGACTCTTTGAATAATGATGAAACGATAAGGAAACCGTTGATTATTTCATTGCAAGTATTGGTGGATGTTGTTTGGAGGATGAGAACGCCCTAATGAGCTCGAGTACACTTCAAGAAGACCGACTCGAATCTAACAGAAGATGGTTCCGACTCCGTCTACCTTCAGATCCTCAGCTCACAATCGCACCCAAGGGGAGTAATTCGTTTCTTTCTCTTCATTTATTTATTTTGCTTCGTTATATCCCTAAACTATACCCTATCCTAAGCTTATCACTAAGTGTGGGATTCCAACCCAGTATGAGCTTAGATACATTTTCCGACATGTTCAAACTCTAGGTGTGGGATTTTAGATTCCTAAAATCTAAAAATGAACATTAGGGACAATGTTCCTCTAAGTGTGGGATAGCGGTGTAGTACATCGTAATTAGCTATGGGATGCTCGAAAAATATTCTTAACTTCAAATTTTACTAAGCTTTTTGAGTATACCTACTATTTAGATTCTTTGTCCTTAACATAAATTTTTCAAAAATTTTGGCTAAATGATACTTTCTGAAAAAGTACTTTCGAAAATCAAGCATGTTTGTTCTAAAATTAAGACAAATGAGGACATAAATCTTCTTAAGGATGAACCGATTCTCTAAAAGAGCATTGCATGACTAGGCATTATCGACCTAATATAATTATTGTGAGGCACCCCAAAAATGGCCCAATAAGCATTCATTTTTAATACTTCACTATCTTTTCCGTTGAGAGTGCCGATGTTATCATTTAGAGTTAGAACTTGACCTTGACATACATTTCGAGGCCAATGGTTAGTAAGCGCCATACGTGGTGTAGGTGCGATACTCCTTCCGAAATCATTCTGAATAGAGAAGACAAAAACCTACATTTCCGTTTCCACTACACGCATTTAAACCGACCAACTCATCCTAAAAAGTTGATGAATCAGGAAATACTCACCCCCAAATTCACTATCAAATACGTTACCCTTTCCACCCTCTTTTCTTTCTCATTTCCAAAATCTTGAAATTCAAAGAGATAGATCGACCAAGTTTACTTCAAACATTTGTCGAAAAATTCTGAAATTCCAGACTGTTTTTGATAGGTCAAAAAGACCTATTTCTGGTGAAATACCTTTCTCTCTGGGCACAAGAAGTAATAGGCAAAGTTATGAAGATGGGATATGCAAAAAAAAAAAATAAATAAATAAATAAAAAGAAAGAAAAATAGTTGAGCAAATTCTCAAAAATAAAGAAGAGAAAAGTCTTCAAATAAAAGCATAGATCCCCCAGAAAATGAAGATTGTGATCTAGGAGGATTGCTGAAAAGAAGCAAAGTCTTCGTTGAAAATCAGCACCCTCTAAAGGAACTCTTCAAATAAAAATAGAGTATCATCTTTCCTAGAAAAAGTATATTCTCGTGAATCCGAAATCTATCGAATCTCTCTAAATTTCAATGATTTGAAATCACCCTTTTCGCCATATCAAAACCTTCAATTTTCTCCGCAAATCAACCTTTAAAAACCGCTCTTTCTCTTGAAAGAATGATTAGGGAGAAGATCAGTGTCATCCTTATCTAACCGGTGGAGATTTGATTCTTGGTCAAGCCTATGACAATACTTGCAACATGACTGGCTATGAGCGAATTCAATTTATAGATTGATAGGGAACCCCAAAACACTTGAGTGATTTGAGTGACCCGTGTAAGGAAGCCAAAGTCATGTAACCTCCCCTCATGCTTGCAGAGATAGTTTCTACCCTTTTAGAAGACGGTTTGTCTGATTTTGCTCTTATAATAAATAACAAGCCACTTGAATAATAGAACGGAAACCTCAGAAGCATCTTTGAACTTAAAATAAAAGAAAGGTTTGCTTGAGGACAAGCAAAGTCTAAGTGTGGGATATTTGATATCGGCTAAAAAGTCACGTTTTTACCCCCGATATTGAGACCCAAAAGCATAAAGTTCAAAACTTTGTCGGCAAATTAATCGCTTTTTTGCTTAAATTTGTAGATAAAGTAATTACGAAGACGATGCAAAAAGAATCAAGAGAATCGGAACTAAAACGAAGATTCTAGAGCGAAAACGGTGAAAGACAAGAAATCAAGTTACGATCCGGGGGACATGCTTGCCAAACGGCTTGCCAAATAGCCTGCCAGTAACTAAAATGGCTTGCCAAACGGCCTTGACAAACGGGCACACAAAACGGCTTGCCCTTGCAAACGAGCTTGGCAAACGGCCTGGCAAACGGCCTGCCAGCCGTTTGCCAGCCATTTTCTAACAAAAATCCTACTTGCCAGGGGTTTGGACATACCCCCTGCCAGGGGTTTAGACATACCCCCTATGCAAACCCCCTGCCAAACCCCTGCCAAACCCCCTGCCAGGGGTTTTTCAGTAATTTATTTACAACTTTACCACCAAGCATTTTCTATAAATGGGGGCTTCATCCCACCTTTTCAACACACACCTTTCTCACTTCTCTTTCTAAAACATCTCTCTATAGTCGCTCTTTAGTGATTTATAGGAGATTAGTTCTCTCTCTACTTTCTCTCTCTAGTTTCTAGAGAGAGAAAAGTACAGAGATTAGGAAAATAATTATCTCTATATTGTCGCTCTCTAGTGATCAATAGGAGATTAGTATGTAGTTAGTAGTAGAAGCTTTTAAGCATTGTAACACTATGAATATTATGAAGAAATACAAGTGTTATTCTGCCGACATTATTCGGTAATATCTATCTTTTTTTTTAATTTATTATAATATTCTTGTTAGATGTTTGTGATTTATTAATATTAGAAATGCTTGTTGCCATGATGTGTGAGAAATTGCTTGATTGTTTGCCATGATTTAATAATGTTAGTTAGGGATGATTATCGTTTCGTACTCACTTTCTGTCTGTGATATTGAACCTCATTATTATCGCCCTTCCACCAATAAACGTGATTAAAACCTTTTATAAAGTCGACAATTATAAGGTAATTAACCATCTGTGTTTCTTCATTGGTCAAGGTAAGAACTCATCGAAAATACTATAAAGTACATGGGGAATTACTGTAGGACCAGATCAAGACATTGGTCAAGAGTATAAGACTCGAGAAAATACTGTTGCAACAGTAGAGTACAGTGTTGATGTACTGTAGGACCACTTAAGCATGGCCAAGGTTAGAAGCTATGGAACCACTATAAGTCTAGTACATGGTGAATAACTAAGGGATTTATTGGGTAGATTTAAGTAAGGGCTGATTTAAATCATAAATGAGAATTTAACGCACTACAATACAAACTAAGCTTATAAATCTTTATGGATGACTGAGAACTATCAGAGGTTCTAATTTGTCTACGAACCCTTAGATTTTACCAAACCATTGTCAAAAAGGGATTCGAAACACAATTCTAACCACTTACTTGGGTGATACACTAAGGTGTTAAGAAAGGTTGGATATTCTATATATATGGCTATGCTACTTTATTCGTGCGCTCAAGGTATGCACTGCATCCAAGATGGGCCGTTTATATCCTTAAACCGGATAAAGCATCGAGAGTTGAGCATAGTCCATCCGATCAGAATCTTCAAAGCCTAGTTCCTCGTGACATGCTAACCGGGAAACCGCTTAGTAGGGAATCTAGTGTTCACACCAAGGTATATCTATCCAAGGAGTGTCTCATAATCATCCCGACACTTCGTTATCTTAAATCATGGTGAACCACGTCTTCTCTGTCCTTAGCTGTTGCATGCTAGCTAGCTTATTTTAATCATATTGCTTTAATATCTTAATTACAATTATAAATCATATCAACCCAACTATTGCCTTTATGCAATTTTATATTTCGGATAAAAGTGGTGTCTAGAATAAACCGGTTGGACTTGGTTGTTGAATTTTCCGAACAGTCGCCAATTTATTGGGACCAAAAGGATCCTGCCTCTCCACACAAGGTGTACCTGGCCACTAGTCTTGGATACTGAATTGTGTACAAACCCAATCTTAAATACTAAATTATCTGAATAAGCTCCGTTTCAAATTCGACCGCTCAAGGAACGACCCTAGGTCATATTTTCCCTTGCTAACCCATAGGAAGGAATAATAGATTTAGGTCCAACATATATAAATTAAACAATCAACTTCTTCTGTTGATATCCTGAATTGACGTTTTGCGACCTAACGACACCGCATAAATAAACCGTCGGATTCGGACATATCACTCCACAATTTGTAAGTTAACCAAACGCCAAAGAAAGTGACCATTATTGATGCTTAAATTATTCTCTTAAACATTACCTTTAGAATAATGTTCACAAAAACTCATAAGTTTATATGAACATCAAGTAATTATATACTCGTATGACTTATTTGAAATGCATGATAGATAGAAACAAAAAAAAAAAAAAAAAATTGCTAGTTAGAACTTAAGATAATAATAGAAAAGTTAGAACTTAGAACGCCTTAATTTAGATTATAATTTTAATACTTTTGGATGATGTAATATTTTGATGATGTAAATTATTAAAACTAAGTCCCATTGGTTGTTAAAATAATAATATTGGATGATGACATTTCCATCATTAAAATTGATAAATTCAGCATCTTGTATTTAATATTCGTAGTATCTCTTTAATATATTAAAAGAGGATCATTAACTATCTTCATTAAACAATAACACCCTTTTATGACCATAGGATGTGACAACCCAAAAATTTTCGACCAAATTTAAACTTTATTTTTATATTATTCCGACATGATAAGCAAAGTTTGTTAAGTTAAATCTCAAGAATTTTAAACTGTGTTCATACATTCGTTTAACCTCGACCAAATTTCGACGATTCACGAACCATTATATAAATGGATAATATATATGTATATATATTTTAACTTGAGAATATTAACAAAGTATTAAATGTATGATACTTTACATGAACGTATTTGTTTCAATATGTTTATCGATGGAATTAGAAGATAATATCAAATGATTGATTTATCAGATACATTGTATGATTACGAGTCTCTGTTGAGAGGTCCACTTTGATTTAGGAAACCTTTTCTTTTTAACGGTATTCGGAATAATTGGTAAAGTAATTTACATGTAAGAATAAAAATGTCAAATAACGAAGGCTACACAAAAGTTAGTGGAGAATTGAATTTCATAATATTCGGTTGATCTATTTTCAAACGTACAAAAACGTTTAAAAAGAACTTTATTATTAGAACGTTTTATAAGATAATTTGTTTATGAATTTTGAGGGATTTAATTAGAGCTTATATTATAAACTACAAGTATATATATAGTGTTTCAAAAACGTAAACGTGATACGACATAATATCTTTCCATTATTTAAACGATTATAAATGAACTTTGAAATATAATTACTTTCGAAAAACTAAAATATAATATTATTAAATAAATATTTCAATCCTATATAATATGTAAAAAATTATATTTTTCTTTGAGAATATATATATATATATATATATATATATATATATATATATATATATATATATATATATACATATATATATTTTATAAAGTGATTAAATATAATATTAACTATATACAAAACGTTTTGATTTAAATTAATATTATCATATGTATATATAATGAGACGTCGATTTATAGAAGCAAATGACCATAACACACAAAAGTATAAGTTACATTTCAATTAGTATAATTTATTGGCGAATAAGTCTAATTATTAATAAAGGTACGTGTCGCGAAACATAAAGTACCAGTTTCTAAGCGTACAAAAATGCGTTCGAGAAACCGTAACAGGAACGTAAGTCAGGCGTCAACGTACAATTCATCGGTGCAAAAATTACAAGTTAACTAGGCGCGAGAATATAATATAATATTTAATTTATTCTAAAGATGAGGCTCATGCGATCGCATGAGTGCCTCCTCACATCCTCATGCGATCGCATGGAAGGGGTAGGTGGGATATATTGCCTATAAATCGAATTCGAGTGTGTTTCTAATTCATTCCATTCACATCCTCCGTAATATTATTATTATTATTTATATTATTATTATTATTATTATTATTATTATTATTATTATTATTATTATTATTATTATTATTATTATTATTATTATTATTAAGATTAATATTATTATTAATCGTATTATTATTAGAGTTATTATTATTAGTAGTATTATACATAAAATACTACGACGAGGTCATGAGCGAGTTATTTCAAAACATGTTTTTGAACGGGAAGGAGCTAATGAAATTATGGGTTATAGCTAAGGAGGTTATGGGTATGGTTTGGGGGTATGCTCGTGAGGTCAAACTAGTGTTTATCATCTCCGTTGCGTCTACATACTTTCCTGCAATATTGAATCACAATATTGATACGTGAGCACTCATAACTTAACTTTTATATATTAATAGTGTATCACTGACTAGTGCTAGAGTATATAGGATTATGCATGCTTGTACGCTTAATATTGTCTTTAGATAGTTTATGATGAATCCTGAATTTAATACATATGCTACTATGATAAGGTATATGATATGCATGTCGTTGGAAAGCTGGCGGAAAATTAATAACTTTTTATTTAGAAAGCGTATGGTTTCGATGAACGGATTAAAAGATATAGTCAATTGAATTATCTATGATTTTAAGTATTATTGTTAAAATGATTATTATTATTACTATCGTCGTTATTATCGTCGTTATTATTATTAACTAATTATTATTATTATTATTATTATTATTATTATTATTATTATTATTATTATTATTATTATTATTATTATTATTATTATTATTATTATTATTATTATTATTATTATCATTATAAATGTTATTATTAAAAATTGTAATTTTTATTAGTATTACTATCATTATTATCATTAAGATTATTATTAACATTTTCATTATTATTATTAAAAGTATCGTTAAAGTTAAAACTATCAGTTTATCAAAAATAATCGTTTTAATAGAAATATTATTGTTATTATAAAATATCATTATTATTATCATTTTAGTATTATTATTAAAAAAATATCATTTTATATTTAATATCATCACTAGTAAATAAATATTATTATTACTATTATTAGTAATTATTATTATTTCAAAATAATACAAATTTTATTCATTATTATTATTATCTATAGAATTTAAATATGTGATGCAAATATATTTTCATCACTAGTAATATAATTACATTAATAATACATACCACTATATTTTTATGATATTAAGTAAACTTTATAAACTTTATTAGTTAAGATATATAAAAGTATATTTTTATCATATATATATTTTAATATAAATTTCTATTAATATATGACTTTTATTATTTACTTTAATAAAATCTAATAAATATATTTAAATATATATAAAATGACTATATTTAAGTTATATAATAAACACGTATAAATTTTGGAAATCATTTTTAGTCAGATTGACTTTTGTTGACCTTTGCATGATAATCTCGAGCATTAGGATTGTGATACACTATGACCTGACCTAAATTGCTAGACAGTTATTGACCAACATATAAATATATATAATTAATATAGGTTCGTGAATCCGAGGCCAACCTTGTACTTGTTCAATGCCATCATATGCATAATTATTACGAAATACAATATGGTGAGTTCATTTGATTCCCTTTTACTCTTTACATTTTTGAGACTGAGAATACATGCACTGTTTTTATAACTGTTTTATTAAATGCTTTTGAGATATATTTTTGAACTGAGAATACATGAACTGCTTTTATAAATGTTTGACGAAATAGACACAAGTACTAAAAACTACATTCTATGATAGAATTATTTGGATTCAGTGGTTCGATTTCTATAAATATTGCATTAGCTACCCTCGGTGAGAAATTTTTGCATTGCACGATGCATTAGCTACCGAAATGGTTTGATTTATTAGCTACTATCGTGAGAAATTTTTGCATTGCACGATACATTAGCTACCGTTTTAGCTATCCACGGTGAGAAATTTTTGCATTGCACGATGCATTAGCTACCGAAATGGTTCGATTTATTAGCTACTATCGGTGAGAAATTTTTTCATTGCACGATGCATTAGCTACCGTTTTAGCTACCCTCGGTGAGAAATTTTTGCATTACACGATGCATTAGCTACCGTTGGTGAGATTGTATTGTATTTCCCTCGGTGAGAAATTTTTGAATTGCACTATGCACTAGCTACCGTTGATGAGATTGTTTTGCATTTTCCGGTGTTCTTCATATGAATGATTTTTACAGCAGTGAACAGACCTGCACAGATTGTTTTCGAAATATGAGTATCTTGTGGTCTATTATATTATTGGAAATGATTGATTATAATAAACTAATGAACTCACCAACTTTTTGGTTGACACTTTAAAGCATGTTTATTCTCAGGTATTAAGGAAATCTTCTACTGTGCATTTGCTCATTTTTAAAGATATTACTTGGAGTCATTCATGGCATATTTCAAAAGACGTTGCATTCGAGTCGTTGAGATCAACAAGATTATTATTAAGTCATTGATAGTTGATATAATATGAAATGGTATGCATGCCTGTTAACTTTCGATGTAATGAAAGCCTGTCTTTTAAAAACGAATGCAATGTTTGTAAAATGTATCATTTAGAGGTCAAATACCTCGCAATGTAATCATATGTTATTGTATTCGTCCTTATGGATTAGGACGGGTCATTTCATGTGGTATCAGAGCTGGTTTAAGCTGTCTCGTCAGCTTAATCATAGAGGGGGTTCTCACAGTGTTACCTGTGACGAAGCATTGGCTCTTACTTCTCGCGGTTCGATTATGGTTGGCTTTGCCGAGAGGCAGGGCTATAAAATCAGTGTCTGAGGTACGCTCAGTGGTCACCAGGTGGTTAGCTGGGAAGGCACTGAGTGGGATGCATCCCCACATGTTTTATGTTGTATCAGAGCGGTGGTCTTAGCGAACCAGGTCTGCATTAGTGTGTCTAACTGATAGTCGTTAGGATGCATTAGTGAGTCTGGACTTCGACCGTGTCTACATATCAAAAAGTTTTGCTTATCATTCTTTGTCGGAAGTTACATGCTTATCATCCGTAAGTCTAGACACGTTTTCCTGCATTTATTGCATACATAGTGTACAGAGGATTCCGTATCTTTGCATATCTATTACTGTAATCTTTTCTTGATATCTTCTAAAGATTTCCTCCGAGATTTATGGAATTTTGGTATTATAT
Organism: Rutidosis leptorrhynchoides; assembly: GCF_046630445.1. Classification (NCBI taxonomy): domain Eukaryota; kingdom Viridiplantae; phylum Streptophyta; class Magnoliopsida; order Asterales; family Asteraceae; genus Rutidosis; species Rutidosis leptorrhynchoides. The sequence goes on along the minus strand of NC_092333.1, from coordinate 529,653,900 downwards.
ATACATATGTAAATTATGTATTGGGGAATACCAATCTAAATCCTATAATCTATTTCATATCAAAAACCATCTTCCTAAATATACAAGATGGATCCCGTATCTAGTTCAAACTCCTTAAACTCCGACAACTATTCCGATATGGATATTCACTTGAATTCTGAAGACAGTGTAACCGGAATGGATCAACCAATCATCCATCATCAATTCTGTATGAATTGGGGATGGGTTCGTAGCCTACTTAACCATTGGAGACAAGAAGAAGGTGATCCCTTCCATCCACCACATTGCCCTCTTGGCGAAGAACCTGAAGCACTTACCGGCGAACCTATTCGTGATACCATTTTCTCTCTCATTTCCAGAGTATCTCATCATGACTATATACTATCTCGAATTTTAGATCTTATTCATCCGCTCGGCCGAACCGACAATCACCCCAGTGTAATAGAAGAAGTTAACGAGCTTCGCATCTGGGTAGTGGCTTTGGAGGATATGGTGCAAAGGTTACAAGCACCAGCAGCAGCTGAAAGGACCCGTTCATATACATTATAAACGATTCACAATAGTTGATTACATCGCGAGGTATTTAACCTCTAAATGATACATTTTACAAACATTGCATTCGTTTTTTTTTTAAAGATAAACTTTCATTTCAACGAAAGTTGACAGACATGCATACTATCTCATAATATATATTCAAACTATGAATGGCTTATCATCAATCTTGATAAACTCAATGACTCTAATGCAACGTCTTTTGAAATATGCCATGAATGAATCCAAGTAATATCTTTAAAATGAGCTAATGTACAGTGGAAGATTTCTTTAATACCTGAGATTAAACATGCTTTAAAGTGTCAACCAAAAGGTTGGTGAGTTCATTAGTTTATCATAAACAATTATTTTCAATAATATAATAGACCACAAGATACTCATATTTAGCAAAACAATCTGTCCAGGTCTACTCCTGCTATAAAATCATTCATATGTAGAACACCGGAATCTTTCAAAACAACTCACCAACAGTAGCTAGTGCGTAGTGCAATGCAAAATCATCTCACCGTGGTAGTTAATACAATATAATTTTACAACGGTAGCTAATGCGTAGTGCAATGCAAAATCATCTCACTGAGGGTAGCTAAAACGGTAGCTAGTGCGTAGTGCAATGCAAAATCATCTCACCGTTACTAACTACTAAATCAAACCATAAACAATATTACAACGGTAGCTAGTGTGTAATGTAATGCAAAATCATCTCACCGAGGGTAGCTAAAACGGTAGCTAGTGCGTAGTGCAATGCAAAATCATCTCACTATCTCTAACTACTAAATCGAACGATTTCGGTAGCTAGTGCGTAGTGCAATGCAAAATCATCTCACCGATGGTCGATAATACAATCATTATAGAAATCGAACCTCTGAATCCAAATAATTCTATCATAGAATGTAGTTTTGAATACTTGTGTCTATTTCGTAAATCATTTATAAAAACAGTTCATGTATTCTCAGTTCAAAAATATATCTCAAAAGCATTTAATAAAACAGTTATAAAAACAGCGCATGTATTCTCAGTCCCAAAAATGTAAAGAGTAAACGGGAATCAAATGAACTCACGCATATAAATATTGTAAAACAGTCATTAAAACTTTGCATGAATTCACAGTCCAAAAATGTAATGAGTAAAAAGGGATCAAATGAACTCACAATACGATATTTTATAGTGAAAATATGCATACGACGAAACTGAACAATGCAGAGTTGGCATCGGATTCACGAACCTATATCATTTATATATATATTAACACATCTAATTGTAATCGAACAAATTTATATATTATTAATAGTAATATAATTGTTATATTAATAAATTATATGTTTCATTAATTTAAATATTTCTATTTTATGTACTTTAGATAAGTATTTATTATAAAACGTTAATATAGATATGTTATATGTATTAAATATTGTGTTATATAACTAAAAATCATTTGATAAGATAATATTAATAATAATAACTAAAAAGTTGTATTATTTTATAATAATAATATTAGTAATGATAATAATAATAATTATAATCTTCATAAAATTAATAATAATAATAATAATAATAATAATAATAATAATAATAATAATAATAATAATAATAATAATAATAATAATAATAATAATAATAATAATAATAATAATAATAATAATAATAATAGTAGTAGTAGTAGTACCAATAATAATAATATTAATAATAAAATAAGTAACACTACCATTAAAAGCTTTTCCAAAAAGAATTGCCCCAAACCGGGTTCGAACCCAAGACCTTTCGCTAACCGACACCCACTCTAACCGTCCCTCTAACCTTGCTTATCTATTTTTCACCATCATCTAATCACTTCACCATCACCCTTTCCATTTCGCCATTATCATAACCATGATCAACATCATTGTAACAACCCAACCCGCAATCCATACGATAAAATTTTTTTTATACAACACAATTACACGCCAAATAGATATGTAACCCATTACACGAGTTCCATTTCAAACGCACAACATTTAATTGTTTACAAAAGGCACGTGGCCACGAATAAAGTTTTGTACAAGTTTGACCCATTACAAAATGATAGTTTACAATCCAAACGACACTTTAAGCATGGTTTGGGACTAAACTACCCAAAACGTTGGGCCCACATCAAAACTCCAGCAAAGCATCATCACGGAACACCTAATGTCCGATAACCCCCTTGCCCTTAACTGCGCCTGCATCTAAAAAGATAAACAACGAGAGGGTAAGCTAACGCTTAGTGAATGCAATAATTATACATATACATATATAATACACCTACTTGCAAGCACTTACACAAATACCTCATACACGCTAACAATATACATAGCATACCATCGCAAGTATAACTCTAAACCCTTCAAGGTCACAAACTAGCACAAACCATCGCATATATATAACCCGAATGATATAATATACTACAAGACAACGCGTAATTAAAGTTAACCAACACACAAGGGAATGTTACTTCGAATTTCCCATCGGTGTTCATAACGACCGTTAGTGTACAACGAAATATATCACTAATGCCAAGGCGACACGGACAACGAAATATCCGTTCAAGAAATCGTTAGTGTACAACGAAATATATCACTAACTCTTGGGCAATTTGGACAACGAAATATCCATCATTAGTGTACAACGAAATATATCACTAACTCTTGGTGGTATAGACACATATACCCGGCCCCATCCCCCGCCCTACAAATAGATACATTATATACACACATGTATAATCATTCCACTCACCTCAAGACTCTTGTGGAAGCTAACCGAGCTTGCAAACCTTCAATGTAACGTACCTATTACATTATGCATTTATTAACATACAAACTAGTTGAATTAAATGCCAACCACAACCCTTGAGCATTTAATGACCCGTTTGCATTAAAAGACTCAACTACACCAAAACCGCCCATTAATGGCCATGCCTCGTCATAAATCACTAAAAGCTAGTGATTAGGGTTTAAAAACATCAACTAATATAAACTTGGTGTATTTCATACCCATTTCACCCAATTAGGTCAACTAGTGTACTTTTGACTCTTTGACTCACAAATCAAGTCAAACTTACACAATAACAACTCTTTCATCATTTCAAAAGTGCATTAATGACTAACAACATTATTTAGCACTTATATTCTCAAATCACAAGACCAAACCCTAGATAATAGCTATTTAGGGTTTCCTTTCAACAATCCAACCCAAAAACCCACCCATTTAACCCTCAAATGGGTCACACTAGTTCCATATGAACCAAACCCTAGTTTAAACTAGTTAAAACTCAAGACTTAGAGTTAGAACTTACCAAGACTATGAATGTGTAGCTAGAGATACAATGAACAACTTTAATTCTCGCTTCTAGGATTGATTCACAAAACTTCACCTTCAAATCTTAAGTTTAATCTAAGTGGGTTTTAGGATTTGAGAGGAAATTAAGAAAGAAAAAGGAAAAGAAATGAGAATAAAGAATAAGTGGTTGATATTAAAGGTTCCATCCAGATCTACACACGAAAAGACCAAATTGCCCCTAAACCCTATTTAATTTTAAGTGGAAATTCGGAGTCAGAACTGCAGAATTGCCGCAGCGCGGCACCTTTGTCGCGGCGTGACATAAAGAAGGAAAAACCACCCTTCTTAACTCAAGTTCTGATCTGGATTTGCTTTGTTTATCGCGGAGCGGACGCAATTGTCGCGGCGCGACGTTAGCCTAGGTCTGGTCACTTCGACTACAAATCATAAAACGAAGGTTCAAACACAAGCACAACAACTTTCACCCTTCCTATGCACGTCTAAACCTCAACCTTAAGTCTCACACGACTCGACACCAATCACGACACATTCATAAACGCGTACACGCACGCATTCGAATATACCTATATATATACATACATATACATATATGCACTTACACCTAACTAACACTTAGTTCATTTAATCACATAACGAGTAAGTTATAAGCGTACTATTGATTAAGTACGTACCTTTAGACGCGCACGGGAAAATGGGGTGTTACAACTCTCCCCCACTTAAATCGGAGCGCGTCCTCGTGATCCAAGCCGCATGACACGAGGGAAGATAAACCAACACAAATTCTTCGGGCTCCCAAGTAAACTCAGAACCTTTACTACGACGCCATTGGACCTTAAAGGTCCTCACCTCTTTGTTACGCAACATTTGTACCTTCTCATCGAGTATAGCAATCGGCTCTTCAACGTATTCTAACTTGTTGTTTTGTTCAATTTCGTCTAAAGGCATCCATGAAGAATCATCCGCAAGACACTTTTGGAGATGGGAAACATGAAATGTATTATGGATCCCCGCAAGTTCTTCGGGTAATTCCAAACGATACGCGACTTCACCAACACGAGCTAAAACTTTAAACGGCCCAATAAACCGAGGAGCTAACTTTCCTCGTTTCTGAAACCGAATAATACCCTTCCATGGCGAAACCTTGAGCATCACCATATCACCTTCTTAGAATTCGATCAAACGTCTACGCTTATCGGCGTAAGATTTTTGCCTATCTTGCGCCTTTTTCAAATGTTCCCGAATCATAACGATTTTATCATTTGTCTCCAATACCAAGTCGGAGCACCCGACTTCCCTTTGTCCCACTTCGCCCCAACAAATCGGGGTTCGACACCTTCTACCATACAACATCTCATACGGTGGCATTCCAATACTAGAGTGAAAACTATTATTGTACGAGAATTCCACCAAAGGTAAATGTTCATCCCAACTACCACCGAAGTCAATGATACACGCACGTAACATATCCTCCAATGTTTGATTTGTACGTTCGGTTTAACCGTCCGTTTGAGAATGGTACGCCGTACTCATATTTACCCTCGTACCCATATCTTCATGAAATTTCTTCCAAAATCGAGAAGTAAAACGCGTGTCCCGATCCGAAACGATAGACGCGGGAATGCAATGTCTCGATATCACCTCTTTAATGAACATCTTTGCGAGTGCCTCCGACGAAATTGCTTCTTTAATAGGAAGAAACAACGCACTCTTCGTCAATCTATCGACAATCACCCAAATAGTGTCAAATTGGGTTCTTGCCATTTTCGGCAACTTGGTAATAAAGTCCATGGTAATATGCTCCCACTTCCACATCGGAATTTCTAGCGGTTGCAACTTACCATACGACTTTTGGTGTTCGGCTTTAACTTGCAAACATGTGACGCATTGCTCAACATACTTAACAACGTCGCGTTTCATGCCCGGCCACCAATAATCTTTCTTCAAATCATGGTACATCTTCGTCGCACCCGGATGTATGGAATACTTAGACTTGTGCGCCTCATCAAGAAGCACCTTTCAGAAATCACCCATCTTAGGCACCCACACTCTTTCTTGAAAAGACAATAAACAACGCGCACCCATCGTAATGAATTCTGATTGCCCCACAATTCGTTCCGCATGCTTGTTGTGAACGTAAGCCTCTATTTGAATCACACCAAGTTTTTTAAGAAAATCGTTAGTAATAATCATACGTAACAATCCCAATTGTAACGCCCGGTGGTGACTCTTTCGACTTAACGCATCCGCGACCACATTCGCCTTGCCCGGATGATAAAGTATCTCACAATCATAATCCTTCACCGCATCCATCCATCTACGTTGACGATCATTCAAATCCCGTTAATCAAAAAGATGTTTCAAACTCTTGTGATCCGAATAAATCGTACACTTGACACCATACAAGTAATGACGCCAAATTTTCAAAGCATGGACCACCGCTGCTAACTCGAGATCATGAGTCGGGTATCTCTTTTCATGTTCCTTTAGTTGGCGAGAGGCGTAAGCGATGACTTTACCTCGTTGCATTAGAACACACCCGAGCCCATTCAAAGAAGCATCACAATAAACCGTCATATCATCTACACCTTCCAGCAATACTAAGACCGGAGCTTGACACAATTTCTCTTTCAACAATTGAAAAGCGATTTCTTACTCGTTCCCCCAATTGAATCTCGTACTCTTCCTTGTCAACTTAGTTAATGGAGAAGCAATCTTTGAAAAGTCTTGGATAAACCGACGATAATAACCGGCCAATCCGAGAAAACTTCAGATTTCCGTAGGCGTAGTCGGTTGTCCCCAACTCTTCACCGTCTCTATCTTCCCCGGATCTACTTGAATGCCATTCTCGTTCACAATATGGCCAAGGAATTGAACCTCCCTTAGCCAAAATTCACATTTTGAGAACTTAGCATACAACTTCTCCTTTCGCAACGTCTTCAACACACTACGCAAATGGTGTTCATGTTCCTTCATACTCCTCGAATAGACAAGTATGTCGTCGATGAACACAATTACCGACTTGTCCAACATAGGTTGGCACACTAGGTTCATAAGATCCATGAATGCCGCCGGCGCATTCGTAAGACCAAAAGGCATCACCACAAACTCAAAATGCCCGTAACGTGTTCGAAAGGCCGTTTTCTCAATATCTTCCTCACGGACCCGCATTTAATGATTGCCGGACCGTAGGTCAATTTTTGAAAAATACGTCGCACCTTGGAGTTGGTCAAACAAATCGTAAATCCTAGGTAATGGATAACGATTCTTGATCGTCACTTTATTCAACTCCCGATAATCAATGCACATACGCATACTTCCATCCTTCTTTTTCACGAATAAAACCGGAGCACCCCATGGTGAAGCACTCGGTCGAATAAAACCCTTCTCAAGTAACTCTTGAATTTGATTCAACAATTCTTGCATTTCCGTCGGTGCTAAACGATAAGGAGTTTTAGCAATGGGAGTAACTCCCGGAACCAACTCAATGCGAAATTCAACTTGTCTTTCCGCCGGAACACCCGGTAACTCATCCGGAAAAACATCTTCAAACTCACTCACCACCGGAATTTCATGAATGGGTGGTGGCTCGTCACGAGTATCAACAACATGAGCAAGGAAAGCCATGCCGCCGGTAACAACGAGACGACATGCCCGTGCAAAAGTGCATATCGGCACCGGTCTCCTTCGTTTATCACCATGAATAATTAACTCTCCCCCACTTGGGGTCTTCACACGAATAGATTTTTCATGGCACGCAATATCGGCTCTATTATGATCGAGCCAATCCATACCAACCACGATATCAAAATCACCCAACGTCATCGGAATGAGATCAATATTAAAGTTCTCTGAACCAAACAGAACATTACAATTCTTACCCACATCAACCACTAGCACCGTCTTGCCATCCGCTATTTCGACTTCTACCGGACGACTTAACTTAGCTAACGGTTTATTAAGTTTAGGCACAAATTTTGGAGACACAAACGATAAATTTGCACCGCTATCAAATAGAATCCTTGCCGGATTAGAGTTTACCATGAAAGTACCTGAAACGACTTCATTGGATTGCTTGGCTTCGTCATTGGTCGTCAAATAATTACGTCCCCTAGCCGACCCCGCTTCCTTCTCTATTCTCTTAACTTGATCATTTCGGAGTTCACTCCGACTTTCGGTGCCCTTCTTGTTGACAATTAAAACATGTGATCACATTAGTACGCGGTTTTGGGCAATCACGAGAGTAGTGACCTTTTTGCCCACAATTGTAACATGTGGTCACGTGAACACTAGGAGCACCCTTCTTCACGCTACCAACACTTTTGGATACTCCTTTACTCTTCTTGTTCGAAAAACTAGAAGCTTCAAACTTTCTTTTACTTGGCGCATAACTAACCGGACTCGGAGCTTGCGCTTCAAACCCCTTCGCCACCGCCAAAAGCTTAGCAAAAGTCTCAACATGACCGATACTAATTTTACCCTTCAAATCATCTCTAAGGGTTGCATGAAAGTCTTCCATTAGCATTTGATCATTTCCCGCATACTCGGGGCAAAAACGTGCCTTGGCGAGAAAGTTGGTTTTAAGAGTGTTTAGGTCCATAGACCCTTGACGCATGTTCCTTAACTCGTTGCGCAATTTGGAAAGATCCGCTTGCGTACGATATTCAAGGAAAAACTCCTTCTTGAAATCCGCCCAAGATAACCCCACAAAAGCCGCATCACCCACCATATCAATCTTGCCATCGAGCCAATCTTTAGCATGGCCCCTTAACAAACTAGTAGCAAGCCTTGTTTTCTTTTGTGGAGGGCACTCGGTCGTGCGAAAACAACCTTCAACATCGGAAATCCAAGCTGCACTCTTCATGGGGTCGGGATCCCCGTGAAAGTGAGGAGGCATAGTCGCCAAGAAGTTCTTGTAGCTAAACTCCAACTCGCCCACATTTTGAGGTCTAGGAAACCTCCTTTCAACTTCTTCTTTAACGGCATTAGTCATCCGTTCTTGAATCATATCGACTATTTGTTCCAAAACCGACTCTTCGAGAATTTGCTTAACCTTTCGAGAGAAAACTGAAACATAGTTTTCTAGAGCGGCCTCTATTTTGGTGGTCATCTCGTCCGTTTCCTCCACATGAGAAGGACCACCGTTGCCATTCGTATTCGTTCCGTTTCTCGTCTTCATTCTAAAGATTAAAAATGGAGTAGACATCACCAACAATTTAATACACATATATACCTATGCATATGACAACACACGCACCACATCTAGCTCGATACTTGTCGCACATCCTCGCTTGACTTGACTTGCAACCGTAATAGTGGTCGCGACTCACTATTACGCTCACATGCCGTGCCATGCTCAAACGTATCACAACCATCTCGCTCGATGTTCAAGACAATAACACATGATTAGTAATATCATATCATAGCATAGTTAGTCCACCTATGCATTAAAGAACTAATCAAAGCCCACACTGACCAGTAGTCCTACAAGTCCCGCATATAATTCAACAACACAAAAGTCTAAGTCTAGGCGCCTATCTCAAGTCACCTAAATCCCTTAGACCATGCTCTGATACCACTTGTAACAACCCAACCCGCAATCCATACGATAATTTTTTTTATACAACATAATTACACGCCAAATAGATATGTAACCCATTACACGAGTTCCATTTGAAACGCACAACATTTAATTGTTTACAAAAGGCACGTGGCCACGAATAAAGTTTTGTACAAGTTTGACCCATTACAAAATGATAGTTTACAATCCAAACGACACTTCAAGCATGGTTTGGGACTAAACTACCCAAAACGTTGGGCCCACATCAAAACTCCAACAAAGCATCATCACGGAACACCTAATGTCCGATAACCCCCTTGCCCTTAACTGCGCCTGCATCTAAAAAGATAAACAACGAGAGGTTAAGCTAACGCTTAGTGAATGCAATAATTATACATATACATATATAATACACCTACTTGCAAGCACTTACACAAATACCTCATACACGCTAACAATATACATAGCATACCATCGCAGGTATAACTCTAAACCCTTCAAGGTCACAAACTAGCACAAACCATCGCATATATATAACCCGAATGATATAATATACTACAAGACAACGCGTAATTAAAGTTAACCAACACACAAGGGAATGGTACTTCGAATTTCCCATCGGTGTTCATAACGACCGTTAGTGTACAACGAAATATATCACTAACCCCAAGGTGACACGGACAACGAAATATCCGTTCAAGAAATCGTTAGTATACAACGAAATATATCACTAACTCTTGGGCAATTTGGACAACGAAATATCCATCATTAGTGTACAACAAAATATATCACTAACTCTTGGTGGTATAGACACGTATACCCGGCCCCATCCCCCGCCCTACAAATAGATACATTATATACACACATGTATAATCATTCCACTCACCTTAAGACTCTTGTGGAAGCTAACCGAGCTTGCAAACCTTCAATGTAACGTACCTATTACATTATGCATTTATTAACATACAAACTAGTTGAATTAAATGCCAACCACAACCCTTGAGCATTTAATGACCCGTTTGCATTAAAAGACTCAACTACACCAAAACCGCCCATTAATGGCCATGCCTCGTAATAAATCACTAAAAGCTAGTGATTAGGGTTTAATAACATCAACTAATATAAACTTGGTGTATTTCATACCCATTTCACCCAATTAGGTCAACTAGTGTACTTTTGACTCTTTGACTCATAAATCAAGTCAAACTTACACAATAACAACTCTTTCATCATTTCAAAAGTGCATTAATGACTAACAACATTATTTAGCACTTATATCCTCAAATCACAAGACCAAACCCTAGATAATAGCTATTTAGGGTTTCCTTTCAACAATCCAACCCAAAAACCCACCCATTTAACCCTCAAATGGGTCACACTAGTTCCATATGAACCAAACCCTGGTTTAAACTAGTTAAAACTCAAGACTTAGAGTTAGAACTTACCAAGACTATGAATGTGTAGCTAGAGATACGATGAACAACTTTAATTCTCGCTTCTAGGATTGATTCACAAAACTTCACCTTCAAATCTTAAGTTTAATCTAAGTGGGTTTTAGGATTTGAGAGGAAATTAAGAAAGAAAAAGGAAAAGAAATGAGAATAAAGAATAAGTGGTTGATATTAAAGGCTCCATCCAGATCTACACGCGAAAAGACCAAATTGCCCCTAAACCCTATTTAATTTTAAGTGGAAATTTGGAGTCAGAACTGCAGAATTGCAGCGGCGCGGCACCTTTGTCGCGGCGCGACATAAAGAAGGAAAAACCACCCTTCTTAACTCAAGTTCTGATCTGGATTTGCTTTGTTTGTCGCGGCGCGGACCCGTTTGTCGCGGCGCGACGTTAGCCTAGGTCAGGTCACTTCGACTACAAATCATAAAACGAAGGTTCAAACACAAGCACAACAACTTTCACCCTTCCTATGCACGTCTAAACCTCAACCTTAAGTCTCACACGACTCAACGCCAATCACGACACATTCATAAACGCGTACACGCACGCATTCGAATATGCCTATATATATATATATACATACATATACATATATGCACTTACACCTAACTAACACTTAGTTCATTTAATCACATAACGAGTAAGTTATAAGCGTACTATTGATTAAGTACGTACCTTTAGACGCTCACGGGAAAACGGGGTGTTACAATCATCATCGTTAACTACTACTAACTTCATAATCATCCTAATACATCATCATCGTAAAATCATGACCAAAACCGTATCTAATCATAATCCAACCATAATCATATTCATAATCATATGATCATTATTATAATCGTAATCATAATCATCTCGATCATATTATCCTAACAATTGTTATCGCTTATCTTATCATACGATCATCACGTTCTTACCACCATTATCATTGTCAATATCATCATCGTGTAATTAACATCCTCATTCTTATTCCAATCTTAACCTCTTAATACTAGAAGGATTTGCTGTTGGGCTCGATGGTAACAAAAGAGAAAAAGAAAAACAGTAACCCAAGTTCATAAACCCAACTATAATTTGCAGCCCACCTATCAATAAATTCTCGGCTGGATCCTAAAGCCCATTGGATAACATGAAATGTTTAAATCAAGTCTATTTAATATAGGTTCATTCAGCCGAGTTCATTCCATCATATCCTGAATTTTTTTCGCTGGTATAAGTATCTATCCTAGCAACCCTACCACAAAGGTCATCCAACTAATATAATTCATTTCGTTACCCAATTTGTCTGCCATAACATTTATCATTGTCCCACATGTAGTGTAACATTATATATAATCATAATCAAATTGTCAAACACCAAATAAATGTGTGAACCACTTCTTTCTTCTTTTGTTTCTTTATTAACTTTATTATTTATCTTTGTAGCAAAACAGAAACAGGAACAGTTTAACAACAGCAATATATGTTGTTGATTTGTGGTGGTTTTATGATAATCATGGTGGTTCACGTTCAGTTTTGGGAAGGAGAGATGAGAAAAATATGTAGAGATGGTTTACAGCTAGTTGATGGGTCGGAGGTGGTGAAGTGGTGAAGGGTGGCGATGGAGTGATGGTTGTATATGGATATGGGTGTTTCCATTGTTATCTACAGAAATTATATAAGAGGAAAGATGGTGGTTGTTTATGAAGGGTGGTTGTTAGTGACCTGGAAACAGAAGCATATAGCTGTGGTGTTTAAATGGGTCCTTAAGTAATGATGAAAGATGATGGATTGTGATGGTGGTGTGGTTTGGGTTTGTATCCGAAATAGAAAACAGGAGTCAATAAACTTACGATGTATTTTGTCGAGCTACACAAATAAAATGGCTTTAGTTTGGTTTTTGTCATTCGGCTGTAGAATAAACAAGGATATAGCAGCAGTAGAGAACAAACATAGCAGGTGGTTTAAAGTGGTGGTTTCAAGATGAAGGGTGGTGGTCATGGATGTTAGGGTGGTGATAATGTGGCGGGTTTCAACAACAAAAAGAAGATAGTGGTTTGTGATTGAATGCTGGTGGTGTCTCGGTGGTTGAGAGGGTGTCTCAGAGAAGAAACAAGAATTGGGCTCTCGGTGGTTTCATAGTGACAATCAAATGGTTGATGAAAGAAACCGATGGTTTGTGGTGTTGAACTGAAACGAAAAGCGGTAGCAATAATCATGTTTTCTAAAGGTTCTGATGATGGTTGTTCATTGATCCAAAAACAAGAAAGCAAAAGTGAAAAGCAGTGGGTGCTCTCTATATTGTGAAAAAGAAAGAAAGGAGGAAGAGAGAAGAAAGACATAAATGGTGATGAGTGGTTTGTGAGGTGATGATTGTAGGTTAATCGAGCTATATAAGTATATGTCTTTAGCATATGCATAATAATGTGTATATATATTCGATAGATAGAGATAGATTAGATAGAATAATATAAAATTAGATAGAATCTCAATCACAACCAAACAGTGAATCATAATCATAATTCATATTCACGGGTTCATTTAACAAATTGAGGATTGAAATATATAATATAATAATAATTATAATATAATTTAAATTTAAAATGTTTGATTAAGTTAGTCGTCGTCTACTATTTCATTCACGGACTGAAATTCGTGATCCGTTGATAATGGATAAAAGTACACAAAAAAATCCCAAAATTTTACATTAATTATCTTTATTTATTTTGGTCATTATGGTATAAAATTCGATTATTAATTTATTAAATAAAAATTACATCTACTGTCCCTCTCAATTCTGGGTAAAATATAAAAAAGTGTTAAAACTTAACAAATAGCTCCTAAATACATTTTTAATAAGCCTAAAATTTATAGAACTCATTTTCGTATTACCGTTTATTTTAAAATTACATAAGTTTGAATTTAACTTGCTTAATATCAATCAAAACATCAAACGAGTATTACAATAATTTAATATTTATTTTTAATATACTTTATTTATATATAGAGATATATTTTAAATAATAATTATTATAATATCCTATTTTTATTTTATTAATTTTTAATAACAACAACATATAGTACTTCAAATTATATTTCAAATTATTATTTATATATACATACACACATATCTATTTACAATTAATTGTTCGTGAATCGTCGAGAGCAATCGAAGGTCAATTAAATATATGAACATCGTTCTAAAATTTTCTAGACTCCACATTACATACTTTGCTTATCGTATCGAAATCATATAAAGATTAAGTTTAAATTTGGTCGGAAATTTCCGGGTCGTCACAGTACCTACCCGTTAAAGAAATTTCATCTCAAAATTTGATCGAGGTCGTCATGGCTAATAATAAAAATGTTTTCATGACGAATATGAGTTGATAAATAGAGTTTTATCATTATTGATTAATATAGACAAAACGATTCGATTATGTGAAGGGTATAAGTGAAGCTGTCACAAAAGATTGAGATAGAGATTTAACTTTTGATGTAGTCAGGGTTGAATCCTAAAACATTTGCCAAATTATCAAAAGTCACTGGAAAAGATAGAATTATCAAGAAAATATGTTCTTGATTTGTTTAAGAGTCGTGTAACATGGCACATGATGACGTTATGATCTGTGAATCATCACGTTCCATTAGAAACTCAGCATGACTTAGAAACTAAAACAGTTTCCTTTCTGATATAACACTGATATCGTGAAGGGAAAAATGATTTCAGATAAAAATAGTTATGAAAATATCTTCAGAAATATCGAGGATATTTATAATGAAAGATATGATGATATCTTAGAATTTCTAATATCGATGGATGATGATGAAGATTTATTCGTAAAAGTTCAGAGTCGGAAGCAAGGTATTCGTTAATGACTTCAGAAGACACCGAATCATTTTGATTCTTTGAAGGCAGGTTTAGTCTTTGTGATTTGTTCACAGCCTTCTTCATAGTTTGCTCAATCCGTTTTCCAGTTTCAACATTTCTGAGCTTTGCCAACATACTATTCTTTTATCATCAAACCTTCGACTGTTAAGGTCGTTTACAGTTTTTGTTGCTTCATTCAACATTTTCAACATTCCGAGTATTAATTCGCAGACTGGGTGCTTTTCATAATTTCAGAATGCAAGATCATAATTCTAAGAGATAAATGTTATATGTATACATATAACTGTTGAAGTGAAAACGCTGCGAGATTCGAGATTGATGATTCCCAGTAGTTGGTATGGCAATTATTTTTACAGAATGTAGGTGAGTTCCTGATGGGGTTTCATGAATAATATAGATATTTTTCAGAGAGACCTAAGCCGAAGTTGCTAGTACATCTGCTGATAATGTGGTGGAATATAAAAGGTTCCCCGGTAACAATGATGAAGGGGTAATCGTTATAATAAGGCTTATTCGAATGAACAATTGAAGTTGATTTGCTGGAGCTGTGACAAAATTTGCTACTTTGAAAGGGTTTACCAAGTTATTTTGGGTAATAATAACACTAATGAATTAGCACAACTACGTGTTAAATGTTTACTCAGTTTTCGAGAGTTTTTCAGATGCATAGCTATATGCATAAATCTTTCCTTCCGTAGATGAAGTGCGGTTGGTTCATCCTCTCGATTGAGGTGTTTTCAAGAATCATGAAAGGTTTGAACGCAGAATGTAATCGTCAAGATACAAATGAGGTTTAAAATGAAATCAAGTGGCAAACTTGAAGAATTGTTTAGTTTCATATGTTATAATCAATATTTTAATTCATTTTAATTGTCCAATGTTGGAAGTCCACAGTTAGTAGTCCACGGTTAGTAATTCAATAATTTATATATATAATATTTGAATTAATACGTGTCATTACCCATTGTATACAAGTCTCAGACTAGATCACAACTCAAAGTATATATATTATTTAAGATTCAACCTCAACCCTGTATAGCTAACTCGAGCATTACTGCATATAGAGTGTCTATGGTTATTCTAAATAATACATATAGATGACGTCGATATGATATGTCAAAACATTGTATATGTGTCCCGACGATATTTAAAGTGCGTAAAATAAATAACAGAAATTAAATGACGATAAATAAAATTGCGAGAATTTAAATTGCGATAAATAAATTGCGATAAATAAATTACGATAAATAAAATGTAATAAGGAATTAACAGTTAGCTAGGATTTTGTTAGCGTGGATTCTTAACAGAATTTCTCATAGTTAATTTGTTTGTTTCTAATAAATTTTATTTTGTCCAATGTTTTCTTCATTATGCCACTTGTTGGATTCTGATAGATCAAAATCCAAATATGAAATTGAATGAAAATGGTTATTCTGCGGTGAACGGATACGTATATATGTGGATGTAAGTAGGATAGTAAATGACTGTTGAATCAAATTGGAAGAATGTACAGTGTAACTTATTAATGTGAAATCTAAATATTCCTCGGGTATTACCTACCCGTTAAAATATTTGCACCATTAACAGTTTGTATAAAAAAAATTTAATTACAATCTTTATGAAAACATATATACATATATATTTTCTTCAGATGTAATCATGGATTTAATGAGTCAATATGATATTAAACTCATTTGATTTACCATTAGAACAAGAATATATAATCTCTAAGACATTAGAGATTACATAATCGCCATGCCGAACGAAGATAAATGATGTAGAACGATTCGTAGAACGTTGATTATGCTTGGGGTACATAATGAGATGTTGAGGCGTGTGATGTTGAAACTTGGGGTGTTGGTGGTACTGTTGATGCCGGTGATGTTGCTGAAGCTGGTACGTTTTGCACCATATTTTTCAAGGCTATAACTCGGGCGCGAAGTTCATTAACTTCTTCCATTACCCCGAAATGGTTGACGGTTGGAACGAGCGGATGAATAAGGTTATGTTTTTTAGATAATATATAATCGTTGCGAGATATCCTGGTAATGAGGGTGAAAATGGTGTTTCGTATTGGTTCGTCGGTAAATGCTTCAGGTTCTTTGCCAATAGGGCAATATGTTAGGTGGAAAGGATCTCCTTCTTTGCATCTCCATTGATTAAGTAGGCTACGAACCCATCCTCAATTTATCCAAAATAGATGATGGCTAATTGGTTGATTCATTCCGGTCACACTGCTTTAAGAGCTCGAGTGAAAATCCATATCGGAATTCGAGGGACTTGAACTAGTGGCGAATTCCATTTCGTACAATTCAATAAAGGATTTTTCGATATGAAATGATTTTCGGATATCAGATGATATTCTAATTACATAGAATATCTGTATATATAAAGCAAAAGATTTCGTAGATTACGGAGGAATTTACAGAATATGTCGGGCAAAGTTTACAGTAACAGATGCGTTAAGATATGAATTAGCAGATACGCTAAGATATGAATTTTGTTTATACACTATTCATGCAATCAATGTAGTAAGATGTGTCTAGACTAAGAATGGTAAGCAAGTGATTCCCTAAGAATGATAAGCAGATAACTTTCGACACGAAATGATAAGCAAAACTTTTGACATCCAGACACGGTCGAAGTCCAGACTCACTAATGTATCTAAACAACTATCAGTTAGACACATTAATGCAAGACCTGGTTCGCTAAGGCCACCGCTCTGATACCAACTGAAAGGACCCGTTCATATACATTATAAACGATTCACAATAGTTGATTACATCGCGAGGTATTTGACCTCTAAATGATACATTTTACAAACATTGCATTCATTTTTTTTAAGGTAAACTTTCATTTCAACGAAAGTTGATAGACATGCATACTATCTCATAATATATATTCAAACTATGAATGGCTTATCATCAATCTTGATGAACTCAACGACTCGAATACAACGTCTTTTGTAATATGCCATGAATGACTCCAAGTAATATCTTTAAAATGAGCTAATGCACAGCGGAAGATTTCTTTAATACCTGAGATTAAACATGCTTTAAAGTGTCAACCAAAAGGTTGGTGAGTTCATTAGTTTATCATAAACAATTATTTTCAATAATATAATAGACCACAATATACTCATATTTAGCAAAACAATCTGTGCAGGTCTACTCCTGCTATAAAATCATTCATATGAAGAACACCGAAACCTTTCAAAACAACTCACCAACGGTAGCTAGTGCGTAGTGCAATGAAAAATCATCTCACCGTGGTAGTTAATACAATATAATTTTACAACGGTAGCTAATGCGTAGTGCAATGCAAAATCATCTCACCGAGGGTAGCTAAAACGGTAGCTAGTGCGTATTGTAATGCAAAATCATCTCACCGTTACTAACTACTAAATCGTACCATAAACAATATTACAACGGTGGCTAGTGCGTAGTGCAATGCAAAATCATCTCACCGAGGGTAGCTAAAACGGTAGCTAGTGCGTAGTGCAATGCTAAATCATCTCACCGTTACTAACTACTAAATCGAACCATTTTGGTAGCTAGTACGTAGTGCAATGCAAAATCATCTCACCGATGGTCGATAATACAATCTTTATAGAAATCGAACCTATGAATCCAAATAATTCTATCATAGAATGTAGTTTTGAATACTTGTGTCTATTTCGTAAATCATTTATAAAAACAGTTCATGTATTCTCAGTTCAAAAATATATCTCAAAAGCATTTAATAAAACAGTTATAAAAACAGCGCATGTATTCTCAGTCCCAAAAATGTAAAGAGTAAAAGGGAATCAAATGAACTCATGCATATAAATATTGTAAAACAGTCATTAAAATTTTGCATGAATTTACAGTCTAAAAATATAATGAGTAAAAAGGGAGCAAATGAACTCACAATACGATATTTTGTAGTAAAAATATGCATACGACGAAACTGAACAATGCAGGGTTAGCCTCGAATTCACGAACCTATATCATTTATATATATATATATATATATATATATATATATATATATATATATATATATATATTAACACATTTAATTGTAATCGAACAAATTTATATATTATTAATAGTAATATAATTGTTATATTAATAAATTATATGTTTCATTAATTTAAATATTTCTATTTTATGTACTTTAGATAAGTATTTATTATAAAACGTTAATATAGATATGTTATATGTATTAAATATTGTGTTATATAACTAAAAATCATTTGATAAGATAATATTAATAATAATAACTAAAAAGTTGTATTATTTTATAATAATAATATTAGTAATGATAATAATAATAATTATAATCTTCATAAAATTAATAATAATAATAATAATAATATAATAATAATAATAATAATAATAATAATAATAATAATAATAATAATAATAATAATAATAATAATAATAATAATAATAATAATAATAATAATAATAGTAATAATAATAGTAATATTACCAAAATAATAAAATAAGTAACACTACCTTTAAAAGCTTTTCCAAAAAGAATTGCCCCAAACCGGGTTCGAACCCAAGACCTTTCGCTAACCGACACCCACTCTAACCGTCCCTCTAACCCTGCTTATCTGTTTTTCACCATCATCTAATCACTTCACCATCACCCTTTCCATTTCGCCATTATTATAACCATGATCAACATCATCATCGTTAACTACTACTAACTTCATAATCATCCTAATACAT
The DNA here is from genome assembly GCF_046630445.1 of Rutidosis leptorrhynchoides. NCBI lineage: Eukaryota > Viridiplantae > Streptophyta > Magnoliopsida > Asterales > Asteraceae > Rutidosis > Rutidosis leptorrhynchoides. The sequence goes on along the minus strand of NC_092333.1, from coordinate 529,634,435 downwards.
CATCATCATAAAATCATGACCAAAACCGTATCTAATCATAATCCAACCATAATCATATTCATAATCATATGATCATTATTATAATCGTAATCATAATCATCTCGATCATATTATCCTAACTATTGTTATCGCTTATCTTATCATACGATCATCACGTTCTTACCACCATTATCATTGTCAATATCATCATCGTGTAATTAACATCCTTATTCTTATTCCAATCTTAACCTCTTAATACTAAAAGGACTTGCTGTTGGGCTCGATGGTAACAAAAGAGAAAAAGAAAAACAGTAACCCAAGTTCATAAACCCAACTATAATTTGCAGCCCACCTATCAATAAATTCTCGACTGGATCCTAAAGCCCATTGGATAATATGAAATGTTTAAATCAAGTCTATTTAATATAGGTTCATTCAGCCGAGTTCATTCCATCATATCCTGAATTTTTGTCGTTGGTATAAGTATCTATCCTAGCAACCCTACCACAAAGGTCATCCAACTAATATAATTCAATTCGTTACCCAATTTGTGTGCCATAACATTTATCATTGTCCCACATGTACTGTAACATTATATATAATCATAATCAAATTGTCAAACACCAAATAAATGTGTGAACCACTTCTTTCTTCTTTTGTTTCTTTATTAACTTTATTATTTATCTTTCTAGCAAAACAGAAACAGGAACAGTTTAACAACAGCAGTATATGTTGTTGATTTATGGTGGTTTTATGATAATCATGGTGGTTCACGTTCAGTTTTGGGAAGGAGAGATGAGATAAATATGTAGAGACGGTTTACAGCTAGTTGATGGGTCGGAGGTGGTGAAGTGGTGAAGGGTGGCGATGGAGTGATGGTTGTATATGGATATGGGTGTTTCCATTGTTGTCGACAGAAATTATATAAGAGGAAAGATGGTGGTTGTTTATGAAGGGTGGTTGTTAGTGACCTGGAAACACAAACATATAGCTGTGGTGTTTAAATGGGTCCTTAAGTAATGATGAAAGATGATGGATTGTGATGGTGGTGTGGTTTGGGTTTGTATCCGAAATAGAAAACAGGAGTCAATAAATTATTCGTGAATCATCGAGAGCAGTCGAAGGTCAATTGAATATATGAACCTCGTTCCAAAATTTTCTAGACTCCACATTACATACTTTGCTTATCGTATTGAAATCATATAAAGATTAAGTTTAAATTTGGTCGGAAATTTTCGGGTCGTCACAGCAGCACCGACAGCAACAGTACCACCATCATCAACACCAACAGTACCATTACCACTACTAACAGCAACATCCGCATCCCACACCTCAACATCATAATTTGTACCTCGAACATCAACGTCATATGCACCATAGATATCAGGGAGTACCAACAACAATAACCGATGAAGTATTAATTCATAACTACATTGGAGAAACATTCTGCGATGATTATATAATCTCCAAAGTCTTAGAGATTATCTATTCTAGCCCTAACCATAAATCAGATGAGTGAACCAAAATGATAGAAGGAAGAGTAGAAACCCTGACAAGAATGGTGCGTGATTTACAAGCTAGACTTGTTTTACCAGCAGGATCAACAGTACCGTCAGCATCACCAGCACTATCAGTGCCGTCAGCATCATCAGAATCAACAGCACCTATAACATCACAAGCTCCGCCAGTTCAAGAATCACCGTGGACATCATTATGAATCAATAACGCGTATATTGTATCAACGAGTTATGAAGTATTAACTCATTCTCTCTGAAGAAATTATATATATATATATATATATATATATATATATATATATATATATATATATATATATATATATATATATATATATATATATATATATATATATATATATATATATATATATATATATATATATATATAAAATTCTTGAGATCAAAATAAAACTTTTCGTACTAAGCTATTATGTATGAATTAAATAAGGGTAGACACTACTCGGTTAAATTCATATTACTAATATGCTAAGATGTACACCCTTCCTTAACAACTTAACCATCGTTAACTATGATCTCTGTTTCAACTCAATGAATTCCGTTTCATAATAAACTAAGTGTATTATTCAAATACATGTTTGATTTTACACTTTCGATATACTCGAAACTTTCTAAGAAACAACATTCGTACCTTGTGAAGTTAGCAAAAGTTCTATGCGCATCAACATGATTCACTGAGGAAATATCAATAAGAATAAATAATGAAGTATTAATCACAGTAGTGAAATAATCTGTGAAGATTATGCAAACTCTAATGTTAGAGATTATTCATTTCTGTTTCTAGTCGAAAATCAAATGAGTTTAATTTAATATTAACTCATTAAATCTGTATCACGTCCGAAGAAAATATAGATATATTTTCATAAAGACTGTAATAAAATTCCTGGTACAATATTACTTGTGAAACTTTTAACGAGTAGGTAACATCCGAGAGATATCTAAATTCACAATTAATATGTTACATTCTTCGATTCTGATTCAACAATCATCAACTATACTCATTACTTTCACAATGATATACATTCTTTCATAAAAATCAAAACAACCATTTGCATCCAAATTAGATTACATATTCTGATTTTGACAAATCAAAACCCAAGTCAAGATTTAACAGATGACATCACTCTTAAATTCCTACATCTTTCAAAACTATACTTTGACTTCAAAACTGTACTAGAACATCATTTCTATTCATGGAACCCAGAAAAAATATTTGTATCATTCAAAATTGTGACAACCCGGAAATTTTCGACCAAATTTAAACTTTAATCTTTATATCATTCCGACACGATAAGCAAAGTTTGTTAAGTTAAATCTCAAGAATTTTAAACTGTATTCATACATTCATTTAAACCTCGACCAAATTCTGACGATTCACGAACCGTTATATAAATGGATATGATTATATATATATATATATATATATATATATATATATATATATATATAATATAACTTGAAAATAATAACAAAGTATTAAACGTATAATACTTTACGTGAACGTATTTGTTTCAATATGTTTATCGGTGGAATTAGAAGATAATATCACACGATTGAATTATCAGATACATTGAATTATGATTACGAGTCTCTGTTGAGAGGTCCACTTTGATTTAGAAAACTTTTCCTTTTAAAGGTATTCAGAATAATTGGTAAAGTGAATTGCAAGTAAGAACAAAAGTATCAATTAACGGGAACTAGACAAGAGTTAGTGGAGATTCCTATTTGATTTTCAATTTATGCTTTACAACATATTCCTCGTGATTTTAATAAGATAACTATTTTAACTTTCATCCTAAAGTTGGAACGTGGAATGTAAATAACTTAGACGTTGGATATAGACATTTTACATTAAGATGATTTCATATGTTTATTTAACCTTTGAATTTTATATCACGTTTCATCATCAAACGTTAATTTAAAAACTTGAAACCTATTAAGAGTATATTTAATCTTACTTTTCTAAAACGTTTTACGATATAACAACTTCGAGTATTATAACCTTTTTAGTAAAATGATTCTTAAATAAATTTAGTTTTCGAAAACAAAGGTTTCATATTTATTTAATATTGTTTCAAACGTACAAAAACATTTTTTGGTTTAAAAAGAACTTTATTAGTAAAACGTTCTATAAGATAATTTGTTCATAAGTTTTAAAGAACTTAATTAAAGCTTTGTATCATAAATTATATATATATATATATATATATATATATATATATATATATATATATATATATATATATATATATATATATATATATATATATATATATATATTAAAAACGTAAATGTGATACGACATAATATTTTCAATTACTTAAACGTTTTGAACTTTGAAATATAATTAGATAGATATTTCAATTATATATAAGATATACAAAATTATATTTTTTTAATAAGAATATATATATATATATATATATATATATATATATATATATATATATATATATATATATATATTACAATGCGTTAATGTATAATTTAAATATAAAACGTTTTGATATTAGTAAACGTATTTTAATAAACAACGAGACATTGATTTATAGAATAAAATGACCACAATACTCAGATGAAGAGATTATACTTTGGGTAATATAGATTATAGATGATTAAGTCTATATTCTTGTTAAAGGTACACATCACGAAACGTAAAACGCCAGTTTTCTAAGCGTACGAAAATGAGTTCGAGAAACCAGAAATGAGACGTAAATCGAGTGTAACGTACGAGTCATGGGAACTAATTTTACAATTTAACTACGCATGTAAATATAATATATATATATATAATTAATTATATAAATTAAATAATTAAATATTAAATAAATTATATTAAGTGTCGGCAGGAAAAATGGAAGTGCACATGAGCTGTAAGGTGTGCTCATGCGATCGCATGGGCAACACACCCACAACTCATGCAATCGCATGAGTGGGTTTGGTGTGCCAAGTCCATAAATATCGAACGTTTTCATTTTTGCATAACACATATACACATACGATATATTACTCCCTCTGTTATCTATATCTATATTATTAATTATATTATTATTAATCTTATTAATATTAGTATTATTGGGATTATTATTATTAAGTATCATACATAAAATACTACGACGAGGTTCTGCTCGCGTGATTTCAACATGTGTTTTTCGAGTGGGATAGGGCTAAGAAAATTATGGGTTATAGTTATGGAGGTGATGGGTAATGTTCGAGGGTATGCTCGTGAGGTCAAACTAGTGTTTATCATCTCCGTTGCGTCTACGTACTTTCCTGCAATATTGAATCTCAATATTGATACGTGAGCACTCATAACTTAATTTTATTATATTAATAGTGTATCCCTGATTAGTGCTCGAGTATATAGGATTATGCATGCTTTTATTTTTAATATTGTCGTTAGATAGGCTATGTTGAATCCTGAATTAATTACATATGTGGTTGAGATAAGGTACATGATATGCATGTCGTTGGAAAGCTAGCGAAAAATTAAGAACTTTTCATTTAGATATCGAATGGTTTCGATGAACAGATTAGAAGTTATAGTCAATTGAATTTTTGTATTATTATTAAAAATGATTATTATTATCGTCGTTATAATTATTAACTAATTATTATTATTATTATTATTATTAGTAGTATTATTATTATTATTATTATTATTATTATTATTATTATTATCATTGTCGTTATTAATAAAAGACATTATTGTTATTTTTATTATTATTACTATCGTTATTATCATTATATTTAGTATTATTAGTATTATTATTTATCATTAAAATAGTTATTAGTATTATTGTTAATATTATCATAATATTTATTATTAGTAGTATTATTATAATTAAAACTAATATTAGTAACATCTAATTATTATAATTATCATCATTATTATAAATGCGATATAAAAGAGAACTAAAAACTATTAAATAAATCGATAAGGAAATAATGAGTATGAGTATCATAACGAAATTAAAATATTGTAAGATATTGATTTAAGAGAAAAAATATCGTTTTCATTATTTTTATCATTATTATTATTATTAAAAGTATCAGTTATATTAAAACTATCACTTTTACTAAAATTATCAATTTAATAGAAATGTCATTGCTAATATAAAATATCATTATTATTATCATTTTAGTACTATTATTATTATAATTATCATTTTGAATAGAATTATTATTTTTATATAAAATATTGTTATTACAGTTAATATTAAAAGGTATTGTTATCGTGATTAGAATTATCATTTTATAAATATTGTTATTATTAGTATAATAATAATAATTATTATTACAAATGATACAACTTTTACGTATTATTATTATTATTATTATCAATATTATGTTATCAAATAGATATGTGATACCAAGATATTTTTACCACACGTAACGTAATTATATTAATAATACATACCACTATATTTTATGATATTAAGTAAACTTTATAAATTTATTTACCTAAAATATATAAAAGTATATTCTTTTTTGTATATAGATTTTAATATAACTTTTTACTTATTAATAAATGACTTTTATTTTTTTTACTGTAATAAAATCTGATAAATATATTTAAATACATATAAGACGACTATATTTAAGTTATATAATAATCATGTATAGATTTTGGAAATCATTTTGAGTCAAATTAACTTTTGTTGACTTTTGCATATCGATCTCGAGCATTAGGATTGTGATACACTACGGTTAGACCTAAATTGTTAGACATATATTGACCAACATATAAATATATATAATTAATATAGGTTCGTGAATCCGAGGCCAACCTTGCACTTGTTCAATGACATCGTATGTATTTTTACTACGAAATACAGTATTGTGAGTTTCATTACTCCCTTTTTATATATATTTTTGGGACTGAGAATACATGCGCTAATTTTACTAATGTTTTACGAAATAGATACAAGTGATCAAAAACTACATTCTATGGCTGGATTATGAATATTAAATATCACCCCTTTTTAGCTTGGTAACCTAATAATTAGGAAACGGGTATGGCCCCTAATTGATGTAGTGACCCGAACTTTTCCATATTTATATATATTAAATGAAATTGATATTTACATGATTAAGTGTTTCTAACATGTTAAGCAATCAAACTTATTAAGACTTGATTAATTGGAATAGGTTTCATATAGACAAATGACCACCCGAGTTGACCGGTGATTCACGAACGTTAAAACTTTTAAAAACTATACGATGACATATATATGGTTATATATATAGTTAACATGATTTTATTATAAGTATGTATCTCATTAGGTATTTTAACAATGAGTTATATACATAAAAATGAGACTATTAAATTAAGAAACTCGAAAACGATATATATAACGATTATCGTTATAACGTCTTACTAGGTACATATGAATCATATTAAGATATTGATACACTTGGTTAATTATTTTAAATGATAAGTAAATATATCATTAAGTGTATTAACAATGAACTATATATGTAAAAATAAGACTACTAACTTAATGATTTTGAAACGAGACATATATGTAACGATTATCGTTGTAATGACATTTAATGTATATAGATCATATTAAGAGATATTCGTGCATCATAATATCATGATAATATAATAATTTAAAATCTCATTTGATATTATAAACATTGGGTTAACAACATTTAACAAGATCGTTAACCTAAAGGTTTCAAAACAACATTTACATGTAACGACTAACGATGACTTAACGACTCAGTTAAAATGTATATACATGTAGTGTTCTAATATGTATTCATACACTTTTGAAAGACTTCAAGACACTTATCAAAATACTTCTACTTAACAAAAATGCTTACAATTACATCCTCGTTCAGTTTCATCAACAAATCTACTCGTATGCACCCGTATTCGTACTCGTACAATACACAGCTTTTAGATGTATGTACTATTGGTATATATACTCCAATGATCAGCTCTTAGCAGCCCATGTGAGTCACCTAACACATGTGGGAACCATCATTTGGGAACTAGCATGAAATATCTCATAAAATTACAAAAATATGAGTAATCATTTATGACTTATTTACATGAAAACAAAATTACATATCCTTTATATCTAATCCATACACCAACGACCAAAAACACCTACAAACACCTTCATTCTTCAATTTTCTTCATCTAATTGATCTCTCTCAAGTTCTATCTTCAAGTTCTAAGTGTTCTTCATAAATTCCAAAAGTTCTAGTTTCATAAAATCAAGAATACTTCCAAGATTGCAAGTTTACTTCCAAGTTTTCTAAATCCATTCCAAGTAATCATCCAAGATCAAGAAACCTTTGTTACTTACAGTAGGTTATCTTTCTAATACAAGGTAATAATCATATTCAAACTTTAATTCAATTTCTATAACTATAACAATCTTATTTCGAGTGGAAATCTTACTTGAAATTGTTTTCGTGTCATGATTCTGCTTCAAGAACTTTCAAGCCATCCAAGGATCCTTTGTAGCTAGATCCATTTTTCTCATTTCCAGTAGGTTTATCCAAGGAACTTGAGGTAGTAATGATGTTCATAACATCATTCGATTCATACATAAAAAGCTGTCTTATTCAACGTTATAAACTTGTAATCACTAGAACATAGTTTAGTTAATTCTAAACTTGTTCGCAAATAAAGTTAATCCTTATAACTAGACTTTTAAAATCAACTAAACACATGTTCTATATCTATATGATATGCTAACTTAATGATTTAAAACCCGGAAACACGATAAACACCATAAAACTGGATATACGCCGTCGTAGTAAAACCGGGGACTGTTTTGGTTGGGATAATTAAAAGCTAAGAAGAACTTTGATTTAAAAGCTATACTTCTGGAAAAATGATTTTTCTTATGAACATGAAACTATATCCAAAAATCATGGTTAAACTCAAAGTGAAAGTATGTTTTTCAAAATGGTCATCAAGATGTCGTTCTTTCGACGACTACCTCTTTCAAAAATGACTTGTAACTTATATTTCTGACTATAAACTTATACTTTTTCTATTTAGATTCATAAATTTAAGTTCAATACAAAACCGTGGCCACTGGAATCACTTAAAACGGATTAGAAACGAAGAAATGGCGAGTAAAACAAGATTGATAAAAACTACTCATTTTACCTACGTGAAAATTAGTAATAAATCTATTCCAACCATAACCTAATCAACTTATATTGTATATTATGTAATCTTGAGATACCATAGACACGTATACAATGTTTTGACCTATCATGTCGACCCATATATATATATATTGCGGAACAACCATAGACACTCTATATGTGAATGTTGGAGTTAGCTATACAGGGTTGAGGTTGATTCCAAAATATATATATATAGTTTGAGTTGTGATCAATACTGAGATACGTATACACTGAGTCGTGAATTGATTCAAGATAATATTTATTGATTTATTTCTGTACATCTAACTGTGGACAACTAGTTGTAGGTTACTAACGATGACAGCTGACTTAATAAACTTAAAACATCAAAATGTATTAAAAGTATTGTAAATATATTTTGAACATACTTTGATATATATGTATATATTGTTATAGGTTCGTGAATCAACCAGTGGCCAAGTCTTACTTCCCAACGAAGTAAAAATCTGTGAAAGTGAGTTATAGTCCCACTTTTAAAATCTAATATTTTTGGGATGAGAATACATGCAGGTTTTATAAATGATTTACAAAATAGACACAAGTACGTGAAACTACATTCTATGGTTGAATTATAGAAATCAAATATGCCCCTTTTTATTAAGTCTGGTAATCTAAGAATTAGGGAACAGACACCCTAATTGACGCGAATCCTAAAGATAGATCTATTGGGCCTAACAAACCCCATCCAAAGTACCGGATGCTTTAGTAATTTGAAATTTATATCATATCCGAAGGGTGTCCCAGAATGATGGGGATATTCTTATATATGCATCTTGTTAATGTCGGTTACCAGGTGTTCACCATATGAATGATTTTTTATCTCTATGTATGGGATGTGTATTGAAATATGAAATCTTGTGGTCTATTGTTATGATTTGATATATATATATATAGGTTAAACCTATAACTCACCAACATTTTTGTTGACGTTTAAAGCATGTTTATTCTCAGGTGAATACTAAGAGCTTCCGCTGTTGCATACTAAAATAAGGACAAGATTTGGAGTCCATGTTTGTATGATATTGTGTAAAAACTGCATTCAAGAAACTGATTTCGATATAACATATTTGTATTGTAAACCATTAAGTAATGGTCGTGTGTAAACAGAATATTTTAGATTATCATTATTTGATAATCTACGTAAAGCTTTTTAAACCTTTATTTATGAAATAAAGGTTATGGTTTGTTTTAAAAATGAATGCAGTCTTTGAAAAAACGTCTCATATAGAGGTCAAAACCTCGCAACGAAATCAATTAATATGGAACGTTTTTAATCAATAAGAATGGGACATTTCAGTTAGCATCAGAGCTGGTATAACGCCGTCCATGTGTGGCGGGTTAGTCATAAAGGAGGTTCTCACAGTGTTACCTGTGATGAAGCATTGGCTCTTACTCCTTGCGATCCCTTACGAGGGTTGGCAATAGCTGAGAGGCAGGCCCTAAAATCAGTATCTGAGGTACACTCAGTGGTCATTAGGCGGTTAGCTGGGAAGGCACTGGGTAGGACGGTGGTTGTCCCCAACTATATTTCAGTTGGTATCCGAGCGTTGGTCTTAGAGAACCAAAATTTTACATTAGTGTGTCTTATCGAGTTTGTTAGGATGCATTAGCGAGTCTGGACTTCGACCGTGTTTACTTGAAAAATGATTGCTTAACAAATTTTGTTGGAAACTATATATTTTTAACATGTGAATATTATGTGATATATTAATCTCTTAACGCGTTTGATATTATGTGATTGATTTCTACCTCTAGAACAAGTCCCATTGACTCACCTAATAATAATGAAGAGTCAAATGTAAATTGGAATGATTCGTGGACTGATTCACAAGTTCCCGAAGAGGAACCGGAAGAAGAGTCGGAACTGGAAGAAGAATCGGAACCGGAAGAAGAATCGGAACCGGAAGAAGAAATAGAACCAGTGGGGGAAATAATAAAATGGTTAAGTAGAAGAAAATCCTCAACCAACCGACCAAAGTTAATTATGGTCAATGGTGTTTCCGCCAAGGAAGCAAAGTATTGGGAGGATTACCAATTCTCCGATGAATCGGATCCCGACAAGGATTTCGATGATGTTATAGAAATTACCCCAACACAATTTAATAAGGCAAAAGAGAACAATAAGGGAAAGGGCATAAAAATAGAGAAATTTGATTCCAAACCCGATGAACTTTATATGTATCGTCAACACCCGTATTTCTTAAGTTGTGACAATAACCCGGGAACCTCTAAACCACCAGGTTTTTCTAAACCAATGTGGAAAACGACGGCTCGTATTAGGGGAACATCATATATCCCTAAAAACTTAGCAAAAAGAACCAAGTTCGAAAAAGAAGAAACGAGTGAGTCGGAATAAGATAGTTGTATTTGTGCGGTGTAATATATGTAATATAGTGTGCTTATGCTTTACGATATATATAAAAATTGCTTGTATTAATAAGTATCTTTTATGAATCTAAATCTTGTCTATTTTACAGTATAAAAACACAAAATGGATAGATAACCCAATATTTTAGAAGACTTACCCGGAGACATGATTGATGAAATCTTGTCTAGAGTCGGTCAGAATTCCTCGGCACAACTATTTATGGCAAAATCAGTTTGTAAGACATTCGAAGAACGTTCCAAGAATGCCTTGGTTTATAAAAGGCTTTCGTTTGAAAGATGGGGGATATCACATTGGGAAACCCATAAGTTACGATGTGTTTACTTTGACGCATATATTGCGGGGAACCCAAATGCTATTTTACGCAACGGGTTAAGAAATTATTTTGACTCAATGTATCCGATTATAGGACTTCATGATTTAGAAAAAGCGGCTAACATGCAACATAAAGAAGCATGTTATGCTTACGGGTTAGTAATGTTCGCTTCTCACCAAAGTGAGAAAAAGAACATCGGGCTACAACTATTAAACAAAACGTTCCCACAAGTGACGGAGTCGGTAATTGGGGTAAGAAATGAGGTTTTTAGGTTATTACGAGACTGTTGGTCATTACGTAACCTTCGTCCTTTTGACGACGTTACAACACGTTGTCATACTATTGGTCACAACGGTTACATTCCACAAGACCAAGGATGGGAAGTGGTATTAGTAAAACCAGAATGCATGACTTGTTTCTGGACGTATGAATTACGTGTCTTTGTTGCCTTTGCTGAACGCCTTATTTATTAACTAGAATTATCTTGGCAACTACTTTGTATCAAAGTTTTATGTGCTATATTTCATGCTATATGTAAAATAGCGGTATTGTAAGTTTGCAAGTTATTGTATAAAGGTTTGAATATGATATATATTTTTTTGTGATTAGTTTTTCATATAGAATTGTAGTAGTTAAAATGGTATGTTAGCTACTAAGTATGAACTTAACGGGTAAGTACTACCCGAATTAAAGAGTATAAAACGCTAATATGAAGAAAGAGCTTTTATAAATAAGTTCATATTACGCTACAAAATACTATTGACTACTCTTGATATTCTATATGATTAACTCGTTTCATTTGACTATTTTGAAGGAAATGGCACCGACTACTCGACACACCTTGAATATGAGTGAAGAGGAATTTCGTGCCTTTCTTGCTTCAAACATAGCCGCAGTATAGGCTGCGCTACATACCAACAATAACCTTGGATCTAGCAGTACAGGAAATCGTGTAGGGTGCACCTACAAAGAATTCACTGCCTGCAAACCTTTGGAATTTGATGGAACCGAAGGACCGATCGGATTGAAACGGTGGACCGAGAAGGTCGAATCGGTGTTTGCCATAAGTAAGTGTACTGAAGAGGACAAAGTGAAGTACGCTACGCATACCTTCACAGGTTCTGCGTTAACATGGTGGAATACCTATCTAGAGCAAGTGGGACAAGATGATGCTTACGCACTACCGTGGTCAGCATTCAAGCACTTGATGAACGAGAAGTACCGTCCCAGAACCGAGGTCAATAAGCTCAAGACAGAACTTAGAGGGTTACGAACCCAAGGATTTGATATTACTACGTACGAAAGACGATTCACAGAATTATGCCTATTGTGTCCGGGAGCGTTCGAAGATGAGGAAGAGAAGATCGACGCGTTTGTGAAAGGATTACCGGAAAGAATCCAAGAAGATATAAGTTCACACGAGCCCGCCTCCATACAACAGGCATGTAGAATGGCTCACAAACTAGTGAACCAGATTGAAGAAAGAATTAAAGAACAGGCTGCTGAAGAGGCCAATGTGAAGCAAGTCAAAAGAAAGTGGGAGGAAAACGGTGATAAGAATCACAATACAACAAAAACAGCAATTACAACAATAATCGCAACAACTATCCTAACAATCGCAAAATCAATCGCAACTACAACAAACGGCCCAACAACAACAACAACAACAACAACAACAACTACAACAATCATCTTAACAACAATAATAACCACAACAACAACAACAATCAGAAGCAGCTATGCCAAAGGTGTGAAAAGTATCACTCGGGGTTCTGCACCAAATTTTGCAACAAGTGTAAAAGAAATGGTCATAGCGCGGTGAAGTGTGAGGTCTACGGACCAGAGGTTAACAGAACGAAAGGAAAAAATGGTGTCGAAACGAGTAATGGTGGAGCAAGTAGTGTCGGAGCAAGTTATGCCAATGTAGTTTGTTATAAATGTGGAAAACCGGGCCACATTATTAGAAATTGTTCGAACCAGGAGAACACGAATGGACAAGGCCGCGGAAGAGTTTTCAATATTAATGAGGCAGAAGCACAGGAAGACTCGGAGCTTGTTACGGGTACGTTTCTTATTGACAATAAATCTGCTTACGTTTTATTTGATTCGGGTGCGGATAGAAGCTATATGAGTAGAGATTTTTGTGCTAAATTAAGTTGTCCATTGACGCCTTTGGATAGTAAATTTTTACTCGAATTAGCAAATGGTAAATTAATTTCAGCAGATAATATATGTCGGAATCGAGAAATTAAACTGGTTAGCGAAACATTTAAGATTGACTTGATACCAGTAGAGTTAGGGAGTTTTGATGTGATAATCGGTATGGACTGGTTGAAAGAAGTGAAAGCAGAGATCGTTTGTTACAAAAATGCAATTCGCATTATACGAGAAAAAGGAAAACCCTTAAGGGTGCACGGAGAAAAGGGCAACACGAAGCTACATCTTATTAGTAATTTGAAGGCACAAAAACTAATAAGAAAAGGTTGCTATGCTGTTCTAGCACACGTCGAGAAAGTACAAACTGAAGAAAAGATCATCAATGATGTTCCCGTCGCAAAAGAATTTCCCGATGTATTTCTGAAAGAATTACCAGGATTACCCCCACATCGATCCGTTGAATTTCAAATAGATCTTGTACCAGGAGCTGCACCAATAGCTCTTGCTCCTTACAGACTCGCACCCAGTGAGATGAAAGAACTGCAAAGCCAATTACAAGAACTTATAGAGCGTGGTTTCATTCGACCAAGCACATCACCGTGGGGAGCTCCTGTTTTGTTTGTCAAGAAGAAAGATGGTACATTCAGGTTGTGTATCGACTACCGAGAGTTGAACAAACTTACCATCAAGAACCGCTACCCATTACCGAGAATCGACGACTTATTTGATCAACTACAAGGCTCGTCTGTTTATTCAAAGATTGACTTACGTTCCGGGTATCATCAAATGCGGGTGAAAGAAGATGATATTCCAATGACTGCTTTCAGAACACGTTACGGTCATTACGAGTTTATGGTCATGCCGTTTGGTTTAACTAATGCACCAGCTGTGTTCATGGACCTTATGAACTGAGTGTGTGAACCATACCTTGACAAGTTTGTCATTGTTTTCATTGATGACATACTTATTTACTCAAAGAATGACCAAGAACACGGTGAACATTTGAGAAAGGTGTTAGAAGTATTGAGGAAGGAAGAATTGTACGCTAAGTTTTCAAAGTGTGCATTTTGGTTGGAAGAAGCTCAATTCCTCAGTCACATAGTGAATAAAGAAGGTATTAAGGTGGATCCGGCAAAGATAGAAACTGTTGAAAAGTGGGAAACCCCGAAAACTCCGAAACACATACGCCAGTTTTTAGGACTAGCTGGTTACTACAGAAGGTTCATCCAAGACTTTTCCAGAATAGCAAAACCCTTGACTGCATTAACGCATAAAGGGAAGAAATTTGAATGGAAGGATGAACAAGAGAAAGCGTTTCAGTTATTGAAGAAAAAGCTAACTACGGCACCTATATCGTCATTGCCTGAAGGGAATGATGATTTTGTGATTTATTGTGACACATCAAAGCAAGGTCTCGGTTGTGTATTAATGCAACGAACGAAGGTGATTGCTTATGCGTCTAGACAATTGAAGATTCACGAACAAAATTATACGACGCATGATTTGGAATTATGCGCGGTTATTTTTGCATTAAAGACTTGGAGGCACTACTTATATGGGGTCAAAAGTATTATATATACCGACCACAAAAGTCTTCAACACATATTTAATCAGAAACAACTGAATATGAGGCAGTGTAGGTGGATTGAATTGTTGAATGATTACGACTTTGAGATTCGTTACCACTCGGGGAAGGCAAATGTGGTAGCCGATGCCTTGAGCAGGAAGGACAGAGAACTCATTTGAGTAAAATCTATGAATATAATGATTCACAATAACCTTACTACTCAAATAAAGGAGGCGCAACAAGGAGTTTTAAAAGAGGGAAATTTAAGGGATGAAATACCCAAAGGATCGGAGAAGCATCTTAATATTTGGGAAGATGGAACCCGGTATAGGGCTGAAAGGATTTGGGTACCAAAATTTGGAGATATGAGAGAAATGGTACTTAGAGAAGCTCATAAAACCAGATACTCAATACATCCTGGAACGGGAAAGATGTACAAAGATCTCAAGAAACATTTTTGGTGGCCGGGTATGAAAGCCGATGTTGCTAAATACGTAGGAGAATGTTTGACGTGTTCTAAGGTCAAAGCTGAGCATCAAAAACCATCAGGTCTACTTCAACAACCCGAAATCCCGGAATGGAAATGGGAAAACATTACCATGGATTTCATCACTAAATTGCCAAGGACTGCAAGTGGTTTTGATACTATTTGGGTAATAGTTGATCGTCTCACCAAATCAGCACACTTCCTGCCAATAAGAGAAGATGACAAGATGGATAAGTTAGCACGACTGTATTTGAAGGAAGTCGTCTCCAGACATGGAATACCAATCTCTATTATCTCTGATAAGGATGGCAGATTTATTTCAAGATTCTGGCAGACATTACAGCAAGCATTAGGAACTCGTCTAGACATGAGTACTGCCTATCATCCACAAACCGATGGGCAGAGTGAAAGGACGATACAAACGCTTGAAGACATGCTACGAACATGTGTTATTGATTTCGGAAACAGTTGGGATCGACACCTACCGTTAGCAGAATTTTCCTACAACAACAGTTATCATTCTAGTATTGAGATGGCGCCGTTTGAGGCACTTTATGGTAGAAAGTGCAGGTCTCCGATTTGTTGGAATGAAGTGGGGGATAGACAGATTACGGGTCCGGAGATAATACAAGAAACTACCGAGAAAATCATCCAAATTCAACAAAGATTGAAAACCGCCCAGAGTCGACAAAAGAGCTACGCGGATAGTAAAAGAAAAGATATAGAATTTGAAATTGAAGAAATGGTCATGCTTAAGGTTTCACCTTGGAAAGGCGTTGTTCGATTTGGTAAACGGGGGAAACTAAATCCAAGGTACATTGGACCATTCAAGATTATAGATCGTGTCGGACCAGTAGCTTACCAACTGGAGCTACCTTAACAACTCGCGGTTGTACATAACACTTTCCACGTCTCAAATTTGAAGAAATGTTTTGCTAAAGAAGATCTCACTATTCCGTTGGACGAAATCTAAATCAATGAAAAACTTCAATTCATTGAAGAACCCAAATAATGGATCGTGAGGTTAAGAGACTTAAACAAAACAAGATACCGATTGTTAAGGTTCGATGGAATGCTCGTAGAGGACCCAAGTTCACCTAGGAGTGTGAAGATCAGATGAAGAAGAAATACCCGCATCTATTTCTAGAAGATTCGTCAACACTTTCAACAGCTTAAAATTTCGGGACGAAATTTATTTAACGGGTAGGTACTGTAGTGACCCGAACTTTTCCATGTTTATATATATTAAATGAAATTGATATTTACATGATTAAGTGTTTCTAACATGTTAAGCAATCAAACTTATTAAGACTTGATTAATTGGAATAGGTTTCATATAGACAAATGACCACCCAAGTTGACCGGTGATTCACGAACGTTAAAACTTGTAAAAACTATACGATGACATATATATGGTTATATATATAGTTAACATGATTTTATTATAAGTATGTATCTCATTAGGTATTTTAACAATGAGTTATATACATAAAAATGAGACTATTAAATTAAGAAACTCGAAAACGATATATATAACGATTATCGTTATAACGTCTTACTAGGTACATATGAATCATATTAAGATATTGATACACTTGGTTAATTATGTTAAATTATAAGTAAATATATCATTAAGTGTATTAACAATGAACTACATATGTAAAAATAAGACTACTAACTTAATGATTTTGAAACGAGACATATATGTAACGATTATCGTTGTAACGACATTTAATGTATATAGATCATATTAAGAGATATTTGTACATCATAATATCATGATAATATAATAATTTAAAATCTCATTTGATATTATAAACATTGGGTTAACAACATTTAACAAGATCGTTAACCTAAAGGTTTCAAAACAACATTTACATGTAACGACTAACGATGACTTAACGACTCAGTTAAAATGTATATACATATAGTGTTCTAATATGTATTCATATACTTTTGAAAGACTTCAAGACACTTATCAAATACTTCTACTTAACAAAAATGCTTACAATTACATCCTCGTTCAGTTTCATCAACAAATCTACTCGTATGCACCCGTATTCGTACTCGTACAATACACAGCTTTTAGATGTATGTACTATTGGTATATACACTCCAATGATCAGCTCTTAGCAGCCCATGTGAGTCACCTAACACATGTGGGAACCATCATTTGGTAACTAGCATGAAATATCGCATAAAATTACAAAAATATGAGTAATCATTCATGACTTATTTACATGAAAACAAAATTACATATCCTTTATATCTAATCCATACACCAACGACCAAAAACACCTACAAACACTTTCATTCTTCAATTTTCTTCATCTAATTGATCTCTCTCAAGTTCTATCTTCAAGTTCTAAGTGTTCTTCATAAATTTCAAAAGTTCTAGTTTCATAAAATCAAGAATACTTCCAAGATTGCAAGTTTACTTCCAAGTTTTCTAAATCCATTCCAAGTAATCATCCAAGATCAAGAAACCTTTGTTACTTACAGTAGGTTATCTTTCTAATACAAGGTAATAATCATATTCAAACTTTAAATCAATTTCTATAACTATAACAATCTTATTTCGAGTGGAAATCTTACTTGAAATTGTTTTCGTGTCATGATTCTGCTTCAAGAACTTTCAAGCCATCCAAGGATCCTTTGAAGCTAGATCCATTTTTCTCATTTCCAATAGGTTTATCCAAGGAACTTGAGGTAGTAATAATGTTCATAACATCATTCGATTCATACATAAAAAGCTGTCTTATTCAACGTTATAAACTTGTAATCACTAGAACATAGTTTAGTTAATTCTAAACTTGTTCGCAAATAAAGTTAATCCTTCTAACTAGACTTTTAAAATCAACTAAACACATGTTCTATATCTATATTATATGCTAACTTAATGATTTAAAACCCGGAAACACGATAAACACCATAAAACTGGATATACGCCGTCGTAGTAAAACCGGGGGCTGTTTTGGTTGGGATAATTAAAAGCTAAGAAGAACTTTGATTTAAAAGCTATACTTCTGAAAAAATGATTTTTCTTATGAACATGAAACTATATCCAAAAATCATGGTTAAACTCAAAGTGAAAGTATGTTTTTCAAAATGGTCATCAAGATGTCGTTCTTTCGACGGAAATGACTACCTCTTTCAAAAATGACTTGTAACTTGTATTTCTGACTATAAACTTATACTTTTTCTATTTAGATTCATAAAGTTAAGTTCAATACAAAACCGTTGCCACTGGAATCACTCAAAACGGATTAGAAACGAAGAAATGGCGAGTAAAACAAGATTGACAAAAACTACTCATTTTACCTACGTGAAAGTTAGTAATAAATCTATTCCAACCATAACCTAATCAACTTATATTGTATATTATGTAATCTTGAGATACCATAGACACGTATACAATGTTTCGACCTATCATGTCGACCCATCTATATATATATATTGCGGAACAACCATAGACACTCTATATGTGAATGTTGGAGTTAGCTATACAGGGTTGAGGTTGATTCCAAAATATATATATATAGTTTAAGTTGTGATCAATACTGAGATACGTATACACTGAGTCGTGGATTGATTCAAGATAATATTTATCGATTTATTTCTGTACATCTAACTGTGGACAACTAGTTGTAGGTTACTAACGAGGACAACTGACTTAATAAACTTAAAACATCAAAATGTATTAAAAGTATTGTAAATATATTTTGAACATACTTTGATATATATGTATATATTGTTATAGGTTTGGGAATCAACCAGTGGCCAAGTCTTACTTCCCGACGAAGTAAAAATCTGTGAAAGTGAGTTATAGTCCCACTTTTAAAATCTAATATTTTTGGGATGAGGATACATGCAGGTTTTATAAATAATTTACAAAATAGACACAAGTACGTGAAACTACATTTTATGGTTGAATTATCGAAATCAAATATGCCCCTTTTTATTAAGTCTGGTAATCTAAGAATTAGGGAACAGACACCCTAATTGACGCGAATCCTAAAGATAGATCTATTGGGCCTAACAAACCCCATCCAAAGTACCGGATGCTTTAGTACTTCGAAATTTATATCATATCCGAAGGGTGTCCCGGAATGATGGGGATATTCTTATATATGCATCTTGTTAATGTCGGTTACCAGGTGTTCACCATATGAATGATTTTTTATCTCTATGTATGGGATGTGTATTGAAATATGAAATCTTGTGGTCTATTGTTACGATTTGATATATATAGGTTAAACTTATAACTCACCAACATTTTTGTTGACGTTTAAAGCATGTTTATTCTCAGGTGAATACTAAGAGCTTCCGCTGTTGCGTACTAAAATAAGGACAAGATTTGGAGTCCATGTTTGTATGATATTGTGTAAAAACTACATTCAAGAAACTGATTTCGATGTAACATATTTGTAATGTAAACCATTATGTAATGGTCGTGTGTAAACAGGATATTTTAGATTATCATTATTTGATAATCTACGTAAAGCTTTTTAAACCTTTATTTATGAAATAAAGGTTATGGTTTGTTTTAAAAATGAATGCAGTCTTTGAAAAAACATCTCATATAGAGGTCAAAACCTCGCAACGAAATCAATTAATATGGAACGTTTTTAATCAATAAGAACGGGACATTTCAATTGATGCGAATCCTAAAGATAGATCTATGGGCCTCGACAAGTCCCATCCGGGGTACGGATGCTTTAGTACTTCGAGATTATTATTATTATACAGACGAGAGGTTCTGTTTGGGGATATTCTATGCATTAAAGTTAAGTCGGTTATCAAGCGTTCACCATATGAATGATTTTTAATTCGCAGGTTACGCGTGTTATTTTGTACTCGGGTTACGTGTACAATTAAATACATGAAATATTGTGGTCTATTAAAATGATGGAAATGAATGTTTATGATAAACTAATGAACTCTCCAACCTTTTGGTTGACACTTGAAAGCATGTTTATTCTCAGGTTTGAAAGAAATCTTCCGTTTTGCATTTGCTCATTTTAAAGATATTACTTGGAGTCATTCATGGCATATTTCAAAACACGTTGCATTCAAGTCGTTGTGTTCAACAAGATTATTATTAAGTCATTTATAGTTTGGATATATTATGAAAGGGTATGCATGCCTGTCAACTTTTGATGTAATGAAAGTTTGTCTTTAAAAACGAATGCAATATTTGTAAAATGTATCATATAGAGGTCAAATACCTCGCAATGTATCCATATGTTATTGTATTCGTCCTTATAGATTAGGACGGGTCGCTTCATGTGGTATCAGAGCGGTGGTCTTAGTGAACCAGGTCTTGCATTAGTGTGTCTAACTGATAGTCGTTAGGATGCATTAGTGAGTCTGGACTTCGATCGTGTATGCATGTCAAAAGTTTTGCTTATCATCTTTGTCGGAAATTGCCTGCTTATTGTTCTTAGTCTAGACACATCATACTGCATTGATTGCATGAATAGTTTATAGACAAAATTCGTATCTTAGCATATCTACTAATTCATATCTTAGTGTATCTGTTACTGTAGACTTTGCCTAACATATTTCGTAAAGTCCACCGTAATCTACGAAATCTTTTGTTATATATATATTCTATGTAATTAGACTACCATCCGATAGCCGAAAATCATTTCGTATCGAAAAAAAATTCTTTATTCAGTCTTATGAAATGGAATTCGCCACCAGTTCAAGTTCCTCAGATTCCGATATGGAATTTCATTCGAGCTCCGAAAGCAGTGTGACTGGAATGGAACAACCAATCAGCCATCATCTATTCTGGATGAATTGGGGATGGGTTCGTAGTCTACTTAATCATTGGAGACAAGAAGAAGGCGATCCTTTCCATCCACCACATTGCCCTCTTGGTGAAGAATCTGAAGCACTTACCGGCGAACCTGTCCGAAACACCATTTTTTCTCTCATTTCCAGAGTATCTCGTCACGATTATATATTATACCAAATTCTGGATCTTATTTACCCGCTCGTCCGAGCTAACAATCACCCTGGTGTAATAGAAGAAGTCAACGAGCTTCGCGCTCAGGTAGTGGCTTTGGAGAATATGGTGCAAAGGTTACAAACACCAGCAGCAGCATCAGCAGCATAACCAGTACCACCATCATCAACGCCAACAGTACTATTACCACCCCCAACCACAACCGCATCGTAAACCTTAACTTTACAATCTGTCCCACGAACACCAATGTCATACGCTCTATAGATATCAAGGAGTACCAACAACAACAAACGATGAAGTATTGATTTATAACTTCATTGGGGAAACATTCTATGGCAATTATGTAATTACTAAAGTTTAGAGATTATCTATCCTAGCCTTAACCATAAATCAGATGAGTGAAGATAGGGTAGAAACCTTGACGGGAATAGTGTGTGATTTACAAGCGAGACTTACACAAGCATCACCAGTACCGTTAGTACTGTCAGCATCGTCAGCACCAGTAGCACCTGTAACATCACAAACGCCGCCAGTTCAAGAATCACCGTGGACATCATTACGAATCAATAACGCGTATATTATATCAGTGAGTTATGAAGTATTAACTCATTCCCTTTGAAGAAATTATATGTATATTTTATATATATATATATATATAAATTTTGAGATCAAAATAAATCTTTCCGTACTAAGCTATTATGTGTGAATCTTAACTACTCGGTTAAATTCATATTACAAATATACAATGATGTACGTCTTTCGTCAGCTACTTAACCATCGTTAACTACAATCTCTGTTTTAATTCAATAAATTTCAACTCATAATAAAACAAGTGTATTAATCAAATATATGATTGATTTTACACTTTCATCATCGATGTACTCGAAACTCTTCAGATAACATCATTCGTACCTTGCAAAATTCACAAGAATTCCACGAACCAAACACCATACATCAATAAATAACGAAGTATTGATTCATAATTTCAATTACATTGAAGAAATACTCCGTAAAAGTTATGAAATTTCTAAAGTTTAGGGATTATTCAATTCTAGTTTCAACCGTAAATCAAATGAATTTAATTTAATATTAACTCATTAAATCTATGTTACATCTAAAGAAAATATATACATATATATATATATATATATATATTTTCATAAAGACTGTAATGAATTTCTTAGTACAAAATATTAATTGTGAATTTTTTTTAACGGGTAGGTAATACCCGAGAGATATATAAATTTAAAATTTATATGTTACATTCTTCGAATCTGATTCAGCAATCATCAACAATACTCACTATTTTCTCAACGATATACATTCTTTCATAAAAATTAAAACAACCATACTCATTCAAATTCAATTACATATTCTGCTTTTGAAATCTCAGAAGTCAATTCAAAATATAATCGGTATCATCACTCTTAGATTCCTACATCTTTTAAAGCTATACTTTGACTTCAAAACTGTGTTAGAACATCATATGTATATTAACGATTACAATCTGTGTTCAAACCCATCGAAATTCCTGAAGACACTTCAAATAATGAACAATCAAGATGATGATTCAACCACATGTTACCCACCGTCTTGTACCTGAAAAACCCTCGAAACCAAAGTTATAGTTTAACACATATCCGTGTCAGACCCTCTGGCATTTATTAGCAAAAATGACTTGCAATCCTTTTCTAAAGTAGTCAATTTTGTCGCAGCTCCAGCAAGTCAACTTCGAATTTTCAGTCGGACTAGCCTTATTATAACCTTGAGATATGCGTTGTCTTTTCGCCATCATTACCGGGGAACCCTTTATATTCTACCACATCATCAGCTGATGTACCAGCAACTTCGTTACACTTTGGCGTAAGTATTTCTGAAAAACCATTATATTTGTTCATTAAAACCCTATCATATACTCATCCACATCTTGTAACAATAATTGCCATGTCAATTACCGGGAATCAGCAATCAGCATTTTGAAATCTCACAGCATGACTACGCCAACAGTTATATGTGTACATATAACATCTATCTCCTAGACTCACATACTTCAAATGTGAAGTTTCTGAAAAAAACCCAAAAACTGCGAACTAGATCTCGAAATTTTGAAAATGCTGATGAAGCAGCAAAAACTGTAAACGACCTTAACAGTCAGAAGTTTGATAATAAAGAATAGTGTGTTGACAAAACTCAGAAAAAGAGAAGATTTGGAACTGAAAAACAGATTGAGCAAAGTATGAAGGAGGCTGTGGACAAATCACAAAGACTAAACCTGCCTTCAAAGAATCCAAATGATTCAGTGTCTGCTGAAGTCATTAACGAACACCTTATTCATTGAAACTTTATCAAGTACTCATCTACAACTTGTAACAATAATTTTCATACCAACTACTGGGAATTAGCAATCAGTATTTTGAATCTCGCAGCATTTCTACGCCAACAGTTATATATATACATATAACGTCTATCTCCTAGGCTTACGTACTTTGAATGTGAAGTTTCTGAAAAACACCCCAAACTACGAACTAGTTCTTCGAAATTGGAAAAACTGTAAACGACCTTAACAGTTAAAAGTTTGATGATAAAGAATAATGTGTTGGCAAACCTCAGAAAAAGAGAAGGTTTGGAATTGGAAAAAGGATTGAGCAAACTATGAAGGAGACTGTGGATAAATTACAAAGACGAAATCTACCTTCAAAGAATCTAAATGATTCAGTATCTGCTGAAATCCTTAGCAAATACCTTGCTCCTTACTCTAAAACCCTTGCGGACAATATTTTTCATCATCCTCTTATCTTAAATATTCTAAGATATCATCGTATCTTCCATTATAAATATCCTCCATATTTTTGAAGATATTTTCATAACCATTCTTATCTGAAATCATTTATCTCCTTGCATTATCTGTATCACATCATAAAGGAAACTGTTTTAGTTTCTAAACATCTGAAACTTCTGAGTGTAAAGTATGAATGTTTTTGAAGTAATGTTGGGAACTGAAGCAAGAATTAGTATAATATAATGACACTTGATCAACATGATTATATTACAGTAAATTATGCTGAGTTTCTAATGGGACATGACGATTCACAGACTATACCGTCATCATGTGCCATGTTACACGACTCTGGTATTCTATTTAACCTCTAAAAATATCAAGAAAATATTTTCTTGATGATTCAGTCTTTACTGGATATTCTGGTAATTTGACAAATCAAGATCGTGCCATTTCCTTCTTAGAACATTAACCATGTTCATTCCGAAATTCATACCTACGAATTCTGGACCATTATTCGCTTGATTTAAAGTCGGGAAGAGAAAACAAAAGAATGAATCTCCGAAATAGAAATGGAGGTATAAATCACAGAAAATAGGAGAGAGCATTAACTATGGATGACAATGATTATAGAAGACAGAAGCAGGGACATCGAAACATTAGGGAAGATATAAAACCCAACAACAATGCAGAAATTACAAACCGTATATATCGATGCATATAGCAATATAAAGACACGGGAAAACTAAAAACACTATAAAACCCAGAGTATAGTAGAAGTAAATAGATTCTTCTGGCGGCAGGTGAAAAAGAAGAATGACAGATATAAAAGTTAGAAGTATATCGAGAACCAGAACTGGATGTAGTATATTGATGAATGATTCAAAGTATGAATTAAAGGAGAAAGAATAGAAGGTGTGAGTTGTAAGGAAACAAAGGGGGTGGATTTATAGTAAAATATCTGACAGAGCAATCAAAACAGATGATCGCATTTAAAACGGATCCTAATTTCCTTATTACCGATGAATCAAATCTTATTACCAAGATTTTCTCCAAATCCCTTGAACTCTGGAAATCAATCCTATCTACGTCAAAAGATATGACGAATCTACACTTACTCATTTCACTCTTTTATGATAACTTCACTTGTACTCTTCACAAAATCAAATTGTTTTATCTATATTACTCAAGAATGATAAAACTCTAATTTTTAACTCGTATGGGTCAGGAAAACATACTTACTATCAGCAATGACCATCCCAATTAAATTTCGGGACGAAATTTCTTTAACGGGTAGGTACTGTGACAACCCGGAAATTTCCGACCAAATTTAAACTTTATTTTTATATTATTCTGACACGATAACCAACGTTTGTTAAGTTAAATCTTAAGAATTTTAAACTGTGGTCATACATTCGTTTAACCTCGACCAAATTTCAATGATTCACGAACCATTATATAAATGGATAATATATATGTATATATTATAACTTGAGAATATTAATAAAGTATTAAATGTATGATACTTTACATGAACGTATTTGTTTCAATATGTTTATCGATGGAATTAGAAGATAATATCAAATGATTGATTTATCAGATACATTGTATGATTATGAGTCTCTGTTGAGAGGTCCACTTTGATTTAGGAAACCTTTCCTTTTTAACGGTATTCGGAATAATTGGTAAAGTGATTTACATGTAAAAACAAAAATGTCAAATAACGAAGGCTAGACAAAAGTTAGTGGAGAATTGAATTTCATAATATTCGATTGATCTATTTTCAAACGTACAAAAACGTTTAAAAAGAACTTTATTATTAGAACGTTTTATAAGATAATTTGTTTATGAATTTTGAGGGATTTAATTAGAGCTTATATTATAAACTACAAGTATATATATAGTGTTTCAAAAACGTAAACGTGATACGACATAGTATCTTTCCATTATTTAAATGATTATAAATGAACTTTGAAATATAATTACTTTCGAAAAACTAAAATATAATATTATTAAATAAATATTTCAATCCTATATAATATGTACAAAATTATATTTTTCTTTGAGAATATATATATATATTTTACAAAGTGATTAAATATAATATTAACTATATACAAAACGTTTTGATTTAAATTAATATTATCATATGTATATATAATGAGACGTCGATTTATAGAAGCAAATGACCATAACACTCAAAAGTATAAGTTACATTTCATTTAGTATAATTTATTGGTGAATAAGTCTAATTATTGATAATGGTACGTGTCGCGAAACATAACGTACCAGTTTTCTAAGCGTACGAAAATGCGTTCGAGAAACCGGAACCAGAACGTAAGTCAGGCGTCAACGTACAATTCATCGGTGCAAAAATTACAAGTCAGCTAGGCACGAGAATATAATATAATATTTAATTAATTCTAAAGATTTAATCTATATATATAAATATAAAATATATGTATCAACATGTTTTTCGTTGGTGTGCTGTAATGTAAATGAGGCTCATGCGATCGCATGAGTACCTCCTCACATTCTCATGCGATCGCATGGAGGGGGTAGGTGGGATATATTGCCTATAAATCAAATTCGAGTGTGTTTCTGATTCATTCCATTCACATCCTCCGTAATATTATTATTATTATTTATATTATTATTATTATTATTATTATTATTATTATTATTATTAATCGTATTATTATTAGAGTTATTATTATTAGTAGTATTATACATAAAATACTACGACGAGGTCATGAGCGAGTTATTTCAAAACATGTTTTTGAACGGGAAGGAGCTAAGGAAATTATGGGTTATAGCTAAGGAGGTTATGGGTATGGTTTGGGGGTATGCTCGTGAGGTCAAACTAGTGTTTATCATCTCCGTTGCGTCTACGTACTTTTCTGCAATATTGAATCACAATATTGATACGTGAGCACTCATAACTTAACTTTTATATATTAATAGTGTATCCCTGACTAGTGCTCGAGTATATAGGATTATGCATGCTTATACGCTTAATATTGTCGTTAGATAGTTTATGATGAATCCTGAATTTAATACATATGCTACTAGGATAAGGTATATGATATGCATGTCGTTGGAAAGCTGGCGGAAAATTAATAACTTTTCATTTAGAAAGCGTATGGTTTCTATGAATGGATTAAAAGATATAGTCAATTGAATTATCTATGATTTTAAGTATTATTGTTAAAATGATTATTATTATTACTGTCGTCGTTATTATCGTCGTTATTATTATTAACTAATTATTATTATTATTATTATTATTATCATTATAAATGTTATCATTAAAAATTGTCATTTTTATTAGTATTACTATCGTTATTATCATTAAGATTATTATTAATATTATCATTATTATTATTAAAAGTATCATTAAAGTTAAAACTATCAGTTTATCAAAAATTATCATTTTAATAGAAATATTATTGTTATTATAAAATATCATTATTATTATCATTTTAGTATTAAAAAATATCATTTTATATTTAATATCATCACTAGTAAATAAATATTATTATTACTATTATTAGTAATTATTATTATTTCAAAATAATACAACTTTTATTCATTATTATTATTATCTATAGAATTTATATATATGTGATGCAAATATATTTTCATCACTAGTAATATAATTACATTAATAATACATACCACTATATTTTTATGATATTAAGTAAACTTTATAAACTTTATTACTTAAGATATATAAAAGTATATTTTTATCATATATATATTTTAATATAAATTTATATTAATATATGACTTTTATTATTTACTTTAATAAAATCTGATAAATATATTTAAATATATATAAAATGACTATATTTAAGTTATATAATAAACACGTATAAATTTTGGAAATCATTTTTAGTCAGATTGACTTTTGTTGACCTTTGCATGATAATCTCGAGCATTAGGATTGTGATACACTATGACCTGACCTAAATTGTTAGACAGTTATTGACCAACATATAAATATATATAATTAATATAGGTTCGTGAATCCGAGGCCAACCTTGCACTTGTTCAATGCCATCATATGCATAATTATTACGAATTACAATATGGTGAGTTCATTTGATTCCCTTTTACTCTTTACATTTTTGGGACTAAGAATACATGCGCTGTTTTTATAACTGTTTTATTAAATGCTTTTGAGATATATTTTTAAACTGAGAATACATGAACTGCTTTTATAAATGTTTGACGAAATAGACGCAAGTACTAAAAACTACATTCTATGATAGAATTATTTGGATTCAGTGGTTCGATTTCTATAAAAATTGCATTAGCTACCCTCGGTGAGAAATTTTTGCATTGCACGATGCATTAGCTACCGAAATGGTTTGATTTATTAGCTACTATCGGTGAGAAATTTTTGATTTGCACGATGCATTAGCTACGGTTTTAGCTATCCTCGGTGAGAAATTTTTGCATTGCACGATGCATTAGCTACCGAAATGGTTCGATTTATTAGCTACTATCGGTGAGAAATTTGTGCATTGCACGATGCATTAGCTACCATTTTAGCTACCCTCGGTGAGAAATTTTTGCATTGCACTATGCATTAGCTACCGTTGGTGAGATTGTATTGTATTTCCCTCGGTGAGAAATTTTTACATTGCACAATGCATTAGCTACCATTGGTTAGATTGTTTTGCATTTTTCGGTGTTCTTCATATAAATGATTTTTACAGCAGTGGACAGACATGCACAGATTGTCTTCGAAATATGAGTATCTTGTGGTTTATTATATTATTGGAAATGATTGATTATAATAAACTAATGAACTCACCAACCTTTTGGTTGACACTTTAAAGCATGTTTATTCTCAGGTATTAAAGAAATCTTTCGCTGTGCATCTGCTCATTTTTAAAGATATTACTTGGAGTCATTCATGGCATATTTCAAAAGACGTTGCATTCGAGTCGTTGAGATCAACAAGATTATTATTAAGTCATTGATAGTTGATATAATATGAAACGGTATGCATGCCTGTTAACTTTCGATGTAATGAAAGTCTGTCTTTTAAAAACGAATGCAATGTTTGTAAAATGTATCATTTAGAGGTCAAATACCTTGCAATGTAATCATATGTTATTGTATTTGTCCTTATGGATTAGGACGGGTTGTTTCATAGGATCACTTCCAATAATCAATCTTGGCCATCTATTAGAGTGATTAGCTAACAAATAAATTTGATTAGCTAACCAACTTGTACAAACCCCTAAATACCCTTAACTTAAAACACTAACACACGTTGTTCGATTGGCATTACAAGTAAAATAAATCGTTTTCTTTCTGTAACCGCTCTCATTGTTCTAATCTAATTTGATTATCCTCACAAAGTCAATCAATTTTTACCCAAAAATGTTCTACGACGTCGACTGTTAATCGCATATCATCTGTTGGAAAATTTGGTTGGAAAGTGTGTTCCACCAATTTTTTGGACGCAAATTAATATATAATAAAGTGATATATATTAACGACTATTTAGTGGGTTTTTGTAACCACTAATGAGAGCTTTAAAATGAACTAAAGCGTGTCCAAAACGGGTTAATGGTGAATGAGATATCGCGTCTCAAAGTTGTTAGTTTAAGTGCAAAGTAAGATATTTAAAAGATTTATCAACCAAGGATTTGTAAATATTTTTATGTAATTTTGTAAATCTTTTTCAAATCCTAAAATATTTGATTTATCAATCAAGGATTTTGTAAATATTTTTTATGTGATTCTATAAATCCTTTTCAAATCCTAAAAGATTTGATTTATCAATCAAAGATTTTGTAAATATATTTTTTGTGATCTCGTAAATCTTTTCTTACCTTTTGAGATCTTGTTTGCACTATAAATACCAAAAATTGGTATTGAGAAAAGAAGCATCAACTAACACACAAACAAAATTCATAACCCTCTTACACTAGTTTTCCAGCTTCTTCTTTGACAACTTCGGTCACACCGCTTCCGGTCTCTTTTTCAGGCAAGTGCTCTCATCCGGCAGTACACGCTGCTTCGAACCGGTGTACCCTGGGAACAGACGTCAAATCTGTTTAAGGGAATTGTAACAAACACAAGCCCGGTTCAACCCTTCAATTCGGTTTGATCGTTTTACGCTTATGTTTATCCTTATATATTTCATATCAATATTGATGTTTTCTATTTGTGATTACGTTAGTACATAGCATGTTTGTATGTTACTTGTAATTTTCAGTTTCGTATGTATATTTTTCCTACAAACTTAAGAAGATTTTCTGTGAAACTGACCTTGTAAATAGAGCTGAATATGTGTATGCATCTATTTTGAAACTTCAATAGTAGAACCTTTGTTTATATGCTTATAATCTCATCATCACCAGTCGCCGTTCATAACTGTCTGCTACTGTTAATAACCACCGACCGTCATCACCGGTTTATGTTGTTATGTTCACCTTGAAATTCTGACCAATACCCTGTGTATTGGTCAATTAGGCTACTCTGATTTTATATTGAATTGTGTAGTTTTGAATATGTGGGTAGTTTGAATATGTGGGTAGTTTGAATGATATATACTGATTGAAGTAACTAAGGAATCTTTTTTTTCCTATGTGGTGGGTCATTCAAATTGTGTTAAGTATTCTCGTGGCTTACACAATGATTAAAGTTAAATTGTTTTTTAGAAATCTTGATAAAAGACAACATGTCACTCGTGCTTTTGATGATTTATATTATGTATAATGGACTACTTTTACATGAACATGGTCTGATGACTAATACTAGATTAACATGTATTATATATGCTATTGATTATTTTAATTGTTTAAAGGATTTTGTTTGACTTTTAAAACAACTGATTAAACAAGTGCATGTGTAATTTGTGGATTAAATTATCTATTAGTATATTTTTTGTGGTCTTGAATGCTATGATCATAGTTTTATGACATTTATATAAATTTTGGTGTTATTTTGGGTAAATGATTATGTGAAAGTTTGAAGGTTACAAATTGTGTGGAACTAGATTTGGTACACTGCCTTTAATTCGAATTTACTAATTCTGTCTTCCGGTCTCTTTTTCAGAATGTCTCAGTCGGATGCTACCCCAAATAATGGTGGAATTGTTGCACCGCTACCTAACGCGGTTGTTTCTCATGCTGAGAAACCTGAAAAGTTCACTGGTGTGGACTTTAAACGTTGGCAGAAAAAGATGCGTTTTTATCTGACCACGTTGAACCTTGCGAGGGTCTTAACTGAAACCGCTCCCCAACTTGTTGAAGGGGATGCTCAAACTGTGAGCATGGTTGAGGCGTGGAAATATTCAGATTATCTGTGCCACAATGATGTCTTGAATGGTTTGGAGAATTCTCTTTATAACGTATACTGCACAACAGAGACTGCCAAAGAATTATGGGAGTCTTTGGAGAAAAAGTACAAGACTGAAGATGCTGGTACCAAGAAATGGGTGGTGGCTAAATTCTTGGATTTTAAGATGGTTGACTCAAAGATTGTTATGAGTCAAGTCCAAGAATTGCAAGTCATTATTCATGACATACATGCTGAAAAAATGGTAATCAGTGAGAGTTTTCAAGTTGCAGCAATAATTGAAAAATTACCACCAAGCTGGCTTGATTTCAAGAATTACTTGAAACATAAGCGAAAGGAGATGACTGTTGAAGACCTTGTGGTCCGTATTCGCATTGAGGAAGACAACAAAGTTGCTCTTAAAAAGAGCATTACCCCTAGTTCAGCAAAGGTTAATATTGTTGAACATGGTTACTCCTCAAAAAGTAGCAAAAGTAAAGGAAAGACTGAGAAAAGTAACAAAGGGAAATGGTTCAAGCTTGGACCTAAAGGTGGCATTTCCAAGAAGAAAGGTTTCTCTGGCAAATGCATTAATTGTAACCAGCCGGGTCATCGTGCTGATGAGTGCAAGAAGCCAAAGAAAGAGACTACCCGGCAAGCTAACATGGTTGATGATGCTGACAACCTGATTGCTATGGTTTCTGACCTCAATATTATGATTTTCGAGGTTAATCTGGTTGGTTCTAATACCAGAGAGTGGTGGGTTGATACTGGGGCCACCCATCATGTGTGTGCTGATAGGAGCCTCGTTAACACTTTAAAAGAGGTTACTAGTGGAGATAAGCTGTTTATGGGAAACTCTGCTACAGCTGATATCAAGGGTGAAGGAAATGTGATCCTGAAAATGACCTCTGAAAAGGAACTTACTTTCACTAATGTGTTGTATGTTCCTGAGATTCGTAAGAATCTTGTGTCTGGGTGGTTATTGAATAAGTTTGGCTTTAGACTAGTGTTTGAGTCTGATAAGGTCGTGTTGACCAAAAATGGTGTTTATGTTCGTAAGTGTTATGCCCTTAATGGCATATTTAAGCTAAATGCAATGGTTATTAACACTGAAACTAATAAAACAAGTGCTAGTTATGTTTATTTTCTTGAGTCTTCTAATGTGTGGTATGGTAGACTAGGTCATGTTAATTTTAAATCCATTCATCGCTTAATTAAATTAAATTGCATACCAACTTTACACATTGACTCAAACTATAAATGTAAAACATGTGTTGAAGCCAAATTAACAAGATCATCCTTCAAATCAGATGAACGAATAACCGAACCCCTTGATATGATTCACACTGATGTGTGTGATTTGAAATCCATTCCAACAAGGAATGGTAACAAGTACTTCATTACGTTTATCGATGATAGCACGAAGTACTGTTACGTTTACTTATTGAAAAGTAAAGATGAAGCAATTGAGAAATTTATTGCTTATAAAAATGAAGTTGAGAATCAACTTGAACGGAAAATCAAGGTTGTCCACAGTGATAGAGGTGGCGGATATGTTGCACCTTTTGCTTAATTTTGTGCACAAAATGGCATTAGACATGAATTTACTGCACCTTACTCACCCCAATCAAATGGCACTGCTGAAAGAAAGAATAGAACCTTGAAAGAAATGGTGAATGCCATGTTGGTGAGTTCGGGTGTAAGCCAGTCAATGTGGGGGATGCCATCCTATCGGCAAACTATCTTTTAAATAAGATACCCCAAAAGAAAAGGGATGAAACCCCTTACGAGTTATGGTGGAAAAGAAAACCATCCTATGAGTACCTCAAAGTGTGGGGGTGCCTAGCGAAGGTAGTTGTTCCACTACCTAAGGCACAAAAGATAGGGTCAAAGACTGTTGACTGCATATTTATTGGATATGCTGAACACAGTACGGCTTATCGGTTCCTTGTACATGAATCCAAGATTTCAGATATACACAAAGGTTCAATCATGGAATCAAGAAATGCTTCGTTCTTTGAAAATGTATTTCCGTGCATTACAAATGAATATGGAAGTTTGTCTAGAATAGACAATGAAGATGTTGAAGTTAAGACCCCTCATGAACGAGTTCAAGAGGAACTAGTAGAATCTGAGGAAGAAGAGCTTGAGCTGAGACGAAGCAAAAGAGCAAGGACAAAAAAATCGTTTGGTCCTGATTTTCACACTTACATGGTTAAAAATGAACCTACAACTTACTGTGAAGTGGTGTCTTCCACTGAAGGACCTCAATGGAAGGAGGCCATTAAAAGTGAAATAGATTCTATTTTACAAAACCATACTTGGGAGTTAGTGGATCTTCCTCCGGGATGCAAGCCACTAGGTTATCGATGGATCTTCAAGAAGAAGTTAAAGCCAGATGGTACCATTGATAAGTATAAGGCAAGGTTAGTGATAAAAGGTTATAGGCAACGAGAAGGTCTAGATTACTTTGATACATATTCGCCGGTAACGCGAATAACCTCAATCAGGTTGGTACTTGCTATTGCTGCCATTATAAACTTGTAAGTACATCAAATAGATGTGAAAACCACTTTCCTAAATGGAAATCTAGAAGAAGAGATTTACATGGAACAACCTGAGGGGTTTCTAGCGCATGGACAAGAAAGGAAAGTGTGTAAACTTGTTAAATCTTTATATGGATTAAAACAAGTTCCTAAACAATGGCACCAGAAGTTTGATAATGTCATGCTTGATTCAGGATTTAAGATCAATGAATGTGACAAGTGTGTGTATGTTAAAGACACACTAAGTGGATATGTTATCCTTTGTCTGTATGTAGATGATATGCTCATTGCTGGTAGTAATGAGAAGATGATTAATTCTACAAAAGACATGTTGAAATCGAAGTTTGACATGAAAGACATGGGTTTAGCGGATGTGATATTGGGAGTAAAAATCACACGAACCGAAAGTGGACTTATTCTAAGTCAAACCCATTATGTGGATAAAATTCTTGAGAAGTTCAATGCTAATGACTGTAATATAGCTAGAAATCCCATTGACCCAAGTCAACATCTAGCTAAGAACAGAGGAGAACCTGTTAACCAGTTAGAGTACTCAAGAATTATTGGCAGCTTAATGTATCTAATGAGTTGTACTCGACCAGACTTAACATATGCTGTAAGCAAGCTAAGTAGATACACGAGTAATCCAAGAACGTTTCACTGGAATTGTATTACTAAGTTACTTCGGTATTTAAGATATACTCGAGAGTACGGGCTGCATTATAACAGATATCCGGCAGTGATTGAAGGTCACTGTGATGCAAACTGGATATCAGATACAAATGATTCCAGAGCAACAAGTGGGTACGTATTCACACTTGGAGGTGCTGCTATATCGTAGAAATCGTCTAAACAAACGGTTATTTCTAGATCCATGTTGGAATCAGAATTTATCGCTTTAGACAAAGCTGGCGAAGAGGCAGAATGGCTATGTCAATTAGTTGAAGATATACCAAGATGGCCTAAACAGGTGTTGGCCATAAGTATACATTGTGATAGCCAATCGGCGATTGGTAGAGCTCATAGCACAATGTATAATGGTAAGAATAGACATATACAACGTAGACATAATACAGTACGACAACTAATCTCTATAGGAATTATCGCTATTGACTATGTGAAGTCAAAAGATAATATTGCGGATCCGCTGACAAAAGGCTTAAGCATAGAGTTAGTGTATAGGTCGTGCATGAGAATAAGACTGAAGCTCCTGAAAGACTAAGTTTATATGAAGGAAAACCTAACTCAGTTGACTGGAGATCCCAAGATTTGAGTTCAATAGGACAAACTACTTGTATGAACTGGCGAAGTCACCGTGGGGGAGTTAATTACAAAACTAGCAAACCCTACACCTTTTAAAGGGAGTTTACTAATTATGAGTAGACTTCCTAGTTCATTCCTAAAAGTGACATGTAAGAGGATAAGCCCTTGGCTTTTAATGATTCAACTAAAATAATCATGTGTGGTTAATCAGTAGCCATTCGGTGGTGAATCACCTATGTGAGAGAGAAGTGGGGTCGCTTTGAAGGGTATTGTTGGGGCACAATACTTGATAAGCTCTCGCAGAACCAGGATAATGTTCATGACCATAACGAACATAACTATGAGGACTTGAGATTGTCAGGAAGAGTCTTGTGTGAAGTATATTGTCGCCTACACAAATGGCAGACGAGTTCAAAGACATCGCCGTCTACTCAGAGCCAGTAGACTAAGTGCGTTTTCACAAACGAAAGTTCAAAGGGTAACACCTACTTATCGTATGCAAGATTCAACCGCTGAAATTTAATCGGAAGATAGTTGTTACTAAGAAGCGATATCCATTCATGTGGGGGATTGTTGAAAAATTTGGTTGGAAAGTGTGTTCCACCAATTTTTTTGACACAAATTAATATATAATAAAGTGATATATATTAACAACTATTTAGTGGGTTTTTGTAACCACTAATGAGAGCTTTAAAATGAACTAAAGCGTGTTCAAAACGGGTTAATGGTGAATGAGATATCGCGTCTCAAAGTTGTTAGTTTAAGTGCAAAGTAAGAAATTAAAAGATTTATCAACCAAGGATTTGTAAATATTTTTATGTGATTTTGTAAATCTTTTTCAAATCCTAAAATATTTGATTTATCAAACAAGGAATTTGAAAATATTTTTTATGTTATTTTATAAATCCTTTTCAAATCCTAAAAGATTTGATTTATCAATCAAAGATTTTGTAAATATATTTTGTGTGATCTCGTAAATCTTTTCTTACCTTTTGAGATCTTGTTTGCACTATAAATACCCAAAATTGGTATTGAGAAAAGAAGCATCAACTAACACACAAACAAAATTTATAACCCTCTTACACTAGTTTTCCAGCTTCTTTTTCGACAACTTCGGTCACCCCACTTCCGATCTCTTTTTCAGGCAAGTGCTCTCGTCCGGCAGTACACGGTGCTTCGAACCGGTGTACCCTGGGAACAGACGTAGAATCTGTTTAAGGGAATTGTGTCAAACACAAGCCCGGTTCAACCCTTCTATTTGTGATTACGTTAGTACATAGCATGTTTGTATGTTACTTGTAATTTTCAGTTTCGTATGTATATTTTTCCTACATCATCAACGCCAGGGGCTAACAATATAGTTACGTTTACCATTACCCCAAAAATTTCAGAATCATCGATTCTCTATGTGGAATTACGCGTGTAATCGATTATCTTCATGAATCAAGCTCTAGGTACGTTAACTGTTGAATCGATATATTGGTAAAATTGATTCTTAATCACTGATTCTCACATTTTTGAATATGATTTGTTTCAGTTAATTAGGGTTTGTTTGGAAGATCTGTTGACGATTAAGCGATGAAGCATCGATGATTATACTATAATGAAATAAATATAATCGATTAAATCTTTGTTTTTTTGTGTATTAGGGTTCATATGAAAAAACGTTTGATAATTAGAAAATGAAGAGATGATTTGTTAAATTTTAGAATAGATATGATCGCTACTATTTGTTATGTAGGATAGGTGTGATATAATTCGACCACAGATTCTTCACATATCTGGTTCGATCAATGGGTTATGCTCAAATCAGTAGTGAGTTCATTCTGAATTTTAGTACCACCTGCTAACCTATATACTCACAGGTTCATATGGATCCACCATTCACTATACGAGTGTGGAGCAATCGAAATAAGTTATAAGACATAGTCTCCTTGGTGCATCAAGAGAAATAATTAATTACCAAGAAATTCTGAAATACCTCAATGAACTCATCAAGCATCTGCGAGTACGTATTTATAAACATAATACCTTAAAGTGATTCATTTGTCATAATTTCATTTACATTTTTCTGTTCTTGATGATTGGAATCGTGTAGATATAAATGGCCAATGGTCGGGTTAGGTAACATCTCATAAATATGTGACAAATAGTGATGTTATTAATAGTATTCTTATGCTAAATAAATATATGTTGTTTTTACAGGTAGTACTTAATTTAGCACCACTTTGATATTGTGATGGAGGATGCTGCAGAAGGTGAGCATTTTTAAAGGATTTGTAATACTAGAAGATTCAGTGAGGATGAGTTTTATAGTGTTCTATGTGGAATTATGGATATATGTTATTGTGGTTTACTTTCAATCATGTTTGTTATTGATAATTATTGGTTACTATTTCAGGCCAATACTTCACTAAACAACTTTATACATGAGTTTACTATTGCCAATTCTTGATAAAGGTACAACGATTTTATTATGAATATATTTTATTATTGTTTCATATGTACTAAATGTTGAAGAAAATAATGTAATGATTTCATTAGAATCCAAAATTACGTTTCTTTGGGTGTGCCAATTCTTGATCTCTACTTCACCATGGTTAAATAATATACATGAACAATCTACTAGATTATTTCAGGAGAAGTTTCCAGCTTGGTACAAAAATGCTGCAGGGATGGCAGAACAACATGCAGTCACATTCTCAGCTAGTTTATCATGTTGCGAGTTGAGGTCATTCTCTTGAATACCAGATGAAATTTATGCAGAGAGCCTATGACCAGGTTCCTTTTTTCTCAAAATGTTTCGAGATCTTGATACGATTTATTATGGGTATTAAGATAAATCTGGCCGACAAGTAAGCTGATATTTCTTGATTAAAATGGGTTTGAATTAGTTTCCAGACATCAAGATGGGCATATTCGTGAATAAATTTGTGTTGGTGTGAGTTGTTGTTCAATGAAAACTTTCTATCTTCATTTTATTACACAAGTATTTGAGAATCAAAGTCATAATAAGGTCTAACTAGATCATCTAACTGGATCATACAGTTTTCAATTATGAGTATCGTTGATTTTGTCAACATAAGCAATAAATGATCTAACTATTTTTTTTTTTTTTTTTTGTATGTGATGTGCAAAAGTGTGCATTGCTTAATTTGCCTTTCAAACTTTTAAATTTATATAACCTTTATCATTACACTTTTAACACTCTAACGAGCAACAAAACCCGATCAGAGGTAGTATTTTAGGTTATCGTCCCAAGAGAGCGTAGATGCGTTATAAGTTGTTTATAGCTTAGCTCTCATTAAAGAACTAAGGATATTTTTATGTGTTTTATGGGATAGATTCTTATCTCTTAGGAAAGAGATGATTTAAGATAGACAAAATAACAAAATATAAAGTAAGAAAATAAAGATTTAAATTAAACAATTATAAATAAAAGCAGCTACATGAACGAATAACTCATACGAGAATCATATTAGGCAAGTTTCATAACTTATATTAACACAAATCAAGATAACAATCATAGACCAATTATTATCCCTAAGCAAGTTAACACAAGTGTTGTATATCATTTAATAAGCAGGACTTAAAGCATATACAAGACATGTGATGTGCATGACTAATATCTCAATTCTTAGCATTCGATTCAATTACATGATACATATCAACCTTATGATGCGGATCAACATGCAAATAGACTGACAAATTATATAAGCTATTAAACATGAAGTAGATCAACTCAAGTTACTAGCTGAAAGTCAATTACTACTTAGTTTTCATGCAATCATTAATTAAACACATCCAAACAGAGGATCTTCGACTAAGCCTAACAATATCAAATTCTATTATATAAGCGTAATTCCAATTTAACAAGTTTATCACTATTATGCTATTTAACTTAGTTGCATGCAATTTAATTTAACAAGTTTGATGGACTAGATCTAAACAAGTAGCATGAATCGAATAATAGATCATTAGATCAAGTACTAATCAACCCTAAAATCATGTTATTTAATCATTAAGCATGGAAAACAAGTGTATTTAAGCAAAACAGATTCGAAATAGTTCAAATGTGATCACAGAAACTCGACCATACAGATCTGGGAAAGAACCAGAAACTGTACGAATCGGATGAAGCACTGAAGTCGGCGGCTTC
Source organism: Rutidosis leptorrhynchoides (assembly GCF_046630445.1). Taxonomy (NCBI): domain Eukaryota; kingdom Viridiplantae; phylum Streptophyta; class Magnoliopsida; order Asterales; family Asteraceae; genus Rutidosis; species Rutidosis leptorrhynchoides. The sequence goes on along the minus strand of NC_092333.1, from coordinate 529,594,803 downwards.
CTTCACATCAAGCCGGCGGCTTGGGGGTGAGGCCGGCGGCTTCATCTGATTCTCAGATGAAGTTCAATCTTCGTCCACGTAACCACTATGAACGTTTAGTTCATAGCAGAAGACGAACATAAAAGAATACAGTAAATAAGATAAATAGAACAATAAAATAAGGATAGATCATACCTTAAAAAGAAGGTAGATGTAAAATAACTTGAATTAAAACTTGAATCTTGATTACAAAGACTAAATCTAACCTAAGGGTTTAGAGAAAAACCCTAAAAAAAATGACCTAACCAGAATTATTGAACTCTGAAAACTAATACATATGAAAACTGAGACCAGAGGCCTGTATTTATACTGTTTAAGTTCGGTGACCAAGCTGGCGGCTTCATTGGGAAGCCGGCGGCTTGCCTTGAGTCGGTGACTCCTTTTGCAAGTTAAACTTAATACGCAAGCTAGAACCTTTTAATCGTCATACTCAAGCCGGCGGCTTTAGAAGAGCCCGGCGGCTTCGTAGATTCGCCAAATCTTTTTGATTTTGTTTCCATTTTTGCTTGAACTTAATCAACAAGTTGAGAAACCGTGTCAGTTAGGCCGGCGACTTCAGAACCAAGCCGGCGGCTTCCTTTGCCTTTTTCTTGATCAACAATTTCTTTCACTTTTACGAAGATTCTGGAACATTCTGCACATGTGACTCCAAAGCCGGCGGCTTCCTTGAATCCATGTCGGCGGCTTCATTAAGCCGTTCTGCAATTTGCTGTGTTTTTGATCTTGTTTGATACATAACTTTGATAAAATCATTAGAAATATTGTTTTCCCATTTTTACCCATTTTAGCATGTTTTGGGGTTAAAATGACTCTAAAATACCAAGATAACTCCTCAAAATGTTATTAAAAAAACTGTATAATTTTGGAGTTATCAAATTCCCCACACTTGAACCTTTACTTGTCCTCAAGTAAACCTTACAAATTATATCATGGGTATTAAATTAAAGTAAAATTGCAAAGTAAAAAATATGTCTTAATAAGAAGTTAGTATTTATTATTCGCAAGAACTAGTCTAAACCAGACCAAGGATTACAAGCAGTCCTAATGGTTATTAAATTAAATTTATACAAGTTTGATCATCATTGGACTCTTTTGTGTTCTAGATAATTTTTACAAGTGTATGGTTCTCATTGGAACTCTTTTCTTTTGTTGGCCTTCATTGGGCTCTTTTTTCGTTTCATTTCTTTTACTTTCATGCTTAACATTAGCTTTACACTTGGCAATTTTTCTAAGTTGGCCCTTCATTGGGACTCTTTTGCTGCCTCAGTGGTCCATGCTTATTATGCCATATGGTAGTGGCTATAAGTTCGCACTCGTTTCACAATTTTTGGCTTTTAACTTTTTATCTTAAACAAGTAATCCGATCTCGAAATTGAGAGTAGTTCTATTATTATCATTAACATTAAGTTAGTAAAAAGACATAAGTTTGACTAAGAATTTATACTTTTGAAAAATTTTAAAAATTGTACCCATTTTTCAAAAAAATAAATAAAATAAATAAAATAAAATTTCGGGAAAATTTGTAATATCTTTTAATCTTTCAAGTGATTAATCACTTCCCTTCCCCACACTTATATTATGCAATGTCCTCATTGCATTTATAATAAAGAATGAAATAAATAAAGGACATAATTGAAAATAAGGGAAAGATTGATGTTACTTGATTTGTAGGATCATAGAATGATTTGCAGAACACTTTTGCAGACTTCTTTTGAATTAAATAAGTAACTTGACAGAAATATTAAATAATGCAAAGTATAACACTAACATAATATTTTATTAAAAACTTCATTACTTAAACATTTAAACACTTAGGAGCTATATTGCTCTTACATTCAAAATCAAATAAATAAAACATTAAAACACTTAGAAATAACATAATCCTAATAAACATATAGGGATAGGTAGTTTTGATTATAGAATCGGTTGCACGACTCATTCTTCTAACGGAATTACTCCTTAGGCGCATTTCCTTCTCGCTCATTCTTTTCTATTTCATTCAGCATCTTAATTTGTTGTAAGAAATTCAATGTGGTATCAAGACCATTTTGAAATGATATTTCAAATTTAACATTCAATTCATGGATTTGTTTTCTCACTTCAGAACTAAGCTTATATTGTTCTTTTATGAATTCGGTCACTATTTTATCAACGGTAAGCTCATCATCATCTTCTTTATCAACTTTAACCATCTTCACATTTAAACGAGGAACTTTAGATCTTGGAACTAATGGAATAGATTCAAATATGGCACCATAACTAATAGTTAACGAATTATCAGCATAGTTAATGGTAGCACGAGCAGTAGCTAAAAACGGAGATCTCAGGATTAAAGGAGTTATCGGGTCTTCTTTCATATCCATAATCACAAAATCAATTCTATAAAAAGCATAACCAACAATAATTTCAACTTGTTTAACAATCCCCAATGGTTTATGTAAGCGACTATCAGCAAAACAAACACTCCCTTGAATAGGTTCCAAAGATGGTAACCCTAAGCGATTATAAACAGAAAATGGCATAACATTAATGCTAGAGCCAATATCAGCTAATCCAATAACAGGAATTGGACCACGAATTAAGCAAGGAATTTGGAATTCCCCTGGATCAGAACGCATAACGATAGGAATTTTAGGTGATGCATATGGATCTACGGGATCAATTGTAAATGAATAAAGAGGGCGGAAACCTTCTTTTCTCCTTTCTTCCAACTGTTTCATAGTATCAGCTAACCAATCATCACAATTTGATTTTCTAGTCTCGTCACTAGTAACTTCATCATTTTCATCAACCAGTTTATCAACCACTTCTTCTTTCTCATCAAACAACTCATGCATGAAAATTACTTCATCACGATCAAGACCTCAAACTTTATCATCTTTTGATTTATCTTCCTCATTAGCAATCAACTTCTTTATTTCTTGATCATACTTTTCTTCTCCCATTTCAAACTCTCATAAGTACCTCAAACCAGGTTTATGAACATCAACCATATTTACTTCTCGAATTACATTAACCTTTTCAAAACGCACTTCTTTAGAAACTTCCGCTTCAGCAGGAACTTTACCCTCTACAAGTTTAAATAACTTAGTAACATTGCGCTCTAAGCTTTAAATTGACGCTTGATGATTATTTTGTACTTGGGAAAGTTGAGCTTTTATGTTATCATTAGCTTCATTTTGATTTTTGATGAATGTTAAGATGCCTTCTTCAAGATTAGACTTCTTATCTGTTTGAGTATTAGAAGAATTTGGAATGAAGGGTGCTCTAACAGGAAAGAAACCAGGTGGATTTTTATTATTAGCAGGATAAGGTGTGTTATAATTATTACGGTAGTTCGGGTTTCCTTGAAATTCATTCACATAAGAAACGTTCTCGACTTGCTCCATAGTAAGACTAGCAACACAATCCTTAGTAGCATGAGGACCTTGGCATCTTTCACAACCTGCCTTAATCATATGCATTTCTTTTGTAAGCTTTTCAATCTGCCTTCCTAGGTTACATAATTGCACATTCATAGCCTTAACCATATATTCCGAATCATAACTAACAGATTTTACCGAATGAGAAATATCTAAATCTTGGTGCCATTCATGGGAATGCGCAGCCAACTTATTAATCAAAGTTTCAGCTTCCTCGGTAGTTTTACTCATAATGTTTCCTCCAGCAGATGTATCAATCTCTCTTCTTGTAGCAATATCACAACCTTTATAGAAAGTAGTTACTTTTTTAAATTTATCCAAACCATGTTGTGGACAACCTCTAAGCATCTGACCAAATTGTACCCAAGCAGAATAAAGAGACTCATTAGTTTTCTGACGAAAATTAGCAATGTCAGTTTGAAGGGTGACAGTTTTAGACGCACGAAAGAATCGAGTGAGAAATTTTTCAACCATCGTATCCCAACTAGTAATATCTCCTTCCGGCAACGAGTTTAACCATTCTCTAGCTTCATCTTTTAACGACCATGGGAAGAGACGAAGATAAATGACATTACTTTCCACATTATTAATGTTAAATAGATTACAAATATCTTTAAAATTCCGATTGTGGGCATTAGCATCTTCCTTTTCAGTACCCCTAAATTGATTATCTTTAAGCAAATGAAAAATAGGGCCTTTAATATCAAAATTTTCTTTTATTTCAGGCTGAGTAATAGCATGACCTAATCCTTCCCGACCAGCTTTCATTAACGCTTCCATTGAATTTTCAGTAGCCATTTCACTTTCTGAACCAAAAAGAGATCCCAAATTAGAATCAGGACTAGACGGAGAACTAGATAATGAATCATCATTAGAAGTAGTTCCTTCATTGAAATTTAATTTCTTAACAATATCCAAATCCCTAGAATGTTTAAATAATATATCGGGATTTGGTAAAATATCTTGTAAGACTGGTTTCTTGGACCGAGTGTTCATGTGATCTAAAATTATAAAAAGAAAAGTTTTAGAAAAAAATCTTTTAAGCCTTAAAGGATATATATATATATATATATATATATATATATATATATATATATATATATATATATATATATATATATATATATATATATTAAATTTATTCCAATTTTTCTAGTAATATTTAAGAGATATATTAGTATATTAGTGAATTTTAAATAAATAAATATAATAAATATTAATGACATAATTAATAATATAAATATTAAATAACAACTTTTATCGCATAACAACGAATAATCAAACATACAAGGCCTATTGAATCTTTCAATACTTAAGTGACCTGTCAGCGTCTAGGTTCGAGAGGAGCCTTTAAGTCGGAACCCCAGCAACCCTCCCCTAAAGGAAGACAGTGATCACCCATTTTCAAGAAATATCAATAACCAAAGTATATCCAACTTCCGTATTTACCGCGCTCCCCGGCAGCGGCGCCAAAAAGTTGATGTGCAAAAGTGTGCAGTGCTTAATTTGCCTTTCAAACTTTTAAATCTATATAACCTTTATCATTACACTTTTAACACTCTAACGAGCAACAAAACCCGATCAGAGGTAGTATTTTAGGTTATCATCCCAAGAGAGCGTAGATGCGTTATAAGTTGTTTATAGCTTAGCTCTTATTAAAGAACTAAGGATATTTTTATGTGTTTTATGAGATAGATTCTTATCTCTTAGGAAAGAGATGATTTAAGATAGAAAAAATAACTAAATATAAAGTAAGAAAATAAAGATTTAAATTAAACAATTATAAATAAAAGCAGCTACATGAACGAATAACTCATACGAGAATCATAATAGGCAAGTTTCATAACTTATATTAACACAAATCAAGATAACAATCATAGACCAATTATTATCCCTAAGCAGGTTAAGACAAGTGTTGCATATCATTTAATAAGCAGGACTTAAAGCATATACTAGACATGTGATGTGCATGACTAATATCTCAATTCTTAGCATTCGATACAATTACATGATACATATCAACCTTATGATGCGGATCAACATGCAAATAGACTGACAAATTATATAAGCTATTAAACATCAAGTAGATCAACTCAAGTTACTAGCTGAAAGTCAATTAATACTTAGTTTCATGCAATCATTAATTAAAAACATCCAAACAGAGGATCTTCGACTAAGCCTAACAATATCAAATTCTATTATATAAGCGTAATTCCAATTTAACAAGTTTATCACTATTATGCTATATAACTTAGTTGCATGCAATTCAATTTAACAAGTTTGATGGACTAGATCTAAACAAGTAGCATGAATCGAATAATAGATCGTTGGATCAAGTACTAATCAACCCTAAAATCATGTTATTTAATCATTAAGCATGACAAACAAGTGTATGTAAGCAAAACAGATTCGAAACAGTTCAAATATCATCACAGAAACTCGACCATACAGATCTGGGAAAGAACCAGAAACTGTACGGATGAAGCACTGAAGCCGGCGGCTTCCTTCACATTAAGCCGGCAGCTTGGGGGTGAGGCCGACGGCTTCATCTGATTCTCAGATGAAGTTCAATCTTCGTCCACGTAACCACTATGAACGTTTAGTTCATAGCAGAAGACGAACATAAAAAATTACAGTAAATAAGATAAATAGAACAATAAAATAAGGATAGAATCATACCTTAAAAAGAAGGTAGATGTAAAATAACTTGAATTAAAACTTGAATCTTGATTACAATGACTAAATCTAACATAAGGGTTTAGAGTAAAACCCTAAAAAAATGACCTAACCAGAATTATTGAACTCTGAAAACTAATACATATGAAAACTAAGACCAGAGGCATGTATTTATACTGTTTAAGCTCAGTAACCATGTCGGCGGCTTCATTGGGAAGCCGGTGACTTGCCTTGAGTCGGTGACTCCTTTTGCAAGTTAAACTTGTGACAACCCGGAAATTTCCAACCAAATTTAAACTTTATCTTTATATTATTCCGACACGATAAGCAAAGTTTGTTAAGTTAAATCTCAAGAATTTTAAATTGTGTTCATACATTCATTATAACCTCGACCAAATTCCGATGATTCACGAACCGTTATATATAAATAAATATGTATATATATGTATATATATATTATAACTTGAGAATATTAATAAAGTGTTAAACGTATAATACTTTACGTGAACGTATTTGTTTCAATATGTTTATCGATGGAATTAAAAGATAATATCAAATGATTGATTTATCAGATACATTATGATATGATTACGGGTCTATGTTATGAGGTCCTGATTTAAGAAATCTATTCTTTTTGACAACATTCGGAAAATGGTAAAGTGATTTATAAGTAAGAACGTAGAGTGTAAATAACTTAGATGTTGGATATCGACAAGTTAAGTAACTTGACATTTTTTATTAAGATGATTTCATACGTTTATTTAACCTTTGAACTTTATAGCATGCTTCACCAACAGACTGTAATTTAAAAACTTGAAACCTATTATGAATATATATGATTTTACTTTTCTAAAACGTTTTATGATATAACGATTTCCATTATTTTAACCTTTAAACAAAATGATTCTTAAATATATTTAGTTTTGGAAAACAAAATTATCATATTTATTTGATTTAGTTTCAAACGTACAAAAACGTTTTCAGTTTAAAAAGAACTTTATTATTAAAACGTATATAACTTTTATAAATATCTAGAACCACTTTTGACAACTCATTACTTAACCAGTATGATAAAGATAACGATATTTATATTTATTTTATTAAATATATATAACGATTTAAATTAATATTATATATATTTATACGCGTATTATACGTACATAGTTTTATAATTTTACTATACTTAAACTTTACCTTTACTTTATTCTTACTTTACCTTAACTTAAATAATTCACTTTAATAATTCTTACTTTAATAATTCACTTTAATAATTAATACGTTAATAATTCATATTTTAATAATTCACTTTAATAATTCAAAAATCTATTATAAATAGAATTCAATAGGTTTCATTATTTCATAGAAACTTGAAAATATTTTTCTCTAAACTCTCTCAATCGATTTACATATATATATTTACTCCGTATTATTTCAAGATATTATTAGTATACATAAAATATTACGACGGAGTGCTGTCCGAGTAATTTCGAAATTGTTTTTCGGGCTGGATAGAGCTAAGAAAATTATGGTTTATAGCTACGGAGGTTATGGGTATGGTTCGGGAGTATTGCTCGTGAGTCAAACTAGTGTTTATCATCTCCGTTGCGTCTACGTACTTTTCCTGCAATATTGAATCTCAATATTGATACGTGAGCACTCATAACTTAACTTTTATATATTATTAGTGTATCCCTGACTAGTGCTCGAGTATATATATATATATATATATATATATATATATATATATATATATATATATATATATATATATATATATATATATAAGATTATGCATGCTTATACGTTCATTATTGTCGTTAGATAGGTTATGTCGAATCTTGAATTAAATACATATGCTATTAAGATAAGGTATATGATATGCATGTCGTTGGAAAGCTAGTGAAAATTTGAGAACTTTTCATTTAGATATCGAATGGTTTCGATGAACGGTTTAGAAGTTATAGTCAATTGAATTTTTATATTATTATTAAAAATGATTATTATTATCGTCGTTATTATCGTCGTTATAATCTAATTATTATTATTATTATTATTATTATTATTATTATTATTATTATTATTATTATTATTATTATTATTATTATTATTATTATTATCATTGTCTTTATTAATAAAAGATATTATTATTATTTTTATTATTATTACTATCGTTATTATCGTTAAGGTTATAATTATTATTATTATTATTATTATTATTATTATTATTATTATTATTATTATTATTATTATTATCATTCAAATAGTTATTAGTATTATCATTAATATTATTATTATTAGTATTATTATAATTAAAACTAATATTAGTAACATCTAATTATTATGATTACTATTATTATTATTATTATGAACGCGATATAAAAGATGACTAAAAGCTATTAAACGAAGCGATTAGGAAATAATGAGTATGAGTATCATGATGAAATTAAGATATTGTAAGATATTGATTTAAAGGAAAAATATCGTTTTCATTATTTTATTATTATTAAAAGTATTATTAATATTAAAACTATCATTTTTACTAAAATTATTATTTTTAAAAAAAATATCACTATTAATATGAAACATCGTTATTATTATCATTTTAGTACTACTATTGTTAATAAAAATTATCATTTTATCATTTTTAGAAAATATAATTATTGTTATTTTTATTAGTAGAATAATAATAATTATTACAAAATAATACAACTTTTACTTATTATTATTATTATTATTATTATTATTATTATTATTATTATTATTATTATCAATATTATTTTATCAAATAAATATGTGATACAAAGATATTTTACTACGTATAATATAATTACATTAATAATACCTATTATATTATTTTTATGATATTAAATAAACTTTATAAATTTTATTACTTAAGATATATAAAAGTATATTTTTATTATATAAATTTTAATATAAAATTTTATTTATTAATAAAAGAACTGTATTATTTACTTTAATAAAATCTATTAAAAATATTTAAATAAATAAAATGACAATATTTAAACTATATAATAATCATGTATAAATTTTGGAAGAAATTTTGGTCAATATGACTTTTGTTGACTTTTGCATATTTAGTCTCGAGCATTAGGATTGTGATACACTACGACTTGACCTAAATTGTTAGACAGATATTGATCAAACATATAAATATATATAATTAATATAGGTTCGTGAATCCAAGGCCAACATTGCACTTGTTCAATGATGTCATATGTATTTTTACTACAAAATACAGTATTGTGAGTTTCATTACTCCCTTTTTAAATGCTTTTGCAATATATATTTTTGAGACTGAGAATACATGCGCTTTTATAAATGTTTTACGAAATAGACACAAGTAATCGAAACTACATTATATGGTTGAATGATCGAAGCCGAATATACCCCTTTAGCTTGGTAACCTAAGAATTTGAGAATAGTACCCCTAATTGACGCGAATCCTAAAGATAGATCTATGGGCCTAACAAACCCTATCCAAGGTACGGATGCTTTAGTACTTCAATTTTTATACAGACGAGAGGATTCTGTTTTGGGGATATTCTATATGCATCTTGTTAATGTCGGTTACCATGTGTTCACCATATGAATGATTTTACCTTAATGCAGACGAGAGGATTCTGCTAGAGGATTATGTTTATGAAAAATAAAAATCTTGTGGTCTATTATATTATTGGAAATGATTTTACCTTTATGCAGACGAGAGGATTCTGCTATTGGAATTATGTTTAATAAAAATCTTGTGGTTTATTAATATAATGGAAATGAATGATTATGATAAACTATTGAACTCACCAACCTTTTGGTTGACACTTGAAAGCATGTTTATTCTCAGGTTTGAAAGAAATCTTCCGCTGTGCATTAGCTCATTTTAAGGATATTACTTGGAGTCATTCATGGCATATTTCGAAAGAAGTTGCATTCGAATCATTGATTTCATCAAGATTATTATTAAGTCAATTATAGTTGGATGTATTATGAAATGGTATGCATGCCGTCAACTTTAGATGTGAATAAAGTTTGTCTTTTAAAAACGAATGCAATGTTTGTAAAATGTATCATATAGAGGTCAAATACCTTGCGATGTAATCAACTATTGTGAATCGTTTATAAAGTATATGAACGGGTCCTTTCAGTTGATATCAGAGTGGTGGTCTTAGCGAACCAGGTCTGCATTAGTGTGTCTAACTGATAGTCGATAGGATGCATTAGTGAGTCTGGACTTCGACCGTGTCTGCATTGTCAAAAGTTTTGCTTATCATTTTTGTCGAAAATTGCATGCTTATCATTCTTAGTCTAGACACGTCTTACTGCATTGATTGCATGAACAGTGTATAGACAAAATTCATATCTTAGCATATCAGTTACTGTAAACTTTTCCTGACATATCCCGTAAATTTCTCCGTAATCTACGAAATCTTTTGCGCTATATATATAGATATTCTATGTCATTAGAATACCACCCGATAGCCGAAAAATCATTTCATATCGAAAAATCCTTTATTCAATCGAACGAAATGGAATTCGTCATTAGTTCAAGTCCCTCGAATTCTGATATGGAATTCCACTCAAGCTCCGAAAGCAGTGTGACTGGAATGGATCAACCAATCAGCCATCATCTATTTTGGATTAATAGGGGATGGGTTCGTAGCCTCCTCAATCATTGGAGACAAGAAGAAGGCGATCCTTTCCATCCACCACATTGCCCTTTTGGCGAAGAACCCGAAGCACTTACCGGCGAACCTGTCTGAAACACCATTTTCTCTCTCATTTCCAGAATATCTCGTCACGATTATATACTACATCAAATTCTAGATTTTATTTATCCGCTCGTCCGAACCGACAATCACCCCGGTGTAATAGAAGAAGTCAACGAGCATCGCGCTCGGGTATTGGCTTTGGAGAATATGGTGCAAAGGTTACAAACACCAGCAGCAGCACCATCAGCATAACCAGTACTACCATCATCAACGTCAACAGTACCATTACCACCCCCAACCACAACCGCGTCGTAAACCTCAACTTTACAATCTGTCCCACGAGCACCAATGTCATACGCCCTGTAGATACCAAGGAATACCAACAACAACAAACGATGAAGTGTTGATTCATAACTTCATTGGAGAAACACTCCGCGGGGATTATGTAATCTCTAAAGTCTTAGAGATTATCTATTCTAACCCTAACCATAAATCAGATGAGTGAATCGAAATGATAGAAGAAAGAGTAGAAACCCTGACAAGAATGATGCGTGATTTATAAGCTAGACTTGTTTTACCAACAGCATCAACAGTACCGTAGCATCACCATCACAGTCAGTGCCATAAGTGTCATCAGAATCAGCAGCACCTATAACATCACAAACTCTGTCAGTTCAAGAATCACCGTGGACATCATTACGAATCAATAACGCATATATTGTATCAACGAGTCATGAAGTATTAACTCATTCTTTCTGAAGAAATTATATGTATATTATATATATATATATATATATATATATATATATATATATATATATATATATATATATATATATATATATATATATATATATATATATATATATATAAATTTTGAGATCATAATAAATCTTTCGTACTAAGCTATTATGTATGAATTAAATAAGGGTAAATACTACTCGATTAAATTCATATTACTAATATACTAAGATGTACATCCTTCCTTAACAACTTAACCATCGTTAACTACAATCTCTGTTTTAATTCAATAAATTCCATCTCATAATAAATCAAGTGTATTATTCAAATATATGTTTGATTTTACACTTTCATCATCGATGTACTCGAAACTTTTCAAATAACATCATTCGTACTTTGCGAAATTCACAAGAATTCCACGAACTGAACATCATACATCAACAAATAACGAAGTATTGATTCATAATTTCAATGTCATTAAAGAAATACTCATTAAAATTTATGTAATTTTTAAAGCCTTTAGGGATTATTCAATTCTAGTTTCAACCGTAAATTAAATGAGTTTAATTTAACATTAACTCATTAAATCTATGTTACATCTGAAGAAATATATATATATATATATATATATATATATATATATATATATATATATATATATATATATATATATATATATATATATATATATATATATATATATATATATATATATATATAAAGACTGTAATAAAATTCTTTTGTACAAAATATTAATTATGAAAAAAAAAAATTAACGGGCAGGTAATACCCGAGAGATATATAAATTCACAATTAATATGTTACATTCTTCGAATCTGATTCAGCAAATCATCCATTATACTCCCTACTTTCACAACAATATACATTCTTTTATAGAAATTAAAACAACCATACTCATTCAAAATTTAATTACATATTTTGATTTTGAAATCTCAGAATTCAACTCGAGATATGACCAAAATCATCACTCTTAGATCCTTACATCTTTCACAGGCTATATTTTGACTTCAAAACTGTGTTAGAATATCATATGTATATTAACGATTACAATCTGTGTTCAAAACCCTTCAAAATTCCTGAAGATACTTCAAATAATGAACAGTCGAGATGATGATCCAACCACATATTAACCACAGTCTTGCATCTAAAAAGCTCTCGAAACCAGAGTCATAATTTAACACGTATCCGTGTCAGACCCTTTGGCATTTATTAGCAAAAATAACTTTGCGATTCCTTTTCAAATTAGTCAGTTTTGTCACAGCTCCAGCAAGTCAACTTCGACTTTTTAATTGAAACAGTCTTATTATAACCTTGATATAGACGTTGCCCTTTCATCATCGTTACTGGAGAACCTTTTATGTCTCACCACATTAGCAATAAACTTACCAACAACTTCACTGATCTATGACTATCCGAAAAATCATTATATTTATCGAAACCCCATCATTTACTCATCCGCATCTTGTAACAAGAATTGTCATGCCAATTACTGGGAATTAGCAATCAGTATTATGAAATCTTACAGCATGTCTCCACCAACGGTTATAGGTGTATATATAACGTCTATCTCCTAGACTTATTTACTTCGAATGTGACGTTTCTAAAAACACCCTAAACTGCGAACTAGTTCTCCGAAATTTGGAAAATGCTGATGAAGCAGCAAAAACTATAAACGACCTTAACAGTCAAAAGTTTGATAATAAAGGATAGTGTGTTGGAAAAGCTCAGAAAAAGAGAAGGTTTGGAACTGAAAAACGGATTAAGCAAACCATGAAGGAGGCTGTGGACAAATCACAAAGACTAAACCTGCCTTCAAAGAATCCAAATGATTCAGTGTCTGCTGAAATTATTATCAAATACCTTACTCCTGACTCTAAACCCTTGTGAATAATATTCTTCATCATCCTCTGATCTTAGATATTCTAAGATATCATCATATCTTTCATTATAAATATCTTCAATGTTTCTGAAGATATCTTCATAACTATTGTTATTCGAAATCATTTATCTCTTTGCGCTATCTGTGTTACATCATAAAAGAAACTATTTTAGTTTCAAAATTCTGAAAAATTCGAATTTAAAATATGTATACTATTGAAGTAGTGTTGGGAACTGAAGCATGAGTTAGTATAATATAATGACACTTGATCAACGTGATTATATTAAAGTAAGTCATGCTGAGTTTTTAAATGGAACGTGATGATTCACAGATCATAACATCATCATGTGCCACGTTACACGACTCTTGTATTCTATTTAACCTCTAAAATATTAAGAAAATATTTCTTGATGATTCGGTCTTTTCCAGGGTATTCTGGTAATTTAACAAATCAAGACCGTGCCATTACCATTTCCTTCTTAGAACATTAACAATGTTCATTCCGAAATTTATATCTGCGAATTATGGACCATTACAAGCGATGCTTAATCGCAAGAAGAAGAAACGAAAGGACAAAGCTCCAAAATAGAAATTGGAGTATAAATCGCAGCAAATAGGAGGGAGTATTAACTGTGGATGACAATGATTATAGAAGACAGAAGCAAGGACTTTGAAGTATAAGGAAAGATATAAAATCCAACAACAACTCAGAAATTACAAACCATATATATCGATGCATATAGCAATATAAAGACACGGGAGAACTAAAAACACTATAAAACCAAGAGTATAGTAGAAGTAAATAGATTCTTCTGGCGGCAGATGAAAAAGAAGAATGACAGATATGAAAGTTAGGAGTATATCAAGAATCAGAACTGGATGGAGCATATTATCGAATGCTATAAAGTATGAATTGAGGAAGAAAGAATAAAAGGTGAGAGTTGTGGAAATAAGAAAACGAAGGGGGTGGATATATAGTAAAATATCTGACAGAAAAATCAAAACAGATTATCGCATTTAATCAAAGTGGATCCTAACTTTCTTAATTACCGAAGAACCAAATCTTATTACGGAGATTTTCTCTAAATTCCTTGAATTCCGAAAATCAACCGTGACTATGTCATTGGTTAAAAAGAACGTGCATTTACTCATTTCATTCTTTTGTGATAACTTCACTCGTACTCTTCACAAAAATTAAATTGCTTTATCTATATTACTTGATGATAATAAAACTCTAATTTCCAACTCGTATACGTCATGAAAACATACTTATTGTCAGCCATGACCATCCCATTCAAATTTCGGGACGAAATTTCTTTAACGGGTAGGTACTGTGACAACCCAGAAATTTCCAACCAAATTTAAACTTTATCTTTATATTATTCTGACACGATAAGCAAAGTTTGTTAAGTTAAATCTTAAGAATTTTAAATTGTGTTCATACATTCATTATAACCTCGACCAAATTCTGACAATTCACGAACCGTTATATATATATATATATATATATATATATATATATATATATATATATATATATATATATATATATATATATATATATATATATATATATATATATATATATATATATATATATTATAACTTGAGAATATTAATCAAGTATTAAACGTATAATACTTTACATGAACTTATTTGTTTCAATATGTTTATCGATGGAATTAGAAGATAATATCAAATGATTGATTTATCAGATACATTGTGATATGATTACGGGTCTATGTTATGAGGTCCACTGTGATTTAAGAAATCTATTCTTTTTGACAACATTCGGAAAATGGTAAAGTGATTTATAAGTAAGAACGTGGAGTGTAAATAACTTGGATGTTGGATATCGACAAGTTAAGTAACTCGACATTTTTCATTAAGATGATTTCATACGTTTATTTAACCTTTGAACTTTATCGCATGCTTCACCAACAGACTGTAATTTAAAAACTTGAAACCTATTATGAATATATATGATTTTACTTTTCTAAAACGTTTTATGATATAACGATTTCCATTATTTTAACCTTTAAACAAAATGATTCTTAAATATATTTAGTTTTGGAAAATAAAATTATCATATTTATTTGATTTAGTTTCAAACGTACAAAAACATTTTCAGTTTAAAAAAAACTTTATTATTAAAATGTATATAACTTTTATAAATATCTAGAACCACTTTTGACAACTCATTACTTAACCAGTATGATAAAGATAATGATATTTATATTTTATTTTATTAAATATATATAACGATTTAAATTAATATTATATATATTTATACGCGTTTTATACGTACATAGTTTTATACTTTTACTATACTTAAACTTTACCTTTACTTTATTTTTACTTTACCTTAACTTTAATAATTCACTTTAATAATTCATACTTTAATAATCCACTTTAATAATTCATAATTTAATAATTCACTTTAATAATTCATACTTTAATAATTCACTTTAATAATTCATACTTTAATAATTCACTTTAATAATTCATACTTTAATAATTCATACTTTAATAATTCACTTTAATAATTCATACTTTAATAATTCAAAAATCTATTATAAATAGAATTCAATAGGTTTCATTATTTCATAGAAACTTGAAAATATTTTTCTCTAAACTCTCTCAATCGATTTACATATATATATTTACTCCGTATTATTTCAAGATATTATTAGTATACATAAAATATTACGACGGTGTGCTGTCCGAGTGATTTTGAAATTATTTTTCGAGCGGGATAGAGCTAAGGAAATTATGGGTTATAGCTATGGAGGTTATGGGTATGGTTCGGGAGTACTGCTCGTGAGTCAAACTAGTGTTTATCATCTCTGTTGCGTCTACGTACTTTTCCTGCAATATTGAATCTCAATATTGATACGTGAGCACTCATAACTTAACTTATATATATTATTAGTGTATCCCTGACTAGTGCTCGAGTATATATATATAGGATTATGCATGCTTATACGTTCGTTATTATCGTTAGATAGGTTATGTCCAATCTTGAATTAAATACATATGCTATTAAGATAAGGTATATGATATACATGTCGTTGGAAAGCTAGCGAAAATTTGAGAACTTTTCATTTAGATATCGAATGGTTTTGATGAACAGTTTAGAAGTTATAGTCAATTGAATTTTTGTATTATTATTAAAAATGATTATTATTATCGTCGTTATTATCGTCGTTATAATCTAATTATTATTATTATTATTATTATTATTATTATTATTATTATTATTATTATCATTGTCATTATTAATAAAAGATATTATTGTTATTTTTATTATTATTACTATCGTTATTATCGTTAAGGTTATAATTAGTATTATTATTATTATTATTATTATTATTATTATTATTATTATCATTCAAATAGTTATTAGTATTATCATTAATATTATTATTATTATAATTAAAACTAATATTAGTAACATCTAATTATTATGATTACTATTATTATTATTAATATGAACGTGATATAAAAGACGACTAAAAGCTATTAAACGAAGCGATTAGGAAATAATGATTATGAGTATCATGATGAAATTAAGATATTGTAAGATATTGATTTAAAGGAAAAATATCGTTTTCATTATTTTACAATTATTATTATTAAAAGTATTATTAATATTAAAACTATCATTTTTACTAAAATTATTATTTTTAATAAAAATATCATTGTTAATATGAAACATCATTCTTATTATCATTTTAGTACTACTATTGTTAATAAAAATTATCATTTTATCTTTTTTAGAAAATATAATTATTGTTATTTTTATTAGTAGAATAATAATAATTATTACAAAATAATACAATTTTTACTTATTATTATTATTATTATCAATATTATTTTATCAAATAAATATGTGATACAAAGATATTTTACTACGTATAATATATTTACATTAATAATACCTATTATATTATTTTTATGATATTAAATGAACTTTATAAATTTTATTACTTAAGATATATAAAAGTATATTTTTATTATATAAATTTTAATATAAAATTTTATTTATTAATAAAAGAACTATATTATTTACTTTAATAAAATCTATTAAAAATATTTAAATAAATAAAACGACTATATTTAAACTATATAATAATCATGTATAAATTTTGGAAGACATTTTGGTCAATATTACTTTTGTTGACTTTTGCATATTTAGTCTCGAGCATTAGAATTGTGATACACTACGACTTGACCTAAATTGTTAGACAGATATTGATCAAACATATAAATATATATAATTAATATAGGTTCGTGAATCCAAGGCCAACATTGCACTTGTTCAATGACGTCATATGTATTTTTACTACAAAATACAGTATTGTGAGTTTCATTGCTTCCTTTTTAAATGCTTTTGCAATAAATATTTTTGGGACTGAGAATACATGCGCTTTTATAAATGTTTTACGAAATAGAAACAAGTAATCGAAACTACATTATATGGTTGAATGATCGAAGCCGAATATACCCCTTTAGCTTGGTAACCTAAGAATTTGGGAACAGTGCCCCTAATTGACGGGAATCCTAAAGATAGATCTATGGGCCTATCAAACCCCATCCGAGGTACGGATGCTTTAGTACTTCAATTTTTATACAGACAAGAGGATTCTGTTATACAGACGAGAGGATTCTGTTTTGGGGATATTCTATATGCATCTTGTTAATGTCGGTTACCAGGTGTTCACCATATGAATGATTTTACCTTAACGCAGACGAGAGGATTCTGCTTGAGGATTATGTTTATGAAAAATGAAAATCTTGTGGTCTATTATATTATTGGAAATGATTTTACCTTTATACAAACGAGAGGATTCTACTATTGGAATTATGTTTAATAAAAAATCTTGTGGTTTATTAAAATAATGGAAATGAATGATTATGATAAACTAATGAACTCACCAACCTTTTGGTTGACACTTGAAAGTATGTTTATTCTCAGGTTTGAAAGAAATCTTCCGCTGTGCATTAGCTCATTTTAAGGATATTACTTGGAGTCATTCATGGCATATTTCGAAAGACGTTGCATTCGAGTCATTGATTTCATCAACATTATTATTAAGTCAATTATAGTTGGATGTATTATGAAATGGTATGCATGCCGTCAACTTTAGATGTGAATAAAGTTTGTCTTTTAAAAACTAATGCAATGTTTGTAAAATATATCATATAGAGGTCAAATACCTCGCGATGTAATCAACTATTGTGAATCGTTTATAATGTATATGAACGGGTCCTTTCAAAACTTAATCCGCAAGCTAGAACCTTTTAACCGTCATACTCAAGCCGGTGGCTTTAGAAGAGCCCGAAGGCTTCGTAGATTCGCCAAATCTTTTTGATTTTGTTTCCATTTTTGCTTGAACTTGATCAACAAGTTGAGAAACCATGTCAGTTAGGCTAGCGGCTTCAATACCAAGCTGGCGGCTTCCTTTGCCTTTTTCTTGATCAACAATTTCTTTCACTTTTACGAAGATTCTGGAACATTTTGCACATGTGACTCCAAAGCCGGCGGCTTCCTTGAATCCATGCCGGCGGCTTCATTAAGCCGTTCTGCAATTTGCTGTGTTTTTGATCCTGTTTGATACATAACTTTGATAAAATCATTAGAATTGCTTTTTTCCCATTTTTACCCATTTTAGCATGTTTTGGGGTTAAAATGACACTAAAATACCAAGATAACTCCTCAAAATATTATTAAAAAACTGTATAACTTAGGAATTATCAATATGTTCCACATATTAGGTGGTTACTGATGTATGTTTAAATTACAAGTGTCTTTTGTGATTCCAAGTGCCAGTTTAATTAGCTCTGATGATCTTACAAATTGTGGAGCTTTCACATAATTTTTATGTTAAGATTAGCATACATGATAGTTATGACACATTGTCACACCCCAAATAGGGCCAGGGATATTTGTGACTTTTCAATATCATAACACAAGTGTACAAATGAGAACGACTCTATATGAGAAGTTTTATAAAATATTAATTGTATTGAAGCGGGAAATTAATAAGGTTTTACATCTTTAATCCAACGACAAATGTCTAGATATTAAATGATAAATAAAAATGATGGACTCCAATGCAGCAAGCAAAGCAGACAATCATCAGCAAGACAGTTGCTAGCATCACAAAGCTAATTATAACCTGAGACAAAACATGCTTAAAACGTCAACACAAAGGTTGAGTGAAATTCATAGGTTTATATCAATAATCAAGATTTTTAGACCACAAGATTTAGTTATAAAAATCTGATATAAATCATATATCAAAAATTAAAGTATATGCTATGAGTATAATATCGAACTAAACAATTAATACCCCATGGCACCGTCGTACCACGCTTTCATTATTATGTACCCACTTGACATCTGTCAATGGATAGGGACGTTGCTCCCATAGTGCTACCATCAATAATTAAGTTTGCCAACTCAAATTCATGCAATTAACGATATTATCTAGTGGGGATTTAGCATGAAAAATTACAAGTATAAATACAAGTTTAACAAAAAGTCTCATCCAGTTGCATGTAAAGTTCTTCAAGTTACTTGTGTCTAAATCGTAAAACATTTAAAAGCAAGCATGTGTCTCATCCCAAAATATAAAAACAGTAAAAATGGGACTATGAAAATCACCTTAAATAGCACGATAAAAGATGAAGATAATTCTACGAATGAAATGAACGAGAGTATATGACCAGGTCTTCAACCTAGAGATATATTGACTTATCATAAATTTGTCCATATGACAAATGAAAATTCTAAGTGAACTTAAGAGTTGTTTTACAAGTGTTTGCGTGTCTACCATAATCAAGTTTAGACCTTGTACAACTTACGCAAACCTCGGTGCTATAAAATATGTCCGGAATGACCAGATGTAACCGGGGGCTAGGACTCTTGATCAGAAACTATGTCATGACATTCGAGATCCACAACCTTATCCCATAATGGTAACCTAGACATCATTCACTTACGACCGTAAGTAGCGGTGAAGTTCGTACAAGTTATACGTTTATCACGTTCTTGGCTTACACATATTATGTGAGTATAGGAATACATCACCTTAAAATGTTATAATAATAATATAGTTTATATACACATAAGTTAAATTATTTAAACGTTTTATTATTTAAATAATAACTATATATGTATATTATAGTTTATTATTATTATACTATTAAATTAATCATTATTCATAATATTGTTTCCTTATTATATATTATAAAAGATATTATATAATTTGTATTATTATTTGTTTCTTAATATAAAAGATACTTATTAATATAATAGTTTATTAAATCAAATGATATCTATAAATAAATAAATAATTACCTAAATACTTAGGTAATTATTAAATTAAAGATTTCATAATATCTATTGATCACATAGTTTATAAAAATAATATTAAATTAATATATGTATTATATATTTTTATATAATAGTTTATTATTATTATACTATTAAATTAATCATTATTCATAATATTGTTTCCTTATTATATATTATAAAAGATATTATATAATTTGTATTATTGTTTGTTTCTTAATATAAAAGATACTTATTAATATAATAGTTTATTAAATCAAATGATATCTATAAATAAATAAATAATTACCTAAATACTTAGATAATTATTAAATTAAAGATTTCATAATATATATTGATCACATAGTTTATAAAAATAATATTAAATTAATATATGTATTATATATTTTTATATTAGCCGAATAATATATAAATACACATAAATTCTTTTTTTTAATTCAATTAAATATCTAAAATTCGTATAAATAATTTTATAGACTTATTTTAACATATTAATCAGTATAAAAATTTATAAAAATATTTCTAATAGGTTTTTATATTTATTTTATATTTATCTTCTCGGTTTATATAGAAACAAAGTTAATTATCTAATAAATACAAATTTGACTCAAATAATTAGTTTTAAAATTTTTATATGTTTCATATACTGTAAAGATAATATGAAAAATTTTGTTTCGATTATTATACAATATATATTATTTATTTAGAATTTTGTACACTATTATGCATATAATCTAATATATTATTAATTAAAAAGAACAAAGCTTCCAAAATTTTATTCAACGAATATAATATGCTCTATAACTATTATTAGTTGGTTTTATGAGTTTCTTACTGTTCTAATGCTTAATAAAATTTTATTTACAATTTGACATGTTATTTATATAATTTGAAAACATTAAATAGAAAATAATAGATTTATTAGATATAAAATTATATACTCAATTTATTTATGTTAGTATAATAATATTATGAGTTTAGATCAGATCCCATGAGTATATATAATTTTTATCATCAAATTTTGTATTTTATTAATGTTCTACTTTTCTGGAAAAATATTTGCACAATTTAATTAGTATTATTGATATTATATATATATATATATATATATATATATATATATATATATATATATATATATATATATATATATACATATATCGATACATATATATAAACAGATTCTGTTTTTAATTCCTTAAAAATTATAAAAATGAATTGTAAATTTGTAAAAATAATTTTTCTCAACTCTATAAATCGTAATAGTAATTATCATAATTTATATATATTATATATGTAATTCATTTTATATTTTTTTTATTATTATTAAGCTTATCGGCTAGAATTAAATAAAAAATTCTAAAAAATAAAAAAAAATAGAAAGAGAAGAAAACTTACAAACTTTAGGGTTATAGAGAAGCTCCAAGTTTTTATGAAAAAATTTGTGAAGACATATGGGGTTTATATACTAATATACTTGCATGGAGAAAAAGTTAAAGGTTTATTTTTGGAAATAATTGTAATTACATTTTATTTATTTATTATTTTTTTATTATGGTCGAGTTTATTATCAAAAATAAGTTTTTGGAACATTCTAGACCTTTTTTGTATTTTTGTTATCATTTTATATTATATATTTATTATTTATTGAATTTATTGATTATATATATATATATATATATATATATATATATATATATATATATATATATATATATATATATATATATATATATATTGGCACTTACATAAAATAATATTTAAATTATTTATTCTTGTATTTATTTAATTTAATAACATAAAACATTTATATTTTACATATGTACACATTTATTTATACATTTATATACTATTTAATTATTTTATATATAATATATCAGCACATATATTCACATTAATTTAATATAATAATAATAATAATAAATATTAGGGTTAGGCTTTATATTATTAATTTATATTTAGGGTTAGGGTTAGAGATAATTAATGTATCATTTAATCACTGTTCATTTAATGTGATCATTAATAACCCTAAACATCTAACACACAGAACAATCAGGGAAACTCTAAGGGCATTTTGGTCATTTCGGGAAGGAAAGTGAGGGATATCACACTCCTTTTGATGAAGTTGAGTTTGTTAGGGTGTCACTATGAGATTAAACAATTATATACGTCATTGAGTTCCCATTGAGGTAAAATTTGGTTGCAGATCCATATATTGCACACATGTCATGATTATTTTTACATGATTAAGAGTTCTCACAGTGGTAGGATATGAGGATATGTAACAAAATGTTATTTAACTCTCGATTATTCATGACTAAGTATTATTGTATTTATATATTCATATAGTATCTTGTGTTGTAGTTTAATGTTGGGACCACTGGATATGTAACAAAACCAGTTTGAAAAAATCTTTGAGAATTAAACCTGCACATATAGCTTCTTGAATGTGCAAGTTAATATAGCCTTTTTAATTGAAATAGAAGTAGTAATTAACACAAGTCTAAAAATTTCTCTTTGTTCTTACAGTAATTGTTTATTGATTATATTTGCTATATCTTATATGGCTTGTATTATTATTCAAATCTCTAACTTGTTCTTAATCACTTAACTGAATGAGTACAGTGTAAGTGATAATTTACTTGCTAATTGTTGTCATATAATTTTATAGTGTCAACAAGCTATATTACACCAATATTACATTTTGCCTTTCATAATCCCGCGAATTCGCGGGTGTTAAACTAGTATAGATATTAAATGCACAATTATAATAAATTATCAATTTTGATGATGAAAATATGAATTCTAAAGGTATACGTAGTATCATTCTAATATCAATATCTTAAAGCACAATAGTTTAATTCCTCATCATATCGTTTAAAGTATTATTTATTATTACTAAGGGTGTTCGTTCGGTCGGTATATAGTTTGCATGGTTTATTCGGTTTTTTCAAAAATGTTTTTGAGAACTAATAACTGAATCAAATTTGACAAAACTAAACCAATCCAACCACATATTAAATCCGTTTACATGAATTGATTTTGGTTAAATCAAATTAAAATTTATAGATAAAAATCTGCGTAGTTTATTTTTTTAAAGCAAGCATATATTGATTAAACTATAAGTATACAATTGTATAATTGATACAATATTTTCTGCCAAGCATGCAATACTAGAAGCAGTCCAAGAGCATACAACTCATATTTAAAATCTAAACTATATCAATGAATTCAGTAGCATATAAATAAAAATGAAACCATTAGGATCTAAGTTTTCAAGTATAAAGAATTCATAATACGGAGTAACTGATAAATAAATTCAATTGCTAAAGTGAAATCAAACCAATAAAAACATTAAACTTCAACATGAACAAATAAAAGATAACTCATACTTAAAATCCAAAATAAAACAATATAAATATTTAGTATTTAATAGATATACCATAAATAAAATTATATTTCAGTTTTTCGGTTTCAAACTAAATGTTAATTTTACAAACCATATCCATGCTGAAAACCGTACATATTTTCGGATGAAATTAAAAAATTAAATCATAACCAAATAAGGCAACCCACTAACCAGATCCATTGGGTTTAGTAGGTTTCGTGAACGAAATCGTTTAATGCACACCCCTATTATAAACTCATTTAACATTAAAAGAAATAAAATGATTATTATCGACATAGTGGTCTCATTAATTTAGAAATTCTTGTTCAGAATACAAAAATGGCTCTTATAAACATTAATCTTTTTTGATACACATAAAAATAATTTAATTGATTAAATGGTTTAAATGAATGATTTTTCGTAACTTGAGTTACAAAAAAAAAATACACTAATATGGATTATTAAAAATAAAAAAATTTGACAAATACAATTTTTTTTGTGATATTGTGGTGCACACTTAATGCTCGAATAAGCTTATGATTATATATAAGGTTCATTGTTTTAGACCATTTGTATCGGCACCAAGAGACGTCGTCACTTGGTGAGGTGGCAAGGAAGAAACGCCGGCCAACGGCGTTACGAGGCGGCTCTTCGCCGCATTTCTTTGGCGTTCGGCAGAAAGCAACGGGGAAAGTGACACCCGTTTTGCATCGTGATTGGCTTATTGTAATTTTACTGTAATTAAACGTAGAAAATCGTTGCTGAAAAAATCCTTTGTTGAGTTTGTTCTGAGGTTTTCCAGGAGTGGTAGTTAAGGAGAGAAGAAGATGACTAAAAGGAAATGTTGATAATTAGCCACGTGACTCCAAACTTATTTACTACGTAGTACGTATTTTTTAGGAGTAATTGTTTTACACAAAAGACTTTGAAATTATTTATTCTTTCAGATAACTCCAAAACTTGTACTTTTGTCATTTAACTCCAAAAATTATAAATATATAGCCTATATTTAAGCAAACTAAAATAAAGTTGCACGAGAAAATTTTATTTTTTGAATAAAAAAAATAGTAAAGGAAATAAATTAAATAGAATAGAATAAAAAAATACAAAAAAAGAAAAATAAAATGCCACATCAGCATTCCACTAAAAGAAACACCAAAAACGAAACATCACTAGTACTCCACTCAAAAAAGAAACACGTTCTAATCATCAAAAAAGTACAAAAAGGCAAGTAACACAACAAGAAACGCCTTCTACCAATACAAGTGGTCTTATTATATTAGTATATAATATAATATTTAATAATAATAAAATAACAATGAAATAAAAAAATTTAAAGATTTGACACGGTTAATATATTTAAAAGATTTTATATATTATTATTATTATTGTGATTAATTATTATTATTATTATTATTATTATTATTATTATTATTATTATTATTATTATTATTATTATTATTATTATTATTATTATTGTTGTTCTTGTTGTTGTTTTAATCAAGAGGGAAACACTTTTGTGAGGGGAAGTGGAGGGAAATAATTTATTTTCATTTTTTATTTTTATTTTTTTCAAATATTAAGATCACATGAAAATATGAACATTTAAGAAAAACATCTTATAATAAATGTTATTATTTTGACGAAAAATGCTCGAAGAAATAAATAATAACATGCATCATATGTAATGTTTTAATTAAAGTATTTTTAAGGAGTTAGAAATTAAGGTTTAGAAATTAGGGTTCAGAAATTAAGGTTTAGAAATTAGGGTTTAGAAATTACGATTTAGATTGAATTTTTAATACGAACGATTTAGAGTTTAGAGTTTAGAGTTTTGAGTTTAGGGACTAAACACAAAACACTAAATCCTAAACTCTAAATCGGGCTAAATTTAAAAAAATCTCAAACAAGATGAAAACAAAACGATTTAAATAAACTCTAATTAAAATATTACTCATGATGAATGTAATAATTTATTTCTTAGAACGTTTTCCCGCCAAAATAATAACATTCGTTACAAAGTGTCTTTTTTTAATGTTCATATTTTCATGTGATCTCAATGTTTGAAAAAAAATAAAAAAAACAAAAAAAATTACTTCCCCTCAGGCCTCATTTTCCCCCAAAAAAATACTTTCCTCTTGATGATGACCCATTATTATTAATAATACAACAATAACAACAACAACAACAACAACAACAACAACAACAAAACTCAATATCACATAAGTAGTGTTTGGGAGAGGTGAGATGTAGACAATCCTTCCTCTATCCATGAATAAAGACAAGTCATTTCTTCACTTATAGTGAAAACACTCTTAAAAGTAGAGAAAGTCCTCCCTCTCTCTATTTGACGGATAGAGAGATTGCTTCCGAGTGGACCTCCGACCAATAAGTAAGAAATTTTTTTTTTGAAAAATAAAATAAAAATTGAGACGCCATGAAAAATGGTAAAATCAAATTTTCATGGATATAAAATTCTGCCTAAAATTTAATTTAGGCTCTAAGAGTCAGTTAAGTTGCCAATAAATTAACGCTTGTTATCGACTCAATAACTAGAGCCGTAATTATTATTATTAATAGTTAATACTATTCTTATTTATATTTATATATATACTAATAGACAAAACACTGTTTCACTATTTACCAATAGTAACCAGGGGTATTTTCATCATTTCACCTTTTTTTTTGTCCCCAAAGATAAAAGAAGCAACTTTCTTAAAAGAACTAACCCTTCAATGTTAACAAAAGATGTCGAAAAAAATTCTTTTTCACAAAAAAATCAACTAACTTTTTTTTTCTCTTCTCTCTTTTCTTCCTCAACGATAAAAGAGGCAACTTTCATAAACTGAACAATCCTGCAATACTACCAAAAGATTACAAAAAAATCAACTAACTTCTTTTTCTTCTCTCTTTTCTTTCTCAACGATAAAAGAAACAACTTTCATAAAATGAACAACCCTTCAATACTACCAAAAGATGTCGAAAAATATTCTTTTTTACAAAATAGATCAACTAACTTTAAAAAAAACGAAGGCTAAAAGAAGCAATTTTCACAAAAAGAACAACCCTTCAATGTTAGATGTAAAAAAAATTCTTTTTTACAACCCGAAGCGAAGCAAGGGCTCCACAACTAGTTATCTATATATCTAATAGACAAAACTCTGTAGCACTATTAATCAATAGTAATCAAGGTATTTTTGTCATTTCACCTTCTTCTTTTTCGGTCTCCAACGATAAAAGAAGCAACTCTCATATAACAACCCGTCCTAATTGTAGAGACCCGTCCTAATCCATCTGGACGAAGTCCATATCAATTATAAACGATTCACAATAGTTGATTTCATTGCGAGGTACTTGACCTCTATATGATACATTTTACAAACATTGCATTCGTTTTTAAAAAAGACAAACTTTTAATACATTAAAAGTTGACGGCATGCATACCATTTCATAATATATCTAAACTATAAATAACTTGATAATAATCTTGATGAACTCGACGACTCGAATGCAGCGTCTTTTGAAATATGTCATGAATGACTCCAAGTAATGTCTCTAAAATGAGCAAATGCACAGCGGAAGATTTCTTTCATACCTGAGAATATACATGCTTTAAAGTGTCAACCAAAAAGGTTGGTGAGTTCATTAGTTTATCATAATCATTCATTTTCATCATTTTAATAGACCACAAGAATTTCATTTCCAGTTCTCATAAATATACGTCCCATGCATAGAGACAAAAATCATTCATATAGATTGAACACCTGGTAACCGACATTAACAAGATGCATATAAGAATATCCCCTACCATTCCGAGAAATCCTTCGGACATGATAAAAAATGAATTCGAAGTACTAAGGCATCCGGTACTTTGGATGGGGTTCGTTAGGCCCAATAGATCTATCTTTAAGATTCGCGTCAATTAGGCGTGCACTAATTCTCAAAATTAGTGATGTTCCCTAATTCTTAGGCTACCAAGCAAAAAGGGACATATTCGGCTTCGATCATTCAACCATATAATATAGTTTCGATTACTTGTGTCTATTTCGTAAAACATTTATAAAAACAGTGCATGTATTCTCAGTCCCAAAAATATATATTGCAAAAGCATTTAAAAAGGGAGCAAATGAAACTCACCTAATGTATTTTGTAGTAAAAATACATATGACTATATTGAATAACTGAACAATGCAGGGTTGGCTTTGGATTCACGAACCTATATCATTTGTATATATATTAAAACGTATCCTTGTAATCGAACAATTATATGTATATATATTATTATTTTTTAATGATATAATTTTTATATTAGTAACTTATGTATTTCATCATTAATATATATATTCATTTTTATATATGAAAATATAGATTTTTGTTAAGTTACATATATTAAATATCTTATATATATATATACTTTATTTATATGTATTATAACTTAAATTTTATGTCATATATCTATTTTATATATATATATATATATATATATATATTCATTTAAAATGATTTTTATATTCATTTTGTTATATTTGTATATTTATAAATATATGTTTAGTACTTTATTTAGAACCGATAGTTTGTTATAAGTAGATATTTTTATAAGTAATGTTCATAATAATAATACTAACCTAAATGAAATTTTAATATATATAATAACTTTAATAAAAGAAAAAGTTAATTTTTGATACAAGATAGTTTTAATAAAAACAGTAGTAATAATCTTATTAATGACAATAAGGATAATATTGCTAATAATACTTATGATAATAATAATAATAATATTAATGATAATAACTTAATACTAATACTAATGAAATTAATAATAACTTGTATTATTTTCATAATAATAATAATAACCCTAATCATAATAATATTAATACATATATAATAGCTATAATACATAAATGATAACATTTAACAATAATCAACATAGTAATAATACTTATAGCCATAATAATGATAATTGTTACAACACCTATTATAACACAAATAATAATTTTTATGATACTTATAATAACCATAATAATAATAATAACAATATCAATAGTCATATTAATAACACTAATAACAATAATCATATTAATAATAATTAATAATAATCATCATCATCATCATAATAATAATAATAATAATAATAATAATAATAATAATAATAATAATAATAATAATAATAATAGAAATAGAAAAGAAAAAAAAATGTATATATACCCTTTAAAGAAAGCTTCCTAAAAAGAATAGCACTCTGCAGGAATTGAACCCGAGACCACTCGAAACCCGACACCATCACATAACCATTGAGCTATCGCTCATTATCTATTTTATAACCCTCAGTTATTTTTATAACCAATACATTTTTCTTCTTCCTTCTTCTTTTTCTCTCAAAATTTCAGTCGACCCAGAGAATGATGTTCATACCAAAATAAAGAATCAAATGTTGTATTAAGACTTGAAACATAATTATAAATGACCTTTAACGAATCCCTTTGATCAATAAATAAAAAAAAATACAATTTATGATGCCTGTTCGTGAAAAACGGTTGAAGAACCCAATCATCAATCTTGATTTTAAGAACATTTCAGATTAAAGTTTCTACATGAAAATGGTTTTAAATCAAACGTATAAACTTTATGCACCCTCAATTTGATCCAATATTTCAAATTGAACTCAAATTTTGCTGAAGAACTCGACTGTTGACTTTTTCAAGATAACTTTGACTCCAAAATTCTAAATCAATAAGATGAGTTGGAACCTCAAACTTTGTAGAAAGTTTTCTTAAAGAATTGCTAACAAAACTATATTTTTTAGATTTTTTAAAATTTTTACGAAATCGAATCTTGACGAAATTGAAGCAAGAACAGGGAACCCGTCGGACTTTCCCAAAAATTTTATTTAAATTTGACAAATTAAAGGATGATATAATTGATATTTGATAGTGAGAGTGTGAAGTCGATAATTTTGGCTAGTTACATGAATAATTCATTGGTTTTATGACAGCATTAAATTTTACAAAATATTCAATCAGGTATATATCCAAATGCAAAAATTTGATTTGAAAGAAAGTGGATTTGTACGAATGATTATGATGTGCAACGATTTAGGAGACAGAAACCAAAAATTGAATTGTAGTCTGATTGTAACATGTAACAGCTTTGGATTCTTTCTTTGAATAATCCGTATATAATTATCATAAATCAATAATTATATTAATAATAATATTAATAATAATAATACAAATACTAATACTAATAATAATAAATAACAATACTGATTTCCTATTATATATATCTGTATATATCTATATATTTATATTTATATATTTATTTGTATTTCTCTTTTATTTAGATAATTATATTTAATTTTATAGGTTATGATTACTCTTTTAATAAATATCAAAATAATGTAATACTGATAACAAAATAATACTAATAATAAGTATAATGAGTAAATAATAATAATAATAATCTTAATCAAACTTTTATTACTCATTATAATATAATAATGATGTTATTAATGATAACAATAACATCACAACAATTTATATGTATCAACTTTCCTATATTATCTATTGAAAATAATAATATGACTAACACTGATTTTGATATTCATGTTGATATTATTGATAGTAATGGAAATATTAATATTAATATTATATGTTTAACTTTTAATTACATTTAATATATTACATTACCTATTATTAATTATGTAATATTCATATAACATGTTCGAATATTTAATACAATATACATAGTATTTTAATTGTGTACAAAAATTATATATATATATATATATTTACATAGATTCATTTTATTAATAGCATGATTGTTTTTGTATCATACTTTACATTTTTGATTCTAATATTTAAAGTATACATTATTAATTCAAAATATTGTATATATACATATATTTATATTTATATGTACATATTTATTTACAACTAGTGTTCGTGAATCGTCGGGATTGGTCAAAGGTTAAATGAATTTATGAAAAATAGTTCAAACATTTTGAGATTCAATTAAATAGACTTTGCTTAGCATGTCGAAATCATTCAAAGATTAAGTTTAAATTTGATCGGAAATTTCCGGGTCGTCACAGTACCTACCCGTTAAAGAAATTTCGTCCCAAAATTTGAGTGAGGTGGTTATGGCTAACAATAGAAATGTTTTCATGACGAATATGAGTTGATAAATAGAATTTTATCACAGGGTGTAACCTGGATAAAATAATTTGATTATTCAAAGCGTACGAGTGAAGCTATCACAACAGATTGAGATAGAGATTTAACTTTTAACGTAGTCACGGTGGAATTTAGAAAATAAGGTGCGTCTTAGCTTTTTACGTTGTCTTGGTTGAATTTCTGGAATTCAAGGGATTTAAAGAAAATCTTCGAAATCTAAAAGATTTGATTCTTCGGCGAATAAGGAAAATTAAGATCTCTATAATTAAATACGGTGATCTGCCTCGATTACTCCATCTGATATTTCACTATAAATCTACTCCCTTCGATTCCTTATTTCTACATCTCCCACTTTCTATTCTTTCTCCTTCAATTCAAATTTTAAAACATTCGTCAATATGTTTCTTCCAGTTCTAATCCCTGATATTTTCCTAATTATCATTTCTGTTCTCCTTCTTTTCAATCTTCCACCATAAAAATCTGTTTGCTTCTACTATTGCCTTGGGGTGATACTATTCTTAATTATACCATGTCTTTATATTGCTATTCGTATTAATACCCACGGTTTATAACTTCCGTGTTGTTATTGGGCTTTATATTTTCTCTTATATTTTGGGGTTCTTTGCCTTTTTATTATCCTTCCGACCTCTAGTAAAGCGAGTAATGGTCCAGAATTCGTAAATATGGAGTTTCGAATGAACTTGATGTTCTACACAAGAAAGAACGTAATAGCATGATTTAATTTGTCAAATTACCAGAATCGCTGAGAATAGAACTATCAAGAATATACTTTATTGATATGTTCATAAGTAAAAGAGTTATGTAACATGGCACATGATGACGTTATGATCTGTGAATCATCACGTTCCATTAGAAACTCAGCATGACTTACTGTAATATAATTACATTGATCAAGTGTCATTATATTATACTAATTCATACATCAATTTCTTTACATTACTTCAATAACATTCATATTTTAAGCTCGAAAGTTTACAGAATATAGAAACTAACAATTTCTATATGATGTAACACTGATAGCACGAAGAGATTAATGATTTCAGATAAGAATAGTTATGAAAATATCTTCAGAAATATAGAGGATATTTATAATGAAAGATACGATGATATCTTGGAATTTCTAATATCGAATGACGGTGAAAAAATTTTGTTCGCAAGAGTTTGGAGTCATAAGCAAGGTATTCGCTAAAGATTTCATCAGAAACAGAATCATCAGGATTCTTAATGTACAAGTTTAGTCCTTGTGATTTGTTCAGAGACTCCTTCGTAGTTTGCTCAATCAGTTTTTCAGTTTCAAACTTTTTTTGAGCTTTGCCAACATACAATTCTTTATCATCAACTTTTGGATGTTGAGGTCGTTTACAGTTTTTGTTGCTTTATTCAACTTTTCAAATTCAGAGTATTAATTCGCAGACTGGGTGCTTTTCAGAATTTCAGAATGGAAGATCATAGTTCTAAGAGATAAATATTATATGGATACATATAACTGTTGATGTGGAAATGTTGCGAGACTCACAATACAGATTTGCTGATTCCCGGTAATTGGTATGGCATTTCTTGTTACAAGATGCGGATGAGTACATGGTGAGACTTCAATAGATAAATATAGTGATTTGTCGGAGGGATTTAAACCAAGGAGCGACGAGGTTGCTGGTATATCTGCTGGTAATATGGTGGAATATAAAAGGTTCCTCGGTAACAATAAAAGAGCACGCATATATATATCAAGATTATAATAAGGCTAATCCGAATGAAAATCGAAGTTGACTTGCTGGAGCTGTGACAAAATTTTCTACTTTAAAAGGGATCGCAAAGTTATTTTCGGTAATAACAACGCCAAAGGAGCTAGTACAGATACGTGTTAAACGTTTACTCAAATTCTGAGTGTTTTCAGGTGCATAACTATATGCGTCAATATCTTCTTCCGTAGATGAAGTGCGGTTGGTTCATCCTCTAGGTCGAGGCATTTTCAAGAATCATGAAAAGTTTGAACGCAAATTGTAATCGTCAAGATATAAATGAGGTTTAAGATGAAATCAAGTGGCAAACTTGAAGAAATGTTTAGTTTCATATGTTATAATCAATATTTTAATTCATTTTAATTGTCCAATGTTGACAGTCCACAGTTGATAGTCCACAGTTAGCAATTCAATAATTCATATATAATTTAATTTATAATATTTGAATTAATTAATACGTATCGTGACCCGTGTACATGTCTCAGACTCGATCACAACTCAAACTATATATATTATTGTAGAATCAACCTCAACCCTGTATAGCTAACTCCAGCATTACTGCATATAGAGTGTCTATGGTTATTCCAAATAATATATATAGATGCGTCGATATGATATGTCAAAACCTTGTATACGTGTCCCGATATTTAAAGTGCGTAAAAATAAATAACAGAAATTAAATGACGATAAATAAAGTGCGTAAAGTAAATAACAGAAATTAAATGACGATAAATAAAATTGCAAGAATGTAAATTGCGATAATTAAATTGCGATAAATAAAATGTAATCAGTTAGCTAGGAACAATTAGCTAGGAATAGTTAGCGTGGATTCTTAACAAAATTTCTCATAGTTAATTTATTTGTTTCTAATAAATTTTATTTTGTCAAATGTTTTCTTCATTATGCCACTTGTTGGATTCTGATAAATCAAAATCCAAATATGAAATTGAATGAAAATGGTTATTTTGCGGTGAATGGATATGTATATCGGTGATTGTAAATAGGATAGTAAATGACTATTGAATTAGATTCAAAGAATGTACAGTGTAACTTATTAATGTGAAATCTAAATATTCCTCGGGTATTACCTATCCGTTAAAATATTTTCACCATTAACAGTTTGTACAAAAGATTTTTTAATTACAATCTTTATGAAAACATATATACGTATATATTTTCTTCAGATGTAATCATGGATTTAATGAGTTAATATGATATTAAACTCATTTGGTTTACGTTTAGAGCTAGAGTACATAATCTCTAAAACATTAGGGGTTACATAACCATCATGTCGAACAAAGATAAATGATGTAGAACGATGATTATTCTCGAGGTACAGAATGAGATGTTGAGGCATGTGATGTTGAAACTTGGGTTGTTGGTGGTACTGTTGGGCTGGTGATGTTGTTGAAGCTGGTAAATTTTGCACCATTTCCTCCAAATTTATTTTTCGAGCGCGAAGTTTGTTGACTTCTTCTATTATTCCGGGATGATTGTCGGTTGGAACGAGCGAATGAATAAGGTTTAGAATCTGAGATATTATGTAATCATGACGAGATATTCGAGAAATGAGGGTGAAAATGATATTTCGGACTGGTTCACCGGTAAGTGCTTCAGGTTCTTTGCCAAGAGGTGAATTAGGTTGGTGGAAAGGATCGCCTTCTTCTTGTCTCCAATGATTTAGTAGACTACGAACCCATCAGATGAATTGGGGATGGCTGATTTATTGATTCATTCTGGTGACACCGCTTTCGGAGCTTAGGTGAATATCCATGTCGGAATAGTTGTCGGAATAACTATCGGAATAGCTATCGAAATCTGAGGGACGAACTGGTTGAGGGATTCATCTCGTACGATCTGATGAAGGATTTTCGATAAGAAATAGATTATAAGATATAGATTAGTACCCTGCAATACATAATTTACATATGCATATATAATACTAAAATCCCATAAGTTACGGAGGAATCTACGGAAGCTGTCAGGCAAAGTTAACAATAACAGATACGCTAAGATATGAATTTATCTATATACTGTCTATGCAATAGAGGCAGTAAGATATGTCTAGACTTTAAGGATGATAAGCAAATAATTTTCGACACTAAATGATAAGCAAAACTTTTGACATGCAGACACGGTCGAAGTCCAGACCCACTAATGCATCTAAACAACTATCAGTTAGACACACTAATGCAAGACCTGGTTCGCTAAGACCACCGCTTTGATACCAACTTTAGAGACCGTCCTAATCCATCTGGACGAAGTCCATATCGATTATAAATGATTCACAATAGTTGATTTCATTGCGAGGTACTTGACCTCTATATGATACATTTTACAAACATTGCATTCGTTTTTAAAAAAGACAAACTTTTAATACATTGAAAGTTGACGGCATGCATACCATTTCATAATATATCTAAACTATAAATGACTTGATAATAATCTTGATGAACTCGATGACTCGAATGCAACGTCTTTTGAAATATGTCATGAATGACTCCAAGTAATGTCTCTAAAATAAGTAAATGCACAGCGGAAGATTTCTTTCATACCTGAGAATAAACATGCTTTAAAGTATCAACCAAAAAGGTTGGTGAGTTCATTAGTTTATCATAATCATTCATTTTCATCATTTTAATAGACCACAAGAATTTCATTTCCAGTTCTCATAAATATACGTCGCATACATAGAGACAAAAATCATTCATATGGATTGAACACCTGGTAACCGACATTAACAAGATGCATATAAGAATATCCCCAATCATTCTGGGAAATCCTTCGGACATGATAAAAAAATGAATTCGAAGTACTAAAGCATCCAGTACTTTGGATGGGGTTCGTTAGGCCCAATAGATATATCTTTAGGATTCGTGTCAATTAGGCGTGCACTAATTCTCAAAATTAGTGATGTTCCCTAATTCTTAGGCTACCAAGCAAAAAGGGGCATATTCGGCTTCGATCATTCAACCATATAATGTAGTTTCGATTACTTGTGTCTATTTCGTAAAACATTTATAAAAACAGCGCATGTATTCTCAGTCTCAAAAATATATATTGCAAAAGCATTTAAAAAGGGAGCAAATGAAACTCACCTAATGTATTTTGTAGTAAAAATACATACGACTATATTGAACAACTGAACAATGCAGGGTTGGCCTTGGATTCACGAACATATATCATTTGTATATATATTAAAACGTATCCTTGTAATCGAACAATTATATGTATATATATTATTTTTTTTAATGATACAATTTTTATATTAGTAACTTATGTATTTCATCATTAATATATATATATATATATATATATATATATATATATATATATATATATATATATTCATTTTTATATATGAAAATATAGATTTTTGTTAAGTTACATATATTAAATATCTTATATATATACTTTATTTATATGTATTATAACTTAAATTTTATGTTATATATCTATTATATATATATATATATATATATATATATATATATATATATATATATATATATATATATATATATATATATATATATATATATATATATATATATATATATATATATTCATTTAAAATGATTTTTATATTTGTTTTGTTATATTAGTATATTTATAAATATATGTTTAGTACTTTATTTAGAACCGATAGTTTGTTATAAGTAGATATTTTTATAAGTGATGTTCATAATAATAATACTAACCTAAATGAAATTTTAATATATATAATAACTTTAATAAAAGAAAATGTTAATTTTTGATAAAAGATAGTTTTAATAAAAACAGTAGTAATAATCTTATTAATGACAATAAGGATAATATTGCTAATAATACTTATGATAATAATAATAATATTAATGATAATAACTTAATACTAATACTAATACTAATGAAATTAATAATAACTTGTATTATTTTCATAATAATAATAATAACCCTAATCATAATAATATTAATACATATATAATAGCTATAATACATAAATGATAATATTTAACAATAATCAACACAGTAATAATACTTATAGCCATAATAATGATAATTATTACAACACCTATTATAATACAAATAATAATTTTTATGATACTTATAATAACCATAATAATAATAATAACAATATCAATAGTCATATTAATAACACTAATAACAATAATCATATTAATAATAATTAATAATAATAATAATAATCATAATCATAATAATAATAATAATAATAATAAAAATAATCATCATAATCATAATAATAATAATAATAATAATAATAATAATAATAATAATAATAATAATAATAATAATAATAATAATAATAATAATAATAATAATAATAATAATGATAATAATAATAATAATAATAATAATAATAATAATAATAATAATAATAATAATAATAATAATAATAATAATAATAATAGAAATAGAAAAGAAAAAAAATGTATATATACCCTTTAAAGAAAGCTTCCTAAAAAGAATAGCACTCCGCAGGAATTGAACCCGAGACCACTCGAAACCCGACACCATCACATAACCATTGAGCTATCGCTCATTATCTGTTTTATAACCCTCAGTTATTTTTATAACCCGTACATTTTTCTTCTTCCTTCTTCCTTTTCTCTCAAAATTTCAGTCGACCCAGAGAATGATGTTCATACCAAAATAACGAATCAAATGTTGTATTAAGACTTGAAACTTAATTATAAGTGACCTTTAACGAATCCCTTTGATCAATAAAAAAAATACAATTTATGATGCCTGATGTTCGTGAAAAATGGTTGAAGAACCCAATCATCAATCTTGATTTTAAGAACGCTTCAGATTAAAGTTTCTACATGAAAATGGTTTTAAATCAAACGTATAAACTTTATGTACCCTCAATTTGATCCAATATTTCGAATTGAACTCGAATTTTGCTGAAGAACTCGACTGTTGACTTTTTCAAGATAACTTTGACTCCAAAATTCTAAATCAATAAGATGAGTTGGAACCTCAAACTTTGCAGAAAGTTTTTTTAAAGAATTGCTAACAAAACTACATTTTTAGATTTTTAAAATTTTTAAGAAATCGAGTCTTTACGAAATTGAAGCAAGAACAGGGAACCCGTCGGACTTTCCCAAAAATTTTATTTAAATTTGACAAATTAAAGGATGATATAATTGATATTTGATAGTGAGAGTGTGAAGTCGATAATTTTGGCTAGTTACATGAATAATTCATTGGTTTTATGACAGCATTAAATTTTACAGAATATTCAATCAGGTATATATCCAAATGCAAAAATTCGATTTGAAAGAAAGTGGATTTGTACGAATGATTATGATGTGCAACAATTTAGGAGACAGAAACCAAAAATTGAATTGTAGTCTAATTGTAACATGTAACAGCTTTGGATTCTTTCTTTGAATAATCCGTATATAATTATCATAAATCAATAATTATATTAATAATAATATTAATAATAATAATACAAATACTAATACTAATAATAATAAATAACAATACTGATTTCCTATTATATATATCTGTATATATCTATATATTTATATTTACATTTTTATTTGTATTTCTCTTTTATTTAGATAATTATATTTATTTTTATAGGTTATGATTACTCTTTTAATAAATATCAAAATAATGTAATACTGATAACAAAATAATACTAATAATAAGTATAATAAGTAAAAAATAATAATAATAATCTTAATCAAACTTTTATTACTCATTATAATATAATAATGATGTTATTAATGATAACAATAACATCACAACAATTTATATGTATCAACTTTCCTATATTATCTATTGAAAATAATAATATGACTAACACTGATTTTGATATTCATGTTGATATTATTGATAGTAATGGAAATATTAATATTAATATTATATGTTTAACTTCTAATTACATTTAATATATTACATTACCTATTATTAATTATGTAATATTCATATAACATGTTTGAATATTTAATACAATATACATAGTATCTTAATTGTGTACAAAAATTTTATATATATATATATATATATATATATATATATATATATATATATATATATATATATATATATATATATATATATATATATATATATATATATATATATATAGATTTGTTTTATTAACAGCATGATTGTTTTTGTATCATACTTTACATTTTTGATTCTAATATTTAAAGTATACATTATTAATTCAAAATATTGTATATATACATATATTTATATTTATATGTACATATTTATTTACAACTAGTGTTCGTGAATCATCGGGATTGGTCAAAGGTTAAATGAATTCATGAAAAATAGTTCAAACATTTTGAGATTCAATTAAATAGACTTTGCTTAGCATGTCGAAATCATTCAAAGATTAAGTTTAAATTTGATCGAAAATTTCCGGGTCGTCACACTTATCCACCTGGACGAAGTCTTCAACAGGTGGTTCCATTGCGAGGTACTGACCTCTATATGCCATGTACGATACCATGTAATATCTTCAAAATGAGCAAATGCATAGCAGAAGTTTTCTTTCATACCTGAGAATAAACATGCTTAAAAGTGTCAACCAAAAGGTTGGTGAGTTCATAAGTTTATCATAAAACAATAAAATTCTATAATTTTTGATAAACCACAAGATTTAAATGCTGCATGGTACAAATGGGCCCGAATCCTATACCCACCTGTAATGTAAATGCAAGTTCTTTTAAATACAGTACACATATCTCGTGTACGAAATCATTTTTCAAAATGCTTCATAACCGTAAACATATCTAGTGTACAAAATATCATACACATAACCTGTGTATAAAATCATTCTCTGGATACATAACATTCACTTTGCTTTCATTGCTTGGCTTGGTAACCGACATTAATATATAATGCGCATCAATAATATCCCCAAAATAAACAGAACTTTCAGTCTGTAATCAATATATAAACCTCGAAGTACTAAACACCATGCCCACTAGCTCTTCCGTCTAGTGAACATTCTGGGTGGGGGTGTTAAACCCGGTAGCTATCTTTAGGATTTGCGTGAATTAGGGGCCATACCCGTTTCCTAATTCTTAGGTTACCAACCTATAATAATCAGAGGAAAATATTCACATCAATTAGTGGCAATTATAACGTCCAACTAATTCCAATATCATAATCAACAGAACCTCTCGTCTGTATAATAATTCATTCGAGGAATTTTTTGCTTGTGTCTATCTCGTCAAACATTTATAAAAGAATCTCATGTATTCTCAGTCGAAAAATATATTTCAAAAGCATTTTATAAAGCAGTTATAAAAACAGCGCATGTATTCTCAGTCCCAAAAATGTAAAGAGTAAAAGGGAATCAAATGAACTCGCTATACGATATTTTGTAGTAAAATATGCATACGACGATACAGAACAATGCAGGGTTGGCTTCAGATTCACTGATAATGCTAAAAACGAACATATATTTCATAGCATTATTCCTCAAGAAAGACAAGCTTTTAGTTGCAATTGTTCTATTTACAAGTGATATTCGTTTAAATAATAAAAGGTGAAGACAAAAGACAGATTCGACGAATTGAAGACGCAAACGACCAAAAAGCTCAAAAGTACAAAAGACAATCAAAAAGGTTCCAATTATTGATAAGAAACGTCTCGAAATTACAAAAGTACAAGATTCAAAACGCAAAGTACAAGATATTAAATTGTACGCAAGGACGTTCGAAAATCCGGAACCGGGACCAGAGTCAACTCTTAACGCTCGACGCAACGGACTAAAAATTACAAGTTAACTATGTATATAAATATAATATAATATATAATTAATTATATTAATTATATATATATTATATTTATATATAAAAAACCGTCGGCAGAGAAAACTCCAAGGACTGAGCTGTAAATACTATCTCCGCGACTCGCGGAGTTTGAAGGGGATTTTGCCGCGAGTCGCGGAGCCCTAAAATTCGACTCTGGCTATAAAGCAACCCGAATTCTGATCAAAATTGATCATCTTTTTTTTTTCTTATCATACGATATATAAATATATATATAATTTATATTTTAATTTTAATTTTAATTTTAATTCTAATAATAAGGGTATGTTAGCGAATGTTGTAAGGGTGTAAGTCGAAATTCTGTCCGTGTAACGCTACGCTATTTTTTATCATTGTAAGTTATGTTCAACCTTTTTATATTAATGTCTCGTAGCTAAGTTATTATTATGCTTATTTAAAACGAAGTAATCATGATGTTGGGCTAATTACTAAAATTGGGTAATTGGGCTTTGTACCATAATTGGGGTTTGGACAAAAGAACGACACTTGTGGAAATTAGACTATGGGCTATTAATGGGCTTTATATTTGTTTAACTAAATGAAAGTTTGTTAATGTTAATATAAAGATTTACAATTGGGCGTCCCTATAAATTACCATATACACTCGATCGGACACGATGGGCGGGGTATTTATATGTACGAATAATCGTTCATTTAACCGGACACGGGAATGAATTAATAGCCACTAGAATAATTAAAACAGGGGTGAAATTACATTCAAGGGTAATTGGTGTAATTGTTAACAAAGTAGTAAAACCTTGGTTTACACGCAGTCGATAACCTGGTGTATTCATTAAACAAAGTATTAAAACCTTGTTACAATTCGAATCCCCAATTAGTTGGAATATTTAACTTCGGGTATAATAATAATTTGACAAGGACACTCGCACTTTATATTTATGACTGATGGACTGTT
Source organism: Rutidosis leptorrhynchoides (assembly GCF_046630445.1). Taxonomy (NCBI): domain Eukaryota; kingdom Viridiplantae; phylum Streptophyta; class Magnoliopsida; order Asterales; family Asteraceae; genus Rutidosis; species Rutidosis leptorrhynchoides. The sequence continues at coordinate 529,552,903 of NC_092333.1, read as the reverse complement.
ATGGACAAAAACCAGACGGACATATTAAATAATCCAGGACAAAGGACAATTAACCCATGGAAATAAAACTAAAATCAACACGTCAAACATCATGATTACGGAAGTTTAAATAAGCATAATTCTTTTATTTCATATTTAATTACCTTTATTTTATATTTAATTGCACTTCTAATTATCGCACTTTTATTTATTGCAATTTTATTTTATCGCATTTTTATTATTCGCAATTTCATTATCGTTATTTACTTTAAGCTTTAATTTAAAGTCTTGTAGTTATTTTATATTTTACATTAGGTTTTAACTGCGACTAAAGTCTTAAAATTGACAAACCGGTCATTAAACGGTAAAAACCCCCCTTTATAATAATAATATTACTTATATATATATTTGTATTTTTATAAAAGTAAACTAATATAGCGTTGAGCTTTGTTTAAAGATTTCCCTGAGGAACGAACCGGACTTACTAAAAACTACACTACTGTACGATTAGGTACACTGCCTATAAGTGTTGTAGCAAGGTTTAAGTATATCCATTCTATAAATAAATAAATATCTTGTGTAAAATTGTATCGTATTTAATAGTTTTTCCTAGTAAAATATAAACTATTTTATATACTACCCCGCTGCACATCAAGTATTTTTGGCGCCGCTGCCGGGGAACGTCTTAAAAACCGGAAGCGCAACGCTATATATAAAAAAAAAAAGATTTTTTAGTTTACTTTTATTAAAATTCGTTTTTGTAAAAATACGTTTTAAAAATATAAAAAGAAAAACAAAAATATAAGCATTTTTAAGATTTTGTTAAATATTTAAGTTTTATAAGTTTCTTTATTTCTATTTTAGTTTATAAAAATATAAGTTTTATTTTAAAATCTTTTATTTATTTAAAAAACAGAAAACATAAAATAAAAAAAAAATAAAAAATAAAGAAAAACGCGTAAAAATTGAAAGCTGTCAGCTGAAATTCTGAACCCCGCGACTCGCGGGGTTTTCTTTATAAATTGCCGCAACTCGCGGAGATCATCTGACACGCGCACAGAAGCCCTAATTCTGCATTAATTACGGGTTATTTTTAATTATTATTATTATTTAAACCTAATTATTATTATTATTATTATTAGTTTTAATTTTACTTTTACTTTTTATTTATATATTTTAGTTAAATAAGTTTAATTAATTTGTAAAATTAATAGTTTAATAAAATAAATAATATAAAAATAATATTTTTATAAAAATTGTACTTTTTACAACTTTTTGTATATTTTTATATTTTGTCCCTTTTTAATCGTTGTAGCGTAATATTTGTATTTTTAGCTCATATTTAATTTTAAACTTAGTTTTTGCTATAGTTATTTTTACTCCTAGATTTTTAGGCTTTGCCGTAGAATTCCTTAAGTGCTTTTTCTTTAGACTAAGATTTAGGTGCTTTAGAATTTTGCGACGCCTTTTTAAGTTTTAGTTTCTTTTTAAGTTATTTCCATTTGGGATTTAGTTTTTCCTGTAAGCTTTAATATTTTTAGACGATTTTTACTATGTACCAATTATCATTCCAATTAGTAATTTCAATTTGCGATTATAATTTTAAGTTAGTTGTAGTAATAAGGTTAGGTTAGTTAAGTATTTTTAAGTTTTTATAAGTTTCTTTTATTTTTCCGTCACCTTTTATTTTTTTTAAACCATTTTTTTTTCTTTTTCGACCTTTTTCGACGAACTCTTTTTCTCTCTTATTTCTCGCCATTCTAATTTTTAGGACTTAGAATTTTTTCTACTTCTTATCTAAATTTCTTAAAAATTACGAAAATTTATTTTAAGTGGTTAAATTAATAGACATCAAAATTTTCTGGTTCGTAGTAATAGTTGGATTTGTACGTGGACCGGGTTATTGGAGCCAAACAGTCCTCAATTATATTGAGACCAAACGAATCCTGCCCCTCTGCTGCATCTTTTGGCTATTCGAAACGTGGGCAAAATCAGAAAAGTCTATTGATTGGATAACTTATTATAATTTTTCTTTCCTTTTAAAAACTAATAGGATATTCAGTGAATGCACCGAGCAAGACGTTCACCACCTTTTGTACGTTCACCACCTGTAACTCGATCAAGACATCGTTTAACAAATATAACCGCCGTTGATTTTTCTTTAGAATCGTCATCCAGTCAACCAAGTACTTCAGTTCAAATTTCCGATAATCCATTTTTTGAACCCAACCTCACAATTGAGAATCCGGAAAATATTCAGGAACGGTTCGTAGATCCTGAACCATTAAACTTTCCTCCGGAACCACCAATCATTCAAACAGAGATTGTTGAGGAACGAACCATTAAATCAGAAGCATCTAGTGATACCGATTCAACAAATTCAATTATGGAGAATCTGGAACCTTTAAGTATGGAAGACCGAATGAGAGCTAAACGCACTGGCCAAGGTCACGCAATTACTCATCCAGACATTAATGCGCCAGATTATGAAATCAAAGGACAAATTCTACACATGGTGACTAATCAATGCCAATTTAGTGGTGCGCCGAAGGAAGATCCAAATGAACATCTACGTACCTTTAATAGGATCTGCACACTATTTAAAATCCGAGAAGTGGAGGATGAACAGATATATCTCATGTTATTTCCCTGGACTTTAAAGGGAGAAGCCAAAGATTGGTTGGAATCGTTACCTGAAGGGGCGATTGATACATGGGATGTTTTAATTGACAAATTTCTTAAACAATTCTTTCCTGCATCTAAAGCCGTAAGACTTCAAGCAGAAATTGTTACGTTCACACAGAAACCAAATGAAACTCTATATGAGGCGTGGACAAGATATGGAAAGTTGTTAAGAGGATGTCCGCAACATGGTTTAGACACCTGTCAAATAGTACAAATATTCTACCAAGGATGCGACATCACTACAAGGAAAGACATAGATATAGCAGCTGGTGGTTCTATTATGAAGAAAACCGAAACTGATGCTTACAAAATTATTGATAATACTGCTTCCCACTCACATGAGTGGCACCAAGAAAAAGATATCATTAGATCATCTAAAGCAGCTAGAGCCGATTCTAGCCATGACTTAGATTCCATTTCCGCAAAGATAGATGCTGTGGAGAGACGAATGGAAAAGATGACTAAGGATATTCACTCAATACGAATTAGTTGTGAGCAGTGTGGAGGACCACATTTGACAAAAGATTGTCTCAGTATTGAATTAACAATGGAACAAAGAGAGAATATTTCATACATAAACCAAAGGCCTGGAAATAATTATCAGAATAATTATCAACCGCCAAGACCAATTTATAATCAAAACCAGAATTATAACCGAAATATTCCCTACAACAACCAACAAGGTCCTAGCAATCAACAAGTATCCAATAATACTTACAATCAGCAAAGACCTAATTTTCAAAACAAACCACCACAACAAACCGATGATAAAAAGCCAAATTTAGAAGATATGATGACGAAGCTAGTTGAAACTCAAACGCAGTTTTTCACATCTCAAAAACAAACCAATGAACAAAATGCTCAAGCATTTAGAAATCAACAAGCTTCTATTCAAAATCTGGAACAAGAAGTAAGTAACCTAGCAAGGTTAATAGGTGAAAGAAAACCGGGAAGTCTACCTAGTGATACAAATGCTAACCCCCAGAATGAAACAGCTAAAGCTATTACCACAAGAAGTGGTACAACACTTAAACCACTTGAAATACCTGTAACTTCTGATGAAACTATTCCTACTCCACAAGAACCACAACCTGATCAAGATAAGGAAAAAGAACCGGTAGTTGAAAAGGTTAATGAAGATAACACAGTTAAGGATAAACCTTATGTTAAACCATACCAACCACCACTTCCTTACCCAAGTAAAATGAAGAAAGAAAAACTTGAAGCCGAGCAATCCAAATTCTTGGATATGTTTAAACAGATAAATGTAAATCTTCCTTTCATTGATGTGATTTCAGGAATGCCAAGATATGCTAAATTCTTGAAAGATCTAATCACGAATAGAAAGAAAATGGAAGAACTCTCGGCTGTTACTATGAATGCTAATTGTTCAGCAGTGCTGTTGAATAAGATACCAGAAAAACTATCTGATCCAGGAAGTTTCACAATTCCATGTTTTCTGGGTAGTCTTAGTTCAATAGAAGCATTGGCAGACTTAGGTGCTAGTATAAATCTAATGCCGTATTCACTATACACTAAACTAGACCTTGGAGAATTGAAACCAACCAGAATAAGCATACAACTAGCCGATAGATCAATAAAATATCCTAGAGGGATAATGGAGAACATGCTAGTTAAAGTTGGTACTTTAGTATTTCCAGTAGATTTTGTTGTTCTGGACATGGAAGAAGATTCTCAAGTTCCTCTCATATTAGGAAGACCATTCTTAAACACGGCTAAAGCAATGATAGACGTGTTCGGTAAGAAACTGACCCTAAGTATAGAGGATGAGAGTGTTACCTTTTTAGTTGATAGAACAATGCAACAACCACAATCTGCAGATGATACATGTTATTATATTCAAACTATAGATGCACATGCAGAATTATTAGAAGAATTTCCAGAATTACAAGGAACAGGAGAATGTTCTTTAGGAGAAGGTAATGAACCAATTGATGAAGCTGAAATGTTAGCTACACTTATAGCTAATGGATATGAACCAACAACAGAAGAAATTCAAATGCTAAAAGAAGAAGACAGATATCGATATAAATTATCGATAGAAGAACCTCCGAAATTAGAGTTAAAGCCACTTCCAAACCATTTGGAATATGCTTATTTACATGGTGAATCTGAATTACCTGTAATAATATCGTCTTCTCTTACTGAAAATGAGAAATCACAACTCATTTCTGTGTTGAAAGCTCATAAACCAGCCATTGCATGGAAGATTCATGATATTAAAGGAATAAGTCCTTCGTATTGCACACATAAAATCCTTATGGAAGAGGGTCATAAAACGTATGTGCAACGCCAACGAAGACTAAATCCTAATATGCAAGATGTAGTTAAGAAAGAGATTATTAAACTGCTAGATGCAGGTTTGATATATCCAATTTCTGATAGTCCATGGGTAAGCCCAGTTCAATGCGTGCCTAAGAAGGGTGGCATGACTGTCATTACAAATGAGAAAAATGAGCTTATTCCTACTAGGACTGTAACAGGATGGCGTGTATGTATTGATTATAGAAAATTAAATGACGCCACCAGAAAAGATCACTTTCCCTTACCTTTCATAGATCAAATGTTGGAAAGATTAGCCGGAAATAGTTACTATTGTTTTCTAGATGGATTTTTCGGATATTTTCAAATTCCAATAGCACCCGAAGATCAAGAGAAAACCACATTCACGTGCCCTTATGGTACTTTTGCTTACAAACGCATGCCATTTGGCCTTTGTAACGCCCCTGCAACCTTTCAAAGGTGTATGATGGCGATTTTTCATGACATGATAGAAGAATGCATGGAAGTATTCATGGATGACTTTTCAGTCTTCGGTGATACATTTAAATCATGTCTAGTTAATCTGGAACGAATGCTAATTAGATGCGAAAAATCAAATCTAGTACTTAATTGGGAGAAATGCCATTTCATGGTTAAAGAAGGCATCGTTCTTGGACATAAAATTTCAAAAGAAGGAATTGAAGTGGATAGAGCTAAAGTAGATGTAATTGCTAAACTTCCACATCCCACAAATGTTAGAGGAGTTAGGAGTTTTCTAGGGCATGCCGGTTTTTACCGACGTTTCATAAAAGATTTTTCTAAAATTGCCACTCCTATGAATAAACTCCTAGAAAAGGATGCGCCATTCATCTTTTCAGATGAGTGTATCAAATCTTTTAATATTCTTAAAGAAAAACTCACTAATGCGCCGATCATGATAACACCAAATTGGAATCTACCATTTGAACTAATGTGCGATGCAAGTGATTTTGCAATGGGAGCCGTTTTAGGACAAAGGATTGAAAAACGATTTCAACCTATATACTATGCTAGTAAGACATTACAAGGAGCACAAACGAACTATACAACTACTGAAAAAGAACTCCTTGCTATTGTCTTTGCTTTTGACAAATTTCGATCATATCTCGTTCTAGCAAAAACGGTGGTCTATACCGACCATTCTGCTCTTAGATACCTATTTTCAAAACAAGATGCTAAACCAAGATTAATCCGTTGGATCTTACTCTTACAAGAGTTTGATATTGAAATCCGAGATAAAAGAGGAGCAGAAAATCTCGCCGCTGATCATCTTTCTCGTCTTGAAAATCCCGAATTAGAAGTTCTGAATGAATCGGCCATACAAGACAACTTTCCTGATGAATATCTATTGAAGATAGATTATAAAGAAATCCCATGGTTTGCAGACTATGCAAACTACTTAGTTTGTGGATTTCTTGAAAAAGGATTATCGTACCAAAGACGAAAGAAATTCTTCAGTGATATAAAACACTATTTCTGGGAAGATCCACATCTGTTTAAAAGTTGTCCCGATGGAATAATACGCCGATGTGTATTTGGAGATGAAGCTAGTAAAATTTTAAACCATTGTCACACAGGACCAACAGGAGGGCATTATGGGCCTCAACTAATAGCAAGAAAAGTTTATGAAGCTGGATTCTATTGGCCTACAATTTACAAAGACGCACACCTTCTTTGCAAATCCTGTGATGCATGTCAAAGGACCGGAAAAATAAGTCAACGTGATGAAATGCCACAAAATGTCATCAAAGTATGTGAAGTATTTGACATTTGGGGTATTGACTTTATGGGTCCATTTCCAAAATCTCATAATAATCTATATATACTCGTAGCCATTGATTATGTATCTAAATGGGCGGAAGCACAAGCTCTCCCAACTAACGATGCACGAGTTGTAGTCAACTTTTTAAAATGTCTTTTTGCAAGGTTTGGAACACCGAAAGCTTTAATAAGTGATCGGGGTACTCATTTCTGTAATAATCAACTTGAGAAAGTTCTTAAAAGATATGGAGTAACTCATAAAATCTCCAACGCATATCATCCACAAACAAGTGGACAAGTTGAAAATACCAACCGAGCTTTAAAACGTATTCTAGAGAAAACCGTAGGATCAAATCCGAAGGAATGGTCCATTAAATTGGAGGATGCACTCTGGGCTTTTAGAACAGCCTACAAAACTCCAATTGGAACCACACCTTTTAGACTTGTTTATGGAAAAGCATGTCATCTTCCAGTAGAAATTGAACACAAAGCATTTTGGGCTTTGAAGACATGTAATCTTGATTTACATGAAGCCGGACGTCTACGATTAAGTCAACTAAATGAATTAGAAGAATTAAGACATGAAGCATACGAAAATTCGTTAATCTATAAAGAAAGAACGAAGAAATGGCATGATAAAAGAATCAGAAGTTCAAAAGAATTTAAAGAAGGAGACAGAGTTCTTCTTTTCAATTCACGATTCAAGCTATTTCCTGGAAAATTGAAATCAAGATGGTCTGGACCATTCATAGTCAAAAGAGTTTTCCCATACGGAACGATAGAATTGATAAATTCAAATGGGATTGAATTTAAAGTTAATGGTCACAGAGTTAAACATTACATACATGGTCCGATGGAAGTCGACAACGAAGTTAATCACAATTTCGACACCACAGCTAACTAAGTGTGGGGAGAATCAAGTCTTTAAAGGATAATATGTATTTCTGTTAGAGTTAGATTGTCTGTTTTCGTGTAGTTCTCGAAAATGGAACACGTATGGTCTTTCCCTAGCAGACCCTAAAGAACTAGTCTTCTCCCCCCATTCTGAATTTTTATTTTTTTTAGGTTTCTACGATATGAAGACTGCCTGTGAACTAAACCATGGTCTAATGCTACACGCTTTGATCACTAAAAGAAATAATGACATACTACCGAGCGAATTAGTATCAGTAATCAGAGAAAGAATGGACGGAGTTAGAAAAGGATCCAGATGCGAAGATAATAAGTTACAATTTGGTAAAGGAAAATCAAAATCCGCAGCGAAAAGAAGAGCACGACACCTAGAACGATGTCACAAATGCGGAAAATGGTCACATGGAGGTAAATGTTCAAATAATCAAACCTATTCAAATACCGAATTTGTTACTTTATGCAGAGACGGACCGTTCATATGTTTAGAAGAAAAGACACTGAATGCTCGAGGTTACGCCTTTGGAGCCATGGAAAACCAATTAAACCGACTATCTTATGAATGGAATAGATCATATAACTAAGAAATCTATTTCACAGGTATGTCTGTACAGTTTTTATTTTTATTTTTATTTTTAACCTTTTGATAATAAACGCTAATTTGTTCGCTAAAAAGTATTAAATTGGTATTGAATAAAATTAGGTTTGGCGACCGAAATTATTGATATCATTCAAAAATTTATTACATCACTGCGAAATTTAACGTCTATTCTTAAGGTATAAATATCTTTAATCAATCAACCCAAAATATTTCAAAAATTCGTCATGAGTTAAATTAGGTCTTGGAACCGAAATTACTTTACCGAAAAGAGGGGCGCATATTTTTGATAATATTTGATTGATTAAAGTGGGATAAAAAGACAAAAAGATTTTTAATTTTATTTTTACCATGTTTTTAAAATTAATATTTAAATCTTAAATTAATATTGTAAACTTTGTAAAAACAATATATTTAAAATTGTAAATATTTAAAAAATTAATATAAGTTTGGTATGAATTTATAATATGAATTTTTAAATTAAGTTTGGTGTGAATTTTTAATTTTTAAAATATGAAATTTTAATTTTATGCATTTCAAATTTTAAGTTTGGTGTGAATTTTTAATTATTAATTTTTAATTTTGAATTTTATATTTAAGTTGTGTGAATTTAAAAACAAAAATTTACTTTATCTCATTAAGTTAAGAATATGATTTTTAAAATTCGTCGTAAGTTGAAGACTAGGTCTTTGAACCGAAATTGCTTTACCCGAGGGAGGGACGAGAACTTTTATTATCATTATTTTTAATCTTATTGATTTAAAGTATGCCAAAAAAATTAAAAAACCCAAAAATCTTAGCTTTTAAAACAATCGCTACAAAAAGACAAATTTTAAAATTTTGTCGAAGGACGGACTAGGACATCGATCCGAAACGACCTCGTCCTAAATAACAAGGGAAACAAAATTTTAAAATTAATTACTAAATTGTTTTAATAAGTTAATGATTATATAAAAAAAAAAAAAAAAAAGAGCAAACTCCGCGAGTCGCGGAGTTTGGAGGGTAAATCCCCGCGACTCGCGGAGGGATAAAAACCCAGAAAAAAAAATAAAAGAGCTGCACGATCAGTACACTCCACCACACAAAAACAACTCGAATTCTGCTGCGAAAATACTCCGAAAAACCACCCAAAAACACCCCAAAAATCCCAATTTTTAACCGTTAATCACCAAATTTTTTGCTAAAATCATGTTGAGAAGGATGCTATCTAAGAATTACTCAAGAAAAACGGTAAATTTCTACACCTAAACACCATTTAATTCGAAATTAGGTGTTCTTGAGCTATTTTTTTCCCCAATTTGATTTTAATGCTTTTTAGTGTAATTAGACTTAAATTGTTTATGTATTATGCTTGTATAACCTAGATTGATGCTGTTTAACATGATTAGAAGCCTTAAACTTCAAATTTTGAATAATCTAGGGTTTGTGTTCTTGAGCAAATTTGGGGCTTTTCGATATAAACAGGTTATGGCCGATTTTTGTCATGAATTGTTGCTAAATTGAGTAGTGTAACATGTCTAGGTAGTTAAATGATCCAAACTTTGAGCCTAAACATGATTTTGAGAATTAAAGTGGACTTTTTCAAGTCTAAAATTCATGAACTTGATTTTTGAAAGATAATGCCATTTGAGACTTGTTTGATTGCTAGTAATGATTATTTTGACATGTTATTTGAGTTGAATGCTTATGAACTTGGCGAAAATTTTCGTATATGCTTATTTGAAAAAGTGTAGATTTGATAAAAATGTGAAAATAAGCTTAAGTTTGATATAAATTGATAATGTCATTGTAATTATTTTGATTGATGATTTTGCTGACACTAATGCATATTTGGATGCACAAAATTTGTGTTTGATGTGTTTTGCAGAATGAAAGGGGTGAATCTTCATCCCAAGCCCGCAATGCTCCTGCCGAGAATTTGGAACAACAGGAGGTAGATAACTACTACAAGCAGGATGTACCTCATCCAGTCATGACCTTTTCCGATATGTATTTGGAAGAGTTGCACCCGAACCTGCGATTTGACAGACTTTGGATAGATTATCCAAAATATCAACGGGGTTTGCATACTCTTCACTCTAAGGTTGTTGACGTACCGAGGGTCATAGAATGGGGACCCTTAGAAGCTGTAGAATTGGCCGGGCCAATTAGGGAATTACTTGTACAGAGGTATGGTAATTCTTCTTTTAATGACTGGATATGTTTATTCACCATACGCAGACCTGTATATAAAGTATGGTGTGAAGAGTTGTTATGTAGTATAGAGTTGAATGATCGGGTAGCTAGTTTAACCGATCGTTCTTTTATTAGATTTTTGTTAGGCGGTTCGATGCGCCACATGTCTTTACTGGACATGGCTCAGGCTTTACGTATATATACGCCTGAGGAGTTAGCGTCTGCCGATTGTAGAGGATTGATACTAAACGGTAGAAAGATAGATGAAAATTTTGATACACACGGTGTGTAGAGTCAAATGACAAGCCATCACCGTTTCAAAGGGGGAAACTACTCTTATTTGGATATAGATAGAGCCGAATTAAGAGTAATACATAGGTTTTTAGCTAATTCGATTACACAAAGGGGTAAAAACAAAGAAAAGGTAAATGAACAAGATTTGTTTTACCATATGTGTATTCGAGACCCACAGAGCGCTGTAAGTATACCATATTGTGTGGATTATTATTTATCAGCTATGGTTCGGGGGATGCGACCACATAGCATAATAGGAGGTGGTATTTTTATTACTTTGATTGGTGAATATCTCGGTGTGGACATAAGTCGGGGGGGATTATTACTAGAAGAGCCGGAACCCCGCGACACTATAGGTTTAAATGTATACCATGGTGCGAAAGTTTTGAAGAGGCGAAATAACGCCGCAGTACGATACCATGGTAGACATCCACAGGTGAAGAGAAACCAGCAGCAAGGTAATGTAGGAGGGGGGAATGAGATGCAAGAAATGCATAGGTTTATAGCTTCTCAGGAATACGAAAATGCTAGACAGAGAGCATTTGAAGATTGGCAAGTTCATCAGAACCAGATCATAGCTTATTGCCAACACATAGGTAGAAACTATATTCCTACACCGAAACCCGTCTTCCCTCCTTGGTCGATAGAGATGCAGCCACCATATCCTACGTATGACCCTGCCGAAGCATTCTATAGCACTTATGGTTATGCCTGGAACCCCTATTGGTACCAATATCATCCTTAGTTTACTTATTATTTTTTTTATTATTTTGTAATTTGTAATTATTGATACATTTAATATTTTTGTTAATGTTGTAATCATTTTTATAATTATCTAACTTTTATTCTTAGATTTTAATAATTTTTGAACGTGGGGTAATATACCAAACTTCAAAAATATGTATATATGTTTGCAGTTTATCTTATGTACACAACAGGGTAAAACAACGCATTTTCAAAGACTGGCATTAAGTTCAGCAAAAGCAACTAATTTTGACGACAAGATGCAAAATATATGTGAAATAACAACAAGACGGAATGAACAAATGATGTGCACCATTTATCATTCAGCAAACAAACGCCAATATATTTGGAAACTTTGGTAAAAATTTAATCATTTTCACACAAATCACCCTCAATAATTTAAATTGTTACTGATTTCTTGCAAATGAGGGCATTGCAAGATCTTAAGTGTGGGAAGGGATTAAATTCTTTCGGATTTTAAAATTTTTATATTAAACACTTGGTTACCATTAAAAATACTAGTAAAGCAGTAGTTGTATTAGAATCTAGTGCTCTCTGATAAAAAAGAACAGCCCTAGTCTTATATACTGACTACCCAATTCTAGTAAAATTTTTCAAAATTTTCAATTAAATGAATTCAAAATCATGTTTATACATATTTATGAACGATAAAACTAGGTTTTAACACCGAAATTATTGTTACCTCGGAAAGGACATAAATTGAGAAACAAACTAAAATGTTAAAATTCATTTAAAATGGAATAGAGGACGATAAAAAGGAAAATAAAAGCCAAGTGTGGGAAAATTTACCAAGTTATTTTAAACATATGTCACATATATCTGTAACAAATAACTGAAAATACTTTTGCTTTGAACTAAACTAAACTGTTTTACCCGATGAAAGAAAATAAAAGATGGATCTACACGATGAATCAATTCCATCATTAAAAGGAAGTAAAGTCTTCCGAAAAAGAAACGCGCTTCTTGATTTAGGTCATGAAGTTGTCGTCCAGACCAGCTGTAGGTTGACGAAAAATCTAGAAAAGTCATCACTAAAATCAGCAGGAAATCCACGGACCTCAGCATTAAACAGGGTCGCCAAGTGGTCAGATTTATCCTAACCATGAGAAGGATTTATCTCGTACAATGGGGGGCACCATGCAAATTAGCTGGATAAGACTAATGAATCAGATCCCCAGAAAGGATAATCTCCTTAAAGATTAAAAATCAGCTTTTAAGACTGATATTACTCAATCCTAGAGATTGACCTTAAAGATTGAGAATTCAAACTCATGGAATTCAATGATATCTAAACTCGAGCTTGAACGAGAAAATATTTTGATCAAAAATTACAAACCGATTTGTTTTCTGAAAACCCTATTTTCAATGCGTTCATTACCATTGAACGTAAAATCCTAGGAATTCACCTGGAATTCATTAGGTCACCTGAACTAAATCGGGTGTCAACCGTAAGAACGGTGGTTGCATAGCATGGTCAAAGACAGGACCTTGTGTCAAACCGACAAATTATAAGGGTGAGCTTTACTATTGCTCCTACCAAGGATAGTAATTGCGTCCGACACGTTATAGACCATAATCAAAAGCATGTCACGGGACATTGCCTTAACAGTTGCTTGTTCAACGCTTTCCTTTACAACCGGACGGTAGTTTACCGAAAGGTAATATACGGGACAAGTAAACTGAACGTGTTGCTTTCCAAATACAAGGTTAGCAAGTGGGTGACACAAAACCGCAAGTTTTGAGCTAAAATTTTCAAATCTGAAACCCACCAAACCCACAAAAATATTTTGCAAACACCGGTAAAGGGTTATTCCGGAAAACTTATCTAGGGTAAAAACTAGATTTCAAAAGATCAAATGTTTTCATAAAGATCCAATTTCCTTAATGGATCTAAATTTTTATAGTCATGTGGGACTGTAAACCATATCGTTACTACCATTGTTTATACCGCCGTATAGAAATCACTGATGTACAAAGTGTGAAGAATAAAGAAGTGATTCTAGTATTTCAAGACAATATTGCTTGAGGATAAGCAACGCTCAAGTGTGGGAATATTTGATAATGCTAAAAACGAACATATATTTCATAGCATTATTCCTCAAGAAAGACAAGCTTTTAGTTGCAATTGTTCTATTTACAAGTGATATTCGTTTAAATAATAAAAGGTGAAGACAAAAGACAGATTCGACGAATTGAAGACGCAAACGACCAAAAAGCTCAAAAGTACAAAAGACAATCAAAAAGGTTCCAATTATTGATAAGAAACGTCTCGAAATTACAAAAGTACAAGATTCAAAACGCAAAGTACAAGATATTAAATTGTACGCAAGGACGTTCGAAAATCCGGAACCGGGACCAGAGTCAACTCTTAACGCTCGACGCAACGGACTAAAAATTACAAGTTAACTATGTATATAAATATAATATAATATATAATTAATTATATTAATTATATATATATTATATTTATATATAAAAAACCGTCGGCAGAGAAAACTCCAAGGACTGAGCTGTAAATACTATCTCCGCGACTCGCGGAGTTTGAAGGGGATTTTGCCGCGAGTCGCGGAGCCCCAAAATTCGACTCTGGCTATAAAGCAACCCGAATTCTGATCAAAATTGATCATCTTTTTTTTCTTCTTATCATACGATATATAAATATATATATAATTTATATTTTAATTTTAATTTTAATTTTAATTCTAATAATAAGGGTATGTTAGCGAATGTTGTAAGGGTGTAAGTCGAAATTCTGTCCGTGTAACGCTACGCTATTTTTTATCATTGTAAGTTATGTTCAACCTTTTTATATTAATGTCTCGTAGCTAAGTTATTATTATGCTTATTTAAAACGAAGTAATCATGATGTTGGGCTAATTACTAAAATTGGGTAATTGGGCTTTGTACCATAATTGGGGTTTGGACAAAAGAACGACACTTGTGGAAATTAGACTATGGGCTATTAATGGGCTTTATATTTGTTTAACTAAATGAAAGTTTGTTAATGTTAATATAAAGATTTACAATTGGGCGTCCCTATAAATTACCATATACACTCGATCGGACACGATGGGCGGGGTATTTATATGTACGAATAATCGTTCATTTAACCGGACACGGGAATGAATTAATAGCCACTAGAATAATTAAAACAGGGGTGAAATTACATTCAAGGGTAATTGGTGTAATTGTTAACAAAGTAGTAAAACCTTGGTTTACACGCAGTCGATAACCTGGTGTATTCATTAAACAAAGTATTAAAACCTTGTTACAATTCGAATCCCCAATTAGTTGGAATATTTAACTTCGGGTATAATAATAATTTGACAAGGACACTCGCACTTTATATTTATGACTGATGGACTGTTATGGACAAAAACCAGACGGACATATTAAATAATCCAGGACAAAGGACAATTAACCCATGGGAATAAAACTAAAATCAACACGTCAAACATCATGATTACGGAAGTTTAAATAAGCATAATTCTTTTATTTCATATTTAATTACCTTTATTTTATATTTAATTGCACTTCTAATTATCGCACTTTTATTTATTGCAATTTTATTTTATCGCATTTTTATTATTCGCAATTTCATTATCGTTATTTACTTTACGCTTTAATTTAAAGTCTTGTAGTTATTTTATATTTTACATTAGGTTTTAACTGCGACTAAAGTCTTAAAATCGACAAACCGGTCATTAAACGGTAAAAACCCCCCTTTATAATAATAATATTACTTATATATATATTTGTATTTTTATAAAAGTAAACTAATATAGCGTTGAGCTTTGTTTAAAGATTTCCCTGAGGAACGAACCGGACTTACTAAAAACTACACTACTGTACGATTAGGTACACTGCCTATAAGTGTTGTAGCAAGGTTTAAGTATATCCATTCTATAAATAAATAAATATCTTGTGTAAAATTGTATCGTATTTAATAGTTTTTCCTAGTAAAATATAAACTATTTTATATACTACCCCGCTGCACATCATTCACGAACCTATATCATTTATATATATATTAACACATAAAATGGTAATCGAACAAATTTATATATTATTAGAGATTTAATTGTTATTTTAATTAGGTTTTTCATTAATAACCTTATTAATTATATTTATTAATATTTATTATAAAAGTATTAATATAGTTATATTATGTGTAGTAAATATAGTTTTATATAACTAATAGTTATTTGATAAAATAATATTGATAATAATACTAAATAAAAGTTGTTTTATTTTACAATAATAATAATAATAGTTATTATGATAATAATATTGATAATATAAAAATAATAATATTAATGTCAAAATAATAATAATGATAGTAATAATAATAATTTTGATAAAAATGATAATTTCTCTAATAATGATAATAATAATAGTAAAAATGATACTTTTAATATAAATGATACTTTTTAATAAAAATGATACTAATAATAATATTAATGATATTATTAATAATAATTTTAATAATACTAATAATAATAATAATAACAATAACAATAATAATAATAATAATAATAATAATAATAATAATAATAATAATAATAATAATAATAATAATAATAATAATAATAATAATAATAAATAGATAAATAACTACCTCAAGGAAGTAGCCCTAAAAATAATGCCCAAGTCCGGGTTTGAACCCGCAACGTCCCGCTAACCCGATAATATCCTTAACCATTGAGCTACTAGCTCGATCTTGGTTTAAACCCCATATTTATTTTATTTAACCCATCTTTCCAGCCTTAACTATATCTCTAACAAAAAAAAAATGTCGCCCCCAAGTCTCGAACCCTTGACTTCTGGTTACCATATCACACGCCTAACCATCACTCCAATTGTGTTTTTCTATTTTAAGTCGTGATTCATTACCATTTAACCCGTTGGTAAGTTCAAGCCCAACAGCCATTAATGGCCCAATTACAGCCCAATACAAAAGGAGTCCTATGGATTTTGATCTGATATATTTCGAACAGCTGAAATTGTATCAACCAGAATAATACACGGTCATACTTATCTTCATCATAACATCCATCATCATCGACTATATTATCATCATCTATATAACCATTATCATCATATAATATCATCTTTATATATCATCATGATTCCCAATAATATTATCATCATTAAAGTATCACCATTGCTTTTATGTGGGTATGTGTAATCTATAACCCGTTAATCGAATAGCAGTAAGCATGAAAAAAAACTTGTATAGTAGCGAATCAGAAGTAGGGTAATGCGTACAGCAGACTCCTTATTCGACCCATATCAATTGGAACGAATCAAGGCTTTAAATATAGCCTACTAGCTCATTAATATCTATAGGAACGTGGCCCAAGGACACTTTATCTAATTAAAAAAAATGGCCACGTCCCTTTATTAGTTTCCACTGTTGGCCATCACCAATTTACTCGCTATAATAACAGGAACCAGAAAGCGAAATCCATTAGTATCAAATTATAAAAAAAATGCCAATTAGGTGACCTTTAATGGTCGGCCACAACAGATTACCTAGTCCCACTTGTTTAATCTTTGGGACAATTAATAATGCATTATATAGTCCTCATATATTCTAATTGATTAGCTAGTTTCGGTGAGGTTTGGTTTAAAAGAAACAAGATCAATAACGAGGGAGAGAGAGGAAGAAGAAGGTGTCGGTTATGATGGTGGTGGTGATTGTTCTTGATGAGGGTGGTTCTTCATGGTGGTCATGAGTAGTAGTCGGGAGTGGTGGTGATTGGTGGTGCATGATCACGAAAAGAAGTAACACAGTAGCATTTAAATAGTAACGGGTAGCAGCAGCTCAAGATGATTTGATGATGGTTTCTCATTATGGCTCGTTTGGTGATGGTTCTCGTGCAGTAACAAGGTGATAGCAACAGCCAAAATTTATGATGGGTTGTGGTTGTTATGTTGTTCTTGAAACAGAAATTTCGAAGGTGGGTTTGATCACATAGTAAAGAAAACATGTCAGGTTTGTGGGTTTCTTGTAGATATAGTGGATTGATGGTAGAAGGTGACGGTTGATTGAAGATTTCAAGGTTGTTTAGTGATGGCTCGCGAATGGTTGAGCTTTGTGATGGTGTGTTCTTGATGGTTGAAGAAACAGAAGCTAGATAGATGATGAGATTGTTAATGAATTTCTAACATATATATGCATATGTAAGTGTTTGAATGTAATGTATATGTATATAATAGATTAGTGTATTTGATGGTTGATGCCAAACACGTGTGATCACTCTCTCTCTGTAATGTACATATGTATATCCATATATATAAGGAGAAAGGTGGTGATCGTTGTCGACGAAAGTATTCGAGCCAGGAAGAAGAAAACAAGAAAAATATAAAGCAGATAGTGAAGTGTAACAGATTCGTACAATTATTTGATATTTATTTCTGACAGATTTTGTTATATAGTTTGGATGCAGTCGACCAGAAGAATCAATCAAGAAGAAAGAAAATAGAAAGTAGAAAGTGATGGCAAAGGGAATTTGATTGAGGTTGGTTTGTAGTGAATTGGAGTCGACGGATTACAGAACGTGAGCAGGATCAAATGGAAAAATATGAATTCTGATAGTGATATGAAACAGAATTCGATTCCTTTATCTGATTAATATCTGACAATTTTGTATCTATCTGTTTGATTTTTCTCAATGAATTGCAGAAGGAATAAATATTGACCATGAAGTGAAACAAATTAAACTGGTGATCCTCTATAACTCTATGTATACGTATATATTATTTACAGAGTGATATAGAAGCAATCGACTATATACTCTTTACAGCTCACCAAATTACTTGTCAACAGGTTATATCAATCAGACAGATAATATTCGATTCAGGAAGCAGAAGAATCATATAAAAATTGATTTTGATTTGTACTAAGTTTGTTTGTTAGTGTGATTAATTGGAATCAATCTGTACTGATTACAGACAGAAAACAAAGCTTATATACAGTTTGATGTAGATATGAAACAGATTTTGATTCTCTAATTGAAGCTGATCTTGTAATCTATTTTTAATTAATCTAAATTAATAATTATATTATTAATACAATAATACTGATTCATATAATGTATCTGTTTATATCAGTATATATATATATATATATATATATATATATATATATATATATATATATATATATATATATATATATTTAAATATCTGTATATATATATATATATATATATATATGTATTTATATTTCATTACTATATATAATTAGTATTAATAAACAATTAGGTATATTAATAATAATAATACTAATAATTATAATAATTATATAATTAATAATAATATTAAAAATAATGATAATAATAATTATTAATAACAATATTAAAAATGTTAGTATTTATGATATTACTGATAAATTATATTATTTATATAATATTATTTACAATATTAATAATGATTTTAATGATAACGGTAATTATAAAAATTACAATATTAATAATCTTAATAATAACTAAAATCATAATTTTACTAATAATTATAATAATAATGATATTAATAATGATAACAATAATATTAGTAATAATAATAATATGACAATAAAAATGTATCGAATTTTATATCTATATATTATGTTAAAATGATAATATTCATAATAATGATATTAACATTAACATTAATATTTATTTATAACAATAATTTCATACAAACGATTAATAACATTTATTATATAAATAAATAAATATATATATATATATATATATATATATATATATATATATATATATATATATATATATATATATATATATATATATATATATATATATATACACACACATATCTATTTACAAATAGCTGTTCGTGAATCGCCGGGAACAGTCGAAGGTCCAATGAATGTATAAAAACATTTCAAAAATTTTGAGACTCAGGATAACAGACTTAGCTTATCGTGTCAAAATATTATATCGTATCGAAAGTTTGGTTTAAAATTAGTCAAAAATTTCCGGGTCATTACATCTCATAAAAGAAAAAACCCTTCAATGTTACCAAAAGATGTCGAAAAAAATTCTTTTTTACCAAAAAAATCAACTAACTTTTTTTTTGTTTTGTTTTTTTTTTCCATTTTCTTCCTCAACGATAAAGGATGCAACTTTCATAAAAGGAACAACCCTTCAATTATAACAAAAGATATCGAAAAACATTCTTTATATATATATATATATATTAATAGACAAAACACTGTTTTACTATTCACCAATAGTAACCAGGGGTATTTTTGTCATTTCAACTTTTTTTTAGTCCCTAACGATAAAAAAAGCAACCCTTCAATGTTACCAAAAGATGTCGAAAAAAATTCTTTTTCACAAAAAAATCAACTAACTTTTTTTTTTCCTTCTCTCTTTTCTTCCTCAACGATAAAAGAAGCAACTTTCATAAAATAAAAACCCTTCAATACTACCCAAAGATTACAAAAAAATCAACTAACTTTTTTTTCTTCTCTCTTTTCTTCCTCACCGATAAAAGAGGCAACTTTCATAAAATGAACAACCCTTCAATACTACCAAAAGATGTCGAAAAACATTCTTTTTTACAAAATAGATCAACTAACTTAAAAAAAACGAAGGCTAAAAGAAGCAACTTTCACAAAAGGAACAACCCTTCAATGTTAGATGTCGAAAAAAATTCTTTTTTACAAAATAGATCAAGACTTTTTTTTTTAACTCGCATTCAAAACAGAGCCCCCGTCGCGAAGCGAGGGCTCCACAACTAGTTATCTAAATATCTAATACACAAAACCATGTAGCACTATTCATCAACAGTAATCATGGGTATTTTCGTCATTTCACTTTTTTAGTCTAATAGACAAAACCCTGTAGCACTATTCATCAATAGTAACCAGGGGTATTTTTGTCATTTCAGCTCTTTTTTTCGGTCTCCAACGATAAAAGAACCAACCCTTCAATGTTAACAAAAGATATCGAAAAAAAATTCTTTTTTACCAAAAAAATCAACTAACTTTTTTTTTTTTCCTTTTCTTCCTCAACGATAAAGGATGCAACTTTCATAAAAGGAACAACCCTTCAATGCTACCAAAAGATGTCGAAAAACATTCTTTATATATATAATAATAGACAAAACACTGTTTCACTATTCACCAATAGTAGACAGGGGTATTTTCGTCATTTTACCTTTTTTTGTCCCCAACTATAAAAGAAGCAACTTTCGTAAAAGAACCAACCCTTTAATGTTACCAAAAGATGTCGAAAAAAATTCTTTTTCACAAAAAAATCAACTAACTTTTTTTTTTTCCTTCAATACTATCAAAAGATGTCGAAAAACATTATTTTTTACCAAATAGATCAACTAACTTAAAAAAAAAACGAAGGCTAAAAGAAGCAACTTTCACAGAAGGAACAACACTTCAACGTTAGATGTCGAAAAAAATTATTTTTTATAAAATAGAGCAAGACTTTTTTTTAACTCGCATTCAAAACGGAGCCTCCCGGCGCGAAGCGAGGGCTCCACAACTAGTTTATTCTATTAAGGAAATGCATTTCGCCTTTGATTATGGGTAGATAAATGATTTTTTTTTTAATGCGGGTGAAGAAATTACTTTTCTTTTATTTGAGGATAGAGAAAAAATTGCTTATCATACCTCTGTGTACTCCACTTTCTTGAAATTGATTAATATTGTTGTTGTATTATATTAATTTGACATAAAAAAATACAATAGTACAATATCTACGAAGTATCTATTTTGGCAAATATTTAAACATCGATAAGAAGGCAAAGAAAAGTATCAAAAGCAAAGAAGAAAAAAAAGTAGAAAAGCCTCATTTGTGTTCTTTTTCTCCAGTTCTCCTATACATACCAAAACTAATCTATAAAACTCATTTTGTGATTCCATATATATTTTATAACTAAACACATAAAATGGTGAAGGATCGAAAGGTTGGAGTAGCAATGGATTTTTCAAGCAGTAGCAAAGCTGCTTTACAATGGGCAATTGACAATTTAGCAGATAAAGGTGATACCTTTTATATCATTCATATCAAACATCATTCTTCAGATGAATCCAAGAACAAACTTTGGGCTACTTCCGGCTCTCGTAAGCTATATTTATATGATCAATTACCTATTTTTAATTGATTATTTGTTGCTTATTTTTTGGGTAGGTAATTAACTATTTGTGATTGATTTGGTCAGCTTTGATTCCGTTGGTGGAGTTTTGTGAGCCGGAAGTTATGGCTAAGTATGATGTGAAGACTGATATTGATGTTCTTGATATGCTTGATACCGCAGCTAGACAAAAAGAGGTTTTCTTGCTATTTTTTTAGTTTAAGTTTTTAGTTTTTCAAGCTTTTGATCAAGATCTATGGAACGTTAGTTCGAAACTTAATGATTTAATTAGTTTTTCTTAAGTTGCGAATCGACGTTTCATATTATATTCATTTGTTCATAGGTTAAACATTTTCTAATGTTCACTTTAGTTTTTTATTCTGGATTTATAACTATATAGTTGAATGACGATTAAATAAGTTTTTCATTGCAAATTAAGATATTTATAACGTTAATTGGTTTAACATATTCTGATAAAGATAGCTCCGAGTTGTTATTATGAAATTTTTTTCGATGTCTTAATCTATCTTGTATTATAGTTAGAGATTTTGATAGATTGGTATGCTTAATATCTAATATAAGATTCTAAGATGTTAATACCAGTACTAAAATTCTTCTTTTATATTATTTTGAAATTGAAATATGTTTGGATTAGATTCAAATTGTGACCAAATTGTATTGGGGAGATGCAAGAGAGAAACTGATCGAAGGCATTGAAGATCTCAAATTAGATACTTTGGTCATGGGCAGCAGGGGATTAAGTGCTCTTAAAAGGTACTTACATATCTATGTTATTATGTATTAATACATAAATATTTTTAGAAGTCCTGAAAATTGTGATTAAGAAATACACATGTTTAAATTACTTATAGACTTATTTACGCCCTTTGTCCCTAAGATTTTATCTTTTTTTCATCCGTGTCCCTAAAGTATTTTTGTTGCATCCTAACGCTTAAAGTAATGATATGGTTTCATTTAGGTCCCCATGGTTAACTGCCGTTAACTCAATTCATTAACTGGGAACCAAAATGAAACTATATTAAGGGTTAGGATGAAACAAAATACTTTATGGACAAAGATGAAAAAAAAAAAAAAAAAAAAAAACTTTAGGAACCAAGGGATTAATTAAGTCTTACTTATACATTAAAAATAGTTAGCAATTTTTAGAAAATAACTATCTTCAAAGTGTCTGTTAATTGAAACGTATTTTTTATTCTTAATGACAGGTATCTAGTCATTAGAAAAAGTTCTTTTTTTGTTGTTATTAACTGACTTACTTAATGTATACATCAAACACTTTTGTTTTTGAATTTATTTTTCTTGGTATATAACCTATTTACACGCATAAATTTTAGTATTTTGTATCACATTACTAATTATGTCCCAAAATATTTTTGACATTCTTTAAGTGAGTAGTTTTGTGGTTACCATAATATTACACGAAGAATTTCTTTGACTAACACTCGTTGATTATTTTCATTGAAGAATCATCAATGGAAACTTTTTATCAAACCATATATATATCTAATAATAATTTTTTGAATAAATTAAATTAATTTATATTTAGTAAGTTCACATCAAAGTATTTTAAATTTTAAAAAATGTCATTGGAAAATTACAAATTGAACGTTAAAAAGAATTATCAAATAATTAATGTTAATCAGACTATTCGTGTAACTTGTGCAAACCACAAAAATTATCCACATAATAAAACGAAGAGACGTGATGATTATAAAAAAATATATATATAAAAATACCCACCATTGATTATGAATATGTTCGATTTTGATGGTCGTATAGCAATAAAACTTACGTTTATTGATTAAAAAGGAAGCAAATTAATTGGAAAACAAAAAAAAAATTGTTGAATTTTGTATTTGTGATTGTGATTGTGATTTGCAGGATAATACTAGGAAGTGTGACAAACTATTTGGTGACTAATGCACCTTGTCCAGTCACAATTGTCAAAGACAAGCACTGAATCGATGAATCTTCTCAATTAGTACTTACGAATAATGTGTGAAGTAGTAGTAATATATACTACTTCATACCCCATGTTTTTATATCATTTTAGTTGTATTGTATTGTCTCTCAATCTATTTAATGTGATGACATGTGAACCCCAAAAATTATTAATTAGTTGTCGCTCAACTTGTATTTGTGATTGTGATTGTGATTTGCATACGTCTGAATTAAGTATGTCGACAAAACACATTTCTTGTTTGTGTACTATTGTACTTGTCTATGAAACACATTTCTTGTTTGTGTACTATTGTACTTGTCTATGAAACGCTTTCACAATAACAAAATCCAATCTCACAAATGTAGGTACGTAGGAGGTAAGATGTAGACAATCCTTTTTCTATATATCTTAAAATAAAGAGAATGTTATAAAAGTCAGAAAAAGTGTGCCAATTTTCAATACCTACCTCGTGATCATTTTACATTCACATGGATTTAATGTAGACACCATATCAAACTTCTCATTGTTATTTGCTATAAATAAGCATATTACTAGCAGATGAATGTATCCGAAATATACTAAGTTTTAATATATTACTTCATCTCATTATTCTTAGAGTATGAGAAGATATGATAAATAATAGACTACTAAATGTAGTTGTAAAACCACGATATTATAACACGTTGTCAGCACGAAGTGCTCCGTATAATCAAGGTTTATCTAAGCAAGCACAAGTCACTAATCAAGGTAAGAAATTCTTTAACGATATCTTCTATTATTTATTAGTAAGGTAAATATTATTATCATCATAAGTAAAATTATATTTCTGTAATCTAACTTTTATTAACTTTACTAACATTTATATTTATGTTATTTAAGTTATATATGGTCGGTTATACCGCCTGAATTATATTTCTGTAATCTAACTTTTATTAACTTCACTAACATTTATATTTATGTTATTTAAGTTATATATGGTCGGTTATACCGCCTGAATTATATTTATGTAATCTAACTTTTATTAACTTCACTAACATTTATATTTATGTTATTAACTTCACTAACATTTATATTATTTAAGTTATATATGGTCGGTTATACCGCCTGAATTATATTTCTGTAATCTAACTCTTATTAACTTCATTAAAATTTATATTTATGTTATCTAACATTTATGATTACTTATGCAATTATTCATTATTTATTTCATGAATACTAATGTTTATTCTTAAAATTTATTATTTATGCATAATATGTTTATTCTCTTAATCTTCGTATTTATACTAAACGTATTTATACTAAATGTATTTATAGTAATCGTATTTGTACTAATAAAATTCTTTTATTAAAATTATTATTAATACAACGAGTACATAAGAGTCGTTAACATCAACTAACGACGTTACAACGGTCATATATACATAACGGTTGTTAACGTCAACTGACGACGTTACAACGACTATATTTTTTCAAATATAAAATAAACATCTCCGTTTTCACATTTTCACAAATCAATCTTCATTTTCTCAGATTACCACTCTAAAAAAGTTTTTTTTTGTAAAGATGATTCACACAAGGATGATTTTTCCTATTGTATTGGTCATACTAACTATCATCATTGTTATTAATATACCACCGGGTGAACCTATATTCTATCCTGCTCTTGTGGTTTTATCATTTGTAATCATGCCATTATTCTGTTGTTTGCTACTTATGAATTTAAAATGATTCTAATTTCATTTTATTATTTGTCTATGAATAGAAGTTGATTATGATTATGATTTATGTTGTTCATCTTTTGATAATAGAAAATGTCGAATTTGAAAAGGCTTAAATATGCTCCTTTAGAATCAAGTGGGAACAACTACTTAACATGGGTTATGAATGTAGAAAAACATCTCAAATCAATCGGTATTTTAGAAACCCTGAATGAAAATAACAATTGTTCCGAACAAGAGAAAGCAATAGCAAGTATTTTTCTTAGAAAACATATTGACGAGTACTTAGAATCTATGTGACGACCCGGAAATTTTCGACCAAATTTAAACTTAATCTTTATATGTTTTCGACACGATAAGCAAAGTCTGTAATGTTGAAGTCTCAAAATTTTTGAACTGTTTCATATATTCAATTGACCTTCAACCAGTCTCGACGATTCACGAACCATTATTTGTTAATAAATGTGTATACATATAAAAATAAATATAAATATATGTATAGAGTATATTAAATATAATTATTTAATAATTGTAATACTCGTTGGACGTTTCGATTATTATTTATAGAAGTTTAATTCGAACTTGTATGATTATAGAATAAACGGTGATCCGAATACGAGTTCTATAAATTTTAGGCTTACTAAAAATGTATTTAGGATCTAGTTATTAAATTTTAGCACTTTTTATATTTTACCCAGAATTGAGCGCGGACAGTCGATTTAACTTTTATTTAATAAGTTTAAACAATTGATAACCATTTTTATAAAATAATAATTAGAATAAATAAAGATATTTAATTTGGAAATTTTCCCAAGACTTTTATCCGCCACTGAGTAACAACGGAGTACAAATTTTAGTCCATCAATGAAATAGTAGACGACGGCTAACAATTCACACGTTTATATATATATATTATATTATAATTATTATTTTATTATTATTATTAAATATCGGAAAGTTCATTCATGCATCCGTGACTAAATTTAAGAATTACTGTTTAGCTTTTGTTTCTTTCACCAACATTTTGATCAATTATATAATATTAAATTTATGCTTTATGTGATTGAGATCTCTAACAAGACCACATGCATTTCATTTAGTCGGTGAATTAGAATATAATTATGGTTGTACTATTTTGTTTGTCGATCAAATAAATCAACTATCTATATTACATATCCATATACAATTACATATTAGAGAAAACAATTGTATATCACTCTCCAATATCTACTACTTTTATTTTATTAGAACTTATATATATATATATATATATATATATATATATATATATATATATATATATATATATATATATATATATATATATATATATATATATATATATATATATATTCTATATATGTATATCGATTACATACAGATATGGGAGATATCAACCAAGGCAAAACATTCTTCAACATGTAAACCACCATCGTCTCCCACTTCACCACCTCTCAACCATCTTTCGATCATGACAACCATCACCATTCTCTTCAACCTAAAACCACCACATGTTACAAAATGATCAACCGAAACACCATCAATTATTTTATTCTTATGTTTTGGATTCGTAAACTGCATGTTTCTGTTTCTGTCTCAACCCATCACCCGTTCCTGTCTAATTCGAACAAACAGTATAAATTGCTACTAGCTATTCCTGTTTCTGTTTGCAACCCAAGAACAAAAACGCGATCAAACCAATAGAGTAACTGCTGTACCTGCGACTGCAACTTCTACTATTCTATTTACTATCAAAAACCCTCACAAACCATTCCCATTAAACCTTCTCCTGCTATTGTAGCTCCAACCTTGCTTCTGCTAATTTTTTTTTTCTGTTTGATTGCTAACCGAAAACCATCTGCCATAGTGAAGTTGGTAATGATAATCATGATAAAGATTGATGTATAAAGTTGATGATGAGATGAGCTCTTAAAGGAGACCACCGATTACTACTTCAATTAAAATAATGTTATTAGACTAAGTGGTGCCACTTTTCTTCTACTTTTATTTTTCTTTATAGCCGATATACATCAAGCAAACAACCCCACACATTTTTTTTAATTAGGTATAATGATGGGGACTATTAGATAAAAAAAATTGATGAAAACCTGTTGCTGCAATTTCCATCGTTACCTTTTCTTAATCAGTCCATTAATTAACGAAAAGCCCAACAAAAACATCCATAAGCCATCCCAATTTTTGCAGCTAAATGGGCTGTTCGAATACACATCCTATACGTATTGTTTTGGGCCGGAAGACTTATTATTCTTCCTCATTCGTTGCTGTGATGGAATATAACAAACAAAGATATTGTCATGATGATTATGTATGTGGCGTATGATGATGATAGTGTTACATGATATACGGATTATGTTAACGATGATGTATAAGTGATTAGATGAAAGATGATGACATGATGATTCGGTGGTGATGAAAACGATAATATATGGTGTTATGATGATAGTGACAATGATGGTTAACATGATGATGATTTAAGTTAATGATGAAATATTGATGAAAATGGTAACCGATAGATATTGTTGATAGTGACACGATTATGGTGGAGAAGGAGAAAGAAACAGAATAAGGGTTAAAGAAATTAAGGTTATAAATTAGAACACATATGAGCGAGCAGTGGAACGGTTGGGTGTGTTTGTGTTTAACGAGAGGTCGCGGATTCGAGCCCGGTCTCTGCCATTTCTTTTTAGGAAAGCTTTTAAGGTAGTTTTATCTATTATTATTATTATTATTATTATTATTATTATTATTATTATTATTATTATTATTATTATTATTATTATTATTATTATTATTATTATTATTATTATTATTATTATTATTATTATTATTATTATTATTATTATCATTATTATTAATAATATCATTATTATTATTATTATTATCATTATTAGAAAGATCATTTCTATTATAGTTATTATAATAAATATTATTATTACTAATATCATTATTATCATATTTATCAAAATATATATTATTTATAAAATTATCATTTAGATTATTATTAGTATTAATATCATTATAACAAATAAGTATTTTCTATATAAAAGTATATTTATTATAACTACCATAATATTACATATAACTATATACATTAAGATTTTTTTTTTAATATTTACATATAACTAATTATTGATTTTTAATATAATATTAATCATAAGTATATATAAAACGATATAAATATTAACTATTTTAATTATACAAATTAAATATATAGGATGTATAATTTAAGATATAATATATAAATTTGTTTGATTACGATTATATGTATTAATATATATACCTGATATAGGTTCGTGAATCCGAGGCCAACCTTGCATTGTTCAGTTCTGACGTATGCATATTTTTTCTACAAAATATCGTATAGTGAGTTTCATTACTCCCTTTTTAATGCTTTTGCAATATATATTTTTTGGGACTGAGAATACATGCGCTTTTATAAATGTTTGACGAAATAGACACAAGTATTTAAAACTATATTCTACGATTGAATTGTTATACCGGATATCGCCCTTGTTGAACTTGGTAGCCTAAGAATTGGTGTTTATTATAATTGCCACCAATTGACGTGAATCCTAAAGATAAATCTATGGGCCTTGACAAGCCCCAGTCAGAGAATTTGAACTGCTTTAGTACTTCGATTTTATTTTTAGGGATATTCTAGATGCATTTTGTTAATGTCGGTTACCAGGTGTTCAATTCGTATGAATGGATTTTATAGCAGTGAGCAGACCTGCACTTTGAAATGAAAAATGAAATCTTGTGGTCTATTAAAATTATGGAAATGATTGATTATGATAAACTAATGAACTCACCAACCTTTTGGTTGACACTTTTAAGCATGTTTATTCTCAGGTATGAAAGAAACCTTCCGCTGTGCATTTGCTCATTTTAAAGACATTACATGAGGTCGTTCATGGCATATAGAGTTCAGTACCTCGCAATGGGACTGTAAGAGCCAGTTTTTATCAGTTTTGTTGGACGCCGTCCAACAGGGTGGGACGCCATCCCAGATTGAAGGGCTGGATGCCGTCCAGAAATCTGGACGCCGTCCAGATGGCCTAACGAGCCAGCTTTGGTGTTTTGTTATTTAAAAAGGGGTATTATGGTAATTTCACCTTGTGGACGACTTTAAGACCCTAGATCAGTTTTGGTGAGCCTCATTACTCAATTTCCATCTACTTTATCATCTTCCATTAAATCCTAGAGAGAGAGGAGGTTCTAGAGTGAGAGAGCTCCATTAAAGGAAGAAGGAGGTTGAATCGGGTCTTAGTGCGAGTTATAAAGTTGTTCATCTAGCCGCTAGCTACGTGGTGATTGTGTTGGTAATTCTTAACCTTGATTTCTTTACTTAAATTGTGTTAAGGGTTAGGGTTTGGGTTAGTGTTGCACTTAAAACCCATTTGTTAGTGATTTGGGGGTTTTGGGTAAGTTTTGGTCATGAAGACCCAAAAGATGACTAACCTAGGGTTTTGAGTTAAAGTGTGTAAATGGATCTTAAAGGCTTAATAAATCACTAGCACAATTGTAGTTAATGTTAGTGGGTGTCATTTGGGTTGTGGGTGACCAAAATGGGCATGTTGACCTCAAAATGGGTCAATTGGGTCTTGGTCGACCTAGGTTGCTAAATGTGTACGAGAACACACTAAATTTGTGATTATAAAGTGTTTAAGACCATATTTGACTAGTGTTAGGGTTTTTGTTGGTGTTGACCCAAATATTAGGGTTAAGGGCACAAATGGGTCGGAATTGCACCTTGAGTCAAAATGGCACTAGAATGAGGAGTAAATTGGTTGACCAACTTGAGTTGTGATTTATTATGTACTAAATGTAATAGGTACGTTACATTGAAGTTGCAAGCTCAGTTATCTTTCGCAAAAGACTCTAAGGTGAGTGGAATAATTATATATGTATGTATATGATTTATTTACTTGTGGGGTATGGGTTAAAGTTCGATGTTGACGATACCATATCCTAGAGTATAATGTTGTGTAGATGAGGGTTAAAGTTCGGTGTTGACGATACCTCAAGTATGGATTTAAAGTTCGATGTTGACGAAGCCATACCACTATTGTAGTGACATTGGATGAGGGTTTAAGTTCGATGTTGACGATACCTCATATGTGGGTTTAAGTTCGATGTTGACGATACCACATTAACTAGGACGGATGGGAAAATAAGTTCGATGTTGACGATACCATTCGTTGGGCTAGCCTTGGGATTTGAGTACTAATGGATGTTGTGAACATCAATGTTTATGTATTCATGTTGTAGCATGTTGTATTATTGTGTTATATGCTATTGTTGTACTAGCTTTGTTATCATGGTTTTAGCGATTATACATTATAAGGTATGCTAATTATGTTGCTAGTATGTATGCGGATTTGGGGTAAGTGATTGCATGTAAGTAAGTTATATATGTATATGTATAATTATTGCATTCACTAAGCTTTAGCTTACCCTCTCGTTGTTTACCTTTTTAGGCTCCGGCGTGGACAAGGGAAAAGGTATTCGGTTGGATTAGTGGTCTCCCGCTTATTTTGATAGGGGATGCTTTTGGGTAGCTTTTGGAAGTTCGGCCAAGATTTGAGTAGTTTAACCCCAAACACCATGCTCTAGGGTCGTTTGGAAATTAAACTTGTATTTTTGATCAAAATGCGTAAGACGGTTCGATGTGGGCCCGATGTTGCAAAACTTGTTTTGATGATGGAAACCTCTTATTTTATTATATTGGGTTATGTTGTAAAAAGGTTTTCGTTTAAAAGCGTCGGGAAGCGGGATTTTCGCTCGTGTAAGTTGGACCCGGGGACAGCAGCTTCCAGGAAATCTGGACGCCGTCCCGGTCTTAAGTGCTGGACGCCGTCCAGATAACTGGACGCCGTCCAGTTGTGCTACAGCAGAATTTTTTTTTTTGGGTACACGTTTTGGTGAATTGAAGTCGGGATGTTACAAGTGGTATCAGAGCATGGTCTAAGGGATTTAGGCGACTTGAGATAGGTGCCGAGACTTAGACTTATTTGTGTATGTGTTTTATGCGGGACTGGTAGGAGACGGGTCGGACCGGGAGTTGATTAGTGTTTAGGTTTATATGAACTAACCCTGCGCTAATTGTTTTGTATTGTGTTAGCAATCATCAAGCGAGATAGACGTTGTACTAGCAAGTTAATGCGACGTGCTCGCGTAACAATGATTAGCTACCATTGTTACGGGTTCAAATCGTGTCAAACAAGCGATGTACGAAGATTGTTGAGCAAGATGGGGTAGTGTGGTGTATATGTATATACATATGTGTTAAGTCCTTTCGTATTGTTGCTTAATTTACTTCGTTTTATATAATGAAGATAAGAAATGGACACGACACTAATGACGGAAGTACGAGTGAGGACGTT
This sequence comes from Rutidosis leptorrhynchoides, assembly GCF_046630445.1. NCBI lineage: Eukaryota > Viridiplantae > Streptophyta > Magnoliopsida > Asterales > Asteraceae > Rutidosis > Rutidosis leptorrhynchoides. The sequence goes on along the minus strand of NC_092333.1, from coordinate 529,521,226 downwards.
GAACTCACGGCCAAGGTTGAGGCCATCTTTAAAAGGCTAAAAAATGATTTTCTTGACGATGTTCGAAAGGTTTTCCAAGAGTCGGTTGATGGGCAAGTAACCGAAATGATAAATGAGCGAATGAATGCAGCGATCGAGGAGGCATTAGAGGCTAAAAACATTTATCCTCGAGGCGAAGGGGGTGAAGGTAATGGTGGGGGTGGAAGGCGGGACTTCCACTACAAAAATTTCAAGGATACTCAACCTCCGATGTTTAATGGGGTGAAGGATCCATTGAAAAGCACTTGTTGGATTTCCGATATCGAGGGGGCGTTCCGTACCGCGGAGTGTCCTCCCGAGAAGAAGATGAGGTATGGGTCTAGCATGTTGCGCGAAGAAGGCAAGTTGTGGTGGGACGATAAAATCAAATTATATGGTGAAGAACAATGCATGAGCTTGACATGGGAGGAGTATAAGAAGGAATTTTTCCAAGAATACCGAACTTCTTCCGATCTTGATAGAATCCGGGACGAGTTGCACAATTTGCAACAAGGTTCAATGGACTTGGTCACTCTCAAGTCTACCTTCTTGGCAAAGACTCGTTTTTGTCCGGAATATGTTGGTGACGATCACAAGCTGATGAAAGATTTATACCGTACCATGAATGATGAGTATAAGGGTAAGATTAGTCGAGGAGCGGCTAAGTCTTTTGAAGAGTTATTTGAATTGGCTCCGGGTTTTGCGCCGGAGGTTCCAAGAAAAAGCGATTTCACTTTTTCTAAAAGAAAGTTTGAAGGTTCTAGTCATTCTAACTTTTCCAACAAGAAGAACAAGAACAAGAAGGGTTCCGAAAGTGTAAATAGTGTGAAGAAGGGAGGTTTCGGGAACTTTATCCCTACTTGCTACAATTGTGGGGTACGAGGTCATTTGGCTCGGGATTGTACAAAGCCTCCTTCAATAAACAAGCTCACTTGTTTTAATTGCAACAAAGAAGGACACCGAAAGTCGGAGTGCCCCGACTTGAACACCGATCATGTTAAACGGTTGGAGAAAGCGGCGGGCACAGCTAGGGGTCGCAACTATTTAATGATGAATGAGGAGGCCAAGCAATCCAACGAAGTCGTTTCAGGTACTTTCATGGTTAACTCTAATCCGCACGAATCCTATTTGATAGTGGTGCCAATTTATCGTTTGTTTCTCCAAGATTCGTGCCTAAGTTAAATAAACTGCTAGTTAAGTTAAGTCGTCCGATAGAAGTTGAAATAGCGGATGGCAAGACGGCGCTAGTGGTTGATGTGCCCAAAAATTTTAAAATCGATCTCATTCCGATGACTTTGGGTGATTTTGATATCGTCGTTGGTATGGATTGGCTCGATCATAATAGAGCCGATATTGCATGCCATGATAAGTTTATTCAGGTAAAGACCCCAAGTGGGGGAGAGTTAATTATTCATGGCGATAAGCGGAGAAGACTTGTGCCGATATGCACTTTTGCAAGGGCACGTCGTTTCCTTGTTAGTAGTGGCATGGCTTTTCTTGCCCATGTTGTTGATACTCGTGATGAACCACCACCCATCCGTGAAATTCCGGTGGTTAGTGAATTCGATGACATTTTTCCGGATGAGTTACCGGGTGTTCCGGCGGAAAGACAAGTTGAATTTCGCATTGAGTTGGCTCCGGGGGCTACCCCCATTGCTAAAACTCCTTATCGTTTAGCGCCAACGGAAATGCAAGAGTTGTTAAATCAAACCCAAGAGTTACTTGAGAAGGGTTTCATTCGACCAAGTGCTTCGCCATGGGGTGCTCCGGTTTTATTCGTAAAGAAGAAGGATGGTGGTATGCGGATGTGCATCGATTATCGGGAGTTGAACAACGTGACGATCAAGAATCCTAGGATTGACGATTTGTTTGACTAACTCCAAGGTGCAACGTATTTATATAAAATCGACCTACGGTCCGGCTATCACCAAATGCGGGTCCGTGGGGAAGATATTGAGAAAACGGCTTTTCGAACGCGTTATGGGCATTTTGAGTTTGTAGTTATGCCTTTTGGTCTAACGAATGCACCGGCGGCATTCATGGATCTTATGAACCGAGTGTGCCAACCTATGTTGGACAAGTCAGTAATTGTGTTCATTGACGACATACTTGTCTATTCGAAAAGTATGAAGGAACATGAACATCATTTGAGGGGTGTGTTGAAGACGTCGCGGAAGGAGAAGTTGTATGCTAAATTCTCCAAATGTGAATTTTGGCTAAGGGAAGTTCAATTCCTTGGCCACATTGTGAACGAAAATGGTATTCAAGTAGATCCAGGGAAGATTGAGACGATAAAGAGTTGGGGACGACCGACTACGCCTACGGAAATCCGAAGTTTTCTCGAATTGGCCGGTTATTATCGTCAGTTTATCTAAGACTTTTCTAAGATCGCTTCTCCATTGACGAAATTGACGAGAAAGAACGCGAGATTTAATTGGGAAAACGAGCAAGAAATTGCTTTTCAATTGTTAAAAGAGAAGTTGTGTCAAGCTCCGGTGTTAGTGTTGCCGGAAGGTGTAGAAGAAATGACGGTTTATTGTGATGCTTCTTTAAATGGGCTCGGGTGTATTCTAATGCAAAGAGGTAAATTCATCGCTTACGCCTATCGACAATTAAAGGAGCATGAAACGAGATATCCGACTCATGATCTTGAGTTGGCGGCGGTTGTGCATGCATTGAAAATTTGGTGCCATTACTTGTATGGTGTCAAGAGTATGATTTATTCGGATCATAAGAGTTTGAAACATCTCTTTAACCAAAGAGATTTGAATTATCGTCAACGTAGGTGGATGGATGTGGTAAAAGATTATGATTGTGAAATACTTTATCATCCCGGCAAGGCGAATGTGGTCGCGGATGCGCTAAGTCGAAAAAGTCACCACCCGACATTACGATTGGGATTGTTACGTATGATTATTACTAACGATTTTCTTGAAAAACTTGGTGAGATTCAAATAGAGGCTTACGTTCACAACAAGCATGCGGAACGAATAGTGGGGCAATCGGAGTTCATTACTATGGGCTCTCGTGGTTTGTTGTCTTTTCAAGGAAGAGTGTGGGTGCCTAAGATGGGGGACTATCGACGAGTGCTACTTGATGAAGCACATAAGTCAAAATATTTCATTCATCCGGGCGCAACAAAAATGTATCTTGATTTGAGGAAGGAGTATTGGTGGCCGGGCATGAAACGTGATGTTGTTAAGTATGTTGAGCAATGCGTCACGTGTTTGCAAGTTAAAGCCGAACACCAAAAGCCGTATGGTAAGTTACAACCGTTAGAGATCCTGAAGTGGAAATGGGAGCACATTACCATGGATTTCATCACAAAGTTACCTAAAATGGCGAGAACCCAATTCGATTCGATTTGGGTGATAGTTGATCAATTGACGAAAAGTGCTTTGTTTCTTCCCATTCGGGAAGCGATATCGTCGGAGACTTTGGCTAAATTGTTTATCAAGGAAGTGGTTGCTCGACATGGGGTTCCTATATCTATTATTTTGGATCGAGATACCCGTTTCACATCTCAGTTTTGGGAAAAGTTTCATGAAGATATGGGTACACAATTGAGATTGAGCATGGTGTATCATCCTCAAACGGACGGTCAAACCGAATGTACGAATCAAACTTTGGAGGATATGTTACGGGCATGTATTATTAATTTCGGTGGTAGTTGGGATGAGCACTTGCCTTTGGTGGAATTCTCGTACAATAATAGTCATCATACTAGTATCGAGATGCCACCTTACGAGATGCTTTATGGTCGGAGGTGTCGAACTCCGATTTGTTGGGGTGAAATTGGTCAAAAAGAAATCGGGAGTACCGATTTGGTCTTAGAAATGAATAGTAAGATTGATATGATTCGGGATCATTTGAAAAAGGTACAAGATAGAAAAACATCGTATACCGACAAGCGTAGACGAATGATCGAATTTCAAGAAGGTGACATGGTGATGCTTAAGGTTTCACCATGGAAAGGTATTATTTGGTTTCGAAAACAGGGAAAGTTAGCTCCTTGGTTTATTGGTCCTTTTAAAATCTTAGCTCGTGTTGGTGAAGTCGCGTATCGTTTTGAATTACCCGAAGAGCTTGCGGGGATCCATAATACATTTCATGTTTCCCATCTCCGCAAGTGTCTTGCGGATGATTCATCTTGGGTACCGTTAGACGAGATTGAGCTAAACAATAAGTTAGAATATATTGAGGAGCCGATTGCCATACTCGATGAGAAGGTCAAAAGGTTGAGAAATAAAGAAGTGAGGACTTTTAAAGTTCAATGGCGTCGTAGTAAAGGTTCTGAGTTTACTTGGGAGCCCGAAGAATTCGTGTTAGTTTATCTTCCCTCTTATCATGCGGCTTGGATTGCGAGGTCGCAATCCGGTTCAAGTGGGGGAGAGTTGTAAGAACTAGTTTTTATCAGTTTTGTTGGACGCCGTCCAACAGGGTGGGACGCCTTCCCAGATTGAAGGGTTGGACGCCGTCCAGAAATCTGGACGCCGTCCAGATGGCCTGACGAGCCAGCTTTGGTGTTTTGTTATTTAAAAAGGGATATTATGGTAATTTCACCTTGTGGACGACTTTAAGACCCTAGATCAGTTTTGGTGAGCCTCATTACTCCATTTCCATCTACTTTATCATCTTCCATTAAATCCTATAGAGAGAGGAGGTTCTAGAATGAGAGAGCTCCATTAAAAGAAGAAGGAGGTTGAATCGGGTCTTAGTGCGAGTTCTAAAGTTGTTCATCTAGCCGCTAGCTACGTGGTGATTGTGTTGGTAATTCTTAACCTTGATTTCTTTACTTAAATTGTGTTAAGGGTTAAGGTTTGGGTTAGTGTTGCACTTAAAACCCATTTGTTAGTGATTTGGGGATTTTGGGTAAGTTTTGGTCATGAAGACCCAAAAGATGACTAACCTAGGGTTTTGAAAAGTTAAAGTGTGTAAATGGGTCTTAAAGGCTTAATAAATTACTAGCACAATTGTAGTTAATGTTAGTGGGTGTTATTTGGGTTGTGGGTGACCCAAATGGGCATGTTGACCTCGAAATGGGTCAATTGGGTCTTGGGCGACCTAGGTTGCTAAATGTGTACGAGAACACACTAAACTTGTGATTATAAAGTGTTTAAGACCATATTTGACTAGTGTTAGCGTTTTTGTTGGTGTTGACCCAAATATTAGGGTTAAGGGCACAAATGGGTCAGAATTGCACCTTGAGTCAAAATGGTACTAGAATGAGGAGTAAGTTGGTTGACCAACTTGAGTTGTGATTGATTATGTGCTAAATGTAATAGGTACGTTACATTGAAGTTGCAAGCTCGGTTATCTTTCGCAAAAGACTCTAAGGTGAGTGGAATAATTATATATGTATGTATATGATTTATTTACTTGTGGGGTATGGGTTAAAGTTCGATGTTGACGATACCATATCCTAGAGTATAATGTTGTGTAGATGAGGGTTAAAGTTCGGTGTTGACTATACCTCAAGTATGGATTTAAAGTTCGATGTTGATGAAGCCATACCACTATTGTAGTGACATTGGATGAGGGTTTAAGTTCGATGTTGATGATACCTCATATGTGGGTTTAAGTTCGATGTTGACGATACCACATTAACTAGGACGGATGGGAAAATAAGTTCGATGTTGACGATACCATTCGTTGGGCTAGCCTTGGGATTTGAGTACTAATGGATGTTGTGAACATCAATGTTTATGTATTCGTGTTGTAGCATGTTGTATTGTTGTGTTATATTCTATTGTTGTACTAGCTTTGTTATCATGGTTTTAGTGATTATACATTATAAGGTATGCTAATTATGTTGCTAGTATGTATGCGGATTTGGGGTAAGTGATTGCATGTAAGTAAGTTATATATGTATATGTATAATTATCGCATTCACTAAGCTTTAGCTTACCCTCTCGTTGTTTACGTTTTTAGGCTTCGGCGTGGACAAGGGAAAAGGTATTCGGTTGGATTAGTGGTCTCCCGCTTATTTTGATAGGGGATGCTTTTGGGTAGCTTTTGGAAGTCCGGCCAAGATTTGAGTAGTTTAACCCCAAACACCATGCTCTAGGGTCGTTTGGAAATTAAACTTGTATTGGTCGAAACTTGTATTTTTGATCGCAATGCGTAAGACGGGTCGATGTGGGCCCGATGTTGTAAAACTTGTTTTGATGATGGAAACCTCTTATTTTATTATATTGGGTTATGTTGTAAAAAGGTTTTCGTTTAAAAGTGTCGGGAAGCAGGATTTCCGCTCGTGTAAGTTGGACCCGGGGACAGCAGCTTTCAGGAAATCTGGACGCCGTCCAGATATGCTGGACGCCGTCCAGATATGCTGGACACCGTCCCGGTCTTAAGTGCTGGACGCCGTCCAGATAACTGGACGCCGTCCAGTTTTGCTACAGCAGAAATTTTTTTTTTTGGTACACATTTTGGTGAATTGAAGTCGGGATGTTACAGGGGCCATATGTTGAAGACTTCGTCCAGGTGTATTAGGATGGGGTATGACATGTGGTATCAGAGCGGTGGTCTTAGCGAACCAGGTCTTGCATTAGTTTGTCTAACTGATAGTTGTTTAGATGCATTAGTGAGTCTGGACTTCGACCGTATCTGCATGTCAAAAGTTTTGCTTATCATGTCGTGTCGAAAATTACCTGCTTATCATTCTTAGGGAATCATTTGCTTATCATTCTTAGTCTAGACACATCTTACTGCATTGATTGCATGAATAGTGTATAGACAAAATTTATATCTTAGCGTATCTGCTAATCCATATTTTAGCGTATCTGTTACTATGAACTTTGCCTGACATATTCCGTAAATTCCTCCGTAATCTATGAAATCTTTTATTCTATATATATAGATATTCTATATAATTAGAATACCATCCGATAGCCAAAAATCATTTCATATCGAAAAATCCTTTATTCAATCGTACAAAATGGAACTCGCCACTAGTCCAAGTCCCTCGGATTCCGATATGGAGTTTCACTCAAGCTCCGAAAGCAGTGTGACCGGAATGGATCAACCAATCAGTTATCCCCAATTCATCTGATGGGTTCGTAGTCGACTTAATCAATGGAGACGCGAAGAAGGCGATCCTTTCCACCAACCGAATTCACCCCTTGACGAAGAACCCGAAGCACTTGCCGACGAACCAGTCTGAAACACCATTTTCAGCCTCATTTTTAGGGTAGCTCGACACGATTATATTCTATTCACAATTCTAAACCTTATTCATCCGCTCGTTCCGACCGACATTCATCCCAGAATAATAGAAGAAGTCAACGAACTTCGCACTCGAGTAATCAATTTGGAGAATATGGTGCAAAATTTACCAGCTTCAGCAACATCATCGGCACCAACAGTACCATCAATAACAGCACCAGTACCCTCAATAATCCATGCCTCAACATCTCATTTTGTAACGCGTGCATAATCATCGATCTACGAATCGTTTTATATCAATTACCCTCGTTCTTCATGGTGATTATGTAATCTCTAAAGTTTTAGAGATTATTCATTCTAGTTTCAACCTTAAATTAAATGAGTCTAATATCATATTGACTCATTAAATCCATGATTACATCTGAAGCAAATATATATGTATATATGTTTTCATAAAGGTTGTAATTAAAAATTCTTTTGTACAAACTATTAATGGTGAAAATATTTTAATGGGTAGGTAATACCCGAGGAATATTTAGATTTCACATTAATAAGTTACACTGTACATTCTTCGAATCTGATTCAAAAGTCATTTACTATCCTACTTACATCCACAGATATACGAATCTGTTCACCACAGAATAACCATTTTCATTCAATTTCATATTTGGATTTTGACTTATCATAATCCAACAAGTGGCATAATGAAGAAAACATTGGACAAAATAAAATTTGTTAGAAACAAACAATTTAACTATGAGAAGAATTTTGTTAAGAATCCACGCTAACTGTTCCTAGCTAACTGTTCCTAGCTAACTTATTACATTTAATTATCGCAATTTATTATCGCAATTTTAATTCTCACAATTTTATTTATCGTCATTTAATTTCTGTTATTTATTTTACGCACTTTAAATATCGGGACACGTATACAAGGTTTTGACATATCATATTGACACATCTATATATATTATTTGGAATAACCATAGACACTCTATATGCAGTAATGCTTGAGTTAGCTATACAGGATTGAGGTTGATTCTACAATAATATATATACTTTGAGTTGTGATCGAGTCTGAGACATGTATACAATGGGTCATGATACATATTAATTAATTCGAATATTATATATTAAACTATATATGAATTATTGAATTTCTAATTGTGGACTGCTAACTGTGGACTGCCAACATTGGACAATTAAAATGAATTAAAATACATATGAAACTAAACAATTCTTCAAGTTTTCCACTTGATTTCATCTTAAACCTAATTTGTATTTTGACGGTTACAATCTGCGTTCAAACCTTTCATAATTCTTGAAAACACCTCAATCGAGAGGGTGAACCAACCGCACTTCATCTACGGAAGAAAAGATTGATACATATAGTTATGCACCTGAAAAACTCTCGGAACCTGAGTAAACGTTTAACACGTATCCGTGCTAGCTCCTTTGGTATTGTTATTACCGAAAATAACACTGCAATTCTTTTTAAAATTAGCCAATTTTGTCACAGCTCCAGCAGGTCAACTTCGACTATTCGTTCGAAACAACCTTATTATAACCTTGATATATATGCGTGCTCTTTTATTGTTACCGGAGAACCTTTTATATTCCATCTTATTACCAGCAGACGTACCAATAACCTCGTTGCTCTTTGGCTTAAATCCCTCCGACAAATCACTATATTTATCTATTGAAGTCTCATCATATTCTCATCCGCATCTGGTAACGAGAATTGCCATACCAATTACTGAGAATCAGCAATCAGTATTTCGAATCTCGCAGCGTTTCTACATCAACAGTTATATGTATACATATAACATTTACCTCTTAGAATTATGATCTTTCATTCTGAATCTGAAAAGCAACCAGTCTATGAATCAATACTCGGAATGTTGAAAAAGCTCAAAGATTTTGATACTGAAAAATGAATTGAGCAAATCATGAAGGAGACTCTGAACAAATTACAAGGACTAAACTTGTACATAAAGGATTCAGATGATTCTGTTTCTGATGAAATCTTTAGCGAATACCTTGCTCCTTAATCGCTCTAAATCATCGTGAATGAATTTCTTCATCACAATTAGATTCTAAAATTCTAAGATATTATCGTATCTTTCATTATTAATATCCTAAATATTTCTGAAGATATCTTCATAAATATTCTTGTCCGATATTATTTATCTCTCCGCGATATCTGTATTACATCATAGATGAAACTGTTTCAGTTTCTAAAATTTCTGAAACCTTCGAGTTTAAAGTATGAATGTTTTTGAAGTAGTGTTGGGGACTGAAGCATGAGTTAGTATAATATAATGACACTTGATCAATGTGATTATATTACAGTAAGTCATGCTGAGTTTCTAATGAAACGTAATGATTTACAGACCATAACGTCATCATGTGCCATGTTACACGACTCTTACATTCTACTAATCTCCAAACATATCAAGAATATATCTTCCTGATAGTTCTATCTTTTCTCTTGAATTATGGTAATTTGACAAATCAAGATCGTGCTAGTACGATTTCCTGCTTAGAACATCAGTCATGTTCATTCAAAACTCCATACCTACGAATTCTGAATCATTATTCGCTTGACTTAAAGTCGGGAAGAGAAAACAAAAGGATGGAACTCCATAATATAAAGGAAATGAAGAGGGTGGATTTATAGTGAAATATCTGACAAAGCAATTGAAACAGATTATCGCATTTAACCAAAGAGGATTCTAATTTCCTTAATTACCGAAGAACCAAATCTTATTACAAAGATTTCCTCTCAAATCCCATAAATTCAGGAAATCAACCGTGACTACGCCATAGGTTAAATCAAACTTGCAATTACTCATTTCATTCTTTTGTGATAGCTTCACTCATACTCTTTGAGTAATCAAATTATTATATCAATGCTACTCAATGTTGATAAAACTCTATTTATCAACTCATATTCGTCATGAAAACATTTTTATTGTTAGCCATGACGACCGCGATCAAATTTCGGGACGAAATTTCTTTAACGGGTAGGTACTGTGACGACCCGGAAATTTCCGACCAAATTTAAACTTAATCTTTATATGTTTCAGACACGATAAGCAAAGTCTGTAATGTTGAAGTCTCAAAATTTTTGAATTGTTTCATATATTCAATTGACCTTCGACCAGTCTCGACGATTCACGAACCATTATTTGTTAATAAATGTGTATACATATAAAAATAAATATAAATATATGTATAGAGTATATTAAAAATAATTATTTAATAATTGTAATACTCGTTGGACGTTTCGATTATTATTTATAGAATTTTAATTCGAACTTGTATGATTTTAGAATAAACGGTGATCCGAATATGAGTTCTATAAATTTTAGGCTTACTAAAAATGTATTTAGGATCTAGTTATTAAATTTTAGCACTTTTTATATTTTACCCAGAATTGAGCGCGGACAGTTGATTTAACTTTTATTTAATAAGTTTAAACAATTAATAACCATTTTAATAAAATAATAATTAGAATAAATAAAGTTATTTAATTTGGAAATTTTCTAAAGACTTTTATCCGCCACTGAGTAACAACGGAGTACGAATTTTAGTCCGTGAAAGAAATAGTAGACGACGGCTAACAATTCACACGTTTATATATTTATAATATATTATAATTATTATTTTATTATTATTATTAAATATCGTAAAGTTCATTCATGCATCCGTGACTAAATTTAAGAATTACTGTTTAGCTTTTGTTTCGTTCACCAACATTTTGATCAATTATATAATATTAAATTTATGCTTTATGTGATTAAGATCTCTAACAAGACCACATGCATTTCATTTAGTCGGTGAATTAGAATATCATTGTGGTTGTACTATTTTGTTTGTCAATCAAATAAATCAACTATCTATATTACATATCCATATACAATTACATATTAGAGAAAACAATTGTATATATCACTCTCCAATATCTACTACTTTTATTTTATTAGAACTTATATATATATTCTATATATGTATATCGATTACATACAGCTATGGGAGATATCAACCAAGGCAAAACATTCTTCAACATGTAAACCACCATCGTCTCCCACTTCACCACCTCTCAACCATCTTTCGATCATGACAACCATCACCATTCTCTTCAACCTAAAACCACCACATGTTACAAAATGATCAACCGAAACACCATCAATTATTTTATTCTTATGTTTTGGATTCGTAAACTGCATGTTTCTGTTTCTGTCTCAACCCGTCACCCGTTCCTGTCTAATTCGAACAAACAGCATAAATTGCTACTAGCTATTCCTGTTTCTGTTTGCAACCCAAGAACAAAAACGCGATCAAACCAATAGAGTAACTGCTGTACCTGCGACTGCAACTTCTACTATTTTATTTACTATCAAAAACCCTCACAAACCATTCCCTTTAAACCTTCTCCTTCTACTGCAGCTCCAACCTTGCTTCTGCTAATTTTTTTTTCTGTTTGATTGCTAACCGAAAACCATCTGCCATAGTGAAGTTGGTAATGATAATCATGATAAAGATTGATGTATAAAGTTGATGATGAGATGAGCTCTTAAAGGAGACCACCGATTACTACTTCAATTAAAATAATGTTAATAGACTAAGTGGTGCCACTTTTCTTCTACTTTTATTTTTCTTTATAGCCGATATACATCAAGCAAACAACCCCACACATTTTTTTTTAATTAGATATAATGATGGGGACTATTAGATAAAAAAAAATGATGAAAACCTGTTGCTGCAATTTCCATCGTTACCTTTTCTTAATCAGTCCATTAATTAATCAAAAGCACAACAAAAACATCCATAAGCCATCCCAATTTTTGCAGCTAAATGGGCTGTTCGAATACACATCCTATACGTATTATTTTGGGCCGGAAGACTTATTATTCTTCCTCATTCGTTGCTATGATGGAATATAACAAACAAAGATATTGTCATGATGATTATGTATGTGGCGTATGATGATGATAGTGTTACATGATATACAGATTATGTTAACGATGATGTATAAGTGATTAGATGAAAGATGATGACATGATGATTCGGTGATGATGAAAACGATAATATATGGTGTTATGATGATAGTGACAATGATGGTTAACATGATGATGATTTAAGTTAATGATGAAATATTGATGAAAATGGTAACCGATAGATATTGTTGATAGTGACACGATTATGGTGAAGAAGGAGAAAGAAACAGAATAAGGGTTAAAGAAATTAAGGTTATAAATTAGAACACATATGAGCGAGCAGTGGAACGGTTAGGTGTGTTTGTGTTTAATGAGAGGTCGCGGGTTCGAGCCCGGTCTCTGCCATTTCTTTTTAGGAAAGTTTTTAAGGTAGTTTTATCTATTATTATTATTATTATTATTATTATTATTATCATTATTATTATTATTATTATTATTATTATTATTATTATTATTATTATTATTATTATTATTATTATTATTATTATTGTTATTATTATTATTATCATTATTATTAATAATATCATTATTATTATTATTATTATTATTATTATTATTATTATCATTATTAGAAAGATCATTTCTATTATAGTTATTATAATTATTATCATTATTACTAATATCATTATTATCATATTTATCAAAATATATATTATTTATAAAATTATCATTTAGATTATTATTAGTATTAATTTCATTATAACAAATAATTATTTTCTATATAAAAGTATATTTATTATAACTACCATAATATTACATATAACTATATACATTAAGATTTTTTTTTAATATTTACATATAACCAATTATTGATTTTTAATATAATATTAATCATAAGTATATATAAAACGATATAAATATTAACTATTTTAATTATACAAATTAAATATATAGGATGTATAATTTAAGATATAATATATAAATTTTTTTTGATTACGATTATATGTATTAATATATATACCTGATATAGGTTCGTGAATCCGAGGCCAACCTTGCATTGTTCAGTTCCGTCGTATGCATATTTTTACTACAAAATATCGTATAGTGAGTTTCATTACTCCCTTTTTAATGCTTTTGCAATATATATTTTTGGGACTGAGAATACATGCGCTTTTATAAATGTTTGACGAAATAGATACAAGTATTTAAAACTACATTCTACGATTGAATTGTTATACCGGATATCGCCCTTGTTGAACTTGGTAGCCTAAGAATTGGTGTTTATTATAATTGCCACCAATTGAAGCGAATCCTAAAGATAAATCTATGGGCCTTGACAAGCCCTAGTCAGAGAATTTGAACTTCTTTAGTACTTCGATTTTATTTTGGGGATATTCTAGATGCATTTTGTTAATGTCGGTTACCAGGTGTTCAATTCGTATGAATGGATTTTATAGCAGTGAGCAGACCTGCACTTTGAAATGAAAAATAAAATCTTGTGGTCTATTAAAATTATGGAAATGATTGATTATGATAAACTAATGAACTCACCAACCTTTTGGTTGACACTTTTAAGCATGTTTATTCTCAGGTATGAAAGAAACCTTCTGCTGTGCATTTGCTCATTTTAAAGACATTACATGGGGTCGTTCATGGCATATAGAGTTCAGTACCTTGCAATGGGACCATATGTTGAAGACTTCGTCTAGGTGGATTAGGACGAGGTATGACAATCTACATATTACATGATCGAAGATCCAAATGTATTATGGAAAATACTCAAAGATAGATACGATATTAATTATCAAGAAATAACGGTGATCCATGAAAGAATAAAATTGAAGATGTTAGTAGACGCTCTTATAAGAATCCCAGAGATTCTTATTAATGATCTGGTAACGTGGATCATCAGTCTAGTATTTCTTGAATACATGAACATCTTTTTTTATCTCTATAAATAAGTCTCAAAAGAAAAGAAAACTAGAGTGAATCTGTTGAAAAATCTTGATTAAATAAACCCTGAGCTACCTTGAGACTTGAATGATTTGAATTTTCTAAGATGCCTAGCTTGTTATGTATCACTCATAAATAAATGGTTTTAGACCATAACGCATATGATTATTAAGTGTTATCTTTTATGTACTTCAGATTGTAACTTGTTTGCTGGTAATATAATTTGATTATCTTGCTGAAATATAACTCATTATTTGCTTATCTTATTTGAAGTTTTAGTATGAATCTTGCTGAAACACAACATCAATTAAATGGTAAAGACCTATGAATTGCAGATAGTGGTAACATACACACTATGATCAAATCTAAGAAATATTTCATTGATTTAAATAAAATGAAGGAATTATAAATACTATATCAGGTCTTGCAAACTTGATATAAGGAACGGAAAAGGAAAAAATTAATATTACCAATTGGTACGAATTTTCTGATAAACAATGCTTTGTTTTCTCCAAATCAAAGAGAAATTTGTTAAGTTTCTCTGATATATATCATAATGGATATGATTATTAGTCAATGATAACCGGAAATGGGAAATACCTATGTAGCACAGAAAAGCGCGTATGATGAAAAGCGCAGCGCATATGATTAAAAGCACATATGATAAAAAGCGCATATGATGAAAAGCGCAGCGCATATGATGAAAAGCGCATATGATGAAAAGTGCAGCGCATATGATTAAAAGCGCAGCGCATATGATGAAAAGCGCATATGATGAAAAGTGCATATGATGAAAAGCGCAGCGCATATGATTAAAAGCGCAACGCATATGATTAAAAGCGCATATGATGAAAAGTGCATATGATGAAAAGCGCAGCGCATATGATTAAAATTGCATATGGTGAAAAGGATATATAATGAAAAGCACATATGGTGATTAATGAAAAGAATATTGAGAAAGAATCACCAATGTTTCTTGAAAGAATTCAAGGTTATATATATGGACCAATTCATCCATCATGTGGACCATTTTGATATTTCATGGTTCTAATAGACGCATCTAGCGGATGGTCTCATGTTTGTGTGTTATCAAGCCGTAATATGGCATTAGCAAAGTTTCTTGCACAAATTATTAAATTAAGAACACATTATTCTGATTACACCATTAAAAGGATGAGACTTGATAATGCTGGTGAGTTAACATCTCAAGCATTTAATGATTATTATATGTCTACAGGGATTGTTGTTGAACATCCAGTTGCTCATGTGCATACACAAAATCGGTTTAGCTGAATCAATAGATAAACGCTTGCAGCTAATAACTAGACAATTGGTAATGAGTACAAAACTCTCAATATTTATATGGGGACATGTAAATTTATATGTTGCGACATTAATTCACATTAAACCAAGTGCAAGTCATAAATATTCTCCATTACCAACTTAATTTTGATCGAGAGTCAAATATTTTCCATCTTAGAACATTTGATTGTGTAGTGTATTTTTAATTGCACCGCCACAACAAATGGTTCTTCAAAGAAGGATTAAAATATGTGTTGTATATGAAACATCTTCAATCATAAGATATATCGAATCCATGACGGGTGATGTTTTTACAGCACCTTTTTGCTGATTTTCATTTAATGAAAAATTGTTCCCTAGATTAGGGGGAGAAATGAAACAAATAAATAAAATGATGTTTCATGATGTGAACATCAATTAAGGTATCTTGATCCTCGCACAAAAGAATATGAAACGAAAGTTCAAAAATAATGCATATGCAAGAACTTGCAAATCGATTACGTGATGCATTTAAAGATACAAAAAGAGTGACTAAATCATATATAATAGCAGTAAATGCTCCAGCTCGAATTGAAATTCCAAAAGCTGGCAATAATTTCACTCTTGAGTCTTTGCCACGCATGAAACGTGGAAGATCAGTTGGTTCTGAAGATAAAAATCCTCGAAAATAAAATCAGCTAATAATGAGGTAAAAGAAAGTGTTTAAGAAGAATCACAAATCTATATTCCTTCTGCAGAGGATATTGATAAATGTAAATACTAAAATTGCGATAAATTATGCAATATTATGGAACTGAAACAAAATGACAAATATTGATTTTTCATATAATCTTACAATGACATCATGAATAAAGATGATGATCTGGAATCAAAATCTGTCATTGAATATCAAAATAGACAAAATTGAGCTCAATGGAAAGGAGCAATGCGAGCAGAATTAGAATCACTTAATAAAAGAAAAGTTTTCGGATCAATCGTTATTACTTTTAAAGATGTGAAACGTATGTGATACAAATGAATTTTTATCCGAAAAAGAAATATGCAAATGAAGTTACAAAGCAAAACTAAACTTGTAACTCAAGATTTCCCACAAAGACCAGAAATGAATTATGAGGAAAACTTATCCTCCTGTAATGGATACAATTACTTATTAGATACTTAATCAACCTGGTAGTTACTTAAATGCATCTCATGGATATTGTAACTACT
Organism: Rutidosis leptorrhynchoides; assembly: GCF_046630445.1. Lineage (NCBI taxonomy): Eukaryota > Viridiplantae > Streptophyta > Magnoliopsida > Asterales > Asteraceae > Rutidosis > Rutidosis leptorrhynchoides. The sequence continues at coordinate 529,504,637 of NC_092333.1, read as the reverse complement.
TATCTGTATGGATCACTTGATAGTGATATATATGAATATACCTGAAGGGTTTAAGGTATCATAAGTATCTAATGCAAAACTCAAATAAATGTATTCCATTGAATCACAAAGATTTTTATATGGGTTGATACAATAGTATAACTGATTAAGTGATTACTTGATAAGAAAAGTGTATACATATAAACTTATTTGCACATGTATTTTTATTATGAAAAATAATGATCGGATATATATCGTAGTTATTTATGTCAATGTTCTTAACATCATATGAACAAATAAAGAGATATATGAAATCATTCAACTTCTAAAGAATTATTTTGAAATGAAAGATCTTAAAAAAACCAAGTATTACCTTGGATTGCAAATTGAGCATATGCCTAATGGTTTACTTGTAGATCAAACAACTTATACCGAAAAGATTTTAAAACATTTTTAAAGACAAACCCATTGTTGTTAGATCACTCAATGTTGACACTGAATTATTTCATCCATGTGAAGATCATGAAGATCTTAACAGATCGAAAGTTCCATATTTTAGTGCAATTGAGGTTCTTATGTATCTTATAAATTCTACAAGACCTGACATTTATTTTGCAGTTAATTTGTTGGCAAGATTCAGCTCAACTTCTACCTATATTACTTCATCTCATTATTCTTAGAGTATGAGAAGATATGATAAATAATAGACTACTAAAGGTAGTTGTAAAACCACGATATTATAACAGAGAAATCATTTTTTCACCCAGAGTGAAACACCCCAAAAGCAGAGAAAATCCTCATTCTCAAAGTTCTATGAATAGAGAGATTGTTTTCAAATTGACCTCCGGCCAATAAGTAGGTAAAAAAAAGAAAAAATAAAGTATGAGACGTCGTGAAAATGATAGAATCAAATTTTCATGGGTTTTAAACCTGCCTGAAGATCAATTTAGACTATAAGCAGCAGACAAGTAATAAATAGACGTTTGTTGAATGAGACGCTTTCGTTTTCCCTATATTAAGTGTTACTATCGAAATAATGATCCAGGAGCTCAAAATGTAAGGTACATTGTTTTAAAACATGTATATCGGCAGGGACATTTTAGCCCTGTGTTGACTTTGTCAACCCATCCAGCGGTCCCCGGTAGCCCACTGGAGCCTGGCGAAACACCATCACCCATTTCCCCACAGCATGTCAGGCCCGATAATCGAACCTGCATTGAATGTAAGGTACCTGAATTCAAGGAAGGGACCCTACTTTGAAATGTTCTCGAATAACAACAAAACGAGTTTAGTAACACGTCTGTTTGTTAACAAGAATTTTACTAAAAAACTACTTTAGTTACTCGTGAATTTACAAGTTTGTTCAAAAAAAATATAAAAAACACTAGCGAATAATTAAAGAAGAATTGCTATAAACATTTCTTATATACTAATATCAACCAAAACTTTGGTGGTTTTGGTGTGAATTAATCTAGTGTTCTTTAAATAAAAGTAAACATCAATTTAACATAGTGTTAAGATATACTATTTAAATCTTAAAAAAGGAATGATAAAAAAAAGTCAGTAGTGAGTGATACAAAGCAAAAATAACATTTAACAATTAATAGTACTAATTAACTTATTAGTTGAAGATAAAAAGTAACATTAAGTTGTAGCTAATTTGATAGTAGTTGGGGCGAGTTATGCAACTATGAGAGATGAACGTGTGAGTGGTTAAGTCCCTCTGATACCTTTAAAAATTACTTTACATGCTTAAAAATCATGTCAGTTCTGAAGTTAATAAAAAACGAAATATTAATTTTCGAAGGTATCACTTACTAAATAAATCAAAAAAGAGTATAATTAAATGAAATTTCAACAAAAAAATTTCGAAAGTAAAAAACAAAAAGCATTTTGACATAGACAGATGGATACCATAAATTCATCGACAAAACCCCTTATTAATACCTCACGTATTGTGGCTCCGGTTCTAACTTTGTGTTAGTACATCAACTTAGCAAAAACCGCCAAGTATGTTGGTGATTTTAGTGTATAAGATTTGTTAAGTTGAAAGTGGAAGCTATCTTAGACACTCTAGAACGGTGTTGGAGAGTATGGAGTACACGTCCGTCAAAGGGTTAATGAGTTAGCTTGAGTCAGATACTAGTTTATACTTAAACAAACTAAGGATGGCAGAATAGGCACAGATGCGCAGCATCTCTATATGATGCGCCGTATCGTATAACGTGAAGGGGCCATAAGTTGACAAGTGAATATTTGATGTGCCGAATGTCTACTGGGAAGGCAAGAGATGTGTCGGATCTCTTAAAGGATGCGTCACATCCCACTGCAGATACAACCGAACATTTGCAAAGGTTCATAAATGGTTACTTTGTTTGTCTGGACGTTTTCGGACATGTTTACATACTTTATTAGGGTATAATTGCACCCTTTCAATAATGTCTATTGCCAAGGGATGTGTCATTCAAAATTTAACCAATACTCATTAGATATATTAACCTCGTGTCACTGTATGTTTTTTTAATCAGTCTCCCCTTCAGATCTAGGTGTATATTTTGCATGCTTATTGTCTCGTGCGTTAGTTTTATGTAGCTTATAGTTGTCGTGTAGAGCTTTATAGCTCCCTCTGTTTGTACTCCTTTTTCCTTTTAATAAAATGTTTGTTGGCTTTTCAAAAAAAAAAAAAATTCTGTTTGGTCGGCTAAGGACTATGGGATTTGTTGGACGCCAAGTACATGGCCGAAGATGCTTCTAGTAAGAAGTTTCGTGTTAGTAATTTCAGTAATTACAAAATGGTAGACACAAGGCCGGTAATGAAGCAATTCCACGAAATCGTTAGGATTTTGGGAAAATTCACTCAACTTGACTTGAAAATGGATGAATCCATTTCGGTGTCATGAATAGTTGATAAATTTCTTCCATTTTGGAAAGAATTTAAACACACCTTGAAACACAAGAAGGAAGAAATGAATTTGACTGAATTGGGTAGCCAACTGCGTATTGAGGAATCAATACGGGTACAAGAGGGTAGCAATGGAAAGGGTAAGGAACCGATATCATCTTCTATCAACATGATAGAGGATAATAACCTTGGTAATAAAAATAACAACCACAAGAAATCAAATGGTAAGAAAAGTAAATTTGATGGCCACAAGAATGGTTCCAACAAAAAGGATAAAAAGACTTGTTGGAGGTGCGGTTAATCTAGTCATTTCAAAAGTGATTATCGTGTGAAGATTATTGATGGAGCAAGCACTTCAGGTGCAGGACAATGGTCTAAGGATCCGGCTCTAAACCAAGGTCAAATCTTGACTTGTTAAATCCTATTAAGAATTATGTATCATATATTTTTGAAGCATTTTATGTGTCGAAAGATAATATTGGTTGGTGGATAGATTCAGGTGCCACCTGCCATGCTAGCAAGGATCGTTGTTGGTTCAAGACCTTTATACCGGATAATGATGTGCTTCATATGGGCAACGAATCTGTAGCTAATGTTCTAGGTCGTGGTTGTGTTGTATTGGAATTTAGTTCTGGAAAAACAATTACTCTTAATAATGTATTGTATGTACCTATTTAAGGACGAATTTGATTGCTAGTCCTATATTGACAAATGTGGGTATAAACAAGTGTTTGAATCTGAAAACTATATTTTGTCCAAAGGTGGTGTGTTTATTGGCTTTGTTTATTACAACAATGGCATTTTTATGCTTAACCTCAATTATGTTCCTCATGCCATGAATTCCACTTGTATGATTAATTCTAGTTCGAAAGATTCATGTTTGTGGCATGCACGTTTATGATAGGTATATTATAAAAGATTGTATGAAATGTCCAAAGAATATTTGATACCTAGTTTTGATTTGAATTTAGAAAGATACAAAACTTGTATGTTGACTAAAATTATGACAACCTTTAAAAAAGATATACAGAAAATCTTTACCTTTAGTTATAGTTCATAATGATCTATGTGTCTTCCATGCTACCCTTTCTATGGGTAACAAGAAGTATATAATCACATTTATAGATGACGCATCTACATTTTGTTATGTATATCTTTCGCAAGCTAAAGATGAAGCTTTAGACAAGTTTAAGATCTATAAAACTGAAGTAGAATTACAACATAATGAATCAAGTAAGATCTCGCGTACCGATAGAGGTGGTTCACTGTAAGACCCGATTAATTATTGTACAGCAGTGTAAAAAGGGTACATATAGTGCGGGGTGCAGTGTGTATTTAAACTGGGGCAGAATCTGTTCAGAACACTAGTGCGCGCCGCGCACCCTTAGTGGAGCGCGCCGCGCACTGCTCCTGAGCCAGTTTTCTACTTTTTAATAAAAGGTTAAATGAAGGGCAATATTGTCCTTTCACTTGAGGCCGGGTTTAGGTCATTATTGGCCAGTTTTGTGGTGGTTGAAACACATTCAACACAACCACCAACATCATCATCTCTCCAATTCAATTTCTAGAGTGAGAAACCCTTTAAGAGAGAGAAAGCTTGAATCTAGGAGGAAGAAGCTTGATCCGGGTTAAAGCTCAAGTATTAAAGTTGTTCATATAATCACTAGCTACGTTGTGATTGTGGTGGTAAGCTCTAACTTTGATTTTCTTAGTTTAAATGATTTAAGGGTTAGGGTTTGGGTTAGTGATGAACATAAAACCCATATTTGGTGATTTTGGGTGTTCTTGGGTAAGATGGAGTCATGAAGACTCAATGGTAACTAACCTAGGGTTTCAAGGTGTTAATTGATGTTTATGAGTCCTAATTGGTTAATTAATTACTAGCACACCTAGTTATTTAGTAAATGGGTGTTAGATGGGTTAGTGTGTGATTACCCGTCCTAATCCACCTGGACGAAGTCATGAACATTTGGTCCCATTGCGAGGCGTTGACTTAAATATGCCATGAACGACTCCAAGTAATATCTCTAAAATGAGCAAATGCACAGCGGAAGGTTTCTTTAATACCTGAGAATAAACATGCATAAAAGTGTCAACCAAAAGGTTGGTGAGTTCATAGGTTTATCATAACAATCATTTCAATATCTTAATAGATCACAAGATTTCATATACACAAACGTTTTAATAAAAATATTCTAAGTGGTTGAGCACTTGGTAACCATACTTAACATTTAATCAACGTCGCATATTCCCTTTATTATGAAATCTCACTACACTGTACCAAGTGTAGTCACTGAAATGAAGTACTGTGCAACCGTGGAATACTGGTCGTCCAGTCCGGTTGGGGTTGTCAGGCCCGATAGATCTATCAACAGGATTCGCGTTTACAATACCGCATGTAAATGGTAGTTACCAAGCTACAGGGAAGTATGCCAGTGGTACAACTCAACGTAGAATATATTTTAAGTACTTATGTCTATTTCGTAAAGCATTCATAAAAGCAGCGCCTGTATTCTCAGCCCAAAAATATATATTGCAAAAGCAATTAAAAAGGGAGCAAATGAATCTCACCATACTGTATTTTGTAGTAAAAATACATAGGACGATATTGAACAAGTATAGGGTTGGCCTCAGGTTCACAGACCTATATCAATTATATATATTAAAACATATAATCGTAATCGAGCATACTTATATATTATTAGTGATTTAATTGTTATTTTAATTATGTGTTTCATTAATAACCTAATTAATTTTATTAATATAAAATATTAATATAGTTATGTTAGATGTATTAAATATAGTTTTATATGTAATAACGGTTATTGTTAAAATAATATTGATAATAATAAATAAATATTTGTTTTTGTTTTATAATATTAGTAGTAATAATAAAAAAATGATAGTTTATATAAAAATGATACTTTTAATGATAATGATAAAAATGATAACTTTAATAAAAATGATACTTTTAAAAATGTTAATTTTAATAATAATGAATATTAATAATAATAACTATAAAAATAATGATCTTACTAATAATAATAACGATAATAATAATAATAATAATAATAATAATAATAATAATAATAATAATAATAATAATAATAATAATAATAATAATAAATAGTAGAAGTATTTACTACCTTGAAAGCTTTTTCTAAAAATAAAATGCTCCAGACAGGGATCGAACCCGCGACCGCTCATTAACACGAAACACCCCTAAACCATGTATCTGTTTCGATTTTCCTGACTAATACTCGATCTAATTATTCTTATGCCATTATATTCCTGTTTCTTATTTTCACTTCTTCTTTTTCTAAAAAAAAATGTCACAGCCCGGGATTGAACCCAAGACCTCTCGCTTAAACCTAACGACACCTTAAACCATTCCACCATTCTTATTTTTCTGTTATAATTCGTAACTTATTTATTTACCTATTATCTATTTCGCCCCAAATAATCATGGCCCAACAACAAATAACCACAATCGGCCCAAGTGAAATAAAATCTCGGCCCAACCTGATTTCTAATCCTCGGCCCAATTAAGAAACGAAGCAAGCAGCCCAATAAATAAATAAAATTTATAATTTGCTGTAGCCTGGGATCGAACTCACAACCAACCTTAACCCAACTAACACTCTGAACCATTCCACCGTTTTAGTTTATCTTAAATAATTTATAACTTAAATCTATTTATTCTATATATATATGTTTCTTTTTCTTATTCAAAACCTATTTAACATAATCATTTCACACCGTCACCATCATTATTTACTATCTCATCATCTTCACGATCCTGGTTAATGTATCAACACCATATTCATCGTTTAACCTCATGCATCGCCTTTGTTATCATATTTCTAATGTATTACTGTTTCATAACCAAGTTTCGATGGGTTTTGGGTTTATTTTCGAATAGAAACAAATAATCCATACCGCATCAAGTTCGATGGTTGGGTGATACAGGAGACAAATGCATCCAGGTGCAACAATTAATGAATCATCATCATCTTATAGTTATAATAGAAAAACAAATAGAGCAGCCGAGTGATTGTGTGGTGGTGGTTTTCAATAGAAATACGAGAAAGAAAATAAGAGAGAGAGAGAGAGGAGAGAGAGTGGTTAACAGTGGTGATTTACGATTTTTCGAATAGTAGGATAATGGAAAACGGCAGCGTGGTAGCATCATTTTGGTGGTGTTTTGTTCTCGGTGATGGTGACAATTTGTTGTGATGGTGGGTGGCCGGTGATTGGTGCGTGGGTGATGGTGGTGGTAGTGTGAAGGCGATAGATGGTGGTTGTTTTGATGGTTCATGGTGGAGTGGTGAGGTGATTGTGGTTGTTGTTTACATCGATAAAATAAACACAACAGTAGTAATAGTGCAGTAACAGAATTGGGGTAATTGGTGGTGATTAAGTGTCTCGGTGATGGAGGTGATGAGAGGCGAGATGGTTGTGATGGTGGTTCTTGAGGTGGCGGATCGTGGTGATCATAGAGTGGTGGCTCCTGTTGGGGAGATGGTGGCGATGATGGAAGTTCGAGGGTGGTGATGAGGGGTGACTATATCTCTGCCTATATCTATATGTACATGTATATTGTATATAGAAATAAATGGATGAGATAGATGGAAAAGTGAAAATGGGTTAGTGCTCACATTTAGTATGTAGGTAGTATATATATTCATATATAATTTAGTGGAGACAATTCACACCAAATAAACACAGTATTTTATAATAATATAATAATAATATTACATACTTAAGAAGGAAACGTGCTTAAATATAAATAAAAATCCGCCGACACTTTCAATAGGGTTTTTATATCGTGGTCCATTTCTAAACAGTTACGGATAAACCGATTTCGAAAAATCTCATATTTTTAAATTAAACATATTTATATATTGTGATCATTAACCGTTTGAAACCTGATCAAAAAGGTTCGTCTAATGTTTATTATTACCTCCAAGTAATATGTACAGAATATTATTATTTAAAGTAGGAAGATTAATATATTTTTATTAAACCTATAATTTATGTAACTTATTAGTGGACCAATATTTATTTTTAGATCCTCCAAACATTTGTATTAAACTTGTTTAATAATGATCGAGTCACAAATGAGTGTTATCGTCGTTCACTAAATAAATTAGAAACCATATATATATAATTTGTCTTTTCATATAAATACGTTTTATTATATCGTAAGTTATTTATATATTTATATCTATATTTTTAAATATATATTTCTCTATTTACAAATAGTCGTTCGTGAATCGTCGGAAATAGTCGCAGGGTAAACTGAATCTAATTAACAGTTCAAAAATTTTGGGACTCAACATTACAGACTTTGCTTATCGTGTCAAAGATAATGAATCGTATCAAGAGTTTGGTTCAAAATTAGTCAAAATTTTCCGGGTCATGACAGTACCTACCCGTTAAAGAAATTTCGTCCCGAAATTTGAGTGAGGTCGTCTTGGCTAATACTAAAAATGTTTTCATGACGAATATGAGTCGATGAATAGAGTTTTATCATTATTGGTTAATATAGATAAAACGATTCGATTATGTAATGCGTACGAGTAAAGCTGTCACAAAAGAGTGAAATAAGGAATTAAAGATTTGTCTTATCTTTTGACGTAGTCAGGTTTGAATTCCGGAATTCAAGGGATTTAGAGAAAATCTTTGAAATCTAAAAGATCTGATTCTTTGGTAAATAAGGTAATTAAGATCTCTATAATTAAATGCGATTATCTGTCTCGATTACTACGTCTGATATTTTCATTATAAATGAACTTCTTCCGTTCCATTATTTTTCACCACTCCTATACTAAATTCCCAATTTCAAAAGATTTTGAAAATGTTTAATCCAGTTCTGATCCTTGTTCTTATTCTGACTATCGTATCTGTCATTCTTCTTTTCCATTTACCACTGGAGGAATCTATTCACTTCTATTATTACCTTGGGGTTATAGTATGTCTAATTCTTCCGTGTCTTTATACGGCTATACGCATTGATGTACACGGTTTGTAATTTCTGTGTTGTTGTCGAGTTTTATATCTTCCCTTATGTTTCAGAGCTCTTTGCCTTTTTATTCTCTTCTCGACCTCTAGTGAAGCGAGTAATGGTTCAGAATTCATAAGTATGGAGTTTCGAATGATTATAATATATTAAGCAGAAAGGAACGGTAATAGCACGAATTGTTTTGTCAAATTACCAGAATCACTGAGAATAGAACTATCAAGAATATATTTTCTTGATATGTTTTAGAGGTTGAATAGAATGAAAGAGTTATGTAACATAACACATGTGATGCGTAATTTCGTACTCTAAATTATTAGCTAAATACCTATCGATTATCACACAATACAGGCAACTATAACCAGTTCGTGTAGTAATTAAACAAATATTTGACCAATTCGTTCCACTGAGAGCAGGCAATTGAAAACTTGAATTATTAATTATTCTAAGATTTAAAAAGGGATTTTTGTTGTAAAACTAGTTAAACGCGAAAATAATTAAACTTATTTCAAGAAAAGACAAAGGTATCCACTTAGATTTAATTCCCTAGGCTAGGATTGCTCGTTTAAAACCGTTAATTAAACAATTATGATGTTGTGACACTGTATTTATCTGTCGATTCCTACAGTTTATGTCTAGCCACCTAAGTATAACTGTCATTAACCTAGGGTTACTAACCAATTCACAATGCTATTACTCAAGATTATAGTCTAACTTAGACTGGTTTGGTGTCCCTTACAACCTCACAATTATTGCAACTAGTTTCAAGCTCAACCACTATACGATTAATTTTATTATCGGTGTCCCTCATAAAATCTCACGTATTCCTAAATTATTCACGTTCAATAATCTAGTAAAAGCTATTAATCAATTTAACTGTCATTAGTTAATCAATAACTTCCGTGATCTAACAATCAATAAGCTTTAATAACGATGGATCTTAGTTAGACATAAAGTTGTGCAATTAAAATTAATTGTTTTTAACCAAAAGATCGCAATCCGTCACCTAGGTTCATGCATCTAAGTGGATACTAAGGATTTAGCTACTCATGACAAAGCAAATAACAAATAAATAATAAGAACAATTAAATATAATCATTAAATTGAATAAAGAACAAATTAATAAAAGTAATAAAAGTTAATTTAAAGATTAAAGTAACCAAACTTGATGTACTAAGTTAAACCCTTGCAAAATAATGTAGAAAAAACTATAAAATTCGTAATAGTAGGTGCTGTGAAAGAAAATTCGTAAATAAAACTGCATAACCCTAAATTGGGGTAAAAATCGAGTATTTATAGAAGCAGGGAAAACAGCTGAAACCGACACCCATCGCGTATCGCAATGAGCCCATCGTGTATCGTGATGCACTAGGACGCGGTAAAGTTGCTTGAAACGCGACAAAATGCTCAGTTTGACCCCTTTTTCCATATCGTGTTCTGATGCACTTCATCACGTATCACGATGACCAAAACACGATAAACCTCATTCTGGAGCGATGGAAACTGATTTTTCACCCGAGGCACGTTTATCTTCAACTCTAACTTCATTTTGGCTATATCTTCAATAAAATCCACAATAATGAGCCAACGAACCATATCTTGACATTTTCTTCATTTTAAGCTCAAATAACTCAATATCTTATTCGAAGTCTTCAAAATACCAACAAATGGAACAAGATAACGCCCAAAATATATGTATGAAAATGGCGTTATCAACATCCCCCACACTTGAACCTTGCTTGTCCTCAAGCAAGTCAATCTCGAAACAATATTTGTACGTATAATCTTCAACAAAATTTCGTAAGATTCAAGCCTTCAAGTCAATCATCCACACGATCTCGTACTCTTCATCTTTTCACGATTAAGCTTATTCTCTCACAAAACAATTTCTCACATTCCTGTCACTTGTAAAAACAACATACAAACCATCAAACGCACCCCCCTTCTTTCCCCCATTCTCATTTAAACACATTTCAAAAACAATATCCTAAGTGGCCATTATCGCAAACAAATTTTCATAAAACATTTTTTCTAGGTCATGAATTGAGATGTAAAGACAATTGGGTTAAGAACTCAAACCTCACAAATTTCCACAACTTTTAATTCTCACTACAAACCTTTCATTCTCAAAGCCTAAATTCTTTTCACTTAGCTTCCCTAAAAAAAAAATCACATTACTAGGCTTTCAATATCCTTCTTTTCTTTGCATCAATCAACCCTTAAGACTTTACTTTCCAACCTCAATAACTAATCACCAATACACATTCAAATTCCTACACATTGTGTCAAAAGAAACACACATTTTTGGGTTGTTTCTACAACTGTGTTTATTTAATGAGGTAGGTATAACTTGGATAACAATTGGTGTAAAATGATTACAAATGGTAAAAAAAATCTTACGTTATAAGGTTTAGTATTTGTAACATGACTCTTACTCGCATCAAGATAGCCTACTAACAATATTTAAGGCACTATTGCAAATACCAATACTTCACAATTTAATCAGAGATCCAGTTATAAATAGATTCATACATGTGTTTATGTAAGGAAATCCGTTTTAACTTTTTAATTCTCTTGATTCCATCTGACGCTGATAATTTCTAAATATGCAAGCTATCCACATACTGGTCACATCTCCCTTATCCAACGTACCCCGCAAAGGTAACTCTTCCCAAGGTCTATCCCTACTAGGTATTTCTCACATCATGAGCCAAAGGTGATCACTACTGCATAAGTATGAGACGAGTACTTACAACTAAAACTACCTAAAGATGATCACCTTGCCTTGAGATAGTAACGTCCTTGACCCGTGTAGCGAACCTTCAACCAACCTATCCCAAACCGAAAAAAGGTCTTAGGTGGTTAGGTGATCTAGCACCCCAAAGGATCTATCGGCTCGAGTCTTAGAAACTACTACTTAAGCTCGGATCTCATAAGCATTTTTTTTCACCAAACATCCTCTTTGAATGGTCTTCCTCATCTTCAATTTGTGACTTGTAGAACCCGCATTGTATGATGTAGCGGATGGATAATGATGTGATCGATGATGATGAATGATGTGTTGTGGGAAGTCTTTAACTCATGACATAAAGCAATACCATTAACACCATAGTCAGCAACATCCACCCCTTAAAGGGTCCATCGGAGTTAGAGATTTGTGATTTTTCCTCTTCAAGCTTGCATACCTAGCACTTATGAGTATAACACTTCTTTAAGAGAGTCAAAAAGCCATAAACACAAAATATGAAGCCATTTATATCCTAATCTCTAATTTAACCATTTTTCTCGCATTTTACCCTAAAGCCCTAAATACCGTTATTCTTCATTTCTTGACACAAATAAGTTGCATTGTCATCTTTGAAACAAATACTAAACTAGATAAAATAAGATTAAATTTTTAACATTTTTAACCAAATTTATCCAACATCTATCCCTTTTCAACTTTCACCTTTTATAAATTGTCTTTCCTCAAGCACTTATATGCTCAAAATTCCTCAGTCATGGTCAAAAAGTTCATTCATAATTAACAAACCACTAACAATTTGCTTAAAACTAATAAACCTCACCGGCCAAAACCAAAAATTTCAAATCAACCCCTAATCACTACGGGTGCTCTCACGGGTAAACATCTCAATCATAACCTTAAAAAGTTTAAAATTTTTTGACCACTAGGCAATTAAAACATGCAAACATTTCAAAATCCGCGAGAATTTATCTCTCCCCCCACACTTAAGATCATGTAATGCCCTCATTTACATGAAATCAGATAAGAAAAAATAAATTCGAGAGGACAAAATAGTGAAAAAGGGAAAAGAAAAGAAAAGAAAACCCGAATTTTAGATCCGTAGATCGCGGAAACACAGTGCACGATGGCGCTGAACTTACTGCCAGCATAAGAACATCGGCATTCACTCGATCACCAAAACATCATAATCAAGTAAGGTGCTGAACTTAATGCCAGACTTTGAAAAATTAAAGCATAACCACCGTGGAACCTGAAACGAAAACATACATAGCCACAACCATAACTAATGGGGTGGTACCACCACGGTACCGAAACGCCCCATTTAAAATCCAAAGTATTAAAATTAACGACTAACAACTACAATCATCCTAATTAAGTTACAGTCATCCAAAATAAGAAAAACAAACAAACGGAATTGTTACAAAGTTTTTTTTTTCACGTCACCACATGATCACCACCTCATCCAATCACCAAGGGTTATAACCTCCATAAGACCCATCATACGGCCCACCATATGGACCTTCACCACCTGACTGTCCTCCCTGGTTACCATCATCATGCTGAGAACTAGACCCTGCTCCTCTTTGTCGGACCATATCCTCCCAAACTTCCTGAGCTGCCGTGCGATCATACACTCGATAAGGACCCGTCGACTCCGGGTTCCATGGAATACGAGTGCCATAAGGAGTAAAGATGGTATTCGGAGAATTGATCTCCATGTTGTGTCGATGCCAATCATTATGATACACAACCTCACTGATGCCATACCCAATCTGACTTTCCGAGCGTGCTCGGGTCTCCTCATTATAAAGCTGCATGGTCCGCATCTGTTCCATTAAATCCCAGTTTGTAAAACGTTGACCCCTGACACCTTGACCCGCATCTTGACCACCCTCGGCCATCTGTTCATCCTCCTTTTGTGCCCCCTGCGCATCTCGGGGACGACGACGATGAACTTGGAATGGAATAACCTGGCCGTGTTCAATAGATATTACTCTTGCCTCTCGAAAAACATTTTCCCCTAACACAACCGCTTCAGTAACAATTCGTTCCATATCCGATCTATCAATTTCAAAAACCGACGCAATCCTCGTGATAAAGTGACCACCTCTAATCGAGCTTCCCACAGAACGAAGTCCACTACCCTGATGTTTTAAAAAATAAGCCACTCCATAAGCAACCGAAGTTGGTGTCTTGGTTTGGAATTGGTTCACATACCAAAGGTCCGGTAAAGATACCTTCTCGTTCCCACTTCTTCGATGTGTCATAGTATGCGAAACCATTCGTTGAATTGCACGAAGAGCTAGATCCATGATGTTAATGCAAGGACAGTTACTCAGGCTCCATTCAGAGTCGGAAGCAATCTCCCCTAAACTCTTGCTGCATCAAATTCACGAGGATCAATCATATCAATCACCTTTTCAACACCCCAAAGATAATCTCAAAAACTAACTCGTGTGCGTTCTTCATCGGTATAAATTCCCAAACAAGTAGCCAACTGAAATAATGACATAGAGCGGTTAACCCCACCCAGTCGAAAAGTCATAAATGTTGGATCATCAACGTTTTCAGGGTGAAGGTTCATCGCATATGTAGCGTAAAATGCAATAACCAACTCCCGGTAAACTACTTCATGAATACCAAAGAAAGCAACCCAATCAGTATACACAGCACTTCGCCATTCCAACTGCAAATACCCCATAACTGTAGCATATAAACCTCCCCGTTGTAAAACATTCCAATCGATCACCCGATGTGGTTCAAATTCTTTCCGAATCAATTCTTGAACATCCGCCTTTCTTTGCTTAATAACCTCCGATCGACCATTAAACCTTAAATTCACATGTAATTCTATTTGAGGAATTGGAGGTTGCGGTTGAACCTCCTGAGCTGCACCGGCTGCAGTACCGGAACTTGAAGCATCCCTAGCGTTACCACGTCCTCCTGTCTGAAGAAGAAACACAATGACAAATAAAAAGATATATCCCAAAGGACATGTTAGCGTTAGCTATAACCTGCATTCTTTCAAAAATATACTTAAGGCACACAATGTCAATGGCCATTTAAAACATGCCAAACGCATATATCATATAAGACTCCAACAACTATCATGCACTTATAACAAATTCCCAAGTAACATCATTAATCATCATGAAAATCCTCACAGTTATAAATAATTCAAAGCATGGATGTTAAATCGAGTCAATCATAAATCAATTCAAGAACCTCATCTTCTCAACAATATATGCAACTTTAACCAAATAAATTAACAATCAAAACATGTAGTCAAAGCATACATATCATCAGCACATGTTAAACATAATCCAAAAGTCAAACTGAGTCAAACCCAGTCAACCAAGTCAAAATCCCCAATTACACATGAACCCTAGAAGTAAAAATCAAAATCTAGACAATCAAATCATGAATTCATGGCAATTATACTCAACTAATATTCTTACAACATTCAAATCATATCAATTTAACTCACAAATTCAAAAACCCAATTAATCATACCTAAGAACCTTAGAAATCAAAGAATGAAATTGTAGAACAATAGGCATAAAAATTGAAGCAAGGACACGTTAAGCATACATAATCTTCAATAAAAATCGAAGCAATAACGCATAAACACACCCGCACACTTGTTTTTCTCATAAACCCTAATGAAAATTGAAATTAAGCATGAGAAATAAAGAAGAACAAGCAAGAAGATGTTAAATCATACCCTAGCCATGTTGTTAGTGTTGATTAGATGAAGATTCGTGAGTAAATCGAAGGTTTAATTGATGGGTTATGGTGTATTGAGAGCAGAAAAATCGAGATAGATAAAAAAAATTAGAGTGGTGGTGATGAAAAAGGCTGGAAACAGGGTATATACCCCGACCTGCTGTACGCGTCGCGTTTCGCGACAAGTCTGACTCCAACGCGATTAGACAACTTCAAATGCGACAACAAATGGGGTCCCATACTGATCAACCCATCGCGTTCTGGGGGTGTTTGTCGCGTTCCGTGACAAAAAAATTTTTTTTCTTTTTTTTTTAGATTTTAAATTGTTTTTGGATTTTTCATTATTCCTATCAATTAAAATAAATATTCACACAAACACCTACAAAAACAATTAAAAAAATACAAAACTCTACACGAATTGATTTTTTAACGAGTCGTTTTCTCGACTCATCTCCACGCTCATGTGTCTTTCGGGTAGAAAGTGAGGTCCTCCCTCTCGATGTTGTCAAATGCCTCGTGATACAATTTTAACCGATGACCATTCACCTTAAAGCTTCTACCCTCGTTATCTAACAATTCTACGTGCCCGGCCGGAAAAGCTTTTTTCACCACGAATGGACCGGACCATCGTGACCTAAGCTTTCCGGCGGAGTATTTGAACTTAGATTGAAATAACAAAACTTTATCGCCCGGTTCAAATTCTTTTCTCATCTTCAAACGCGCATCATGGCATAACTTCGTTTTCTCCTTATAAATGCGCGAATTCTCATAAGCATGGTTTCGCAATTCCTCAAGTTCATGAATTTGCAAAAACCGATGTTCTCCCGCTTCCTTAAGGTCGGTATTACACTGTCTAAGTGCCCAATACGCCTTATGCTCCATTTCAACCGGCAAATGACACGCTTTTCCATAAACGAGACAGAATGGTGTGGTACCAATGGGCGTTTTATATGCAGTTCGAAATGCCCATAGCGCGTCATTCAACTTTCGGTTCCAAATCTTAGGATTATTTTTCACCGTTCTTTCAAGAATGCGTTTTAGTGCGCGGTTAGTATTTTCAACTTGGCCACTCGTTTGAGGGTGGTAAGCCGTGGAGAAACGGTGAGTTACTCCATACTTCTTGAGCACCTTCTCGAGTAGTTGATTTGCAAAGTGCGTACCGCGATCACTAATCAAGGCCTTTGGAAGCCCGAAATGCGAAAAGAGATTTTTAAGGAAGTCAACGATGACTCTTCCGTCATTAATGGGCAAAGCTTTGGCCTCCGCCCACTTTGACACGTAGTCAACCGCCACAAGGATGTATTTGCATTTGTTGGATGCGGGAAAAGGTCCCATGAAGTCTATCCCCCAAATGTCAAATATCTCACAAACTTGAATACTCGTTTGAGGCATCTCATCTCTTTTGGAGATGTTTCCCGCCCTTTGGCAAGCATCACAAGTTTTGATAAAGGCACTAGCATCTTTGAAAATGGTAGGCCAATAGAATCCCGAATCGAAGATTTTCTTAGCCGTATAATTAGCTCCAAGATGCCCACCTGTGGGTCCTTGGTGGCAATGCTCTAGAATTTGTTGAGCTTCCTTCCCATAAACACAACGACGAATCACTTGATCTGCCCCAATTCGAAAAAGATGTGGGGCATCCCAAAAGTAGAACTTAATATCCGCAAAAAATTTCTTCTTTTGTTGGTAAGTTAAACCTTTGGAAAGAATGCCCGCGGCTAGATAATTAGCAATATCGGCGAACCAAGGAGTTTCGGATTCAATTTCGATACCCATAAGGGACTCATCGGGGAATGTATCATGAATGTTTGATTCATTGAGTTCCTCTAGGTTTGGATTTTCAAGACGAGATAAATGATCCGCTGCTAAATTTTCGGCACCCTTTTTATCCTTGATCTCAATGTCAAATTCTTGGAGAAGAAGAATCCAACGAATGAGTCTAGGCTTAGCATCTTGTTTGGAGAACAAGTACTTAAGGGCCGAATGATCGGTGTAAACGACCGTTTTAGACAACACCAAATATGACCTAAATTTATCAAACGCAAAGACGACTGCAAGGAGCTCCTTTTCCGTGGTGGTATAGTTCAATTGAGCCCCCTAAGTTTCTTACTCGCGTAATAAATAGGTTTAAAGTGATTAATGTGGCATTGACCTAAAACCGTGCCTAGCGCGAAATCACTAGCATCACACATAAGCTCGAAAGGATGTGACCAATCGGGAGATACCATGAAAGGAGCATGTGTGAGCTTCTCTTTTAAGAAGTTGAAAGCGTTCTCGCATTCGATATTAAAGTCGAAAGGAACGTCCTTCTCAAGGAGTTTGGTCAATGGTCGGGCAATCTTAGAAAAGTCCTTGATGAACCGTCTATAGAATCCCGCATGACCAAGAAAACTACGAATGGCTTTAACGTTTGTAGGTTTAGGAAGGCCTGAGATAACATCAATTTTGGCCTTATCAACCTCAATACCTGCACGAGAGATTTTGTGCCCTAAGACAATGCCTTCCTTCACCATGAAGTGGCATTTCTCCCAATTAAGAACAAGGTTTGATTCCTCGCACCTTTTGAGCACTTTTTCAAGATTATCAAGACACGAATCGAAAGAGCCTCCAAAGACAGAAAAATCGTCCATGAAAACTTCCATGAAGTCCTCGATCATGTCATGAAAGATGGCGACCATACACCTTTGGAAGGTGCTCGGGGCATTGCATAGCTCGAATGGCATTCGCCGATAAGCAAAGGTACCGAAAGGACAAGTAAATGTGGTTTTATCTTGGTCCTTCGGATCAATGGGGATTTGGAAGTAGCCTGAAAATCCATCTAGGAAACAATAGAACTCCCTCCCCGCTAAACGCTCAAGCATTTGATCGATAAATGGAAGCGGGAAGTGGTCCTTCCTAGTGGCTTCGTTCAAACGATGATAGTCTATCCAAACTCTCCACCCCGTGAAGGTTCGAGTAGGAACAAGTTCGTCCCTCTCATTGAGAACAACAGTCGTGCCTCCCTTTTTGGGCACAACTTGAACAGGGCTTACCCACGGGCTGTCCGAGATGGAATAAATTAACTCGGCATCGAGCAATTTAACCACCTCTTTTTTAACGACCTCTTTCATATTCGGGTTTAGACGACGTTGCCTTTGTACCACGGGTTTAAAATCATCTTCCATTAGGATTCGATGAGTACAAAAGGCCGGATTGATGCCCGATATGTCCGAGGTTTTCCAAGCTATTGCCCTTTTGTGGGATTTAAGAACGGAAACCAACCGACCCTTTTGGTCGCCGGTAAGTGTCGAAGAAATAATAACCGGCAATTGGGACATACCTTGAAGATAAGCATATTCCATGTGAGGTGGAAGCTCCTTAAGCTCCAAGGTGGGCGGTTCTTCGAGAGATGTTTTTATACGGAATTCATTTTTCAACCGGATAGTTTCAAATGATTCCGATTCTTTAAGCTCATCCTCTTTAAGCAATTCCTCCAACTCAACTTTCGGGTCGAAGTCACCGTTGACTTCACCCATCATGATTACATCCGACGTGTCTACACTTAACAATTCCTGCAAATCATGCTCAACACAATCATCAATAACATCAATAGCAAAACATTCATCATCGGTTGAAATAGGGTGTCTCATGGCTTTATTAATGTGACAAATCACCCTCTCATTCCCAACACCTAAGCTAAGTTGTTCTTTTTGAAGGTGGATGATAGCATCCGCGGTGTTGAGGAATGGTCGACCTAAAATAATGGGCACCTTAGTGTCCTCTCTCATCTCTAATATCACGAAATCAACTGGGAATACAAGTGACTCAACCTTTACCAATATGTCCTCGGCTATTCCAATGGGGGTATCAAAAGAGTGGTTCGCTAAGCGAATCCCCATTCTTGTAGGTTTCAAGTCTCCTAGGCCAAGTTTAAGATATAACGAATATGGTATAAGGTTAACACTAGCACCTAAGTCGGAAAGTGCATCGTACACTTCCGAATTACCCATAACACAAGGGATAAGAAAACTACCCGGGTCTCCCAATTTTGGAGGCATCTTGCTCTTTTTCAAGATGGCCGAACATTCCTTATGTAGGAATGCGGCGGATACCTCATGGTACTTACCTTTCTTGGATATTAGATCTTTGAGAAACTTCCCATAGTTAGGCATCCCCTGGAGTACTTTCGCGAATGGCATGTTCACGCTAATCTGTTTAATCATGTTTGCAAATTTCTGATATTAACTAGCGAGCTTATCCTTCTTTAATGCTTTCGGGTAAGGAATTGGTGCTTTGTATTCCTTCAACGGCGGTGATTTAGTTATGATCTCCGGTGGATCATCTTCCTTTTTCTCTTCGTCAGGCGAATTTTCTAACTCGAGCTCTTCCTCGTTTTGCTCCTCATTAATAGGTACCTGCAAAACATTAGAAGAAATAATAGGAGAAGACTTCGGAGTCTCCTTGTTAATAACCAAACCACTTCGAGTGGTTATAGCATTCACGTGCTCATTCCTAGCAGGCACTTTGTTGTTTGGATTGGATTGGATTGCGTATTAGCTGGGAGAGCACCCGGTGGTCTCTCCAATAAAGATTGAGCAATACGCCCCAAATCCCGTTCCAAGTTCTGAATCGAAGCCTGCTGATTTCTAACTTGCTGTTTTGTAGATTCCCCATCTTGCCTCAAAGTAGTGATACTTTCGTCCATTTTTATAATAAAACCCCATAGCAATTCTTCCAAAGGAGGCATCTTATTCTCTGGCTGCTGAACTGGTGGCATAGGCTGCTGGAAATTCCTAGGTGGTGCTTGCCGATTTCTGTTATTAAACTCAGGCGGCCTGTACGGATATACCTTCTGATTGCCCTGATAAACCTGATTACCACTCTGATAATTGTTACCACCCATATTATTTACCTGATTGAAAAACTGTCTCCCACCCGGAAATTCACTAAGAGCAAAATCACCCTTCTTAACATAACCCAGATAATTAGCCTGTTCCTCCATTGATGCTTGATCACAATCTTTGATCAGATGCGGTCCTTGACAAAATTCACAACCCACTTTCATAGCGTACATCTCTTTAGTCATTGACTCCATCTGTCTCTTGAAAGTCGCAAGTTGAACCTTAACTGCAGCAAGCTCGTCACTAGTTTCGGTACTAGCAACATAAGAAGAGCGAGAAAGATCTAATTCTTGATGCCAATCATACGAATGCGTGGCAGTATCGGAGATGATTTCATAAGCGTCATCCGGAGTCTTTTTCTTCAAAGAACCACCTGCAGCAATATCAAGTTCTTTTCTTTTCGGCACATTAACACCCTTGTAGAAAATTTGGACCTTATTGAAGTTGTTCAACCCGTGTTGAGGACAATTACGTAACATTTTTCTGAATCGTGTCCAAGCATCATAAAGTGTCTCATGTGGCTTCTGAACAAAGTGATTAATGTCGCTCTGCAGTTGAGCAGCCTTTGCAGCTGGAAAGAAACGTTGCAAAAATTTATCCTCCATTGTAGCCCAACTATCAATTTCACCCTCAGGCAATGAGTCTAACCAATCCTTGGCGTCATCTCTCAAAGACCAAGGAAAAACCCTCAAATAGATAACTGTATCCGCGATATTTGCAATCTTGAACAAGTTGCAAATGCTTTTGAAGGAACGGAGATGCTCGAATGCATCCTCTTTCGGTGTACCTCTGAATTGGCATTGGTGAGTTATCATATTAAGAATCTGTCCTTTGACCTCAAAATCTGTGGTGACTGGTGGTTGCCTAATAGCATGTCCGTTACCAGCCCTTGTGTCTTTCATCAATGCTTCCATAGTCTGTCCTGCTGCTCCTTCAGCCATGTTAACTTCTTCCTTAATATACTCAAAATACGGAATATAAAAAGGTAACTCAGCGAAATCCTCGGAGATTTCCTGTTCTTCTTTAGCTTTGCTGCGTGTGTAGTAAACTCTAGACGGTTCCAGAGTTATTGGTACCTAACCTGCGATCACACCACAACAAAACCGCGCGTAAAATCAAACAAAAATAACAGAAAAAGAACTTTTGCAAGAATTGCTTCTCACAAAAGGATCGAATAATCAAAAGCTTAACCAAATTTCCAATAATTACACCGCTCCCCGGCAGCGGCGCCAAAAAGTTGATGCGTAATTTCGTACTCTAAATTATTAGCTAAATACCTATCGATTATCACACAATACAGGCAACTATAACCAGTTCGTGTAGTAATTAAACAAGTATTTGACCAATTCGTTCCACTGAGAGCAGGCATTTGAAAACTTGAACTATTAATTATTCTAAGATTTAAAAAGGGAGTTTTGTTGTAAAACTAGTTAAACGCGAAAATAATTAAACTTAATTCAAGAAAAGACAAAGGTATCCACTTAGATTTAATTCCCTAGGCTAGGATTGCTCGTTTAAAACCGTTAATTAAACAATTATGATGTTGTGACACTGTATTTATCTGTCAATTCCTACAGTTTAAGTCTAGCCAGCTAAGTATAACTGTCGTTAACCTAGGGTTACTAACCAATTCACAATGCTATTACTCAAGATTATAGTCTAACTTAGGTTGGTTTGGTGTCCCTTACAACCTCACAATTATTGCAACTAGTTTCAAGCTCAACCACTGCACGATTAATTTTATTATCGGTGTCCCTCATAAAATCTCACGTATTCCTAAATTATTCACGTTTAATAATCTAGTAAAAGCTATTAATCAATTTAACTGTCATTAGTTAATCAATAACTTCCGTGATCTAACAATCAATAAGCTTTAATAACGATGGATCTTAGTTAGACATAAAGTTGTGCAATTAAAATTAATTGTTTTTAACCAAAAGATCGCAATCCGTCACCTAGGTTCATGCATCTAAGTGGATACTAAGGATTTAGCTACTCATGACAAAGCAAATAACAAATAAATAAGAAGAACAATTAAACATAATCATTAAATTGAATAAAGAACAAATTAATAAAAGTAATAAAAGTTAATTTAAAGATTAAACTAACCAAACTTGATGTACTAAGTTAAACCCTTGCAAAATAATTTAGAAAAAACTATAAAATTCGTAATAGTAGCTGCTGTGAAAGAAAATTCGTAAATAAAACTGCATAACCCTAAATTGGGGTAAAAATTGAGTATTTATAGAAGCAGGGAAAACAGCTGAAACCGACACCCATCGCGTATCGCGATGCACTAGGACGCGGTAAAGTTGCTTGAAACACGACAAAATGCTCAGTTTGACCCCTTTTTCCATATCGTGTTCTGATGCACTTCATCACGTATCACGACGACCAAAACGCGATAGACCTCATTCTGAAGCGATGGAAACTGATTTTTCACCCGAGGCACGTTTATCTTCAACTCTAACTTCGTTTTGGCTATATCTTTAATAAAATCAACAATAATGAGCCAACGAACCATATCTTGACATTTTATTCATTTTAAACTCAAATAACTCAATATCTTATTCGAAGTCTTCAAAATACCAACAAATGGAACAAGATAACGCCCAAAATATATGTATGAAAATGGCGTTATCAACATGATGATGGTATGATCTACTGTGAACCATTATCACATTTCATTAGAAACTCAGCATGACTTACTGTAATATAATCACGTTGGCCAAGCGCCATTATATTATACTAACTTATGTTTCAATTCCCTACACTTCTCCAAAATTCATTCATAGTTTATACTTAGATTATACAGAAGTTGTCAATATAATGAAATACAGAAAACACGAAGAGGTAGATAATTTTCGGACAAGAATACTTATGAAAATATCCTTAGAAATATTGAGGATATTTATGATGATATTTTGAAATTTCTAAGTTCGAAAGTTGATGAAGAAAGATTTTTCGCAAGATCTAAAGATTTCATCGGTTTCAGAATTACCTGGATTATTTGAATATAGGGTTTGGTCTTTGTATTTGTTCTTGGTTTCCTTCATGGTTTGCTCAATCCGGTTTCCAGTACCAAATTTTCTATCGAGCATTCCCAATACTCCATTCTTTATCATCAACCTCTTGGTCATTTAGGCAACTAAAATTTTACTGTTTTCTCTGCATTTAATGCAGCCATATCTGAATCGTCGGTTATCAATCCGAGGCAGTTTCAGGAGAATTGTGTTTTTAGATGATTAAACGCTGATGGTAATATGGTGGAATATGAAAGGTTTCCCGGTAACAATAAAAGAGCACACATATATATCGAGGTTATAATAAGGTTGTTTCGAATGAAAAGTCGAAGTTGTCTTGCTGGAGCTGTGACAAAATTGGCTATTTTGAAAAAGAACTGCAAAGTTATTTTGGGTAATAATAAACACTAAAGGAATTAGCACATCTACATGTTAAACGTTTACTCAGTTTCCGAGAGTTTTTCAGGTGCATAACTATATGTATCAATTTTCTCTTCTGTAGATGAAGTGTGGTTAGTTCGTCTTCTCGATTGAGGTGTTTTCAAGAATTATGAAAGGTTTGAACGCAGATTATAATCGTCAAGATACAAATGAGATTTAAGATGAAATCAAGTGGAAAACTTGAAGAATTGGTTAGTTTCATATATTATAATCAATATTTTAACTCATTTTAATTGTCCAATGTTATTAGTCCACAGTCGATAGTCCACAATTAACAGTCCAATATTTCATATATAGTTTAATATATAATATTCGAATTAATTAATACGTATCGTGACCCGTGTACATGTCTCAGACTCGATCACAACTCAAACTATATATATTATTGTAGAATCAACCTCAACCCTGTATAGCTATCTCCAGCATTACTGCATATAGAGTGTCTATGGTTATTCCAAATAATATATATAGATGCGTCGATATGATATGTCAAAACCTTGTATACGTGTCCCAATATTTAAAGTGCGTAAAATAAATAACAGAAATTAAATGACGATAAATAAAATTGCGAGAATTAAAATTGCGATAAATAAAATGCGATAATTAAATTGCGATAAATAAATTGCGATAAATAAAAGGTAATACGGAATTAACAGTTAGCTAGGAACAGTTAGCTAGGAACAGTTAGCGTGGATTCTTAACAAAATTTCTCATTGTTAATTTGTTTGTTTCTAACAAATTTTATTTTGTCCAATGTTTTCTTCATTATGTCACTTGTCGGATTCTGATAGGTCAAAATCCAAATATGAAATTGAATGAAAATGGTTATTCTGTGGTGAACGGATACGTGCATCGGTGGATGTAAATAGGATAGTAAATGACTGTTGAATCAGATTTGATAGAATGTACAGTGTAACTTATTAATGTGAAATCTAAATATTCCTCGGGCATTACCTACCCGTTAAAATATTTTCACCATTAGCAGTTTGTACGAAAGAATTTTTAATTACAACCTTTATGAAAACATATATACATATATATTTTCTTCAGATGTAATCATGGATTTAACGTGTCAATATGATATTGGACTCATTGGATTTACCGTTAGAACAAGAATATATAATCTCTAAAACATTAGAGATTACATAATCCCCATGAAGAACGAAGACAATCGATGTAAAACGGTACGTAGAACGATGATTATACTAGAGGTACAGAATGAGATGTTGAGGCATGTATTGTTGATGGTACTGGTGTTGTTATTGATGATACTGTAGGTGCCGGTGATATTGCTGAAGCTGTTAAGTTTTGCACCATATTCTCCAAATTGATTACTCGAGCGCGTAGTTCGTTAATTTCTTCTATTATTCCTGGATGATTGTCGGTCAGAACGAGCGGATGAATAAGGTTTAGAATTTTAGATAGAAGATAATCGTGACGAGATATCCTGGAGATGAGACTAAAAATGGTGTTTTGAACTGGTTCGCCTGTAAGTGCTTCAGGTTCTTCGCCAAGATTGCAGGTTGGTGGGTGGAAAGTATCGCCTTCTTCTTGTCTCCATTGATTAAGTCGACTACGAACCCATCTCCATTTCATCCAAAATAGGTGATGGCTAAGTGGTTGATCCATTCCAGTTACGCTGCTTTCGAAGCTCGAGTGGGAATCTATATCGGAATAGCTGTCGAAATTCAAGGAACTTGAACTAGTTGCGAGTTCCATCTTGTACGGTCAGATACAGGATTTTCGATATAAAATGATTTTTGGATGTCGGATGATATTCTAATTACATAGAATACCTATATATAATATAGAAGATCCCGTAGATTGCGGAGGAACTTTCGAAAACTGTCAGGCAAAGTTTACAATAACATATACGCTAGGATATTAATTTATCTCTAAACTATGTATGCAATAAGTGCAGGAAGTCGTGTCTAGACTTAAGAATGATAAGCAGGAAATTTTCCACTAGGAATGATAAACAATACTTATAATATGCAGCTAAGGTCGAAGTCCAGACTCACTAATGCATCCTAAAAACTATCAGTTAGACACACTAATGCAAGACCTGGTTCGCTAGGACCAACGCTCTGATACCACCTGTGATACAGTTGGGGATGCATCCCACTCACTGCCTTCCCAGCTAACCGCCTGGTAACCACTGAGCGTACCTCAGACACTAATTTTACGGCCCGCCTCTCTGCAATGTACAGCCAACCCTAATAGGGACCGCGAGGAGTAAGAGCTAATGCTTCGTCATAGGTAACACTGTAAGATACCCCTCTACGATTAACCCGCTAATAAACGGCATAGAACCAGCTCTGATACCACCTGTGATGACCCGTTCTAATCCACCTGGACGAAGTCATCAACATTTGGTCCCATTGTGAGGCGTTGACTTAAATATTCCATGAATGACTCCAAGTAATATCTCTAAAATGAGAAAATGCACAGCAGAAGGTTTCTTTCATACCTGAGAATAAACATGCATAAAAGTGTCAACCAAAAGGTTGGTGAGTTCATAGGTTTATCATAACACTTATTTCAATATCTTAATAGACCACAAGATTTCATATACACAAACGTTTTAATAAAAATATTCTAAGTGGTTGAGCACTTGGTAACCATACTTAACATTTAATCAACGTCGCATATTCCCTTTATTATGAAATCTCACTACACTGTACCAAGTGTAGTCACTGAAACGAAGTACTGTGCAACCGTTGAATACTGGTCGTCCAGTCCGGTTGGGGTTGTCAGGCCCGATAGATCTATCAACAGGATTCGCGTTTACAATACCGCATGTAAATGGTAGTTACCAAGCTACAGGGAAGTATGCCAGTGGTACAACTCAACGTAGAATATATTTTAAGTACTTATGTCTATTTCGTAAAGCATTCATAAAAGCAGCGCTTGTATTCTCAGCCCAAAAATATATATTGCAAAAGCAATTAAAAAGGGAGCAAATGAAACTCACCATACTGTATTTTGTAGTAAAAATACATAGGACGATATTGAACAAGTATAGGGTTGGCCTCAGGTTCACAGACCTATATCAATTATATATATTAAAACATATAATCGTAATCGAGCATACTTATATATTATTAGTGATTCAATTGTTATTTTAATTATGTGTTTCATTAATAACCTAATTAATTTTATTAATATAAAATATTAATATAGTTATGTTAGATGTAGTAAATATAGTTTTATATGTAATAACGGTTATTGTTAAAATAACATTGATAATAATAAATAAATATTTGTTTTTGTTTTATAATATTAATAGTAATAATAACAAAAATGATAGTTTTTATAAAAATGATACTTTTAATGATAATGATAAAAATGATAACTTTAATAAAAATGATACTTTTAAAAATGTTAATTTTAATAATAATGAATATTAATAATAATAACTATAAAAATAATGATCTTACTAATAATAATAATGATAATAATAATAATAATAATAATAATAATAATAATAATAATAATAATAATAATAATAATAATAATAATAAATAGTAGAAGTAATTACTACCTTGAAAGCTTTTTCTAAAAATAAAATGCTCCAGACAGGGATCAAACCTGTGACCTCTCATTAACACGAAACACCCCTAAACCATGTATCTGTTTCGATTTTCCTGACTAATACTCAATCTAATTATTCTTATGCCATTATATTTCTGTTTCTTATTTTCGCTTCTTCTTTTTCTAAAAAAAATGTCACAGCCAGGGATTGAACCCAAGACCTCTCGCTTAAACCCAACGACACCTTAAACCATTCCACCATTCTTATTTTTCTGTTATAATTCGTAACTTATTTATTTACCTATTATCTATTTCGCCCCAAATAATCATGGCCCAACAACAAATAACCACAATCGGCCCAAGTGAAATAAAATCTCGGCCCAACCTGATTTCTAATCCTCAGCCCAATTAAGAAACGAAGTAAGCAGCCCAACAAATAAAAAAAATTATAATTTGCTGTAGCCTGGGATCGAACTCACAACCAACTTTAACCCAACTAACACTCTGAACCATTCCACCGTTTTAGTTTATCTGAAATAATTTATAACTTAAATCTATTTATTCTATATATATATATATATATATATATATATATATATATATATATGTTTCTTTTTCTTATTCAAAACCTATTTAACATAATCATTTCACACCGTCACCATCATTATTTACTATCTCATCATCTTCACGATCCTGGTTAATGTATCAACACCATATTCATCGTTTAACCTCGTGCATCGCCTTTGTTCTTTCTAATGTATTACTGTTTCATAACCGAGTTTCGATGGGTTTTGGGTTTATTTTCGAATAGAAAAAATAATCCATACCGCATCAAGTTCGATGGTTGGGTGATACAGGAGACAAATGCATCCAGGTGCAACAATTAATGAATCATCATCATCTTATAGTTATAATAGAAAAACAAATAGAGTAGTCGAGTGATTGTGTGGTGGTGGTTTTCAACAGAAATACGAGAAAGAAAATAAGAGAGAGAGAGAGGAGAGAGAGTGGTTAATAGTGGTGATTTACGATTTTTCGAATAGTAGGATAATGGAAAATGGCAGCGTGGTAGCATCATTTTGGTGGTGTTTTGTTCTCGGTGATGGTGACAACTTGTTGTGATGGTGGGTTGCCGGTGATTGGTGCGTGGGTGATGGTGGTAGTAGCGTGAAGGCGATCGATGGTGGTTGTTTTGATGGTTCATGGTGGAGTGGTGAGGTGATTGTGGTTGTTGTTTGCATCGATAAAATAAACACAACAGTAGTAATAGTGCAGTAACAGAATTGGGGTAATTGGTAGTGATTAAGTGTCTCGGTGATGGAGGTGATGAGAGGTGAGATGGTTGTGATGGTGGTTCTTGAGGTGGTGGATCGTGGTGATCATAGAGTGGTGGCTCCTGTTGGGGAGATGGTGGCGATGATGGAAGGCCGAGGGTGGTGATGAGGGGTGACTATATCTCTGCCTATATCTATATGTATATGTATATTGTATATAGAAATAAATGGATGAGATAGATGGAAAAGTGAAAATGGGTTAGTGCTCACATTCAGTATGTAGGTAGTATATATATTCATATATAATTTAGTGGAGACAATTCACACCAAATAAACACAGTATTTTATAATAATATAATAATAATATTACATACTTAAGAAGGAAACGTGCTTAAATATAAATAAAAATCTGCCGACACTTTCAATAGGGTTTTTATATCGTGGTCCATTGCTAAACAGTTACGGATAAACCGATTCCGAAAAATCTCATATTTTTAAATTAAACATATTTATATATTGTGATCATTAACCGTTTGAAACCTGATCAAAAAGGTTCGTCTAATGTTTATTATTACCTCCAAGTAATATGTACAGAATATTATTATTTAAAGTAGGAAGATTAATATATTTTTATTAAACCTATAATTTATGTAACTTATTAGTGGACCAATATTTATTTTTAGATCCTCCAAACATTTGTATTAAACTTGTTTAATAATGATCGAGTCACAAATGAGTGTTATCGTCGTTCACTAAATAAATTAGAAACCATATATATATAATTTGTCTTTTCATATAAATACGTTTTATTATATCGTAAGTTATTTATATATTTATATCTATATTTTTAAATATATATTTCTTTATTTACAAATAGTCGTTCGTGAATCGTCGAAAATAGTCGCAGGGTAAACTGAATCTAATTAACAGTTCAAAAATTTTGGGACTCAACATTACAGACTTTGCTTATCGTGTCAAAGATAATGAATCGTATCGAGAGTTTGGTTCAAAATTAGTCGAAATTTTCCCGGTCATGACATAGTGGATGACCCGAAATGGATGTGTTGACTTTAAATTAGTCAAAGGGCTAATGATTGACCTAGTTGGGAAAATGGGTATGAAATACCCTATTTGTGTAATAGTTAGCATTGTTAGACCTTAATCACTAGCTTTTAAGTGATTAATGATGGTCTTGACCCTTAAGGGGCGGTTTTGGTGAAAATGAGGCATTTAATGAATTTAAGTCATTAAATGCACATGAGTGAAGTGTTGGTATTTAGTCCAGCAAGTTTGTTTGTTGATCGAGTACTTATTGCATTAGGTACTTGGCTTTGAAGCTTGCGAAAGGATAAAACCATCACCAAATCTTTAAGGTGAGTGGAATAATTATGTGTACGTGTATATGGCGTGTTTATTTGTGAATGTTATGGTATGAACCACGTGCCGGTAGCATCAAGTGTGAACCACGTGCCGGTAGCACTATAAAAATTAGATATGAACCACGTGCCGGTAGCATCAAGTGTGAACCACGTGCCGGTAGCACTATAAAATTTGGATGTGAACCACGTCCCGGTAGCATCAAGTGTGAACCACGTGACGGTAGCACTATAAAATGAGGCGTGAACCACGTGCCGGTAGCTCCAAAGTGTGAACCACGAGCCGGTAGCACTATACAAGAGTGAGACTCAAATGCGTATGGTGTGAACCACGTGCCGGTAGCACCATAGCGTTATGGTTAACCATATTATGTTGATGGATATTGTTTAGCATGCTATATATATATATATATATATATATATATATATATATATATATATATATATATATATATATATATATATATATATATATATATATATATATATATATATATATATATATATTGTGTTGTGTATATGCTAATGTGATGTTGTGATGGTGTACGAGTTGTTAACATTATGAGTAAGACGGCATGCTATTTGAGTTATATTCTCGTATGAGGTATTTGGTGGGTGCGAATGCAAATAGATGGGTTATATATGTGTATGTATAATTGTTGCACTCACTAAGCTTTGCTTACCCTCTCATTGTTTATCTTTTTATAGGCTCCGGCGGAGACAAGGGTAAGGGCATTAGTATGGATTAGAGATCCCGCTTTGTTTGTAGGGGACGCTTTTGGTTGTGATAGCTTTTGAAGTTTGACTGAGATTTGGGTAGTTTAACCCCCAAACACCATGCTCATAGTGTCGTTTAGAATTTAAACTCTTATGGTATAACTTGTATGTTTTTAACGAAACTCGTAAAACGGTTGATGTGGGCCCCGTTTTGTAAAACTCATTTTATGATTGAATCGTATGAGTTTTTCATATTAGAACATATTGTGAAAAGTGTTTCGTCTAAATATGTCGGGAAGTGGGAGATCTTTATTTGAAAATTGGACAAAACCGGACAGAAGCTGTTGGGGCTTGTGCGCGCCGCGCACTCTCCTGTTATAAAAAAAAATAAAAATTTTGTTTCGCGTAATCGGTTGGTTATTGGTTTGGGTTGTTACAAGTGGTATCATAGCATGGTCTAAGGGATTTAGGCGACTTGAGATAGGCGCCTAGACTTAGACTTTATTGTGTATACGCGTTATGCGGGACTTGTAGGAGACGGGTCGGACCGGGGATTGGTTAGTGCCTAGTTTTAGGTGAACTAATTATGCGCTAATTGGTTTGTGTTGTGTTTTTCAATCATCAAGCGAGATAGACGTTGTACTAGCAAGTTAATGCGACGTGATTGCGTAACAATGATTAGCTACCATTGTTACGGGTTCAAATCGTGTCGAACAAGCAATGTACGACGATTGTTGAGCAAGATGGGGCGGTGTGGTGTTCATGTATATTGTGTCATGACTTGTTGTTCGTTATTTAATTTACTTTGTATTATAGAATGAAGATGAGAAATGGACATGATACCAATGAAGGAGGCACGAGCGAGGACGTTGAACTCACGGCCAAGGTTGAGGCCATCTTTAAAAGGCTAAAAACGGAATTTCTTGACGATGTCCGAAAGGTTTTCCAAGAATCAGTTGATGGGCAAGTAACCGAAATGATAAATGAGCGAATGAATGCCGCGATCGAGGAGGCATTATAAGCTAGAAACATGCATCCTCGTGTCGAAGGGGGTGATGGTAACGGTGGAAATGAAAGGCGGGACTTCCATTACAAAAATTTCAAGGATGCTCAACCCCCGATGTTTAATGGGGTACGAAATCCGTTGAAAAGCACATGTTGGATTTCCAATATCGAGGGAGCTTTCCGTACCGCGGAATGTCCTCCCGAGAAGAAGGCGAGGTATGGTTCTAGCATGTTACATGAAGAGGCGAAGTTGTGGTGGGATGATAAAATCCAATTATATGGTGAAGAGCAATGTATGAGCTTGACGTGGGAAGAGTTTAAGAAGGAATTTTTCAAGGAATACCGAACTTATTCCGACCTTGATAGAATCCGGGACGAGTTGCACAATTTGCGACAAGGTTCAATGGACTTGGTTACTCTCAAGTCTACCTTCTTGGCAAAGACTCGTTTTTTTTCCGGAATATGTTGGTGACGATCACAAGTTGATGAAGGATTTCTACCGTATCATGAATGATGAGTTTAAGGGTAAGATTAGTCGAGGAGCGGCTAAGTCTTTTGATGAGTTATTTGAATTGGCTCGGGGTTTTGAGCCGGAGGTTCCAAGAAAAAGCAATTTCACTTTTTCTAAAAGAAAGTTTGAAGGATCAAGTCATTCGAACTTTTCAAACAAGAAGTCAAAGAAGGGTTTCGAAGGTGCAAATAGCGTGAAGAAGGGTGATACTCCGGGTTATGGGCCCATGTGTTTTAATTGTAAACAAAGAGGACACATGGCCCGTGATTGTACCAATGCGCCGAACAAAGTTACTTGTTATAATTGTGGTAAAAAAGGGCATAAGAGGCCGGAGTGTCCCGGTTTGAACACCGATCATGTTAAACGGTTGGAGAAAGCGGCGGGCACGGCTAGGGGTCACAACTATTTGATGATGAATGAGGAGGCCAAGCAATCCAACGAAGTTGTTTCAGGTACTTTCATGGTTAACTCTAATCCGGCACGGATACTTTTTGATAGCGGTGCTAATTTGTCGTTTGTGTCTTCAAGATTTGTGCCTAAGTTAAATAAACCACTAGTTAAGTTAAGTCGTCCGGTAGAAGTTGAAATAGCGGATGGCAAGACGGCGCTAGTGGTTGATGTGTGTAAAAATTGTAATGTTGTGTTTGGTGCCGAAAGTTTTAAAATCGATCTCATTCCGATGACTTTGGGTGATTTTGATATCGTCGTTGGTATGGATTGGCTCGATCGTTATAGAACCGATATTGCATGCCATGATAAGTTTATTCGGGTAAAGACCCCAAGTGGGGGAGAGTTAATTATTCACGGTGATAAACGAAGAAGACTTGTGCCGATATGCACTTTTGCACGGGCACGTCGTTTCCTTGTTAGTGGTGGCATGAATTTTCTTGCCCATGTTGTTGATACTCAAGATGAGCCACCATCCATTCGTGAAATTCCGGTGGTAAGTGAATTTGAAGACGTTTTTCCGGATGAGTTACCGGGTGTTCCGGAGGAAAGACAAGTTGAATTTTGCATTGAGTTGGTTCCGGGGGCTACCCCCATTGCTAAAACTCCTTATCATTTAGCACCAACGGAAATGCAAGAGTTGTTAAATAAAACCCAAGAGTTGCTTGAGAAGGGTTTTATTCGACCGAGTGCTTCGCCATGGGGCGCTCCGGTTTTATTCGTAAAGAAGAAGGATGGTAGTATGCGGATGTGCATCGATTATCGGGAGTTGAATAAAGTGACGATCAAGAATCGTTATCCATTGCCTTAGATTGACGATTTGTTCGACCAACTCCAAGGTGCAACGTATTTCTCTAAAATCGACCTACGGTCCGGCTATCACCAAATGCGGGTCCGTGAGGAAGATATTGAGAAAACGGCTTTTCGAACGCGTTATGGGCATTTTGAGTTTGTAGTTATGCCTTTTGGTCTTACGAATGCACCGGCGGCATTCATGGATCTTATGAACCGAGTGTGCCAACCTATGTTGGACAAGTCAGTAATTGTGTTCATTGACGACATACTTGTTTATTCGAAGAGTATGAAGGAACATGAACATCATTTGCGAGGTATGTTGAAGACGTTACGGAAGGAGAAGTTGTATGCTAAATTCTTCAAATGTGAATTTTGGCTAAGGGAAGTTCAATTCCTTGGTCATATTGTGAACAAGGACGGTATTCAAGTAGATCCGGGGAAGATAGAGATGGTGAAGAGTTGGGGACGACCGACTACGCCCACGGAAATCCGAAGTTTTCTCGGATTGGCCGGTTATTATCGTCGGTTTATCCAAGACTTTTCTAAGATTGCTTCCCCGTTGACGAAATTGACAAGAAAGAACGCTAGATTTAATTGGGAAAACGAGCAAGAAATTTCTTTTCAATTGTTAAAAGAGAAGTTATGTCAAGCTCCGGTGTTAGTGTTGCCGGAAGGTGTAGAAGACATGACGGTTTATTGTGATGCGTCTTTAAATGGGATCGGTTGTGTTCTAATGCAAAGAGGTAAAGTCCTCGCTTATGCCTCTCGACAATTAAAGGAACACGAGACGAGATATCCGACTCATGATCTTGAGTTGGCGGCGGTTGTACATGCGTTGAAAATTTGGCGCCACTACTTGTACGGTGTCAAGTGTACGATTTATTCGGATCATAAAAGTTTGAAACACCTTTTTAATCAACGAGATTTGAATTATCGTCAACGTAGATGGATGGATGTGGTGAAAGATTACGATTGTGAGATACTTTATCATCCGGGCAAGGCGAATGTGGTCGCGAATGCGTTAAGTCAAAAGAGTCAACATCCGGAGTTACGATTGGGATTGTTACGTATGACTATTACTAACGATTTCCTTGTAAAGCTTGGTGAGATTCAAATTGAGGCTTTTGTTAACAATAAGCATGAGGAACGAATCGTGGGGCAAACAGAGTTCATTACTATGTGCCCGCATGGTTTGTTGTCTTTTCAAGGAAGAATATGGGTGCCTAGAATGGGAGATTTCCGATGAGTGCTACTTGATGAAGCACATAAGTCAAAGTATTCCATTCATCCGGGCGCAACGAAGATGTATCTTGATTTGAGGAAGGATTATTGGTGGCCGGGCATGAAACTTGATGTTGTAAAATATGTTGAACAATGTGTTACATGTTTGCAAGTTAAGGCCGAGCACCAAAAGCCGTATGGTAAGTTGCAACCGTTAGAAATCCCAAAATAGAAATTGGAGCAAATTACCATGGATTTCATTACAAAGTTACCTAAGATGGCGAGAACCCAATTTGATTCGATTTGGGTAATAGTTGATTGATTGACGAAGAGTGCCTTGTTTCTTCCTATTCGGGAAGCGATGTCTTCGAAAACTTTGGCTAAGTTGTTTATCAAGGAAGTAATCTCTCGACATGGGGTTCCTATATCTATCATTTCGGATCGAGACACCCGTTTCACATCTCGGTTTTGGGAGAAGTTTCATGAAGATATGGGTACACAATTAAAATTGATCACGGCGTACCATCCTCA
This sequence comes from Rutidosis leptorrhynchoides, assembly GCF_046630445.1. NCBI lineage: Eukaryota > Viridiplantae > Streptophyta > Magnoliopsida > Asterales > Asteraceae > Rutidosis > Rutidosis leptorrhynchoides. The sequence goes on along the minus strand of NC_092333.1, from coordinate 529,469,507 downwards.
AACGGACGGTCAAATCGAACGTACGAATCAAACATTGGAGGATATGTTACGGGCGTGTATTATTGATTTCAGTGGTAGTTGGGATGAGCATTCGCCTTTGGTAGAATTCTCGTACAATAATATTTATCATACTAGTATCGGGATGCCACCTTATGAGATGCTTTATGGGCGGAGGTGCCGAACTCCAATTTGTTGGGGTGAAGTGGGAAAAAGGAAATCGGGAGTACCGATTTGGTTTTAGAGACGAATAGCAAGATTGATATGATTCGGGCTCATTTAAAAAAGGCTCAAGATAGATAAAAGTCGTATGCCGACAAACGTAGGCGAATTATCGAATTCTAAGAAGGTGACATGGTGATGCTTAAGGTTTCGTCATGGAAGGGTATTATTCAGTTTTGAAAATGGGGAAAGTTAGCTCCTCGATTTATTGGCCCTTTTAAAATTTTAGCTCGTGTTGGTGAAGTTGCGTATCGTTTGGAATTACCCGAAGAGCTTGCGGGGATCCATAATACATTCTATGTTTCCCATCTCCGTAAGTGTCTTGCGGATGATTCATCATGTGTGCCATTAGACGAGATTGAGCTAAACAATAAGTTAGAGTATATTGAAGAGCCGATTGCTATACTCGATGAGAAGGTCAAAAGATTGAGAAATAAAGAGGTGAGAACTTTTAAAGTTCAATGGCGTCGAAGTAAAGGTTCCGAGTTTACTTGGGAGCTCGAAGAGTTTGTGTTAGTTTATCTTCCCTCTTGTCATGCGGCTTGGATCGCGAGGACGCGCTCCGATTCAAGTGGGGGAGAGTTGTAAGACCCGATTAATTATTGTACAGCAGTGTAAAAAGGGTACATATAGTGCGGGGTGCAATGTGTATTTAAACTGGGGCAGAATCTGTTCAGAACACTAGTGCGCACCGCGCACCCTTAGTGGAGCGCGCCGCGCACAGCTCCTGGGCTAGTTTTCTACTTTTTAATAAAAGGTTAAATGAAGGGCAATATTGTCCTTTCACTTGAGGCCGGGTTTAGGTCATTATTGGCCAGTTTTGTGGTGGTTGAAACACATTCAACACAACCACCAAAATCATCATCTCTCCAATTCACTTTCTAGAGTGAGAAACCCTTTAAGAGAGAGAAAGCTTGAATCTAGGAGGAAGAAGCTTGATCCGGGTTAAAGCTCAAGTATTAAAGTTGTTCATATAATCCCTAGCTACGTTGTGATTGTGGTGGTAAGCTCTAACTTTGATTTCCTTATTTTAATTGATTTAAGGGTTAGGGTTTGGGTTAGTGATGAACATAAAACCCATATTTGGTGATTTTGGGTGTTCTTGGGTAAGATGGAGTCATGAAGACTCAATGGTAACTAACCTAGGGTTTCAAGGTGTTAATTGATGTTTATGAGTCCTAATTGGTTAGTTAATTACTAGCACACCTAGTTATTTAGTAAATGGGTGTTAGATGGGTTAGTGGATGACCCGAAATGGATGTGTTGACTTTAAATTATTCAAAGGGCTAATGATTGACCTAGTTGGGAAAATGGGTATGAAATACCCTAATTGTGTAATAGTTAGTATTGTTGGACCTTAATCACTAGCTTTTAAGTGATTAATGATGGTCTTGACCCCTAAGGGGCGGTTTTGGTGAAAACGGGGCATTTAATGCATTTAAGTCATTAAATGCACATGAGTGAAGTGTTGGTATTTAGTCCAACAAGTTTGCATTAGGTACTTGGCTTTGAAGCTTGCGGAAGGATAAAACCATCACCAAATCTTTAAGGTGAGTGGAATAATTATGCGTACGTGTATATGGCATGTTTATTTGTTAATGTTATGGTATAAACCACGTACCGGTAGCATCAAGTGTGAACCACGTGCCGGTAGAACTATAAAATTTGGATGTGAACCACGTGCCGGTACCATCAAGTGTGAACCACGTGCTGGTAGCATCAAGTGTGAACCACGTGCCGGTAGCACTATAAAATGAGGCGTGAACCACGTGACGGTAGCTCCAAAGTGTGAACCATGAGCCGGTAACACTATAAAAGAGTGAGACTCAAATGCGTATGGTGTGAACCACGTGTCGGTAGCACCATAGCATTATGGTTAACCATATTATGTTGATGGATATTGTTTAGCATGCTATATATATATATATATATATATATATATATATATATATATATATATATATATATATATATATATATATATATATATATATATATATATATATATATATATATATATATATAGTGTTGTGTATATGCTAATGTGATGTTGTGATGGTGTACGAGTTGTTAGCATTAGGAATAAGACGTCATGCTATTTGAGTTATATTCTCGTATGAGGTATTTGGTTGGTGCGAATGAAAATAGATGGGTTATATATGTGTATGTATAATTGTTACACTCACTAAGCTTTGCTTACCCTCTCGTTGTTTATCTTTTTATAGGCTCCGGCGGAGACAAGGGTAAGGGTATTCGTATGGATTAGAGATCCCGCTTTGTTTGTAAGGGACGCTTTTGGATGTTATAGCTTTTGAAGTTTGACCGAGATTTAGGTAGTTTAACCCCCAAACACCCTGCTCATAGTGTCGTTTGGAATTTAAACTCTTATGGTTGAACTTGTATGTTTTGAACGAAACTCGTAAAACGGTCGATGTGGGCCCCGTTTTGTAAAACTCATTTTATGATTGAATCGTATGAGTTTTTCATATTAGAACATATTGTGAAAAGCGTTTCGTCTAAATATGTCGGGAAGTGGGAGATCTTTATTTGAAAATTAGACAAAACCGGACAGAAGCTGTTGGGGCTTGTGCGCGCCGCGCACCTTAAGGTGTGCGCGCCGCGCTCTCTCCTGTTATAAAAAAAAAATTTTGTTTCACGTAATCGGTTGGTTATTGGTTTGGGTTGTTACATTCACCAAACCACGGCTCCTTATACACCATAACAAAATGGTGTAGATGAAAGGAAGAATAGGTCACTAAAAGAAATGGTTAATTCCATGATATCATATTTAGGTTTAAGTGAAGGGTTTTGGGGAGAAGCCATGTTAACGGCCTGTTACATTTTGAATAGGGTTCCTAGTAAAAAGGAAAAGACTACACCTTATGAACTTTGATATAGAAGGTGACCTAACTTGCATTACATGCGTGTTTGGGGTTATCGGGCGGTTGTAAGATTACCGGAACCCAAAAGGAAAACATTGGGTGAGAAAGGTATTGATTGCATCTTCATTGGATATGCCGAGCATTCTAAGGCTTATAGGTTCTATGTCATTGAACCTAATGAATTGGTTTCGGTTAATGCCGTCATAGATTCAAGAGGTGCTATTTTTGATGAATCAAGGTTTACTTCAATACCTAGACCAAAGGATATGGTGCCTATTGTAAATTAACCCTCCCAAGGAATTCAATTGAAAGAAATCCCTCATGTGACACCTGAACCCCAAAGAGGGAGTAGAACTAGAACTCTGAAGTCATATGATTCAGATTTTCAACTATATCTAGTTGAAGGATCCATATATTGTGTTCAATATCAACTCTACTATTGTCATAATATAAAGGAAGATCCTAGAACCTATGATGAGGCTATGAGTTCTCGTCATTTTTCTTTTTGGAAAAAAGCAGTTCATGATGAGATTGATTCTATTATGGCAAATAACACTTGGGTATTAGCTAACTTACCACCAAGGTGTAAATCATTGGGCAATAAATGGATCTGTGAAAGAAAGATGAAGGTTGATGGGATAACTGATAAGTTTAAATCTATATTGGTTATCCAAGGCTTTAAACAAAAGGAAGACATATACTATTTTGATACCTATGCACTGATTGATCGTATTACCACCATTAGATTGTAGATTGAACTTGCATCAACTCATAATCTAGTGAGAAACCAAACGGATGTTAAAATTTCCTTTCTTAATGGTGATTTGGAGGGGAGGTATACATCAAACAACTTGAAGGATTTGTAATGTCAGGGTAAGAGACAATGCTGTGCAAATTTATTAAGTCATTGTATGGACTTAAACAAACACCTAAACAATGTCATCAAAAGTTTAATGATATGGTATTGTCTCATGGATTTATTTTGAATCAATAAGATAATTGTGTATATAGTAAATTTGATCAAAATGAGAAAGGAGTCTTCATATGCTTGTATGTTGATGACATGTTGATATTTGGCACCGACCAAGATCAAGTGGATAAAACGAAACAATTTTTGTCATCAAAGTTGTAGCGACCCCGACAAATCGTCAAGTGACGGCGTCGTCTACGTAGGTCCCATTGCCTGGTCAGAAGTCTTTATGACAACGTTTGACCAAAATATGTCGCCTTCATTTCAACATAAAGATTGTTTCCAAAGTTTAAAAGGATTGTTCAACCAAAAGTTAAGTTACAAGGTTATAAGTACAAATGAAATCTAGGCGACACGGTTTAAAGTAAAGTCATAAGACGCTCCATGAAATGCATGTATACTCGACATCCAATGCAAGTATCAAATAATGAGCGGAAGCATGTATCACATATCGTGCAAGACCTGAGAAAAACATAGAAATCTGTCAACGAAAACGTTGGTGAAATCATAGGTTTAAGTAAGTAAGTGATTAAAAGTAAGTAAGTCGAACCACAAGGTTTGCAAAGTTGAAATAATAGTAACACATTCTAAAAGTTAATATTCACGAGCACCCAATTATCAAAACTTAACATTCCGTCCGTTGAATACCCCATCAATAGTGCTAGAACAAACACTGATTCTCGAAAATATATTTCATCCGTAAACGGTAGCGAACCGTCAAAGATGAGGGTTGTCAAACCCATATGGCCATATAACATAAGTTCTCGCTTACACCATCTGATGTAACTAATGATAATCGGATTGAGGATTTTCGTTCTAAACTCGTATGTAGAATGTTTGTTTTCCCGTTCTTGTGTTCACTTAGTTCAAAAGAATCGTTTATGTTTTCTCATCCCAAAAGTAAGTTCAAAAGAGTAAAAAGTGGGACTATGATCTCACCTTGTATGCACGAACCACAAAGTACTTCGACAAGTAAACGTGCAAGAAACAATGCTAGTCTTGACCTAAACAAATAGGTTGTATCAATAACGATAGTCACGAAGGGTCAAAGATGTTCAATTAGTCCTATGGCTCGTTACGACTCGATTAATATAGCACGTGGATCAATTTGTCAAGTTTCATGCACGACACAAGTAGTTAAGCATGTTAGAACGATTGTATAATCGTTTGGTTAAGTTTGACTAAAAGTCAAACTTGGTCAAAGTCAAAGTCAACGGGGTCGGGTCGGGTGTCCGACAATTTTCTCATGATGAGAAGTCATATACGAGCATAATAGTCAAGTTTCATGGTAAACGGGGTTATAGTAAAGCGGGAAACATTTTTGTGACATGAAAAACAAAGACAAAATGAGCTGGGCAGTATGCGCGGCGCGCTATGGGTTGCGCGGCGCGCACCCAAGTGTAAATCCTGGTCAGAACTTAACCACGAAGGCAAACATCTGGGATTTCTAATTCTGCGCGGCGCGCGGGTATATGCACGGCGCGCAATACCTGGGAAACATGCAGTTTGCAGAAAAATGGTCCAAGTCACGAACCAAAATACAATTTAACACATCTCATGCACCGAAAACACTTAAAACGCATATCATATATCATTAGAGAGGTAATTTGACAAGGAGAATAACTAAACGCATTTACTCAATCAAAACCAAACAAACTCATATCAAAATCACCATTAATGATCCGCAAACAATCAAGACAAGTATCTTATACCGTTGGGAAGGTAATTTGACGAGGAAAACTAATAAACACATCTCATCAATCAATCTACCTATTACAACAACCAAAACCGTATCTAATGCTTAACATTAACCGCATACAAGTTCATAAATGCAATTCAATGATTCGGGCAACCAATTTACGTGAATGATATGCCGTTTCGAAGGTAATCAAACATACAATCCAACTAAACACTTACCAATAATAATCCATGGCATTCAATGCATCAAAAGTCCATTTCAAGTTCATCAAACCCTAACCCAAATTCACCAAAATCAATAATCAAGTTCATGAAGTTTTCTAAGGCAACCTACACATCAAATTGAAGCTAGTGATGCTAGTAACACAATTAAAACATCAACTTTTAACATCTAACAACATATGATCATCCTAAATTCAAGAACAACGCACCAAAATTCAAGTTCATGCTAGTTACACTAAAACAACGAGATCGAGCATATAATTTACACACACGACATCACAATGAGCCATAGACACTAACTAACACCATTTCAAGTCAAAAACACGAATTTAGAGAAATCTAGAGTTTTAGAAATGTTACCCAAACTTGATGATATTGGTATCAAAATGTAGAGGATGAAGAGAGGATCACGAAAATGTAATTTGTTTTGATGTTTGCTTCTCCAATCGGATTTAGATGATGATTTTATGTTTGAGGGTTTTGAGTTCAAAAATGGGAAGTAGAGAGAAAGAGGAGGATGAAGGTGGGAGGTGGAGATGAAATGAAAGGATGTGGTAAGTGGGTTGACTAGTTGACCTAGTCAACTAGTTTGCCCATTTGGCAATCTCGGTCCCTCGAGTTTCAAAGCGGGTGCGGGAATTAACCCAACGAATATTTTAAAAACGTTCGAGTAACGGATGACTTTATAATTAAATAACGAGGATATTATGAACGTTAGTTAACGAAAGATGCCAAATTAAATGACGAAAGATATTATTAAAAAAAAAAAAAGACGGTGTTAAAATAAATTTAACGGAAAAACGCGGGATGTTACATTATCCACACCTCAAAAGAAATTTCGTCCCGAAATTTAGTTGGAAGTAGTAGTCGATATCTCTTACTCGAGACTTTACGTTGTTCATGATATGAATAAGTGTAGGTACGTCCTGGAGTGTTCTCATGAATTTGGATAGTCAGGGTTTTACGTTGTATTAAGGTTTGGTTTTACGATCCCCGGTTTCAACTGGTTTTCCTAAGAAGAGAAGTTTATCATCGATAGTTGGTGTATCTAGCAGGATTGCACGTTCCTGTTCCGCAGGACACGTTTCTAAGTTTGTTACACGAAATGTAGGGTAAACGGAAACTTAATTTAGTCGGAAGTTCTAAACGGTAGGAAGCGGTTCCAATACGCCCCAAGGTTTCAAAAGGGTTAACATGTCGCGGGTTTAACTTTCCCTGATTCCCGAAACGGATTACACCCTTCCAAGGTGCAGGTTCTCAATATTACGTGGTTACACACTGGGATTTGTGAGGTTTTCATCTAAGTTTGGTATAACTCTTCTGGCGACTACGGGTCATCTCGAGCCCTTCTCGGACTTGAACGATCTCAATTGTTGTTTCTTGATGGGGTTCGGATTCGGTGATTTGCTTGCCACATGCTTTGGTTAAATGAACAGGGGTATGACATTTGCGGTCATATAGGGTTTCGGAGGTGCGGCGTTAATATACGAGTGATAGCTGTCGTTGTAAGAGGAACTACTAAAGGTGACAATACCAGTCTGTAACATGTCTTTCCAAGATTGAATCGTACGTTTGCTCGGTTCGTCGGTTGTGGGAGATACGCGGTACATGTGTCTAAGCGAGTTCCCAAGGTTTCTTGTAACACTAGAAGTGAAACGAGTATTTCGATACAGGATAAATGACGAAGATACACCGTACTGGAATAGAATCTCTTAAGATATGTTTGAACAAGTCAGTTAGGGTTCGAAATATGTTCGTTAGGACTATTCACCCTCATGGCGAATGTTAAGGTAATATGAGGAGTTTCTCTATCCATGGAGAAATGTCACAAGGAGTTTCCTTAAACGGAAATGCGAGCGATAAAGATAGGAGTGAAATGAGGTCTTAGAATAGGATGAGTTTACATCTCAAGGTCGCCGTATTGTGCATCTAGTTGTCAAAAGTTGAAGTTTGAAAGAAAATCGAGATAGTACACGTAGTTGTATAGTTCGGGGTTGAATAGTAGTTGGCCGATTATCAGAAACACAAGGACGTTATGTCAAATAAGAGTGATGTATCCTTGGATTGCGGGTTATCTTAAGTTCCAGTAATATCAGACGGTAACGGTGGAATAACAGAGGTACGTAGTGTGGTACGTGATGACGAGAAAAGTTGATCGGATCAACAATTATGTATTCGAATTCTTCGTGCAAAAATAACGAATTTCAGTTCCGTTGATTTCGAGTCGAGAGAGTATGCCTTTCGGGCGTTTAAGTAGAATTATTTCCATATTGAGTTCCGTTATGTGCTATACGAATTTAGCTAGAAAGGTTTGCATGCAAAATTACGTTCAAGGTTCGAACACGGAGAGGTTTAAAGTTTTCCTTAGTGAGTTAACGAGTTTAAAAGTCGTGTAACACGAGAAAAGTCAGAAATGAATCTTTGGTAATAACAGACGAGATCTAAGATTTTTACGAATACAAGTCCGAGTTGGTAGAGTTTCCTGATTACATGTGGCTTGATTTCGAGATTGATTGTAATGCCTTGACCATTAACATCATGGTCTAGAAAATTGGACTTCGTTCAACAGAAATTCTCACTCGGAGAATTTGGTATAGAGTTGCTCTTTTCTCAAAAGTTCGAGCGTAAGATGGTGATGTTGTTCGTTTTCCTTCTTTACTTAAATAAGTTAAGATGTCATCCATAAATACGATAACAGATTTGTCTAGATAAGTTGCATACGTGGTTTAGGAGGTTCACGAATACGGACGGAGTCCTAAATAAATCAAACGGTACTAAGAGAGATTTACAACTAACGTTGCGAGTTCGGAAAAAAAATGGCTTAGGACACATTGTCTCCCTTAACCCCCAATTGATGATAACCGGAACGGAGGTCGATTTGGAATACACGGGATCCACGCAAATAATCATGAGGTAATGGATACGAGGAAGAGGGTATCGGTTTCCAACCGAAAATTACTCGGTTCTCAATAATCTATACCTAGTTGTAGGGAAACAATTTCTCCCTAACGAATAGGTTCTGAGCTCCTTAGTTCTATAGGTGTCGAGTCCAATTTCTTAACGCATATCCTCCGATAAAATTTATAGACACACAGTATCTTTCCGTTGGTCGCTTACGTTGCCTAAGTAGTATCTAGAGGAAAAAGGTGGAATGTAAAGAGTACAAGTCAAGGTCTCGGTTGTAAAACGTCTAGCGGTAATCGAATCGAATAAGTATGAAATATACGGTTTGTTGTGAAGAAACGTACCCGTGACTAGTCCATCGTCGTCTCGGGCATCCTAGGCGTTGATGTTGAAAGTTCAACGGCGTGCGTTGGGGTTGATTTTCTTATTTGGGCATTCATTCCTAAAATGACCCAGTTGACCACATTCGAAACAAGCACCCGTCCTGTGTGCGTTGGGCATCATTCGAGCGACGGGGGTGGTACTTCCACAACGTTTGGCGACGTGACCACTTCCTTGGCGCCGGTGGCGAAACCTGCCACATCCTTCAAAGTGATGCTTGTGGCATTCGTTACAAAAAGGTAGTTTTCCGGCATAGCCTTTCTTGCGGCCGAGGGTGAAAGGCTTCTTGGAGATGTTATTATTTTTGTGGTTGCTTGGTTGCGAGGCTTCCCATTTTCTTTTGTTGTTACTCGGGTGGCTCTCGACCATTGGTGTCGGTGCTTTCATTTCATTCGTCGTTCCTAAAGTTTGGCGGGCCGTTGTTAAAGCCTCTTGTAGGTTAGGGGGTTGGGATATTATTACCCCGTGTTGAATGCTCTTAGGGAGGCCATCCATGTAAAGTTCGACCCTTAGGGATTCGGGAGTCGTGAGATTTGGACACATTGAGACTAGTTCGATATACCGTTGATTATAAGCTTCGAGGTCGTTCCCGACCGTTTTTAAATTCCTTAGACCCTGTTCGAGCCCTCGAGTCTCGTCGCGTAGGAAGTATTCGGTGATCATTCTTTCTCTTAATTCGGTCCAAGAGAGTGTGTGGGCTTCATCGCTATCCATCGATTGTACGTACTTGTTCCACCACGAGAGAGCAATGCCGGTGAAAGTGAGGGTGGAAAACTTGACCTTATCTTGGTCTCGACAACCGCTTGTGTTAAAAACGGTCTCCATTTGTTCAAACCATCGGGTGAGAGTAATCGGTCCTCCGGTTCCATCGAAAGTGGGAGGGTTGTACTTCATGAAGTTCTTGTAGGAGCAACCTTCGCTTGGATTACCGGCTCCATGATTGGTGTTGTTGGAAAAGTGATCGGCCACGGCCGTACCCACGGCGGTGGTTATCATTCGTTGAAGAGCTTGTCCTAGAGTTTCGAGAGGGGTATTGTGTTGACCTTGGTGAGCCATTGTTCCTTCATGACACAATAATATCGTTGGTTAGTATTTTCAACAATACTAACCGGAGTATGGAATAAGGATAGAGAGAAAAATTTTCCTTGACTCGCCTTAAATTCTTTATGTCATAATGTCGGAACGTCCATGTGAATCACCGTAATATAATCCCGGAAATTATATTACCCTGATTCTCATGTGCATTTAACATTACTTCATAAAGTCAAGGTGGCACATCAACAAAATTTATCAACGTAAGATCAAGATCGAATACGAGTTAGATATGATAGAAGAGTTCGAGTATAAATGCACAAATAGTCAAGTAATTCCTACTTTAGTCTATATGCCGGTTGTAGTCTAGATTCACCTATGTACCCTATGACTCGGGGTGGACACAAATGAACTCTAAATCCCTACAACCAAGGCTCTGATACCACTTGTAGCGACCCCGACAAATCGTCAAGTGACGGCGTCGTCTACGTAGGTCCCATTGCCTGGTCAGAAGTCTTTATGACAACGTTTGACCAAAATATGTCGCCTTCATTTCAACATAAAGATTGTTTCCAAAGTTTAAAAGGATTGTTCAACCAAAAGTTAAGTTACAAGGTTATAAGTACAAATGAAATCTAGGCGACACGGTTTAAAGTAAAGTCATAAGACGCTCCATGAAATGCATGTATACTCGACATCCAATGCAAGTATCAAATAATGAGCGGAAGCATGTATCACATATCGTGCAAGACCTGAGAAAAACATAGAAATCTGTCAACGAAAACGTTGGTGAAATCATAGGTTTAAGTAAGTAAGTGATTAAAAGTAAGTAAGTCGAACCACAAGGTTTGCAAAGTTGAAATAATAGTAACACATTCTAAAAGTTAATATTCACGAGCACCCAATTATCAAAACTTAACATTCCGTCCGTTGAATACCCCATCAATAGTGCTAGAACAAACACTGATTCTCGAAAATATATTTCATCCGTAAACGGTAGCGAACCGTCAAAGATGAGGGTTGTCAAACCCATATGGCCATATAACATAAGTTCTCGCTTACACCATCTGATGTAACTAATGATAATCGGATTGAGGATTTTCGTTCTAAACTCGTATGTAGAATGTTTGTTTTCCCGTTCTTGTGTTCACTTAGTTCAAAAGAATCGTTTATGTTTTCTCATCCCAAAAGTAAGTTCAAAAGAGTAAAAAGTGGGACTATGATCTCACCTTGTATGCACGAACCACAAAGTACTTCGACAAGTAAACGTGCAAGAAACAATGCTAGTCTTGACCTAAACAAATAGGTTGTATCAATAACGATAGTCACGAAGGGTCAAAGATGTTCAATTAGTCCTATGGCTCGTTACGACTCGATTAATATAGCACGTGGATCAATTTGTCAAGTTTCATGCACGACACAAGTAGTTAAGCATGTTAGAACGATTGTATAATCGTTTGGTTAAGTTTGACTAAAATTTAAACTTGGTCAAAGTCAAAGTCTACGGGGTCGGGTCGGGTGTCCGACAATTTTCTCATGATGAGAAGTCATATACGAGCATAATAGTCAAGTTTCATGGTAAACGGGGTTATAGTAAAGCGGGAAACATTTTTGTGACATGAAAAACAAAGACAAAATGAGCTGGGCAGTATGCGCGGCGCGCTATGGGTTGCGCGGCGCGCACCCAAGTGTAAATCCTGGTCAGAACTTAACCACGAAGGCAAACATCTGGGATTTCTAATTCTGCGCGGCGCGCGGGTATATGCGCGGCGCGCAATACCTGGGAAACATGCAGTTTGCAGAAAAATGGTCCAAGTCACGAACCAAAATACAATTTAACACATCTCATGCACCGAAAACACTTAAAACGCATATCATATATCATTAGAGAGGTAATTTGACAAGGAGAATAACTAAACGCATTTACTCAATCAAAACCAAACAAACTCATATCAAAATCACCATTAATGATCCGCAAACAATCAAGACAAGTATCTTATACCGTTGGGAAGGTAATTTGACGAGGAAAACTAATAAACACATCTCATCAATCAATCTACCTATTACAACAACCAAAACCGTATCTAATGCTTAACATTAACCGCATACAAGTTCATAAATGCAATTCAATGATTCGGGCAACCAATTTACGTGAATGATATGCCGTTTCGAAGGTAATCAAACATACAATCCAACTAAACACTTACCAATAATAATCCATGGCATTCAATGCATCAAAAGTCCATTTCAAGTTCATCAAACCCTAACCCAAATTCACCAAAATCAATAATCAAGTTCATGAAGTTTTCTAAGGCAACCTACACATCAAATTGAAGCTAGTGATGCTAGTAACACAATTAAAACATCAACTTTTAACATCTAACAACATATGATCATCCTAAATTCAAGAACAACGCACCAAAATTCAAGTTCATGCTAGTTACACTAAAACAACGAGATCGAGCATATAATTTACACACACGACATCACAATGAGCCATAGACACTAACTAACACCATTTCAAGTCAAAAACACGAATTTAGAGAAATCTAGAGTTTTAGAAATGTTACCCAAACTTGATGATATTGGTATCAAAATGTAGAGGATGAAGAGAGGATCACGAAAATGTAATTTGTTTTGATGTTTGCTTCTCCAATCGGATTTAGATGATGATTTTATGTTTGAGGGTTTTGAGTTCAAAAATGGGAAGTAGAGAGAAAGAGGAGGATGAAGGTGGGAGGTGGAGATGAAATGAATGGATGTGGTAAGTGGGTTGACTAGTTGACCTAGTCAACTAGTTTGCCCATTTGGCAATCTCGGTCCCTCGAGTTTCAAAGCGGGTGCGGGAATTAACCCAACGAATATTTTAAAAACGTTCGAGTAACGGATGACTTTATAATTAAATAACGAGGATATTATGAACGTTAGTTAACGAAAGATGCCAAATTAAATGACGAAAGATATTATTAAAAAAAAAAGACGGTGTTAAAATAAATTTAACGGAAAAACGCGGGATGTTACAAAAGTTCTCAATGAAGGACAATGAGGTGGCGAACATGATCCTTGGTATAGGATTAAACGTGATGGCAAAGGTATCATAATCACACAATCTCACTACATTGAGAAAATGAAGAAATTCAAACGTGAGAATTGTTCGCTGATTAGTACTCATATTGATCATATTGTGAAGCTTATTTCCTAATACAGGCAATGCTGTGCCGCAACTTGAATACTTTCAAGCAATAGGTTGTTTGATGTATCCTATGACTATCACTAGACCTGATATTTATTATGCCGTGGAGAAATTGAGTAGATTTACAAGTAACCCGGGTACTCACCACTGGTATGCAATAAATAGAGTATTGCTGACTTTCCTTCTACTATAAAAGGATATTCGAATGCAAGTTGGATAACCAACGTTGAAGATCATTCATCTACGACTGGTTGTATATTCCTTCTTGGTAGAGAGCTATTACATGGGCATCAAAGAAGCAAACCTGTATTATGTGTAACATCCTCAATCGGGCCTAGATGTAAGATTACTAAAGTGCCCTTAAGTTAGTATTGTGTTATTATATGCTTTTATTTTTATTTAATATTTACTATTAAATAATAATGTGGTTAGGACCAGTTAGTGACAAGGGTCACAGAACAGGTTTGTTTATTTATTTTGGATTTCATTTGGGTTGCCAAATGATGTACGAAAGATATCAGATAACTAATAAATACCCGTGTGTTGCACATTGTGGGATTTTAACCCACTTTAGATTGCTAGTGCTGTCCACTTTCTTGCATTTTTCAGACTCTTTCCAAACCACACCCGTTCTTCATCTTCTCCACCTATCAAACCCTAATTTCTAATCCTTGTTTTAGAGCTCGAATCATTTAAATCTTTGTGTTCCTTATGATTTACTGATTCTATCAAGGTAAGATTTGTAGCATTTCATGCTCTAATCTTTGAGAAATTTGAGTTTTTGTGTTATTATTTATAAAGTGAGTAATTTGGGTTAAAATGGTTAGATTTGATGTTGTTTGAGTCCAAATCTTGTGGGTTTATGTTTCTACATGCTTAGTGTCTTTGATTTGGTCAGTTTTGAGGTCGTAATCGAGCTCTAGAGCAAGAATTGGTCGATTTTGGGTGAAACCCGTCACTTTGTCTTTAGCTTCTGCAGATAAACACAGTCGGCCGAGTGTCTCGAGACACTCAACCGACCGACTAGACCATCGACCGAGTGTGTAAGACCCACGGCCGAGTGTGTCTGTGAGAGACCATCGACCGAGTGACTAGACACTCGGTCGAGTGTGTGTAGACAGTCGACCGACTGTCTCTGACAGTCGACCGAGTGTCTTTGGCAGTGAAAGATTTTACCAAGTGTTGATATCTAGCCGTTATGCTGCCCGTTTGTATTTTGATGGTCAGGATGTAAATTTTGAAAGTGCATAAGCATGTAGAAAAAATTGACCAAATCAAAGACACTAAACATTTTTAGCGGACGTTTTTTATACAAAAAATTTATATATTGTGTTATTTTTGGTTAATGGACAGAAACTAAGTTGTGTATATGTTTTTCTCAGGAGAAAAGGAGAAAGAGAAGGTTCAGTGATTAGATAGCTGAATACCTTCTCGTTTGCTGGTATTTGGTGAGTGGGACTAACTGGAGAATATAGTATATAGAAGCATGTTATATTATGATTGCCATGCTTGTTAGATATACTTATTGTTGTGGTTAGTTAGTACTTTGTGATGACTGCATGTTAGTTTATGCTTGTCTGCTGGAGCCCAGTGCATCCCTATTGTGTGATAGCCTCGGTAGGAGAGATCAACCTGCGGGTTGGGTTCCTCTGTGGTAGCCTAGACAATCGTGGTGTATATATGTGTGAATGACGCGTCCGTCGCGTGTGGATTATGTATATACATATGGTGGTGGAGGAACTTCTGGTAAGCCCTAGTCCGATCAGCTGGTGGTTAATGGTTTGGCCGAGCCGCCAGAGTCTCTGTAGACGGCACTTGGGTGATGTTTGTATGTTAGACTATGTGACATGATTAGTATAACACTTATGTATGCTATGGCCTGTAGTTAGTCGTACTCACTTAGCTTCGTGCTAATTCCCCTCCATCTCCTCCCTGCAGGTTATTAGCTTTTGTAGATATCGTATTTTGGGGAGAAGACGGGCATGATGATGTTATGTTTGACAGGGTTAACTCTGATGTGGTCTTTTAGGATATGAACCATGTACTTTTGAAAGCAGAATGTAATTACGTCCTTTCCAGTTGAATATGTAATTTGTTTTAATGACACGTGACATCGGTTTGTACAAATGTTTATATCGTATTTAAATAGTATAATGCTTCCGCCACGTTTAAAAAAAAAAAAAATTAGCAGTGTCACATTATGACTTCTACCATGGAATCTGAATTTGTGGCTTTGGTAGCGACTAGTAATGAGGCTGAATTGTTAAGGAACTTGATCTATGAGATTCATTTGTGGCCAAATCCCATCTCTTCCATTTGTATTCATTGTGATAGTGCTTCGACTCTGGCTAAGGCTTATACTCAAATATATAATGGAAAGTCTAGACACTCAGGTGTTAGAAGTAGCATGATTCGAGAGTTGATCGTCAATGGAGTGATTTCTGTTGATATTGTGAGGTCACAACAAAATTTGACCGATCACTTAACCAAAGGACTAGCCAAGGACTTAGTGCACAAGTCAGCTATTGGCGTGGGATCGAAGTCCATTGTTACAGTAAGATACCTAATTCCCTTCTTGTACAACGCTAGGAGCTGAAGATTGAAACACATGTATTATATGATCTAAACATATGTGTTCGGACCTGCAAGATAAAGTGAGGTTGAAATATACCACTTCTAAATAGTTTTCTTGAAAAATTGCATTGCAAGAGAAAGATTAAAGAAAACTACCTATATGGACATGAAGTTTTGCCGCTTCAAGAATGCTTGAGACTTAGTTTTCGATATGTTCATGAATGGATTGTGATACATGTCTTGTAAAGTGTCAGGTTTAATTGTAGAAAGTACGAAACTGATGTGTATATTATCTTCTGGTTTTCATATGGATTAATGGGTTCAAACGTTAGAGCACCATGATTTTTGAATTCTTGAAACGTATAATATACTAGGCAGAAATTTAATTTCTGAAACATTTCTATTAATGCATTGGTTTGACTGTATGTTAACATTTTAGTAAGTCAAGGATAACACTAAAATTGGGGGCATTTGTTGGTGATTTTAGTGTGATCCAATGAATCGTTTTAGTGTATTGGATTAGCTAAGTTGAAAGTGGAAGCTATCTTAGATACTCTAGAACGGATTTAGAGAGTGTGGAGTACACGTTCGTCAAAGGGTTAACGAGTTAGCTTGAGTCGGAAACTAGTTTGTGCATAAAAAAACTAAGGATGGCTAAAATTGACAGAGATGCGCCACACCTCTATATGATGCGCTGCATCGAATAACGTGAAAGGACCATAAGTTTACCAGTGAGTATTTGATGTGCCGCATCTTAAGTTGATGCACCGCATGTCTGCTGGGAAGGCAAGAGATGCTCCGAATCTCTTGAAGGATGTGCCGCATCCATCTGCAGATACAACAGAACATTTGCAACTTTTCATTTACGTAAAAGTTGCAACGGTTCATGAATTGTTACTTTGTTTGCTTAGACATTTTGGGACATGTTTACATACTTTATTGGGGTATAATTGCACCATTTCAATAATGTCCATTGCTAAGGAATGTGTCATTTAATCATGACCATTTACGAAAGGTTGGGAATTTTTTTGAACCTTGATGTTATTTTTTAAAAATAAATACATACACTCTTTTTGTTCATGTCGGGACTAAATTGATGACTTGATTGGGATTCAAGTATAGTTAACACAAATTGTTACAAATGCTAGCTGGTATTGCTTATGTGAGAATGTTAGATTGTTTGATTATTTTTATAAACTTAACTTTGATATAATAATCATATATATATATATATATATATATATATATATATATATATATATATAGGATTTAATTACGCGAATCCTCCCTAAAGTTTACTATTTATTTCACTCTGAGCCTTAAAGTTATTTTTTTCATGCTAAGTCTTTGTGTTTTGATTTGGTTTCATAGTCATCCCTAAAACTAACTGGCCCATGTGACGTAACAGAGCTGACTTAACGCCAGCTAGTTCTAGGGACGAATATGAAACCAAATCAAAACATTATGGGTTATCATGGAAAAGATTAACTTTAGGGGACACAGTGAAATTAATGGTAAACTTTAGGAAATACTAACGTAATTATGCTTTTTTTTTTTTGGCGAAAAAGGAACGATATATAAATAAATAAAACCGCCTCCTCAAACTGATGATCGATCTATGTAATAGTAACATTGTGTAAGATGTAGAACAACAAAGTAATGTAACAAAAATATTGGAAAAAAACTAAAGTTAACCATGTAGAAAAAATATGAGTACAACCAGGACATATATATGGGCATGAAAAAATTTGAATACCACCTTTTATTTTCAAGTAATAAACTTTTGATTACAAATATATACGGAAATCACTACAACGGTCTAACAAATTTTTTTTTTTATTTTTTTTTTGTATACGTTTTTTAAGATGTAAAGGAAGCTGTAGTATTCATCTTTAGTTAAACAGCATTATTATTATTAAAATTTGAAAATAACACCTAAATTTTTAATATTAAACTTTTTTTTACTATTTCAATTACGTTAATTTTTACTCTAAATACATATAAAGTAAATTTATCATATGTGTCACTAGTGAAAATATTTTCTGGCTCCGCCTTTGTATATGGAACATTATTCTAGTTATATTGTATTATGATAAGTGACGTGAAGAAATATAATTGTTGATTATTACATGTAAATTAGCATAAAACATACCGAATATAAAATAAATGAAAGCAATTAAAGCTAACATTCTTCCTTTAATTTATAACCAATTTTTCATCTATTTCATTCTTCTTTTTTCTTTTCCACTTAAAAAAAGGAAGAATGATAACTTATGCTTTCGTTTATTTTCTATTAAAAAAATTAATTACGTCAATCTTCCCGAAAATTTACCATTAATTTCACCATGTGTCCTAAAATTATTTTTTCATGATAACCCTTAATGTTTATGTGATTTCATATTCATCCTTAGTATTAACTGGCTTTAAGTCATCTCCGTTAAGTCACCTAGGTAGTTAGTTCTACGGATGAATTTATAATCATATCAAAATATTAAGGGTTAGCTTGAAAAAAAAAATAACTTTAAGGCCCATAGTGAAATTAAATGCAATTTTTAAGGACGATTGAGGTAATTAAGTGTGTGTGTATATATATATATATATATATATATATATATATATATATATATATATATATATATATATATATATATATATATATATATATATATATATATTGTTGGTAATTTTAGTGTTATCAACAAGCATTTTAGTTAATTGGAATTTACTTGAAAGCAGATGTATTCAAGTTATGCTTATAACGGGTTTGAAGAGTGTGAAGTACACGCCCATAAGAGTTAACTTGATACTGTTATGGAAATTGTGGTATTGAAAATGTTTAAAATTTCACCATTTTCCATTAGGTGTGAACGAAAAGTTGCGTCTTTTCGTTGAAGGGTTATATCCTTTGGTTGAAAGGTTGCGTACTTTCACTCGCACCTTTTCGCTTCCTATAAATATAGGAATATGTTTTTGCTTTCATTTTAACGAACAGAAAACACACATTCTCTCTGATAATTTGATTAGTGATTTCATTGCCAAAAACACTAATTGGATTCTTGTCTTATCCCTGTAAAGATTTCGTGAAACCGAGACAATCGTTGGGTCGAAATACTTTATAGAGAAAGTGAACACACGATTCAAAAATCAATCCGGCAGTCAATTCTAACCCTTCTTTCTAACAAATCTATAAAGTATTTTATGATAATGATAAAAATGAATCGGTGAAACAAAGACATGACTTGCAATATGGGATTTTAGTCGGAGTCAAGGCATGTTTTGTATTGCTTTTATTTGAATGGGGCACATCTGGTCAAATTCATGCGGTTGTGTACTCGTACGTTGGTGTTCCACAAAATAGAACTTCAGTTAATTCAAAATTGAATTAATTTTGTGTAAACCCAGTAAATATATTCGAAATGCATGTTTTGGGGAATTCTACAAATTTAATTTAAGGCCATATATTAGAATTTCGTGGGGCTTTTGTCATGATTTGGATCAAAAAGGGCAATCATGGGTATTACTTGTAAAACTATATTATTGCATTGTGATGTTGTTTGTAACCGTCGTGAGTTAACGGTTGTTATGCAATTAGTGTATTAATCAAATGTAATAATCTAGCTGTGGAAAATTGATTACTTTTTCTCAACAACTTTCCATTATGAGGCCAAGTAAAACGTTACTAGATTTTATTAAATGTCTGGTGAAAGTTGTGAAGCACATACAAATTATATATTATATATACCCTATATCTTGAACACTTCGAGTGGGCTTTAATATAATTTTAATATGTGTGATGTCAATAAAAGAAGATTGTTTATATATTCCGATAATATTGACATGAAGAACTCTTATGGTTGTTAATAATTGTGATTGTTGCCAAGATAATGGATTAATTGGCAACAATTGTTAGACTATTTAACGGTGATAATAATTTGTTAAATAAGTCACTAGACAATATTGTATGGTTGTGAAATGACTGTTTTGTTTTACCAAATAAAAGAGACATGAAGTCTTTATTCATTGATTTCTCATGAGAGTTATGACCAATTCCCTCCATTTGATGATTTAACAAAATGATACAAGTTAATGAGACAAATATGTTTTAATATGAAATGAGGATTAGATGTTGCTTAATTGTTATCGAATACCGATATGCTTTCAGAATTGGTGGTATGATGTATGTGATTACATCAAGTGACCAATATAGCATGATGTTAGAATGATTAAGCATGGTCTAGTGGAATTCATTGTGATGGAGCTTAAGTACTTTAGTACTTGTAAAAGTCAACCATGGCCTATGGTTTAGTTTAAAATGTGAATCCTTAGGGCATATTAAATTGTATTGAGTTCACAATTGATCAAAAGGCAATACATCTACAAGTTGTTGGATTTTACACTTGGTATAGATGAGGTATCTTAAATCAAAAGGTTGATGTTGAGATTATTAATATTATAAACTTGTTGTCATTACTTTTTAGTTCTAGAAGTGGATTGACTAAGATTTGTTTATAATTTTAATCTTCACATATAATGTAATGGTAATAATTGTGTGCATAATGATAATGGGGATACATTATCAAGGATCTACAATTATAGGTTTACATTGGTGACTTGTGAAAAGTGGACATGTAAATAACTGATCAATCAATTGACTTTGAGTACACTCGTGTTTCTTATGGTAAAATAAGAATTTGATAAATCCTTGGATAAAGGGATTGTAAAGGAAAATCGATTGAAGTCATAATGAATGAGATTAAAGTTCATGCTGATCTCTAGTGATGGGATGTCTAGTGACTAAGGCATGTATTTGAACAAGTGAAAGTCTAGACACTTATGCTTTAGACAACTAGTGTTTCATGAGTTGATCATGAATGGTGTGATATATGTGGATTTTGTTGGGTCATAACAAAATTTCAAATCACAAGATAAAAGAATTAGCCTAAGACTTAAGTGCGCACAAGTTGGCTAATGATGTGGGATTGAAGTCCATTAAATCTGTGACAACCCGGAAATTTCTGACCAAATTTAAACTTTAATCTTTATATATTCCCGACACGATAAGCAAAGTTTGTAAGTTGAATCTCCAGAATTTTAAACTGTGTTCATACATTCATTTAACCTCGACCAGATTCCAATGATTCACGAACCATTATAGGAATGGATATGATTATATATGTATATAGGTATATATTATAACTTGAAAATGTTAACAAGTATTAGACGCATAATACTTTACATGAACGTTGTTGTTTTAAAATATATTTAAAATAATTAGCGATGGAATTAGAAGATAATATCAAATGATTGATTTATCAAATACATTGTATGATTACGAGTCTCTGTTGAGAGGTCCACTTTAAATTAGGAAACTTTTCCTTTTTAACGGTATTCGGAATAATTGGTAAAGTGATTTATTAGAAAGAACAAAAGTGTCAATTAACGAGAACTAGACAAGGGTTAGTGGAGATTCCCGTTTGATTTTCAATTTATGCTTTACAATAATTGTCTCGTGACTTTCGATAAGATAAACTATTAAACTTGTATATTAATTAACGTGGAAGTAAGATTGTAGAATATAGATAACTTAGAAGATGGATATCGACAAGTTAATTAACGTTTTACATTAAAATGATTTTATACGTTTACCTAACCTTTAGACTTTATATCACGTTGCACCAACAAACGTTAAAAACTTGAAACCTATGAAAAGTATATTTAATCTTACTTCTCTAAAATATTTTACAATATAACAACTTCTACTAATATAACCTTTAGTAAAATGATTCTTAAATATACTTAGTTTTGGAAAACAAAGTTTTCATATTTATTTAATATTGTTTCAAACGTACAAAAATAATTTTTAAAGAACTTTATTAGTGAAACGTCTTATAAGATAAATTGTTCATAAGTTTTATGGAACTAATTAAAGCTTGTATTATAAATTTATATATATATATATATATATATATATATATATATATATATATATATATATATATATATATATATATATATATATATATATATATATATATATTGTTTCAAAAACGTAAAACGTGATACGACATGATATTTCTGTTACTTACACGTTTTGAACTTTGAAATATAATTAGATAGATATTTCAATTATATATGAGATATACAAAATTATATTTTAATTTAAAACGTTTCGATATTATTAAACGTATTTTAATAATCAAACGAGACTTTGATTTATAGAAGCAAATAACCACAACACTCAAATGCATAAGTTACACTTTGTGTAATATTGTTTATTAATTATTTAAGACTATATTTTGATAAGGGTACGAGTCACTAAACGTGAAAGGCTAGTTTTTTCAGCGTACGAAACGTTATTCGAGAAACCAAAACTGAGAAACTAGTCGAGTGACAACGTACGAGACTTTGGAACCAAAATTTTTAAGTTAACTATACATATAAATATAATATAATATATAAGTAATTATATAAATTAAATAAATATATATTAAATAAATATATAAAAGTGTCGGCAGCCCTTGTGATCGTGTATATGAGCTGGCCAAGGAGCCCATGCGATCGCATGGCCCCAAGGCACATAAACCATGCGATCGCATGGCTTGTGATGAGGGATCAAGTCTTTAAATCCAACGAGTTCGTTTCAGTTTACACACACATATACATCGATATGTATTACTCCCTCTGTTATTATAATTATTTATATTATTATTATTATTATTATTATTATTATTATTATTATTATTATTATTATTATTATTATTATTATTATTATTATTATTATTATTACTACTACTACTACTACTATTATTATTATTAGTAGGAGTATTAAGATTAGTAATATTTATACATAAAATACTACGGCGGAGTGCTGTTCGGGTAGTTTCAAGGCGGGTTTTTTGAGTAGGATAGGGCTAAGGAAATTATGGGTTATAGCTATGGAGGTGATGGATAAGGTTCATGGGTATGCTCATGAGGTCAATCTAGTGTTTATCATCTCCGTTGCGTCTACGTACCTTTCCTGCAATATTGAATCTCAATATTGATACGTAAGCGCTTATAATTTAATTTTTACATATTAATAGTGCATCCCTGACTAGTGCTCGAGAATATAGGATTATGCATGCTTGTACTTTTAATATTGCCATTAGATAGGATATGTTGAATCCTGAATTAGTTAAGTATGCGGTTGAGATAAGGTATATGATATGCATGTCGTTGGAAACCTAGCGAAGAATTAAGAACTTTTCATTTAGAACTCAAATGATTTCGATGAACAGATGAGAAATTATAGTCAACTGAATTTTAGTATCATTGTTAAATTGATTATTAATACTATCGTCGTTATTATCGTTGTTACTATTTTTATCTATTAATTATTATTATTATTATGATTAATAATATTATCATTTTTAATATAAGTATAATTAGTAGTAGAATTTTTATTGTTATTATTATTATTATTATCATTATTATTATCATTATTAATATTATCATTATGATTAATATTTTTATTATTATTATCATTAAAATAGTTATTAAGTATTATCATTATAATAATTATTATTATTAGTATTATTATCATTAAAAATTGATATTAGTATCATCTAACTATTATGACTAATATTATTATCATTATTATGAATGCGATATAAAAGACGACTAAAAGATATTTTACAAATTGATTAGGAAATAATGAGTATGAGTATCATGATGAAATTAAAATATTATAAGATATTGAATTAGATAAAATTATCGTTCTTATTATTTTTACCATTTTATTATTATTAAAAGAATTATTAATATTAAAACTATCATTTTTACTAACATTATCATTTTTAATAGAAATATCATTGTTATTATAAAATATCATTTTTATTATCAGCTTAGTATTATTATTAATAAAAATTATCATTTTAATATCATTTTTAGTAAATATAAATATAGATATTTTATTAGCAGAATAATAATAACTATTATTACAAAATAATACAACTTATAATTATTATTGTTATTATCGATATTATTTTATCAAATAAATATGTAATACAAAGATATTTTATTACACGTAATATAATTACATAAATAATACCTATCATTATATTTCTATGATATTAAATGAACTTTATAAATTTATTTACTTAAGATATATAAAAGTATATTTTTATCATATACAAATTTTAAATATAAATTTTATTAACAAATGACTTTTAAAAATATTAAATATATAAATGACGATATTCATGTTATATAATAATCATGTATAAATTTTGGAAATTATTTTGAGTCAAATTGACTTTTGTTGACCTTTGCATATTAGTCTCGAGCATTAGGATTGTGATACACTATGACCTGACTTAAATTGTTAAGACAAATATTGACCAACATATAAATATATATATAATTAATTTTGGTTCATGAATCCGAGGCCAACCTTACACTTGTTCAATGACGTTATATGTATTTTTACTACGAAATACAATATGTGAGTTTCATTTGCTCCCTTTTTAAATGCTTTTGCAATATATATTTTTGGGACTTAGAATACATGCGCTGTTTTATAACTGTTTTACGAAATAGACACAAGTAATTGAAACTACATTATATGGTTGAATGATCGAAATCGAATATGCCCCTTTTAGCTTGGTAGCCTAAGAATTAGGGAACATCACTAATTTTGAGAATTAGTGCACCCCTAATTGACGCGAATCCTAAAGATAGATCTATCGGGCCCAACAAGCCCCATTCTGGAATTTGGAATGCTTTAGTACTTCGATTTTATCATGTCCGATGGGTGTCTCGGAATGATGGGGATATTCTATATGCATCTTGTTAAGGTCGGTTACCAGGTGTTCAATCCATATGAATGATTATTTTTTTGTCTCTGTGCATGGGACGTATATTTATGAGAACTGGAAATGAAATTCTTGTGGTCTATTAAAATGATGAAAATGATCGATTATGATTAACTAATGAACTCACCAACCTTTTGGTTGACACTTTAAAGCATGTTTATTCTCAGATATTAAAGAAATCTTCCGCTGTGCATTTGCTCATTTTAAAGATATTACTTGGAGTCAATCATGGCATATTTCAAAAGACGTTGCATTCAAGTCATTGAGTTCAATAGAGATTATTATTAAGTAAATGATAGATTAGATCATTTATAGTTGGACATTATGAAATGGTATGCATGCCTGTCAATTTTTGATTTAAAGAAAGTTTATCTTTTAAAAATGAATGCAATGTTTGAAAAATGTATCATATAGAGGTCAAATACCTCGTGATGTAATCATATGTTATTGTATTCATTCTTATGGATTAGAACGGGTCTTTACATGTGGTATCAGAGCGGTGGTCTTAGCGAACCAGGTCTGCATTAGTGTGTCTAACTGATAAGTCGTTAGGATGCATTAGTGAGTCTAGACTTCGACCGTGTCTGCATGTCAAAAGTTTTGCTTATCATTTTGTGTCGAAAATCATCTACTTATCATCCGTAGAAAATTACCTTCTTATCATTCTTAAGCCTAGACACATCTTCCTACATTGATTGCATGAATAGTGTATAGACAAAATTCATATCTTAGCGTATCTGCTAAATCATATCTTATCGTATCTGTTACTGTAAACTTTGCCTGACATATTCCGCAAAATTCCTCCGTAATCTTCGAAATCTTTTGTTCTATATATATGGATATTCTATGTAATTAGAATACCATCCGACAGCCGAAAAATCATTTCATATCGAAAAATTCTTTATTCAATCGTACAAAATGGAATTCGTCATTAGTTCAAGTCACTCGGATTCCGAAATGGAATCCCACTTAAGCTCCGAAAGTAGTGTGACCGGAATGGACCAACCAATCAACCATCATCTATTCTGAATGAATTGGGGATGGGTTCGTAGCCTCCTTAATCATTGGAGACAAGATGAATGCGATCCTTTCCATCCACCACATTGCCCTCTTGGGGAAGAACCTGAAGCACTTACCGGTGAACCTGTTCGAGACACCATTTTCTCTCTCATTTCCAGGGTATCTCGTCACGATTACATACTACATCAAATTCTAGATTTTATTTATCCACTCGTCCGAACCGACAATCACCCCGATGTAATAGAAGAAGTTAACGAGCTTCGCGCTCGGGTAGTGGCTTTGGAGAATATGGTGCAGAGATTACAAACACCAGCAGCAGCACCAGCAGCATAACCAGTACCACCATCATCAACGCCAACAGTACCATTACCACCTCCAACCACAACCGCGTCGTAAACCTCAACTTCACAATCTGTCCCACGAGCATCAATGTCATACGCACCATGGATACCAAGGAGTACCAACAACAATAAATAACGAAGTATTAATTTATAACTTCATTAGAGAAATATTCCGCGGCGATTATGTAATCTCTAAAGTCTTAGAGATTATCTAATCTAGCCCTAACCATAAATCAGTTAAGCGAACCAAAATGATAGAAGGAAGAGCAGAAAACCTGACAAAAATGGTGTGTGGTTAACAAGCTAAACTTGTTTTACCAACAGCATCAACAGTACCGTCAGCGTCACCAGCATCGTCAGTACAGTCAGCATCAGAATCAACAACACCTATAACATCACAAACTCCGTCAGTTCAAGAATCACTGTGGACATCATTACGAATCAATGACGCGTATATTGTATCAATGAGTTATGAAGAATTAACTCATTCCCTCTGAAGAAATTATATGTATATTTTATATATATATATATATATATTGAAATAAAAATAAATCTTTCCGTGCTAAGCTATTGTGTGTGAATCTTAACTATTCGGTTAATTCATATTATAAATATGCAATAATGTACGTCCTTCGGCCGCAACTTAACCATCGTTAACCACAATCTCTGTCTCAATTCAACAAATTCCAATTTATAATAAATCAAGTATATATTTGATTTTTCACTTTCATCATCGATGTACCCAAAACTTTTCTGATAACATCATTCGTACTTTGCGAAGTTCACAAGAATTTAATGAAAACCAACATCACGCCTCAACAAATAACGAAGTATTGATTCATAATTTCAATATTATTGAAGAAATACTTATATAATCTCTAAATGCCTTCAAGGGATTATTCAATTCTAATTCCAACCGTAAATCGAAGGAGTTTAATTTAGTATTAACTCATTAAAATCTATGTTACATCTGAAGAGAATATATACATATATATTTTCATAAAGACTGTAATAAAATTCTTTTGTACAAAATATTAATTGTGAATTTTTTTTTAACGGGTAGGTAATACTCGAGAGAGAGATATATATATTCACAATTAATATGTTACATTCTTCGAATCTGATTAAGCAAATTATCAACTATATTTACTACTTTCACAATAATATACATTCTTTCATAGAAATCAAAACAACCATACTCATTCAAACTAAATTACATATTCTGATTTTGAAACCTCAGAATTCAATTCAAGATATAACTGGTACCATCTCTTTTAAATTCCTACATCTTTCAAAGCTATACTTTGACTTCAAAACTGTGTTGGAACATCAAATGTATATTAACGATTCCAATCTATGTTCAAACCCTTCGAAAATTTCTGAAGATAGTTAAAATAATGAGCAATCGAGATGATGATCCAACCACATATTACCCACAGTTATGTACTTAAAAAGCTTTCGAAACCAAAGTCATAATTCAACACATATCTGTGTCAGATCCTTTGGCATTTATTAGCAAAAATAACCTTGCAATTCCTTTTCAAAGTAGCAAATTCTATCTCAGCTCCAGCAAGACAACTTCGATTTTTCATTTGGAGTAGCCTTATCATAATCTTGATATATATGATTACCCTTTTGTTACCGGAGAACCTTTCATGTTCCACCACATTAGCAATAAACTTATTCACAACTTCATTGATCTTTGACCTACCGGAGAATCAATATATTTACCGAAACCCCATCATTTACTCATTCGCATCTTGTCACGAGAATTGTCATACGAATCATCGAGAATTAGTAATCAGTATTTTGAAATCTCGCAGCATGTCTACGCCAACAATTATATGTGTATATATAACATCTATCTTCTGGACTTAATTTGAATGAGAAGTTTCTGAAAAACACTCCGAACTACGAATTGGTTCTCCAAAAATGGAAAAATGCTGATGAAGCAGCAAAAACTATAAAAGAATTTAACAGTAAAAGTTCGATGATAATGAATAAGTGTGCTGAAAAAGCGCAGAAAAAGAGAAGTCTTGGAACTGGAACCCGGATTGAGCAAAGTATGAAGGAGGCTGTGGACAAATCACAAAGACTGAACCTGACTTCAAAGGATTCAAATGATTCAGTGCCTGTTGAAGTTATTAACAAATACCTTGCTCCTGACTCTAAACCCCTGCAAACAATACCCTTCATCATCCTCTGATATTAGAAATTCTAAGATATCATCAAAAATATCCTCCATATTTCTGAAGATATTTTCATAATTATTCTTATCTGAAATCATTTACCTCTTCGCACTATCTGTATTACATCATAAAAGAAACTATTTTAGTTTCTAAATTCTGAAACATTCGAGTTTAAAATAGGAATATTTTAGAAGTAATGTTGGGAGCTGAAGCATGAGTTAGTATAACATAATGACACTTGATCAACGTGATTATATTACAGTAAGTCATGCTGAGTTTCTAAATGGAACGTGATGATTCACAGATTATAACATCATCATGTGCCATGTTATACGACTCTTGTATTCTATTTAACCTCTAAAATATCAAGAAAAATATTTCTTGATGATTCTGCCTTTTCCGAGATATTCTGGTAATTTGACAAGTCAAGATCGTGCCATTACAATTCTCTTCCTAGAACATTAACAATGTTCATTCCGAAATTCATATCTGCAAATTTTGTACCATTACAAGCGGTGCTTAATCGCAAGAAGAAGAAACGAAAGGACAAAGCTCTGAAACAGAAAATTGGGATATAAATCGCAGCAAGTAAAAGAGAGCATTAATTGGAGATGACAATGATTATAGAAGACAGAAGCAGGGACATCGAAATATAAGGGAAGATATAAAACCCAACAACCACCCAGAAATTATAAACCGTATATGTCGATGCATATAACAATATAAAGACACGGGAGAACTAGAAACACTATAAACCCAAGAGTATAGTAGAAGTAAATAGATTCTTCCGACGGTAGATGAAAAAGAAGAATGATCGATATGAAAGTTAGAAGTATATCGAGAATCAGAACTGGATGGAGCATATTGATGAAAACTTTAAAATATGAGTTGAGGGGGAAAGAATAGAAGGTGTGAGTTGTAAGGAAACGAAGGAGGTGGATTTATAGGAAAATCTCCAACAGAGAAACTAAGATGGACGATCGCATTTAAAGCGGATCCTAATTCCCATGGTTACCAGAGAATCAAATCTTCTTACGAAGATTTTCTCCAAATCCCTTGAAATCTGGAATTCAATCATATCTACGTCAAATGATAAGACGAATCTACACTTAATTATTTCACTCTTCTATGTTAGCTTCATTCGTACTCTTTATATAAATGGATTGTTTATCCAAATTATTCGCTGATGATAAAACTCTAATTTTCAGCCCGTATGCATCATGAAAACATACTTATTATCATTCACGACCTTTCCACTCAAATTTTGGGACGAAATTTCTTTAACGGGTAGGTACTGTGACAGCCCGGAAATTTCCGACCAAATTTAAACTTTAATCTTTATATATTCCCTACACGATAAGCAAAGTTTGTAAGTTGAATCTCAAGAATTTTAAACTGTGTTCATACATTCATTTAACCTCGACCAGATTCCAAAGATTCACGAACCATTATAGGAATGGATATGATTATATATGTATATAGGTATATATTATAACTTGAAAACGTTAACAAGTATTAGACGTATAATACTTTACATGAACGTTGTTGTTTTAAAATATATTTAAAATAATTAGCGATGGAATTAGAGGATAATATCAAATGATTGATTTATCAAATACATTATATGATTACGAGTCTCTGTTGAGAGGTCCACTTTAAATTAGAAAACTTTTCCTTTTTAACGGTATTCGGAATAATTGGTAAAGTGATTTATTAGAAAGAACAAAAGTGTCAATTAACAAGAACTAGACAAGGGTTAGTGGAGATTTCCGTTTGATTTTCAATTTATGCTTTGCAATAATTATCTCGTGACTTTTGATAAGATAAACTATTAAACTTATATATTAATTAACGTGGAAGTAAGATTGTAGAATATAGATAACTTAGAAGATGGATATCGACAAGTTAATTAACGTTTTACATTAAAATGATTTTATACGTTTACCTAACCTTTAGACTTTATATCACGTTGCACCAACAAACGTTAAAAACTTGAAACCTATGAAAAGTATATTTAATCTTACTTCTCTAAAATATTTTACGATATAACAACTTCTACTAGTATAACCTTTTTAGTAAAATGATTCATAAATATACTTAGTTTTGGAAAACAAAGTTTTCATATTTATTTAATATTGTTTCAAACGTACAAAAACAATTTTTAAAGAACTTTATTAGTGAAACTGTAGTGACCCGAACTTTTCCATGTTTATATATATTAATTGAGATTGATATTTACATGATTAAATGTTTCCAACATGTTAAGCAATCAAACTTGTTAAGACTTGATTAATTGAAATATGTTTCATATAGACAATTGACCACCCAAGTTGACCGGCGATTCACGAACGTTAAAACTTGTAAAAACGACATGATGATATATATATGGATATACATATGGTTAACATGAGATTATGATAAGTAAGTATCTCCATAAGTATATTAACAATGAGTTATATACATATAAACAAGACTACTAACTTAAGGATTTCGAAACGAGACATATATGTAACGATTATCGTTGTAACGACATTTAAATGTATATATATCATATTAAGATATATTAATATATCATAATATCATGATAATATAATAATTTAACATCTCATTAGATATAATAAACAATGGGTTAACAATATTAATTGAGATCGTTAACTTAAAGGTTTCAAAACAACACTTACATGTAACGACTAACGATGACTTAACGACTCCGTTAAAATGTATATACATGTAGTGTATTTAGATGTATTAAAATACTTTTGGAAGACTTCAAGACATATATCAAAACACTCATACTTAACGAAAATGGTTACAGTTACTTTCCCATTCTTTTCTTTCATCAAGAATTCTAGTCGTATTCTTACCCGTATTATACACAGCTTCAAAACGTACTTACTATGGGTATATACCAATAGGAACTAGCATGGGATTCCACTCTTGATTATGTCATGTATGACTAATCAATTTTAACTTCTACCATGAGCTAGTCAACTAACTAGAACTCCTTTTAACCCCACTCACCACTCACCAATTAACACTCATCATTCACTCCATTTCACTTCCAAATCTCTTTCTAATTCTCTCTCAACACACCCACACTATTATGAACGTATTTTTCCAGTAGTTAATCATCATCTTCATCAAAAATCACTTCAAGAATCAAGCTATAATCATCATAGGAAGAACACTTCAAGAATACTTCAAAAATCCCTTCAAGTTTACTAATTTACTTCCAAGCTTTCTAATCCATTCCAAGTAATCATCTAAGATCAAGAAACCTTTGTTATATACAGTAGGTTATCTTTCTTATTCAAGGTAATATTCATATTCAAACTTTGATTCAATTTCTATAACTATAAACTATCTTAATTCGAGCAAAAATCTTACTTGAACTTGTTTTTGTGTCATGATCCTACTTCAAGAACTTTCAAGCCATCCAAGATCCTTTGAAGCTAGATCATTTCTTGTCACTTCCAGTAGGTTTACCTACTAAACTTGAGGTAGTAATGATGTTCATAACATCATTCGATTCATATATATAAAACTATCTTATTCGAAGGTTTAAACTCGTAATCACTAGAACATAGTTTAGTTAATTCTAAACTTGTTCGCAAACAAAAGTTAATCCTTCTAACTTGACTTTTAAAATTAACTAAACACATGTTCTATATCTATATGATATGCTAACTTAATGATTTAAAACCTGGAAACACGAAAAACACCGTAAAACCGGATTTACGCCGTCGTAGTAACACCGCGGGCTGTTTTGGGTTAGTTAATTAAAAACTATGATAAACTTTTATTTAAAAGTTGTTATTCTGAGAAAATGATTTTTATTATGAACATGAAACTATATCCAAAAATTATGGTTAAACTCAAAGTGGAAGTATGTTTTCTAAAATGGTCATCTAGACGTCGTTCTTTCGACTGAAATGACTACCTTTACAAAAACGACTTGTAACTTATTTTTCCGACTATAAACCTATACTTTTTCTGTTTAGATTCATAAAATACAGTTCAATATGAAACCATAGCAATTTGATTCATTCAAAACGGATTTAAAATGAAGAAGTTATGGGTAAAACAAGATTGGATAATTTTTCTCATTTTAGCTACGTGAAAATTGGTAACAAATCTATTCCAACCATAACTTAATCAACTT
This sequence comes from Rutidosis leptorrhynchoides, assembly GCF_046630445.1. Taxonomy (NCBI): domain Eukaryota; kingdom Viridiplantae; phylum Streptophyta; class Magnoliopsida; order Asterales; family Asteraceae; genus Rutidosis; species Rutidosis leptorrhynchoides. The sequence continues at coordinate 529,436,868 of NC_092333.1, read as the reverse complement.
GTATTGTATATTATGTAATCTTGAGATACCATAGACACGTATACAATGTTTCGACCTATCATGTCGACACATCTATATATATTTCGGAACAACCATAGACACTCTATATGTGAATGTTGGAGTTAACTATACAGGGTTGAGGTTGATTCCAAAATATATATAGTTTGAGTTGTGATCAATACTGAGATACGTATACACTGGGTCGTGGATTGATTCAAGATAATATTTATTGATTTATTTCTGTACATCTAACTGTGGACAACTAGTTGTAGGTTACTAACGAGGACAGCTGACTTAATAAACTTAAAACATCAAAATATATTAAAAGTGTTGTAAATATATTTTGAACATACTTTAATATATATGTATATATTGTTATAGGTTCGTGAATCAACAGTGGCCAAGTCTTACTTCTCGACGAAGTAAAAATCTGTGAAAGTGAGTTATAGTCCCACTTTTAAAATCTAATATTTTTGGGATGAGAATACATGCAGGTTTTATAAATGATTTACAAAATAGACACAAGTACGTGAAACTACATTCTATGGTTGAATTATCGAAATCGAATATGCCCCTTTTTATTAAGTCTGGTAATCTAAGAATTAGGGAACAGACACCCTAATTGACGCGAATCCTAAAGATAGATCTATTGGGCCTAACAAACCCCATCCAAAGTACCGGATGCTTTAGTACTTCGAAATTTATATCATATCCGAAGGGTGTCCCGGAATGATGGGGATATTCTTATATATGCATCTTGTTAATGTCGGTTACCAGGTGTTCACCATATGAATGATTTTTATCTCTATGTATGGGATGTGTATTGAAATATGAAATCTTGTGGTCTATTATTATGATTTGATATATATATATAGGTTAAACCTATAACTCACCAACATTTTTGTTGACGTTTTAAGCATGTTTATTCTCAGGTGATTATTAAGAGCTTCCGCTATCGCATACTTAAATAAGGACGAGATTTGGAGTCCATGCTTGTATGATATTGTGTAAAAACTGCATTCAAGAAACTTATTTTGTTGTAACATATTTGTATTGTAAACCATTATGTAATGGTTGTGTGTAAACATGATATTTTAGATTATCATTATTTGATAATCTACATAAAGCTTTTTAAACCTTTATTGATGAAATAAAGGATATGGTTTGTTTTAAAATGAATGCAGTCGTTGAAAAACATCTCATATAGAGGTCAAAACCTCGCAACGAAATCAATTAATATGGAACGTTTTTAATCAATAAGAACGGGACATTTCAGTTGGTATCCGAGCGTTGGTCTTAGAGAACCAGAATTTTTCATTAGTGTGTCTTATCTAGTTGTTAGGATACATTAGTGAGTCTGGACTTCGACCGTGTTTACTTGAAAAATGATTGCTTAACAAATTTTGTTGGAAACTATATATTTTTAACATGTGAATATTATGTGATATATTAATCTCTTAACGCGTTTGATATTATGTGATAGATGTCTACCTCTAGAACAAGTCCCATTGACTCACCTAATAATAATGAAGAGTCAAATGTAAATTGGAATGATTCGTGGACTGATTCACAAGTTCCCGAAGAGGAACCGGAAGAAGAGTTGGAACCGGATGAAGAAATAGAACCGGTGGGGGAAATAATAAAACGGTTAAGTAAAAGAAAATCCTCAACCAACCGACCAAGGTTAATTATGGTCAATGGTGTTTCCGCTAAGGAAGCAAAATATTGGGAGGATTACCAATTCTCCGATGAATCGGATTCTGACGAGAATTCCGATGATGTTATAGAAATTACCCCAACTGAATTTAAAAAGGCAAAAGAAAATAATAAGGGAAAGGGTATAAAAATAGAGAAATCTAATTCCAACCCCGATGAACTTTATATGTATCGTCAACCCCCGAAGTCCTTAAGTGGTAACAATGACCCGGGAACCTCTAACCCACCAGGTTTTTCTAAACCAATGTGGAAAATTACGGCTCGTATTAGGGGAACATCATATATCCCTAGAAACTTGGCAAAACGAACCAAAACCAAAGAAGAAGAAACAAGCGAGTCGGAATAAGATAGTTGTATTCGTGTGGTGTAATATATGTAATATAGTGTGCTTATGCTTTATGATATATGTAAAAATTGCTTGTATTAATAAGTATTTTTTTATGAATCTAACTCTTGTCTATTTTACAGTATAAAAACACAAAATGGATAGACAACCCAATATTTTAAGAGACCTACCCGGAGACATGATTGATGAAATCTTGTCTAGAGTCGGTCAGAATTCTTCGGCACAACTATTTAAGGCGAGATCAGTTTGTAAGACATTCGAAGAACGTTCCAAGAATGCCTTGGTTTATAAAAGGCTTTCGTTCGAAAGATGGGGGATATCACATTGGGAAATCCATAAGTTACGATGTGTTTACTTTGACGCATATATTGCGGGGAACCCAAATGCTATTTTACGCAATGGGTTAAGAAATTATTTTGACTCAATATATCTGAATATTGGACTTCGTGATTTAGAAAAGCGGCTAACATGCAACATAAAGAAGCATGTTATGCTTACGGATTAGTAATGTTCGCTTCTCACCAAAGTGAGAACAAGAACATCGGGCTACAACTATTAAACAAAACGTTCCCACAAGTGACGGAGTCGGTAATTGGGGTAAGAAATGAGGTTTTTAGATTGTTACGGGACTGTTGGACATTACGTAACCCTTGTCCCTTTGACGACGTTACAACACGCTGTCTTATCAACGGCCATAACGGTTATGTTCCACAAGACCAAGGATGGGAAGTAATCCTAGTAAAACCAGAATGCATGACTTGTTTCTGGACATATGAATTACGTGTCTTTATTGCCTTTGCTGAACGACTTGTGTACTAGCTAGAATTATCTTCACAACCATCTTGTATCAAATTTATTGTGTGCTATATTTCATGCTATATGTAAAATAAGCGGTATTGTAAGTTTGTAAAATATTGTGTAAAAGTTTGAACGCGAAATATTATTATAATCAGTTTTTCATATAGAATTGTAGTAGTTGAATTGTATATTAGCTACTAAGTATGAACTTAACGGGTAGGTACTACCCGAATTTAAACTTATAAAACGCTAATATGAAGAAAAAGCTTTTATAAATGAGTTCATATTATGCTACCAAATACTATTAACTACTCTTAATATTCTGTATGATTAACTTGTTCCATTTGACTATTTTGAAGGAAATGGCACCGACTACTCGACACACCGTGAATATGAATGAAGAGGAATTCCGTACTTTTCTAGCTTCAAACATAGCCGCAGTACAGGCTGCGCTACATACCAACAATAACCTTGGATCTACCAGTACAGGAAATCGTGTAGGATGCACCTACAAAGAATTCACTGCCTGCAAACCTTTGGAATTTGATGGAACCGAAGGACCGATCGGATTGAAACGGTGGACCGAGAAGGTCGAATCGGTGTTTGCCATAAGTAAGTGTACTGAAGAGGACAAAGTGAAGTACGCTACGCATACCTTCACAGGTTCTGCGTTAACATGGTGGAATACCTATCTAGAGCAAGTGGGACAAGACGATGCGTACGCACTACCGTGGTCAGCATTCAAGCACTTGATGAACGAGAAGTACCGTCCCAGAACCGAGGTCAATAAGCTCAAGACAGAACTTAGAGGGTTACGAACCCAAGGATTTGATATTACCACGTACGAAAGACGATTCACAGAATTGTGCCTATTGTGTCCGGGAGCATTCGAAGATGAGGAAGAGAAGATCGACGCGTTTGTGAAAGGATTACCGGAAAGAATCCAAGAAGATATAAGTTCACACGAGCCCGCCTCCATACAACAGGCATGTAGAATGGCTCACAAACTAGTGAACCAGATTGAAGAAAGAATTAAAGAACAGACTGCTGAAGAGGCCAATGTGAAGCAAGTCAAAAGAAAGTGGGAGGCAAACGGTGATAAGAATCACCAATACAACAACAACAACAATTACAACAATAATCGCAAAAATTATCCCAACAATCGCAACTACAACAAACGGCCCAACAACAACAACAACAACAACAACAACAACAACAACAACAACAACAACAACAACAACAACAACAACAACAACAACAACAACAGCAACTACAACAATCATCCCAACAACAATAATAACCGCAACAACAACAACAACAATCAGAAGCAGCTATGCCAAAGGTGTGAAAAGTATCACTCGGGGTTCTGCACCAAATTTTGCAATAAGTGTAAAAGAAATGGTCATAGCGCGGCAAAGTGTGAGGTCTACGGACCAGGGGTTAATAGAACGAAAGGAACAAATAGTGTCGGAACGAGTAATGGCGGAGCAAGTAGTGTCGGAGGAAGTTATGCCAATGTAGTTTGTTATAAATGTGGAAAACCGGGCCACATTATTAGAAATTGCCCGAACCAGGAGAACACGAATGGACAAGGCTGCGGAAGAGTTTTCAATATTAATGCGGCAGAGGCACAAGAAGACCCGGAGCTTGTTACGGGTACGTTTCTTATTGACAATAAATCTGCTTACGTTTTATTTGATTCGTGTGCGGATAGAAGCTATATGAGTAGAGATTTTTGTGCTAAATTAAGTAGTCCATTGACGCCTTTGGATAGTAAATTTTTACTCGAATTAGCAAATGGTAAATTAATTTCAGCAGATAATATATGTCGGAATCGAGAAATTAAACTGGTTAGCGAAACATTTAAGATTGATTTGATACCAGTAGAGTTAGGGAGTTTTGATGTGATAATCGGTATGGACTGGTTGAAAGAAGTGAAAGCAGAGATCGTTTGTTACAAAAATGCAATTCGCATTATACGAAAAAAAGGAAAACCCTTAATGGTGTACGGAGAAAAGGGCAACACGAAGCTACATCTTATTAGTAATTTGAAGGCACAAAAACTAATAAGAAAAGGTTGCTATGCTGTTCTAGCACACGTCGAGAAAGTAAAAACTGAAGAAAAGAGCATCAATGATGTTCCCATTGCAAAAGAATTTCCCGATGTATTTTCGAAAGAATTACCGGGATTACCCCCACATCGATCCGTTGAATTTCAAATAGATCTTGTACCAGGAGCTGCACCAATAGCTCGTGCTCCTTACAGACTCGCACCCAGCGAGATAAAAGAACTGCAAAGCCAATTACAAGAACTTTTAGAGCGTGGTTTCGTTCGACCAAGCACATCACCGTGGGGAGCTCCTGTTTTGTTTGTCAAGAAGAATGATGGTACATTCAGGTTGTGTATCGACTACCTAGAGTTGAACAAACTTACCATCAAGAACCGCTACCCACTACCGAGAATCGACGACTTATTTGATCAACTACAAGGCTCGTCTGTTTATTCAAAGATTGACTTACATTCCGGGTATCATCAAATGCGGGTGAAAGAAGATGATATTCCAAAGACTGCTTTCAGAACACGTTACGGTCATTACGAGTTTATGGTCATGCCGTTTGGTTTAACTAATGCACCAGCTGTGTTCATGGACCTTATGAACCGAGTGTGTGGACCATACCTTGACAAGTTTGTCATTGTTTTCATTGATGACATACTTATTTACTCAAAGAATGACCAAGAACACGGTGAACATTTGAGAAAGGTGTTAGAAGTATTGAGGAAGGAAGAATTGTACGCTAAGTTTTCAAAGTGTGCATTTTGGTTGGAAGAAGTTCAATTCCTCGGTCACATAGTGAACAAAGAAGGTATTAAGGTGGATCCGGCAAAGATAGAAACTGTTGAAAAGTGGGAAACCCCGAAAACTCCGAAACACATACGCCAGTTTTTGGGACTAGCTGGTTACTACAGAAGGTTCATCCAAGACTTTTCCAGAATAGCAAAACCCTTGACTGCATTAACGCATAAAGGGAAGAAATTTGAATGGAATGATGAACAAGAGAAAGCGTTTCAGTTATTGAAGAAAAAGCTAACTACGGCACCTATATTGTCATTGCCTGAAGGGAATGATGATTTTGTGATTTATTGTGACGCATCAAAGCAAGGTCTCGGTTGTGTATTAATGCAACGAACGAAGGTGATTGCTTATGCGTCTAGACAATTGAAGATTCACGAACAAAATTATACGACGCATGATTTGGAATTAGGCGCGGTTATTTTTGCATTAAAGACTTGGAGGCACTACTTATATGGGGTCAAATGTATTATATATACCGACCACAAAAGTCTTCAACACATATTTAATCAGAAACAACTGAATATGAGGCAGCGTAGGTGGATTGAATTATTGAATGATTACGACTTTGAGATTCGTTACCACCCGGGGAAGGCAAATGTGGTAGCCGATGCCTTGAGCAGGAAGGACAGAGAACCCAATTCGAGTAAAATCTATGAATATAATGATTCATAATAACCTTACTACTTAAATAAAGGAGGCGCAACAAGGAGTTTTAAAAGAGGGAAATTTAAAGGATGAAATACCCAAAGGATCGGAGAAGCATCTTAATATTCGGGAAGACGGAACCCGGTATAGGGCTGAAAGGATTTGGGTACCAAAATTTGGAGATATGAGAGAAATGGTACTTAGAGAAGCTCATAAAACCAGATACTCAATACATCCTGGAACGGGGAAGATGTACAAGGATCTCAAGAAACATTTTTGGTGGCCGGGTATGAAAGTCAATGTTGCTAAATACGTAGGAGAATGTTTGACGTGTTCTAAGGTCAAAGCTGAGCATCAGAAACCATCAGGTCTACTTCAACAACCCGAAATCCCAGAATGGAAATGGGAAAACATTACCATGGATTTCATCACTAAATTGCCAAGGACTGCAAGTGGTTTTGATACTATTTGGGTAATAGTTGATCGTCTCACCAAATCAGCACACTTTCTGCCAATAAGAGAAGATGAAAAGATGGAGAAGTTAGCACGACTGTATTTGAAGGAAGTCGTCTCCAGACATGGAATACCAATCTCTATTATCTCTGATAGGGATGGCAGATTTATTTCAAGATTCTGGCAGACATTACAGCAAGCATTAGGAACTCGTCTAGACATGAGTACTGCCTATCATCCACAAACTGATGGACAGAGTGAAAGGACGATACAAATGCTTGAAGACATGCTACGAGCATGTGTTATTGATTTCGGAAACAGTTGGGATCGACATCTACCGTTAGCAGAATTTTCCTACAACAACAGCTACCATTCAAGCATTGAGATGGCGCCGTTCGAAGCACTTTATGGTAGAAAGTGTAGGTCTCCGATTTTTTGGAGTGAAGTGGGGGATAGACAGATTACGGGTCCAGAGATTATACAAGAAACTACCGAGAAGATCATCCAAATTCAACAACGGTTGAAAACCGCCCAAAGTCGACAAAAGAGCTACGCTGACATTAAAAGAAAAGATATAGAATTTGAAATTGGAGAGATGGTCATGCTTAAAGTTGCACCTTGGAAAGGCGTTGTTCGATTTGGTAAACGAGGGAAATTAAATCCAAGGTATATTGGACCATTCAAGATTATTGATCGTGTCGGACCAGTAGCTTACCTACTTGAGTTACCTCAACAACTCGCGGCTGTACATAACACTTTCCACGTCTCGAATTTGAAGAAATGTTTTGCTAAATAAGATCTCACTATTCCGTTAGATGAAATCCAAATCAATGAAAAACTCCAATTCATCGAAGAACCCGTCGAAATAATGGATCGTGAGGTTAAAAGACTTAAGCAAAACAAGATACCAATTGTTAAGGTTCGATGGAATGCTCGTAGAGGACCCGAGTTCACCTGAGAGCATGAAGATCAGATGAAGAAGAAATACCCGCATCTATTTCCAGAAGATTCGACAACACCTTCAACAGCTTAAAATTTCGGGACGAAATTTATTTAACGGGTAGGTACTGTAGTGACCCGAACTTTTCCATGTTTATATATATTAATTGAGATTGATATTTACATGATTAAATGTTTCCAACATGTTAAGCAATCAAACTTGTTAAGACTTGATTAATTGAAATATGTTTCATATAGACAATTGACCACCCAAGTTGACCGGCGATTCACGAACGTTAAAACTTGTAAAAACGACATGATGATATATATATGGATATACATATGGTTAACATGAGATTATGATAAGTAAGTATCTCCATAAGTATATTAACAATGAGTTATATACATATAAACAAGACTACTAACTTAAGGATTTCGAAACGAGACATATATGTAACGATTATCGTTGTAACGACATTTAAATGTATATATATCATATTAAGATATATTAATATATCATAATATCATGATAATATAATAATTTAACATCTCATTAGATATAATAAACAATGGGTTAACAATATTAATTGAGATCGTTAACTTAAAGGTTTCAAAACAACACTTACATGTAACGACTAACGATGACTTAACGACTCCGTTAAAATGTATATACATGTAGTGTATTTAGATGTATTAAAATACTTTTGGAAGACTTCAAGACATATATCAAAACACTCATACTTAACGAAAATGGTTACAGTTACTTTCCCATTCTTTTCTTTCATCAAGAATTCTAGTCGTATTCTTACCCGTATTATACACAGCTTCAAAACGTACTTACTATGGGTATATACCAATAGGAACTAGCATGGGATTCCACTCTTGATTATGTCATGTATGACTAATCAATTTTAACTTCTACCATGAGCTAGTCAACTAACTAGAACTCCTTTTAACCCCACTCACCACTCACCAATTAACACTCATCATTCACTCCATTTCACTTCCAAATCTATTTCTAATTCTCTCTCAACACACCCACACTATTATGAACGTATTTTTCCAGTAGTTAATCATCATCTTCATCAAAAATCACTTCAAGAATCAAGCTATAATCATCATAGGAAGAACACTTCAAGAATACTTCAAAAATCCCTTCAAGTTTACTAATTTACTTCCAAGCTTTCTAATCCATTCCAAGTAATCATCTAAGATCAAGAAACCTTTGTTATATACAGTAGGTTATCTTTCTTATTCAAGGTAATATTCATATTCAAACTTTGATTCAATTTCTATAACTATAAACTATCTTAATTCGAGCAAAAATCTTACTTGAACTTGTTTTTGTGTCATGATCCTACTTCAAGAACTTTCAAGCCATCCAAGATCCTTTGAAGCTAGATCATTTCTTGTCACTTCCAGTAGGTTTACCTACTAAACTTGAGGTAGTAATGATGTTCATAACATCATTCGATTCATATATATAAAACTATCTTATTCGAAGGTTTAAACTCGTAATCACTAGAACATAGTTTAGTTAATTCTAAACTTGTTCGCAAACAAAAGTTAATCCTTCTAACTTGACTTTTAAAATTAACTAAACACATGTTCTATATCTATATGATATGCTAACTTAATGATTTAAAACCTGGAAACACGAAAAACACCGTAAAACCGGATTTACGCCGTCGTAGTAACACCGCGGGCTGTTTTGGGTTAGTTAATTAAAAACTATGATAAACTTTTATTTAAAAGTTGTTATTCTGAGAAAATGATTTTTATTATGAACATGAAACTATATCCAAAAATTATGGTTAAACTCAAAGTGGAAGTATGTTTTCTAAAATGGTCATCTAGACGTCGTTCTTTCGACTGAAATGACTACCTTTACAAAAACGACTTGTAACTTATTTTTCCGACTATAAACCTATACTTTTTCTGTTTAGATTCATAAAATACAGTTCAATATGAAACCATAGCAATTTGATTCATTCAAAACGGATTTAAAATGAAGAAGTTATGGGTAAAACAAGATTGGATAATTTTTCTCATTTTAGCTACGTGAAAATTGGTAACAAATCTATTCCAACCATAACTTAATCAACTTGTATTGTATATTATGTAATCTTGAGATACCATAGACACGTATACAATGTTTCGACCTATCATGTCGACACATCTATATATATTTCGGAACAACCATAGACACTCTATATGTGAATGTTGGAGTTAACTATACAGGGTTGAGGTTGATTCCAAAATATATATAGTTTGAGTTGTGATCAATACTGAGATACGTATACACTGGGTCGTGGATTGATTCAAGATAATATTTATTGATTTATTTCTGTACATCTAACTGTGGACAACTAGTTGTAGGTTACTAACGAGGACAGCTGACTTAATAAACTTAAAACATCAAAATATATTAAAAGTGTTGTAAATATATTTTGAACATACTTTAATATATATGTATATATTGTTATAGGTTCGTGAATCAACAGTGGCCAAGTCTTACTTCTCGACGAAGTAAAAATCTGTGAAAGTGAGTTATAGTCCCACTTTTAAAATCTAATATTTTTGAGATGAGAATACATGCAGGTTTTATAAATGATTTATAAAATAGACACAAGTACGTGAAACTACATTCTATGGTTGAATTATCGAAATCGAATATGCCCCTTTTTATTAAGTCTGGTAATCTAAGAATTAGGGAACAGACACCCTAATTGACGCGAATCCTAAAGATAGATCTATTGGGCCTAATAAACCCCATCCAAAGTACCGGATGCTTTAGTACTTCGAAATTTATATCATATCCGAAGGGTGTCCCGGAATGATGGGGATATTCTTATATATGCATCTTGTTAATGTCGGTTACCAGGTGTTCACCATATGAATGATTTTTATCTCTATGTATGGGATGTGTATTGAAATATGAAATCTTGTGGTCTATTATTATGATTTGATATATATATATATATATATATATATATATATATATATATATATATATATATATATATATATATATATATATAGGTTAAACCTATAACTCACCAACATTTTTGTTGACGTTTTAAGCATGTTTATTCTCAGGTGATTATTAAGAGCTTCCGCTATCGCATACTTAAATAAGGACGAGATTTGGAGTCCATGCTTGTATGATATTGTGTAAAAACTGCATTCAAGAAACTTATTTTGTTGTAACATATTTGTATTGTAAACCATTATGTAATGGTTGTGTGTAAACAGGATATTTTAGATTATCATTATTTGATAATCTACGTAAAGCTTTTTAAACCTTTATTGATGAAATAAAGGTTATGGTTTGTTTTAAAATGAATGCAGTCTTTGAAAAACGTCTCATATAGAGGTCAAAACCTCGCAACGAAATCAATTAATATGGAACGTTTTTAATCAATAAGAACGGGACATTTCAGAAACGTCTTATAAGATAAATTATTCATAAGTTTTAATGAACTTATTAAAGCTTGTATTATAAATTACATTATATATATATATATATATATATATATATATATATATATATATATATATATATATATTGTTTCAAAAATGTAAAACGTGATACGACATGATATTTCTGTTACTTAAACGTTTTGAACTTTGAAATATAATTAGATAGATATTTTAATTATATATGAGATATACAAAATTATATTTTAAGTAAGAATATATATATATATATATATATATATATATATATATATATATATATATATATATATATATATATATTTACAAATGCGTTAATGTATAATTTAAAACGTTTCGATATTATTAAACGTATTTTAATAATCAAACGAGACTTTGATTTATAGAAGCAAATAACCACAACACTCAAATGTATAAGTTACACTTTGTGTAATATTGTTTGTTAATTATTTAAGACTATATTTTGATAAGGGTACGAGTCACTAAACGTGAAAGGCTAGTTTTTTCAGCGTACGAAATGTCATTCGAGAAACCGAAACCGAGACACGTGTCGAGTGACAACGTACGAGACTTTGGAACCAAAATTTTAAGTTAACTATACATATAAATATAATATAATATATAAGTAATTATATAAATTAAATAAATATATATTAAATAAATATATAAAAGTGTCGGCAGCCCTTGTGATCGTGTATATGAGCTGGCCAAGGAGCCCATGCGATCGCATGGCCCCAAGACACATAAACCATGCGATCGCATGGCTTGTGATGAGGGGTCAAGTCTTTAAATCCAACGAGTTCATTTCAGTTTACACACACATATACATTGATATGTATTACTCCCTCTGTTATTATAATTATTTATATTATTATTATTATTATTATTATATTATTATTATTATTATTATTATTATTATTATTATTATTATTATTATTATTATTATTATTATTATTATTATTATTATTATTATTATTATTATTATAATTATTACTATTATTACTATTATTAGTAGGAGTATTAAGATTAGTAATATTTATACATAAAATACTACGACGGAGTGCGGTTCGGGTAGTTTCAAGGCGGGTTTTTTGAGTAGGATAGGACTAAGGAAATTATGTGTTATAGCTATGGAGGTGATGGGTATGGTTCATGGGTATGCTCATGAGGTCAATCTAGTGTTTATCATCTCCGTTGCGTCTACGTACCTTTCCTGCAATATTGAATCTCAATATTGATACGTAAGTGCTTATAATTTAATTTTTACATATTAATAGTGCATCCCTGACTAGTGCTTGAGAATATAGGATTATGCATGCTTGTACTTTTGATATTGCCATTAGATAGGATATGTTGAATACTGAATTAGTTAAGTATGAGGTTGAGATAAGGTATATGATATGCATGTCGTTGGAAAGCTAGCGAAGAATTAAGAACTTTTCATTTAGAACTCGAATGATTTCGATGAACAGATGAGAAATTATAGTCAACTAAATTTTAGTATTATTGTTAAATTGATTATTATTACTATCGTCGTTATTATCGTCGTTACTATTTTTATCTATTAATTATTATTATTATTATGATTAATAATATTATCATTTTTAATATAAGTATAATTTGTAAAAGAATTTTTATTGTTATTATTATTATTATTATTATTATTATTAGTATTATTATTATTATTATTATTATTATCATTATTAATATTATCATTAAGATTAATATTTTTATTATTATTATCATTAAAATAGTTATTAAGTATTATCATTATAATAATTATTATTATAAGTATTATTATCATTAAAAATTGATATTAGCATCATCTAACTATTATGACTAATATTATTATCATTATTATGAATGCGATATAAAAGACGACTTAAAGATATATTTTACAAATTGATTAGGAAATAATGAGTATGAGTATCATGATGAAATTAAAATATTATAAGATATTGAATTAGATAAAATTATCGTTCTTATTATTTTTACCATTTTATTATTATTAAAAGAATTATTAATATTAAAACTATCATTTTTACTAAAATTATCATTTTTAATAGAAATATCATTGTTATTATAAAATATCATTTTTATTATCAGCTTAGTACTATTATTAATAAAAATTATCATTTTAATATCATTTTTAATAATATATAAATATAGATATTTTATTAGCAGAATAATAATAACTATTATTACAAAATAATACAACTTATAATTATTTTTGTTATTATCGATATTATTTTATCAAATAAATATGTAATACAAAGATATTTTATTACACGTAATATAATTACATAAATATTATCTATCATTATATTTCTATGATATTAAATGAACTTTATAAATTTATTTACTTAAGATATATAAAAGTATATTTTTATCATATACAAATTTTAAATATAAATTTTATTAACAAATGACTTTTAAAAATATTAAATATATAAACGACGATATTCAAGTTATATAATAATCATGTATAAATTTTGAAAATCATTTTGAGTCAAATTGACTTTTGTTGACCTTTGCATATTAGTCTCGAGCATTAGGATTGTGATACACTATGACCTGACTTAAATTGTTAAGACAAATATTGACCAACATATAAATATATATATAATTAATTTAGGTTCGTGAATTCGAGGCCAACCTTGCACTTGTTCAATGACGTTATATGTATTTTTACTACGAAATACAATATGTGAGTTTCATTTGCTCCCTTTTTAAATGCTTTTGCAATATATATTTTTGAGACTGAGAATACATGCGCTGTTTTATAACTGTTTTACGAAATAGACACAAGTAATTGAAACTACATTATATGGTTGAATGATCGAAATCGAATATGCCCCTTTTAGCTTGGTAGCCTAAGAATTAAGGAACATCACTAATTTTGAGAATTAGTGCACCCCTAATTGAAGCGAATCCTAAAGATAGATCTATCGGGCCCAACAAGCCCCATTCTGGAATTTGGAATGCTTTAGTACTTCGATTTTATCATGTCCAATGGGTGTCCCGGAATGATGGGAATATTCTAAATGCATCTTGTTAAGGTCGGTTACCAGGTGTTTAATCCATATGAATGATTATTTTTTTGTCTCTATGCATGAGACGTATATTTATGAGAACTGGAAATGAAATTCTTGTGGTCTATTAAAATGATGAAAATGATCGATTATGATTAACTAATAAACTCACCAACCTTTTGGTTGACACTTTAAAGCATGTTTATTCTCAGGTATTAAAGAAATCTTCCGTTGTGCATTTGCTCATTTTAAAGATATTACTTGGAGTCAATCATGGCATATTTCAAAAGACGTTGCATTCAAGTCATTGAGTTCAATAGAGATTATTATTAAGTAATGACAGATTAGATCATTTATAGTTGGACATTATGAAATGGTATGCAAGCCTGTCAATTTTTGATGTAAAGAAAGTTTATCTTTTAAAAATGAATGCAATGTTTGAAAAATGTATCATATAGAGGTCAAATACCTCGCGATGTAATCATATGTTATTGTATTCATTCTTAAGGATTAGGACGGGTCTTTACAAAATCTTCCAAAGTGGGACGCCCAATTCCCTTCTAGTACAACGCTAGGAGCTGAATTCAATGAGGTAAGCTTACTTTCTGAAGATTGAAACACATAAATATTCTGATCCCTAAGTATGTGTTTAGACCCGTAAGTGGAGTTATGTTGAAGTTTAACTTCTTAATAGTTCTTTTGAAAAATTGCATATGCGGGTGCAAGACTAAAAGAGCTACCTATGTGAACATGAAGTTTTGCCGCTTCAATGGAGCTTAGCTGCCAATATGTTCGCTGAAGGATTGGGACACATGGCTTATAATAGTGTCAAGATTGTCTTAAGAATATGTAAGAAACTGATGTGTATAGTATTTTATAGTCTTCATATGAGTTTAAGGGTTCAATTTCTGAAACACCCTGATACTCGAATTCTCGTAAATATTATACTAAGTGAAAATTCAATTTCTGAAACATTTTCATTTATGCGTTAATTTGTTCTGTTTGTTTAATTATTTTAGTAAATCAAGGATTACACTAAAATGGGGGGGGGGGAGGGAATTGTTGGTAATTTTAGTGTTAGCAACAAGCATTTTAGTTAATTGGGATTTACTTGAAAGCAAAGGTATTCAAGTTATACTTATAACGGGTTTGGAGAGTGTGGAGTACACGCCCGTAAGAGTTAACTTGATACTGTTATGGAAATTGTGGTATTGAAATGGTTTAAAATTCCACCATTTTCCATTAGGTGTGAAAGAAAAGTTGCGTCTTTTCGTTGAAGGGTTACATCCTTTGGTTGAAAGGTTTTCACTCTCACCTTTTCGCTTCTTATAAATATAGGAATATGTTTTTGCTTTCATTTTAACAAACAAAAAACACACATTCTCTCTGATAATTTGATTAGTGATTTCATTGCCAAAAACACTAATTGGATTCTTGTATTATCCCTGTAAAGATTTCGTGAAACTGAGGCAATCGTTGGGTCAAAATACTTTATAGAGAAAGTGAACACACGATTCAAGAATCACTCCGGCAGTCAATTCTGCCTATTTTATCTTTAATACCCCCTCAAGCGAACTGGTGGAGGTCCAACATGAAGCTTGGCGCAAAAAACCTCAAACAAAGGTCTAGGTAAGCTCTTAGTAAAAATATCTGCTAGCTGAAGCGATGTAGGAACAAACTTCGTATAAAGTTTTCCTGATGCCACAAGTTCTCTAATGAAATGAAAATCAATGTCAATATGTTTTGATAGCTTGTTGGAGACAGGATTTTGACTTAAAAATAGTGCACTCTTGTTATCACATAAGATAGTTGGACATGTAGGAGTAAGAACATGAAGCTCATGAAACAAATGAGTAGTCCAGACTATTTCAGCTGCAGTATTCGCAAGGGCGCGATATTCGGATTCACAACTTGAACGAGCAACAGTAGGTTGCTTTTTAGCACTCCAAGAAACTAAATTTCCACCAAGAAAGATGGAATAACCGTAAGTGGAGCATCGAGTTTCAATACACCGAGCCTAGTCAGCATCCGTAGAGCCAAGTAAAGATGCCATTGGCGAGTGATGAAAAGATAATCCATACGCGAGAGTACCCTTAACATACCACATAATTCGTTTAACATCTTGATAATGATCTATTGTTGGAGCTTGAAGAAACTGACTAACCTGATTAACTGCATAGGATATATCAGGACGTGTAATAGTTAAGTACTGAAGATCACCAACCATAGAACGATATAAGGTCGGATCATGAAAGGGAGTACCTTTCGTGGTAAAGTGATACGTAGGAGAGAGTGGAGTGGCAATCGGTTTTGCATGTAATAAATCAGTTCGCAGTAAAATATCATGAGCATACTTGGTTTGACTAAGAAATAAACCAGAATGAGTATAAGTAACCTCGAGACCAATAAAGTAGTTCAATCGACCAAGATCTTTGATTGCAAATTCATCATGCAACTTAGCTATGAAGTTGCGAATAGTGGAAGCACTATTACCAGTAAGAATAAGGCCATCCTTAAACACAAATAAGGATGGATTAGCCCTACTACAACGGAAACCGAGAGTCAGCAGAAATGTACTTAATCATTGAAACCAAGCTCTTGGGGCTTGTTTTAACCCGTACAATGCTTTCTTCAATTTACAAACATGCGACGGATAGCGAGAATTTTGAAACCCGGAAGGTTGTTCCATATAAACGTTTTCAGTGAGATGCCCATTAAGAAAAGCATTTTTGACATCTAGTTGATGAAGAGGCCATTTGTATAAAGTAGCAAGAGATAAGACAATACGAACATTAGCTGCTTTAACAACCGGACTAAAAGTAAATGAGTAATCAAGTCCAGGAACTTGCGTAAACCCTTGAACGAAATTTAGTACGAAAAATTCATTTGGAACCAACAACATTAGAATTTTTGGGACGTGGAACAAGATCCCACGTATGATTTTGAGTTAATGCATTCATCTCTTCATGCATTGCAGCAGACCCGGAAGGATTTTTCATGGCAACTTTATAATTCTTGGGTTCCGTGGTAGCTAGTAAAGCATGATGAAGACTAGAAGAGGAGAGGTGCACCAAATCTACAGGATACCGAGGCTTAAAAATACCTGATTTTGCACGTGTGGTCATTGGATGTGTTGTTTGCGGATGAGACACTGTTGGTGCAGGTTGGACTGGTGCCGGTTGCTGTTGCGGTAAAGGAGCAGGAGGTGATAATTGCGGTTGCGGTGAAGCAGCAGGTGATGGTTGCTCAGCAGTGATAGTTTCATTAGTAGGTAGCAAATCATCGCACAATGAACATAGTGTAGGAGCATGTAGTACGTGTGAAACACTATCTGAAGATAAAGGCTGTTGTTGAGGTAAAATATTAGATGGAGCAAGATGGTCATCATATGATGAAAATAATAAAGTTGCTTGATCAGGAGGTGGTATTTTCCATGCGAAAGGAAACACAAGTTCGTCAAATTGTGCATGCCTGGTGATAAATACACGACCACTTGCTTGATCATGACACTTGAAGCCTTTATGTTGAGTGCTATAACCGATAAAAACACATGCCAGACTTCGAGGTGTTAACTTGTGTGCAGCATAATCGCGAAGATATGGAAATACACGATACCCAAAAATTCAAAAATTGTCATAGTTTGGAAGCGTATTAAATAGCATCTCAAAAGGTGATCGGTTATTAAGTACCGGGGTAGGGATCCGATTAATTAATATGAGTAGCTGAGCTGAATGCATCTACCCAAAGATGTGATGGAGCATGAGAGTTAAATAGCATAGCAAGACCGTTTTCTGTAAGATGACGATGTTTTCTTTCAGCTCGCCCATTTTGCTGGGGCGTGTGAGAACATGACATTTGATGAATTGTGCAATTAGCAGTTAACAAATCACGTACTTTATGATTTGTAAATTCTGTGCCATTATCCGATTGGAATATTTTCAATTTGCACGAGAATTGAGTTTGTACCATTTGAAGAAAAGCCGTGAATATGTCAACAAAATCAGATTTGGCTTTTAAGGGGTAAAACCATGTAAACCTAGAAAAATCATCAATAAAAATTGCATAATATTTGAATCCATTAGTAGAGACAACAGGCGCGGGGCCCCACAAATCACAGTGCACTAAATCTAGAACATGTAAAACACGTTTTTCATTAATACTAAAAGGTAAATGTTTGCTCTTAGAGAGCTGACATGATGAACATAAGTTTGGTTTTGGTAGCAAAGATGTTACTGTTAACCGACCTAGTTTATTTAATAAAGAAATAACAGAAAAAGATGTGTGTCCTAAACGAGAATGCCATAACTCATAGGATCCACGAGAGCTGTGTGCATGTAGCGCAGCAAGAAAAGCCATTTGACCACGCTCAAGTACATATAAATCATTCTGTCTTCGTCCTGTTGCTAGAACCGCTTTTGAATGATGATTCTGGATAGTAAACACCTTATCAGACATCAAAACATCAATCGGATTATCAGATGTTAGTTTACTAATAGGGAGTAAATTCTTAGTAATATATGGAACCACAAGAACATCTAAAAGTTGTATATGATCATTAACAGAAGATGAGCCAACATGAGTAATAGGCAAAGTAGTACCATTACCAATCGTAACACGTGCATTACCTGTATAAGGTGAAGCACAGTCTAGGTGAGAGGACGAAGAAGTAATATCAGCGGAAGCCCCTGAATCAACATACCAATCCGGTGAGTTATTAGTAACATGACAATTTGCTTGAAAGGCTTGCGCGAGATTCGCATCAATGGAGAGTCCCTGCTGAGCATAAGTGATTAAATCGGGGCATTGATTTGCATAGTGACCCGATGTCCTGTAGAGTTGAGAATGAGGAGGAGGACGACGACCGCGACCTCATCCACCTGAAAAATTTCCACGACCAGTGGACCTTCCTTGTCCACGATATCTATTAAAACCACCACGACATGGTTGTGGAGACGATTGGTGAGCAACGAAGGCAGCAGGGGGGAACAACAGTGCTTTAAATCGAGTTTAAAAATAACTCATGCCCTTCTACGTGAGATAGTAATTGACGAAACGTGGGGGCAGGTTTGATAGCCCGATAAGTGGTGGAGAAAGTCTCAAAAGTACTACCAAGACCACAAAGAAACCAGTGAACGTTGTCAACATCTTCTACAGGATGCCCGATAGCAGACAATTGATCACACGGGGCCTTAAATTTCTTTCCAAATTCAGACACAGAGACGGTTCCTTTCTTTAGAGCACGAAGATTTTCTCAGAGTGTGTGCATCCGTTCAATGGAATCATGGTTGTATTGATCTTTCAATGCCTGCCAGATTTCTTGAGGAGAACTCAGGCCAAGAATGACAGACATGGCTTCCTCCGATAAGGAAGATTGAATGATGATTTTAGCACGTTGCTCACCTTCCTTCCATGTAGTATAATTTGGATTCAGAGATACAGAGTCACCGGAAGTGATGGTGACAGCCGGCGGCAATAAGGTACCATCAATATACCCTTTTAACTTTTGATATTCAAGAAGAGGAAGAAGTTGATTACTCTAAAGTAAGTAATTGGTAGAGGTTAACTTGATTGTTAACATATGAAGAATCGTGTTGAGAGAAAGAGAACCATCAGAATTAGAGGAAGAAGATGAGCCTGCAGCCATGGTGATACCTTTGATCGGAAAAAAAATTGAAATCTGCAGATGCTGGGCCGAATAGAAAAAAAAATTGAGGATCTAGGGTTAGGCTGATACCATGTGAGGATTTTAGAATGAAATCTCCTTAATGAATGGAGATGTCTGACATTGTATTTATATTCATCAATACAATATTCTAGAATACAATAAATTACATAAACGTACATAAGCTTTGTAAAAATATAAATACTACCCTTTTTTTAACAGCAATTGGGATCACCCGAGGGGGACTTTACCACCCGTTGCGATCATCTCTCGTTTCGACTATGCTGATGCAGCGAGGAAACCTTGAAACCGATCCAAGGGCACGACCAAGTAAAAACCCCTCCACTTTTACCCCCCCCCCCCCCCCCAAAACGATATGGGAAAGGTGTCATGGGTGGATACTTCATGGCAGGAATGAAATTTTATCTTTAATATATATATATATATATATATATATATATATATATATATATATATATAGGGGAGATCAAGGGATAAGTGGTATTTTTGGGATAAGGGGATAACTAAAATGAGATTTTTATATCTTTTACATTAGAGTTCCAATTTAAAAAAAAAAATTCCGTAATCTACTGACATTGTGTAGATTCATAATTTTTATTTTTTTTCAACAGGAGCTTAAAATGCACCTGATGCATGTTATCGTTTTTTGAGGTTATTTTTTTATTTTTATTTTAGGATTTAACCCGATTTAGAGTTTAGGGCTTAGAGTTTAGGGTTTAGGGTCGTTTAAAAACTCGTTCTAAAACCCTAATTTCTAAACCCTAAACCCTAATTTCTAAACCCTAGTTACCAAACCCTAACCACTAAACCCTAAACACTGTTTTTTTTAATCAAAAGTCATTTTTTTTCTTTGTTTTTTGTTAAGATGCATCTGCTGCATGAAAGGCCGTTAACATGCATCAAACAGCATCAAAACAGCGGATAACATGCATCAGATGCATCTTAACGCTCCAGTTGAAGAAAAAAAAATTCTGAATCTGCACACTGAAAATAGATACCAGCAATTTTTTTATTTTTTTTTTAAATCGGAGCTGTAGAACTCGAGATATAAAAATCACAAAATCACTTATCCCCTTATCTCACTTATACCCACTTAGCGCTGGATCTTCACCTTATATATATATATATATATATATATATATATATATATATATATATATATATATATATATATATATATATATATATATATATATATATATATATATATATATATATATATATGGGGTGGGGTGGGGTGGGGGGAGTGAATGAGTGAGTATGTGTGTGAGTTTTTAAATATATAACTAAAGTATAAATTTATCCACACATATGATCTATGTAACCATCACCAAGTTTCATATGATGGTTGTTGAGAGGTAAACCTAATCCCTACATATGTTATAACTGGTTGTTGAGAGGCCAACCTAATCCCTACATATGTTTTAGTTATAACTACTGGCACTACAAACCACAACGATTTCAATTTTAATGTAAACAACAACTAACCGTAAAGTGAAAGGCAAAACCATCATGTAAAACTGTGGAGGGGTACGACTATAGTGGGCCGGGCTTCGGCCCAAGTAGAGGATGTAAT
Source organism: Rutidosis leptorrhynchoides (assembly GCF_046630445.1). Classification (NCBI taxonomy): domain Eukaryota; kingdom Viridiplantae; phylum Streptophyta; class Magnoliopsida; order Asterales; family Asteraceae; genus Rutidosis; species Rutidosis leptorrhynchoides. Next base: position 529,415,366 of record NC_092333.1, on the reverse strand, counting down.
AGTACATCCATATGCATATTTGGTACGGTAACTTGTCACGCTTTGTAAAGGGATTTTTAATATTTCATGTTATATGTATTTAATTTTATTTTTTTAACGACAATTTTTTAGCATCATTATATCATTTATTTCAACGATTCTCATCATTTGCACGTATCACACACGTTCGGGCGGAAACCTTTTTTTTTTTTTTTTCTGAACCCGATCGACGGTACCCGGCCGGAACACATCCATTCGGGTAGTGTTCCTGGGCAGAGGTCCGTGAACGAATCCGGTAAAACTTTCATATATGGTCAATATATACCACCATTATTGGTTTTCAATTGTTTTAAAGAAAATTATGTTATACCAAAGGATCGAATACATGACATCTTCATATCTCATGACACAAAATACATGGGGGGGAATCGTTGAGCCATGCCTGCATAAGAGCAGTCTCAACGGAAAGTGATACTTACACACCATTTTTTGATCCATAAACATTTTATATCTTAAAACTTACAATTATATCCTTAAGTTTATTTAGGGTGTTGAACTTCTATTATTGTAAATAAGTGTATAATAGTAATTTAGTTGTGTAGGAATCAAAAACTGGTGTATATGAGTATCACCTCCCATTCTCAACCATGATGAACTTCTTTAAATTAACATACTATCAAATCAGCGTCAGATCATTATTTCATTCTCATTTCTTTTCTATCACTAACTCATCACATAGCGTTCTCAACTAGAAATGACAAGGGATCGGGTATGAATCGGGTGATGTCGTATCCATATTCATATCTAATTAATTATTGTCATCTGATAACGCCATTTTCATACATATATTTTGGGCGTTATCTTGTTCCATTTGCTAGTATTTTGAAGACTTTGATGGAGATATCGAGTTATTTGAGTTTAAAATGAAGAAAAGTGTCAAGATATGGTTCGTTGGCTCATTATTGTTGATTTTATTGAGGTTATAGCCAAAACGAAGTTAGAGTTGAAGATAAACGTGCCTCGGGTGAAAAAATCAGTTTCCATCGCTTCAGGATAAGGTTTATCGCGTTTTGGTCATCATGATACGAGATGAAGTGCATCAGAACACGACATGAAAAAGGGGCTGTTCTGACCATTCTGTCGCGTATTAAGCAGCTTTGTCGCGTCCGGTTTATCGCGTAACGCGATGAGGTAGTCGCGTATCGCGATGAGATGTCGCGGATCGCGACATAGGTCGGTTTCAGCTGTTTTTCCAGCTTCTATAAATAGACGAATTTTTACCCCAATTTGGGGTATGCAGTTTTTATTCTGAACTTTAGCCTACAGCAACTTTAGTTACGAATTTCTTTGTCTTTCTTCATTATTTTACAAGGGTTTAAGCTACAATATCATTCTTGGTTAGTTTAATTACTTTTATTAATTTGTTCTTCATTCAATTCAATGATTATGTTTAATTGTTCTTCTTATTTATTTGTTCTTTGCTTTACCATGAGTAGCTAAATATTTAGTATTCGCTTAGATGCATGAACCTAGGTGATGGATTGCGATCTTTTGGTTAATAACAATTAATTAAAATTACACAAGTTTATGTCTAGCTAAGATCCACCGTTAATAAAGCTTATTGATTGTTAGATCACGGAAGTTATTGATTAATTAACGACAGTTAAATTGATTAATAGCTTTTACTAGATTATTGAACGTGAATAATTTAGGAATACGTGAGATTTTATGAGGGACACCGATAATAAAATTAATCGTATAGTGGTTGAGCTTGAAATTAGTTGCAATAATTGTGAGGTTGTAAGGGACACCAAACCAACCTAAGTTAGATTATAATCTTGAGTAATACCATTGTGAATTGGTTAGTAACTCTAGGTTAACGACAGTTATACTTAGGTTGCTAGTCTTAAACTGTAGAAATCGACAGATAAATACAGTGTCACATCATTGTAATTGTTTAATTAACGGGTTTATGAAATGTCCCGTTCTTATTGATTAAAAAAGTTCCATATTAATTGATTTCGTTGCGAGGTTTTGACCTCTATATGAGACGTTTTTCAAAGACTGCATTCATTTTTAAAACAAACCATAACCTTTATTTCATAAATAAAGGTTTAAAAAGCTTTACGTAGATTATCAAATAATGATAATCTAAAATATCCTGTTTACACACGACCATTACATAATGGTTTACAATACAAATATGTTACATCGAAATCAGTTTCTTGAATGCAGTTTTTACACAATATCATACAAACATGGACTCCAAATCTTGTCCTTATTTTAGTATGCAACAGCGGAAGCTCTTAGTATTCACCTGAGAATAAACATGCTTTAAACGTCAACAAAAATGTTGGTGAGTTATAGGTTTAACCTATATATATCAAATCGTAACAATAGACCACAAGATTTCATATTTCAAATACGCATCCCATACATAGAGATAAAAATCATTCATATGGTGAACACCTGGTAACCGACATTAACAAGATGCATATATAAGAATATCCCCATCATTCCGGGACACCCTTCGGATATGATATAAATTTCGAAGTACTAAAGCATCCGGTACTTTGGATGGGGTTTGTTAGGCCCAATAGATCTATCTTTAGGATTCGCGTCAATTAGGGTGTCTGTTCCCTAATTCTTAGATTACCAGACTTAATAAAAAGGGGCATATTCGATTTCGATAATTCAACCATAGAATGTAGTTTCACGTACTTGTGTCTATTTTGTAAATCATTTATAAAACCTGCATGTATTCTCATCTCAAAAATATTAGATTTTAAAAGTGGGACTATAACTCACTTTCACAGATTTTTACTTCGTCGGGATGTAAGACTTGGTCACTGGTTGATTCACGAACCTATAACAATATATACATATATATCAAAGTATGTTCAAAATATATTTACAATACTTTCAATATATTTTGATGTTTTAAGTTTATTAAGTCAGCTGTCCTCGTTAGTAACCTACAACTAGTTGTCCACAGTTAGATGTACAGAAATAAATCGATAAATATTATCTTGAATCAATCCACGACCCAGTGTATACGTATCTCAGTATTGATCACAACTCAAACTATATATATTTTGGAATCAACCTCAACCCTGTATAGCTAACTCCAACATTCACATATAGAGTGTCTATGGTTGTTCCGAAATATATATAGATGTGTCGACATGATAGGTCGAAACATTGTATACGTGTCTATGGTATCTCAAGATTACATAATATACAATACAAGTTGATTAAGTTATGGTTGGAATAGATTTGTTACCAATTTTCACGTAGCTAAAATGAGAAAAATTATCCAATCTTGTTTTACCCATAACTTCTTCATTTTAAATCCGTTTTGAGTGAATCAAATTGCTATGGTTTCATATTGAACTCTATTTTATGAATCTAAAAAGAAAATGTATAGGTTTATAGTCGGAAAAATAAGTTACAAGTCGTTTTTGTAAAGGTAGTCATTTCAGTCGAAAGAACGACGTCTAGATGACCATTTTAGAAAACATACTTCCACTTTGAGTTTGACCATAATTTTTGGATATAGTTTCATGTTCATAATAAAAATCATTTTCCCAGAATAACAACTTTTAAATCAAAGTTTATCATAGTTTTTAATTAACTAACCCAAAACAGCCCGCGGTGTTACTACGACGGCGTAAATCCGATTTTACGGTGTTTTTCGTGTTTCCAGGTTTTAAATCATTAAGTTAGCATATCATATAGATACAGAACATGTGTTTAGTTGTTTTTAAAAGTCAAGTTAGAAGGATTAACTTTTATTTGCGAACAAGTTTAGAATTAACTAAACTATGTTCTAGTGATTACAAGTTTAAACCTTCGAATAAGATAGCTTTATATGTATGAATCGAATGATGTTATGAACATCATTACTACCTCAAGTTCCTTGGATAAACCTACTTGAAATGAGAAAAATAGATCTAGCTTCAAAGGATCCTTGGATGGCTTGAAAGTTCTTGAAGCAGAATCATGACACGAAAACAATTTCAAGTAAGATTTTCACTCGAAATAAGATTGTTATAGTTATAGAAATTGAATTAAAGTTTGAATATGATTATTACCTTGTATTAGAAAGATAACCTACTGTAAGTAACAAAGGTTTCTTGATCTTGGATGATTACTTGGAATGGATTTAGAAAACTTGGAAGTAAACTTGCAATCTTGGAAGTATTCTTGATTTTATGAAACTAGAACTTTTGGAATTTATGAAGAACACTTAGAACTTGAAGATAGAACTTGAAGATAGAACTTGAGAGAGATTAATTAGATGAAGAAAATTGAAGAATGAAAGTGTTTGTAGGTGTTTTTGGTCGTTGGTGTATGGATTAGATATAAAGGATATGTAATTTTGTTTTCATGTAAATAAGTCATGAATGATTACTCATATTTTTGTAATTTTATGAGATATTTCATGCTAGTTGCCAAATGATGGTTCTCACATGTGTTAGGTGACTCACATGGGCTGCTAAGAGCTGATCATTGGAGTGTATATACCAATAGTACATACATCGAAAAGCTGTGTATTGTACGAGTACGACTACGGGTGCATACGAGTAGAATTGTTGATGAAACTGAACGAGGATGTAATTGTAAGCATTTTTGTTAAGTAGAAGTATTTTGATAAGTGTCTTGAAGTCTTTCAAAAGTGTATGAATACATATTAAAACACTACATGTATATACATTTTAACTGAGTCGTTAAGTCATCGTTAGTCGTTACATGTAAATGTTGTTTTGAAACCTTTAGGTTAACGATCTTGTTGAATGTTGTTAACCCATTGTTTATTATAACAAATGAGATGTTAAATTGTTATATTATCATGATATTATGATATATAATATATCTTAGTATGATATATATACAGTTAAATGTCGTTACAACGATAGTCGTTACATATATGTCTCGTTTCGAAATCATTAAGTTAGTAGTCTTATTTTTACATATGTATTTCATTGTTAATACACTTAATAATATATTTACTTATCATTTAACATAATTAACCAAGTGTATCAATATCTTAATATGATTCATATGTACCTAGTAAGACGTTGTTATAACGATAATCGTTATATATATCGTTTTCGAGTTTCTTAAATTAATAGTCTCGTTTTTATGTATATAACTCATTGTTAAAATACCTAATGAGATACATACTTATAATAAAATCATGTTAACTATATATATAACCATATATATATATCATCGTATAGTTTTTACAAGTTTTAACGTTCGTGAATCACCGGTCAACTTGGGTGGTCAATTGTCTATATGAAACCTATTTCAATTAATCAAGCCTTAACAAGTTTGATTGCTTAACATGTTGGAAACACTTAATTATGTAAATAACAATTTCATTTAATATATATATAAATATATAAACATGGAAAAGTTCGGGTCACTACAGTACCTACCCGTTAAATAAATTTCGTCCCGAAATTTTAAGCAGTTGGAGGTGTTGACGTATCTTCTGGAAATAAATGCGGGTATTTCTTCTTCATCTGATCTTCACGCTCCCAGGTGAACTCGGGTCCTCTACGAGCATTCCATCGAACCTTAACAATCGGTATCTTGTTTTGTTTAAGTCTCTTAACCTCACGATCCATTATTTCGATGGGTTCTTCAATGAATTGAAGTTTTTCATTGATTTGGAATTTGTCCAACGGAATAGTGAGATCTTCTTTAGCAAAACATTTCTTCAAATTTGAGACGTAAAAAGTGTTATGTACAGCCGCGAGTTGTTGAGGTAGCTCCAGTTGGTAAGCTACTGGTCCGACACGATCTATAATCTTGAATGGTCCAATGTACCTTGGATTTAGTTTCCCCCGTTTACCAAATCGAACAACGCCTTTCCAAGGTGAAACCTTAAGCATGACCATTTCTCCAATTTCAAACTCTATATCTTTTCTTTTACTGTCCGCGTAGCTCTTTTGTCGACTCTGGGCGGTTTTCAATCTTTGTTGAATTTGGATGATTTTCTCGGTAGTTTCTTGTATTATCTCCGGACCCGTAATCTGTCTATCCCCCACTTCACTCCAACAAATCGGAGACCTGCACTTTCTACCATAAAGTGCTTCAAACGGCGCCATCTCAATGCTTGAATGGTAGCTGTTGTTGTAGGAAAATTCTGCTAACGGTAGATGTCGATCCCAACTGTTTCCGAAATCAATAACACAAGCTCGTAGCATGTCTTCAAGAGTTTGTATCGTCCTTTTGCTCTGCCCATCAGTTTGTGGATGATAGGCGGTACTCATGTCTAGACGAGTTCCCAATGCTAGCTGTAATGTCTGCCAGAATCTTGAAATAAATCTGCCATCCCTATCAGAGATAATAGAGATTGGTATTCCATGTCTGGAGACGACTTCCTTCAAATACAGTCGTGCTAACTTCTCCATCTTGTCATCTTCTCTTATTGGCAGGAAGTGTGCTGACTTGGTGAGACAATCAACTATTACCCAAATAGTATCATAACCACTTGCAGTCCTTGGCAATTTAGTAATGAAATCCATGGTAATGTTTTCCCATTTCCATTCCGGGATTTCAGGTTGTTGTAGTAGACCTGATGGTTTCTGATGTTCAGCTTTGACCTTAGAACACGTCAAATATTCTCCTACATATTTAGCAATATCGGCTTTCATATCTGGCCACCAAAAATGTTTCTTAAGATCCTTGTACATCTTCCCCGTTCCAGGATGTATTGAGTATCTGGTTTTATGAGCTTCTCTAAGTACCATTTCTCTCATATCTCCAAATTTTGGTACCCAAATTCTTTCAGCCCTATACCGGGTTCCGTCTTCCCGAATATTAAGATGCTTCTCCGATCCTTTGGGTATTTCATCCTTTAAATTTCCCTCTTTTAAAACTCCTTGTTGCGCCTCCTTTATTTGAGTAGTAAGGTTAGTGTGAATCATTATATTCATAGATTTTACTCGAATGGGTTCTCTGTCCTTTCTGCTCAAGGCGTCGGCTACCACATTTGTTTTCCCTGAGTGGTAACGAATCTCAAAGTCGTAATCATTCAACAATTCAATCCACCTACGCTGCCTCATATTCAGTTGTTTCTGATTAAATATGTGTTGAAGACTTTTGTGGTCGGTATATATAATACTTTTGACCCCATATAAGTAGTGCCTCCAAGTCTTTAATGCAAAAACAACCGCGCCTAATTCCAAATCATGCGTCGTATAATTTTGCTCGTGAATCTTCAATTGTCTAGACGCATAAGCAATCACCTTCGTCCGTTGCATTAATACACAACCGAGACCTTGCTTTGATGCGTCACAATAAATCACAAAATCATCATTCCCTTCAGGCAATGACAATATAGGTGCCGTAGTTAGCTTTTTCTTCAATAATTGAAACGCCTTCTCTTGTTCATCCTTCCATTCAAATTTCTTCCCTTTATGCGTTAATGCAGTCAAGGGTTTTGCTATTTTGGAGAAATCTTGGATGAATCTTCTGTAGTAACCAGCCAATCCTAAAAATTGACGTATATGCTTCGGAGTTTTTGGGGTTTCCCACTTTTCAACGGTTTCGATCTTTACCGGGTCCACCTGGATACCTTCTTTGTTCACTATGTGACCGAGGAATTGAACTTCTTCCAACCAAAATGCACACTTTGAAAACTTAATGTACAGTTTTTCTTTCCTCAATACTTCTAGCAGTTTTCTCAAATGTTCTTCGTGAACTTGATCATTCTTTGAGTAAATAAGTATGTCATCGATGAAAACAATGACAAACTTGTCAAGATATGGCCCACACACTCGGTTCATAAGGTCCATGAACATAGCTGGTGCGTTAGTCAATCCAAACGGCATAACCATAAACTCGTAATGACCATAACGCGTCCTAAAAGCAGTTTTTGGAATATCATCCTCCTTTACTCGCTTGATGATATCCAGAACGTAAATCGATCTTCGAATAAACCGACGAGCCTTGTAGTTGATCAAATAAGTCGTCAATTCTCGGCAGTGGATAATGGTTTTTGATGGTAAGTTTGTTCAACTCTCTGTAGTCAATATACAACCTAAATGTACCATCCTTCTTCTTGACAAACAAAACAGGAGCTCCCTATGGTGATGTGCTTGGTCGAATGAAACCACGTTCTAATAGTTCTTGCAGTTGGCTTTGCAGTTCTTTCATCTCACTGGGTGCGAGTCTATAAGGAGCACGAGCTATTGGTGCAGCTCCTGGTACAAGATCTATTTGAAATTCAACAGATCGATGTGGAGGTAGTCCCGGTAATTCTTTCGGAAATACATCGGGAAATTCTTTTGCGACGGGAACATCATTGATGCTCTTTTCTTCAGTTTGTACTTTCTCGACGTGTGCTAGAACAACATAGCAACCTTTTCTTATTAGTTTTTGTGCCTTCAAATTACTAATAAGATGTAGCTTCATGTTGCCCTTTTCTCCGTACACCATTAAGGGTTCTCCTTCTTCTCGTACAATGCGAATTGCATTTTTATAACATACGATCTCTGCTTTCACCTTCTTCAGCCAGTCCATGCCAACTATTACATCAAAACTCCCTAACTCTACTGGTATCAAATCAATCTTAAATATTTCGCTACCCAGTTTAATTTCTCAATTCCGGCATATATTATCTGCTGAAATTAATTTACCGTTTGCTAATTCGAGTAAAAATTTACTATCCAACGGCGTCAATGGACAACTTAATTTAGCACAAAAATCTCTACTCATATAGCTTCTATCCGCACCCGAATCAAATAAAACGTAAGCAGATTTATTGTCAATAAGAAACGTACCCGTAACAAGCTCCGGGTCTTCCTGTGCCTCTGTCGCATTAATATTGAAAACTCTTCCGCGGCCTTGTCCATTCGTGTTCTCCTGGTTCGGGAAATTTCTAATAATGTGGCCTGGTTTTCCACATTTATAACAAACTACATTGGCATAACTTGCTCCGACACTACTTGCTCCGCCATTACTCGTTCCGACACCATTTGTTCCTTTCGTTCTGTTAACCCCTGGTCCGTAGACCTCACACTTCGCCGCGCTATGATCATTTCTTTTACACTTGTTGCAAAATTTGGTGCAGAACCCCGAGTGATACTTTTCACACCTTTATCATAGCTGCTTCTGATTGTTGTTGTTGTTGCGGTTGTTATTGTTTTTGGGATGATTGTTGTAGTTGTTGTTGTTGTTGTTGTTGTTGTTGTTGTTGTTGTTGTTGGGCCGTTTGTTGTAGTTGCGATTGATGTTGCGATTGTTGGGATAATTGTTGCGATTATTATTTTAATTGCTATTGTTGTTGTATTGGTGATTCTTATCACCGTTTTCCTCCCACTTTCTTTTGACTTGCTTCACATTGGCCTCTTCAGCCGTCTATTCTTTAATTCTTTCCTCAATCTGGTTCACTAGTTTGTGAGCCATTCTACATGCCTGTTGTATGGAGGCGGGCTCGTGTGAACTTATATCTTCTTGGATTCTTTCCGGTAATCCTTTCACAAACGCATCGATCTTCTCTTCCTCATCTTCGAACGCTCCCGGACACAATAGGCACAATTCTGTGAATCGTCTTTCATACGTGGTAATATCAAATCCTTAGGTTCGTAACCCTCTAAGTTCTGTCTTGAGCTTATTGACCTCGGTTCTGGGACGGTACTTCTCGTTCATCAAGTGCTTGAATGCTGACCACGGTAGTGCGTACGCATCATCTTGTCCCACTTGCTCTAGATAGGTATTCTACCATGTTAACGCAGAACCTGTGAAGGTATGCGTAGCGTACTTCACTTTGTCCTCTTCAGTACACTTACTTATGGCAAACACCGATTCGACCTTCTCGGTCCACCGTTTCAATCCGATCGGTCCTTCGGTTCCATCAAATTCCAAAGGTTTGCAGGCAGTGAATTCTTTGTAGGTGCATCCTACACGATTTCCTGTACTGCTAGATCCAAGGTTATTATTGGTATGTAGCGCAGCCTGTACTGCGGCTATGTTTGAAGCTAGAAAAGTACGGAATTCCTCTTCATTCATATTCACGGTGTGTCTAGTAGTCGGTGCCATTTCCTTCAAAATAGTCAAATGGAACAAGTTAATCATACAGAATATTAAGAGTAGTTAATAGTATTTCGTAGCATAATATGAACTCATTTATAAAAGCTTTTTCTTCATATTAGCGTTTTATAAGTTTAAATTCGGGTAGTACCTACCCGTTAAGTTCATACTTAGTAGCTAATATACAATTCAACTATTACAATTCTATATGAAAAACTGATTATAATAATATTTCGCGTTCAAACTTTTATACAATATTTTACAAACTTACAATACCGCTTATTTTACATAAAGCATGAAATATAGCACACAATAACTTTGATACAAGATAGTTGTGAAGATAATTCTAGCTAGTACACAAGTCGTTCAGCAAAGGCAATAAAGACACGTAATTCATATGTCCAGAAACAAGTCATGCATTCTGGTTTTACTAGGACTACTTCCCATCCTTGGTCTTGTGGAACATAACCATTATGGCCGTTGATAAGACAACGTGTTGTAACGTCGTCAAAGGGACGAGGGTTACGTAATGACCAACAGTCTCGTAATAACCTAAAAACCTCATTTCGTACCCCAATTACCGACTCCGTCACTTGTGGGAACGTTTTGTTTAATAGTTGTAGCCCGATGTTCTTTTTCTCACTTTGGTGAGAAGCGAACATTACTAACCCGTAAGCATAGCATGCTTCTTTATGTTGCATGTTAGCCACTTTTTCTAAATCATGAAGTCCTATATTCGGATACATTGAGTCAAAATAATTTCTTAACCCGTTGCGTAAAATAGCATTTGGGTTCCCCGCAATATATGCGTCAAAGTAAACACATCGTAATTTATGGGTTTCCCAATGTGATATCCCCCATCTTTCAAACGAAAGTCTCTTATAAACCAAGACATTCTTGGAACGTTCTTCGAATGTCTTACAAACTGATTTCGCCGTAAATAGTTGTGCCGAAGAATTCTGACCGACTCTAGACAAGATTTCATCAATCATGTCTCCGGGTAGGTCTCTTAAAATATTGGGTTGTCTATCCATTTTGTGTTTTTATACTGTAAAATAGACAAGAGTTAGATTCATAAAAAAAAATACTTATTAATACAAGCAATTTTTACATATATCATAAAGCATAAGCACACTATATTACATATATTACACCACACGAATAAAACTATCTTATTTCGACTCGCTCGTTTCTTCTTCTTCGGTTTTGGTTCGTTTTGCCAAGTTTCTAGGGATATATGATGTTCCCCTAATACGAGCTGTCGTTTTCCACAACGGTTTAGAAAAACCTGGTGGTTTAGAGGTTCCCGGGTCATTGTTAGAACTTAAGGGCTTCGGGGGTTGACGATACATATAAAGTTCATCGGGGTTGGAATTAGATTTCTCTATTTTTATGCCCTTTCCCTTATTATTTTCTTTTGCCTTTTTAAATTCAGTTGGGGTAATTTCTATAACATCATCGGAATTCTCGTCGGAATCCGATTCATCGGAGAATTGGTAATCCTCCCAATATTTTGCTTCCTTGGCGGAAACACCATTGACCATAATTAACCTTGGTCGGTTGGTTGAGGATTTTCTTTTACTTAACCGTTTTATTATTTCCCCCACCGGTTCTATTTCCTCCTCCGGTTCCTCCTCTTCCGGTTCTGATTCTTCTTCCGGTTCTGATTCTTCTTCCGGTTCTTCTTCGGGAACTTGTGAATCAGTCCAATATATATTCGACTCTTCGTTATTATTAGGTGAGTCAATGGGATTTGTGCTAGAGGTAGACATCTATCACACAATATCAAACATGTTAAGAGATTAATATATCACATAATATATACATGTTAATAATATATAGTTTCCAACTGAAATGTCCCGTTCTTATTGATTAAAAATGTTCCATATTAATTGATTTCGTTGCTAGGTTTTGACCTCTATATGAGACGTTTTTCAAAGACTGCATTCATTTTTAAAACAAACCATAACCTTTATTTCATAAATAAAGGTTTAAAAAGCTTTACGTAGATTATCAAATAACGATAATCTAAAATATCATGTTTACACACGACCATTACATAATGGTTTACAATACAAATATGTTACATCGAAATCAGTTTCTTGAATGCAATTTTTACACAATATCATACAAACATGGACTCCAAATCTTGTCCTTATCTTAGTATGCAACAGCGGAAACTCTTAGTATTCACCTGAGAATAAACATGCTTTAAACGTCAACAAAAATGTTGGTGAGTTATAGGTTTAACCTATATATATCAAATCATAACAATAGACCACAAGATTTCATATTTCAAATACACATCCCATACATAGAGATAAAAATCATTCATATGGTGAACACCTGGTAACCGACATTAACAAGATGCATATATAAGAATATCCCCATCTGTGACGATCGCTCCAAATCCATATGGACGAACACGTCATTCATCGATTTCATTGCGAGGTATTTGACCTCTATATTATACGTTTTATAAACATTGCATTCTTTTGAAAAGGCAAACCAAATATGAATATTTAAATCAAAGGTTTTCGACATCTGATGATTTCTACATATAGACAATCACTGTAAATAATAGTTTACAACAGTACTTCTGTTGACAATGCAGTCAAAATAAGATACATGGTGATGATTTGGTGAATGCAACGTTTTCTTGAAAAATATGCCATGTAAGACTCCATGCACATAGCTTGTCTATCATATAAGCAAACAGCGGAAGACTTCTAGGAAACCTGAGAATAAACATGCTAACAAGTGTCAACACAAAGGTTGGTGAGTTCATAGTTTTAGTGTTTCGCATAATCTGTATATAAAAGTGGATCACAAGATTTCAGTTGTTTCATCCAGAAACGTTTATCAAAATATTCTACAAGATTGAGCACCCTGGTAACTAAACTTAACGTATATATAATTTATACCCTTTGTATAATCATCTTAATAATACACGCAAACCAACGTGTACGCTTCTCAAATAGCATACGTCCGTTAAAAGGCTAGTGCTCTAGCTCGGATGGGCATATCAAGCCCTATGGATCCATATACAACTACTCGCGCCCACCAGTTCTTATAACCGGTAGTTACTAGTTACCAAAGCTAAGGGATTTTCGGTTCAAACTCAGTGTAGAATTTAGTATGTACTTGTGTCCATTGCGTTTAAAATAAAGTGCATGTATTCTCAGCTCAAAAATATAGATTGCAAAAGCAATTAAAAAGGGAGCAAATGAAACTCACATTAGCAGCACACAAAGTTGTTCATCGTAATGTGACTGAAACTCGGATTATCAAATAATCGTAGATCTCAACCTAGAGAACATATGTTGTTCAATAAATTTCTATCAAGCTAGGTCTGGTCATAGTGTATTACAACCCTAATGCTCGAGATCGACATACAAAAGTTTATCAAAGGTCATTTCAAAAAGTCTTTCTGACTTTAGTTCAACAAAATGAGACGTGCCTTATATAAGGATTCATTTACTCGATTGGTAATATTCAAAAATTCAATTTATTAATCTTACAAACAAGTTGTTTAAATATTAATTGCAGATTCAAAAGCAATTTCAATTAACGTCAATTATAATTCAATTGACCATATCTTTTAACCCGTTCATCGAAACTATTCGATATCTAAATGAAAAGTTATTGATTTTTCGCCAGCTTTCCAAAAACATGTATATCATATACCTTTTACCAGTAATATTTGTATTTAATTCGTGATTCATTATAATTGTTTAACGACGAAATTTAGCATACAAGTATGTATAAATATATATACTCGAGCACTAGACATGGATACATCATTAATATATAAAAGATAAAATATGAGTGCTTACTTATCAATATTGAGATTCAATATTGTAGGAAAATATGTAGACGTAACGGAGATGATAAACACTAGGTTTGATTCATAAATATATCCCCGAACATTACCCATAAGCTCCTTGGCAATAACCCATAATTTCCTTAGTTTAAAACGGTTTGAAACCCGAATTAAAAACACCCGTACATAACTTATTGTAGTATATAACTTCTAATATTTTGAAATTGATAAAAATTGATTCTGATATATCTCTGTGTGTTCTCAAGTGCGCATATATATATGTACATATGTAATATAATAATAAATATAATAATATAAATTTAATAATAAAATGTGGAAAAAACAAGCCGCCATCACTTTTTATGTCGACAAACTTTTTATGTCGACAAACATTACGCGTTTCGCGTAGATAGGTACGTGGTCCGCGTATGGTGTCTTCATGAAAGTTGTAGATTTTGAGTTACGGACGTCTGGACACCGGAATCACCCTTTTTCGAGTCAGTATGATTTAGTTATGATTTTTCTCGTGCAAGTGCGCAGGTTTAGTGATTTCCATCATTTTAACTTGAAATCTTGAGATGAAATGTTGTAGTCTTTTAGTGCTCATTAGAAACCTTTATTTTATCTTTATTTTTATTTTCATATCATTGAAAACCCATAAAAAAAACATTTTAACAATCAAATTCTATAATATCGAAAAACGTTCTAGTATGTTTAAAACAAAATCAATTGAATATTATGCAGTTTAGTTCTCCACTACTTTTGTCTAACTTTCATTATCTAACACTTTACCATTTATTCCGAATACCAATAAAATGAATGATTCCTTAAATCAACATGGACCTCACAACAGAGACCCGTAATAGTGTCATAATCCTTAAGGGACTAAATAAATATCTTTTAATTCAATCGTTTGACATAATCTTTTAACTCCGTAGTTAAATATATCAATCAGATAATCAAACCAATAAGTTTAATGCACAGTATCATATACACAACACTTTGTTACGTTTTCAAGTTATAGTATATGTATCTATTTACATATAATTGTTCGCAAATCGTCGAGAACAACCGAAAGGTATTTGAATAGTACAAAAATTTTGAGATTCAGTTTTACAGACTTTGCTTATCGTGTCGGAAATGTTAATCATACAAAGATTAAGTTTAAATTTAGTCAGAAATTTCGGGGTCATCACAGTACCTACCCGTT
Source organism: Rutidosis leptorrhynchoides (assembly GCF_046630445.1). Classification (NCBI taxonomy): domain Eukaryota; kingdom Viridiplantae; phylum Streptophyta; class Magnoliopsida; order Asterales; family Asteraceae; genus Rutidosis; species Rutidosis leptorrhynchoides. Next base: position 529,400,307 of record NC_092333.1, on the reverse strand, counting down.
AAAGAAATTTCGTCCCGAAATTTGAGTGAGGTCGTCATGACTAACAATAAAAATGTTTTCATGACATATATGTGTTGATAAATAGAGTTTTATCACCGTTGAATAATATGGATAAAACAATCCGATTATTTGAAGCGTATGAGAGAAGTTATCGTAAAAGAGTGAAATGAAGAATAGAGATTCGTCTTAACTCTTGACGTATTAACGATTGATTTCCATAATTTAAGGAATAGAAAATCTTCATAATCTAAATAAGATTTGGTTCTTCGAAATTTAAGGAAATTAAGATTTCTTTTGATTAAAATGAGTAATTTGCCTCGATTGCTATGTTTTATATTTCGCTATAAATTGACCCCTTCCGTTTCATTACTTTTACCACCCCTATACACAATTCTAAAATTCAAAAGATTGTGAAAATGCTTAATCCAGTTCTGATCATTGTCCTTATCCTTACTATCGCAACAATCATTCTCCTTTTCCAACTTTCACCGGAGGAATCTGCTTACTTCTATTTTGCCCTTGGGGTTATAGTGCTTTTAATTCTCCCGTGTCTTTATGTTGCGATACACATTGATATACACGGTTTGTAATTTATGTGTTGTTATCGGGCTTTATATTCTCCCTTATATTTCAAAGTTCCTGCTTCTGTCTTCTATAGTTATTGTCATCCCCAGTTAATGCTTTCTTTTATTTGCTGCGATTTATACCCCAATTTCTATTTCGGAGTTTTGTCCCTTCGTTTCTTCTTCTTGTGACTAAGCATTGCTTGTAATGGTCCAGAATTTGTAGGTATGAAGTTTCAAATGATCATAACTAATGTTTTAAGAAATTGTAATAACACAATCTTGATTGGTTAAATTACCAGAAGTTACGGGAAAAGATAGAACTATCAAGAATATATGTTCTTGATTTGTTTGGAGATTAGGTAAAATGTAAGAGTCGTGTAACATGGCACATGATGACGTTATAGTCTGTGAATCATCATGTTCTATTAGAAACTCAACATGACTTACTATAATATAATCACGTTGATCAAGTGTCATTATATTATACTAACTCATGCTTCAGCTCCCAACACCACTTCAAAAATATTCATATTTTAAACTCGAAGGTTTCAGAATTTAGAAACTAAAATAGTTTCTTTTTATGATGTTACACAGATATCGCAAGGAGAAAATTGATTTCCGATAAGAATGATTATGGAATTATCTCAAGAAATATGGAGGATATTTATAATGAAAGATACGATGATATCTTAGAATTTCTAATATCAGAGGATGATGAAGAATATTCTCCGCAAGGGTTTAGATTCGGAAGCAAGGTATTCGTTAATGGCTTCAGCAGATACTGAATCATTTGGATTCTTTGAAGGCAGGTTTATTCTTTGTGATTTGTCCACAACCTCCTTCATACTTTGCTCAATCCGTTTTTCAGTACCAAACTTTCTCTTTTTCTGTGCTTTTCCAACACACTACTCTTTATCATTAAACTTTTAACTGTTAAGGTCGTTTACAGTTTTTTGCTGCTTCATCAGCATTTTTCAAGATTCAGAGTATTGATTCGTAGACTGGTTGCTTTTCAGATTTTCAGAATGAAAGCTCATAATTCTAAGAGATGAATGTTATATATATACATATGATGTTCTAGTACAGTTTTGAAGTCAAAGTATAGATTTGAAAGATGTAGGAATCTAAGAATGATGTCTTTTGTTAAATCTTGTCTTGGGTTCTAATTTTTTTTTTTCAAAATCAGAATATGTAATCAAATTTGGATGAGGATGGTTGTTTTGATTTTTATAAAAGAATATATATTGTGTGAAAGTAGTGAGTATAGTTGATGACTTGTTGAATCAGAATCGAAGAATGTAACATATTATTTGTGAATTTATATATCTCTCGGGTATTACCTACCCGTTAAAATATTCTCACCATTAACAGTTTGTACAAAAGAGTTTTCTTAATTACATTCTTTATGAAAATACACCTATATATATTTTCTTTAGATGTAATCATGATTTTAATGAGTTAACATAATATTAATCTCATCTGGTTTTTGACTAGTACTAGAATGTATAATCTCTAAAACTTTTAGAAACTACATATTCTCTGCAGAATATTTCTTCGATGAAGTTATAAATCAATACTTCATCGTTTGTTGTTGATGGTATTCCTTGATATCAATGGTGCGTATGACGTTGACGCTCGTGGAATAGATTGTGAAGTTGAGGTTTGCGATGCGGATGTTGTTGGTGGTGGTAATGGTACTGTTGGTGTTATTGTCGGTGGTACTGTTGATGCCGGTGATGCTGCTGGTTCTTGTAACCTTTGCACCATATCCTCCAAAGCCACTACCCGAGCGCGAAGCTCGTTGACTTCTTCTACTACACCGGGATGATTGGCGGTTCGGACGAGCGGATGAATAAGATCCAGAATTTGAGATAGTATATTATCGTGACGAGATACTCTGGAAATGAGAGAGAAAATGGTGTCTCGAACAGGTTCACCGGTAAGCGCTTCAGGTTTTTCGCCAAGAGGGCAATGTGGTGGATGGAAGGGATCGCCTTCTTCTTGTCTCCAATAATTAAGTAGGCTACAAACCCATCCCCAATTCATCCAGAATAGGTGATGGCTGATTGGTTGATCCATTCCGGTTACACTGTCTTCGGAATTCAGGTGAATATCCATATCGAAATAGCTGTCGGAGTTTAAGGAATTTGAACTAAATGCGGGATCCATCTTGTATAATTAGGGAGATGATTTTTGATATGAATTAGATTATAGAATTTAGTTTGGTATTCTTCAATACATATTTTACATATGTATATATAATACCAAATTCCATAAATCACGGAGAAATTTTCGAAAGATGTCAGGAAAAGTTTACAATAACAGATACGCTAAGATATGAATTTTTGTCTATACACCATTTGTGCAATAAATGCAGGGAAACGTGTCTAGACTTAAGAATGATAAACATGTAATTTCCGACAAGAAATGATAAGTAAAACTTTTGACATGCAGACACAGTCGAAGTCCAGACTTACTAATGCATCCTAACAACTATCAATTAGACACATTAATGCAAGACCTGGTTCACTAGGACCAACGCTCTGATACCAACTGTGACGATCGCTCCAAATCCATATGAACGAACACGTCATTCATCGATTTCATTGCGAGGTATTTGACCTCTATATTATACGTTTTATAAACATTGCATTCTTTTGAAAAGGCAAACCAAATATGAATATTTAAATCAAAGGTTTTCGACATCTGATGATTTCTACATATAGACAATCACTGTAAATAATAGTTTACAACAGTACTTCTGTTGACAATGCAGTCAAAATAAGATACATGGTGATGATTTGGTGAATGCAACGTTTTCTTGAAAAATATGCCATGTAAGACTCCATGCACATAGCTTGTCTATCATATAAGCAAACAGCGGAAGACTTCTAGGAAACCTGAGAATAAACATGCTAACAAGTGTCAACACAAAGGTTGGTGAGTTCATAGTTTTAGTGTTTCGCATAATCTGTATATAAAAGTGGATCACAAGATTTCAGTTGTTTCATCCAGAAACGTTTATCAAAATATTCTACAAGATTGAGCACCCTGGTAACTAAACTTAACGTATATATAATTTATACCCTTTGTATAATCATCTTAATAATACACGCAAACCAACGTGTACGCTTCTCAAATAGCATACGTCCGTTAAAAGGCTAGTGCTCTAGCTCGGATGGGCATATCAAGCCCTATGGATCCATATACAACTACTCGCGCCCACCAGTTCTTATAACCGGTAGTTACTAGTTACCAAAGCTAAGGGATTTTCGGTTCAAACTCAGTGTAGAATTTAGTATGTACTTGTGTCCATTGCGTTTAAAATAAAGTGCATGTATTCTCAGCTCAAAAATATAGATTGCAAAAGCAATTAAAAAGGGAGCAAATGAAACTCACATTAGCAGCACACAAAGTTGTTCATCGTAATGTGACTGAAACTCGGATTATCAAATAATCGTAGATCTCAACCTAGAGAACATATGTTGGTCAATAAATGTCTATCAAGCTAGGTCTGGTCATAGTGTATTATAACCCTAATGCTCGAGATCGACATACAAAAGTTTATCAAAGGTCATTTCAAAAAGTCATTCTGACTTTAGTTCAACAAAATGAGACGTGCCTTATATAAGGATTCATTTACTCGGTTGGTAATATTCAAAAATTCAATTTATTAATCTTACAAACAAGTTGTTTAAATATTAATTGCAGATTCAAAAGCAATTTCAATTAACGTCAATTATAATTCAATTGACCATATCTTTTAACCCGTTCATCGAAACTATTCGATATCTAAATGAAAAGTTATTGATTTTTCGCCAGCTTTCCAAAAATATGTATATCATATACCTTTTACCAGTAATATTTGTATTTAATTCGTGATTCATTATAATTGTTTAACGACGAAATTTAGCATACAAGTATGTATAAATATATATACTCGAGCACTAGACATGGATACATCATTAATATATAAAAGATAAAATATGAGTGCTTACTTATCAATATTGAGATTCAATATTGTAGGAAAATATGTAGACGTAACGGAGATGATAAACACTAGGTTTGATTCATAAATATATCCCCGAACATTACCCATAAGCTCCTTGGCAATAACCCATAATTTCTTTAGTTTAAAACGGTTTGAAACCCGAATTAAAAACACCCGTACATAACTTATTGTAGTATATAACTTCTAATATTTTGAAATTGATAAAAACTGATTCTGATATATCTCTGTGTGTTCGCAAGTGCGCATATATATATGTACATATGTAATATAATAATAAATATAATAATATAAATTTAATAATAAAATGTGGAAAAAAACAAGCCGCCATCACTTTTTATGTCGACAAACTTTTTATGTCGACAAACATTATCGTTTCGCGTAGATAGGTACGCGGTCCGCGTATGGTGTCTTCATGAAAGTTGTAGATTTTGAGTTACGGACGTATGGACACCGGAATCACCCTTTTTCGAGTCAGTATGATTTAGTTATGATTTTTCTCGTGCAAGTGCGCAGGTTTAGTGATTTCCATCATTTTAACTTGAAATCTTGAGATGAAATGTTGTAGTCTTTTAGTGCTCATTAGAAACCTTTATTTTATCTTTATTTTTATTTTCATATCATTGAAAACCCATAAAAAAACATTTTAACAATCAAATTCTATAATATCGAAAAACGTTCTCGTATGTTTAAAACAAAATCAATTGAATATTATGCAGTTTAGTTCTCCACTACTTTTGTCTAACTTTCATTATCTAACACTTTACCATTTATTCCGAATACCAATAAAATGAATGATTCCTTAAATCAACATGGACCTCACAACAGAGACCCGTAATAGTGTCATAATCCTTAAGGGACTCAATAAATATCTTTTAATTCAATCGTTTGACATAATCTTTTAACTCCGTAGTTAAATATATCAATCAGATAATCAAACCAATAAGTTTAATGCACAGTATCATATACACAACACTTTGTTACGTTTTCAAGTTATAGTATATGTATCTATTTACATATAATTGTTCGCAAATCGTCGAGAACAACCGAAAGGTATTTGAATAGTACAAAAATTTTGAGATTCAGTTTTACAGACTTTGCTTATCGTATCGGAAATGTTAATCATACAAAGAGTAAGTTTAAATTTAGTCAAAAATTACGGGGTCATCACGCCATCATTCCGGGACACCCTTCGGATATGATATAAATTTCAAAGTACTAAAGCATCCGGTACTTTGGATGAGGTTTGTTAGGCCCAATAGATCTATCTTTAGGATTCGCGTCAATTAGGGTGTCTGTTCCCTAATTCTTAGATTACCAGACTTAATAAAAAGGGGCATATTCGATTTTGATAATTCAACCATAGAATGTAGTTTCACGTACTTGTGTCTATTTTGTAAATCATTTATAAAACCTGCATGTATTCTCATCCCAAAAATATTAGATTTTAAAAGTGGGACTATAACTCACTTTCACAGATTTTTACTTCATCGGGAAGTAAGACTTGGCCACTGGTTGATTCACGAACCTATAACAATATATACATATATATCAAATTATGTTCAAAATATATTTACAATACTTTTAATATATTTTGATGTTTTAAGTTTATTAAGTCAGCTGTCCTCGTTAGTAACCTACAACTAGTTGTCCACAGTTAGATGTACAGAAATAAATCGATAAATATTATCTTGAATCAATCCACGACCCAGTGTATACGTATCTCAGTATTGATCACAACTCAAACTATATATATTTTGGAATCAACCTCAACCCTGTATAGCTAACTCCAACATTCACATATAGAGTGTCTATGGTTGTTCCGAAATATATATAGATGTGTCGACATGATAGGTCGAAACATTGTATACGTGTCTATGGTATCTCAAGATTACATAATTTACAATACAAGTTGATTAAGTTATGGTTGGAATAGATTTGTTACCAATTTTCACGTAGCTAAAATGAGAAAAATTATCCAATCTTGTTTTACCCATAACTTCTTCATTTTAAATCCGTTTTGAGTGAATCAAATTGCTATGGTTTCATATTGAACTCTATTTTATGAATCTAAAAAGAAAAAGTATAGGTTTATAGTCGGAAAAATAAGTTACAAGTCATTTTTATAAAGGTAGTCATTTCAGTCGAAAGAACGACGTCTAGATGACCATTTTAGAAAACATAATTCCACTTTGAGTTTAACCATAATTTTTGGATATAGTTTCATGTTCATAATAAAAATCATTTTCCCAGAATAATAACTTTTAAATCAAAGTTTATCATAGTTTTTAATTAACTAACCCAAAACAGCCCGCGGTGTTACTACGATGGCGTAAATCCGATTTTACGGTGTTTTTCATGTTTCCAGGTTTTAAATCATTAAGTTAGCATATCATATAGATATAGAACATGTGTTTAGTTGATTTTAAAAGTCAAGTTAGAAGGATTAACTTTTATTTGCGAACAAGTTTAGAATTAACTAAACTATGTTCTAGTGATTACAAGTTTAAACCTTCGAATAAGATAGCTTTATATGTATGAATTGAATGATGTTATGAACATCATTACTACCTCAAGTTCCTTGGATAAACCTACTGGAAATGAGAAAAATAGATCTAGCTTCAAAGGATCCTTGGATGGCTTGAAAGTTCTTGAAGCAGAATCATGACACGAAAACAATTTCAAGTAAGATTTCCACTCGAAATAAGATTGTTATAGTTATAGAAATTGAATTAAAGTTTGAATATGATTATTACCTTGTATTAGAAAGATAACCTACTGTAAGTAACAAAGGTTTCTTGATCTTGGATGATTACTTGGAATGGATTTAGAAAACTTGGAAGTAAACTTGCAATCTTGGAAGTATTCTTGATTTTATGAAACTAGAACTTTTGGAATTTATGAAGAACACTTAGAACTTGAAGATAGAACTTGAGAGAGATCAATTAGATGAAGAAAATTGAAGAATGAAAGTGTTTGTAGGTATTTTTGGTCGTTGGTGTATGGATTAGATATAAAGGATATGTAATTTTGTTTTCATGTAAATAAGTCATGAATGATTACTCATATTTTTGTAATTTTATGAGATATTTCATGCTAGTTGCCAAATGATGGTTCCCACATGTGTTAGGTGACTCACATGGGCTGCTAAGAGCTGATCATTGGAGTGTATATACCAATAGTACATATATCTAAAAGCTGTGTATTGTACGAGTACGAATATGGGTGCATACGAGTAGAATTGTTGATGAAACTGAACGAGGATGTAATTGTAAGCATTTTTGTTAAGTAGAAGTATTTTGATAAGTGTCTTGAAGTCTTTCAAAAGTGTATGAATACATATTAAAACACTACATGTATATACATTTTAACTGAGTCGTTAAGTCATCGTTAGTCGTTACATGTAAATGTTGTTTTGAAACCTTTAGGTTAACGATCTTGTTGAATGTTGTTAACCCATTGTTTATTATAACAAATGAGATGTTAAATTGTTATATTATCATGATATTATGATATATAATATATCTTAGTATGATATATATACAGTTAAATGTCGTTACAACGATAATCGTTACATATATGTCTCGTTTCGAAATCATTAAGTTAGTAGTCTTATTTTTACATATGTATTTCATTGTTAATACACTTAATAATATATTTACTTATCATTTAACATAATTAACCAAGTGTATCAATATCTTAATATGATTCATATGTACCTAGTAAGACGTTGTTATAACGATAATCGTTATATATATCGTTTTCGAGTTTCTTAAATTAATAGTCTCATTTTTATGTATATAACTCATTGTTAAAATACCTAATGATATACATACTTATAATAAAATCATGTTAACTATATATATAACCATATATATATCATCGTATAGTTTTTACAAGTTTTAACGTTCGTGAATCACCGGTCAACTTGGGTGGTCAATTGTCTATATGAAACCTATTTCAATTAATCAAGTCTTAACAAGTTTGATTGTTTAACATGTTGGAAACACTTAATCATGTAAATAACAATTTCATTTAATATATATATAAACATGGAAAAGTTCGGGTCACTACAATTTAAACGAGCAATCCTAGCCTAGGGAATTGTAGCTAAGTGGATACCTTTGTTTCTTATTGAGTTAAGTTTAATTTACTTTCACGTTTAATTAGTTTTACAACAAAACCCCCTTTTAAATCTTAGAATAATTAATAGTTCAAGTTTTCAATTACCTGCTCTCTGTGGAACGAATTGGTCAAATACTTGTTTAATTACTACACGAACTGGTTATAGTTGCCTGTATTGTGTGATAATCTATAGGTATTTAGCTAATAATTTAGAGTACGAAATTACACATCAACTTTTTGGCGCCGCTGCCGGGGAACGGTGTAATTAGTGGGAATTTGGTTAAGTTTTTGATTATTCGATCCTTTTGTGAGAAGCAATTCTTGCAAAAGTTATTTTTTCTGTTTTATTATTTTTGTTTAGATTTACGCGCGGTTTTGTTGTGGTGTGATCGCAGGTTAGGTACAAATAACTCTGGAACCGTCTAGAGTTTACTACACACGCAGCAAAGCTAAAGAAGAATAGGAAATCGCCGAGGATTTCGCTGAGTTACCTTTTTATATTCCGGATTTTGAGTATATTAAGGAAGAAGTTAACATGGCTGAAGGAGCAGCAGGACAGACTATGGAAGCATTGATGAAAGCCACAAGGGCTGGTAACGGACACGCCATCAGGCAACCACCAGTCACTACAGATTTTGAAGTCAAGGGACAGATTCTTAATATGATAACTCATCAATGTCAGTTCAGGGGTACACCGAAAGAGGATGCATTTGAGCATCTTCATCTTCGGAACTTTAAAAGCATTTGCAACTTGTTCAAGATTGCATATATCGCGGAGATAGTTATCTATTTGAGAGTTTTTCCTTGGTCTTTGAAAGCTGACGCCAAGGATTGGTTAGACTCATTGCCTGAAGGTGAAATTGATAGTTGGGCTACAATGGAAGATAAGTTTCTGCAATGTTTCTTTCCAGCTGCAAAGGCCGCTCAACTGCAGAGCGAAATTAATCACTTTGTTTAGAAGCCACATGAGACACTTTATGATGCTTGGACACGATTCTGAAAAATGTTACGTAATTGTCCTCAACACGGGTTGAACAACTTCAATAAGGTCTAAATTTTCTACAAAGGTGTTAATGTGCCAACAAGGAAAGAACTTGATATTGCTGCAGGTGGCTCTTTGATGAAAAAGACTCCAGATGATACTTACGAAATCATCTCAGATACTGCCACACATTCGTATGATTGGCATCAAGAATTAGATGTTTCTCGCTCTTCTCATGTCGCTAGTACCGAAACTAGTGATGAGCTCGCATCGGTTAGAGCACAACTAGCAACTTTTAAAAGACAAATGGAATCGATGACTAAAGAGATGCACGCTATGAAAGTGGGTTGTGAATTATGCCAAGGACCGCATCTTACCAAAGATTATGATCAAGCATCAATGGAGGAACAAGCTAATTATCTGGGTTATGTTAAGAAAGGTGATTTTGCCCTTAATGAATTTCCGGGTGGGAGACAGTTTTTCAATCAGGCGAATAACATGGGCGGTAACAATTATCCGAGTGGTAATCCGGTTTATCAGGGCAATCAAAAGGTATATCCGTACAGGCCGCCTGGGTTTAATAACAGAAATCAGCAAGCACCACCTAGGAATTTCCAGCAGCCTATGCCACCTGTTCAGTAGCCAGGGAATAAGATGCCTCCGTTGGAAGAATTGCTAAGGGGTTTTATCATGAAAACGGACGAGAGTATCACTTCTTTGAGGCAAGATGGGGAATCTACAAAACAGCAAGTTAGAAATCAGCAGGCTTCGATTCAGAACTTGGAACGGGATGTGGGGCGTATTGCTCAATCTTTATCGGAGAGATCGCCGGGTGCTCTCCCAGCTAATACGCAATCTAATCCCAACAACAAGATGCCGCTAGGAATGAACACGTGAATGCTATAACCACTCGAAGTGGTTTGGTTATTAACAATGAGACTCCGAAGTCTTCTCCTATTGTTTCTTCTAATGTTTTGCAGGTATCTATTAATGAGGAGAAAAAGTAGGAAGAGCCCGAGTTAAAAAAGTCGCTTGATGAAGAGAAAAAGGAAGATGATCCGCCGGAGATCATAACTAAATCACCGCCGTTGAAGGAATACAAAGCACCAATTCCTTACCCGAAAGCATTGAAAAAGGATAAGCTCGCTAGTCAATATCAGAAATTTGCAAACATGATTAAACAGTTTAGCGTAAACATGCCACTCGCGGAAGTGCTCCAAGGGATGCCTAACTATGGGAAGTTTCTCAAAGATCTAATCTCCAAGAAAGGTAAGTACCATGAGGTATCCGCCGCATTCCTCTATAAGGAATGTTCGGCCATCTTGAAAAAGAGTAAGATGCCTCCAAAATTGGGCGACCCGGGTAGTTTTCTTATTCCTTGCGCTATGGGTAATTCGGATGTGTACGATGCACTTGCCGATTTAGGTGCTAGTGTTAACCTTATTCCATATTCGTTGTATCTTAAACTCGGCCTAGGAGACTTGAAACCTATAAGAATGGGGATTCGCTTAGCGAACCACTCTTTTGATTCCCCCATTGGAATAGCCGAGGACATATTGGTGAAGGTTGAGTCACTTGTATTTCCAGTTGATTTCGTGATCTTAGAGATGAGAGAGGACACTAAGGTGCCCATTATTCTAGGTCGACCATTCCTTAACACCGCGGATGCTATCATCCACGTTCAAAAAGAAACCTTAGCTTAGGTGTTGGGAATGAGAGGGTGATTTGTCACATTAATAAAGCCATGAGACACCCTATTTCAACCGATGATGAATGTTTTGCTATTGATGTTATTGACGATTGTGTTGAGCATGATTTGCAGGAATTGTTAAGTGTATACATGTCGGATGTAATCATGATGGGTGAAGTCAATGGTGACTTCGACCCAGAAGTTGAGTTGGAGGAGTTGCTAAAAGAGGATGAGCTTAAAGAATCGGAATCATTTGAAACTATCCGGTTGAAAAATGAATTCCGCATCAAAACATCTCTCGAAGAACCACCCACCTTGGAGCTTAAGGAGCTTCCACCTCACATGGAATATGCTTATCTTCAAGGTACGTCCCAATTGCCGGTTATTATTTCTTCGACACTTACCGGCGACCAAAAGGGTCGGTTGGTTTCCGTTCTTAAATCCCACAAAAGGGCAATAGCTTGAAAAACCTCGGACATACCGGGCATCAATCCGGCCTTTTGTACTCATCGAATCCTCATGGAAGATGATTTTAAACCCGTGGTACAAAGGCAACGTCGTCTAAACCCGAATATGAAAGAGGTCGTTAAAAAGAGGTGGTTAAATTGCTCGATGCCGGGTTAATTTATCCCATCTCGGACAGCCCGTGGGTAAGTCCTGTTCAAGTTGTGCCCAAAAAAGGAGGCACGACTGTTGTTCTCAACGAGAAGGACGAACTTGTCCCTACTCGTACTGTCACGGGATGGAGAGTTTGTATCGATTATCGTCGTTTGAACGACGCCACTAGGAAGGACCTCTTCCCGCTTCCATTTATTGATCAAATGCTTGAGCGTTTAGCGGGTAGGGAGTTCTATTGTTTCCTAGATGGATTTTCAGGCTACTTTCAAATCCCCATTGATCCGAAGGACCAAGATAAAACCACATTTACTTGTCCTTTCGGTACCTTTGCTAATCGGTGAATGCCATTCGGGCAATGCAATGCCCCGAGCACCTTCCAAAGGTGTATGGTCGCCATCTTTCATGACATGATCGAAGACTTCATGGAAGTTTTCATGGACGATTTTTCTGTCTTTGGAGACTCTTTCGATTCGTGTCTTGTTAATCTTGAAAAAGTGCTCAAAAGGTGCGAGGAATCAAACCTTGTTCTTAACTGGGAAAAATGCCACTTCATGGTGAAGGAAGGCATTGTCTTAGGGCACAAAATCTCTCGTGCAGGTATTGAGGTTGATAAGGCCAAAATTGATGTTATTTCGGGCCTTCCCAAACCTACAAATGTTAAAGTCATTCGTAGTTTTCTCGGCCATGCGGGATTCTATAGACGGTTCATTAAGGACTTTTCTAAGATTGCCCGACCAATGACTAAACTCCTTGAGAAGGACGTTCCTTTCGACTTTAATATTGAATGCGAGAACGCTTTCAACTTCTTAAAAGAGAAGCTCACACACGCTCCTATCATGGTATCTCCCAATTGGTCTCAACCTTTCGAGCTTATGTGTGATGCTAGTGATTTCGCGTTAGGCGCGGTTTTAGGTCAACGCCACGTTAATCACTTTAAACCTATTTATTACGTGAGTAAGACACTTACGGGGGCTCAATTAAATTATACCACCACGGAAAAGGAGCTCCTTGCGATCGTCTTTGCGTTTGATAAATTTAGGTCATATTTGGTGTTGTCTAAAACGGTCGTTTACACCGATCATTGGCCCTTAAGTACTTGTTCTCTAAACAAGATGCTAAGCCTAGACTCATTCGTTGGATTCTTCTTCTCCAAGAATTTGACATTGAGATCAAGGATAAAAAGGGTGCCGAAAATTTAGCCGCGGATCATTTATCTCGTCTTGAAAATCCAAACCTAGAGGAACTCAATGAATCGGACATTCATGATACATTCCCCGATGAGTCCCTTATGGGTATCGAAATTGAATCCGAAACTCCTTGGTTCGCCGATATTGCTAATTATCTAGCCACGGGTATTCTTTCCAAAGGTATAACTTACCAACAAAAGAAGAAATTCTTTGCGGATATTAAGTTTTACTTTTGGGATGCCCCATATCTTTTTCGAATTGGGGCGGATTAAGTGATTCGTCGTTGTGTTTATGGGAAGGAAGCTCAACAAATTCTAGAGCATTGTCACCAAGGACCCACGGGTGGGCATCTTGGAGCTAATTATACGGCTAAGAAAATCTTCGATTCGGGATTCTATTGGCCTACCATTTTCAAAGATGCTAGTGCCTTTATCAAAACTTGTGACGCTTGCCAAAGGGCGGGAAACATCTCCAAAAGAGATGAGATGCCTCAAACGAGTATTCAAGTTTGTGAGATATTTGACATTTGGGGGATAGACTTCATGGGACCCTTTCCTGCATCCAACAAATGCAAATACAACCTTGTGGCGGTTGACTACGTGTCAAAGTGGGCGGAGGCCAAAGCTTTGCCTACTAATGACGCAAGAGTCGTCGTTGACTTCCTTAAAAATCTCTTTTCGCGTTTCGGGCTTCCAAAAGCCTTGATTAGTGATCGCGGTTCGCACTTTGCAAATCAACCACTCGAGAAGGTGCTTAAGAGGTATGGAGTAAACCACCGTTTCTCCATGGCTTACCACCCTCAAATGAGTGGCCAAGTTGAGAATACTAACCACGCACTAAAACGAATTCTTGAAAGAACGGTGAAAAACAATCCTAAGATTTGGAACCGGAAGTTGAATGACGCGCTATGGGCATTTCGAACTGCGTATAAAACGCCCATTGGTACTACACCATTCCGTCTCATTTATGGAAAAGCGTGTCATTTGCCGGTTGAAGTAGAGCATAAGGCGTATTGGGCACTTAAACAGTGTAATACGGACCTTAAGGAAGCGGGAGAACATCGGTTTTTGCAAATTCATGAACTTGAGGAATTGCGAAACCATGCTTATGAGAATTTGCGCATTTATAAGGAGAAAACGAAGTTATGGCATGATGCGCGTTTGAAGATGAGAAAAGAATTTGAACCGGGCGATAAAGTTTTGTTATTTCAATCTAAGTTTAAATTCTCCGCCGGAAAGCTTAGGTCACGATGGTCCGGTCCATTAGTGGTGAAGAAAGCTTTTCCGGCCGGGCACGTGGAATTGTTAGATAACGAGGGTAGAAGCTTTAAGGTGAATGGTCATCGGTTAAAATTGTATCACGAGGTATTCGATAACACCGAGAGGGAGGACCTCACCCTCTACCCGAAAGATGCATGATGCGTGGCCATGAGTCGAGAAAACGACTCGTTAAAAAATCAATTCGTGTAGAGTTTTGTTTTTTTTATTTTTATTTTTTCTTTATTAGGTAATTTTTGTGTACTTGGTAAACCGTTAAAAATCCAAAAACAATATAAAATCTGGAAAAAAAAAGTTACCAAAACGCGACAAACACCACCAAAACGCGACAGATTGATCAGTCCAGACCCCATAGGTTGTCGCGTTTGGGGCTAAGTTATCGCGTTTGAATCCAGAGTGTCGCGTAACGCGACAACCTGTCGCAAAACGCGACACATTCCAGGAGTTGGATTAAATACGCTTTTTCCAGCCTCTTTCATCACCACCTATTAATTCTCTTTATCTCTCTCGAATTTTCTGCTCTCAATTGGCCATAACCCATCAATTAAATCTTCGATTTACTCACGAATCTTCATTTAATCAACACTAACATCATGGCTAGGGTATGATTTAACCTCTTCTTGCTTGTTTTTCTTTCTTTTTCATGATTAATTTCGAATTTAACTGGGGTTTTTGTGAAAAACAAGTGTGGGGGTGTGTTTATGTGTTATTGCTCGATTTTTATTGGAAATTATGTATGCTTAACATGTTATTGCTTCGATTTTCATGCCCATTGTTCTATAATTTCATTCTTTGATTTCTAGGGTTCTTAGGTATGATTAATTGGGGGTTTTGGTTTTGTGAGTTAAATTGATGTGTTTTGAATGTTGTATGATTGTTAGCTGAGTATGATTACCATGAATTCATGTTTAAATTGTCTAGACTTTGATTTTGAATTCTAGGGTTCATGTGTAATTGGGGATTTTGACTTGATTGACTAGGTTTGACTCAGTTGACTTTTGGGATTGTGTTTATCAAGTGTTGATGATGTGTATGCTATGACTATATGCTTTGCTTGTTGATTTATTTGGTTATAGTTACATATCTGGTTGAGAGGATGAAGTTATTGCATTGATGTATGTTGACTTGCTTTGACGTCCATGTTTTGAAATTGCTTACATGGTTTTGTGCTTATGAAAGTTGAGAAATTGGTTCTAAGTGCATGATAGTTGTTGGAGTCTTATATGATTTATGCTTTTGGAATGTTTTTAAGTGACCATTGACATTGTGTGCCTTAGGTATATGTTTGAAAGAATGCAGGTTATCGGTAACGCTAACATGTCCTTTGGGATATATCTTTTTGTTTGTCATTGTATGTGTTTTTTAGACAGGAGGACGTGGTAATGCTAGGGGTGCTTCAAGTTCCGGTACTGCAGCCGGTGCAGCTGAGGAGGTTCAACCGCAACCTCTAATTCCTCAAACTGAGTTACATTTGAATTTAAGGTTTAATGGTCGATCGGAGGTTATTAAGCAAAGAAAGGCGGATGTTCAAGAATTGATTCGGAAAGAATTTGAATCACATCGGGTGGTTGATTGGAATGTTTTGCAAAGGGGAGGTTTACATGCTACGGTTATGGAATATTTACAGTTGGAATGGCGCAGTAATGTGTATAATGATTGGGTTGCTTTCTTTGGGATTCATGAAGTAGTTTACCGGGAGTTGGTTATTGAATTTTACGCTACATATGTGATGAACCTTCACCCTGAAAACATTGATGATCCAACGTTTATGACTTTTCATTTGGGTGGGGTTAACCGTTCTATGTCATTATTTCAGTTGGCTACTTATTTGGGAATTTATACCGATGAAGAACGCACACGAGTTAGTTTTTGAGATTATCTTTGAGGTGCTGAAAGGGTAATTGATATGATTGATCCTCGTGAATTTGATGCAGCTAGAGTTTGGGGGGGATATTGCTTCTGATTCTGAATGGAGCCCGAGTAACTGTCCTTGTGTTCACATCATGGATCTCGCTCTTCATGCAATTCAATGAATGGTTGCGCATACTATTACACATCGAAGAAGTGGGAACGAGAAGGTCTCTTTACCGGACCTTTGGTATGTGAACCAATTCCGAACCAAAACACCTACTTCGGTTGCTTATGGAGTGGCTTATTTTCTTAAACATCAGGGTAGTGGACTTCGTTCTGCGGGAAGTCCGATTCGAGGTGGTCATTTTATCACGAGGATTGCATCGGTTTTTGAGATTGATAGATCGGATATGGAGCGAATTATTACTGAGGCGGTTGTGTTAGGAGAAAATGTTTTTCGAGGAGCAAGAGTAATATCTATTAAGCATGGTCAGGTTATTCCATATAGAGTTCGTCTTCGTCGTCCCCGAGATGCGCATGAGGCACAGGAGGAGGATGAAGAGATGGCCGAGGGTGGTCAAGATGCGGGTCAAGGTGTCGGGGGTCAACGTTTTACAAACCGGGATTTAATGGAACATATGCGTAATATGCAGCTTTATAATGAGGAAACCTGAGCACGCTCGGAAAGTCAGATTGCATATGGCATTAGTGAGGTTACGTATCATCACGATTGGCATCGACACAACATGGAGCTTGTTTCTCCTAATACCATCTTTACTCCTTATGGCACTCGTATTTCATGGACTCCGGAGTCGACAGGTCCTTATCGGGTGTATGATCACACAACAGCTCAGGAAGTTTAGGAGGATATGGTCCAACGAAGAGGAGCAGGTTCTAGTTCTCAGTATGATGAAGGTAACTAGGGAGGTCAGTCAGGTGGTGGAGGTCCTTATGGTGGGCAGTATGATGGCTCTTATGGAGGGTAGGTGGTGATCGTGTGGTGACAAGAAAAACAAAACTTTTTAATTTCGTTTATTAGTTTTTATTTTGGATGACTGTAATCTTAATTAGGATGATGGTAGTTGTTAGTCGTTAAACTTAATACTTTGGATTTTTAATGGGGCGTTTCGGTACCGTGGTGGTACCACCCCATTAATTGTGGTTGTGGTATGTATGTTTTTGTTTCAGGTTCCACGGTGGTTATGCTTTAATTTTTCAAAGTCTGGCATTAAGTTCAGCACCTTACTTGATTATGATGTTTTAGTGATCGAGTGGATGCCGATGTTCTTATGCTGGCAGTAAGTTCAGCGCCATCGTGCACCGTCTTTCCGCGATCTACGGATCTAAAAATCCGGGTTTTTCTTTTCCCTTTTTCACTATTTTGTCCTCTCGAATTTATTTTCTGATTTCATGTAAATGATGGCATTACATGATCTTAAGTGTGGGGGGAGATAAATTCTCGCGGATTTTTGAAATTTTTGCATGTTTTAATTGCCTAGTGGTCAAAATTTTTGGAATTTTTAAACTTTTTAAGGTTATGATTGAGATGTTTACCCATGAGAGCACCCGTAGTGATTAGGGATTGACTTGGAATTTTGGTTTTGGCCGGTGAGGTTTATTAGTTTTAAGCAAATTGTTAGTGGTTTGTTAATTATGAATGGACCTTTTGGACCATGACTTAGGAATTTTGAGTATATAAGTGCTTGAGGAAAGACAATTGATGAAAGGTGAACGTTGAAAAGGGATAAATGTTGGATAAGTTTGGTTAAAAATGTTAAAAATTTAATCTTATTTTATCTAGTTTAGTATTTGTTTCAAAAATGACAATGCAACTTATTTGTGTCAAGAAATGAAGAATAACGGTATTTAGGGCTTTAGGGTAAAATGCGAGAAAAATGGTTTAATTAGAGATTAGGATATAAATGGCTTCATATTTTGTGTTTATGGCTTTTTGACTCTCTTAAAGAAGTGTTATACTCATAAGTGCTAGGTATGTAAGCTTGAAGAGGAAAAATCACAAATCTCTGACTCCAATGGACCCTTTAAGGGGTGGCTGTTGCTGACTATGGTGTGAATGGTATTGCTTTATGTCATGAGTTAAAGACTTCCTACAACAAATCATTCATTATCATCGATCACATCATATATCCATCCGCTACATCATACATTGCGGGTTCTACAAAATCACAAATTGAAGACTAGGAAGATATTCAAAGAGAGTATTATGTTAAAAAAAAAATGCTTATGAGATCCGAGCTTAAGTAGTAGTTTCTAAGACTCGAACTGATAGGTCCTTTGGGGTGCTAGATCACCTAACCACCTAAGTCCTTTTTCCGGTTTGGGATCGGTTGGTTGAAGGTTCGCTACACGAGTCAAGGACGTTACTATCTCAAGGCAAGGTGATCATCTTTAGGTACTCTTCTCATACTTATGCAGCAGTGATCATCTTTGGCTCATGATGAGGGAAATACCTAGTAAGACTAGACCTTGGGAAGAGTTACCTTTGCGGGGTACTTTGGATAAGAGAGATGTGACCAGTATGTGGATAGCTTGCATATTTAGAAATTATCAGCATGAAATGGAATCAAGAGAGTTAAATAGTTAAACGGATTTCCCTACATAAACACAGGTATGAATCTATTTATAACTGGATCTTTGATTGAATTGTGAAGTATTGGTATTTGCAATAGCGCCTTAAATATTGTTAGTAGGCTATCTTGATGCGAATAAGGGTCATGTTACAGATACTAAACCTTATAACGTAAGATTTTTTTTATCATTTGTAATCATTTTACACCAATTATATTTGAATGTTTATTGGTGATTAGTTATTGAGGTTGGAAAGTTAAGTCTTAAGGGTTGATTGATGCGAAGAAAAGAAGGATATTGAAAGACTAGTAGTGTGATTTTTAGGGGAAGCTAAGTGAAAAGAATTTAGGCTTTGAGATGAAAGGTTTGAGTTAAAAAGTAAAGTTGTGGAAATTTTTGAAGTTTGAGTTCTCAACCCAAATTGTCTTTACATCTAAATTCATGACCTAGAAAAAATGTTTTATGAAAATTTGTTTACGATAAGGGCCACTCAGGATATTGTTTTTGAAATGTGTTTGAATGAAAATGGGGGAAGAAGGGGGGTGCGTTTGATGGTTTGTATGTTGTTTTGTAAGTAACAGGAATGTGAGGAATTGTTTTGTGAGGAAATAAGCTTATTCGTGAAAAGATGAAGAGTACGAGATCTTGTGGAGGATTGACTTGAAGGCTTGAATCTTGCGGAATTTTGTTGAAGATTATACGTATAGTTATTGTTTCGAGATTGACTTGCTTGAGGACAAGCAAGGTTCAAGTGTGGGGGATTTTGATAACGCCATTTTCATACATATATTTTGGGCGTTATCTTGTTCCATTTGCTAGTATTTTGAAGACTTTGATGGAGATATCGAGTTATTTGAGTTTAAAATGAAGAAAAGTGTCAAGATATGGTTCGTTGGCTCATTATTGTTGATTTTATTGAGGTTATAGCCAAAACGAAGTTAGAGTTGAAGATAAACGTGCCTCGGGTGAAAAAATCAGTTTCCATCGCTTCAGGATAAGGTTTATCGCGTTTTGGTCATCATGATACGTGATGAAGTGCATCAGAACACGACATGGAAAAGGGGCCGTTCTGACCATTCTGTCACGTATTAAGCAGCTTTGTCGCGTCCGGTTTATCGCGTAACGCGATGAGGTTGTCGCGTATCGCGATGAGATGTCGCGGATCGCGACATAGGTCGGTTTCAGCTGTTTTTCCAGCTTCTATAAATAGACGAATTTTTACCCCAATTTGGGGTATGCAGTTTTTATTCCGAACTTTAGCCTACAGTAACTTTAGTTACGAATTTCTTTGTCTTTCTTCATTATTTTACAAGGGTTTAAGCTACAATATCATTCTTGGTTAGTTTAATTACTTTTATTAATTTTGTCTTCATTCAATTCAATGATTATGTTTAATTGTTCTTCTTATTTATTTGTTCTTTGCTTTACCATGAGTAGCTAAATATTTAGTATTCACTTAGATGCATGAACCTAGGTGATGGATTGCGATCTTTTGGTTAATAACAATTAATTAAAATTACACAAGTTTATGTCTAGCTAAGATCCACCGTTAATAAAGCTTATTGATTGTTAGATCACGGAAGTTATTGATTAATTAACGACAGTTAAATTGATTAATAGCTTTTACTAGATTATTGAATATGAATAATTTAGGAATACGTGAGATTTTATGAGGGACACCGATAATAAAATTAATCGTATAGTGGTTGAGCTTGAAATTAGTTGCAATAATTGTGAGGTTGTAAGGGACACCAAACCAACCTAAGTTAGATTATAATCTTGAGTAATACCATTGTGAATTGGTTAGTAACTCTAGGTTAACGACAGTTATACTTAGGTTGCTAGTCTTAAACTGTAGGAATCGACAGATAAATACAGTGTCACATCATTGTAATTATTTAATTAACGGGTTTAAACGAGCAATCCTAGCCTAGGGAATTGTAGCTAAGTGGATACCTTTGTTTCTTATTGAGTTAAGTTTAATTTACTTTCACGTTTAATTAGTTTTACAACAAACCCCCTTTTAAATCTTAGAATAATTAATAGTTCAAGTTTTCAATTACCTGCTCTCTGTGGAACGAATTGGTCAAATACTTGTTTAATTACTACACGAACTGGTTATAGTTGCCTGTATTGTGTGATAATCGATAGGTATTTAGCTAATAATTTAGAGTACGAAATTACACATCATCATCCATATCCATGTCCATTTAATTTCAGATCATCCATCCATAACCACTGGTTTAAGCGGGTTGATGTGTAATAGACTGAAATCCGGGCTAGTTATAAGTAGACTATTTTGCCCTTAGGGTTTTATTATGTGTCTTTATATGTCTTTATTTTAATTATGTGAATTGTGTTATTTTATTATTTGGTTAAGACCAGTTTGTGACAAGGGTCACCGAACATGTTTGTTTATTTAATTTGGACTCCGTTAGAACCGCCTAACGAGATACGTAAGATTTCAAATAACTGATAAATACCCGTGTATTTAGGGTTATGGGTTTTAACCCAAATAAATGACTATGAGCTGTTTGTTCAACTCATTTTCTCCTTCTCTCTAAAAACATCACCTAAACACCTCGTACCTAACTTCCTCTCTTTATTGAAACCCTAATTCTCTAAATCTCGATTTGAAGTCTGATTTGTGTTAGAAATCGATTTCTTGTGTTTTACTGAATCAAACAAGGTAAGAATTACTCATTTTCATTACCTAAATTTGTGTCAAATTGGGTTTGAAGTTAGGTTTTTGTCAAAGTGGGTTTTGATGTCAAATTGATGTAATTTGTTGTTATTTTGATGTAATACTTGTGGGTTTATGTACCAAAAGCTTTTATAAACAAGATGTGATAAGTTTTAAGATCAAAAACAAGTCCAGGATCGAGATTTGGTGATTTTTGGCTCAAACCCGTCACTTTTTCAATTTTAGCAGCTTAAGAACACACTTGGTTGTGTGTCTTTTGAAAGTGGGCCCTGTGTCTACACACTCGGCCGTGTGTCTTTTGAAAAGACAGTCGGTCGAGTGTCTCTACTCAGTCGGCTGTGTGTCTACACACTCAACCAAGTGTCTATGAAACACACTACCGAGTTGGGTAATGTGTCTTTTCAGCATTTTGAGAAATTTGTTTTGGTCTTAACTTTCAAACCGTAACTCCGTTTTTGATGAATCAAATATTATTGGAATCGTATTGACGAATTTTTTTCAATGGTAAACTTTTAAGAAGCTGGATCAAACTGTTTTCGAGGCTAGAAAATAAGTTTTAGCGTGTATGTCCCGTTTTCCACGCACTTGTATGACGATATTGAATGGAGTTATGTTATGGACTTATGAAATGATGATATGACCTAGTATATAGTATGATTTGAACATACTAGTGATTTGGATATGTATATTGACTTCGTTTGTGTTGTTCTCGGGCGATAAGAACAAGGAAAAAGCTCATAAGTAAGATAACTGAGCTGTAGCTGGTAATCGATGAGTGGGTCTATCTCAGGATAGATTTCAAGTAGCATGCCATGCTACTGTAAATATTCTATTATCATGCTATAAATTAGTGATATTGCCATGCTAGTTAGATGATTGCATGCTTGTTGTGATTATGTGATATTATGTGCGTAATGTGTTCGACACCAGCCAGGAGGTTAGAGTCGGTATGAGGAGGTTAGAGTCTGTAACCAAGCCCGAGGAGGTTAGAGTCTGTATGAGGTCAACCAGGCCTGAGGATGTTGGGTTCAAGTGCTACTGATTGTGGAGTATAGTTTTGAATGAGGCATCCCCTGCGTCCGGATAACTATATTGTGAATCGAGTAGGAAGGACTATCGGTAGACGCTAGCCCGATCAGCTAGGAGTTGTGTGCTCGTACAAGCCGCCAATCCTTGTATTGTCTTAAGTTGTATGCTTGTTTGTTGTTAGCATGTTTGTTTTGTTGTTCGCATGTGTGGTGCTTATGCGATATCTGTTTGATATATTCCATTCACTTAGCATTATGCTAATCCCCCACATTGTCCACCCTTGTAGGTTTAGGTACTGCTAGTTTGGACGGGTGCTAGTGTTGAAGACCTGTTTTATGTGTGTACTCTGATGTGGACTTGTGTAACATGTATTTTGTAATAAGTAACACCGTCGTGAAAACTTAAACTTAATTATGTGGATTTCAGTTGTGATGTAATTAGTGTTGTGATTTTAATAATATAAGTCTTTCGAAGTGTTTTAAAAAAAATGACTGGTGTTACATAATGGATATCCACTGAATATTTAAAAAACTTATAATATTTCCTGATATGTGATGAAAACAAATACGTGGTATAACAAAAAATAAATGTAACATGACTCAATTAAAATCTATCCACAATAATGTGTAATCTTTCTCGAAGATATAACATAAATTGTTAAATTTACTATTAAACATAGATTATGAAAAATTAAATATGTATTTGTATATTTATTTTGTTCGATATACGTTTTTTTTTGTAATATATCATAGTTATTTTATTATATATTTGAAAGCAATATGTAAATTTACTGTAAATGGATTTGTAATAATAAATTTGTAAGCATATATCTATATTTATGTATTTTGGGTTTTAATGGATCCATCAATGGATAAAACTTTTCATCCATATCCATATATATATATATATATATATATATATATATATATATATATATATATATATATATATATATATATATATATATTTAAATTCATCCATATCCGTGTTCATATCCAATTAGGTTCATCTATATCCATCACGAAGCGTGTAACAACCCGACTTTTTCCTTTACTATCGTTACTTGTCCGTTAAATATTTAACGATGTTTACGTAGACTTTGTGTGTATAATGGAATTAAATGCATACTTGATCCTAGTGGATTACTTGAATTCATATGTTATATTAATTTATGAACTTGTTTCGGATAGCGAAATAACTAAAAAACGTTACGATTAAGTTAATCGCCTAGAAAGCTTTTCCGTTTACGGAACTCAGAAAAAAGACAAAATAATTATTTTTAATAATTATTGACTTTACGAAAAATTATTTAATTTATTATTTATTTAATGAATTAAACCCGGTGATTTCTCAACGACTAGTTAACGTTCCGGAGACCCTGTACGGTTAACGGCATTCAAAACGGACCACGCGCGTACGAGTAATTAAGCAAGACCGAGCCCGAGACCCCCTAAAAGGGCCATTCGGCCGAACCTATCCCATGACCCCTTAATAGACTTGTTTTGGCTAGTGGATCTTAGTGGGTTGTGTTTAGGCCCTAATTACTAATTATAAAAGGAAAATTAAGCTAGAAACCCGCATTATTTCTCCCCTACAAGTCGACATCTCCCTCTCCCATCTCCCTCTTTGGCCGTCGGCCTACACACACAAACACACATTCAAAACTCAAAATTGGAAGAAAGCTTGTACACGAACGTTGATCCCCTTGTCGTTCTCTACACGATTGTGTGAACAATTTGTGATTTTAAGGTATATTTGCAAACCTTAATTTCTATAATTCAGTTTTTTTTGTCAATTACATAGTGTAATCAAGTACAACAACAACCACAACAACAACAATAACAAAAATAATACCCAATCCCATATAAGTGGGGTATGGGGGTAGTGTAATCAAGTCTAGTGTTCAATTAATGATGTTAATGATTGTCGTTTATCGTTTAATTGATCAATTGATGTTGTTTGCATGAAAAACGAATTTAAATCTTGCAAATATGATAAAATTGAATTGTGGACTGATCTTGTATTGTGTTTAGATGGGAAGGTATCGAAAAACTATCAAATTTGGACTTTGATTTCGCTTGATTTCGTTATCGTATGCTCAAGATATGATTAGTCGAAGTTTTCGTTAGGGTTTACATGATATACGAATTTTCTGGGTTATGAACTTTATGATTTGGCCAATGAAAAGTGTACTACTGTAATCTTTGTGAAAAATCATGCATGTTAGTCTCAAGATTTGCGTCAAAAGCTTTTGTGATGCTCTCGGTGCGTCAAAACGAAGATTCATGTTTTAAAGAGAGCTGATACTGTTTTCGAATGTGAAAGAAAATATCTAGAGTGAACTAGAAATTGATTGAGGTTTTCATCTTCTAGAATATGTTATTTTATATGTTCCTTGATGTATTTCATTTGTATGCTAACTTTCAAAAACGTGATTTGCCATGAGTTATAAGCTCGACTAAATGATATGTCTGTTTGTTGACTAAAACTGAAGGGTCTGTAAAGATTGGTTAAACTGTACAAATTGGCTAAAGATATGTCTTTGATTATTTTATTACTAAAACTTTGAGATGTCTAGAGTAATCTCCAATTGGCCGTTCATCAAAATATATTTACTATATTTTTGAAGAAATGTTTCAAAACTGACTGCTGAAATTGATTTGGTAAACCGTAACTAGACCTTTTCTGAAACCCAACTTGTGGACGTTGTATCAGGCCTTGGCTGGACTTTTTAGAATAGATTTGGAGTCTAGTTGTGTAAGACCCTATTGATTGTATATAGAGTATTATTAGTGTACATCAAGTGTGTGAAGCGTGAAACAATTTGTAAACTGGCAGGCTGTTCTGACCTCTGTGCGTGCCACGCAAGGTTAAGGGTGCGCGTCGCGCACCTCACCTGGGACAGTTTTTCTGTTTAGTTTTAATTAGATTTTAATGAGGGGATTTTTGGTCTTTACACTTGAGGACGGATCTGAGAGCTTATCAGCTGGTTTGGATCTAATTTTGGATCACATTTCACATCCACAAACACTCTCAACTATCTTAGAGAGAGAGGGAGAGTTCTAGAGAGAGAAGTAACGTTTTGGAGAAGAAGAAACTTGAATTGATCAAAAGCTCGAGTGTTAAAGTTGTTCACCTCGTTTCTAGCTACGTTTTGGTTGTTGTGGTAAGTTCTAAATCCGAATTTCAATGTTTGATTTGATATTCAAAGTTAGGGTTTGAACTTAAATTGTTGAAAAACCCATTTAAACTCATGAAGTGAGTTTAATGTTGCTAGTAATCGGGTTTATTGTTATTGTTGGTGGGTTTTGGGTTGGAAACTGACTTGGCCATGATTTAGGACATGGAATTGGGTTTAATCACTAGGTTTGGTGATTATGGAAGTGTTGGAACCCATTTTAGTGTATTTGAAAGACTAATTTTGAATTGAGTCAAAATTAGGGTTTATGGGTGATTTTGAGAATGATAAGTGTTTAACACCTGTGTTTGGATTTAATTGGTGTATTAGGACCATTTTCACTTGTGTTAGTGATTATTGGTTAGTTTGGGCGCGTTTTGTGCTTGGAAGTGCAATTGGTCGAAATTGCACTAAGTGTCGTTTTGAGTTGGTTTGTAAATCCACTCTAAGTGTGTTACTTGTATTGTGATATTGGAATAGGTACATTCCATCGGCGAGTTGCGGATTATTTCGGTAGCATTCATCAAGACGACAAGGTGAGTGTTAATATCTTATGTGCATTTGTATGTGTAGGATGGGTGCGGGTCGGGTGAAGTGGTTCTCGGTTATAGAGCTCACTTCACATATAGGTGGATTTGGTGGACTTGTGTATAGGTCCAATTGACATGGTTGTGCATTTTGG
Source organism: Rutidosis leptorrhynchoides (assembly GCF_046630445.1). NCBI lineage: Eukaryota > Viridiplantae > Streptophyta > Magnoliopsida > Asterales > Asteraceae > Rutidosis > Rutidosis leptorrhynchoides. The sequence goes on along the minus strand of NC_092333.1, from coordinate 529,373,820 downwards.
TTGACCACCGTTAGCGAGGTGCACACTATGTGTGTACGTTATCATCATGTGCTTGTGATGTGGATTATATAACCCCAATGGCGAAGGGTTGATATTGAGTTGTGTTTGGGAGAAGTGGGTCACATGTGAGTGCGGATTCACGATGGCACGTGTAGTTCGGTAATCTTATCGGAAGTGAGTCTCGTGTAGTTCGGATTCACGATGACGCGTGTAGTTCGGTCATCTTATTGAGGTAATGATCTCGTGTGGTTGCGGATTCACTAAGGCTCATGTAGTTCGGCTAACCTCGATGTTGTTGTGGTAATGAAGATAGTAGTCTCGTGTGGATGCGGATTTACTATGGCTCATGTAGTTCGGCCAATCTTCATTGTGGTAATTGACTTTTGGTATTGGGTTAAGGGGTTAACCTTGGGCGTTGTACACTTTATATATATATATATATATATATATATATATATATATATATATATATATATATATATATATATATATATATATATATATATATATATATATATATATATCGTTGTATCGTTGTGGTGTAGCTAACCCTTCGGGTGTAGCTTGTTGAGTGGTTCATATCGTCGTTGGTGAACTTATTTGTTGATTATTAGCTTGTTATATAGCGGTTGAACGGTATGCTTAGTTTTCCTTATACGTGGATGCTCCGGTATGTGTTATTTGATAATTTGTGTGGCGTGTCCATTTTATACATATATATGTATGTAGTATATTCTCACTCACTAAGTGTTAGCTTACCCTCTCATTGTTTACATTTTTTTTTATAGATTTGCATGGAGGCGGTGGCTCGAGTAAGCGTGGGAACTAGTGGACTCGCGTAGTTGCTTTAGAAGATCTTGCTTTTGGATTGATTAGGATTGGGTAGCGTATCCCCAATCGCCATGCCCGGTCTTTATTTTGTGTTAAAAATCATGTGGTCGGAAACTTGTATTTTGTACGAAAGTCGTAAAACGACCGATGTGGGCCCGGTGTCGTAAAACTTGTTTTATTATGAAAACGTGTGAGTTTTACTATTTATATTATGTTGTGAAAACCGTTTCGTCTAAAAGTGTCGGGAAGTGATAGATCTTTAACGCAAAAACGTAAAATCCGGACAGAAGCTGAATGGCCTTGTTCTTCCCGCGCACAAGGAGGGTTGCGCGCCGCGCACCCTACTGTTATAAAAAAAAATTTCCTGCGTTTTCGGTTGGATAACGGGTTGGGTCGTTACAAGTTGTGATCTGGAGTTTTCCGCGATTTCTTGAATTATGCGCTATGAGTTATAGTTGTATCTTTCTATGATGCGCGTATTTTAAAGACATGCATTAAACTGCGAATGTGCAATTTGCTTAACTATGAGCTGTAAAGTGATACTTGACTTAGGTTTGACATGTCGACCATGTTCGTATGACCTACTGAGATATTTGACTTTAATTGACCACTTTGACCGAGTTGACTTTTGAGTTGACTTTGGTTGACTTGCTAGGATTAGTTGACTTTTAATTGCTTGTTGAGTCAGTCTGAGCACTAGGACTTTGCGTACACTATGGGTTGACATAGTTTGACCTATATGTATACTTAAGATGACCTATTTGACTAGGTTGCGTTGTTCGGTTGTGTACGATTTTACTAAGAGAATTCAATGCTTTTGCTAAGGTGAGTCTACAGTCCCATTTTCATTAACATTTTTGGGATGAGATACATGCTACTTTTGAAACTGTTTCTTAAACATGTTTTTTTACAACTGTTTTACATATTAAGCACGAGTAACTTAAACGAATATACATATGAGTTCAAATCAAAAATCCCTTAGCTTGATTATATTAATTACTTTAAGTAAGCTCGACTTATAGGGACAGTACCGTTAGGTTTGACAAACCTCACCCCAACATAACGGGTTCATATTTTGTTGTTACTTGTACACTTGATCGGTGTATGCTTAGAAAGGGTAAAGGGAAGACGTGTAGCCTAGCTATCCGCGGGGTAAAGTTTTATAATCAAGTGCTCATGATAAGTGTATACTTTTACGAAGCTTTTCAGAAATCTCATGGCCTAACTTATGATGAATATTACTTAAACTTGATGTTTACGAACTTGAAACTGGACATGGTAATGTCTACAAACAGATGAAGCAAAAAGAACTTTTTGATGTCACTCACAGTTGAAACTTGACATGTTACAAACAGTTTATTACTTAGCATTTGCTATATGCAAACTTTTGAGATTAAACCTTAGTGGTTGAAACATACGAATACTATTTACTCAAACCTGTAGATTCACTCAACTTTATGTTGATCCGTTTTGCATGTTTTATCTCAGGTATTAGTTGCTTCCGTTGTAGAACATTGTTGTTACGTAGAAGTCAGGCCGAGCACTGGGACCAGAGTTAACATTCCGTTAATGGATTTTGATGGGGTGTTATAAAGCGGTTGGATCGGATGAATATCCACTGGATCGGGTGACCATTGTCATCTATACTCCCAACTATGTCACCCTTCATTAAATATTAAATTAATTAATTAAATCATAATACAAATCTTAAAACAAATTGTATAAGTGTTTACAATTTTATCTGTGATGCAAAATACTCAACATCCAAGAAATGCGAGACAAAAATGGATTGGCTAAGCAGTCTCAATGGTGCCAATGGATTAACAATGAATTGGCTAACGTTGATAGAGTGACATGTTCGGGAATAAATGAAGAGTTGACACGTAGCATCAATTAATCAGAAGTTGACACATGATTATTGTCAAGCGCTTTATATAATGTATAGATTTCATCAGAAGATCGAACATAATAAATATATTAAGATATAGATAATAAATAATATCAAAATGATATATTAATTAAAATAATACTCAAATCCGATTGATTAATTAAACTTTAAATTTGAAATTGAAACCTCAAAATCCGCTGCCTATAATAAAAAATTAACAAAACTTTTGCTAGTTTCACTCTTTAAAGGCTTGTTTTGATGAAGAGAAATTTGAGTAAAATGTTCAATAGTTAAGGGGGTCAAATCTGTAATTGTTAAGGGATAAAACTTATAACTGTTCAAGAGTAAAAGTTGTAACTTGAGGGGCTAAAATGTAACATTCTAATTTATTATAATAATAACTAAATAAAACTCACCCAATTTTTTGACGGGATTTATCTTTTTTCGCCTCGAGTTAGGTTTCTCTGTAATCACTGTTCAACTCGGAATAATTTTACGAACAAAATGCAACTAATTATAATTGAAACGGAGATTTTTTAATAAATGGAAACATTTTGAATGAGGTATATATATACACACGTGTGTGTGTATATATATATATATATATATATATATATATATATATATATATATATATATATATACAGTGGCGGAGCTTGAAAACATGTGTCGAGGGGCGAGCTTGAACGATAAAAAAACCTTCTGATCAAGTTCGATAAATTTTAGCCCAAAATAATTTAAAATTTAAATAAGTATCAAAAAAGAAAATATCAACAGTATTTGAATATATATATATATATATATATATATATATATATATATATATATATATATATATATATATATATATATATATATATATATATATATATATATATATATATATATATATGGTTAGGATCAATGGGGAAGTAACCAATTGGGGGGAAGCGGAGGGAAGCAATTTTGTTTTCGTTTTTTTCGATTTTTTTTCAGGCATCAAGATCACACGAAAATATAAACATTTAAAAAAGACACTTCGTGATGAATGTTATTATTTAGGCTGTAAAACATCGAGAAAAATAACATTCAAGATAATATTGATCGTGAAGACTGTTAATCTTCGAACGTTTTTTTTCATGTTTTGTGAAGTACTTTTTGTCAAAATTTAGCTCGATTTAGAGTTTAGGGTTTTGGGTTTAGTCCCTAAACCCAAAACCCTAAAACCTAAACCCTAAACCCTAAACCGTTCGTATTAAAAACTCAATCTAAATCCTAAATCTAAACCATAAACCGTAAATTTCTAAACCTTAATATCTAAACCCTAATATTTAAATCCTAATTTCTAAAACCTCAAAATACGTTCGAAAAAAACAATAATTGTTATATATTATTTTTTCGAGCGTTTTCCCGCCAAAGTAAAAACATTTATCACAAAGTGTCTTTTCTAAATGTTCATATTTTCATCCAATCTATAATGTTCGTGAACAAAGTTTTTTAAAAAAATTAAAAAAAAAATTGCTTTCCTCCGCTTTTCCACAATTGGTTACTTCCTCATTGATCCTACCACTATATATAAATATATATAAACAAACTCAATTAATTATATCAAGTTTATTACTAGAACAAGTAGTAAGTTTATGAAGTTGTAAGGGAAAAGAGTGGATTCTAATCTTCCTACACCTTTTTCTTTTTCTTTTTGTTCGCAATTTTTTTCCTCGATTTTCACTCAAAATTAGTTTAATAAAAGACGTTAAAATGTTTCGCAGCAATGTGGGATTCAAACTCTTTCTAATTACCTTACAAAGGTAAAAATGAGATTCACATGTAAATACGGGGTATTTTATTGATTGTGTCTATTCTATTAGTTTTATATACGTGTGTTTTAGCATATAATTTTTCTCAGGAACGCTCTACATGCATAAATTTCTCCTAACCATAGTTCAATAGAGACGATTTCCTTGAATGAAAAGAATCGTTTGACTTGGAATGCCGAAACCTTGAAAGCAAGGAAGGCCTCTTTCCATCCATAGAATCTTTTCCTTATGCTAGCACTTCAAGCTCCGCCCCCCTTACTCAACGTTTTCATCTATAAAGAAAGCCCTTTCTCCAGAAGAGAAGAAGGTAAGCTTTCAAGCCGTAGCTTGCTGGTTTTTCCATCATCCAATCAAAAAAGAAAGAGAATGAAACCTGGCGAAAAAGAAATGAACACTTTGCTGAGGAACGAAGCTTCGTCTTTGTTTTTCTTCAAAGCCCCAATCTGGCTTTCCGTGCCTTTCCTTGAAGGACCTTACCAGGCTCTTCATAGCGATTAATGTTATCTTTTTTGGATTTACTCAGATGTATAGTAACATTTTTATAATTTATCGTATATAACTGTCTGTACATATTTCGGGCTAGCGGATTCTAGTACAAGTACATGGTTAAGACTCTTAGTGATGTAGATTGTCGATTGACTGTTTATCCTCCGCGTCCGTGCAGACCCGGATCACAATATGGAAATTGTGGGGTGACTTAAGTCAATCTTCGGGGCTAAACTTTGAGTTGGTCCGTCTAGCGTTTTGTCACCATGCTCTTGAGTCTTAGAGAGAGTAAGTATTGTGTGAGAGATAAAAGGTGTTCTCTGATACAAGTCCAAATGTCTCCAAAATGACGGCCTAGGTGCCTTATTTATAGGCATCTTGGGTCTCCGGATTGTTCGGAGACACTTGTCACGCTATGATTGATCGATTCATCCGAAAAGTACGTAGCCGACTTTTCACTCTATGCTGACGCGACATGTGTGCTGAGTGCGTGCACTATGCTTTAATATTTAGGGCTTATGCATTAGAAGTGGTCTGCAAGGCTTATGCTAAACGTTGAGCGGTCTGATTTTTTCTTTTTTGATATTGCTTGCCGGAGAGCGCTGAACGCCATTATAATACAATGCCTTTAATTAAGTTTTTCATAGTTTTTGAGCATGTCTTCGTTCTTTAAAGGTAATTTCGTCTTAATTTACGTGTATAAATTATAGGGTACACTATTAATAACTGTTAATAACTGTTTGTATAATAACTGTTTGTATGTATGCATTATATTATTTCAAATTGTAAAATTTGTTACATGTAATACGTTATACAAAAAAACTTTTTAAAAACATAAGGATAGATAGAATAGTAGTATATAAAGTTATAATATTAAATAGTATTTACAGTCAATAGCGCAATCTTGAACATATATGATATAATATTCTTGTTTAAGTCATGAGTATGACAATGTCATTATCACAATGTCGTTATTGTGTCTTAATACACAATAAAAGTGATCTCATTTTCATAAAGGGAAGTGATTCGTACACCACCAGTTTTTAGCCGTACACCACCAAATATGCATTATGATGTTGTACTGTACAACACTGTAAAGCATGTTTGGTGGTGTACGGCTAAAAATTGGTGGTGTACGAATCATCACCCTTTCATAAAGGTGTTGTTCCCTTTGGGATTGGATCGGACAAAATTTGAGCATCTAATAATTATTAGCATGGCCATGGGGCCGGGTATGACCAAATATTTGGTAGTTCCTTTTACACCACTCTTATTGATGACTATAATTATTCACGAGGTGTGGTGTTGTTATTTATCTATATATAGAACATAATACTTTACTGTTGACCACCTTATTTTATTCTAAAGATTATTTTAGTCTTTTAACTTATCAGTTATTCACGCATTTTAGGTTTTTCAGACATCATCTTTTCATCTCTCTTCTAACACACTTCTAATACCAAATCACTTTGTTTTTGTCAATTCTTTCAAATAAACTTGAGAAGCTTTATTTTGGGTATAAATATTAAGATTACTATTTCTTGAATGTTGCATTTTTATCACATCAAGACGGAATTAAGAATTAAGAATTAAGACTGAACTCTGTCTGTTGTTACAATAAGAATAACACATGTTGATTCAACACAAAACATACTATTAAAATATTGAAGGATTGCCCCTTTTCAATTCCAACGACTATCAACTGAGTTTTCGAATCTTTATATAACATATTGTTTTATGCAGAACATACAACAAATTTAAAAAATACTAACTCTCTAACCCTTTACTTTGTGAAATCTTTGCCTAAGTACAAAGTTCGTTATTTTCAATGGAGCTTTCATCATGCCAAACCAGTGAAAAAAGTAAAAATACTTTATTGAGTAATATAAAACTGTTTCATGACATTCAAGACTATAGCATGCCAATGATGCTATGATCTAGTCTTGGACACTAAGCAAGACTTTTGCAAGCAAAAAACAGGTATAGAGTGACAAGTAAGTCCATATTTGTGAATTGTATGAATCAGAAATTTTCATGTTTGATATTGATTTGATCCACATTCAATTTCAATATTTTCCAAACATGATATGTCCATATTTTATGAAATGACCACAACTCATAACCGAAAAAATGACAATTTTTTTAGAACGGGTGCGGCGCATCAGGATCCAGATGCGGTGCATTTGAAACCTTCTGCTCACACCTGAAATCTTTTGCCCAAACTCTGCTCTTTTTACTCTTAATGGTGCGGCGCACCAGAACTTAGGTGCGGCGCACCATATACTGATGACCCCGTTTCAGCCTCTTAAACAAGTTTTGACCCGTTTCAGCTGAAATGCCCCGTTTATATCGATTATAAACGTTACATAATAATTGATTTCATTGCGAGGTATTTGACCTCTATATAATGCATTTTACAAACATTGCATTCGTTTTTAAAAGACAAACTTTCATTTACATAGAAAGTTGACATGCATGCATACCATTTCATAATATATCCAAACTATAAATAACTTAATAATAATCTTGTTGAACTCAATGACTCGAATGCAACGTCTTTTGAAATATGTCATGAATGACTCCAAATAATATCTTTAAAATGAGCAAATGCACAGCGAAAGATTTCTTTCATACCTGAGAATAAACATGCTTAAAAGTGTCAACCAAAAGGTTGGTGAGTTCATTAGTTTATCGTAATCAATCATTTCCAAAATTTTAATAGACCACAAGATTTTTATATTTATAAACAGAATCCTCTCGTCTGCATAAAGATAAAATCATTCATATGGTGAACACATGGTAACCGACATTAACATAATGCATATAGAATATTCCCAAAACAGAATCCTATCGTCTGTATAACAGAATCCTCTCGTCTGTATAAAAATCGAAGTACTAAAGCAGTTCAAATTCTCTGACTGGGGCTTGTCAAGGCCCATAGATCTATCTTTAGGATTCGCGTCAATTAGGTAACAGAATCCTCTCGTATGTTTCCCTAATTCTTAGGTTACCAAGCTAAAAGGGGCGATATTCGGTCTAATAATCCAACCATAGAATGTAGTTTTTAGTACTTATGTCTATTTCGTAAAACATTTATAAAAGCAGCGCATGTATTCTCAGTCCCAAAAATATATATTGCAAAAGCCTTTAAAAAGGGAGTAATGAAACTCACGATACTGTATTTCGTAGCAATTACGTATATGACGACACTGAACAAGTGCAGGGTTGGCCTCGGATTCACGAACCTATATCAGTTATATATATATATCAGTTATATATATATATATAACTTATATGTTTCAATATATATTCATTTTATATATTTTAAATAAATAAAAATATTAATTTTTATTATGAAATATATTTTTATATATATCATTGATTTGTTAAAAATAGTAATTGTAATACTAAAATATTACTAGTAATGATAAAAATAATAATAATGTTAATATTAATATTAATAATAATGACACTAATATTAATGATTTTATTAATGATAATAATAATGTTAGATTTAATAATAAATCTTATAATAATGATAATAAAAGTAGTTTTTAATAAAATGAAAAATTTAATAATAATGATAATGAAAAATAATAATTTTGATAATAATACTTAATACTTGATGATAATAACAATTATAACAATCTTATGATAATATTAATAATAATACTTATGTTAGTAATAATGATAATAACAATAATAATTTATAATGATAATACTAATAATTATAGAATGATATTAATACTAATATTTATGAAAATAATAATAAATTATATTATTTTCATAATAATAACAATAATAATATTCAAAATTGTATCTAATATTATAATAATGATAATAAATGATAAATTTTATAAATACACCTATATTAGTAATAATAAAAATTATTATTATTATAATACATGTAATAATAACAATAACTAATAATAACAATAATAATAATAATAATAATAATAATAATAATAATAATAATAATAATAATAATAATAATAATAATAATAATAATAATAATAATAATAATAATAATAATAATAAGTAGAGAACTACCTTTATAAAATTTTCTAAAAAGAATGCCTCAGACCGGGCTCGAACCCTCGATCTCTCGCTCACCCATCAAACACCCAAACCATCTGATGAAACATGACTAGGAACTTAGAAATCAACAGATTTAGCTCACACAATGGCGGAATAAGTGAATCAAACCCTCTAGTGAATAGGTTAAGCTTTTTGGGATTAATTTTGTCAAACCACAACTAAATCAAGTGTGATTAGATCAACACCTAGAGCTATTATTCACCACCTGGGTGATTTGGGCTGAGAGAGAATCGAAAGAGCTCACCAGATCTGAGTGTGTGTAACAAATGAGAGGCTTAACCTAAAATAAAGAACATACGACTTTATATAACCCTGCTGTTGACTCACCCGTACGAGTCTTCCATCACACGTACGAGTTGGCTTCATCAGCCGTACGGGTGATCACTCACTCGTGTCTTCTCATTTAGGTTGTAATTGTGACTTTGCTCAGCATCAACCGTGCATATGAGCCTGTCAGCCGTACGTGTGAGGCTTCACTCGTACGTCTGACTAAGTTTAACATAGTCAAACATCCAAATCTCGTTCCTGCAGTTCCTGTAACCACATACAAACACAGATAGGATACTAACGAGCGATCATGGTGGCCTGTAAACTATTGTACCTGCAATGGATGTGAGTAGATGTCTAGGGACTTGCATAAAATGCATCAACAACTCCCCCTAGGACCTAGAACATCTATTACAATTAAGTAAACGTCCATAAACCATGCACGTTCATAAACACAAATAGTTTAGTAAAGTTATTACAGATCCAGATTCTCTCTCTCGCATAAACAAACATCAAAAACTAAAAACAAACGAGCAACACAGTATCCGACATAGATCAGTTGGCTTGAACTTGGTTTGAGCTTTGAGCATCACTATTTCTGTTGAGGTATGCATAATAGACATCGATCACACGTTGATATCTCATAGCTTCCTCTTTTCGATCATCTCTAAAAGTAATGTGATGGCGGTGAAGAGTCTCCACATCAAATCTCGATAAGTTCCTCAGCCACATGGGATCTAGAATCCTCACATTGTTGAACTGTATGCTTCCATCTTGATTCTCAATTGCAGTCAGAATCACTGCTTCTTCCGACAACTCATCATAGAACCACCATCTGAAGTTCTTACAGATATCCTTGGGTGATGGCATCAAGGGAGATTGTTTCATATACTTAGCTGGACGGAACTTAACAACATGGATAGGCCCTCCCTTAGAATTTTTTTTGTCGGGTGTATGGAAAACCTTGCGGCCGTTGACTTGAAGATATCCCACTTTCCTATTCTATACTCAGTACTTAACTTTCTCTGAAACCATTTGGAAAGGTCACTATCTTCAGCGTTCAACATCTTCAGCTTCGCAAGTTGCATGATCTCGAAGTACGGTAGAGTTTTGAAGTGACTTGGACGTGCCATATAATCTACTTCTCCTTCGCTCTTGATCGCAAAATAATTGATCTCCTTGAAATAGCCCCAACTCAAAATTTTACCCTTGGAGTACTTCTTGGTTCTTTTACCTTTCTCATAGAAACTGACAAACTTCGGCTCGAGTTCTGGCTTATCTACTTGATCAGGGTTAACAACGTTCTGTCTCCACCAACTTTGATGATCTTCGTCTTCCTTAACGTTTCTATTCACTTTAACCCAATCACGTGAAATGCCCCGTTCATATATACTATAAACGATTCACAATAGTTGATTACATCGCGAGGTATTTGACCTCTAAATGATACATTTTACAAACATTGCATTCGTTTTTAAAAGACAAACTTTCATTACATCGAAAGTTAACAGGCATGCATACCATTTCCTAATATATCAAACTATCAATGACTCCTTATCAATCTTGATGAACTTAATGACTCGAATGCAACGTCTTTTGAAATATGTCATGAATGACTCCAAGTAATATCATTAAAATGAGCAAATGCACAGTAGAAGATTTATTTCATACCTGAGAATAAACATGCTTTCAAGTGTCAACCAAAAGGCTGGTGAGTTCATAGGTTTATCATAAAATAATAAAATTCATCATTTTGATAGACCACAAAATTTAAATCCTGCATGGTACAAATGGGCCCGAATCCTATACCCACCTGTAATGTACATGCGATATCTTTTAAATACAATACACCTTTCTCGTGTACGAAATCATCTTTCATAAATCTTAGTAACCGTACAAATATCTTGTGCACAAAAATAACATACACATAACCGGTGTATAAAATCATTCTCTCGATACATAACATTCACTTTTCACTGCTTTCATAGCTTGGCTTGGTAACCGACCTTAACATATAATGCGCATAAATAATATCCTCAAAACAGAACATCTCGTCTGTATAATAATCATATAAACTTTGAAGTACTAAACACCACGCCCACTAGCTCTTCCGTCTAGTGAACATTCTGGGTGGGGGTGTTAAACCCGGTAGCTACCTTTAGGATTCGCGTCAATTAGGCATGCACTAATTCTTAAAATTAGTGATGTTCCCTAATTCTTAGGTTACCAAGCAATAATAATCAGGGGAAAAATATTCATATCAATTGTGGCAATTATCACGTCCACATAATTCAATGGTGGCAATTATCACGTCCACATAATTCATTCGAGGAATGTTTTGCTTGTGTCTATCTCGTCAAACATTTATAAAAGCGTTTTATGTATTTGCAGTTCAAAATGTATTTCAAAAGCATTTAATAAAGCAGTTGTAAAAGTAGCGCATGTATTCTCTGTCCCAAAAATGTAAAGAGTAAAAGGGAATCAAATGAACTCACCATACTGTATTTTGTAGTAAAAATACATATGACGAAACTGAACAATGCAGGGTTGCTCTCAGATTCACGAACCTATATCAAGTATATATATTAACACATATAATGGTAATCAAACAATTTATATATATTTAGTTATGTATTAAGAATAATATTTATATATAATTTTATTAATACTTATGGTATATTATAATACTTATTTTATATATATAATTTAGTTAACGTTACATTAATATAAATAATAATATATCATAATATTTAGTAATATTAGTATACTTATGATAATCATAATACTAATACTCATATTAATAATAATAATAATAATAATAATAATAATAATAATAATAATAATAATAATAATATATATATTTTAGTAATAATAATGATAATATTAATTATACTAATAATCTTATTTCTAATATTGGTAATAATAATAATTACTTAATAACAATCAATCATAGATAATAAATAATACTAATAATAATAATAACAATAATAATAATAAAAATAATAATACTACCTTTAAGAGGAGACAAGCTTCAAAAATATAAAAACAGTCAGTGGCAGGGATAGAACCTAGGACCCCTTGTTCAACAACACCACAGCCTAACCATTTGTCTGTTTCAATTTATCTATTATACCCCGGATTAAATTTCATTTAACCCGTCATAGTATCCTTACGAGTCCTATGCCCCAAACTGAAGTAACAAACAGATTTAATTTCGGCCCAGATTTAATTTCGGCCCACCAGCAGGTTCTAAGCCTAATCTCATCACAACCCAATAAACATAATAGCCCGTGAAACCCTAAAGGTTTTCGGTTTATATGTATCATCATAGAATCATTCGACTTCTCATCTCCATCTTGTAATTTATTATCTTTATTCGTCCATTACTCTTCATCTTTTCCATAACCATCATCATCATTCAACGTTCACCACTAAACATCCTCATTATGCTCTATCACCACCTCATCGTCCATTATATTTTAAATGTATCATCATCATAACAAAAATATCAAAATGTCTAACCATGTTGTCGGCCATGAATTCTTTCCCCACTAGTATTACTCTATTAATCAACTAGTTGCTCTTTTGATTAAAGGTAATGATAATGTATCAATAGAAGTGGGTTGGTTGTTTATTGACCAAAAATCAAGAAATCGTAGCGAATATTTGTGATGGGATTGGGGTGGTTCTCGAATGGAAACAGACAAGAAGTAGGACCAAATTATTATACCAACAAGTTAATGAGGTGGGGTTTTATGTTGAGTGGATACTTATCAAACAATTGGAAAATGGCTAATGATGTGGACTTGTACAAACATGAAATTATTGAATAACCTTCAAGTGGGGTTTCGGTTTAATTTAGATATAGATGTAGTGGTTGTTAAAACATGGTTTGTTTAGCTACACAAATCACTGTTTAATTGGATAAAAAGGATAATGGTGGCCCGATTAGAAACTTAAGGATTCCGTTTCTATTTGTTTAGTGGAACAGTTTAAATAAAAGAAACATATATGTGTACTAAATTCCTTAGATACTTTGTAAATGAACCCATGCACTAACTATTGTCGGCTATTAAGCTTTAAGTTGGTCCCCATAATTTCGTTGGTGGGGATTTGGTAAACGTGAGTATAAATTAATACTCCATACATCAAGTTGTCATCTTTAAATTTTGCAACTATCCCTCCTCAATTCATGTTGTTAACTTGCTCGAATAAATAAAAATAATAATCGTGGCAGTAGGTACACGGGTTTCATGGTAACAGAAAAACAAGAAGAGGGAGAAAAATAATATATAGCGTTAGAGTGGTGGTTCATCTAAATGATAAAGGTGGTGTCCGCGATTTATGAGGGTGGATGAAGATGGTTTTGGTGATCGATTCACAGCAGGTTTTTTGAGGAGGGTTTATTGTTTTATCCACAAAAGGAGATAGAAGAAAGGGGTGTAGCAGCAGCTTGGTGGCAACGTGGAAGGGTTTTAATGGTGGTTTGCGAATGAGAGTGATGTTCGGTGTTATTTCCATCATGTAAGTGTATATACTTATATATATAAGTTTGATGTTTACGAGTTAATTTCCTTGGTTGATATTTGATGGGTTCAAAACATTTGGTGATAATCGATTTCGGTTGTAAACAGAAAGAGAGAGAGTAAGAGATAGATAGGCGGTTTTTCGAATATGTTAACAATAAGTGAATGATCGATTGGTTTATAGAATTGATAGAGTCGACAGGAAGAATCGAGCTAGAAGGATCAAACAAGAAAAAAAATAAAGTAGATAGTGAAGTGTAACAGATTCGTACGATATATACAGCACAAGATTTGATTACCGATTATTTCGTAGCTTTGATAGGATCGACAGAAGAATCAATCCAGGAAGAAGAAAACAAGAATTTAAAAGAAGATGGGTATTGAAAATAGAATTGTACAATATATGGTACAAATATTTAACAAATTAGTCAGGAATCAAACTCTGTAAAGCTGTATTCGTTTGACAACATATCTTCTGTCAGAAGGAAAATAGAAAAGTAAATTACACTTTCAATACTATTTGTTTGATTCCTTATTATTAAATTCCGATTTGTACAATTTTAGAGATAAGAAGAACACAGTATGATAGATACATGAAACTGATTCGTACCAATTATTTGTCATTGATTTCAATGAATTTTGTTTTGTTTCTGGGAATGGATCGATCAGGTAAAAATCAAGAATAAATAAAAATAAAGAAACAGTAAAAGTTGAGTATGACTCTCAATTGAATTTTGTTTGTGTTTGTGGATTTGGATTCGCCCAATACAAATCATATATGATTTTTTACTTGATGGTAATGTATAACAAAATATTGGATTCTAGTATTAATAATTAAATAAGTATAATAATAATGATGCTAATAATCATAATCATAATAATTATATAAATGATGATAATAATTAATAATAATAATAAATATTAATAGAAATATATAAAAAAAATAATAATAACTTGCATTATTTTTATAATAATATTAATTCATAGTTAAAATAATGATCTTTACTAATAATACTAGTAATAATGAAGATATAATAAGTTACATGTTTTCATTTCCATATAATGATATTAATAATACTGATATGGATATTAATATTAATAGTAGTAATTTATTATAACAATATATTTTCAACTTGTAATTACGTTTAATATATTAATGTTACAGTTTGTTAATTATATCATATTTACTTATATAATATATATTATAAAATAATATGTATTGAATATTTAGTCTTTATAAATTTTTATGTACATTACTATATATATATATATATATATTATTACATATGCATAGAATTTATATATATATATATATATATATATATATATATATATATATATATATATATATATATATATATATATATATATATATATAGATTCATTTTAGTAACAGTTTATTTATTTTGTATATTACTTTATATTTACAATTTAACTGATTAAATTAAATTATATTATTTCAAACTAATATATATACACTTATATTTATATTTACATATCGCGAATCGTTGGGAATAGTCAAAGGTTAAATGCTTGTATGAAAACAGTTCAAATATTTTGAGACTTAACATTACAGACTTTTGCTTTTCGTGTCGGAAACATATAAAGATTAAGTTTAAATTTGGTCGAAAATTTTCGGGTCGTCACAGTACCTACCCGTTAAAGAAATCGTCCCGAAATTTGAGTGTGGTTGTCATGGTTAACAATAAGAATGTTTTCATGACAATTATGAGTCGATAAATAGAGTTTTATCACCATAGGGTAATATGAATAAGACAATTAGATTACTCGAAGAGTACGAGTGAAGCTATCACAAAAGAGGGAAATGAGATGGGTAAAGTTTCGTCATATCTTTTGACGTGGACAGGGTTGATTTTCGAAATTCAAGGAATTTAAAAGAAAATCTTCGAAATCTAAAATATTTGATTCTTCGATGAATAAGGAAATTAAGATCTTCTTTGATTAAATGCGATAATCTGTTTTGATTGCTCTGTCGGATATTTCACTATAACTCTACTCCCTTCGTTTCCTTTATATTTTGGAGTTTCATCCTTTTGTTTTCTCTTCCCGACTTTAAGTCAAGCGAATAATGGTCCATAATTCGTAGGTATGAAGTTTCGAATGAACATGACTAATGTTTCAAGAAAGAGATTGTAATAGCACGATATTGATTGGTTAAATTGCCAGAATTCAAGAGAAAAGATAGAACTATCAAGAAAATATGTTCTTGATATGTTTATAGATTAGATAGAATGTAAGAGTCGTGTAACATAGTACATGATGATGTTATAATCTGTGAATCATCACGTTCCATTAGAAACTCAGCATGACTTACTGTAATATAATCACGTTGGCCGGGCGTCATTATATTATACTAACCCATGCTTCAATTCCCAACACTTATCCACAATTCATTCATAATTTACACTTAGATTTTACAGAAGTTTTCAATATAATGGAATACAGAAAATACGAAGATGTAGATAATTTCGAACAAGAATATTTATAAAAATATCCTCAGAAATATCGAAGATATTTATGATGATATTTTGGAATTTCTAAGTTCGAAAGTTGATGAAGGAAAATTTTCCGCAAGATTTTAACATGTCTTCGGAGCAAGATATTCTATAAAGATGTCATCGGATTCAGAATTACATGGATTCTTTGAATATAGGGTTTAGTCCTTGTATTTGTCCTTGGTCTCCTTCATGGTTAGCTCAATCCGTTTTTCAGTACTAAATTTTCTATCGAGTGTTCTCAACACTCCATTCTTTATCATCAACTCTTGGCCATTTAGACTATCTATAATTTTGTTGTTTTCTCTGTATTTAATGCTACCATATCTGAATCATCGGTTATCAATCCGAGGTGATTTCAAGAGAATTGTGTTTTTAGATGATTAAACGTTGATGGTAATCGTCAAGATACGAATGATTGTTTAGGATGAAATCAAGTGGCAAACTTATATATTAAGTTATAATAAGGCTACTCCGAATGAAAGTCGAAGTTGATTTGCTGGAGCTGTGACAAAATTGGCTAATTTTGGAAAGGTATTGTAAAGTTATTTTCGGTAATAACACACCAATGAATCTGGCACAGTTTTGAATTCAAAGTATGGCTTTGAAAAATGTATGAATCTAAAAGTGTTGTCTTCTGTTAAATCTTGACTTGGATTTTGATCGGTCAAAATCCGAATATGAAATTAAATTTGAATGAAAATGGTTATTCTTTAGTGAACGGATACGTATATCTGTGGTTGTAAGTAGGATAGTAAATGATTGTTGAATCAGATTTGAAGAATGTACAGTGTAACTTATTAATGTGAAATTTAAATATTTCTAGGGTATTACCTACCCGTTAAATATTCTCATCATTAATAGTTTGTACAAGAGAACTTTTAATTACCATCTTTATGAAAATATATGTACATATATATTTTCTTCAAATGTAATCATGGATTTAATGAGTTAATATGATATTAAACTCATCTGATTTATGGTTAGAACTAGAATACATAATCTCTAAAACATTAGAGATTACATAATTGCCATGTCGAACGAAGATAAATGATGTAGAACGTCATGTAGAACAAGATTGTACTTGAGGTATAGATTGTGAGATTGAAGCTTATGATGCGGATATTGAGGCTTGTGTTGTTGGTGGTACTGTTGGTGTCGATGATGTTGCTGAAGCTGGTAGGTTTTGCACTATGTTTTTCAAATTGATTACTCGAGCGCGAAGTTCGTTGACTTCTGTTATTACTCCGGAATGATTGTCGGTAGGAATGAGCGAATGAATAAGGTTTAGAATCTGGGTTATGATATAGTCGTGGCAAGATACTCTGGAAATGAGAGAGAAAATGGTGTTTCGAACAGGTTCGCCGGTAAGTGCTTCAGGTTCATCGCCAAGAGGTGAATTCAGTTGGTGGAAAGGATTGACTTCTTCGTAATATCCATTAATTACATTGACTACAAACCCATCCCCAATTCATCCAGAATTGATGATGGCTGATTGGTTGATCCATTCCGGTCATACTGCTTTCGGAGGTTGAGTGAAACTCCATATCGGAATAGCTGTCGAAATCCGAGGAACTTGAACTGATTGCAGAATTCATCTTACACGGTTAGATAAAAGATTTTCGATATGAAATGATTCTCAAATATCCGATGATATTCTAATTACATAGAATATCCGTATATATAGAACAAAAGATTTCGTAGATTACAGAGGAATTTACGGAATATGTCAGGCAAAGTTTTACAGTAACAGATACGCTAAGATATGAGTTTTGTCTATACACTAATCATGCAGTCAATGCAGTAATATGTGTCTAGACTAAGAATAATGAGCAGGTAATTTCCTAAGAATGATAAGCAGGTACTTTTCGACACGAAATGATAAGCAAAACTTTTGACATGCAGACACGGTCGAAGTCCAGACCCACTAATGCATCTAAACAACTATCAGTTAGACACACTAATGCAAGACCTGGTTCGCTAAGACCATCGCTCTAATACCAACTGAAATGCCCCCTTCATATACACTATAAACGATTCACAATAGTTGATTACATCGCGAGGTATTTGACCTCTAAATGATACATTTTACAAACATTGCATTCGTTTTTGAAAGACAAACTTTCATTACATCGAAAGTTAACAGGCATGCATACCATTTCCTAATATATCAAACTATCAATGACTCCTTATCAATCTTGATGAACTTAATGACTCGAATGCAATGTCTTTTGAAATATGTCATGAATGACTCCAAGTAATATCATTAAAATGAGCAAATCCACAGCGGAAGATTTCTTTCATACCTGAGAATAAACATGCTTTCAAGTGTCAACCAAAATGTTAGTGAGTTCATAGGTTTATCATAAAACAATAAAATTCATCATTTTGATAGACCACAAAATTTAAATCCTTCATGGTACAAATGGGCCCGAATCCTATACCCACCTGTAATGTACATGCGATATCTTTTAAATACAGTACACCTTTCTCGTGTAGGAAATCATGTTTCATAAATCTTAGTAACCGTACACATATCTTGTGCACAAAAATAATATACACATAACCTGTGTATAAAATCATTCTCTCGATACATAACATTCACTTTTCATTCCTTTCATAGCTTGGCTTGGTAACCGACCTTAACATATAATGCGCATAAATAATATCCCCAAAACAGAACATCTCGTCTGTATAATAATCATATAAACTTCGAAGTACTAAACACCACGCCCACTAGCTCTTCCGTCTAGTGAACATTCTGGGTGGGGGTGTTAAACCCGGTAGCTACCTTTAGGATTCGCGTCAATTAGGCGTGCACTAATTCTCAAAATTAGTGATGTTCCCTAATTCTTAGGTTACCAAGCAATAATAATCAGGGAACAAATATTCATATCAATTGTGGCAATTATCACGTCCACATAATTCAATGGTGGAAATTATCACGTCCACATAATTCATTCGAGGAATGTTTTGCTTGTGTCTATCTTGACAAACATTTATAAAAGCATTTCATGTATTCGTAGTTCAAAATGTATTTCAAAAGCATTTAATAAAGCAGTTGTAAAAGTAGCGCATGTATTCTCAGTCCCAAAAATGTAAAGAGTAAAAGGGAATCAAATGAACTCACCATACTGTATTTTGTAGTAAAAATACATATGCCGAAACTGAACAATGCAGGGTTGGTCGCAGATTCACGAACCTATATCAAGTATATATATTAACACATATAATGGTAATCGAACAATTTATATATATTTAGTTATGTATTAAGATTAATATTTATATATAATTTTATTAATACTTATGGTATATTATAATACTTATTTTATATATATAATTTAGTTAACGTTACATTAATATAAATAATATTATATCATAATATTTAGTAATATTAGTATACTTATGATAATCATAATACTAATACTCATATTAATAATAATAATAATATATATTTTAGTAATAATAATAATGATAATATTAATTATACTAATAATCTTATTTCTAATATTGGTAATAATAATAATTACTTAATAACAATCAATCATAGATAATAAATAATACTACTAATAATAATAACAATAATAATAATAAAAATAATAATACTACCTTTAAAAAGAGACAAGCTTCAAAAATATAAAAACAGTCAGTGGCAGGGATAGAACCCGCGACCCCTTGTTCAACAACACCACAGCCTAACCATTTGTCTGTTTCAATTTATCTATTATACCTCGTATTAAATTTCATTTAACCCGTCATAGTATCCTTACGAGTCCTATGCCCCAAACTGAAGTAATAAATAGATCTCGGCCCAGATTTATTTTTGGCTCACCAGCAGGTTCTAAGCCTAATCTCATCACAACCTATTAAACATAATAGCCCGTGAAACCCTAAAGGTTTTCGGTTTATATGTATCATCATAGAATCATTCGACTTCTCATCTCCGTCTTGTAATTTATTATCTTTATTCTTTCATTACTCCTCGTATTTTCCATAACCATCATCATCATTCAACGTTCACCACCAAACATCCTCATTATGCTCTATCACCACCTCATCATCCATTATATTTTAAATGTATCATCATCATAACAAAAATATCAAAATGTCTAACCATGTTGTCGGCCATGAATTCTTTCCCCACTAGTATTACTCTATTAATCCACTAAGTGCTCTTTTGATTAAAGGTAATGATAATGTATCAATAGAAGTGGGTTGGTTATTTATTGAACAAAAAACAAGAAACCGTAGCGAATATTTGTGATGGGATTAGGGTGGTTCTCGAATGGAAACAGACAAGAAGTAGGACCGAATTATTATAGCAACAAGTTAATGAGGTGGGGTTTTATGTTGAGTGGATACTTATCAAACAATTGGAAAATGGCTAATGATGTGGACTTGCACAAACATGAAATTATTGAATAACCTTCAAGTGTGGTTTCGGTTTAATTTAGATATAGATGTAGTGGTTGTTAAATCATGGATTGTTTAGCTCCACAAATCACGGTTTAATTGGATAAAAAGGATAATGGTGGCCCGATTATAAACTTAAGGATTCCGTTTCTATTTATTTAGTGGAACGGTTTAAATAAAAGAAACATATATGTGTACTAAATTCCTTGGATACTTTGTAAACGAACCCATGCACTAACTATTGTCGGCTATTAAGCTTTAAGTTGGTCCCTATAATTTCGTTGGTGGGGATTTGGTAAACGCGAGTATAAATTAATACTCCATACATCAAGTTATCGTCTTTAAATTTTGCAACTATCCTTCCTCAATTCATGTTGTTATCTTGCTCGAATAAATAAAAAAAATAATCATGGCAGCAGGTACACGGGTTTCATGGTAACAGAAAAACAAGAAGAGGGAGAAAAATAATATATAGTGTTAGAGTGGTGGTTCGTCTAAATGATAAAGGTGGTGTCCGCTATTTATGAGGGTGGATGAAGATGGTTTTGGTGATCGATTCACAGAAGGTTTTTTGAGGAGGGTTTATTGTTTTATCCAAAAAAGGAGATAGAAGAAAGGGGTGTAACAGCAGCTTGGTGGCAACGTGGAGGGGTTTTAATGGTGGTTTGATTATAAGAGTGATGTTTGGTGTTATTTCCATCATGTAAGTATATATACTTATATATATAAGTTTGATGTTTACGAGTTAATTTCCTTGGTTGATATTTGATGGGTTCAAAACATTTGGTGATAATCGATTTCGGTTGTAAACAGAAAGAGAGAGAGAGTAAGAGATAGATAGGTGGTTTTTCGAATATGTTAACAATAAGTGAATGATCGATTGGTTTATAGAATTGATAGAGTCGACAGGAAGAATCGAGCTAGAAGGATCAAACAAGAAAAAAAATAAAGTAGATAGTGAAGTGTAACAGATTCGTACGATATATACAGCACAAGATTTGATTACCGATTGTTTCGTAGCTTTTATTGGATTGACAGAAGAATCAATCCAGGAAGAAGAAAATAAGAATTTAAAAGAAGATGGGTATTGAAAACAGAATTGTACAATATATGGTACAAATATTTAACAAATTAGTCCGGAATCAAACTCTGTAAAGCTGGATTCGTTCGACAACATATCTTCTGTCAGAAGGAAAATAGAAAAGTAAATTACACTTTCAATACTATTTGTTTGATTCCTTATTATTAAATTTTGATTTGTACAATTTTAGAAATAAGAAGAACACAATATGATAGATACATGAAACTGATTCGTACCAATTATTTGTCATTGATTTCAATGAATTTTGTTTTGTTTCTGGGAATGGATCGATCAGGTAAAAATTAGGAATAAATAAAAATAAAGAAACAGTAAAAGTTGAGTATTACTCTCAATTGAATTTTGTTTGTGTTTGTGGATTTGGATTCGCCCAGTACAAATCATATATGATTTTTTACTTGATGGTAATGTATAACAAAATATTGGATTCTAGTATTAATAATTAAATAAGTATAATAATAATGATGCTAATAATCATAATCATAATAATTATATAAATGATGATAATAATTAATAATAATAATAAATATTAATAGAAATATATAAAAAATAATAATAATAACTTACATTATTTTTATAATAATATTAATTCATAGTTAAAATAATGATCTTTACTAATAATACTAGTAATAATGAAGATATAATAAGTTACATGTTTTCATTTCCATATAATGATATTAATAATGCTGATATTGATATTAATATTAATAGTAGTAATTTATTATAACAATATATTTTCAACTTGTAATTACGTTTAATATATTAATGTTACAGTTTGTTAATTATATCATATTTACTAATTATATAATATATATTATAAAATAATATGTATTGAATATTTAGTCTTTATAAATTTTTATGTACATTACAATATATATATATATATATATATATATATATATATATATATATATATATATATATATATATATATATATATATATATATATATATATATATATATATATATTATTACATATGCATAGAATTTATATATATATATATGTAGATTCATTTTAGTAACAGTTTATTTATTTTGTATATTACTTTATATTTACAATTTAACTGATTAAATTGTATTATATTATTTCAAACTAATATATATACACTTATATTTATATTTACATATTTATTTACACACAATTGTTCGCGAATCGTTGGGAATAGTCAAAGGTTAAATGTTTGTATGAAAACAGTTCAAATATTTTGAGACTCAACATTACAGATTTTTTCTTTTCGTGTCGGAAACATATAAAGATTAATTTTAAATTTCGTCGGAAATTTCCGGGTGGTCACATCACGTACAAACCAATTCTTAATCTCATTCCATCCCTCTGCCTCGGCTTGTTCGGCTCGGAGTTTCTTATCTTTCAATTCAGTTCTTTTCTTTCTTTCTCAACGAACAGTTTCTCATGTCGGATCTTCTTGTTCCTTTCTATCATAACATCCACTTCTTTCACTTGTTCTTTGTATACCTTCCTCGCCTTTTCTAACTCAATTAAGTTCTTTCTCTTCTCATCACAACTCAGATTGAAGAAGTCACTTAAGGTGTTGAGTGACGGATGCGAGTATGGCTCAAGCGAAGGCATAACAATCTCAACTTCTTCTTCTTCTTCTTCTTCTTCTTCTTCTTCTTCTTCTTCTTCTTCTTCTTCTTCTTCTTCTTCTTCTTCTTCTTCTTCTTCTTCTTCTTCTTCTTCTTCTTCTTCTTCTTCTTCTTCTTCTTCTTCTTCTTCTTCTTCTTCTTCTTCTTCTTCTTCTTCTTCATCATCATCATCAGATTCTATCACAAATTCGTCCTCGGACTCAATAATCACATCCTTTTTCAAACTATCTTTACCAACAAAATCTTCACTCTTCTTATCAGAAAACAAATTATCGAAATCACTTAAGTTGATATTTCGGATTGATTCGGGAGGGATACTTGACAATGACTCTTCTTGTTGAGCCTTGTTTTCAGCTTCAACTGACTCTGCATCCTCTTTATTGTTTTCGCTATCGTATGCCAGAGCAGCAAGCTGTTCCATCAGAAACTCACTTGGTGAAACGTCCCCCTTTTCTGCATCATTAAAAACATTTGAATAATTCATATAATATTCAGCAGTAAAGACCTCACCATATTCATTAAAACTTCGAATAGGTATCACTAACGATATATCAAAAGAGGGTCCTCCAGTTCCAGCATCGTCTTTATCGTATTTCTCATCGTCATTTCCCAAATCAGAAGAAAATTATTCTCCTTTCTCCTTAATCAACTTTGTTTTACCAGAGGTAAGCTGTTCGATTATTTCATTCAACTTTTTCAATTTCTCCTTGTTCTCACTCTTAATCACCAAAAACTTCTTCTTCAACTTATCTGTCCTACTCTTCTGTCGGTCCAACCTATCAGATAACCTCTTGCTCTCTTCCACCAACGACTCAATCTTAGCATTACTGATCTTCTTCTCATCAGTAGCTTGATTTTCCAGATTGGTTACTTTCGTGATCAAAGACATCAACAGATTATGTTGAGTCTTATATTGATCTAACGTGACCTGAGGTGTTGTTGTGGCAGGTTTCGGTGAGGTAACAGCAGCCCTTGCATCCTTCATGAAACCGGATGGCTTTCTCTGAGCTTGTTGTTTCGAGCCTCCTTGTGATGATCTCTGAGGTGAATCATAGGAATACTTTGTTCTTTTCTCCTTCTTCTTGAGTTGTTCTGAGGTCATAGGATCCTTTCCTTTCTTTTTTCTCTGAATCAAGCTGACATCCTCCTCTGTCGCTTCATCATCACCCTCGATAACCTCGTCATCAACCTTATCTCCTCCTTGAACATTACCAATAGCTTTCTGATTATCACCTTGTCCTTCCTCATCGGTAACTTCGTAGTTAGAGTCTGAATCCTCATTCCTCCAAGCATTACCTGCTGGGCATCGATAGTTCTACTTGATAAGATGACAAATGAGCTTTATATTAAAGTCAGGCTTTAAATCCTCATTCCTTGTCTCTTCCATTCTGTGGAAAGTAATCGGATTCATCGGCTTAAGGTGGATAATATCCTCTTCAAGCTTAGGTAGATCAGGTGCAACGTCATTAATGATTAATTGAAGAAAACGGGCATAGATCAGGTATCTCTGAGTAGTACTGAAAAGATTTGATTTGAAGTAGTGTAGAACAAACCCTGAGAAATCGTATGGTGCCTTTAAGACAAGTGCCACAAACATACTCTGCACTTTCTCGTTCAACTTATCAAAACCAGACTTGCGTCCACTCAAACAATGCATGATCACGTGAGTAAGATATCTAAACTGTGGAGGCAGTAGTGTCTTCATCAGTTCGGATTTGCCACTTAAGTAACCAGAATAAGCACATCTCTTAAAACAACCATGAATTCTTTCTCGACTGATCATCATGTGAGAATAGTTTTTGTCATTGAACCCTAAAATCCTTCTTATCACTTCCTTAGAAACAGAGATCTCATGTCCTTGAACGTTACTAACAATCTTAGCATTATCTTCAGATACATCCAGTACATCGTTTCTCCAGAATTCTCTCTGATGGCTGTAGTATGGTGTGGAAGGAGTAGAAATAGCACTGTGTATCCTTGATCTCTGAAGGAAAGCTATAATCTCTGTAAAATGATCACCTCTCTCTAAAGTAGTGTCATAGAGAGCGACTTGATTGTTCAGTTCACCCTTCTCTAGAGGAATCTCTTGCTGAGCAGGTGGGTTAATAGGATTAGCTTGAGGATTAGCTTGTTGCTCCCCCTGTCCTTCAACGTTAACAACCGGAATGTTGACTTGTTGTTCAGCCATTTGATGATATCTAAACAAAAACTGAAACATTTACAGAACAGTTAGATATATAAATCAATCAACATAAAACATCATAGCATTTGCATCAAAGTGTCATAAACTTGTTAAACATGATGAACCGTGCGAGTGATCATGTCACACGTGCGGCTGAGAGATCAACCGTGTGAGTGATATAGTCACTCATGTCACTGTTGACACGTTTGAGCAGTAATATGGTTTCAGACAATGTACACGGTTGAGGCAGAATTCTAAGCGAGTGAGTCAACCGTGTGGTGACTGATGCGGTTAATCACACGTGTCAACTCTTGCAGACGAGTGATCAATAAAATCAAGACAAACGAGTGAGCTCATAAGGTCCACACGGTTGATCATCAATCGTGCACTGACTCGTGCGAGTCATGTCTCACGCGTGCAAGTGACATCACTTGTGCATGTCTGATGAAACCCGTATTAAATGCCTTTTTAAATTCAACAAATTACATATTTGATTGTTTTAGGGGCCGATTTACATCACAATAGCGTGTATAGGTTCCGTTTAACTTAAAATAATAGCAAACATAGATCAAAACAAGCTCTAATTACACAAAATTCGAGTTATATACCCTTAGGGTTTCGAATCATTCAAACAATAAATTAGTGAACTAAAACTCGATGAAATTGTACCTATTGGGTGGCACTGAGATCGGAATCAAGTAATGAACGAACGCTGCGGTGGAAATCTTGATTGGTTGAGATCGAAAATTGTGAGAGAAAATGAAATGGGTGCACAAGTGTGAGCTTCTGAGCTCGTCACCCCTATTTATACTCTCGTGATCAACCGTACGGTTGATCACACGATCCACAATCAACCGCGCGTCTCACCTTTATCACACGTGCGTGTGACCCAATAGTCTTAGACCAATTTTGATCAGGGTCATCCATACGGTTAACCTCAAACTTGTGGTTACTCGTATGGTTCACACATCAAGCGTGCATGTGAGCCACTTACGCAATTTCAAAATTTCACAAACTTAGGATTTCGACTCGTTTAGCAATCTTAGGGCTAACTAACACTTTCATTTTGAGTCATAAATCACTAAAGCCTTCAAGAAATGACCATTAACACTTAGGTAATCCAAACAACTTAACCTAATTGAGGTTATTACTCCAAACATTTTGTTTATCCTGAGTAAGTCCTACAGTGTAATGTCATCTTAAATTCACGAACAACCTTAAATCATTAAGGTCCTTCAAGTAATCACCAGCTCTAAAATCTTCAAACTTATGGATTTGGTGGCCAGAAATATCTTTATCTTAACAAGGTTATTTCAGATGTCGTTATGCATTCCGAGGATAATCAGAACACAAAGAAATGATAAAATCTTTATGGATTTTCTGATGTAAAATGTCATGCAACTAAAATTATGCAAATGAAAGACATTCTATCATGAAATGCAATAACATGTAAACCAAAATCTTTTTGTTGTTTTTCAGTAATCAGAACAAGCTACTTAACATATAAATGAAATATACAAATCCAAATTCTTTTTGTGAGCAATATGATTAATTAATATAAAAATAGATCAGAACTGACATATTGAATCAATTTCTGTTGTTCATTCCCAATTATCCAGTCTATGTCTATTATCATGCAATTACTGATATCAATCCTCATTAAACATGAACATATATTCATTCCGGACACTTCGACAATCATGTTGGCATTAATTACTTGTACACTATAGAGCAGTGATTTTTTAGATCACGCTAAGTTCATTAATCCTTGATTCTTTCATCACTTATGATTGTGCGTTGTTGTTGGGTTGTCAATTCATTACATGTAACTTTCCGTTATCTCTTTCCATGTATTTCACTGTCAGCCTTTGGCTTCTATCAGTGTATTGATAATCTTCAATCTAGTTGAAACGGAAGATTTTAGAATATATTGGATTATCCGAATAGGCGCATTATTTACAGCGGGGATTGGTCTAAAGTTAAAGCAGACTTGCCTGATGACCAGTCGTTACACCAAATAAATCTCAAGGCCTTTAACTTCTTTATGTTCAAGTTGACATGGAAAACGGAATTGAAAGTTAAACTTTCATATATATATATATATATATATATATATATATATATATATATATATATATATATATATATATATATATATATATATATATATATATATATATATATATATATAATTAGAGTATATCTAGATAAGTATCTTTCCAACTTACGGTCTTAATAGGTATAACTCTATATTGCAGACGATAAGAATCTTGATAGTTCAGTGTGAACATCGTGATTAAGCAATTCAAGTTGCGTGGGGGCATCACACTAAGAATGATCTGAGTTCTTTATGAGCACATCATGAATCAGCATTCTTCATACTTTCAGGACTTTGCCATCTTGATACGCCAATAATTTTTGACTTTGATTTTCTTTTGATATTTCTCTTTCAGCATATCATTGTCTTTTGATATATTTATTTTAAACGCCATCATGAATGGATTTTTCATTTGTTATGCATGAACTCATGTTTCTTTGTTGTGTGCTCAGATCACTCGAAGGTGTTCTCCCTTAAATGCTTGAACGGTCCGCAATAAGGAATTATACTTTTCAACCTTAAGCGAGAAGGGACACTTACTTTCGACATAAACTAATTTTCTCTGAAATTTTAGGGGTTTAGTTTCGATTATAAAGTCTTAGGCCCGTGACAACATGGTATGCACCAGCCAAACAGATAATCCTCAACTTAAAATTCACCTCCAACTTTCTCTAACAATTATCAATTATGATAGGGGATACCCTCAACCGACTGTTGAGTTCCTCAACAATTATCATTAGATACGATTTCGGAGATAATTAGGTGACTACCTTCAAACGCAATAGATAGTTCATGACTTCTGAATCTCAGTTGATCGTTATTCTTATTATGATTATCTAATGCCAAGAATTCATAAGTCACTTCTATCAGTACATCACACAACAGATAGACATAAATCAAATCAGTCATTACTAATCAAATATATCAATTCTCAGTACAGTAATTTCTTCACGTCCAATAGATTAATCAAAACAAGCTCATTTTCTGATTTTTCAACTTTTTATGATTTTCTAGGTGACGAATTTTTCACTTTTTAGGTATTTTCTGCTGATAACATATACTCCCCCTAAAATACTAAAATATAAAATCTTTTTGTGTTTTAGCATTTTAACCAAACAGAAAATATCTATAGACTAGCATGCAATCATGAATGAAATCATGTAAAGAAATGCAGACAGGAAGCAAAAATATGCAATACAGATAATCAGAAACTAAAAATCTATATGCTATGCATCCTACATGCCAAGTCTAAAAGTCTTGACTAAACCTCGCACACAACATCCGAAATCACTTTGTCTCGATCAACAATGCCATTCATCTCTAGTAGGAATAAGAACCTAGGTCTATCAAAAGCCTTAGTAAATAAGTCAGCCCTCTGGTCCTTAGTACCTATTCTCTTAACCTAAATAACCTTTTTCTCATGGCAATCCCTAAGAAAATGATATTTAACACCTATGTGTTTTGTTTTAGAATGTTGAACAGGATTCTTGGTGATCACTATAGCAGCAGTATTATCAATATAAAGAGGAGAGAAAGAGATTCTTAGCCCGTAATTACGAAGTTGTTGTTGGATCCAAACAACTTTCGAACAACAACTAGCAGCAGCTATATATTCAGCTTCACACGTAGAAAGAGCAACTGCAGTTTGTTTCTTGCACTGCCAGGTCACCAGCCTTTCACCTACAAATTGACATTCTCCTGATGTAGATTTGTTGTTGATTTTGCAACCTATATAATCTGAATCGCTGTAAGCTACAAGATCAAACTTCTTATCGTTCGAATACTAGATGCCGAGATTTGGCGAATGCAGCAAATAACGTAGGATTCTCTTGGCTGTTTTAAGATGAACTGTATTCGGGTTAACTTGATAACGAGCATACAGACATGTTGCGAACATAATATCCGGCCTAGACGCAGTGAGATACATAAGCGACCCGATGATTGCTCAATAATACGTAGGATCAACAGGTTCTCCTTCGCACTCTAGCGAAATACCATGATTCACAGCTAATGGAGTTGACACAGGAAGTTCTTGGGTCATACCGAAAAGTTCCAGTATATCATTCACATACTTTGCCTGATGAAGAAAAATTCCATTTTCTGTCTGTTCGAATTGTAACCCAAGAAAGTAGTGTAGAAGACCCAATTTACTCATTTTGAACTCATCCTTCATCACCTGTTCGAACTCATCAACGAGTTCCTGCTTAGTAGCACCGAAGATAATATCGTCAACATAAATCTGGACTAAAATAATGTCGTCATCTTGAACTTTTGTGAACAGAGTACAGTCTACCGTGCCCATTTGATATTCTTTTTCGATAAGATAACTCGATAATCGTCTGTACCAAGCTCTAGGAGCTTGATGTAAACCATAAAGGGCTCGTCGTAATCGGTAAACTTTGTCAGGATGAAGATGATCTTCAAAACTTGGAGGTTGACTGACATATACTCGTTCGTTTAGCTTGCCGTAAAGAAATGCACTCTTAACATTCATTTAATAAACTTTGAACTTCATGAAAGAAGCAAAAGTCAAGAAAATGCAAATCGCTTTCAATCTGGCAACAGGAGCAAAAACTTCATGAGAAAAAACTTCATTGTAATCAAAATCAGGATCTTGCTGATAACCTTTAGCAACTAATCTTGCTTTGTTACGGGTAACATTGCCATCTTCGTCGAATTTGCACTTCCAAACCCATTTGAGGTCGATTACTTTCGCACCTTTCGGCTTAGTAACTAGCTTCCAAATATCTAGACAACTGAATTGCTGAATTTCTTCTTGCATAGCCATGACCCAATCAACATGCTTCAAAGCTTCTTTTGTAGTCTTTGACTGAATTCTTGAGATATGGCATGAGTACTCGTAATATGCAGCAGCAACTTTCATATGAGCATCAACTTGACCATCAAACTGAACTTGCCTTCTTGTCCTAACGCATGCATTTGGATCTCCAATTATATTTTCTCTAGGATGAGCAGCTGTACTTCTGGGAACTGGGTTTGCAGGAACATGTATCTCGTGGTGTAGATTCGCGGTATCTCCATCTTCAGGATTATCAGAATTCTCACTTGAAATATCAGATCCGCAGGTATCGTACACTGGATCAACATCTTGATCTGAATCTTGTGCTGGTTCAACGACTGTAGGTAATGGAGTTGGAGTAGGTGCAGACACTTCTGGCTCGTTTTGTAAATCAAACAGCATTTGTAACTCTACTTCATTCTCCATCTGATCTGGAGCAAGATTAAATGAATCAATCCGCTCATCATAGTTGTAGATCCAAGGATGACTTTTTGTAGCAGTCTTTGTGTAATTCCGTTGGACGTCAACTTCAGACCATTCATCAACACATCTCGTCTCATTGTTGAAAACTCGCTTGTTAGGAGAACTATACCCTAGAAACACTCCAGTAACCACTTTCGAATCAAACTTACTTCCTGGTTTTCTCTTCAAAATGGTACACGGGGCACCAAATGGTTCTAGATGCTTCAAAGAAGGTTTTCTCCCATGCAATAACTCATAGCACGTTTTACCTAGTCGTTTAACAGTTAAAACTCGTGTCACAGTGTAACAAGAATTTGCAACAGCTTCACCCCAAAAATGAACAGGTAGAGATGAATCAGCTAGCATAGTTCTAGCAGTCTCAATCAAAACCCTATTCTTTCTTTCAGCAACACCATTCATTTATGGAGCGTATGCATAACTGAACTGCATATTGATACCTTTTTCAATGCAGAAACCTGCAAGATACTGATTCTTAAATTCTGTACCATTATCGCATCAAATCTTTCTAACTTTCAAATTAAAACCTGTCTCTAATCGATTGATTAGCACTTTCAAATTCTCAAACGAATCAGACTTCTCTTTCAAAAACATAACCCATGAGAATCTTGAATAATCATCAGTTACCACCAGACAATACTTACTACCATCAATACTTTCAAACCGAATTGGACCAAATAGATCCATGTGCAACAACTCAAGTGGAGCAGAGATTGGATTATACTTCACCAATTTATGTGCTTTCTTGCTCTGCTTACCCTTCTTACAAGGAACACATGTGCCTGGAATATGAAATGAACGAAGATCAACACCTTCTACGAGATTGTTGTGAACCAGATGGTTCATCTTCTGAAAACTTAAATGACCCATGCGTTTGTGCCATGTAATAGAATCTTGTTCAGTCGCTTTAGAAACAAAATCTTGATGATGTTCAGCAGTTGAAGTAGCAACATTCATATCTAGCATGTATAAATCAGCTTGTCGAGGAGCCTTCATCAAAATCATTTCAGGAGAAATCACAAACTCTGGTTTCAAGATGTAGCGGAATTCATCATTAAATGCTACTTTGAAGGATTTTTCACATATTTGTGAAACTGATAATAAATTATTTGCAAGCTCTTGACAATAGTTCACTTTATCAAAACTGACTTTATCATTTTTCAATAAACCCTGAGCTGAAATATGACCACCCTTATCTCTAGCAAATGCAACATAACCTCCCTTAATTGGGTGTACATCCGAAAGAAGAGATAGATGTCCAGTCATATGTCTCGAAGCGCCGCTATCCATAATCCAGGTGTTATTTGCAGGTATCCTGGTTCCCTGCATATCACATTAAGAAAATTAATTGATAATGGGAACCCACGCTCGGACGGCATTAGGTTGTCTATTAACACCCATAGCTTGAACTTCCATCCATTTTCCGTTTGAGTTCAGAGGAATCTCATCATTAGAAACCTTAAACTTAGAAAATTTGGAAGAAGAGGTGTCACGCTCTTGGCGTTTGACATTCCTATCTGAATCGGAATGATTCATCCGTGGTCTAGTTCTTGATAAATACTTTCTGCGACTAGCTCTTTGAGATGGAGACCTCAAATTTGGTTCAAAAGGTCTAACTTGCTCACTAGCACTGACAACATTTGCCTCAAAATTTCTTTTAGGAATTTTTCCCTTCACAGGAGAAACAGATCTATTGAAGTACTTCCTTTTGGAGTCTCCAAAGACAAATTTTGTCTTAGATCTTTTATCACGAAGTTCATCATTTACAGGGAAACCGTTCGATGAGCATGAGATGATCTAGAATCATCATGTGATAAGTCAACTTTATGTCTCGGGGATCGGAATCTTCTAGGACAATAAGCAGCAATGTGTCCAAAAACAGCACAATTAAAATATTTTCTAAACTCCCTATGTCTTCTGAATTGATATACATTATTAGAATTTGAAGATGACGGATCTTGTGTTCTTACTAACACAGGAGAATCATTTTATCTCTCTTTCTGAACAGGCTTAGCGGTAACAGGAGGAACAGGTCTGTTAGCAAATCTAGGATTTTTCAAAATCTTAACAGGACCTTTTGGTGTTCTAACTCTACTTGTCTTAGAGTTATCTCCTAACCCAGTTTTCCTATCTTCCTCATGATCTAGAGCACCTTTAGCAGTATCATCAGAAGTTGTATTCTTAGTTGAACTACATTTTTTATTCTTTTCAACATAATCTTCATAACTAGGAGGGATACAATATTCTGGTCGACCGTCAACTACGTTAACATTAATAAATGTGTTCTGAAAAGGAGGAGATGCAGAACTATATCCAATACCCTTTCCCTTGGTGTCATTAAGTTCCACTATTAATGCATTCCATTGTGACGCACTTGCCCAACATTTCATTTTGATTAAAATTGCCTCTAAATCAGCTTTAACGCATTCATTTTCTTTCTTTAGTTCATTAATTGTGGCAACACGTTTAATTAAAGCTTGATTTATGTCAAAGTTATAACATTTAAGATCGTGAAGTTGTTTTTTATAAACTTTGATTTGCTCTTTCAATTCATTTTCAACCTTAGTGGTCACATGGTCAGCATGCCATTTTTCTTTCATCTCCGCATATGCCTTTGTTAAATTATCTATTGTTACTTCAGATTCAGCACATTTAACACATTCAATAACAGTAGATGGATTAGAAGATACCTGTTGAGCTTTATTTGATGAGGAAGTCTCAGCCATAAATGCAAAGAAATCTGTCTTCTTCCCATCATCAAGCTCATCTTCTGATTCTGACGAGTCTGTAAGAAACTCTGATGTATCAGCATCTTTACTCAAATGAATCTGCTCAAGTCTGTTCCATATATCCTTAGCTCTTGTCAAACCGGAAACCTTTTCAAGATCACTTTCTGATAAGCACATCTTCAGTAAATCTACTGCTTGCTTGTTCAATGCTTCAAACTCAGATTGATCTACTCCAGTATGATCAGCTTTATCTTCAGCCTCTGATTCTGACGTCTTGTCCGAATCATCAACATCTGAACTTACACTCTCAAGATCTTAACCTTCACCCATAAGAACTAACATTTCTAATTCAGCAGCAAACATTTTACCCCATTTGTCTAGTTCCGTATCAGAATCAACCAATGTCTTTTCACTCTGATTAGCCTCTAGACTTTCTTCAAATACAGAGGTATCACTATAGTTAACCTTCCAACTATTGAAGTAGTAGTCCTCTGACGATGTTGGTGAAATACTTCCAGATTCAGGTGTACGAGGAACTGAATCACGTGCCTTATTGAATTTATCTTTAACCATCTTTTGAATCTTCTCTTTTCGAATGATTCGTGATAACTTTTCAGCTCTTTCAGCACGAGCATTCAGCTTCTCAATTATACTTTGACCGATAACACAGTTTTCTTTTTCTTCAGAAATCTTGGCCATGTTAGCTTTAGGTTGTTGATCATCAACATTCAATTTGATAGACCAATCATCATCGTCTCCATAGATGACAACTAAAGCTTTGTTCGGACCCTCAGCTGTATCAGCTTCATTTACTTTATCAGTAATGTAAATTTCACGCTTTGTAGATTGACTCTGAGAACTGTAGTTCTGATTCTTGAACGGATTACGATTACCCTGCTTCTTCTATTTTGTGCACTGTCTTGAAAAATGACCTAATTCTCCACAGTTGTAACAAGTAACAGAATTCATATATATATATATATATATATATATATATATATATATATATATATATATATATATATATATATATATATATATGACCATCCAATCATCTTTTGAGAATACATATAATCTTCCAAAAAAGACTGCGGACAATCAGACGGAGCAGAATCTTTTTCTTTTAATAAATAATAAAATTCTCAGCACATACAGATTTATGCCGATCCTTCAAGCAGTACTGCTTCTCATGATTCTCAGTTGAGGGTGGGTTGACCCGGTCCCGAACGAACCTTCTAACAAGCAGAATACAAGGTGACCATAAAGCCATCTCTGTGGGAGGCTGCTGCCCATAAGGCCATACCCGGCATGGGAAAGAAAAGGCAATTTTGTATCTTTGGTCAGACTGATTGGTTTTCCAGTTCGCTCTTTGTAATCTCTAGCTCGTCTCACAAGATTTGCCATACCCCACATAATATCCATCTTTTCTGCTTCATATTTATCAAGCTGATGATAATCTTCTGTTGTTAGATGAATGTTACCCACACGACCATCAAGATAACTGTCATAAGAATTAACAAGGCTTGACAACAAAGCTATATCTTCACTAATCTTTTCTTTTCCAGCTTTCCACAAGTTCTCGATCTTAAGAGCAGAAAGAACATCTGATGCAGTCGGTGTAGATGACTCTGTAGTATTGGTAGTAGGCTGTGATTGAGTATTGAGATAACATGGTGAAACTTGTGGTGGATACGAAGTTTGTTGAATAGGTGCACTGCTTACATTCAAACCATACATATTCTGATTGTTCATAGCAAAAGCTATTTGAAATGGTGCATGAGCTGACTTAGGCGGTGTATAACCATTTGGACAATACATTTTCGTGTCTTGAACTTGTTTAGACCTCTTGACTTTGTTTAACAACTCTAGTTCTTCTTCCTGAAGTCTTGCAATAAACGAGTTCACTGTAGCAGTAGCTAATTCTCCACTGGTCTTCATAGTTAATACGAAACCATTCAATTCTAACGGTAATGCTCCAGCTAGACATGTTACTTTGTCTTTCTCTTCAATGGTTACATCATGCTTGTGTATTTCAGCCAGCAAATGACGATATTTTTCAACCAATTCTGTAATAGACTCTCCAACTTGTCAGAGAAAATGATCAAACTCAGCTTTCAGTTCTAACCCTTTTCTTGTTCTCTAAGATGAATTCCCTTCATTGAAGGTACTAAGTGCTTCCCATATCTTGAATGAGTTATCATGACACAGAAATTGATGGAAAATTGGACCATCAAGAGTACTTGTCAAGTTACAGTACATCTTCTTTTCCAAGTTATACTCATCACGTTCTTCCGAATGAATATTATGTAACATATACAGTTCATTTGTCACAGGTGAACGTGACCATTGAAATTCGGTTTCAATATACTTCCAAAGTTTCGTGTCCTGACCATCAGACCATATCTTAAATCTCGACTTCCAAGTAGAATAATTATCCATATTCATTAAACTTGGACATTTCGTACCACTTCCGGATTCGCTTTCAGCAAGAAGTAATCGTTGAGTCATACTCGTAATGCTTTAAATTAACGGTGCAGCTAACGCATAATCATTTGAATTAAACATCTTGAGAAATTACCAAAACTGGTAAACCGTGCGGTTCAAGTTATCAACCATGCGGTTTAGGATGTCAAGCGTACGTGTGACAGTCTCACTCGTACGTGTCACAACTCAAACGTACGTGTCACTACTCAAACCAAAGTACCAAACACTAAGTACGTGTCACAGTCAACCGCTTGATCACTCGTGTGATCAGACTTGTAGTTTCTTAACCTAAAAGGTTATGCTTACCAGTGCGTGTGAGTTCATGAGTGATGTCAACCGTCTGGTCAACCGTGCGTGTGATTAAAATTCTTGACCCACTCGTGTGAGCTGCTGTTCACACACAAATCACTCAAAAACCCTAGAAATTAAAGCTAAACCTCAATTTCTTCGTTCACAAGCTGGATTAGCACTAAACTAACATAAACACACTCTCAAATCACAATTACACACGTAAAAATAATTCCTTTTTGCTAAAAATTACTTTAAACTCAAAAACCCAAACAAATAAACTCTTTAATCACCAAAAATCACTAGGATGATGTTGAAATCACAACCAATGCTCTGATACCAATGATGAAACATGACTAGGAACTTAGAAATTAACAGATTTAACTCACACAATGGAGGAATAAGTGAATCAAACCCTCTAGTGAATAGGTTAAGCTTTTTGGGATTAATTTAGTCAAACCACAACTAAATCAAGTGTGATTAGATCAACACCTAGAGCTATTATTCACCACCTGGGTGATTTGGGCTGAGAGAGAATCGGAGGAGCTCACCAGATCTGAGTGTGTGTAACAAATGAGAGGCTTAACCTAAAATGAAGAACATAAGACTTTATATACCCCTGCTGTTGACTTACCCGTACGATTCATCCATCACACGTACGAGTTGGCTTCATCAGCCGTACGGGTGATCACTCACTCATGTCTTCTCATTTAGGTTGTAATTGTGACTTAGCTCAGCATCAACCGTGCGTATGAGCCTGTCAGCTGTACGTGTAAGGCTTCACTCATACGTCTGACTAAGTCTAACATAGTCAAACATCCAAATCTCGTTCCTGCAGTTCCTGTAACCACATACAAACACGGATAGGATAGTAACGAGCGATCATGGTGGCCTGTAAACTATTGTACCTGCAATGGACGTGGGTAGATGTCTAGGGACTTGCATAAAATGCATCAACACCATCCAATCCAATCTGTTTTTCTGACTAAACTGATAACGAATTTTTATTTATCCTATATGCTTTCTGTTTCCTTTTCTTCCTCCTTCTTCTTCAAAATTTAATCGACTAAAAATCATAAACTAATCATAAAAACAATTTAAGTGTTATTTTTAGAATACTAAACTGAAACAAAAATCAATTGGCTGTGTTTGGAATTAATTAAAATCTAAAAAAATGCTATAACAGTTCGCTGTATGTCGATGATGAACTCCAAATCAATTTTCAAATTCTAGCTCGTTTTAGATAAAACTTCTAACATGAAATAGGTTCTAATTCCTTCTTAGAAACTTTCTAAATCCTCAATTAAACTTCAATTGTAACAGATATCTCTAATTCAATCGAAGAACAATGTTTGACTTTTTATTTCGAAAACTTTGACTTCAAAATTGGAATTCAATTCAAGGAATTGGATTTTGAAATTTTACAGGTAATTTGAATAGACGATTCCTAACACTTCTGCATTTAAGGATTTTGAAATTTAATAAGAAATCGAGATTTAGCTAAAAAGATGAAGAACAGAGGAAGAGGAAACTGTAACCTAAATTTTGTGTTTAAATTCGATTATTTGAGCTAATTAAATTGATAAATGATAATGGTGATGAAAGAACTGAGTGAGTTAACTAATATCACTGAACAAATTGATTGATTTATAGCTCATTTGGCCTACAACAATATTAGTTCAGGAAATAAACAAAATACAATTAAAACCTTAAATTCAACAGATTGGTACGATCGATAATGATGTAAAACATTTTTAGAGACATAAACAAAAATCAGTTACAGTATTTGATTGAGATGGGAAACTGATTTTGGTTTTGTTAAACGTACGTATGATTTTATAATTATAATTATATTAATAATAATTAAATTTCTAATAATACTAATAATAGAATTAATAATAATAATAATAATAATAATAATATTATCATTATCAAATAATATTAAAAATGATATTATTAATAATAATAGTAATAAATTGTATTATTTTCTAATAACTATAATAATAATGATAATGATAATAATTTATAATAATAATAATTCTTAATGATAATGGTAATAATAATATCTAATAATAATATTAATATTAATCATAATAACTAAAATCATAATTTTACTACTAGTTATAATGATATTAACAATGATAACAATAATATTAATAATAATAATAATATAATAAATCAAATGTATTAATTTAATAATATTAATAGTACTGATGTTAATAATAATAATGAATGTAATTATAATATAACAACTAGAATTAAACTTGTAATTACATTTAATATATTAATATTACAATTTATTAATTATCTCATATTTACTAATTATATAATATACTGAATTTTTAATATTTATAAACTTTATATATATTACAATATATATAATATTACTTATGTATAGAATTTATATATATATAATATATATATATATATATATATATATATATATATATATATATATATATATATATATATATATATATATATATATATATATATATATATATATATATATATTCATTTTAATAGTCACTTAATTATTCTATTTATTATTATTTTTTTCATTTTTAATTCTAATTGTTTAAAGTGTATTTTATTAATTCAAAATATTATATATACACTTATATTTATATTTATTTATTTACACACAATTGTTCGTGAATAATCGGGAGTAGTCAAAGGTTAAATGAATCCATGTAAACAGTTAAAAAATTTTTGAGACTCGACATTATAGACTTTGCTTATCGTCTCGAAACCATATAAGGATTAAGTTTAAATTTGGTCAGAAATTTTCGGGTCATCACATCAGCAGCCCATTTTGACACCAGTGCAAATGATAGAAGTAGAACCCACTTGACATTGAATCTTAACTTCAATCACAATAATATATTTCTTTCAACAAAGTATAATTTCCATGAGACTAATACCAATTTCATGACTCATTACAAAAGACATTAACAATCTTGACCCTAAGCCTACAACATCAAGAACATGAGTTCTACAGTTATTTTTACCCAAGAAAAGGAAATCCCATCCGAATTCTATCACAATTAGTCAAGCCATTATCATCGTAACTACTCAGTATATGTCATATCCTTACATTTCCCTTTGTCCACTTAAGAGCCTATAACATTTTAAACAACAACGAGTAAGCGAATTCATTGTGAATAAAACATAATTCTTACCAAACAACAATTTCCATAAGTCATCCACAAGTCATATATTAACTAAACCAAAAGCAATAGGCGCCCCCACTTGCCAACGCACACAGCGGTGCCAACCAAACCAATGCACACAAAGGTGCTAAACCGAAATCAATGCACACAATGGTTCCAACCTTACCAATGCACACAACGGTGCCAAATCGAGTATATACCATTTGTAGTTAAATATCAAAATTTACTGAGTAGTATGCAAGAGTTGTACTCACCTTAAATTCGAGCAAATAACGCAATTAAGCAAGTTCCGAGAAACAAATTCAACAATCAAATTCTCAAGCATAACACTTATTCATTAAGCATATAATACATATATCCATCACCTATACATTCACAAATGGTCAATCAAGACCTTATACACTTAGGGTTATCATCAAATCCCTAAGCAAGCAAATTTGAGCATGACTTGGCTAATACCAATAGTCATTTATTTAGCTAAAATCTCTTAGTCAACTTTGGTCAAAGTTAGTTTTTGACTTTTACAATTATGTGTATCTTATACAACACAATATTTTTGACTAATAAACACAAATCATATATTTACAATTACTAAATGTCAATAATCTACTAACCCTATCCAAAAATTGATTTGTTAACCAAAACCTCCAAAATTGAGGTTGCATGCCCAAAATGTAGACAATCTAAACTCATATTTCACAAGAAAGGGGTCTGATGCAACTCACACTGGTCCACCTTTACTAGTGTGTATAAGATGGGAGTCTTACAAGCATGTGGTTCTCACTGGTCATTTATACAGTGATGTGGTTGGAGACTAGAGGATCATTTATAATATTTATATATAGCTGGGGCTCAAACTATATACCACTTACTTTCTTGTTATAACCAGTAAGTAATAAGTATAACCTGAGATCATTCGTTAAATGTCATTACGACGAGAAATAAATATGGTGTTTCTATTAAGTAAATGGTATCGCTCAAATTATACATACATTATATCGCTATATTGGGTCGTTATTGTTATTTATCTGCGAAGATTTGAAGACTTTTGTGGTAATTGAGAGAAAATGATAACTTTAGCTCCAGAGGTCTTTGGTTTAATGTTTTGGTTGTTTTCAGTTGAGTATTGGTTATATATAAGCTCAAAGTAACTTTAAACGTGAAAAATTGAAGTTTTATTGAGTCTGGAGCTGATCACGACCACAACTAGCTGCATCCCGACCGTAATACATCAACAGAACATGGAGAAATAAAAAACAGCTCAATCGTGGTCGCGATGCAAATGGGTGATCCCAGTTGCGATCCCCTCCATCGCGGTCGCGACGCGGGCCCGGTCTGGTGACTTTTTGATCAACTATAAATAGACGAGGTTTTTCCCTAATTGTGGTGTGCAGTTTTTAGGCTACGATTTGGAGATCTTTTTGAAGACCTTGATCATACCATTGAATATTAGTTCATCCTTTACTTTCATTCCATCATTTATTACTTTTGGTACTCAATTTAATCATTAGTTTTATCATTGTAATCATGAATACTTATTGTTTTAATTGTTTCTTTATTTCTTGCAACTTTAATATGCTAGGCTAAATAGTTTGAGTGTTTGCTTGAATGTAAAACTATAGATATTGGATTATTTCTATCAATTGGATCTAATGTCTTGTGATTGAAATTAACTGTGTTTGATTAAAGATCCATTATTATGAATGTTCTATATTTTTAATTCAATTACATAGGTTGTTAATCATTTAATTGAGTTAAATCGAGATGCAATTTATGCTTTAACACTTAGGTGATCTAGACAATTAGATAAGTGATTTCAAGTGATTGTGTCATTAATTTAATTGGTGTTTGAAAGAGTTGTGAACTACATAACAATGTAACTATCTCAAGTGATTGTCATAGTTAGGACTATACGTGAGTTTAGTCTAAATCAAGTCTCATTAGTTTCTATCAAATATAGTTTAATCTTTTGAAGTAGGTTTATTTGAGTTTACTAACTTTGATTGATTAAAACTTTATGAGAAGTCATACAACTATATTAAAGACATAACAATTGGTAATAATCGCAAGAACAATCCATATCGATAGTGAATCATTCAAGTAGACACCGTTTTCTCTTAATTGTTAATTCATTTCATTTGCTTCACGTTGATTGGTGAATTAAAACTCAAACCAATTTTTTTTAATAAACCTCTAGGATAATTACTAGTTTTTAAGATCTCGATTAAACTGCTCTCTGTGAAACGAACTAATTAAATTACTTATAGGTTACTGCATGACCGAGTTATAGTTTCCTGTAATTGTGTGATAATTGTTAAGTTTTTAGCTAGTCATTTTAGAGTACGATTTCACATATCAGTAAACTTTTAGGAGAAAGTCACAAGTAGGTAAGGTTGTGGTTTTTTTGGTTTTCTAGTTTTAATGATAGAGTAAGTAAAGTACATAAAGAAAGATACGTTTATTTGGAATGGCTCGATCAAGTAATAAAAATAGGAACTTTCAGTACTGTCGATTGCTTTTTTTTAAAGTAAACTCTAATTTCCTATCAGGACAGTCTAGATTCTAGCTTGATATGTCACTGAAAACTAGGTTATCGTGATTCTAACCAAAATAGAAAGAAGAAGTTATAATGGCTGAATTACCTTTTTATATTCCGGATTTTGAATATATTAAGAAAGAAGAAGTTATAATGGCTGAAGGAGAGGAAGGTAAATCGATGGAAGCAATAGTGAAAGCCACGAGGGCTGGCAATAGCCATGCCATTAGACAACCGGCAGTCAACACAGATTTTGAGGTTAAGGGGCAGATTTTGAATATGATAACTCACATGTGCCAGTTCGGGGGTACACCGAAAGAGGATGCATTCGAGCATCTTCGAAACTTCAAAAGCATCTATAATTTGTTCAAGATTGCCCAAGTCGAAGATACTGTTATCTATTTGAGGGTTTTTCCTTGGTCCTTGAAAGATGATGCAAAAGACTGGTTAGAATCATTGCCCAAGGGTGAAATTGACAGTCGGACTACGATGGAAGATAAGTTCCTGCAGCATTTCTTTCCAGCATCAAAAGCCGCAAGACTACTGAGTGACATTAATCACTTTGTTCAAAATTCAAATGAGACACTCTATGATGCTTAGACCCATTTCGGTAAAATGCTTCGCAATTGTCCTCAACACGGGT
Organism: Rutidosis leptorrhynchoides; assembly: GCF_046630445.1. Taxonomy (NCBI): domain Eukaryota; kingdom Viridiplantae; phylum Streptophyta; class Magnoliopsida; order Asterales; family Asteraceae; genus Rutidosis; species Rutidosis leptorrhynchoides. Next base: position 529,330,881 of record NC_092333.1, on the reverse strand, counting down.
TGAACAACTTTAATAAGGTCCAGATATTTTACAAGGGTGTTAATGTGCCGACACGGAAAGAAATTTGATATTGATGCAGGTGGTTCGTTAATGAAAAAGACTCCGGACGAAGCTTACAACATCATCTCCGAAACTTCTACGCATTCTTATGATTGGCATCAAGAGATGGATATTTCTCGCTCTTCTCACGTTGCTAGTACTGAAACTAGTGACGAGCTTGCTCCAGTTAAGGCTCAACTTGCAACTTTTAAAAGACAGATGGATTCTATGACTAAAGAGATGCACGCGATAAAGGTTGGTTGTGAGTTATGTCAGGGGCCACATCTTACGAAAGATTGTGATCAAGCGTCGATGGAGGAATAGGATAATTATTTAGGTTATGTGAAAAAGGGTGATTTGGCACTTAATGAATTTCCTGGTGGAAGGCAATTTTTCAACCAAGCGGGAAATTCGGGTGGTAATAATTATCAAGGAGGAAATCAGGTCTTTCAGGGTAATTAGAAAACTTATCCATCTAGGCCACCTAGGTTCAATAACAGAAATCAACAAGCACCACCAAGGAATTTTTAGCAACCTATTTAACCCATTCAACAGCCAGTCGATAAGATGCCTCCATTGGAAGAGTTGTTAAGGGGTTTTATCATGAAGACGAATGAAAGTATTTCTGCTTTAAGGCAAGATGGTGAATCTACTAAGCAGTAAGTTAGGAGTCAGCAGGCCTCGATTCAGAATTTGGAACGGGATGTGGGGCGTATAGCTCAATCATTATCGGAGAGACCACCGGGTGCTCTCCCGTCTAATACACAATCTAATCCAAATAATAAAGTGCCGAATCGACGAGCATGTGAATGCTATAACCACCCGAAGTGGTTTGACTATTAACGAGGAGACCTCGAAATCTCCTCATTTTGTTTCTCCTACTATTTTGCAGGTATTGAATGATGAGGAGCCAAAGGATACTGAACCTAAGGATGATGAGCCAAAGGTTCAAGAGCGAAAGAAAGATGATCTACCAGAGATCATAACAAAGCCACCTTTGAAAGTGTACAAAGCACCGATCCCATATCCTAAAGCTTTGAAGAAAGATAAGCTGGCGAATCAGTATAAGAAATTTTTGGATATGATCAATCAAATCAGCATCAATATGCCATTGGTGGAAGTGATAAAAGGAATGCCCAACTATGGGAAGTTTTTAAAGGACTTAATCTCTTCGAAAGGTAAGTATCAAGAGTTGTCGGCCACATTCCTCAATGACGCGTGTTCGGCCATTTTGAAAAAGTAAAAGATGCCTCCAAAATTGGGAGACCCGGGTAGCTTTATTATTCCTTGTTTATTGGGTGATTCGGCAGTGTACGATGCACTAGTCGATTTGGGGGCAAGCGTTAATTTAATGCCTTATTCATTGTATATGAAACTTGGCCTAGGAGACTTAAAATCGACTAGAATGGGGATCCGTTTGGCTAACCATTCTTTTGACACTCCCATAGGTATTTTCGAAGATTTAATATTGAGAGTTAACCACCCTTGTCCAAATAGGGAACCATTAGTCTTTCCGGCCAATTTTCTAATCCTTGAAATGAAAGAGGACACTAAAGTATCAATCATTCTAGGTCAACCTTTCCTAAACACTGAGGTTGCAATTATCCATGTTCAACAAAACCAACTTAGCATAGGTGTAGGTGACGAAAGAGTGATTTGCCATGTAGACAAAGCCATGAAACACCCCAAGTCCACTGATGATACTTTTTTTAAACTTGATATAATAGACTTGTGTGTTGAGAATGATTTGCAGGAATTCTTGGAAGTTGACACTACATGTTTCGTTCTCGTTGATGGTAGTGATGATTTTAATTTAGATGCTGAATTTGAGAAATTGTTGGAAGTTAGTACTAAGGGTAATGATGGTGAAGAAGATTCCAAGGTGGTCAAAACGGTTCACTTTGAGCAATGGGAAGTTCATCAACTTATGAAAATTCGGGTCAAAGAACTGAAGAAGTGTAAAAGTAAGGGGAGCATTGATGAATGGCTTGATAAAAATGTTACTATTAGTCATGTAACTGATCATGATACTTGGGATTGCTACGGGTGATTTGAAGATGCGCCCAATGATGCGGAATCTGAGGTTATATCGGATGAGTATTTTGATGAATTCCACAAAGAGTCGTTCTTGGAAGAAAATGTGAGTGGAAGACCGGTGATTCTTCGTCAAGAAGACCGATGATTCTTCGTCAAGAAGTAGATTCGGTCGAGGTCTTGTTCGAATTGAGTGTTATCGGGGTCTTGCCTCATTTTTCTAATGATCACCGTGAATTTAAAGTAATAGCCGATTCGGGATCCTCAATTAATATCATGTCCTATGAGATGTATAGACGATTGTTCCATGACAATTGTACACTATGTTCTTTGGGAGAATCTAATTCCGTACTTACACTAGGTAACAACACGGAGTGTAAGGCATATGGGTTGCTTAGTAACGTGATGGTAAGCGTTAAGGGAGTTTTCCTTGAAGTACCGTTTACTATTTTCGACATGCCGACGGATGAAGAGGTTCCTTTGTTAGTAGGACGTGGTTTTATTGTGACCGCGGGTGGTAAAGTCGACCCGACGGCGGGGGCTATCACTTTTGAAGGAGGAAAGGGCACGTTCACATTTTGTAATTCTGAAAATATGCGGTTTCCTTCGGCATATATAATTGAAAGGGAATTCGAGGATGATTATTGTAAAAGTATTGAGGATCCAAGCAAAGTTGAAACTATTTGTACGAACACGATAAAAGAGACACCTAAAATGGAAAAAGAACCAGATGTAAATGTAGAGGAGATTCGAGAAACGCTTGAAAATATGTGGGGTAAGGAACACACGGAAAAGTTCATGAAAAACACCAAAACTTCGTTTGTCGATGATGAAGGATGGACAATTGAAGAGGTTGAGTACATTAAGCCTACAACAATGTAAATACAAGCCTCGTAGAAGACTTAGAGATCCGGGGGAATTTTCTTTCATATGTCGGTTTCGAAATGAAAAGCTCTACTCGGTGTTACTAGATTCATGTGCGAGTGTTAATATGATGCCGGCTAAAATTTCAAAGTCGTTGGGAATTCGAGAGTTAGTCCGCACTAATACGAGCATCCGTTTTGGGAATCAAACCGTTGATAACCCAATAGGAATCGCGATAGACGTCCTTATTATTATTCACGGTGTTAACTTTAAAGAAGATTTTTTCATAATGGATTGTGCACTGGATGAGAAAACACCGATTATGTTGGGCCGGGGGTTCTTGGCAACCGCGAGAATGACATTGGATTTCAACACGGGAACATTGGTGATACGGGATGAAGATATAATGACTACTCTCAAAGATCGATTTGGGTATGGATTTGACTCTAGCAACATCGGAGTCGAGGATCCCGACGATTGCTAAGCGTGGAAGAGGAGTCCAGTGCGCGGCTCCGGAATAAACATCGCACAACCGTGTACAGTTTGTAATATTGCATCTTTTATTTTTATTGCATGATTTTTAAAACATAAAACCCATAAAAAGTATAAAACCTTTGAAAAAAAAAGTTGGGGACTGAATCACGGCCGCAACACAGGGTGTCGCAACCACGATTCATTGACAGAATGTGGGGTGCCAGAAACAAGCTCGATCACGACCGCGATTCGGGGTCTCGGGAAAACTGGTATTAGGTATAGATCGATCGGGACCAGGATTACCTCAATTGCGACCGCAATTCAGTCCCAGTCCAAACTCTTTTTTGCTTTTTATTTGCTGTTTGGTTTTCAAATTCACACACACACATACACCCGCTGAATTTTTGAGCTCCCACATACAAACCCTAATCGATTTTTGCTTCTAATCAACATCAAATCCATCTTTAATCATGCCTCCTAAGACCAAGGTAATGATTTTAACATCCTTTTTAATTGTAATCTCTTCTAATTTTGAATCTTAATTGGGTGTTCATGTGGGTTTTATTGAAATCAAGTGTGGGGGTGTTAATTGGTTTGATTTAGGCCAAATTTGTTATGTATTATGATTCTATAACATGCTTGATTCTAGTTTCACTTGCTTATTGATCTTAAATTGCTAGTATTAATTCTAGGGTTCTTGAGTATGTGGAATTTGGGGATTTATTTTGATTTTGATGTTTAATTGCTATGATTTGAGGTTAGCAATGATAGTTATTGAGTTTGTTAGTTGTCGATTGTCATGAATCATTCGATTACTTGATTTTGAATTTAGGGTTCATGTCAATTTGGGGTAATTTTGGTTTAGTTGACTGAGTTTGACTCAGTTTGACTTTTGACTTGAGTTTGATTGTGAGATTGTAAAATGCCTAGTTTCATGTGCTATCCGTTTATTTAATTATGATTATAATTACATGAAATATTTTATTGGCATTGTGGAAGTATGATTTTATATGTTTATGCAATGATGAAGTTTTTGTTGGTTGAGTTTTATGAATATTAAGAACACTTGTTGATGTGTAAAATCTAGTATATAATTTATCTCTGAAAAATGTGGGTTTAAAGATTACTACACAGTAACGGGCAGTGTACCCGATCGTGCAATAGTATAAAGTTGGTAATTCCGAAATCGTTCCAAGGACAGTTTAAACGTGAGAATCAAGATAGCAACTAATAAAAATAAACTGAGTTAATCTATGAAAACTAAAAGTACGAGATAATTTGTTTTGTGGCTATTTAACAATTAGCTAAATCAAGGATAGATTAAAAGTAAAAGACAATATTTTTGTGTTTTTAAGTTTATAGAAAATAAATGCAGACTCAACGAAAAGTAAAGATATTTGAATTCAATAGATAAAAGAATGTTCGCCTAGATCTCCTATTCGTAGTGTCGGATGATTTGTTATTAAGCTCTAGTTCTATTTATCAATACATGCAACTGCAGAATCGGTTTACCCAGAGTTCTCTTTTAGCAAACACGTCAAACTAGGATTTATTGGCTTAGGGTTCCCTCTCACCAAAGACATCTTTTGTTTGTGACTTAGTAAATAACTAATTATAAGATTAAGATTCAATTGGTTACACGTTCGCTCCACATAATTCACCCCTATTTCGTTCAATCTATATTACTCGGTTTACCCCCTTGGTCCAGTAAGCACCCAATTGGTTAAGACAAATCAATTGGAAATTAGTTCACTAAATTGAAACAAGGTTCCCTTTGTTCAAACAAGATCACTAATCAAGCCTAGTAACAATAATCAAATCCCATACGAATGGTTCTTAATCAAAACTCATAATTATCATGCATTAATCAAATTAAATATTAAAGTATCATCCAAACACATACGAATATTCAATCTAGACAAACATTAAATAATTAGCCAATAACCATGGCTAAAACCAAAATCACAATCAAAATAATAGAAGAATTCATTGTTTGAAACAAAGAGAAAAACCTAATTAATGATTGAATCTTGAACGATGAATGAATCAAAGCACGTTCCCGTAATGATTGAAGCGTTAGAATGATCTTGGGATTCCCCAAAAATCACATTTTTTTGTCCAAAAGCTGCTGCAAATCGTCTGGGAATAAGATATGATATTTAGGGTAAAAATTCGTGCTTTAAATAGGAAAATTCTGAAGCCGGTTGAAAGTGGAGCGGCGCTCCAAATGTTGAGCGGCGCTCAGTATAGCTAAATTCTGATCTGTTAACTTCCAAAACCCCTCGAACTGTTTTTCCTACCTACTGGAGCGGTGCTCCACCTTTCTGAGCGGCGCTCCAGGCCCATTTTGCTTATTCCGGACCTAAAAACTCACTAAATCCATCCAAACTCGCATCGAACCAATCTCTTTCACTCGTTTACATAGAAAATCACTAAAACCATCAAATAACTTCAAATTTAATCTTATTGGTCTTAGAACTCGAACTTTCATAACACTTATCGAAATAACACCAAATCGTATCCAAAAGGACTAAAATGTGATCGATATCGCTAAGGAAAACGCGTATTAAATATGCGATATCAAACAACCCCAAACTAGAGTTTTGCTTGTCCTCTAGCAATTAAACTCGAAAATAATCTTCTACCATATGATAACTTCTTCAAACATGTATGTAGAACCAAACGAATAACCAACAAACCAACAACTAGCGTGGGCACGATTTTGGAGTAAATATCTCCCACACCTCTTACTTGCATTCCCCCAAAATTAACTTCCCAATCCTCAAGCAATTAATATGAACAAAGTAGCTAAATATAGTCTTGAATAGCGTACCAAATAAAATGAGGCAAAGAATCTTGAACCATAATGTAAGTCTTCAAAGGAACCGGGAATCAAGTGGGAGCCAAACACCAAAGATATGACAATCGAACGCATGTGCCAAAAAGAATGCACGGGCTACCCCGCAATTGGTCAAGCCAATGCCTCCCACAGTACCTAACATCATGAGATGTCGGTAAGAAAATAATGTGCTTAGGAGGTTACATATTACGTCTAGATATCATCGATAATCATGAGGTAATCATCTAATCCGTTAAGTCAATCATAAAGATTGAAGTTCATCAGGCTTAAAAGCTGATATCTTACCTTTCCGGAGGTTATCCAACTGGGGATCTAATCAATCACAGATTTGTGTATCATGGTGCATGAAATGTCCCGTTCTTATTGATTAAAAACGTTCCATATTAATTGATTTCGTTGCGAGGTTTTGACCTCTATATGAGACGTTTTTCAAAGACTGCATTCATTTTTAAAACAAACCATAACCTTTATTTCATAGATAAAGGTTTTAAAAAGCTTTACGTAGATTATCAAATAATGATAATCTAAAATATCCTGTTTACACACGACCATTACATAATGGGTTACAATACAAATATGTTACAACAAAATAAGTTTCTTGAATGCAGTTTTTACACAATATCATACAAGCATGGACTCCAAATCTCGTCCTTATTTAAGTATGCGACAGCGGAAGTTCTTAATAATCACCTGAGAATAAACATGCTTAAAACGTCAACAAAAATGTTGGTGAGTTATAGGTTTAACCTATATATATCGAATCATAATAATAGACCACAAGATTTCATATTTCAATACACATCCCATACATAGAGATAAAAATCATTCATATGGTGAACACCTGGTAACCGACATTAACAAGATGCTTATATAAGAATATCCCCATCATTCCGGGACACCCTTCGGATATGATAAAAATTTCGAAGTACTAAAGCATCCGGTACTTTGGATGGGGCTTGTTGGGCCCAATAGATCTATCTTTAGGATTCGCGTCAATTAGGGTGTCTGTTTCCGAATTCTTAGATTACCAGACTTAATAAAAAGGGGCATATTCGATTTCGATAATTCAACCATAGATTGTAGTTTCACGTACTTGTGTCTATTTTGTAAATCATTTATAAAACCTGCATGTATTCTCATCCCAAAAATATTAGATTTTAAAAGTGGGACTATAACTCACTTTCACAGATTTTTACTTCGTCGGGAAGTAAGACTTGGCCACTGGTTGATTCACGAACCTATAACAATATATACATATATATCAAAGTATGTTCAAAATATATTTACAACACTTTTAATATATTTTGATGTTTTAAGTTTATTAAGTCAGCTGTCCTCGTTAGTAACCTACAACTAGTTGTCCACAGTTAGATGTACAGAAATAAATCGATAAATATTATCTTGAATCAATCCATGACCCAGTGTATACGTATCTCAGTATTGATCACAACTCAAACTATATATATTTTGGAATCAACCTCAACCCTGTATAGGTAACTCCAACATTCACATATATAGTGTTTATGGTTGTTTCGAAATATATATAGATGTGTCGACATGATAGGTCGAAACATTGTATACGTGTCTATGGTATCTCAAGATTACATAATATACAATACAAGTTGATTAAGTTATGGTTGGAATAGATTTGTTACCAATTTTCACGTAGCTAAAATGAGAAAAATTATCCAATCTTGTTTTACCCATAACCTCTTCATTTTAAATCCGTTTTGAGTGAATCAAATTGATATGGTTTCATATTGAACTCTATTTTATGAATCTAAACAGAAAAAGTATAGGTTTATAGTCGGAAAAATAAGTTACAAGTCGTTTTTGTAAAGGTAGTCATTTTAGTCGAAAGAACGACGTCTAGATGACCATTTTAGAAAACATACTTCCACTTTGAGTTTAACCATAATTTTTGGATATAGTTTCATGTTCATAATAAAAATTATTTTCTCAGAATAACAACTTTTAAATCAAAGTTTATCATAGTTTTTAATTAACTAACCCAAAACAGCCCGCGGTGTTACTACGACGGCGTAAATCCGGTTTTACGGTGTTTTTCGTGTTTCCAGGTTTTAAATCATTAAGTTAGCATATCATATAGATATAGAACATGTGTTTAGTTAATTTTAAAAGTCAAGTTAGAAGGATTAACTTTTGTTTGCGAACAAGTTTAGAATTAACTAAACTATGTTCTAGTGATTACGAGTTTAAACCTTCGAATAAGATAGTTTTATATATATGAATCGAATGATGTTATGAACATCATTACTACCTCAAGTTTAGTAGGTAAACCTACTGGAAGTGACAAGAAATGATCTAGCTTCAAAGGATCTTGGATGGCTTGAAAGTTCTTGAAGTAGGATCATGACACAAAAACAAGTTCAAGTAAGATTTTTACTCGAATTAAGATAGTTTATAGTTATAGAAATTGAATCAAAGTTTGAATATGAATATTACCTTAAATAAGAAAGATAACCTACTATATATAACAAAGGTTTCTTGATCTTAGATGATTACTTGGAACGGATTAGAAAGCTTGGAAGTAAATTAGTAAACTTGAAGGGATTTTTGAAGTGTTCTTGAAGTGTTCTTCCTATGATGATTATAGCTTGATTCTTGAAGTGATTTTTGATGAAGATGATGATTAACTACTGGAAAAATACGTTCATAATAGTGTGTGTGTGGTGAGAGAGAATTAGAAAGAGAATTGGAAGTGAAATTGAGTGAATGATGAGTGGTAATTGGTGAGTGGTGAGTGTGGTTAAAAGGAGTTCTAGTTAGTTGACTAGCTCATGGTAGAAGTTAAAATTGATTAGTCATACATGACATAATTAAAAGTGGAATCCCATGCTAGTTCCTATTAGTATATACCCATAGTAAGTACGTTTTGAAGCTGTGTATAATACGGGTAAGAATACGACTAGAATTCTTGATGAAAGAAAAGAATGGGAAAGTAACTGTAACCATTTTCATTAAGTATGAGTGTTTTGATATATGTCTTGAAGTCTTCCAAAAGTATTTTAATACATCTAAATACACTACATGTATATACATTTTAACTGAGTCGTTAAGTCATCGTTAGTCGTTACATGTAAGTGTTGTTTTGAAACCTTTAAGTTAACGATCTCAATTAATGTTGTTAACCCATTGTTTATTATATCTAATGAGATGTTAAATTATTATATTATCATGATATTATGATATATTAATATATCTTAATATGATATATATACATTTAAATGTCGTTACAATGATAATCGTTACATATATGTCTCGTTTCGAAATCCTTAAGTTAGTAGTCTTGTTTATATGTATATAACTCATTGTTAATATACTTATGGAGATACTTACTTATCATAATCTCATGTTAACCATATGTATATCCATATATATATCATCATGTCATTTTTACAAGTTTTAACGTTCGTGAATCGCCGGTCAACTTGGGTGGTCAATTGTCTATATGAAACATATTTCAATTAATCAAGTCTTAACAAGTTTGATTGCTTAACATGTTGGAAACATTTAATCATGTAAATATCAATCTCAATTAATATATATAAACATGGAAAAGTTCGGGTCACTACAGTACCTACCCGTTAAATAAATTTCGTCCCGAAATTTTAAGCTGTTGAAGGTGTTGACGAATCTTCTGGAAATAGATGCGGGTATTTCTTCTTCATCTGATCTTCACGCTCCCAGCTGAACTCGGGTCCTCTACGAGCATTCCATCGAACCTTAACAATTGGTATCTTGTTTTGCTTAAGTCTTTTAACTCACGATCCATTATTTCGACGGGTTCTTCGATGAATTGAAGTTTTTCGTTGATTTGGATTTCATCTAACGGAATAGTGAGATCTTCTTTAGCAAAACATTTCTTCAAATTCGAGACGTGGAAAGTGTTATGTACAGCCGCGAGTTGTTGAGGTAACTCAAGTCGGTAAGCTACTGGTCCGACACGATCTATAATCTTGAATGGTCCAATATACCTTGGATTTAATTTCCCTCGTTTACCAAATAGAACAACGCCTTTCCAAGGTGCAACTTTAAGCATGACCATCTCTCCAATTTCAAATTCTATATCTTTTCTTTTAATGTCAGCGTAGCTCTTTTGTCGACTTTGGGCGGTTTTCAACCGTTGTTGAATTTGGATGATCTTCTCGGTAGTTTCTTGTATAATCTCCGGACCCGTAATCTGTCTATCCCCCACTTCACTCCAACAAATCGGAGACCTGCACTTTCTACCATAAAGTGCTTCAAATGGCGCCATCTCAATGCTTGAATGGTAGCTGTTGTTGTAGGAAAATTCTGCTAACGGTAGATGTCGATCCCAACTGTTTCCGAAATCAATAACACATGCTCGTAGCATGTCTTCAAGCGTTTGTATCGTCCTTTCGCTCTGCCCATCAGTTTGTGGATGATAGGCAGTACTCATGTCTAGACGAGTTCCTAATGCTTGCTGTAATGTCTGCCAGAATCTTGAAATAAATCTGCCATCCTTATCAGAGATAATAGAGATTGGTATTCCATGTCTGGAGATGACTTCCTTCAAATACAGTCGTGCTAACTTCTCCATCTTGTCATCTTCTCTTATTGGCAGGAAGTGTGCTGATTTGGTGAGACGATCAACTATTACCCAAATAGCATCAAAACCACTTGCAGTCCTTGGCAATTTAGTGATGAAATCCATGGTAATGTTTTCCCATTTCCATTCTGGGATTTCGGGTTGTTGAAGTAGACCTGATGGTTTCTGATGCTCAGCTTTGACCTTAGAACACATCAAACATTCTCCTACGTATTTTGCAACATCGGCTTTCATACCCGGCCACCAAAAATATTTCTTGAGATCCTTGTACATCTTCCCCGTTCCAGGATGTATTGAGTATCTGGTTTTATGAGCTTCTCTAAGTACCATTTCTCTCATATCTCCAAATTTTGGTACCCAAATCCTTTCAGCCCTATACCGGATTCCGTCTTCCCGAATATTAAGATGCTGCTCCGATCCTTTGGCTATTTCATCCTTTAAATTTCCTTCTTTTAAAATTCCTTGTTGCGCCTCCTTTATTTGAGTAGTAAGGTTATTATGAATCATTATATTCATAGATTTTACTCGAATGGGTTCTCTGTCCTTCCTACTCAAGGCATCGGCTACCACATTTGCCTTCCCCGGGTGGTAACGAATCTCAAAGTCGTAATCATTCAACAATTCAATCCACCTACGCTGCCTCATATTCAGTTGTTTCTGATTAAATATGTGTTGAAGACTTTTGTGGTCGGTATATATAATACTTTTGACCCCATATAAGTAGTGCCTCCAAGTCTTTAATGCAAAAACAACCGCGCCTAATTCCAAATCATGCGTCGTATAATTTTGCTCGTGAATCTTCAATTGTCTAGACGCATAAGCAATCACCTTCGTTCGTTGCATTAATACACAACCGAGACCTTGCTTTGATGCGTCACAATAAATCACAAAATCATCATTCCCTTCAGGCAATGACAATATAGGTGCCGTAGTTAGCTTTTTCTTCAATAACTGAAACGCTTTCTCTTGTTCATCCTTCCATTCAAATTTCTTCCCTTTATGCGTTAATGCAGTCAAGGGTTTTGCTATTCTGGAAAAGTCTTGGATGAACTTTCTGTAGTAACCAGCTAGTCCTAAAAACTGGCGTATGTGTTTCGGAGTTTTCGGGGTTTTCCACTTTTCAACAGTTTCTATCTTTGCCGGATCCACCTTAATACCTTTTTTTGTTCACTATGTGACCGAGGAATTGAACTTCTTCCAACCAAAATGCACACTTTGAAAATTTAGCGTACAATTCTTCCTTCCTCAATACTTCTAACACCTTTCTCAAATGTTCACCGTGTTCTTGGTCATTCTTTGAGTAAATAAGTATGTCATCAATGAAAACAATGACAAACTTGTCAAGGTATGGTCCACACACTCGGTTCATAAGGTCCATGAACACAGCTGGTGTATTAGTTAAACCAAATTGCATGACCATAAACTCGTAATGACCGTAACATGTTCTGAAAGCAGTCTTTGGAATATCATCTTCTTTCAACCGCATTTGATGATACCCGGAACGTAAGTCAATCTTTGAATAAACAGACGAGCCTTGTAGTTGATCAAATAAGTCGTCGATTCTCGGTAGTGGGTAGCGGTTCTTGATGGTAAGTTTGTTCAACTCTCGGTAGTCGATACACAACCTGAATGTACCATCTTTCTTCTTGACAAACAAAACAGGAGCTCCCCATGGTGATGTGCTTGGTCAAATGAAACCATGCTCTAAAAGTTCTTGTAATTGGCTTTGCAGTTCTTTCATCTCGCTGGGTGCAAGTCTGTAAGGAGCACTAGCTATTGGTGCAGCTCCTGGTACAAGATCTATTTGAAATTCAACGGATCGATGTGGGGGTAATCCTGGTAATTCTTTCGGAAATACATCGGGAAATTCTTTTGCAATGGGAACATCATTGATGCTCTTTTCTTCAGTTTGTACTTTCTCGACGTGTGCTAGAACAGCATAGCAACCTTTTCTTATTAGTTTTTGTGCCTTCAAATTACTAATAAGATGTAGCTTCGTGTTGCCCTTTTCTCCGTACACCATTAAGGGTTTTCCTTTTTCTCGTATAATGCGAATTGCATTTTTGTAACAAACGATCTCTGCTTTCACTTCTTTCAACCAGTCCATACCGATTATCACATCAAAACTCCCTAACTCTACTGGTATCAAATCAATCTTAAATGTTTCGCTAACCAGTTTAATTTCTCGATTCCGACATATATTATCTGCTGAAATTAATTTACCATTTGCTAATTCGAGTAAAAATTTACTATCCAAAGGCGTCAATGGATAACTTAATTTAGCACAAAAATCTCTACTCATATAGCTTCTATCCGCACCTGAATCAAATAAAACGTAAGCAGATTTATTGTCAATAAGAAACGTACCCGTAACAAGCTCCGGGTCTTCCGTAAGGGTTTAGATTCGGAAGCAAGGTATTCGCTAAAGATTTCATCAGAAACAGAATCATTTGGATTCTTTGAAGTCAAACTTATTCTTTATGACTTGTCCACGGCTTCCTTCATAGTTTCGCATAATCCGCTTTTCGGTACTAAATTTTCTATTGAATGTTTCCAATATAATGATACACAAGAAGCACGAGGAGGTATATAATTTCGGACGAGAATATTTATGAAAATATCCTCAGAAATATCGAAGATATTGATGATGATATTTTGGAATTTCTAAGCTCGATAGTTGATGGAGAAAGATTTTCCGCAAGATTTTAACATGACTTCGGAGCAAGATATTCTCTAAAGATTTCAACGGATCCAGAATTACCTGAATCCTTTGAATATAGGGTTTGGTCCTTGTATTTGTCCTTGGCCTCCTCTATGGGTAGCTCAATCTGTTTTTCAATACCCAATTTTCTATCGAGCGTTTCTAACACTCCTTTCTTTATCATCAAACTTTTGGCCGTTTAGACCATCTAAAATTTTTCTGTTTCCTCTGCATTTAATGCTATGATATCTGAATCATCGGTTATTAATCCGAGGTGGTTTCAGGAGAATTGTGTTTTTAGATGATTAAACGCTGATGGTAATATGATGGAATATGAAAGGTTCCCTGGTAACAATAAAAGAGCATGCATATAAATCAAGGTGATAATAAGGTTGTTTCGAACGAAAAGTCGAAGTTGATTTGTTGGAGCTGTGAAAAAATTTGCTACCTTGAAAGAAATCACCAAGTTATTTTGGGTAATAATAACACTAAAGGAATTAGCACGGATATGTGTTAAATGTTTACTCAGATTCTGAGTGTTTTCAGGTGCATAACTATATGTATCAATCTTTTCTTCTATAGATGAAGTGCGGTTGGTTCATCCTCTTGATTGAGGTGTTTTCAAGAATCATGAAAGGTTTGAACGCAGAATGTAGTCGTGAAGATACAAATGATGTTTAAGACGAAATCAAGTGGCAACTTGACGAATTTTTTAGTTTCTTATATTATAATCAATATTTTAATTCATTTTAATTGTCCAATGTTATTAGTCCACAGTCGATAGTCCACAGTTAACAGTCTAATAATTTATATATAGTTTAATATATAATGTTCGAATTAACTAATAAATATCGTGACCCATGTACATGTCTCAGACTCGATCACAACTCAAAGTATATATATATTATATATAGATGGGTTGATATGATATGTCAAAACATTGTATACGTGTCCCGATATTTAAAATGCGTAAATAACAGAATGACGATAAATAAAGTGCGTAAAATAAATATTAGAAATTAAATGACGATAAATAAAATTGCGAGAATGTAAATTGTGATAATTAAATTGCGATAAATAAAATGTAACCAGTTAGCTAGGAACAGTTAGCTAGGAACAGTTAGCTAGGATCTTGTTAGCGTGGTTTCTTAACAAAATTTCATATTGTTAATTAGTCTGTTTCTAATCAATTTTTATTGTGTCCATTATTTCTTCATTATGCCACTTGTTGGATTCTGATAAATCAAAATCCAAATTTGAAATTGGATGAATATGGTTATTCTGTGATGAACGGATTTGTATATCGGTGGATGTAAATATGATAGTAGATGGTTGTTGAATCAGATTCGAAGAATGTACAGTTTAATTATTAATGTGAAATCTAAATATTCCTCCGGTATTACCTACCCGTTAAAATATTTTCACCATTAACAGTTTGTACGAAAGAATTTTTAATTACAATCTTTATTAAAATATACTTACATATATATCCTCTTCAGATGTAATCATGGATTTAATGAGTTAATATGATATTAAACTCATTTGCTTTTCGGTTGGAACTAGAATAAATAATCTCTAAAACTTTAGAGATTACATATTCGTCATGTCGAACGAAGATAAATGAGGTAGAACGATACGTAGAACGAAGTTCATACTCAAAGTACAGATGATGATATTGAGGCATGGATTGTTGATGGTACTGGTGCTGTTATTGATGGTACTGTTGGTGCCGGTGATGTTGCTGAAGCTGGTACATTTTGCACCATAATCTCTGAATTGATTATTCGAGCGCGAAGTTCGTTGACTTATTACTTCAGGATGATTGTCGGTTGGAACGAGCGGATGAATAAGGTTCAGAATTGTGGATAGAAAATAATCTTGTCGAGTTACCCTGGAAATGAGACTGAAAATCGTGTCTCGAACAGGTTCGCTGGTAAACGCTTCAGATTCATTGTCAGGAGGTGAATTCGGTTAGTGGAAGGGATCGCCTTCTGCGCGTCTCCATTGATTAAGTCGACTATGAATCCATCACATGAATTGGGAATGGATGATTGGTTGATTCATTCTGGTGACGTTGCTTCCAGAGCTTAGATGACTATCCATTCGGAATAACTGTCGGGATAACTATCGGAATGGCTGTCGGAATCCGTGGGACTCGAACTAGTTGAAGGATTCATCTCGTACGATCAGATGAAGGATTTTCGATAAGAAATAGATTATAGGATGTAGATTTGTACCCTGCAATACATAATTTACATATGCATATATAATACTAAAATCCCATAAGTTACGGAGGAATCTACGGAAATTGTCAGGCAAAGTTACAGTAACAGATACGCTAAGATATAAAGTAGCAGATACGCTAAGATATGAATTTTGTCTATACACTATTCATGCAGTCTATGCAATAAAACGTGTCTAGATTAAGAATGATAAGCAAGTGATTCCCTAAGAATGATAAGCAAGAAATTTTCGACACGAAATGATAAGCAAAACTTTTGACATGCAGACACGGTCGGAGTTCAGACTCACTAATGCATCCTAACGACTTATCAGTTAGACACACTAATGCAGACCTGGTTCGCTAAGACCACCGCTCTGATACCATTCTGTAACACCCCAGCTTAACATGACCACAATATTGTCCGCTTTGTCCGCAGGCGCACGGCTTTTTCTTGGCGACCACACACGAGAAGCACTTTCCCAGGAGGTCACCCATCCTGGTAGTGCTCTCGCCCGAGCACGCTTAACCACAACGTACTCGCACTTCTACTCAGCCTGTGATCCCAAAACGCGTTGTGTCATTTAAGCGTGAGTATTACCTTATAATCCCATGATCACTCATGTTCGTGGGCGATGTGGGATTTGCCTAGGGTGTTACATTCACCCCCCTTAGGGACTCATCGTCCTCGATGAGGTTTGCCCCACCACCCCCAACGGCACATGAGTGGCTCTGATACCATTTGTAGAGACCCGTCCTAATCCATCCGGACGAAGTCCATATCGATTACAAACGATTCACAACAGTTGATTACATCGCGAGGTAATTGACCTCTATATGATAAATTTTACAAACATATACTGTAGAGACCCGTCCTAATCCATCCGGACGAAGTCCATATCGATTAAAAACGATTCACAACAGTTGATTACATCACGAGGTAATTGACCTCTATATGATAAATTTTACAAACATTGCATTCGTTTTTAAAAGACAAACTTTCGTTACATCGACAGTTGACAGGCAGGTAAAGCATTTCATAATATATCCAAATATAATTGACTTAATAATAATCTTGATGAACTCAACGACTCGAATGCAACATCTTTTGAAATATGTCATGAATGACTCCAAATAATATCTCTAATATGAGCAAATGCACAGCGGAAGATTTCTTTCGTACCTGAGATTAAACATGCTTTAAAGTGTCAACCAAAAGGTTGGTGAGTTCATTAGTTTATCATAAAGAATCATTTCATAATTTTAATAGACCACAAGATTTCATACTTCCATTTCTCATAATCATACGTCCCATGCATAGAGACAAAAATATCATTCATATGGATTGAACACCTGGTAACCGACATTCACAATATGCATATAAGAATATCCCCATCATTCCGGGATCCTCCTTCGGACATGATATAAATTTCGAAGTACTAAAGCATCCGATACTTTGGATGGGGCTTGTTGGGGCCGATAGATCTATCTTTAGAGTTCGCGTCAATTAGGGTGTCTGTTCCCTAATTCTTAGATTACCAGACTTAATAAAAAGGGGCATATTCAGTTTCGATCATTCAACCATAGAACGTAATTTCGATTACTTGTGTCTATTTCGTAAAACAGTTATAAAAGTTGCGCATGTATTCTCAGCCCAAAATATAAAGGTAAAAAGGTAAATGAAACTCACGCATGTATATATGGTAAAACAGTTAATAAAGCATTTGCATGTATTCTCAGCCCAAAAATGTAAAGAGTAAAAGGGACAAATGAAACTCACACATATAATTATTGTAAAACAGTTACTAAAGCATTTGCATGTATTCTCAGCCCCAAAAATGTAAAGAGTAAAAGGGGATCAATGAAACTCACGCATGTAAATATGGTAAAACAGTTAATAAAGCATTTGCATGTATTCTCAGCCCAAAAATGTAAAGAGAGAAAAAAGGCAAATGAAACTCACGCATGTAAATATGGTAAAACAGTTAATAAAGCATTTGCATGTATTCTCAGCCCAAAAATGTAAAGAGTAAAAGGGACAAATGAAACTCACACATATAATTATTGTAAAACAGTTACTAAAGCATTTGCATGTATTCTCAACCCCAAAAATGTAAAGAGTAAAAGGGGATCAATGAAACTCACGCATGTAAATATGGTAAAACAGTTAATAAAGCATTTGCATGTATTCTCAGCCCAAAAATGTAAAGAGAGAAAAAAGGCAAATGAAACTCACCATACTGTATTTTGTAGTAAAAATACATATGACGACATTGAACAAGTATAGGGTTGGCCTCGGATTCACGAACCTATATCATTTATACATATATTAACACACATAATTGTAATCGACATATATATATATATATATATATATATATATATATATATATATATATATATATATATATATATATATATATATATATATATATATATATAAATCTATTAGTTATATCATTTTTATATTAATAATCTATATGTCTCATATATTCATTTTATATATTTTAAATAAATCAAAATATCAATTATGTTATGTTATATGTATTAAATATATTTTGTATATATATATACATATCGTTTGTTTTGTTAAAATTATAATAATACTAAAATAATATTAGTAATGATAAAACTAATAATAATGATAATAATGCTACTAATAATAATACTAATAATAATAATAATAATAATAATAATAATAATAATAATAATAATAATAATAATAATAATAATAATAATAATAATAATCATAATAATAATAATAATCATACTACCTTAAAAGAATTCATAATCTTCCCTAAAAAGAAATCTGTTTCTGCCACTGCTCGGGCTCGAACCCGCGACCTCCCGCTCACCCACAGCACCCCTCATCCATTACACCACGTATGTTTTTCTGTTATAAGTCGATTTCCATATACATTTAAACCGATCACCTGGCAGTTCTACTTCTTCATCACATCTTAATCATTATCATACCAATATCAACAAACATCCATCATCTTTATCCTTAACTCGGATCATCATCACTCGTAACCCATTATTATCATATTAAACTATCATCATCATAATAATCACGTTATCATCATCTAAATCATACGTTCCATTCATCACTAGCATTATTCTATGTAATCATCTAACATAATATCTAGCATCACCATTATCACCTCGTTCATAATCATCATCCTAATCATCTCTATCCTTAATCAATCAAATTAAAGTACCCTCAATTATCTCGTATAAGAAACAAAAATGGCAGCCATGAAAACTAAATGTTTACGGCCCAAATACAAGGATGTGGCCCAACAATCTAAATTAGTTAAAGTCCACTAATAATAGTCGTCCAATTGGTCTTGTGATTTCTTGTGATGTTCATAATTGAAGTTTGAAACAGCATATGAGCTGTACAACGAACCAAGGGCAGCCGTAACAATTTATATCATCATTATTACTTCAAAATATATATATATATATATATATATATATATATATATATATATATATATATATATATATATATATATAAAGAACCGTTATTTTATGTGGCCCAATCTTGGTCGGCCATGAATTTGTTCCATAAGCATAATTGATATTGCACTATATTTCAATATTCTTTATGCAGGTTGGCCACACCTTAAACTAAAACCATATTCTTGGATTCTCCCCTTTTTGTTTCGTAAGATTTTGGTTTGTCGATATACGAATAGAAACAGAAGTATAGTAACAAGTTTAATGGTTTTTCGGTGGTGTTCTTATGGCGGTTTAAGGTGGCTGTAAGTGGTGATAGTGTTAATCGAATAGGAGAGATGGAAGAGATATTATTGAGAGTGGTTTAAGGTGGCTGAACCAGGATAGAAAATATCACAGCAGTAACGAAAATTTATATGGATTCGAGGGTGGTATTTGCATTCGATTTAAAACATGAACGTGTAGCGACCATGGTGATTGTAGTCAGTTTTGTGGTAGAAGAAGAATGAATGATAGAGTGTTGGAGTGATGGTGTCTTTTAGATAATAATCAATGAGATGGTTGTGGGTTGTGTTGGGTTTATTCGATAGAAAACATAATAGTAGTAGCAATAATCGACTGGTGGTTGTAAACGAAAAAGAAAACCAACTGTAGCGGTAGTCGAGCATAAGTATTAGTTTACGAAGGTTGGTGTTGCTTCAATGGTGTGGAGTGGTGACAGAAACAGAAATAATTGTAGCTGTAGCAGTAGAGTTCGCACATAATATATAGTGGCAACGAAGTAGCATGTACAGCAGAAATCTTACGTGGTGTTTTGCTTTGTTTGATTCGATCATATGTACAAGAGTAGTAGCAGGTCCTGAACATAAGTTGTAACGATTAGAAGTGACAAGTGAAAGTGAATATATGGTTGGGTCTCGATATAGAAGTGGGTTTCAAGGTGGTGACTCTCGATGATCGTATACGAGTGTAGTGATTTATTCATGGTGGTTGTGGTGGCCGATGGTAGTTCTAACAATGATGATGGTTTTGATGATAGTATCATTCGGTTATAAGTAAAAGGTAAGAAATCATCACACTCGTTTTCGAATTTGGTTTGGAGTGCCTAGTAGCAAAATGTTTCGAGCAGACGATTGACATAAAAGAATGTTCAAGGTTTGTTGTGGTAGTGATGAAAGAAACAGAAGCAGTAGTTCATAGTGGGTTTTGTGAATGTAATGTATATATATAATATCATTCAAGTATGCAAGAAATAGGAAGTGGTACCACCGTCCATAATTTAATATACATATATAATAATTATGATTGAAATCAGTTGTAAGTGGAAAGAAGTAGACAAACACAGTAATACTTAATTGACTCAATCATATACAGTACACATTGCAATTTGAACAAGCGCTTTCATAATTTCAATGACACTTAACTGATTTTAGAATATAATAATAATTATAATATAATATAATAATAAAAATCTTTCAATCAATGAATCTTGAAAGAAAATGCGTAGTAAAGACATAGTAGCATCCGTGATTTCCTACCGACAGTTTTCACGGACCAAAATATTGTACCTCGTTGTTAAATCAGTGGCGGATAAAAAGTATTCAGAAAAATCCCATATTTTTATATTAACTATACTTATTTATTTTGGTCATTATGGTGTAAAATTCAATCATTAACTATTAAATAAATTTTACATTAATTATTCACTCCCAACCCCAAGTAAAATATAAAAAAATTTAAAATTTATCAAATAACTTCTAAATGTATTATTAATAAGCCTATAATTTATAAAACTCATTTTTGGATCACCGTTTATTTTAAAATCACATAAGTTTGAATTAACTTCTCTAAATAGTAATCGAAACGTCCAATAAGTATTACAATCATTTAATATTTCAAATTATACTTCCAATTATTATTTATATATATACACACATATCTATTTGAAAATATTTGTTCGTGAATCGTTGGGAATGGTCGAAGGTCAATTGAATACATGAAAACAGTTTAAAGTTTTTGAGACTCAAACTAACAGACTTTGCTTATCGTGTCAGAATAATATAAAGATAAAGTTTAAATTTGGTCGAAAATTCCCGGGTCATCACAGTACCTACCCGTTAAAGAAATTTCGTCCCGAAATTTTAGTGAGGTGGTCATGGTTAACTATAAAAATGTTTTCATGACGTATATGAGTTGATAAATAGAGTTTTATCATCATTGAGTAATATGGATAAAATGATTCGATTATTCTAAGAATATGAATGAAGCTATTGCAAAAGAGTGAATTGAAGAAAATATGATTTTTCTTTAGCTTTTGACGTAAACAGGGTTGAATTTAGAAAATAAGGCGCGTCTTAACTTTCGACATTGACTTGGTTGAATTCCGGAATTCAAGGGATTTAAAGAAAATCTTGAAGATCTATAAGATCTGATTCTTCGGGATTTATGAAAATTAAGATCTCTTTAAATAAATACGGTGATCTGCCCTGATTACTACGTCTGATATTTCCTTTATAAATTTAACTTTTCCGTTCCATTTATTTTCACCACTTCTATACTCAATTTCTAAATTCAAAAGATTTATGAAAATGCTTAACCCTGTTCTGATCCTTGTTCTTATTCTAACTATCGCAATGATCGTTCTTCTTTTCCAACTCCCACCTGAAGAATCTATTTATTTCTATTATGCTCTAGGTATTATTGTATTTATAATCCTCCCGTGTCTTTATATTGCTATACGTACTGATATCTACGGTTTGTAATTTCTGTGTTGTCATTGGGCTTTATATTTTCTCTTATATTTTGGATCTCTTTGCCTTTTTATTATTCTCCCGACCTCTAGTAAAGCGAGTAATGGTCCAGAATTCGTAAGTATAGAATTTCGGATAAACATCATGTTCTAAATAAGAAAGAAGGTATTATCACGATTTGATTTGTCAAATTATCAGAATCACTGAGTATAGAACTATCAAGAATATATATTTTTGATATGTTCAGAAGTTATGCAGAATGAAAGAGTTATGTAATATGGCACGTGATGACGTTATGATCTGTGAATCATCACGTCTCATTAGAAACTCAGCATGATTTACTGTAATATAATCACGTTGATCAAGTGTCATTATATTATACTAACTCATGCATCAGTTCCCAACATTACTTCAATAACATTCATATTTTAAGCTCGAAGGTTTACAGAATATAGAAACTAACAGTTTCTATATGATGTAACACTAATATCATGAAGAGATTAATATTTTTAGATAAGAATAGTTATGAAAATATCTTCAGAAATATGGAGGATATTTATAATGAAAGATACGATGATATCTTGGAATTTCTAATATCGATGGATGATGAAGAATATTTATCCGTAAGGGTTTAGATTCGGAAGCAAGGTATTCGCTAAAGATTTCATCAGAAACAGAATCATTTGGATTCTTTGAAGTCAAACTTATTCTTTGTGACTTGTCCACGGCTTCCTTCATAGTTTCGCATAATCTGCTTTTCGGTACTAAATTTTCTATTGAATGTTTCCAATATAATGATACACAAGAAGTACGAGGAGGTATATAATTTCGGACGAGAATATTTATGAAAATATCCTCAGAAATATCGAAGATATTGATGATGATATTTTGGAATTTCTAAGCTCGATAGTTGATGGAGAAAGATTTTCCGCAAGATTTTAACATGACTTCGGAGCAAGATATTCTCTAAAGATTTCAACGGATCCAGAATTACCTGAATCCTTTGAATATAGGGTTTGGTCCTTGTATTTATCCTTGGCCTCCTCTATGGGTAGCTCAATCTATTTTTCAATACCCAATTTTCTATCGAGCATTTCTAACACTCCTTTCTTTATCACCAAACTTTTGGCCGTTTAGACCATCTAAAATTTTTCTGTTTCCTCTGCATTTAATGCTATGATATCTAAATCATCGGTTATTAATCCGAGGTGGTTTCAGGAGAATTGTGTTTTTAGATGATTAAACGCTGATGGTAATATGATGGAATATGAAAGGTTCCCTGGTAACAATAAAAGAGTATGCATATAAATCAAGGTGATAATAAGGTTGTTTCGAACGAAAAGTCGAAGTTGATTTGTTGGAGCTGTGACAAAATTTGCTACCTTGAAAGAAATCACCAAGTTATTTTGGGTAATAATAACACTAAAGGAATTAGCACAGATATGTGTTAAATGTTTACTCAGATTCTGAGTGTTTTCAGGTGCATAACTATATGTATCAATCTTTTCTTCTATAGATGAAGTGCGGTTGGTTCATCCTCTTGATTGAGGTGTTTCCAAAAATCATGAAAGGTTTGAACGCAGAATGTAGTCGTGAAGATACAAATGATGTTTAAGACGAAATCAAGTGGCAACTTGAAGAATTGTTTAGTTTCTAATATTATAATCAATATTTTAATTCATTTTAATTGTCCAATGTTATTAGTCCACAGTCGATAGTCCACAGTTAACAGTCTAATAATTTATATATAGTTTAATATATAATGTTCGAATTAACTAATAAATATCGTGACCCGTGTACATGTCTCAGACTCGATCACAACTCAAAGTATATATATATTATATATAGATGGGTCGATATGATATGTCAAAACATTGTATACGTGTCCCGATATTTAAAATGCGTAAATAACAGAATGACGATAAATAAAGTGCGTAAAATAAATATTAGAAATTTAATGACGATAAATAAAATTGCGAGAATGTAAATTGTGATAATTAAATTGCGATAAATAAAATGTAACCAGTTAGCTAGGAACAGTTAGCTAGGAACAGTTAGCTAGGATCTTGTTAGCGTGGTTTCTTAACAAAATTTCATATTGTTAATTAGTCTGTTTCTAATCAATTTTTATTGTGTCCATTATTTCTTCATTATGCCACTTGTTGGATTCTGATAAATCAAAATCCAAATTTGAAATTGGATGAATATGGTTATTCTGTGGTGAACGGATTTGTATATCGGTGGATGTAAATATGATAGTAGATGGTTGTTGAATCAGATTCGAAGAATGTACAGTTTAACTTATTAATGTGAAATCTAAATATTCCTCGGGTATTACCTACCCGTTAAAATATTTTCACCATTAACAGTTTGTACGAAAGAATTTTTAATTACAATCTTTATGAAAATATACTTACATATATATCCTCTTCAGATGTAATCATGGATTTAATGAGTTAATATGATATTAAACTCATTTGCTTTTCGGTTGGAACTAGAATAAAAAATCTCTAAAACTTTAGAGATTACATATTCGTCATGTCGAACGAAGATAAATGAGGTAGAACGATACGTAGAATGAAGTTCATACTCAAAGTACAGATGATGATATTGAGGCATGGATTGTTGATGGTACTGGTGCTGTTATTGATGGTACTGTTGGTGCCGGTGATGTTGCTGAAGCTGGTACATTTTGCACCATAATCTCTGAATTGATTATTCGAGCGCGAAGTTCGTTGACTTATTACTTCAGGATGATTGTCGGTCGGAATAAGCGGATGAATAAGGTTCAGAATTGTGGATAGAACATAATCTTGTCGAGTTACCCTGGAAATGAGACTGAAAATGGTGTCTCGAACAGGTTCGCCGGTAAACGCTTCAGATTCATTGTCAGGAGGTGAATTCGGTTGGTGGAAGGGATCGCCTTCTGCGCGTCTCCATTGATTAAGTCGACTACGAATCCATCACATGAATTGGGAATGGATGATTGGTTGATTCATTCTGGTGACGTTGCTTCCAGAGCTTAGATGACTATCCATTCGGAATAACTGTCGGGATAACTATCGGAATGGCTGTCGGAATCCGTGGGACTCGAACTAGTTGAAGGATTCATCTCGTACGATCAGATGAAGGATTTTCGATAAGAAATAGATTATAGGATGTAGATTAGTACCCTGCAATACATAATTTACATATGCATATATAATACTAAAATCCCATAAGTTACGGAGGAATCTACGGAAATTGTTAGGCAAAGTTACAGTAACAGATACGCTAAGATATAAAGTAGCAGATACGCTAAGATATGAATTTTGTATATACACTATTCATGCAGTCTATGCAATAAAACGTGTCTAGATTAAGAATGATAAGCAAGTGATTCCCTAAGAATGATAAGCAAGAAATTTTCGACACGAAATGATAAGCAAAACTTTTGACATGCAGACACGGTCGGAGTCCAGACTCACTAATGCATCCTAACGACTTATCAGTTAGACACACTAATGCAGACCTGGTTCACTAAGACCACCGCTCTGATACCATTCTGTAACACCCCAGCTTAAAATGACCACAATATTGTCCGCTTTGCCCGCAGGCGCACGGCTTTTTCTTGGCGACCACACACGAGAAGCACTTTCCCAGGAGGTCACCCATCCTGGTAGTGCTCTCGCCCGAGCACGCTTAACCACAACGTACTCGCACTTCTACTCAGCCTGTGATCCCAAAACGCGTTGTGTCATTTAAGCGTGAGTATTACCTTATAATCCCATGATCACTCATGTTCGTGGGCGATGTGGGATTTGCCTAGGGCGTTACATTCACCCCCCTTAGGGACTCATCGTCCTAGATGAGGTTTGCCCCACCACCCCCAACGGCACATGAGTGGCTCTGATACCATTTGTAGAGACCCGTCCTAATCCATCCGGACAAAGTCCATATCGATTACAAACGATTCACAACAGTTGATTACATCGCGAGGTAATTGACCTCTATATGATAAATTTTACAAACATATACTGTAGAGACCCGTCCTAATCCATCCGGACGAAGTCCATATCGATTACAAACAATTCACAACAGTTGATTACATCGCGAGGTAATTGACCTCTATATGATAAATTTTACAAACATTGCATTCGTTTTTAAAAGACAAACTTTTGTTACATCGACAGTTGACAGGCAGGTAAAGCATTTCATAATATATCCAAATATAATTGACTTAATAATAATCTTGATGAACTCAACGACTCGAATGCAACATCTTTTGAAATATGTCATGAATGACTCCAAATAATATCTCTAATATGAGCAAATGCACAGCGGAAGATTTCTTTCGTATCTGAGATTAAACATGCTTTAAAGTGTCAACCAAAAGGTTGGTGAGTTCATTAGTTTATCATAAAGAATCATTTCATAATTTAAATAGACCACAAGATTTCATACTTCCATTTCTCATAATCATACGTCCCATGC
The DNA here is from genome assembly GCF_046630445.1 of Rutidosis leptorrhynchoides. NCBI lineage: Eukaryota > Viridiplantae > Streptophyta > Magnoliopsida > Asterales > Asteraceae > Rutidosis > Rutidosis leptorrhynchoides. The sequence continues at coordinate 529,304,406 of NC_092333.1, read as the reverse complement.
ATAGAGACAAAAATATCATTCATATGGATTGAAAACCTAGTAACCGACATTCACAATATGCATATAAGAATATCCCCATCATTCCGGGATCCTCCTTCGGACATGATATAAATTTCGAAGTACTAAAGCATCCGATACTTTGGACGGGGCTTGTTGGGCCCGATAGATCTATTTTTAGAGTTCGCGTCAATTAGGGTGTCTGTTCCCTAATTCTTAGATTACCAGACTTAATAAAAAGGGGCATATTCAGTTTCGATCATTCAACCATAGAACAAAATTTCGATTACTTGTGTCTATTTCGTAAAACAGTTATAAAAGTTGCGCATGTATTCTCAGCCCAAAAATATAAAGGTAAAAAGGTAAATGAAACTCACGCATGTATATATGGTAAAACAGTTAATAAAGCATTTGCATGTATTCTCAGCCCAAAAATGTAAAGAGTAAAAGGGATAAATGAAACTCACACATATAATTATTGTAAAACAGTTACTAAAGCATTTGCATGTATTCTCAGCCCCAAAAATGTAAAGAGTAAAAGGGGATCAATGAAACTCACGCATGTAAATATGGTAAAACAGTTAATAAAGCATTTGCATGTATTCTCAGCCCAAAAATGTAAAGAGAGAAAAAAGGCAAATGAAACTCACGCATGTAAATATGGTAAAACAGTTAATAAAGCATTTGCATGTATTCTCAGCCCAAAAATGTAAAGAGTAAAAGGGACAAATGAAACTCACACATATAATTATTGTAAAACAGTTACTAAAGCATTTGCATGTATTCTCAGCCCCAAAAATGTAAAGAGTAAAAGGGGATCAATGAAACTCACGCATGTAAATATGGTAAAACAGTTAATAAAGCATTTGCATGTATTCTCAGCCCAAAAATGTAAAGAGAGAAAAAGGCAAAAATGAAACTCACCATACTGTATTTTGTAGTAAAAATACATATGACGACATTGAACAAGTATAGGGTTGGCCTCGGATTCACGAACCTATATCATTTATACATATATTAACACACATAATTGTAATCGATATATATATATATATATATATATATATATATATATATATATATATATATATATATATATATATATATATATATAAATCTATTAGTTATATCATTTTCATATTAATAATCTATATGTCTCATATATTCATTTTATATATTTTAAATAAATCAAAATATCAATTTTGTTATGTTATATGTATTAAATATATTTTGTATATATATATACATATCGTTTGTTTTGTTAAAATTATAATAATACTAAAATAATATTAGTAATGATAAAACTGATAATAATGATAATAATGCTACTAATAATACTAATAATAATAATAATAATAATAATAATAATAATAATAATAATAATAATAATAATAATAATAATAATAAAAATAATCATAATAATAATAATAATCATACTACCTTAAAAGAATTCATAATCTTCCCTAAAAAGAAATCTGTTTTGAAATGTCCTGTTCTTATTGATTAAAAACGTTCCATATTAATTGATTTCGTTGTGAGGTTTTGACCTCTATATGAGACGTTTTTCAAAGACTGCATTCATTTTAAAACAAACCATAACCTTTATTTCATCAATAAAGGTTTAAAAAGCTTTACGTAGATTATCAAATAATGATAATCTAAAATATCCTGTTTACACACGACCATTACATAATGGTTTACAATACAAATATGTTACAACAAAATAAGTTTCTTGAATGCAGTTTTTACACAATATCATACAAGCATGGACTCCAAATCTCGTCCTTATTTAAGTATGCAACAGCGGAAGCTCTTAATAATCACCTGAGAATAAACATGCTTAAAACGTCAACAAAAATGTTGGTGAGTTATAGGTTTAACCTATATATATCGAATCATAATAATAGACCACAAGATTTCATATTTCAATACACATCACATACATAGAGATAAAAATCATTCATATGGTGAACACCTGGTAACCGACATTAACAAGATGCATATATAAGAATATCCCCATCATTCCGGGACACCCTTCGGATATGATATAAATTTCGAAGTACTAAAGCATCCGGTACTTTGGATGGGGCTTGTTGGGCCCAATAGATCTATCTTTAGGATTCGCGTCAATTAGGGTGTCTGTTCCCTAATTCTTAGATTACCAGACTTAATAAAAAGGGGCATATTCGATTTCGATAATTCAACCATAGAATGTAGTTTCACGTACTTGTGTCTATTTTGTAAATCATTTATAAAACCTGCATGTATTCTCATCCCAAAAATATTAGATTTTAAAAGTGGGACTATAACTCACTTTCACAGATTTTTACTTCGTCGGGAAGTAAGACTTGGCCACTGGTTGATTCACGAATCTATAACAATATATACATATATATCAAAGTATGTTCAAAATATATTTACAACACTTTTAATATATTTTGATGTTTTAAGTTTATTAAGTCAGCTGTCCTCGTTAGTAACCTATAACTAGTTGTCCACAGTTAGATGTACAGAAATAAATCGATAAATATTATCTTGAATCAATCCACGACCCAGTGTATACGTATCTCAGTATTGATCACAACTCAAACTATATATATTTTGGAATCAACCTCAACCCTGTATAGCTAACTCCAACATTCACATATAGAGTGTCTATGGTTGTTCCGAAATATATATAGATGTGTCGACATGATAGGTCGAAACATTGTATACGTGTCTATGGTATCTCAAGATTACATAATATACAATACAAGTTGATTAAGTTATGGTTGGAATAGATTTGTTACCAATTTTCACGTAGCTAAAATGAGAAAAATTATCCAATCTTGTTTTACCCATAACTTCTTCATTTTAAATCCGTTTTGAGTGAATCAAATTGATATGGTTTCATATTGAACTCTATTTTATGAATCTAAACAGAAAAAGTATAGGTTTATAGTCGGAAAAATAAGTTACAAGTCATTTTTGTAAAGGTAGTCATTTCAGTCGAAAGAATGACGTCTAGATGACCATTTTAGAAAACATACTTCCACTTTGAGTTTAACCATAATTTTTAGATATAGTTTCATGTTCATAATAAAAATCATTTTCTCAGAATAACAACTTTTAAATCAAAGTTTATCATAGTTTTTAATTAACTAACCCAAAACAGCCCGCGGTGTTACTACGACGGCGTAAATCCAGTTTTACGGTGTTTTTCGTGTTTCCAGGTTTTAAATCATTAAGTTAGCATATCATATAGATATAGAACATGTGTTTAGTTGATTTTAAAAGTCAAGTTAGAAGGATTAACTTTTGTTTGCGAACAAGTTTAGAATTAACTAAACTATGTTCTAGTGATTACAAGTTTAAACCTTCGAATAAGATAGCTTTATATGTATGAATCGAATGATGTTATGAACATCATTACTACCTTAAGTTCCTTGGATAAACCTACTGGAAAAGAGAAAAATGGATCTAGCTTCAACGGATCCTTGGATGGCTCGAAGTTCTTGAAGCAGAATCATGACACGAAAACAAGTTCAAGTAAAATCATCACTTGAAATAAGATTGTTATAGTTATAGAAATTGAACCAAAGTTTGAATATGATTATTACCTTGTATTAGAATGATAACCTACTGTAAGAAACAAAGATTTTTTTGAGGTTGAATGATCACCTTACAAGATTGGAAGTGAGCTAGCAAACTTGAAAGTATTCTTGATTTTATGTAACTAGAACTTGTAGAATATATGAAGAACACTTAGAACTTGAAGATAGAACTTGAGAGAGATCAATTAGATGAAGAAAATTGAAGAATGAAAGTGTTTGTAGGTGTTTTTGGTCGTTGGTGTATGGATTAGATATAAAGGATATGTAATTTTGTTTTCATGTAAATAAGTCATGAATGATTACTCATATTTTTGTAATTTTATGAGATATTTCATGCTAGTTGCCAAATGATGGTTCCTACATGTGTTAGGTGACTCACATGGGCTGCTAAGAGCTGATCATTGGAGTGTATATACCAATAGTACATACATCTAAAAGCTGTGTATTGTACGAGTACGAATACGGGTGCATACGAGTAGAATTGTTGATGAAACTGAACGAGGATGTAATTGTAAGCATTTTTGTTAAGTAGAAGTATTTTGATAAGTGTATTGAAGTCTTTCAAAAGTGTATAAATACATATTAAAACACTACATGTATATACATTTTAACTGAGTCGTTAAGTCATCGTTAGTCGTTACATGTAAGTGTTGTTTTGAAACCTTTAGGTTAACGATCTTGTTAAATGTTGTTAACCCAATGTTTATAATATCAAATGAGATTTTAAATTATTATATTATCATGATATTATCATGTATGAATATCTCTTAATATGATATATATATACATTAAATGTCTTTACAACGATAATCGTTACATATATGTCTCTTTAAAAATCATTAAGTTAGTAGTCTTGTTTTTACATATGTAGTTCATTGTTAATATACTTAATGATATGTTTACTTATCATAGTATCATGTTAACTAAATATATATCCATATATATGTCATCATATAGTTTTTACAAGTTTTAACGTTCGTGAATCACCGGTCAACTTGGGTGGTCAATTGTCTATATTAAACATATTTCAATTAATCAAGTCTTAACAAGTTTGATTGCTTAACATGTTGGAAACATTTAATCATGTAAATATCAATCTCAATTAATATATATAAACATGGAAAAGTTCGGATCACTACAGTACCTACCCGTTAAATAAATTTCGTCCCGAAATTTTAAGTTGTTGAAGGTGTTGACGAATCTTCTGGAAATAGATGCGGGTATTTCTTCTTCATCTGATCTTCACGATCCCAGGTGAACTCGGGTCCTCTACGAGCATTCCATCGAACCTTAACAATTGGTATCTTGTTTTGCTTAAGTCTTTTAACCTCACGATCCATTATTTCGACGGGTTCTTCGATGAATTGAAGTTTTTCGTTGATTTGGATTTCATCTAACGGAATAGTGAGATCTTCTTTAGCAAAACATTTCTTCAAATTCGAGACGTGGAAAGTGTTATGTACAGTCGCGAGTTGTTGAGGTAACTCAAGTCGGTAAGCTACTGGTCCGACACGATCAATAATCTTGAATGGTCCAATATACCTTGGATTTAATTTCCCTCGTTTACAAAATCGAACAACGCCTTTCCAAGGTGCAACTTTAAGCATGACCATCTCTCCAATTTCAAATTCTATATCTATTCTTTTAATGTCAGTGTAGCTCTTTTGTCGACTTTAGGCAGTTTTCAACCGTTGTTGAATTTGGATGATCTTCTCGGTAGTTTCTTGTATAATCTCCGGACCCGTAATCTGTCTATCCCCCACTTCACTCCAACAAATCGGAGACCTGCACTTTCTACCATAAAGTGCTTCAAACGGCGCCATCTCAATGCTTGAATGGTAGCTGTTGTTGTAGTAAAATTCTGCTAACGGTAGATGTCGATCCCAACTGTTTCCGAAATCAATAACACATGCTCATAGCATGTCTTCAAGCGTTTGTATCGTCCTTTCGCTCTGCCCATCAGTTTGTGGATGATAGGCAGTACTCATGTCTAGACGAGTTCCTAATGCTTGCTGTAATGTCTGCCAGAATCTTGAAATAAATCTGCCATCCCTATCAGAGATAATAGAGATTGGTATTCCATGTCTGGAGACGAATTCCTTCAAATACAATCGTGCTAACTTCTCCATCTTATCATCTTCTCTTATTGGCAGGAAGTGTGCTGATTTGGTGAGACGATCAACTATTACCCAAATAGTATCAAAACCACTTGCAGTCCTTGGCAATTTAGTGATGAAATCCATGGTAATGTTTTCCCATTTCCATTCCGGGATTTCGGGTTGTTGAAGTAGACCTGATGGTTTCTGATGCTCAGCTTTGACCTTAGAACACGTCAAACATTCTCCTACGTATTTAGCAACATCGGCTTTCATACCCGGCCACCAAAAATGTTTCTTGAGATCCTTGTACATCTTCCCCGTTCCAGGATGTATTGAGTATCTGGTTTTATGAGCTTCTCTAAGTACCATTTCTCTCATATCTCCAAATTTTGGTACCCAAATCCTTTCAACCCTATACCGGGTTCCGTCTTCCCGAATATTAAGATGCTTCTCCGATCCTTTGGGTATTTCATCCTTTAAATTTCCCTCTTTTAAAACCCCTTGTTGCGCCTCCTTTATTTGAGTAGTAAGGTTATTATGAATCATTATATTCATAGATTTTACTCGAATGGGTTCTCTGTCCTTCCTGCTCAAGGCATCGGCTACCACATTTGCCTTCCCCGGGTGGTAACGAATCTCAAAGTCGTAATCATTCAATAATTCAATCCACCTACGCTGCCTCATATTCAGTTGTTTCTGATTAAATATGTGTTGAATACTTTTGTGGTCGGTATATATAATACTTTTGACCCCATATAAGTAGTGCCTCCAAGTATTTAATGCAAAAACAACCGCGCCTAATTCCAAATCATGCGTCGTATAATTTTGTTCGTGAATCTACAATTGTCTAGACGCATAAGCAATCACCTTCGTTCGTTGCATTAATACACAACCGAGACCTTGCTTTGATGCGTCACAATAAATCACAAAATCATCATTCCCTTCAGGCAATGACAATATAGGTGCCGTAGTTAGCTTTTTCTTCAATAACTGAAACGCTTTCTCTTGTTCATCATTCCATTCAAATTTCTTCCCTTTATGCGTTAATGCAGTCAAGGGTTTTGCTATTCTGGAAAAGTCTTGGATGAACCTTCTGTAGTAACCAGCTAGTCCTAAAAACTGGCGTATGTGTTTCGGAGTTTTCGGGGTTTCCCACTTTTCAACAGTTTCTATCTTTGCCGGATCCACCTTAATACCTTCTTTGTTCACTATGTGACCGAGGAATTGAACTTCTTCCAACCAAAATGCACACTTTGAAAACTTAGCGTACAATTCTTCCTTCCTCAATACTTCTAACACCTTTCTCAAATGTTCACCGTGTTCTTGGTCATTCTTTGAGTAAATAAGTATGTCATCAATGAAAACAATGACAAACTTGTCAAGGTATGGTCCACACACTCGGTTCATAAGGTCCATGAACACAGCTGGTGCATTAGTTAAACCAAACGGCATGACCATAAACTCGTAATGACCGTAACGTGTTCTGAAAGCAGTCTTTGGAATATCATCTTCTTTCACCCGCATTTGATGATACCCAGAACGTAAGTCAATCTTTGAATAAACAGACGAGCCTTGTAGTTGATCAAATAAGTCATCGATTCTCGGTAGTGGGTAGCGGTTCTTGATGGTAAGTTTGTTCAACTCTCGGTAGTCGATACACAACCTGAATGTACCATCTTTCTTCTTGACAAACAAAACAGGAGCTCCCCACGGTGATGTGCTTGGTCGAATGAAACCACGCTCTAAAAGTTCTTGTAATTGGCTTTGCAGTTCTTTCATCTCGCTGGGTGCGAGTCTGTAAGGAGCACGAGCTATTGGTGCAGCTCCTGGTACAAGATCTATTTGAAATTCAACGGATCGATGTGGGGGTAATCCCGGTAATTCTTTCGGAAATACATCGGGAAATTCTTTTGCAATGGGAACATCATTGATGCTCTTTTCTTCAGTTTGTACTTTCTCGACGTGTGCTAGAACAGCATAGCAACCTTTTCTTATTAGTTTTTGTGCCTTCAAATTACTAATAAGATGTAGCTTCGTGTTGCCCTTTTCTCCGTACACCATTAAGGGTTTTCCTTTTTCTCGTATAATGCGAATTGCATTTTTGTAACAAACGATCTCTGCTTTCACTTCTTTCAACCAGTCCATACCGATTATCACATCAAAACTCCCTAACTCTACTGGTATCAAATCAATCTTAAATGTTTCGCTAACCAGTTTAATTTCTCGATTCCGACATATATTATCTGCTGAAATTAATTTACCATTTGCTAATTCGAGTAAAAATTTACTATCCAAAGGCGTCAATGGACAACTTAATTTAGCACAAAAATCTCTACTCATATAGCTTCTATCCGCACCCGAATCAAATAAAACGTAAGCAGATTTATTGTCAATAAGAAACGTGCCCGTAACAAGCTCCGGGTCTTCCTGTGCCTCTGCCGCATTAATATTGAAAACTCTTCCGCGGCCTTGTCCATTCGTGTTCTCCTGGTTCGGGCAATTTCTAATAATGTGGCCCGGTTTTCCACATTTATAACAAACTACATTGGCATAACTTGCTCCGACACTACTTGCTCCGCCATTACTCGTTCCGACACCATTTGTTCCTTTTGTTCTATTAACCCCTGGTCCGTAGACCTCACACTTCGCCACGCTATGACCATTTCTTTTACACTTGTTGCAAAATTTGGTGCAGAACCCCGAGTGATACTTTTCACACCTTTGGCATAGCTGCTTCTGATTGTTGTTATTGTTGCGGTTATTATTGTTGTTGGGATGATTGTTGTAGTTGCTGTTGTTGTTGTTGGGCCGTTTGTTGTAGTTGCGATTGATGTTGCGATTGTTGGGATAATTGTTGCGATAATTGCTGCTGTTGTTGTATTGGTGATTCTTATCACCGTTTTCCTCCCACTTTCTTTTGACTTGCTTCACATTGGTCTCTTCAGCAGTCTGTTCTTTAATTCTTTCTTCAATCTGGTTCACTAGTTTGTGAGACATTCTACATGCCTGTTGTATAGAGGCGGGCTCATGTGAACTTATATCTTCTTGGATTCTTTCCGGTAATCCTTTCACAAACGCGTCGATCTTCTCTTCCTCATCTTCGAATGCTCCCGGATACAATAGGCACAATTCTGTTAATCGTCTTTCGTACGTGGTAATATCAAATCCTTGGGTTCGTAACCCTCTAAGTTCTGTCTTGAGCTTATTGACCTCGGTTCTGGGACGGTATTTCTCGTTCATCAAGTGCTTGAATGCTGACCACGGTAGTGCGTACGCATCGTCTTGTCCCACTTGCTCTAGATAGGTATTCCACCATGTTAACGCAGAACCTGTGAAGGTATGCGTAGCGTACTTCACTTTGTCCTCTTCAGTACACTTACTTATGGCAAACACCGATTCAACCTTCTCGGTCCACCGTTTCAATCCGATCGGTCCTTCGGTTCCATCAAATTCCAAAGGTTTGCAGGCAGTGAATTCTTTGTAGGTGCATCCTACACGATTTCCTGTACTGCTAGATCCAAGGTTATTGTTGGTATGTAGCGCAACCTGTACTGCGGCTATGTTTGAAGCTAGAAAAGTACGGAATTCCTCTTCATTCATATTCACGGTGTGTCGAGTAGTCGGTGCCATTTCCTTCAAAATAGTCAAATGGAACAAGTTAATCATACAGAATATTAAGAGTAGTTAATAGTATTTCGTAGCATAATATGAACTCATTTATAAAAGCTTTTTCTTCATATTAGCGTTTTATAAGTTTAAATTCGGGTAGTACCTACCCGTTAAGTTCATACTTAGTAGCTAATATACAATTCAACTACTACAATTCTATATGAAAAACTGATTATAATAATATTTCGCGTTCAAACTTTTACACAATATTTTACAAACTTACAATACTGCTTATTTTACATATAGCATGAAATATAGCACACAATAAATTGATATAAGATGGTTGTGAAGATAATTCTAGCTAGTACACAAGTCGTTCAGCAAAGGCAATAACGACACGTAATTCATACGTCCAGAAACAAGTCTTGCATTCTGGTTTTACTAGGATTACTTCCCATCCTTGGTCTTGTGGAACATAACCGTTATGACCGTTGATAAGACATCGTGTTGTAACATCGTCAAAGGGACGAGGGTTACGTAATGTCCAACAGTCCTGTAACAATCTAAAAACCTCATTTCTTACCCCAATTACCGACTCCGTCACTTGTGGGAACGTTTTGTTTAATAGTTGTAGCCCGATGTTCTTGTTCTCACTTTGGTGAGAAGCGAACATTACTAATCCGTAAGCATAACATGCTTCTTTATGTTGCATGTTAGCCGCTTTTTCTAAATCACGAAGTCCAATATTCGGATATATTGAGTCAAAATAATTTCTTAACCCATTGCGTAAAATAGCATTTGGGTTCCCCGCAATATATGCGTCAAAGTAAACACATCGTAACTTATGGATTTCCCAATGTGATATCCCCCATCTTTTGAACGAAAGCCTTTTATAAACCAAGGCATTCTTGGAACGTTCTTCGAATGTCTTACAAACTGATCTCGCCTTAAATAGTTGTGCCGAAGAATTCTGACCGACTCTAGACAAGATTTCATCAATCATGTCTCCGGACAGGTCTCTTAAAATATTGGGTTGTCTATCCATTTTGTGTTTTTATACTGTAAAATAGACAAGAGTTAGATTCATAAAAAAAATACTTATTAATACAAGCAATTTTTACATATATCATAAAGCATAAGCACACTATATTACATATATTACACCACACGAATACAACTATCTTATTCCGACTCGCTTGTTTCTTCTTCTTCGGTTTTGGTTCGTTATTCCAAGTTTCTAGGGATATATGATGTTCCCCTAATACGAGCCGTCGTTTTCCACATTGGTTTAGAAAAACCTGGTGGTTTAGAGGTTCCCGGGTCATTGTTACAACTTAAGGACTTCGGGGGTTGACGATACATATAAAGTTCATCGGGGTTGGAATTAGATTTCTCTATTTTTATGCCCTTTCCCTTATTATTTTCTTTTGCCTTTTTAAATTCAGTTGGGGTAATTTCTATAACATCATCGGAATTCTCGTCGGAATCTGATTCATCGGAGAATTGGTAATCCTCCCAATATTTTGCTTCCTTGGCGGAAACACCATTGACCATAATTAACCTTGGTCAGTTGGTTGAGGATTTTCTTTTACTTAACCGTTTTATTAATTCCCCCAGCGGTTCTATTTCTTCATCCGGTTCCGATTCTTCTTCCGGTTCCGACTCTTCTTTCGGTTCCGACTCTTCTTCCGGTTCCTCTTCGGGAACTTGTGAATCAGTCCACGAATCATTCCAATTTACATTTGACTCTTCATTATTATTATTAGGTGAGTCAATGGGACTTTTTCTAGAGGTAGACATCTATCACATCATATCAAACGCGTTAAGAGATTAATATATCACATAATATTCACATGTTAAAAATATATAGTTTCCAACAAAATTTGTTAAGCAATCATTTTTCAAGTAAAAACGGTCGAAGTCCAGACTCACTAATGCATCCTAACAAACTCGATAAGACACACTAATGCAAAATTCTGGTTCTCTAAGACCAACGCTCGGATACCAACTGAAATGTCCCGTTCTTATTGATTAAAAACGTTCCATATTAATTGATTTCGTTGCGAGGTTTTGACCTCTATATGAGACGTTTTTCAAAGACTGCATTCATTTTAAAACAAACCATAACCTTTATTTCATCAATAAAGGTTTAAAAAGCTTTACGTAGATTATCAAATAATGATAATCTAAAATATTCTGTTTACACACGACCATTACATAATGGTTTACAATACAAATATGTTACAACAAAATAAGTTTCTTGAATGCAGTTTTTACACAATATCATACAAGCATGGACTCCAAATCTCATCCTTATTTAAGTATGCGACAGCGGAAGCTCTTAATAATCACCTGAGAATAAACATGCTTAAAACGTCAACAAAAATGTTGGTGAGTTATAGGTTTAACCTATATATATCGAATCATAATAATAGACCACAAGATTTCATATTTCAATACACATCACATACATAGAGATAAAAATCATTCATATGGTGAACACCTGGTAACCGACATTAACAAGATGCATATATAAGAATATCCCCATCATTCCGGGACACCCTTCGGATATGATATAAATTTCGAAGTACTAAAGCATCCGGTACTTTGGATGGGGCTTGTTGGGCCCAATAGATCTATCTTTAGGATTCGCGTCAATTAGGGTGTCTGTTCCCTAATTCTTAGATTACCAGACTTAATAAAAAGGGGCATATTCAATTTCGATAATTCAACCATAGAATGTAGTTTCACGTACTTGTGTCTATTTTGTAAATCATTTATAAAACCTGCATGTATTCTCATCCCAAAAATATTAGATTTTAAAAGTGGGACTATAACTCACTTTCACAGATTTTTACTTCGTCGGGAAGTAAGACTTGGCCACTGGTTGATTCACGAACCTATAACAATATATACATATATATCAAAGTATGTTCAAAATATATTTACAACACTTTTAATATATTTTGATGTTTTAAGTTTATTAAGTCTGCTGTCCTCGTTAGTAACCTACAACTAGTTGTCCACAGTTAGATGTACAGAAATAAATCGATAATTATTATCTTGAATCAATCCACGACCCAGTGTATACGTATCTCAGTATTGATCACAACTCAAACTATATATATTTTGGAATCAACCTCAACCCTGTATAGCTAACTCCAACATTCACATATAGAGTGTCTATGGTTGTTCCGAAATATATATAGATGTGTCGACATGATAGGTCGAAACATTGTATACGTGTCTATGGTATCTCAAGATTATATAATATACAATACAAGTTGATTAAGTTATGGTTGGAATAGATTTGTTACCAATTTTCACGTAGCTAAAATGAGAAAAATTATCCAATCTTGTTTTACCCATAACTTCTTCATTTTAAATCCGTTTTGAGTGAATCAAATTGCTATGGTTTTATATTGAACTATATTTTATGAATCTAAACAGAAAAAGTATAGGTTTATAGTCAGAAAAATAAGTTACAAGTCGTTTTTGTAAAGGTAGTAATTTCAGTCGAAAGAATGACGTCTAGATGACCATTTTAGAAAACATACTTCCACTTTGAGTTTAACCATAATTTTTGGATATAGTTTCATGTTTATAATAAAAATCATTTTCTCAGAATAACAACTTTTAAATCAAAGTTTATCATAGTTTTTAATTAACTAACCCAAAACAGCCCGCGGTGTTACTACTATGGCGTAAATCCAGTTTTACGGTGTTTTTCGTGTTTCCAGGTTTTAAATCATTAAGTTAGCATATCATATAGATATAGAACATGTGTTTAGTAGATTTTAAAAGTCAAGTTAGAAGGATTAACTTTTGTTTGCGAACAAGTTTAGAATTAACTAAACTATGTTCTAGTGATTACAAGTTTAAACCTTCGAATAAGATAGCTTTATATGTATGAATCGAATGATGTTATGAACATCATTACTACCTTAAGTTCCTGGATAAACCTACTGGAAAAGAGAAAAATGGATCTAGCTTCAATGGATCCTTGGATGGCTCGAAGTTCTTGAAGCAGAATCATGACACGAAAACAAGTTCAAGTAAAATCATCACTTGAAATAAGATTGTTATAGTTATAGAAATTGAACCAAAGTTTGAATATGATTATTACCTTGTATTAGAATGATAACCTACTGTAAGAAACAAAGATTTTTTTGAGGTTGAATGATCACCTTACAAGATTGGAAGTGAGCTAGCAAACTTGAAAGTATTCTTGATTTTATGTAACTAGAACTTGTAGAATATATGAAGAACACTTAGAACTTGAAGATAGAACTTGAGAGAGATCAATTAGATGAAGAAAATTGAAGAATGAAAGTGTTTGTAGGTGTTTTTGGTCGTTGGTGTATGGATTAGATATAAAGGATATGTAATTTTGTTTTCATGTAAATAAGTCATGAATGATTACTCATATTTTTGTAATTTTATGAGATATTTCATGCTAGTTGCCAAATGATGGTTCCTTCATGTGTTAGGTAACTCACATGGGCTGCTAAGAGCTGATCATTGGAGTGTATATACCAATAGTACATACATCTAAAAGCTGTGTATTGTACGAGTACGAATACGGGTGCATACGAGTAGAATTGTTGATGAAACTGAACGAGGATGTAATTGTAAGCATTTTTGTTAAGTAGAAGTATTTTGATAAGTGTATTGAAGTCTTTCAAAAGTGTATAAATACATATTAAAACACTACATGTATATAGATTTTAACTGAGTCGTTAAGTCATCGTTAGTCGTTACATGTAAGTGTTGTTTTGAAACCTTTAGGTTAACGATCTTGTTAAATGTTGTTAACCCAATGTTTATAATATCAAATGAGATTTTAAATTATTATATTATCATGATATTATCATGTATGAATATCTCTTAATATGATATATATATACATTAAATGTCTTTACAACGATAATCGTTACATATATGTCTCTTTAAAAATCATTAAGTTAGTAGTCTTGTTTTTACATATGTAGTTCATTGTTAATATACTTAATGATATGTTTACTTATCATAGTATCATGTTAACTATATATATATCCATATATATGTCATCATATAGTTTTTACAAGTTTTAACGTTCGTGAATCACCGGTCAACTTGGGTGGTCAATTGTCTATATGAAACATATTTCAATTAATCAAGTCTTAACAAGTTTGATTGCTTAACATGTTGGAAACATTTAATCATGTAAATATCAATCTCAATTAATATATATAAACATGGAAAAGTTCGGGTCACTACATGTTTCTGCCACTGTTCGGGCTCGAACCCGCGACCTCCCGCTCACCCACAGCACCCCTCATCCATTACACCACGTATGTTTTTCTGTTATAAGTCGATTTCCATATACATTTAAACCGATCACCTGGCAGTTCTACTTCTTCATCACATCTTAATCATTATCATACCAATATCAACAAACATCCATCATCTTTATCCTTAACTCGGATCATCATCACTCGTAACCCGTTATTATCATATTAAACTATCATCATCATAATAATCACGTTATCATCATCTAAATCATACGTTCCATTCATCACTAGCATTATTCTATGTAATCATCTAACATAATATCTAGCATCACCATTATCACCACGTTCATAATCATCATCCTAATCATCTCTATCCTTAATCAATCAAATTAAAGTACCCTCAATTATCTCGTATAAGAAACGAAAATGGCATCCATGAAAACTAAATGTTTACGGCCCAAATACAAGGATGTGGCCCAACAATCTAAATTAGTTAAAGTCCACTAATAATAGTCGTCCAATTGGTCTTGTGATTTCTTGTGATGTTCATAATTGAAGTTTGAAACAGAATATGAGCTGTACAACGAACCAAGGGCAGCCGTAACAATTTATATCATCATTATTACTTCAAAAAATATATATATATATATATATATATAAAGAACCGTTATTTTATGTGGCCCAATCTTGGTCGGCCATGAATTTGTTCCATAAGCATAATTGATATTGCACTATATTTTAATATTCTTTATGCAGGTTGGCCACACCTTAAACTAAAACCATATTCTCGGATTCTCCCCTTTTTGTTTCGTAAGATTTTTGTTTGTCGATATACGAATAGAAACAGAAGTATAGTAACAAGTTTAATGGTTTTTCGGTGGTGTTCTTATGGCGGTTTAAGGTGGCTGTAAGTGGTGATAGTGTTAATCGAATAGGAGAGATGGAAGAGAGATTATTGAGAGTGGTTTAAGGTGGCTGAACCAGGATAGAAAATATCACAGCAGTAGCGAAAATTTATATGGATTCGAGGGTGGTATTTGCATTCGGTTTAAAACATGAACTCGTAGCGACCATGGTGATTTTAGTTAGTTTTGTTGTAGAAGAAGAATGAATGATAGAGTGTTGGAGTGATGGTGACTTTTAGATAATAATCAATGAGATGGTTGTGGGTTGTGTTGGGTTTATTCGATAGAAAACATAATAGTAGTAGCAATAATCGACTGGTGGTTGTAAACGAAAAAGAAAACCAACTGTAGCGGTAGTCGAGCATAAGTATTAGTTTACCAAGGTTGGTGTTGCTTCAATGGTGTGGAGTGGTGACAGAAACAGAAATAATTGCAGCTGTAGCAGTAGAGTTCGCACATAATATATAGTGGCAACGAAGTAGCATGTACAGCAGAAATCTTACGTGGTGTTTTGCTTTGTTTGATTCGATCATATGTACAAGAGTAGTAGCAGGTCCTGAACATAAGTTGTAACGATTAGAAGTGACAAGTGAAAGTGAATATATGGTTGGGTCTCGATATAGAAGTGGGTTTCAAGGTGGTGACTCTCGATGATCGTATACGAGTGCGGTGATTTATTCATGGTGGTTGTGGTGGTCGATGGTAGTTCTAACAATGATGATGGTTTTGATGATAGTATCATTCGGTTATAAGTAAAAGGTGAGAAATCATCACACTCATTTTCGAATTTGGTTTGGAGTGCCTAGTAGCAAAATGTTTCGAGCAGACGATTGACATAAAAGAATGTTCAAGGTTTGTTGTGGTAGTGATGAAAGAAACAGAAGCAGTAGTTCATAGTGGGTTTTGTGAATGTAATGTATATATATAATATCATTCAAGTATGCAAGAAATAGGAAGTGGTACCACCGTCCATAATTTAATATACATATATAATAATTATGATTGAAATCAGTTGTAAGTGGAAAGAAGTAGACAAACACAGTAATACTTAATTGACTCAATCATATACAATACACATTGCAATTTGAACAAGTGCTTTCATAATTTCAATGACACTTAACTGATTTTAGAATATAATAATAATTATAATATAATATAATAATAAAAATCTTTCAATCAATGAATCTTGAAAGAAAATGCGTAGTAAAGACATAGTAGCATCCGTGATTTCCTACCGACAGTTTTCACGGACCAAAATATTGTACCCCGTTGTTAAATCAGTGGCGGATAAAAAGTATTCAGAAAAATCCTATATTTTTATATTAACTATACTTATTTATTTTGGTCATTATGGTGTAAAATTCAATCATTAACTATTAAATAAATTTTACATTAATTATTCACTCCCAACCCCAAGTAAAATATAAAAAAATTTAAAATTTATCAAATAACTTCTAAATGTATTATTAATAAGCCTATAATTTATAAAACTCATTTTTGGATCACCGTTTATTTTAAAATCACATAAGTTTGAATTAACTTCTCTAAATAGTAATCGAAACGTCCAATAAGTATTACAATCATTTAATATTTCAAATTAAACTTCCAATTATTATTTATATATATACACACATATCTATTTACAAATATTTGTTCGTCACATACTTGTGTCTATTTTGTAAATCATTTATAAAACCTGCATGTATTCTCATCCCAAAAATATTAGATTTTAAAAGTGGGACTATAACTCACTTTCACAGATTTTTACTTCGTCGGGAAGTAAGACTTGGCCACTGGTTGATTCACGAACCTATAACAATATATACATATATATCAAAGTATGTTCAAAATATATTTACAACACTTTTAATATATTTTGATGTTTTAAGTTTATTAAGTCAGCAGTCCTCGTTAGTAACCTACAACTAGTTGTTCACAGTTAGATGTTTATTAATGTGATATAATACACTGTATCATACAAGCATGGACTCCAAATCTCGTCCTTATTTAAGTATGCGACAGCGGAAGCTCTTAATAATCACCTGAGAATAAACATGCTTAAAACGTCAACAAAAATGTTGGTGAGTTATAGGTTTAACCTATATTTATCAAATCGTAACAATAGACCACAAGATTTCATATTTCAATACACATCCCATACATAGAGATAAAAATTCATTCATATGATGAACACCTGGTAACCGACATTAACAAGATGCATATATAAGAATATCCCCATCATTCCGGGACACCCTTCGGATATGATATAAATTTTTAAGTACTAAAGCATCCGGTACTTTGGATGGGGCTTGTTGGGCCCGATAGATCTATGTTTAGGATTCGCGTCAATTAGGGTGTCTGTTCCCTAATTCTTAGATTACCAGACTTAATAAAAAGGGGCATATTCGATTTCGATAATTCAACCATAGAATGTAGTTTCACGTACTTGTGTCTATTTTATAAATCATTTATAAAACTTGCATGTATTCTCATCCCAAAAATATTAGATTTTAAAAGTGGGACTATAACTCACTTTCACAGATTTTTACTTCGTCGGGAAGTAAGACTTGGTTGATTAAAAACGTTCCATATTAATTGATTTCGTTGCGAGGTTTTGACCTCTATATGAGACGTTTTTCAAAGACTGCATTCATTTTTAAAACAAACCATAACCTTTATTTCATAGATAAAGGTTTTAAAAAGCTTTACGTAGATTATCAAATAATGATAATCTAAAATATCCTGTTTACACACGACCATTACATAATGGTTTACAATACAAATATGTTACAACAAAATAAGTTTCTTAAATGCAGTTTTTACACAATATCATACAAGCATGGACTCCAAATCTCGTCCTTATTTAAGTATGCGACAGCGGAAGCTCTTAATAATCACCTGAGAATAAACATGCTTAAAACGTCAACAAAAATGTTGGTGAGTTATAGGTTTAACCTATATATATCGAATCATAATAATAGACCACAAGATTTCATATTTCAATACACATCACATACACAGAGATAAAAATCATTCATATGGTGAACACCTAGTAACCGACATTAACAAGATGCATATATAAGAATATCCCCATCATTCCGGGACACCCTTCGGATATGATATAAATTTCGAAGTACTAAAGCATCCGGTACTTTGGATGGGGCTTGTTGGGCCCAATAGATCTATCTTTAGGATTCGCGTCAATTAGGGTGTCTGTTCCCTAATTCTTAGATTACCAGACTTAATAAAAAGGGGCATATTCGATTTCGATAATTCAACCATAGAATGTAGTTTCACGTACTTGTGTCTATTTTGTAAATCATTTATAAAACCTGCATGTATTCTCATCCCAAAAATATTAGATTTTAAAAGTGGGACTATAACTCACTTTCACAGATTTTTACTTCGTCGGGAAGTAAGACTTGGCCACTGGTTGATTCACGAACCTATAACAATATATACATATATATCAAAGTATGTTCAAAATATATTTACAACACTTTTAATATATTTTGATGTTTTAAGTTTATTAAGTCAGCTGTCCTCGTTAGTAACCTATAACTAGTTGTCCACAGTTAGATGTACAGAAATAAATCGATAAATATTATCTTGAATCAATCCACGACCCAGTGTATACGTATCTCATTATTGATCACAACTCAAACTATATATATTTTGGAATCAACCTCAACCCTGTATAGCTAACTCCAACATTCACATATAGAGTGTCTATGGTTGTTCCGAAATATATATAGATGTGTCGACATGATAGGTCGAAACATTGTATACGTGTCTATGGTATCTCAAGATTACATAATATAAAATACAAGTTGATTAAGTTATGGTTGGAATAGATTTGTTACCAATTTTCACGTAGCTAAAATGAGAAAAATTATCCAATCTTGTTTTACCCATAACTTCTTCATTTTAAATCCGTTTTGAGTGAATCAAATTGCTATGGTTTCATATTGAACTCTATTTTATGAATCTAAACAGAAAAAGTATAGGTTTATAGTCGGAAAAATAAGTTACAAGTCGTTTTTGTAAAGGTAGTCATTTCAGTCGAAAGAACGACGTCTAGATGACCATTTTAGAAAACATACTTCCACTTTGAGTTTAACCATAATTTTTGGATATAGTTTCATGTTCATAATAAAAATCATTTTCTCAGAATAACAACTTTTAAATCAAAGTTTATCATAGTTTTTAATTAACTAACCCAAAACAGCCCGCGGTGTTACTACGACGGCGTAAATCCGGTTTTACGGTGTTTTTCGTGTTTTCAGGTTTTAAATCATTAAGTTAGCATATCATATAGATATATAACATGTGTTTAGTTAATTTTAAAAGTCAAGTTAGAAGGATTAACTTTTGTTTGCGAACAAGTTTAGAATTAACTAAACTATGTTCTAGTGATTACGAGTTTAAACCTTCGAATAAGATAGTTTTATATATATGAATCGAATGATGTTATGAACATCATTACTACCTCAAGTTTAGTAGGTAAACCTACTGGAAGTGACAAGAAATGATCTAGCTTCAAAGGATCTTTGATGGCTTGAAAGTTCTTGAAGTAGGATCATGACACAAAAACAAGTTCAAGTAAGATTTTTACTCGAATTAAGATAGTTTATAGTTATAGAAATTGAATCAAAGTTTGAATATGAATATTACCTTGAATAAGAAAGATAACCTACTGTATATAACAAAGGTTTCTTGATCTTAGATGATTACTTGGAATGGATTAGAAAGCTTGGAAGTAAATTAGTAAACTTGAAGGGATTTTTGAAGTGTTCTTGAAGTGTTCTTCCTATGATGATTATAGCTTGATTCTTGAAGTGATTTTTGATGAAGATGATGATTAACTACTGGAAAAATACGTTCATAATAGTGTGTGTGTGTGTGTTGAGAGAGAATTAGAAAGAGAATTGGAAGTGAAATTGAGTGAATGATGAGTGGTAATTGGTGAGTGGTGAGTGGGGTTAAAAGGAGTTCTAGTTAGTTGACTAGCTCATGGTAGAAGTTAAAATTAATTAGTCATACATGACATAATTAAGAGTGGAATCCCATGCTAGTTCCTATTAGTATATACCCATAGTAAGTACGTTTTGAAGCTGTGTATAATACAGGTAAGAATACGACTAGAATTCTTGATGAAAGAAAAGAATGGGAAAGTAACTGTAACCATTTTATTATTTCCCCCACCGGTTCTATTTCTTCATCCGGTTCCTCTTCGGGAACTTGTGAATCAGTCCACGAATCATTCCAATTTACATTTGACTCTTCATTATTATTAGGTGAGTCAATGGGACTTGTTCTAGAGGTAGACATCTATCACATAATATCAAACGCGTTAAGAGATTAATATATCACATAATATTCACATGTTAAAAATATATTGTTTCCAACAAAATTTGTTAAGCAATCATTTTTCAAGTAAATACGGTCGAAGTCCAGACTCACTAATGCATCCTAACAAACTCGATAAGACACACTAATGCAAAATTCTGGTTCTCTAAGACCAACGCTCGGATACCAACTGAAATGTCCCGTTCTTATTGATTAAAAACGTTCCATATTAATTAATTTCGTTGCGAGGTTTTGACCTCTATATGAGACGTTTTTCAAAGACTGCATTCATTTTTAAAACAAACCATAACCTTTATTTCATAGATAAAGGTTTTAAAAAGCTTTATGTAGATTATCAAATAATGATAATCTAAAATATCCTGTTTACACACGACCATTACATAATGGTTTACAATACAAATATGTTACAACAAAATAAGTTTCTTGAATGCAGTTTTTACACAATATCATACAAGCATGGACTCTAAATCTCGTCCTTATTTAAGTAAGCGACAGCGGAAGCTCTTAATAATCACCTGAGAATAAACATGCTTAAAACGTCAACAAAAATGTTGGTGAGTTATAGGTTTAACCTATATATATCGAATCATAATAATAGACCACAAGATTTCATATTTCAATACACATCCCATACATAGAGATAAAAATCATTCATATGGTGAACACCTGGTAACCGACATTAACAAGATGCATATATAAGAATATCCCCATCATTCCGGGACACCCTTCGGATATGATATAAATTTTGAAGTACTAAAGCATCCGGTACTTTGGATGGGGCTTGTTGGGCCCAATAGATCTATCTTTAGGATTCGCGTCAATTAGGGTGTCTGTTCCCTAATTCTTAGATTACCAGACTTAATAAAAAAGGGCATATTTGATTTCGATAATTCAACCATAGAATGTAGTTTCACGTACTTGTGTCTATTTTGTAAATCATTTATAAAACCTGCATGTATTCTCATCCCAAAAATATTAGATTTTAAAAGTGGACTATAACTCACTTTCACAGATTTTTACTTCATCGGGAAGTAAGACTTGGCCACTGGTTGATTCATGAACCTATAACAATATATACATATATATCAAAGTATGTTCAAAATATATTTACAACACTTTTAATATATTTTGATGTTTTAAGTTTATTAAGTCAGCTGTCCTCGTTAGTAACCTACAACTAGTTGTCCACAGTTAGATGTACAGAAATAAATCGATAAATATTATCTTGAATCAATCCACGACCCAGTGTATACGTATCTCAGTATTGATCACAACTCAAACTATATATATTTTGGAATCAACCTCAACCCTGTATAGCTAACTCCAACATTCACATATAGAGTGTCTATGGTTGTTCCGAAATATATATAGATGTGTCGACATGATAGGTCGAAACATTGTATACGTGTCTATGGTATCTCAAGATTACATAATATACAATACAAGTTGATTAAGTTATGGTTGGAATAGATTTGTTACCAATTTTCACGTAGCTAAAATGAGAAAAATTATCCAATCTTGTTTTACCCATAACTTCTTCATTTTAAATCCGTTTTGAGTGAATCAAATTGCTATGGTTTCATATTGAACTCTATTTTATGAATCTAAACAGAAAAAGTATAGGTTTATAGTCGTAAAAATAAGTTACAAGTCGTTTTTGTAAAGGTAGTCATTTCAGTCGAAAGAACGACGTCTAGATGACCATTTTAGAAAACATACTTCCACTTTGAGTTTAACCATAATTTTTGGATATAGTTTCATGTTCATAATAAAAATCATTTTCTCAGAATAACAACTTTTAAATCAAAGTTTATCATAGTTTTTAATTAACTAACCCAAAACAGCCCGCGGTGTTACTACGACGGCGTAAATCCGGTTTTACGGTGTTTTTCGTGTTTTCAGGTTTTAAATCATTAAGTTAGCATATCATATAGATATATAACATGTGTTTAGTTAATTTTAAAAGTCAAGTTAGAAGGATTAACTTTTGTTTGCGAACAAGTTTAGAATTAACTAAACTATGTTCTAGTGATTACGAGTTTAAACCTTCGAATAAGATAGTTTTATATATATGAATCGAATGATGTTATGAACATCATTACTACCTCAAGTTTAGTAGGTAAACCTACTGGAAGTGACAAGAAATGATCTAGCTTCAAAGGATCTTGGATGGCTTGAAAGTTCTTGAAGTAGGATCATGACACAAAAACAAGTTCAAGTAAGATTTTTACTCGAATTAAGATAGTTTATAGTTATAGAAATTGAATCAAAGTTTGAATATGAATATTACCTTGAATAAGAAAGATAACCTACTGTATATAACAAAGGTTTCTTGATCTTAGATGATTACTTGGAATGGATTAGAAAGCTTGGAAGTAAATTAGTAAACTTGAAGGGATTTTTGAAGTGTTCTTGAAGTGTTCTTCCTATGATGATTATAGCTTGATTCTTGAAGTGATTTTTGATGAAGATGATGATTAACTACTGGAAAAATACGTTCATAATAGTGTGTGTGTGTGTGTGTGTTGAGAGAGAATTAGAAAGAGAATTGGAAGTGAAATTGAGTGAATGATGAGTGGTAATTGGTGAGTGGTGAGTGGGGTTAAAAGGAGTTCTAGTTAGTTGACTAGCTCATGGTAGAAGTTAAAATTGATTAGTCATACATGACATAATTAAGAGTGGAATCCCATGCTAGTTCCTATTGGTATATACCCATAGTAAGTACGTTTTGAAGCTGTGTATAATACGGGTAAGAATACGACTAGAATTCTTGATGAAAGAAAAGAATGAGAAAGTAACTGTAACCATTTTCGTTAAGTATGAGTGTTTTGATATATGTCTTGAAGTCTTCCAAAAGTATTTTAATACATCTAAATACACTACATGTATATACATTTTAACTGAGTCGTTAAGTCATCGTTAGTCGTTACATGTAAGTGTTGTTTTGAAACCTTTAAGTTAACGATCTCAATTAATGTTGTTAACCCATTGTTTATTATATCTAATGAGATGTTAAATTATTATATTATCATGATATTATGATATATTAATATATCTTAATATGATATATATATATATACATTTAAATGTCGTTACAACGATAATCGTTACATATATGTCTCGTTTCGAAATCCTTAAGTTAGTAGTCTTGTTTATTTGTATATAACTCATTGTTAATATACTTATGGAGATACTTACTTATCATAATCTCATGTTAACCATATGTATATCCATATATATATCGTCATGTCGTTTTTACAAGTTTTAACGTTCGTGAATCGCCGGTCAACTTGGGTGGTCAATTGTCTATATGAAACATATTTCAATTAATCAAGTCTTAACAAGTTTGATTGCTTAACATGTTAGAAACATTTAATCATGTAAATATCAATCTCAATTAATATATATAAACATGGAAAAGTTCGGGTCACTACAGTGCGCTCCCCATTTGACGAGACAGATCTCCCTCATCGAGATAAGTCTGACTACCAGTTTCCTTGTTTGATGTTGAGGCCTGGTAGATTTTCAGTCGATGTTAGCAATGACTTTTCAAGATTTTTCTTCACCTTACAACTGGTCTGGACTACAACTTCTGAAATAAATCAGCAAGTGTGTCGATTTGGAGACTTTACTCCTAGGGTTATACAAAGTGGTCGGGTGCAACATTGTCCTTGTTAGGAGAAATAATGAGGATCGCCTTATTAAAGTTTTCGATCTAGCGCATGACCCGGTTTTGACCACATGATATAATCACCGTTCATACGCTTGACACCCGCCTTGGTGCAGGTGACCTACGATTGAATTCTTAAAGAATTCGTAGGATTTCACATTCAATGGTAATGAACGTGGTTGGAATTAATTCCATGTTGCCTACTTCCCACATGACAAGCTTTTCTGCTTGTTTTAAGAAAGGTAGGAAGTAGATACTACCCTTCCGATAAATCCCAAAAACCTTTGGGTGTCATAGATTTTGGCTATGGGTTGTGTTATCTAAGCAAACACAAGCACGTAGCTATTATTCCTAAAAAGGACAACACTGGTGAAGCTCAAGGCTCCTCTTCCCAGAGTATCACACCATTAGATTATGTAATAATAAAATGGTATTGTTTCGGAAGTCTGCTATACCAAGTAACCAAAAGTTTTTGATCTGGCACGTGATTCGGTCACAATCACGCTATGCAATCATCGCTCTCTCACGGTTTACACCGGTTTTGGTACAGGTGACCTACTATTGAGTTCCCCGAACTCGTAGGATTTCATGTCCAAGAAAATGAACATGTGCAACAATTTTGGCTTCTTTGAAATCACGAAATATGCCATAAAATACCAAGCCAAATCAAAACCAATTTTCATAACAAAGGTTTTGGCCGAATTTTCAATTGTTTTTCTACTTTTTTTTTTTACTTTTAAACTAACTTTTCTCATTTTTTTTAATTTTTCCCTAATTTTTCAATTTTTTTTACGACCAAAACCCGTGAAACGTCAAGTCTTTTTTTTAGATCAAAACTAATATGATGATTCCATTAACAACCAACCCGAGAGATTTTACATCCCCCACTCCACACTTGAGATCAAGTAATGTCCCCATCACTTGAGATCAAAAATAGATTAAAATCGAAAGGGTAATGTGAGAAAGAAAATATAAAAACTTATCGAGCTTAACCACTGATCACGGAATGCCAGTGACAGATGACGCTGAACTGACTGCCAGCATAAGAACATCGTCCATTCCCGATCATCTCACCAATATCATCAATCATGTAGTTTTGCTGAACTTAATGCCAGACTTGAAAAATCGTTTCACCAACAAACCTAAGAAAAGAAAAACAAACGAACTACATAAACAGGACAAGGTGGAACCACCCGATGCCTAAACGCCTTGTCCCCAAAATAAGTTTCAAAGTACATAAGCAGAATACATAATTATCCAAATACAGACCACAGGAAAAGAAATAGTTTTAAACAAATTACAACAATAACATGCCCAATGACAAATCATTCACTCGGCCACAAATCTCTGAAGGGGTCCCAATCCACACCATAAGTGTCCTGGCAAGCCTGATACGGGTCATACGAGGGATCCGGCCTCGGGGGAGTAACTGCTGTATAATCAGGGATCGTAGTACGCGTCGGAATATAAGCCTCTGGTGTCTGACGCATCTGTCTCTGAATCTGCCTCTGATGCATCTCCCACGGATTGTGAGCCCGAATCCCCCTCACATCATACTCAACCTTATCAACTCGCTCACCCAAACGACCAACCTCCGTTCTGAACTGTCCCAATGCTGTGTTAATCGCACCATAACTATTCTGGTGCTAAACCCTCATATCCTCATTATGCCTGCGTTGCTCCTCCAACATCCTTTGATTATGCTCAACTTGAACGTTATACGCTGACCGACTATCCCGATACTCCAAATGCATTCCATCTACACTGTTAACCAGAGAATCCCAACTTTCTTCACTAAGTGCCCACGTACCCGGTACGTTTGCACTCGAACTGCCTGCTTCATAAGTGGATCGACCAACACCACGCCCGCGATCACGTCCAGCACCATCACCCGGTTGTTGTTATTCATCCTCCCATAAAACCCAACCTGTTGGACCTCTTATGATAAATTCGGCTTTTGAGAAAAATAGAATATTAGTGGGCATCGCCTCAACCCCTAACATATTACACCTATTAGTCAGAACTGAAAATGCCCTAGCAAACCTAGTCACCAAATGCCCACCTATCAACGGGCGTTCCGTGCGTTTATCCGTTCCAATCTCTTGTAACCACACTCCTAACATACAAGGCACATCAATTCGCTCTCTCAATTTAATTTGCTGTAGAATCCAAAAATCCATTCGCTGCACCTTATTCGCGTTTCCTCGTGCCATGAACATATGAGCAATCATCTTGAAAATTATTCGGTCCTCTGGAAGTCGAAACATTGACTGAACACTTCTACTTGAACTAAAAGCACCCACGTTATCTTTCGCCACAGTTGGCCAATAATCACTCTCACTAAAGGCTTCTTGCCCAAACACCTTACACTGTACCAAGAGCCACTTTAAATCATTGTCATTCAACTCGGGATACAAATCCAACGCCCGAGCTAACCCGATCTCACTCATGCTACGTTCTAACCCGCCTAACCTAAATGTTAAGAAATTATCCTCGGTCAGAGAGGCTCGAGGTCGACAACTAATCGTCGAAAAGAACTCGATAGTCAATTACTCAAAAATATCTTCACGAATTTCAAATAACCTTTCGTATGGCCTCAACTCTTGACCCGCATATGTTACCCACAAATAACCACGCAACTTTCTAACAATATTATTACCCAACGCTGTAAGCTGCGTCCAATCCAAATGAAATGTTCGTTCAATTGGACGGGCGCTATTTATTGTAAAACGTTCTTCCAAGTCCTCATCATTAGCGATTTGGGACAACCAAAGTTCTGGGTTGTTTGGTGGTTGTCGTGGTTGTTCCGGGTTTCCTCTCGATCTCTACACACATGAAACAAATAAAGAAAACAAAACACCAAACTCAAAAGTTAGTGTTAGTCAAAATAATAAGCACCAAATACCCATCACAACCAAAACATGTTGCATGTTAATCCACCTTAAAGACAATCACCAAGTTAAATAAGTAACACATATAAAACAATGCCAAGAGCTCAAATCTATACATATCGCATTATCTCTTGAAACATATCACATAACAACCATTCTCTCATAACAACACAACCAAAACATGACAAACATGATTACACATAACTCTCTTAACTTCCACAAATCTAATAAAGTTCATCATGTTTGCTAACTTTTACCAATTCAAATTACTACTAACAAAATACTCATCACATCTCAAAAACACATGATATGTTCCCTCTAGCATGGCATCATACATAAATAAACCAAATATAGCACTAGTCATTCAACCAATATGACCCGCCCATATGAACACAACCCAATACTAGCTCAAAAACTTATCAACAACTCAAGAACAAGAACAATTTCAAGCAAGTAACTCTTCTATCACTTTCAAATTCGGATTCTCAAACACACAAACCCTAGGTTCAAGTGTAACTTCTAAAAACACAAAATTAATCATGAATTCAAAGCATACAATCATAATCTAACAAAACCCATCACTAATTAGAACACAAAACCCCAATTAACCAAATCAAAGAATAAGCAAGTAATTAGATATAATTAGATGAAATTAGCAAGATAGAAAACAAATTCGGACCTTAGTGGGAGCCATTCTTGCAAGGTTTGGAAGTAATTAAACAAGAAATTGAAGTTATGGAAATTAGGGTTTTTTAGATCTAAAGGTTTGTAGGTGTAGAAAAGATAGTTAGGATAGATGGAATGAAAGGTTTGAATGTAAAATCCATCAAAAACCATCGCCTATATGTGTGGTTGGGAAAATTGGGTTTCTTTTTTTTTTAATTTTAAAAACCAGCCCAGCCCGCCAGTCAATCGGAGCGGCGCTCCAGGTCAGTGCGTGACCCTCCAAAACAGCGCGCGGTGCTCCAAATACCTGCGCGGTGCTCCATTAGGCATAAAATCCATGTCGAGGGTGAAAGGACCCGTCCTAATCCATCTGGACGAATACATTACATTTGGTTACATCGCGAGGTACTTGACCTCTATATGATACATTTTACAAATATTGCATTCGTTTTTAAAAGATAAACTTTCATTACATCGAAAATTGACGGCATGCATACCATTTCATAATATATCCAACTATAATTGACTTAATAATAATCTTGATGAACTCAATGACTCGAATGCAACGTCTTTTGAAATATGTCATGAATGACTCCAAGTAATATCTCTAAAATGAGCAAATGCACAGCGGAAGATTTCTTTCATACCTGAGAATAAACATGCTTTCAAGTGTCAACCAAAAGGTTGGTGAGTTCATAGGTTTATCGTAAACAATAAAATTCAACATTTTAATAGACCACAAGATTTAAATACAGTACACCTATCTCATGTACAAAACCATATTTCATAATGCTTAGCAGAGTAGGTTCGTATCCTTTTCTCCCCCGTAGGTTGCCTCGCGATTTTTAATATCTTTCATAAACATAATCTCATATCAGGCATTTCGCACGGCATAGAGATAAAAGTCATTCATAAGAACTACAAACACCTGGTAATCGACCTTAACAAAATGCATCTAGAATATCCCCCGCATACCGGCATTTCGCACGGTCAAGCAAAAAGCATACAAACAGGCCACTCTTTTAAATATGATGGTTGTGTACACCTTACAAACAGATCATATCTTTTAAAGCTGGCGGTTGTATACCTATTTTGAAGTACTAAAGCAGTTCAAATTCTCTGACTGGGGCTTGTTAGTGCCCATAGATCTATCTTTAGGATTCGCGTCAATTTGGGGCTCGGTTCCCAAATTCTCAGATTACCAGACTAAAAGGGGTGATATCCAGTGTACTCATTACTCATTCGTAGAATGTTTTTAAGTACTTGTATCTATTTCGTCAAACATTTATAAAAGCATTTCATGTATTCACAGTTCAAAATATATTTCAAAAGCATTTAATAAAGCAGTTATAAAAACAGCGCATGTATTCTCAGTCCCAAAAATGTAAAGAGTAAAAGGGAGCAAATGAAACGCACTCTACAATATTTTGTAGTAAAAATATTCATACGACGGAACTGAACAATGCAGGGTTGGCCTCGGATTCACGAACCTATATCATTCGTATATATTTTAAAACATATACTTGTATTCGAACAACTATATATATCATTTTTACATTAATTACCTATATGTTTCATATATTCATTTTATATATTTAAAATAACTAAAAATACTAATTTTACTATGTTATATGTATTAAATATATAATATATATATATATATATATATATATATATATATATATATATATATATATCGTTTGTTTGTTAAAATTATAATAATACCAAAATAATATTAGTAATGGTAAAAATAATAGTAATGATATTAGAGTTAAAAAAATGATACTTTTAATATTAATGATAAAATGATAACTTTAATAAAAATGATACTTTTAATAAAAATGTTAATTTTAATAATAATGAATACTAATAATAATAATCTATAAAATTAATGATTTTACTAATAATAATAATAATAATAATACTAATATTTATATTAATAACTATAATGATAATAATAGTAATACTAACATTAATGATAATAATAATTAATTGCATTATGATAGTGATAATAATAATAATTAACTTAACAATAATAATAACAACAACAACAACAACAACAACAACAATAACAACAACAACAACAACAACAACAACAACAACAACAACAACAACAACAACAACAACAACAACAACAACAACAACAACAACAACAACAACAACAACAACAACAATAATAATAATAATAATAATAATAATAATAATAATAATAACACTACCTCAAATATGCCAAAAAGAATGCTGCAGGTAGGGATTGAACCCACGACCTCTCGTTTCGATTAACAAGTTACTAACCGTTACTCTATTTATTATTTTGTGATATAATTAGGATTTTAAATTCTTATGACATGATTTCTTTTCTCCTTCATCGTCATTAGCATATTTAATCCGATCCTCATCATCTTAAACATTGTCTCAAGGCCCAAAAACATTTGGATCTCGGCCCAAATACCTAAATGAGTTCCATGGCCCTAAGACAATTTATAAACATGGTGGCCCAACAACCCTTCGGCCCAACAGCAATTAATCACGGCCCACAGCAGTTTCTCTTGTAATTAATAAAAATAATTATTGTAATGGCCTAGGTTCGAACCTAGGACCTCTAGAAAATCACAAACACCCCTAAACATCCAAGCTAACATGTATTTCTGTTTTAATTTGCTAACCGAATTCATTTAACTCGTTTTGTATCTTTTTTTCTTTTCTTCTTCCAAAACCAAAACATTATCGTCCTTCTACCTCCTCTCTATATTATCATCGTTATTTATCATCTTTGATTCATCATAATTTCCATCTCATCATCACGATATCATCCCTCATCATCAAAATCATCTTCGTCATTTTCATCAATCATCATCATATTTGTTACTTATCAATCTCCATCATCAGATACCTCGTCTAATACCATAACCATCAGCTTCACATCTAATTATCATCATTCTTCCATTAATTACTCGCTGAACAGGAGGCAATCACGCAGCAACAACAGTGCAGTTTAGTTTAGACATAAAATGGAAACAAAATAAAGTCGAGCAAGAACATCACATGAGGTGGTTAAATGGGTGTAGTGGCGGTTGTTTGGTGACTGATGGAAAAAAAATAATAATAATTCCAAATATCAATTAAAATGAAGAGGGTTACGATTACTTATTTTCTTTTAAACTCGATTTAGCAGTAAATGAGAGGTTTGGTTTTGTATGTGATTTGATATACACATCCCAACAGTAACAATCGTCCTTTTAACATCTGGGTTTGCATTGATCATCGAATAGGGGTGTGTAGGGTTTCGGTTTATAGTAGTAGACAAGAGAGATGTGCAATAATAGTGGTTAGCTGTTAAGGTTTACAAAAGTAGCAACGAACAACGAATGGCAAAACAAATAATACAAGTGGGTTCCATAGTATGGCAACTAACAAGTGACGTTAGTGTCGACGTGGGTCAGAAACAGGAGCAATATTATAGTTCACCGGTTATGGTGATGATGGTGAGTCTTTGGGTTTAATCATTGATGGAGATAAACCGAATAGAAACAGAAGAAGATATAAACTGATGGATGGTGAAGTGGTGCTGACGGTTTTTCTTGGATAGAGAGAGAGAGAGAAGAGAAGTAGAGAGATGGCGGTTTAGAGGTGGTTATTTGTGTTGAGTGACGGGTTATGGTGGTCGTAACCGGTGAGATAGTGGCCGATGAAGGTGGATGTGGTGAGTTGTGGATGGTGATTTCGGTGGGGTGCAAGTGGTTTCACTAAAAGGAATTGAGAAGATGCAGTTTCCTTCTCGTTTGATACATCACATGTGCATATATACATATAATATCATATTCTATATTAAAGTTAAAAGAACTATTTGAAACAGTAATCAAATGCATCATGTGAATTTAACTTGTCTGACATTGCCGATAGTTAACACAGGTATTGTATCGTGCTCCGTTGTAAACTCAGTGGCGGATAAAAGTATTCAGAAAAATCCCATATTTTTAAATTAAATGTCTTTATTTATTTTGGTCATTATGGTATAGAATTCAGTCACTAACTATTAAATAAAAATTATATTAATTATTCACTCCCAACCCTAAGTAAAATATAAAAAGTTTTAAAATTAAACAAATAGTTTTTAAATATATTTTAAATAATCCTATAATTTATATAACTCATTTTCGGATTACCGTTTATTTTAAAATAATATAAGTTTGAATTTAACTTGTGTAATATCCATCGAATGGCGATTGAGTGTTACTGTCGTTTACTAAATAGATTCGAAATCACAAAATATATATATATATTCTCATACTTTATTTATATATATAGATATGTTGTGAATAACAATTATTATAATATACTCTTTTTATTTCATGTTTCATAATTTATTTTAATAACAGCAACATATAATATTTTAAATTATATTTCTAATTACCATATATATATATATATATACACAACCATATCTATTTACAATTAATTGTTCATGAATCGTCGAGAATAGTCAAAGGGTTAACCGAATCATAAAAATAGTTCAAAAATTTTGTAACTCAACATTATAGACTTTGCTTATCGTGTCGAAATCATATAAAGATTAAGTTTAAATTTGGTCAGAAATTTCTGGGTCGTCACAGAGGGTTTTCAACAATCTGGCACATCAGGTACGTACAGTCTGAGGGATGCTCATAGGTATGGAGCGACGCTCCAAGTACTGATAACCCAGAATTTCGCAATTTTAAGCCATTTTTGTAGTGACCCAAACTTTTCCATGATTATATATTAAATGAAAACTATATTTGCATGATTAAATGTTTCCAACATGTTAAGCAATCAAACTTGTTAAGACTTGATTATTTGAAATGAGTTTCATGTAGACAATTGACCACCCAAGTTGACCGGCGATTCACGAACGTTAAAACTTGTAAAAATTATATGATATATATATATATATATATATATATATATATATATATATATATATATATATATATATATATATATATATATATATATATATATATATATAGTTAACATGATATTATGATAAGCAAGTATCTCACTAGGTATATTAACAATGAGTTATATACATAAAATGAGACTATTAAATTAAGAAAACTCGAAACGATAAATATAATGATTATCGTTATAACAACGTCTTACTAAATACATATGTATCATATTAAGATATTAATACACTATGTTTAACATTATGAAATGATTATTACATATATCATTAAGCGTATTAACAATGAACTACACGAGTAATATGAGACTACTAATTTAAGGATTTCGAAACAATACATATATGTAACGATTATCGTTGTAATAGTATTTTACATATATATATATATATATATATATATATATATATATATATATATATATATATATATATATATATATATATATATATATATATACACCATGTTAACATAACAATTTAACATCTCATTTAAGTGTAATAACAATGGATCAATTACATTTAACAAGATCGTTAACTTAAAGGTTCCGAAACAACACTTACATATAACGACTAACGATGACTTAACGACTCAGTTAAATGTATATACATATAGTGTATTAAAATGTATTAATACACTTTTGGAAGACTTCATGACATATATTAAAGTACTTCTACTTAACAAAAATGCTTACAATTACATCCTCATTCATTTTCATCAACAATTCTACTCGTATGCACCCGTATTCGTACTCGTACAATACATTATACACAGCTTCTAAGATGTATATACTATTGGTATATAAACTCAATCATCAGCTCCTTAGCAGTCTATGTGAGTAATTAAACATGTGGGAACCATCATTTGGCAACTAGCATGAAATATCTCACAAAATTACAAAAAATATTATAAATCATTCATGAATTATTTACATGAAAACAAACTTACACATCCTTTATATCTAATCCATATACCAACGACCAAAAACACCTACAAATACTTTCATTCTTAAATTTTCTTCATCTAATTGATCTCTCTCAAGTTCTATCTTCAAGTTCTAAGTGTTCTTCATAAATTCTATAAGTTCTAGTTTCATAAAATCAAGAATACTATCAAGTTTTCAAGATTACTTCCAAGCTTTCTAATCCAATCCAAGTAATCATCTAAGCTCAAGAAATTTTTCTTATTTATAATAAGATATCTTTCTAATACAAGGTAATACTCATATTCAAATTTTGATTCAATTTCTATAACTATAACTATCTTATTTTGAGTGGAAATCTTACTTGAACTTGTTTTCGTGTCATGATTCTACTTCAAGAATTTTCAAGCCATCCAAGAATTCTTTGAAGCTAGATCAATTTTTGTTACTTCCATTAGGTTTACCTACTAAACTTGAGGTAGTAATGATGTTCATAACATCATTCAATTCATATATATATATATATATATATATATATATATATATATATATATATATATATATATATATATATATATATATATATATATATATATATATATATATATATATATATATATAACTATCTTATTCGAAGATTTAAACTTGTAATCACTTGAACATAGTTTAGTTAATTATAAACTTGTTCGCAAATAAAGTTAATCCATCTAACTTGACTTTTAAAATCAACTACACACATTTCCTATACCTATATGATATGCTAACTTAATGATTTAAAACCTGGAAACATGAAAAACACCGTAAAACCGGACATACGCCGTTGTAGTAACACCGCGGGCTCTTTTGGGTTTGATAATTAAAAACTATGATAATCTTTGATTTAAAAGTTGTTCTTCTGGGAAAATGATTTTTCTTATGAACATGAAACTATATCCAAAAATCATGGTTAAACTCAAAGTGGAAGTATGTTTTTCAAAATGGTCATCAAGATGTCGTTCTTTCGACGAAAATGACTACCTCTTTATAAAATGACTTGTAACCTGTATTTCTGACTATAAACTTATTACTTTTTCTGTTTAGTTTCATTAATTTCAGTTCATTATGAAACCATAGCAACTTGAATCACTCAAAACGGATTTGAAACGAAGAAATGACGGGTAAAACAAAATTGGATAAACTTGCTAGTTTTAGCTAAAAAAATTTTGCAACAAATCTAGACTAAACATATCCTAACTAATTTATATTGTATTATACATATTATGTAATCTTGGGATACCATAGACACGTATACAATGTTTTGACATATCATATCGACCCATCTATATATATTATTTGGAACAACCAAAGACGCTCTATATGCAGTAATGTTTGAGTTAGCTATACAGGGTTGAGGTTGATTCCAAAAATATATATACTTTGAGTTGTGATCTAGCCTAAGATGTGTAAACACTGGGTCGTGGATTGATTCAAGATATATATATTGATTTATTTATGTACATCTAACTGTGGACAACTAGTTGTAGGTTACTAACGAGGACTGCTAACTTAACAAACTTAAATCATAAAAATGTAATAAAAAATGTAATAAAAAATGTTATGTATATATTCCGATCATAAATTGATATATATGTACATATTTGTTATAGATTCGTGAATCGACTAGTGGTCAAGTCTTACTTCCCGACGAAGTAAAAATCTGTGAAAGTGAGTTATAGTCCCACTTTTTAAATCTAATATTTTTGGGATGAGAATACATGCAGTTTTATAAATGTTTTACAAAATAAACACAAGTACATGAAACTACATTCTATGGTTGAATTATTAAACCGAATATGCCCCTTTTTAGTCTGGTAATCTAAGAATTAGGGAACAGACACCCTAATTGACGCGAATCCTAAAGATAGATCTATTGGGCCCAACAAGCCCCATACAAAGTACCAGATGCTTTAGTACTTCGAATTTATCATGTCAGAAGGGAGTCCCGGAATGATGGGGATATTCTATATGCATCTTGTTAAGGTCGGTTACCAGGTGTTCACCATATGAATGGTTTTTATCTCTATGCAGTTTGCGAAATGCCTGATATGAGATGTGTTTTTATGAGAAATGAAATCTTGTGGTCTATTATTACAATTTGATAAATATATAGGTTAAACCTATAACTCACCAATATTTTTTGTTGACGTTTTAAGCATGTTTATTCTCAGGTGATTGTTAAGAGCTTCCGCTATTGCATACTAAATTAAGGACAAGATTTGGAGTCCATGCTTGTATAATATTGTTTAAAAACTGCATTCGAAGGCATATATTGATGTGTAATATTATTGGAAACCGTTATGTAATGGTCGTGTGAAAAACGCTATATTTTAGATTATCATTATTTGATAATCGTCGTAATATTTTAAAATTTATGGTTTGTTTTAAAATTGAATGCAGCCTTTGAAAAACGTCTTATATAGAGGTCAAAACCTCGCAACAAAATCAATTAATATGGAACGTTTATAATCAATATGAACGGGACATTTCAGTTGGTATCCGAGCGTTGGTCTTAAAGAACCAGAAATTTGCATTAGTGTGTCTAACCGAATTTGTTAGGATACATTAGTGAGTCTGGACTTCGACCGTATTTTCTTTAAAAATGATTGCTTAACATTTTTTTTGTTGGAAACTATATATTATTAACATGTAAATATTATGTGATATATTAATCTCTTAACGTGTTTGATATTGTGTGATAGATGTCTACCTCTAATACAAATCCCATTGACTCACCTAATAATAATGAAGAGTCGAATATATATTGGAAAGATTCACAAATTCCCGAAGAGGAACCGGAAGAAGTGGAACCGAAAGAAGAGGAACCGGAAGAAGAGGAACCAGAAGAAGAAGAGGTTCCGGGGGAGGAAATTTTAGAAACCACTGAAAAACAGATAAATAAAATAAAATCCTCAACCAATGGACCAAAATTAATAATGGTCAATGGTGTTTCCGCCGAGGAAGCAAAATATTGGGAAGATTACCAATTTTTCGATGAATCGGATCCCGATGAGGATTCCGATGATGTTATAGAAATTACCCCGATACAATTTGAAAAGGCAAAAGAAAATAATAAGGGAAAAGGCATAAAAATAGAAAAACCCGAGTCCAACCCCGATGACCTCTATGTTAACATGAAATTGTGACAACCCGGAAATTTCTGACCAAATTTAAACTTTAATCTTTATATATTCCCGACACGATAAGCTAAGTTTGTAAGTTGAATCTCAAGAATTTTAAACTGTGTTCATACATTCATTTAACCTCGACCAAATTCCAAAGATTCACGAACCATTATAGGAACGAATATGATTATATATGTATATGTGTATATATATATATATTATAACTTGAAAACGTTAACAAAGTATTAGACGTATAATACTTTACATAAACGTATTTGTTTCAAAATATATTTAGAATAATTATTGATGGAATTAAAAGATAATATCAAATGATTGAATTAACAGATACATTGAATTATGGCTACGAGTCCCTATTAGGAGGTCCACTTTGATTTAGGAAACCTTTCCATTTTAACCATATTCGGAAAATGGTAAAGTGATTTAACAAATAAGAACAAAGTGTCAACTAATGAGAACTAGACAAGAGTTAGTGAAGATTCTTATTTGATTCTAAATTCATACTTTACAACATTTTCCTCATGATATTAATAAGATAACTATAACTATTATGATTATCATTTTAAAGTTGGAATGTGGAATGTAAATAACTTAGACATTGGGTATCGACATTTTACATTAAGGTGATTTTGTACGTTTATCTAACCTTTAAACTTTATATCACGTTGCACCAATAAACGTTAAGAACTTGAAACCTATGAAAAGTATATTTAATTTTATTTCTCTAAAATGTTTTACGATATAACAACCTCTACTAATATAACTTTTTAGTAAAATGATTCTTAAAAATACTTTGCTTTGGAAAAAAAAGTTTTCATATTTATTTAATAATGTTTCAAACGTACAAAAATAATTTTTAAAGAACTTTATTAGTGAAACGTTTTATAAGATAAATTGTTCATAAGTTTTAAGAAACTTAATTAAAGCTTTATATATATATATATATGTATAT
Source organism: Rutidosis leptorrhynchoides (assembly GCF_046630445.1). Classification (NCBI taxonomy): domain Eukaryota; kingdom Viridiplantae; phylum Streptophyta; class Magnoliopsida; order Asterales; family Asteraceae; genus Rutidosis; species Rutidosis leptorrhynchoides. The sequence goes on along the minus strand of NC_092333.1, from coordinate 529,266,340 downwards.
ATATATATATATATATATATATATATATATATATATATATATATATATATATATATATATATATATATATATATATATATATATATATATATATATATATATTGTTTCAAAAACGTAAAACGTGATACGACATAATATTTTCTATTACTTAAACGTTTTAAACTTTGAAATTTAATTAGATAGATATTTCAATTATATATAAGATATACAAAATTATATTCTTAAGTAAGAATTATATATATATATATATATATATATATATATATATATATATATATATATATATTACATATATATTACAAACGAGTTATTGTATAAATTAAATATAAAATGTTTCAAAATTATTAAACGTATTTTAGTAAACAACTAGACTTTGATTTAAAGAAGCAAACGACCAAAATACTCAAATGAATAAGTTACACATTGAGTTGGATTATTTTTCATTGATTTGAGTCTTATCATATATAAAGGTACGAGTCACTAAACGTAAAATGCTAGTTTTCTAAGCGTACGAGACTTCGTTTGAAAAACCGGAATTAGGACATAAGTCGAGTGACAACATATAAGTCATTAAAATTGAATTTACAAGTTAACTATGCGTATAAATATAATATAATATAATATATAATTAATTATATAAATAATATATATATATATATATATATATATATATATATATATATATATATATATATATATATATAATATATAATTAATTATATAAATAATATATAAATAATATATATATATAAAACCGTCGGCACAATAAGTTCATTGAGAATGAGCTGGATATAGGAACCTCCGCACTCACGGAGGTGTATGCTTGAAAAGCTCCACGATCGCGGAGCTAAGGGGGTCCAGTCTGAGGCTATAAAACTCGATCGTTTCTGTTTTTTTGAAACCATCCTTCTATCACTCTATCTAGTGTACTCCGTAATATTATTTATTTTATTTTAATTATTATTATTATTATAATTATTAAAATAAATAATATTATTAATCTTATTATTATTAAATAGTAGTATTATTATTATTATACATAAAATACTACGACGAGGTCATGAGCGAGTTATTTCAAAACTGGTTTTCGAGTAGGATAGGGCTAAGGAAATTATGGGTTATAGCTATGGAGGTGATAGGTATGGTTCATGGGTATGCTCGTGAGGTCAATCTAGTGTTTATCATCTCCGTTGCATCTACGTACCTTTCCTGCAATATTGAATCTCAATATTGATACGTGAGTACTCATAATTTAATTTTTACATACTAATAGTGTATCCCTGACTAGTGCTCGAGATTATAGGATTATGCATGCTTGTACTTTTGATATTGCCATTAGATAGGATATGTTAAATCCTGAATTAGTTACGTATGTGGTTGAGATAAAGTATAAGATATGCATGTCGTTGGATAGCTAGCGAAAAATTAAGAACTTGTCATTTAGATATCGAATGGTTTCGATGAACGGATTTGAAGTTATAGTCAATCGAATTTTTGTATTATTATTAAAAATGATTATTATTATAGTAGTTATTATCGTCGTTCTAGTTTTATCTTATTATTATTATTATTATTATTATTATTATTATTATTATTATTATTATTATTATTATTATTATTATTATTATTATTATTATTATTATTATTATTATTATTATTATTATTATTATTATTATCTTTATCAATAAAAGGATTTATCATTAAAAATTGTTATTTTTATTACTATCGTTATTATCGTTAAAGTTATAATTAGTATTATTATTATTATTATTATTATCTAATTATAATAATAATTATTATTATTATTATTATTATTATTAATATATATATATCATTATTTAAAAATGGTTATTGTTATTCCTATTATTATTATGATATTATCATTAAAACAATTATTAGTATTATCGTTAATAATGTCATAGTAATTCTCATTATTAGTATTATTGTAATTAAAACTAATATTAGTAACACCTAATTATTTTGATTACTATTATTATCATTATTATGAACACGATATAAAAGACGATTAAAAGCTATTAAACGAAAAGATTTGAAAATAATGAGTATGAGTGTCATGACGAAATTAAAATATTATAAGATATTGATTTAGATAAAATTATCATTCTTATTATTTTTATCATTACTATTATTATTAAAAGTATCGTTAGTATTAAAACTATCATTTTAACAAAAATTATTATTTTAATAGAAATGTCATTGTTATTACAAAATATCATTATTATTATCATTTTAAATAGAATTATTATTTTAAAGTTAACATTAAAAAGTATCGTAAATATTAAAGTTATCATAATTAGAATTATCATTTTATCATAATATCATTTTTAGTAATTATAAATATTGATATTTTTATTAATAGAATAATAATAATTATTGTTACAAAATAATACAACTCTTACTTACTATTATTATAGATATTATTTTATCAAATAAATATGCGATACAAATATATTTTACTACGTGTAATAAAATTACTTTAATAATACCTATCATATTATCTTTATGATATTAAATGAACTTTATAAATTTTATTACTTAAGATATATAAAAGTATATTTTTTTATAAAGTTTTATTTATTAATAAATGAATTATATTATTTACTCTAATAAATTTTTTAAAATTATTTAGAAATATAAAACGACGATATTTAAAATATATTATAATCATGTATAAATTTTAGAAATCATTTTGAGTCAAATTGACTTTTGTTGACTTTTGCATATTAGTCTCGAGCATTAGGATTGTGGTACACTATGACCAGACCTAATTGTTAGACAAATATTGACCAACATATAAATATATATAATTAATTTAGGTTCGTGAATCCGAGGCCAACCTTGCACTTGTTCAATGACATTATATGTATTTTTAATACGAAATACAATAAGTGAGTTTCATTTGCTCCCTTTTTTAAATGCTTTTGCAATATATATTTTTGGGACTGAGAATACATGCGCTACTTTTATAACTGTTTTACGAAATAGACACAAGTAATCGAAACTACATTCTGTGGTTGAATTATTAAATCGAATATGCCCCTTTTTAGTCTGGTAATCTAAGAATTAGGGAACAGACACCCTAATTGACGTGAATCCTAAAGATAGATCTATCGGGCCCAACAAGCCCCATCCAAAGTACCGGATACTTTAGTACTTCGAATTTATCATGTCCGAAGGGAGTCCCGGAATGATGGGGATATTCTATATGCATCTTGTTAAGGTCGGTTACCAGGTGTTCACCATATGAATGATTTTTGTCTCTATGCATGAGACGTATATTTATGAGAACTGGAAATGAAATTCTTGTGGTCTATGAAAATGATGGAAATGAATGATTATGACAAACTAATGAACTCACCAACCTTTTGGTTGACACTTTAAAGCATGTTTATTCTCAGGTGTTAAAGAAATCTTCCGCTGTGCATTTGCTCATTTTAGAGATATTACTTGGAGTCATTCATGGCATATTTTGAAAGACGTTGCATTCGAGTCGTTGAAATTCATCAAGATTATTATTAAGTCAATTATAGTTGGATGTATTATGAAATGGTATGCATGCCGTCAATTTTCATTGTAAAGAAAGTTTTTCTTTTAGAAACGAATGCAATGTTTGTAAAATGTTTCATATAGAGGTCAAATACCTCGCGATGTAATCAACTATTGTGAATCGTTTATAATGTATATGAACGAGACCTTTCAGTTGGTATCAGAGCTGGTTTAAGCTGTGTCATCGGCTTAATCGTAGAGGGGGTTCTCACAGTGTTACCTGTGATGAAGCATTAGCTCTTACTCCTCGCGGTCTGAATATGGTTGGCTTAGCTGAGAGGCATGGCTGTAAAATCAGTGTATGAGGTACGCTCATTGGTCACCAGGCGGTTAGCTGGGAAGGCACTGAGTGGGATGCGTCCCCACTATTTCTATTGGTATCAGAGCGGTGGTCTTAGCGAACCAGGTCTGCATTAGTGTGTCTAACTGATAAGTCGTTAGGATGCATTAGTGAGTCTGGACTTTGACCGTGTCTGCATGTCAAAAGTTTTGCTTATCATTTTTAGTCAGAAATCATCTGCTTATCATCCTTAGGAAATTACCTGCTTATCATTATTAGTCTAGACACATCTTGCTACATTAATTGCATGAGTAGTGTATAGACAAAAATTCATATCTTAGCGTATCTGCTAAATCATATCTTATCGTATCTGTTACTTTAAACGTTTCCTGACATATCCCGCAAATTCCTCCGTAATTTACAAAATCTTTTGTTCTATATCTATAGATATTCTATGTAATTAGAATACCATCCGATAACTGAAAATCATTTCATATCGAAAAATCATTATTCAATCGTACGAAATGGAATTCATCATTAATTCAAGTTCCTCGGATTCCGAAATGGAATCCCACTCCAGCTCTGAAAGCAGTGTGACTGGAATGGATCAACCAATTAGCCATCATCTATTCTGGATGAATTGGGGATAGGTTCGTAGCCTCCTTAATCATTGGAGATAAGAAGAAGGTGATCCCTTCCATCTACCACATTGCCCTCTTGGCGAAGAACCTGAAGCACTTACCGGCAAACCTGTTCGAGACACCATTTTCTCTCTCATTTCCAGAGTATCTCGTCACGATTACATACTACATCAAATTTTAGATTTTATTTATCCGCTCGTCCGAACCGACAATCACCCCGGTGTAATAGAAGAAGTCAACGAGCTTCGCGCTCGAGTAGTAGCTTTAGAGAATATGGTGCAAAGGTTACAAACACCAGCAGCAGCACCATCAGCATAACCAGTACCACTATCATCAACGCCAACAGTACCATTACCACCTCCAACCACAACCGTGTCGTAAACCTCAACTTCACAATCTGTCCGACGAGTATCAACGTCATACGCTCTGTAGATACTAAGAGATACCACCAACAACAAACGATGAAGTGTTGATTCATAACTTCATTGGAGAAACATTTTGGAACGATTATATAATCTCTAAAGTCTTAGAGATTATCTATTCTAACCCTAACCAGAAATCAGATGAGTGAACCAAAATGATAAAAGGAAAGGTAGAAACCCTGATAAGAATGATGCGTGATTCACAAGCTAGACTTGTTTTACCAACAACATCAACAGTACCGTAGCATCACCAGCACCATCAGTATCGTCAGCTTCATCAGCCCTAGCAGCACCTATAACATCACAAGCTCCGACAGTTCAAGAATCACCATGAACATTATTACAAATCCACAACAAGTATGTCATATCAACAAGATATGAAGTATTAACTCATTTCCACTGAAGGATTAATATGTATATCTTATATATATAAATTTTCAAACCATAATAAATCTTTCCGTACTAAGCTATTATGTGTGAATCTTAACTACGCGGTTAATTCATATTACAAATATGCAATAATGTACGTCCTTCGCCCGCAACTTAACCATCGTTAACTACAATCTCTGTCTCAATTCAACAAATTTCAATTCATAATAAATCAAGTATATATTTGATTTTACACTTTCATCATCGATGTACCCAAAACTTTTCAGATAATATCATTCGTACTTTGCGAAGTCCACAAGAATTTAATGAAAACCAACATCACGCCTCAACAAATAACGAAGTATTGATTCATAATTTCAATATTATTGAAAGAATACTTATGTAATCTCTAAAGCCTTCAAGGGATTATTCAATTCTAGTTCTAACCGTAAATCGAATGAGTTTAATTTAGTATTAACTCATTAAAATCTATGTTACATCTGAAGAGAATATATACATATATATTTTCATAAAGACTGTAATAAAATTCTTTTGTACAAAATATTAATTGTGAAATGTTTTTAACGGGTAGGTAATACCCGAGAGATATATGTATATTCACAATTAATATGTTACATTCTTCGAATCTGATTAAGCAAATTATCAACTATACTTCCTACTTTCACAATAATATACATTCTTTCATAGAAATCAAAACAACCATACTCATTCAAACCCAATTACATATTCTGATTTTTCAACCTCAGAATTCAATTCGAGATATAACTGGTACCATCACTTTTAGATTCCTACATCTTTCAAAGCTATACTTTGACTTCAAAACTGTGTTAGAACATCAAATGTATATTAACGATTACAATCTGTGTTCAAACCCTTCGAAAATTTCTGAAGACACTTCAAATAATGAGCAATCGAGATGATGATTCAACCACATATTACCCACAGTTATGTACTTAAAAAGCTCTCGAAGCCAAAGTCATAATTCCACACATATTTATGTCAGATCCTTTGGCATTTATTAGCAAAAATAACCTTGCGATTTCTTTTCAATGTAGCCAGTTTTGTCACAGCTCCAACAAGTCAATTTAGACTTTTCCGTCAAAACAACCTTATTATAGCCTTATATATACGTTGTCCTTTCAGCATCATTACCGAGGAACCTTTCATATTCCACCACATTAGTTATAAACTTACTAACAACTTCACTGATCTTGGGCATTCCGAAGAATCATTATCGAAACCTCATCATTTACTCATTCGCATCTTGTAACGAGAATTGCTATACGAATCATCGGGGATTAGCAATTAGTATTTTGAAATCTCGCAGCATGTCTATGCCAACAGTTATATGTGTACATATAACGTCTATCTCCTGGACTTACATACTTGAATGTGAAGTTTCTGAAAAATACCCTGAACTGCGAAATAGTTCTCGAAATGTTGATGAAGCAGCAAAAACTATAAAATGACCTTAACAGTAAAAAGTTTGATGATAATGAATAGTGTGCTGGCAAAGCGCAGAAAAAGAGAAGTTTTGGAACTAGAAAACGGATTGAGCAAAGTATGAAAGCGGATGTGGATAAATCACAAGGACGAAACCTACATTCAAAGAATCCAAATGATTCAGTATTTGCTGAAGTCATTAACAAATATCTTGCTCCTGATCATAAAACTCTGCGGACAATATTCTTCATCATCCTCTGATATTAGAAATTCTAAGATATCATCGTATCTTTCATTATAAATATCCTCCATATTTCTGAAGATATTGTCTTAATTAGTCTTATCTGAAATCATTTACCTCTTCGCGCTATCTGTATTACATCATAAAAGAAACTATTTTAGTTTCTAAATTCTGAAACATTCGAGTTTAAAATAGGAATATTTTTGAAGTAGTGTTGGGAGCTGAAGCATGAATTAGTAAAATATAATGACACTTGATCAACGTGATTATATTACAGTAATTCATGCTGAGTTTCTAAATGGAACGTGATGATTCACAAATCATAACGTCATCATGTGTCATGTTACACGACTTTTGTATTCTATTTAACCTCTAAAATATCAAGAAAATATTTTCTTGATGATTCGATCTTTTCTGAGGTATTCTGGTAATTTGACAAAACAAGATTGTGCCATTACCATTTCCTTCTTAGAACATTAACAATGTTCATTCCGAAATTTATATCTGCAAATTATGGACCATTATAAGTGGTACTTACTCGCAAGAAGAAGAAACAAAAGGACAAAGCTCCGAAACAAAAATTGGGGTATAAATCGCAGCAAATAAAAGAAAGCATTAACTAGATATGACAATGATTATGGGAGACAGAAGCAGGGACATCGAAATATAAGAAAAGATATAAAACCCAACAACCACCCAGAAATTATAAACCGTATATATCAATACATATAGCAATATAAAGACACGGGGGAACTAAAAACACTATAAAACTAAGTGTATAGTAGAAGTAAATAGATTCTTTCGATGGTAGATGAAAAAGAAGAATGACCTATATGAAGGTTAGGAATATATCAAGAAGCAGAACTGGATGGAGCATATTGATGAATGCTTTAAAGTATTAGTTAGAAATAATGGCAGGTGTGAGTTAAAAGGAAATGAAGGAGGTGGATTTATAGTAAAATATTCGACAAAGAAATCAAAACAGATGATCGCATTTAAAGCAGATCCTAATTCCATTGATTATCGAAGAATCAAATCCTATTACGAAGATTTTCTCCAAATCTCTTGAACTTGGAAATCAATCCTATCTACGTTAAAATATATGAAGAATCTATACCTACTCATTTCACTCTTTTGGTAATAGCTTCACTCGTACTCTTCACAAAATCAAATGGTTTATTCCATATTACTCAATGATGATAAAACCCTAATCTTCAGCTTATATGCGTCATGAAAACATACTAATTGTCAGCCATGACCATCCCAATCAAATTTCAGGACGAAATTTCTTTAACGGGTAGGTACTGTGACAACCCGGAAATTTCCGACCAAATTTAAACTTTAATCTTTATATATTCCCGACACGATAAGCAAAGTTTGTAAATTGAATCTCAAGAATTTTAAACTGTGTTCATACATTCATTTAACCTCGATCAAATTCCAAAGATTCATGAACCATTATAGGAACGAATATAATTATATATGTATATGTATATATATATTATAACTTGAAAACGTTAACAAAGTATTAGACGTATAATACTTTACATAAACGTATTTGTTTCAAAATATATTTAGAATAATTATCGATGGAATTAAAAGATAATATCAAATGATTGATTTATCAGATACATTGAATTATGGCTACGAGTCCCTATTAGGAGGTCCACTTTGATTTAGGAAACCTTTCTTTTTTAACCATATTTGGAAAATGGTAAAGTGATTTTACAAATAAGAACAAAGTGTCAACTAACGAGAACTAGACAAGAGTTAGTGAAGATTCTTATTTGATTCTAAATTCATACTTTACAATATTTTCCTTGTGATATTAATAAGATAACTATTATGATTATCATTTTAAAGTTAGAATGTGGAATGTAAATAACTTATACATTGGGTATCGACATTTTACATTAAGGTGATTTTGTACATTTATCTAACCTTTAGACTTTATATCACGTTGCACCAATAAACGTTAAGAACTTGAAACCTATGAAAAGTATATTTAATTTTATTTCTCTAAAATGTTTTACGATATAACAACCTCTACTAATATAACTTTTTAGTAAAATGATTCTTAAAAATACTTTGCTTTGGAAAATAAAGTTTTCATATTTATTTAATAATGTTTCAAACGTACAAAAACAATTTTTAAAGAACTTTATTAGTGAAACGTTTTATAAGATAAATTGTTCATAAGTTTTAAGAAACTTAATTAAAGCTTTATATCATAAATTATATATATATATATATATATATATATATATATATATATATAGTGTTTCAAAAACGTAAAACGTGATACGACATAATATTTTCTATTACTTAAACGTTTTAAACTTTGAAATATAATTAGATAGATATTTCAATTATATATAAGATATACAAAATTATATTCTTAAGTAAGAATATATATATATATATATATATATATATATATATATATATATATATATTACAAACGCGTTATGTATAAATTAAATATAAAACGTTTCGATATTATTAAACGTATTTTAGTAAACAACTAGACTTTGATTTAAAGAAGCAAATGACCAAAACACTTAAATGAATAAGTTACACATTGAGTTGGATTATTTTTCATTGATTTGAGTCTTGTCATATATAAAGGTACGAGTCACTAAACGTAAAATGCTAGTTTTCTAAGCGTACGAGACTTCATTTGAAAAACCGGAACCAGGACATAAGTCGAGTGACAACATATAAGTCATTAAAATTGAATTTACAAGTTAACTATGAGTATAAATATAATATAATATAATATAATATATAATTAATTATATAAATAAAATATATATATATATATATATATATATATATATATATATATATATATATATATATATATATATATAAAACCGTCGGCACAAGAAGTTCATTGAGAATGAGTTGGAAACAGGAACCTCCGCACTCACGGAGGTGTATGCTTAAAAAGCTCCACGATCGCGGAGTTAAGGGGGTCTAGTCTGAGGCTATAAAACTCGATCATTTCTGTTGTTTTGAATCCATCCTTCTATCCCTCTATCTAGTGTACTCCGTAATATTATTTATTTTATTTTAATTATTATTATTATTATTATTATTATTAAAATAAATAATATTATTAATCTTATTATTATTAAATAGTAGTATTATTATTATTATACATAAAATACTACGACGAGGTCATGAGCGAGTTATTTCAAAACTGGTTTTCGAGTAGGATAGGGCTAAGCAAATTATGGGTTATAGCTATGGAGGTGATGGGTATGGTTCATGGGTATGCTCGTGAGGTCAATCTACTTTTTATCATCTCCGTTGCGTCTACGTACCTTTCCTGCAATATTGAATCTCAATATTGATACGTGAGTACTCATAATTTAATTTTTACATACTAATAGTGTATCCCTGACTAGTGCTCGAGATTATAGGATTATGCATGCTTGTACTTTTGATATTTCCATTAGATAGAATATGTTAAATCCTGAATTAGTTACATATGAGATTGAGATAAGGTATAAGATATGCATGTCGTTGGAAAGCTAGCGAAAAATTAAGAACTTGTCATTTAGATATCGAATGGTTTCGATGAACGGATTTGAAGTTATAGTCAATCGAATTTTTGTATTATTATTAAAAATGATTATTGTTATCGTCGTTATTATCGTCGTTCTAGTTTTATCTTATTATTATTATTATTATTATTATTATTATCTTTATCAATAAAAGGATTTATCATTAAAAATTGTTTTTTTTATTACTATCGTTATTATCGTTAAAGTTATAATTAGTATTATTATTATTATTATTATTATTATTATTATTATCTAATTATTATTATTATTATTATTATTATTATTATTATTATTATTATTATTATTATTATTATTATTATTATTATTATTATTATTATTATTATCATTATTAATATATATATCATTATTTAAAAATGGTTATTGTTATTGTTATTGTTATTGTTATTGTTATTATGATATTATCATTAAAACAATTATTAGTATTATCGTTAATAATATCATAGTCATTATCATTATTAGTATTATTGTAATTAAAACTAATATTAGTAACACCTAATTATTTTGATTACTATTATTATCATTATTATAAACACGATATAAAAGACGATTAAAAGCTATCAAACGAAACGATTAGGAAATAATGAGTATGAGTATCATGAAGAAATTAAAATATTATAAGATATTGATTTTCGATAAAATTATCATTCTTATTATTTTTATCATTACTATTATTATTAAAAATATCGTTAGTATTAAAACTATCATTTTAACAAAAATTATCATTTTAATAGAAATGTCATTCTTATTATAAAATATCATTATTATTATCATTTTAAATAGAATTATTATTTTAAAGTTAACATTAAAAACTATCGTAAATATTAAAGTTATCATAATTAGAATTATCATTTTATCATAATATCATTTTTAGTAATTATAAATATTGATATTTTTATTAATAGAATAATAATAATTATTGTTACAAAATAATACAACTCTTACTTACTATTATTATAGATATTATTTTATCAAATAAATATGCGATACAAACATATTTTACTACGTGTAATAAAATTACTTTAATAATACCTATCATATTATCTTTATGATATTAAATGAACTTTATAAATTTTATTACTTAAGATATATAAAAGTAAATTTTTTTATAAAGTTTTATTTATTAATAAATGAATTATATTATTTACTCTAATAAATCTTTTAAAAATATTTAGAAATATAAAACGACGATATTTAAAATATATTATAATCATGTATAAATTTTGGAAATCATTTTGAGTCAAATTAACTTTTGTTGACTTTTGCATATTAGTCTCGAGCATTAGGATTGTGGTACACTATGACCAGACCTAATTGTTAGACAAATATTGACCAACATATAAATATATATAATTAATTTAGGTTCGTGAATCCGAGGCCAACCTTGCACTTGTTCAATGACGTTATATGTATTTTTAATACGAAATACAATAGGTGAGTTTCATTTGCTCCCTTTTTTAAATGCTTTTGCAATATATATTTTTGGGACTGAGAATACATGCGCTACTTTTATAACTGTTTTACGAAATAGACACAAGTAATCGAAACTACATTCTGTGGTTGAATTATTAAATCGAATATGCCCCTTTTTAGTCTGGTAATCTAAGAATTAGGGAACAGACACCCTAATTGACGTGAATCTTAAAGATAGATCTATCGGGCCCAACAAGCTCCATCCAAAGTACCGGATGCTTTAGTACTTCGAATTTATCATGTCCGAACGAAGTCCCGGAATGATGGGGATATTCTATATGCATCTTGTTAAGGTCGGTTACCAGGTGTTCACCATATGAATGATTTTTGTCTCTATGCATGGGACGTATATTTATGAGAACTGGAAATGAAATTCTTGTGGTCTATGAAAATGATGGAATTGAATGATTATGACAAACTAATGAACTCACCAACCTTTTGATTGACACTTTAAAGCATGTTTATTCTCAGGTGTTAAAGAAATCTTCCGCTGTGCATTTGCTCATTTTAGAGATATTAATTGGAGTCATTCATGGCATATTTTGAAAGACGTTGCATTCGAGTCGTTGAAATTCATCAAGATTATTATTAAGTCAATTATAGTTGGATGTATTATGAAATGGTATGCATGCCGTCAATTTTCGTTGTAAAGAAAGTTTGTCTTTTAGAAACGAATGCAATGTTTGTAAAATGTATCATATAGAGGTCAAATACCACGCGATCTAATCAACTATCGTGAATCGTTTATAATGTATATGAACGGGACCTTTCAGAAATGTCCCAATGGAAAATACCATCAACACCCGTATTTCTTAAGTTTTAGCTATAACCCGGGAACATCTAAGCCACCGGGTCCTTCTAGACCATTTGTGAAAAGAACGGATCGTATTAGGGGAGCACCATATATCTCTAGGAAATTAGCAAAACAACCCAAGTCCGAAGAAGAAGAAACAAGTGAGTCGGAATAAAGAGTTGTAATCATGCGGTGTAATATATGTAATATAAGTGTGCTTGTACTTTCATGTTGTATGTAAAAAAAAATTGCTTGTATTATTTGATAATTATCTTTTACAAATCTAATTCTCGTCTATTTTACAGTATAAAAACACAATGGACGTTAAGGATAGACAACTAAAAAGTTTAGAAGACCTACCCGGGGACATGATTGACGAAATCTTGTCTAAAGTCGATCAGAATTCGTCGGCACAATTATTTACGGCAAAATTAGTTTGTAGAACATTTGAAGAACGTTCCAGACATGCCTTAGTTTATAAAAGGCTTTCATTTGAAAGATGGGGTATATCACATTGGGGACACCGTAAGTTACGCCGTGTTCTCTTTAAAGTGTTAAATGCGGGGAACCCAAATGAAATTTTACGCTACGGGTTAAGAACCTATTTTGACTCAACATATCCCAACGTAGGACTTCGTGAGTTAGAAAGAGCCTCTAACATGCAACATAAAGAAGCATGTTATGCTTACGAGTTAGTGATGTTCGCTTCTCACCAAAGTGAGAAAAAGAACATCAGATTGCAACTTTTAAATAAAACCTTCCCACAAGTGACGGATTCAGTAGTTGGGGTGAGAAAAAAGATTTTTAGATTATTACGGGGCTGTTGGGCATTACGAAACCCTCGTCCCTTTGACGACATTACAACATGCTGTCTTGTCAACGGCCACAACGGTTATGTTCCACAAGACCAAGGAATGGAAGTAATCTTAGTAAAACCAGAATGCATGACTTCTTTCTGGACTTATGAATTACGTGTTTTTATTGTCTTTGCTGAACGACTTGCGTATTAACTAGGATTGTTGTCACAACTGTTTTGTATCAAAGTTATTGTGTGCTATATTTCATGCTATATGTATAATAGCGGTATTGTAAGTTTGTAAAATATTGTATAATAGTTTGAACGCGAAATATTATTATAATCAGTTTTTCATATAGAATTGTAGTAGTTGAATTGTATATTAGATACTAAGTATGAACTTAACGGGTAGGTACTACCCGAATTAAAACTATAAAACGCTAATATAAAGAAAAAGCTTTTATAAATGAGTTTATACTATGCTACGAAATACTATTGACTACTCTTAATATTCTATATGATTAACTTAATTCTTTTGGGCTATTTTTGAAGGAAATGGCACCGACGACTCGTCAGTACAGGCTGCAATGCAAAACAACAACAATAACTCTCCAAAACTTTGCGGCAGTACAGGCTTCCGTGTTTTCCTTGCAGCAAACATAGTGTCAGTACAGGCTGCAATGCAAAACAACAACAATAACCCTGAATCTAGCAATGCAAATAACGCCACAAGAAATCGTGTAGGATGTTAATATAAAGAATTCATTGCCTGTAAACCTCTGGAATTCGATGGAACCGAGGTCCAATCGGATTGAAACGGTGGACCGAAAAGGTTGAATCGGTGTTTGCCATAAGTAAGTGTACTGAAGAAGACAAAATAAAGTACGCTACACATACCTTCACAGGTACTGCGTTAACATGGTGGAATACCTATCTAGAACAAGTGGGACAAGATGCTGCGTACGCACTACCGTGGTCAGCATTCAAACATCTGATGACTGAGCAGTGTCGTCCCAGAAACGAGGTCAATAAGCTCAAAGTAGAGCTTAAGAGATTACGAACACAAGGATTCGATATTACCACATACGAATGACGATTCACGGAGTTATGTTTATTGTGCCCAAGAGCGTTCGAAGATGAAGAGGAGAAAATCGACGCATTTGTAAAAGGGTTACCAGAAAGGATCCAAGAAGATATAAGTTCACACGAGCCCGCCTCCATACAAAAGGCGAGTCGAATGGCTCATAAACTCATAAATCAGATTGAGGAAAGAATTAAAGAGCAGGCGGCCGAAGAAGCCAACATGAAACAAATCAAGAGAAAGTGGGAAGAAACCAGTGACAAGGGTCACAATTTTAACAATCAACACAGCAATCACAACTTCAATCACACCAAATTTCGCAACAACAACCGCAACAACAACCATCTCAACAACAATAACCATTACAACCACCGTCCCAACAATAATAACAATCGCAACAACAACCATTTCAATAACAACAAACAACAGAAACAACCATGCTTCAGGTGTGCAGAGTACCATCCAAATGTGTTCTGCACAACATTTTGCACCAAGTGTAAGAGAAGTGGTCATGGTGCGGCAAAATGTGAGGTTTACGGACCAAAGAACAACAAAAATAAAGAAACAAATAATGTCGGAACAAATAATGCCGACGTAGTTTGTTATAAATGTGGAAAACTGGGCCACATTATTAGAAATTGCCCAAACCAAGGGAATACTAATGGGCAAGGCCGCGGAAGAGTTTTCAATATAAATGCGGCAGAAGCGCAGGAAGACCCGGAGCTTGTTACGAGTACGTTTCTTATTGACAATACATCTGCTTATGTTTTATTTGATTCGGGTGCGGATAGAAGCTATATGAGTAGAGATTTTTGTGATAAATTAAGTTATCCACTGATGCCTTTGGATAATAAATTTTTACTCGAATTAGAAAACGGTAAATTAATTACAGCAGATAATATATGTCAGAATCGAGAAATTAAGCTGGTTAGTGAAACATTTAAGATTGATTTGATACCAGTAGAGTTAGAAAGTTTTGATGTGATAATTGGCATGGACTGGTTGAAAAAGGAGAGAGCAGAGATCGTATGTTATAAAAATGCAATTCGCATTGTATGGGAAAAAGGAAAACCCTTAATGGTGTACGGAGAAAAGAGCAACGCGAAGCTAAATGTTATTAGTAATTTGAAGGCGCAAAAGCTAATAAAAAAAGGTTGCTATGCTGTTTTAGCACATGTCGAGAAAGTACAAACCGAAGAAAAGAACATCAATGATGTTCCCGTCGTAAAAGAATTTCCCGATGTATTTCTGAAAGAATTACCGGGACTACCTCCACACCGATCCGTTGAATTTCAAATAGATCTTGTACCAGGAGCTGCACCAAAAGCTCGTGCTCCATACAGACTCGCTCCAAGTGAAATGAAGCAACTCCAAAACCAATTACAAGAACTTTTAGAGCGTGGTTTTATTCGACCAAGCACATCACCATGGGGAGCTCCTGTTTTATTTTTCAAAAAGAAGGACGGTACATTCAGGTTGTGTATCGACTACCGAGAGTTGAACAAACTTACCATCAAGAACCGTTATCTACTACCAGAATCGACAACTTATTTGATCAACTACAAGGCTCGTCGGTTTATTCGAAGATCGATTTACGTTCTGGATATCATCAAATACGGGTGAAGGAGGATGATATTCCGAAAACAGCTTTTAGGACGCGTTACGGTCATTACGAGTTTATGGTTATGCCATTTGGTTTAACTAACGCATCAGCTGTGTTCATGGACCTTATGAACAGAGTGTGTGGACCATATCTTGACAAGTTTGTCATTGTTTCCATCGATGACATACTTATATACTCAAAGAATGATCAAGAGCACGAAGAACATTTGAGAAAAGTGCTAGAGTTGTTGAGGAAAGAAAAACTGTACGCTAAGTTTTCAAAGTGTGCATTTTGGTTGGAAGAAGTTCAATTCCTCGGTCACATAGTGAACAAAGAAGGTATTCAGGTGGATCCAGCAAAAATTGAAACCGTTGAAAAATGGGAAACCCCAAAAACTCCGAAACACATACGCCAATTTTTAGGATTAGCTGGTTACTACAGAAGATTCATCCAAGATTTTTCCAAAATAGCAAAACCCTTTACGGTATTAACGCATAAAGGGAAGAAATTTGAATGGAAGAATGAACAAGAAAAAGCGTTTCAATTGTTGAAGAAAAAGTTAACTACGGCACCTATATTGTCATTGCCTGAAGGGAATGATGATTTTGTGATATATTGTGACGCCTCAAAGCAAGGTCTCGGTTGTGTATTAATGCAACGAATGAAGGTAATTGCTTGTGCGTCTAGATAATTGGAGATTCACGAGCAGAATTATACGACGCATGATTTGGAATTAAGCACGGTTGTTTTTTCATTAAAGACTTGGAGGCACTACTTATATGAGGTCAAAAGTATTATATATACTGACCACAAAAATCTCCAACACATACTTAATCAGAAACAACTGAACATGAGGCAGCGCAAGTGGATTGAGTTATTGAATGATTACGATTTTGAGATTCGTTACCACCCGGGGAAGGCGAATGTGGTAGCCGATGCCTTGAGTAGAAAGGACAGAGAACCTATACGGGTAAAAGCTATGAATATAATTATTCGTACTAACCTTACTACTCAAATAAAGGAGGCGCAACAGGGAGTTGTAAAAGAAGGGAATTTAAAGAATGAAATACCCAAAGGATCGGAGAAACACCTTAATATTCGAGAAGACGGAACCCGGTATAGAGCTGAAAGAATTTGGGTGCCAAAGTTTGGAGATGTGAGAGAAATGGTACTTGGAGAAGCACATTAAACCAGATACTCAATACATCCTGGAGCGCGAAAGATGTACAAGGACCTCAAGAAACATTTTTGGTGGCCGGGTATGAAAGCCGATATTTCGAGATATGTAGGAGAATGTTTGACGTGTTCTAAGGTCAAAGCTGAACATCAGAAACCATCAGGTCTACTTCAACAACCTGAAATCCCGGAATGGAAATGGGAAAACATTACCATGGATTTCATTACTAAATTGCCGAGGACTGCAAGTGGTTATGATACTATTTGGGTAATAGTCGATCGTCTCACCAAATCAGCACATTTTCTGCCAATGAGAGAAGATGACAAAATGGAGAAGTTAGCACGATTATACTTGAAATAAGTTGTCTCCAGACATGGAATACCAATCTCTATTATCTCTGATAGGGATGGCAAATTTGTTTCAAGGTTCTGGCAGACATTACAGCAAGCATTGGGAACTCGTCAAGACATGAGTACTGCCTATCATCCACAAACTGATGGACAAAGTGAAAGGACGATACAGACCCTTGAAGACATGCTACAAGCATGTGTTATCAATTTCAGAAACAGTTGGGATCGACATCTACTGCTAGCAGAATTTTCCTACAACAACAGTTATCATTCGAGTATTGAGATGGCACCATTCGAGGCACTTTATGGTAGAAAGTGTAGGTCTCTGATTTGTTGGAGTGAATTTGGGGATAGACAGATTACGAGTCTAGAAATTATTCAAGAAACCACAGAGAAGATCATCCAAATTCAACAACGGTTGAAAACCGCTCAGAGTCGACAAAAGAGCTACGCGGACCCTAAAAGGAAAGATATAGAATTTGAAATTAGAGAGATGGTCATGCTTAAGGTTTCGCCTTGGAAAGGCGTTGTTCGATTTGGTAAACGGGGGAAACTAAATCCAAGATACATTGGACCATTCAAGATTATAGATCGTGTCAGACCAGTAGCCTACCGACTTGAATTACCTCAACAACTCGCCAATGTACATAATACCTTTCACGTCTCAAATCTAAAGAAGTGCTTGGCAAAAGAAGATCTCATTATTCCTTTAGACGAAATTAAAATCAACGAAAAACTACAATTCGTTGAAGAACCCGTTGAGATAATGGATCGTGAGGTTAAAAGGCTCAAGCAAAATAAGATACCGATTGTCAAGGTGCGATGGAATGCTCGTAGGGGACCCGAGTTCACCTGGGAGCGTGAAGATCAAATGAAGCTGAAATACCCGTACCTATTTCCAGAAGATTCGTCAACACCTTCAACAGCATAAAATTTCGGGACGAAATTTATTTAACGGGTAGGTACTGTAGTGATCCAAACTTTTCCATGATTATATATTAAATGAAAACTATATTTGAATGATTAAATGTTTCCAACATGTTACAATCAAACTTGTTAAGACTTGATTATTTGGGTATATTAACAATGAGTTATATACATAAAATGAGACTATTGAATTAAGAAAACTTGAAACGATAAATATAATGATTATCGTTATAACAACGTCTTACTAAATACATATGTATCATATTAAGATATTAATACACTATGTTTAACTTCATGAAATGATAATTACATATATCATTAAGCGTATTAACAACGAACTACACGAGTAAGATGAGACTACTAACTTAAGGATTTCGAAACAATACATATATGTAACGATTGTCGTTGTAATAGTATTTTACACACACACACACACAAACACACACACACACACACACACATATATATATATATATATATATATATATATATATATATATATATATATATATATATATATATATGTATATATATATATATATATGTGTATATATATATATATATATACACACCATGTTAGCATGTTAACATAACAATTTAACATCTCATTTAAGTGTAATAACAATGGATCAATTACATTTAACAAGATCGTTAACTTAAAGGTTCCGAAACAACACTTACGTATAACGACTAACGATGACTTAACGACTCAGTTAAATGTATATACATATAGTGTATTAAGATGTATTAATACACTTTTGGAAGACTTCATGACATATATCAAAGTACTTCTACTTAACAAAAATGCTTACAATTACATCCTCATTCATTTTCATCAACAATTCTACTCGTATGCACCCGTATTCGTACTCGTACAATACACAGCTTCTAATATGTATATACTATTGGTATATACACTCAATCATCAGCTCCTTAGCAGCCCATGTGAGTCATTAAACATGTGGGAACCATCATTTGGCAACTAGCATGAAATATCTCACAAAATTATAAAAAATATTATAAATCATTCATGAATTATTTACATGAAAACAAACTTACACATTCTTTATATCTAATCCATATACCAACGACCAAAAACACCTACAAACACTTTCATTCTTCAATTTTCTTCATCTAATTGATCTCTCTCAAGTTCTATCTTCAAGTTCTAAGTGTTCTTCATAAATTATATAAGTTATAGTTTCATAAAATCAAGAATACTATCAAGTTTGCAAGATTACTTCCAAGCTTTCTAATCCAATCCAAGTAATCATCTAAGCTCAAGAAATCTTTCTTATTTATAGTAAGATATCTTTCTAATACAAGGTAATACTCATATTCAAACTTTGATTCAATTTCTATAACTATAACTATCTTATTTCGAGTGGAAATCTTACTTGAACTTGTTTTCGTGTCATGATTCTACTTCAAGAACTTTCAAGCCATCCAAGAATCCTTTGAAGCTAGATCAATTTTTGTTACTTCCATTAGGTTTACCTACTAAACTTGAGGTAGTAATGATGTTCATAACATCATTCAATTCATATATATATAACTATCTTATTCGAAGATTTAAACTTGTAATCACTAGAATATAGTTTAGTTAATTCTAAACTTGTTCGCAAATAAAGTTAATCCTTATAACTTGACTTTTAAAATCAACTACACACATGTTCTATACATATATGATATGCTAACTTAATGATTTAAAACCTGGAAACACGAAAAACACCGTAAAACCGGACATACGCCGTTGTAGTAACACCGCAGGCTGTTTTGGGTTTGATAATTAAAAACTATGATAAACTTTGATTTAAAAGTTGTTCTTCTTTGAAAATGATTTTTCTTATGAACATGAAACTATATCCAAAAATCATGGTTAAACTCAAAGTGGAAGTATGTTTTTCAAAATGGTCATCAAGATGTCGTTCTTTCGACGGAAATATATATATTTTGAGTTGTGATCTAGCCTGAGATTTGTATACACTGGGTCGTGGATTGATTCAAGATAAATATATATTGATTTATTTCTGTACATCTAACTGTGGATAACTAGTTGTAGGTTACTAACGAGGACTGCTAACTTAACAAACTTAAATCATTAAAACGTAATAAAAAAATGTTGTGAATATATTCCGATCATAAATTGATATATATGTACATATTTGTTATAGGTTCGTGAATCGACCAGTGGCTAAGTCTTACTTCCCGACGAAGTAAAATTCTGTAAAAGTGAGTTATAGTCCCACTTTTTAAATCTAATATTTTTGGGATGAGAATACATGCAGTTTTATAAATGTTTTACAAAATAGATACAAGTACATGAAACTACATTCTATGGTTGAATTATTAAACCGAATATGCCCCTTTTTAGTCTGTTAATCTAAGAATTAGGGAACAGACACCCTAATTGACGCGAATCCTAAAGATAGATCTATTGGGCCCAACAAGCCCCATCCAAAGTACCGGATGCTTTAGTACTTCGAATTTATCATGTCCGAAGGGAGTCCCGGAATGATGGGGATATTCTATATGCATCTTGTTAAGGTCGATTACCAGGTGTTCACCATATGAATGATTTTTATCTCTATGCAGTTTGCGAAATGCCTGATACGAGATGTGTATTTATGAGAAATGAAATCTTATGGTCTATTATTACAATTTGATAAATATATAGGTTAAACCTATAACTCACCAACATTTTTTGTTAACGTTTTAAGCATGTTTATTCTCAGGTGATTGTTAAGAACTTCCGCTGTTGCATACTAAATTAAGGACAAGATTTGGAGTCCATGCTTGTATAATATTGTTTAAAAACTGCATTCGAAGGCATATATTGATGTGTAATATTATCGTAAACCATTATGTAATGGTCGTGTGAAAACGCTATATTTTAGATTATCATTATTTGATAATAGTCGTAATATTTGAAAAGTTATGGTTTGTTTTAAAAACGAATGCAGCCTTTGAAAAACGTCTTATATAGAGGTCAAAACCTCGCAACGAAATCAATTAATATGGAACGTTTATAATCAATATGAACGGAACATTTCAATTTTAACCCAATTCCTTAACCTAAAAACCAACAAACAACCTAAACAAAAAGCCGAGTACGATTACATTGCATATATCATCAAACAAGCACAAAAACATACAAACTCTACAACAATGTGAAGTTTATTACCGAGTCATTCACAAGACTCGTCCCCAACTTCAAGTGATGTTAGGATCGGGTTCAATGTGAACCCTGTCATCAATCTCCAACGGACCATCGAAATATTTCTTCACTCGATGTCCGTTAACTTTAAAGGTAGTACCACTCGCATTTTTCAACTCAATCGTACCGTATGTATACACCTTAACAACCTCAAATGGTCCCATCCAACGGGACTTAAGTTTTCCCGGTAAAAGCTTCAATCTAGAGTTAAACAAAAGCACTCGATCGCCTCCATTAAACTCTTTCAGAACCTTTAACCTTCTATCATGCCATTCCTTAGTTTTCTCCTTATAAATCAAAGAAATTTCATACGCATCAAGGCGGAATTCACCAAGCACATTCAATTGCCCTGCCCTTAGGAGTCCGGCTTCCTTTAAATCTAAATTGCACTTTTTAAGTGCCCACATCACCTTATGCTCAATCTCTAACGGGAGATGACACGCTTTTCCATAAACCAACCGATAAGGAGTGGTACCAATCGGTGTTTTGTAGGCGGTTCGAAATGCCCACAAAGCTTCATCGAGCTTATTCGCCCACTCCTTCGGATTCGACCCCACAGTTTTCTCAAGAATTCCTTTAAGAGCTCGATTGGTATTCTCAACTTGTCCGCTCGTTTGGGGATGGTATGAAGTAGAAACTTTATAGAGAACTCCATATCGCTTCAATACCTTCTCCATTTGGGCGTTACAAAAATGAGTACCCCTATTGCTAATTAATGCTTTAGGAGTTCCAAATCGAGAGAATAAACGCTGAAGGAAAGAAATAACAACTCGTGCATCGTTGGTGGCTAAAGCTTACGCTTCGGCCCATTTAGACATGTAGTCAATGGCAACGAGTATGTAACTATAATTATAAGATTTCGGAAATGGCCCCATAAAGTCAATTCCCCAAACGTCAAATACCTCGCATACTTGGATGCTTTGTTGAGGCATCTCATCCCGTTTGGTGAGTTTACCGGCTCTTTGACAAGAATTGCACGATTTATAAATCAGGTGGGCATCCTTGTGTCAGCCAAAAGAAGCCGGCATCATAGACCTTACGCCCCATGATTTGGGGTCTAAAATGCCCACCGGTAGGCCCACTATGGCACTCGGTTAAAATTCGCATACACTCTTCACCGGAAACACACCGGTGAATAACCCCATCGGGACAACAACGAAAAAGATTGGGATCCTCCCAGAAATAGTACTTAAGGTCACTAAAGAATTTCTTCCTCTTTTGATATGACCACCCTTTTTCCAAGAATTTTCCCACTAGATAATTAGCAATGTCCATATACCATGGCTCGTCCACCTTGTCCATCTTTATGAGATATTCATTGGGAAAATCATCATGGATATTTGACTCATGAAGGACTTCGAGATTTGGATTCTCGAGTCTAGACAAGTGGTCGGCCGCGAGATTTTCAGCACCCTTCTTATCCCGGATCTCGATATCGAATTCTTGGAAAAGCAAGATCCATCTAAGCAGTCGAGGTTTGGCATTCAGCTTAGCGAAAAGGTACTTTAGAGCAGAATGGTCCGTAAAGACTATAGTCTTAGATAAGACTAAGTAGGACCGAAACTTATCAAATGAAAAGACCACCGCAAGGAGCTCCTTTTTCAGTTGTAGTATAATTCAATTATGCTCCTTGCAAGGTCTTGCTTGCATAATAGATGGGTCAGAAATGTTTCTCGACCCTTTGGCCCAAAACAGAGCCAATAGCAAAATCAGATGCATCACACATAAGCTCGAATGGAAGGGACCAATTCGGAGCAATTATGATAGGTGCATTGATGAGTTTCTCCTTAAGAAGTTCGAATGCGTTTTGGCATTCTTCAGAAAAGTTCCAAGGTGTGTCCTTTTCGAGGAGTTTGTTCATCGGGTTAGCAATTTTGGAAAAATCCTTAATGAACCGCCGGTAAAAAATCGGCGTGCCCAAGAAAACTCCGAACACCCTTAACATCGGTGGGAGGTGGAAGGTTCTTAAAAGCAGTTACCTTTGCGGGATCTACCTCAATACTGTTCCTAGAAATCTTGTGCCCGAGAACTATGCCCCTTTGTACCATGAAATGGCACTTTTCCCAGTTGAGCACAAGATTAGATTTCTCACACCTTACCAACATCCGCTCTAAATTAAGAAGGCATGAATCGAAAGTGTCACCGAAGACTGAAAAGTCATCCATGAACACCTCCATGCAATCTTCTATCATATCATAGAATATGGCCATCATGCACCTTTGAAAAGTGGCCAGAGCGTTGCAAAGGCCAAAGGGCATGCGACGGTATGAGAATGTGCCATACGGGCACGTGAAAGTGGTTTTCTCTTGGTCCTCGGGCGAGATGGGAATTTGAAAATAGCCCGAAAAACCATCAAGAAAACAATAAAAGCTGTTTCCCGCTAACCTCTCTAGCATTTAATCCATGAAAGGTAACGGGAAGTGGTCTTTGCGTGTGGCGTCGTTCAACTTACGATAGTCAATACAAACACGCCACCCCGTGACAGTACGAGTGAAAATTAACTCGTTTTTATCATTGGTGGTAACAGTCATACCACCTTTCTTAGGTACACAGTCTACCGGGCTAATCCACGGACTGTCAGAAATCGGGTAAATCAGACCTGCATCGAGGAGCTTAATGATCTCTTTCTTCATGACATCTTGCATGTGTGGGTTCAACCTCCTTTGATATTGACACAGGTTTGGAGTTATCCTCCATTAGAAGTTTGTGGGTGCAATAGGAGGGACTAATACCCTTGATGTCATGAATTTTCCACGCAATGGCAGGTTTTTGGGCCTTTAGCATGGTTACAAGTTCAGTTTTCCGACTTGTAGTAAGAGAAGAAGAAATAATTACCGGGAGCTTAGATTCTTCCTGCAAATAAGCGTATTCCAAATGATCTGGAAGTGTGATTTGATGCGAGGTGTATACGAAATAGTTATATTTTTACTACGAAATACTATTAAATACGATACAATTTTACACAAGTTATTTATTTATTTATAGAGTGGATATACCTAAACCTTGCTACAACACTATAGGCAATGTACCTAATCGTAAAGTAGTGTAGTTTTTAGTAAGTCCGGTTCGTTCCACAGGGAGCTAGCCAAGTTTAACGCTATATTTTTAAACTATATTTGTATGTATGTATATATATATATATATATATATATATATATATATATATATATATATATATATATATATATATATATATATATATATATATATATATATATATATATATATATATATATATAAGTAGTAGTATTATTATTATTATAAAGGGAGGTTTTTACCGTTTAATGACCGGTTTGTCGATTTTATGTCTTAAGCGTAAAGATAAATGACAATAATATAAATGACAGAATTTAAATTGCGATAAAGTAAATTGCAGTAATTAAAATGACAGTAAATAAAGGTACGATGAAATATGAAATAAAAGTATTATGCTTATTTAAACTTCCTAATCATGATGTTTGACGTTTTGATTTTAATTTATTTATCTGGGTTAATTGTCCTTTGTCCTGGATTTATTTGATACCTATCTGGTTTTTGTCCATAATAGTCCATCGGTCATAATTATAAAATGCTCGTCAAATTAACCTTATTCCCGAATTCAAATATTCCAACTAATTAGGGATTCGAACTGTAACAAGGTTTTAATACTTTGTTAATAATTACACCAGGTTATTGACTGCGTGTAATCCAAGGTTTTAATATTTTGTTAACAATTACACCAATTATCCTTGTATGTAATCCACCCCTGTTTTAATGAGATATGAATATTAATTTACCCACTTGATCAGAATGAATAATCAATTACCCAACCCGAATAATTAATTAAATGATGGTAAAGGATGTCGTATAAATGTCACTAAATAGAACATACATAATCATTTTAATAATTATTAGATTAACCAATTTGAAGATAGGTTCGACAGATTCTAATGAGTTGTCATTTGATTAGACAATACCCCCTATCTATTAATAGTCAATAGTCCAATGTCCACAAGTGTCGGTCTTTTGTCCAAACCCAAATTATGGTACAAAATCCAATAACCCCGTCTTTAATATTTAGTCCAACATCATGATTACTTCGATTTAAATAAGCATAATAATAACTTAGTTACGAGTCATTAATTTAAAAACGAAGAACATAGCTTACAGTGATTATTTATCGCGTAGCGTTACACGGACATAATTTCGACTTACAAACTTACAACATTTGCTAACATAACCTTATTATTATTAAACTTTAATATTAAAATTATAATATAAATATAAATATATATTTTGAGAGTAAGAGATAGAAAAAGATGTGTTTAAAACGTCGAGCAAACTGCCTTTTTATAATACTTGGCCTGCTACAGTAACTCATGCGAGTGCATAAGTTTTGTGCCTTCTGGCCATGCGATCGCATGGCCAGCTGTTCAGCTCACATTGAGTTTTAAACGTGGGCTGCGCGTATTTATTTAATATATAATATAATATATATAATTTTATATAATTAATTATATATTATATTATATTCTTGTGCATTGTTGACTTGTAATTTTAGCTCCGTTGCATCGCGCGTTGATAGTTGGTTCATGTCTCGGTTCCGGATTTTAGAACGTCCTTTCGTACGCGGAGATATCCTGTACTTTGCGTTCCGCGGCTCGTACTCTTGTAATTTTTAGACGTTTCTCATCAATAATTCGAACCACTTGGATTGTACTTTGTACTTTTTAGCTTTTTGATCATTTGCGTCCTCAAATCATCGTTTTCTTCTTTTGTCTTCGCACTTATTTATTTAAACGAATATTACATAAAAATAGAACAATTACAACTAAAAGCTTTACATATTGGAAGGATATTTTGCCTAGATATATGTTCATTTGGAGCACTATCAAATATCCTCACACTTGAGCGTTGCTTGTCCTCAAGCAATACAGAACTTAAAATAAAATCACACTTCACTCGACTCACTTTTTTTTTATTCTCACACTTTATACATCAGTGATTTTAATACGGCAGTATAAACAATCATAGTAACGATGTGGTTTACGGTCTCACATGACTATGAAAATTTAGATCCTTTAAGGAAATTGGATCTTTATGAAAACATTTGATCTTTTGAAAATTAATTCTAGCTTTTACCCTAGATAAGTTTTCCGGAATAACCTTCATCGGTGTTTGCAAAATGTTTTTGTGGGTTTTGTGGGTTTCAGAATTGAAAATTTTAGCTCAAAACTTATGGTTTTGTGTCACCCACTTGCTAATCCCTATTATTTTTCGGTCTGGCACAAGGTCTTGTCTTTGATCAAGCTATGCAACCACCGTTCTTACGGTTGACACCCGATTTAGTTCAGGTGACCTAATGAATTCCGGTGAATTCCTAGGATTTTACGTTCAATGGTAATGAACGCATTGAAAATAGGTTTTCAGAAAATAAATCGGTTTTAATTTTTTTATCAAAATATTTTCTCGTTCAAGCTCGAGTTTAGATATCATTGAATTCCATGAGTTTGTAATTCTCAATCTTTAAAGTCAATCTCAAGAATTGAGTAATATCAGGCTTAAATGCTGATTTTTAATCTTTAAGGAGATTATCCTTTTCTGGGGGTCTGATTCATTAGTCTTATCAAGCTAATTTGCACGGCTCTCTCCCTATTTTACGAGACAGATCCTCTCATGGTTAGGATAAGTCTGACCACATGGCGACCCTGTTTGATGCCGAGGTCCGTGAATTTTCAGCTGATTTTCGAGAAAACTTTTCTAGATTTTTCGTCAACCTACAGCTGGTCTGGACGACAACTTCCTTACCTAAATCAAGAAGCGCGTGTCTTTTTCGGAAGACTTTACTTCCTTTTAATGATGGAATTGATTCATCGTGTAGATCCATCTTTCTTTCAAATATATTACAGTAAATCGGGTAAAACTGATTATTATCGTCTAAAACAAAAGTACCTGCAATAATCTGGTACAAATATATGATATATGCTTTGAAGAACTTAATAAATTCTTGACACACTTAGCTTTTATTTATTCTTTTCTTTTCCTTTTTATTCTCCTTTATTCTATTTTAAATGAATTAAAGCGTTTTGGGTTGTTTCTCCATTTATGTTCTCTCCGAGGTAACTATAATTTCGGTATTATAACCTAGTTTTATCGTTCATAAATATGTATAAACATGATTTTGAATTCATTTAGCTGAAATTTTTTTCAAATTTTCACAAAATTTGGCAATTAAACTAAGTGTAAACCCGAGAGAATTTATAACCCTTCCCCACACTTGAGATCATGCAATGCCCTCAATTGCATGAAATCAGACTATAATTATAAATTAATGAGGGTGATTAGTGTAGAAAAGTGATTAAAAATACCGAGTTTGCAAACATATTATTTTATATCACATTTAATATTTTATGTATTGTCTTTAAAATTAGTAGCTTTTGCTGAACTTAATGTCAGTCTTTGAAAGTGCGATGTTTTACTCTGTTTTATATATAAGATAAACTACAAACATATATATAATATATATATAAATATATAATTTTCTTTATAAAACCTTTATTTATTAAAACAATTTAAATGAATAATTTTTTAAAATTTTGTTTCCTTTTACTTTAGGTAGTTTCGTTATGTTTACCTAGTCCGTCCCTCGACAAAATTTAAAATTTGTCATTTTTAAAGCGATTGTTTTAAAAGCAAAGATTTTTAGGTTTTTTAAATTTTTTTGGTATACTTTAGATCAATAAAATTAAAAAATAATGATAACAAAATTTTTCGCACCGCCCTCAGGTAAAGCAATTTCGATTCTATGATCTAGTCTTTAACTTACGACGAATTTTAAAAATCATTTTTTTAAACTTAATGAAATAAAGTAAATTTTGTTTTTAAATTCACACAAAACTTAAATTTAAAAAGCGTACTAATTTCATACAAACCTACAAAACAAAACAAAAATTTAGAATGGAGGGAGAAAACTAGTTCTTTAGTGTCTGCTAGCAGAAAAGACCAATCGGATTCCATTCTCGGAACTACACGAGAATAGAACAACTAACTCTAGACAGCATTTTATTTTTAGAACATTTGAATCTCGCCACACTTAGGTAGCTGTGGTTTTGAAATTGTGATTAACTTCATCGTCAATTTCTCTTGGACCATAATCAACTTGCTTATCTGTGACTTTTTCTTTAAGCCATTGGTTGGATTCCTGTGTAATTTCCACAAATTCAACTAGTTTCGCCTTTTCTTTAGGCGATAGATTGGATACTAACCGGTTACATAACTTAAAGTTCCCCTTGGTTCTAGCATCGCGAATCCGTTTAATAAGTTTCTTCATTGAACTATTAATAACGGGGTCATTTAATTTCGCATCAACAACGGGGTTCTTTGTTATCAAGTTATCATTAGGTGTTACTTCATCTTCCCCACACTTAGGAGTTTTATTATTGTTAAGCACTACCGTTGGAGTTGGTAAAACAATATGGTTCTTACCAATCATTTTTGTTGGTTCAACGGTTTTGGTTGGTGGAGATTTAGACTTTTGACTCACAAAGGTGATCGATTTTTCATCATTACTAAGTGTCATTCTACCCTCTCTTACATCAAATAACGCCCCGATGGACGCTAAAATGGTCGACCTAAAATTAGAGGAATGTTTGGGTCCTCTTCTATGTCAATGACAATAAATTCGACTAGAAAGGTTAAATTACCTACTTGAACGGGTAGGTTGTCAGCAATTCTAACTGGGTTCTTAATGGTTTGATCAAAGAGTCGAACACTCATTTCCGTTGGATTTAACTCACCTACTCCTAATCTCTTATATAATGAAAGAGGAATAACACTTATACTCGCACCTAAATCTGTTAGTGCATCATACATGACACAATCACTAAGTAGGCAAGGAACAATAAATTCACCCGGATCACCCAACCTGGGTGGAGGTTTCAGTGGAACTTTCTTCATCGGGTTTATCTTTACGGTTTTTGTTTCTTGTACTTTCTTATTCTTCTTCTTCTTTCTAGAGGTATCACAAAGTTTATTACCTATTACTTGCTCATACTCAACTCCTTTTCTTGGAAATGGGATGGGTGGTCTGTATGGTGCCACCACTGGCTTTACATACTCGGGTGGTGGTGGTGGTGTTGTAACTTCTTCATTGTTACTCACATCGAAAACCTTCCCATCTTCTGATGATGGTTTTTCAGAATTTGTTGATACCATATTAACATTCTCATTTCGAGGATTTACTTCAGTATTACTCGGTAGTTTTCCTTGTTCCCTCTCACTCATCATGCTAGCAAGAGTACCTACGTGTTTTTTTAGATTCAAAATGGAAGCTTGTCTAGTTCTTAATGACTGATCAAACCTCTCATTTGTTTGTGTTTGAGATGTTATAAATTGTGTTTGAGATTCCATTAGCCTTGCCATCATTTCTTCCAGATTTAGCTTTTTTTCTTCGGTTTGTTGTGGTGGTTTATACAAGCTAGGTTTTTGTTGACTGAAAGTGTTGTTTTGAGTTGGTTGGTTATTCGAACCTTGTTGGTTGTAAGAGTTATTGTTGGGTCCATTTGGATTGTAAAGAATGTTTTGATTTCGATTAAAGTTTAGCCTTGGCAGTTGATAATTATTTTGATAATTATTTCCCGGCCTTTGGTTCATATAGGAAACATTCTCTCGTTGTTCCATCGTTTATTCAATGTGACAATCTTTCGTTAAGTGTGGTCCACCGCATTGCTCACAATTAATTCGTACTGCGTGAATATCTATATTCATCTTTTCCATTCGTCTCTCGAAAGCATCTATTTTTGCGGAAACGGAATCAAAGTCATGGCTAGAATCGGCTCTAGCCGCTTTAGATGAACGAAAGATATCCTTTTCTTGGTGCCACTCATGTGAGTGGGAGGCTGTGTTATCAATAATTTTGTGAGCTTCAGTTGTGGTTTTCTTCATAATGGAACCACCAGCTGCTATGTCGATGTCTTTTCGTATAGTAATGTCGCATCCTTAGTAGAATATTTGTACTATTTGATAAGTATCTAAACCGTGCTGAGGACATCCTCTTAACAACTTTCCAAATCTTGTCCACGCCTCATATAGAGTTTCATTTGACTTTTGTGTGAACGTAAAAATTTCTCCTTGAAGTCTCACGGCTTTAGATGCCGGAAAGAATTGTTTAAGAAATTTTTCAACTAAAACGTCCCATGTATCAATCGCCCCTTCAGGTAACGATTCTAACCAATCTTTGGCTTCTCCCTTTAAAGTCCAGGGAAATAACATGAGATAGATCTGTTCATCCTCAACTTCTCTGATTTTGAATAGAGTACAGATCCTATTAAAGGTTCGAAGATGTTCGTTTGGATCTTCTTTTGGCGTACCACTATATTGGCATTGATTAGTTACCATGTGTAGGATTTGTCCCTTGATTTCATAATCTGGCGCATTAATGTCTGGCTTAATAATGGCGTGACCTTGGCACGTGCGTGTAGCTCTCATTCGATCTTCCATACTTAGAGGTTCCAGATTTTCCATGATTGAATTTGTTGAATCTGAATCACTAGAGTATTCTGATTTAATGGTTTCTTCCTCGACAATCTCTGGATGAGTGATTTGTGGTTCTGGAGGAATGATTAGTGGTTCAGGATCTCTGAATTGTCCTTGAATATCCTCCGGGTTTTCAATTTTGAAGTTGGGTTCAAAAAATGGATTATCGGGATTTTGAGTTGGAGTACTTGTTTGACTAGATGATGATTCTAAAGAAAAATCAGCGGCGACAATGTTGGCTAGATGTCTTGATCGAGTTACAGGTGGTGAACGTATGAATGGTGGTGAACGTTTTGCTCGGTGCATTCACTGAATATCCTATTAGTTATAAAAGATAAAAATTATATAAGTTATCAAATTAATAGACTTTTCTGATTTTGCCCACGTTTCGAATAGCCAATAGATGCAGCAGGTAGCCAGGACCCTTTAAATCGGAAACCCACAACTCGCCACTAACAAATCCAACTATTACTACGAACCAGAAAATTTTGGATGTCTATCAATTTAACCGCTTAAAATAATTTTTCTTTTTGAAATTTTAGAGAAGAAATAGAAAATTCTATGTCCTAAAAACTAGAGCGTTGAGAAATAAGAAAGAAAAAGAGCGCGTCGAAAAACGTCGAAAAATAAAAGGTCGAAAAATAAGCGTCGAAAAATAATAAAAGTCGGAAAACTAAGAATTAAAACTTACGTCTAAAGGTATTAAAGCTGAAAAGGAATTCTATATCCAAAACGGCAATAACTTAAAAAGGCACTAAAACTTAAAACGGCGTCGCAAAATTCTAAAGCACCTAAATCTTAGTCTAAAGAAAAAGCACTTAAGGGATTTTACGGCAAAGCCTAAAAATCTAGAAATATAAAATAACTACGGCAAAAACTAAGTTAAAACTAATTACGAACGATAAATATACAATTTACGACTTAAACGATAAAAATATACAATTTATAAAAAGAAACAAAAAATGATAAAATTGCTTATTTTTATAAAAATATTATTTTTATATGATTATTTTATAAAAGTATTAATTTTAAATTAATAATACTAATTAAAACTTATAATTAATTAATTAATTAAAACTAAACTAATTATATTAAATTAAAACCCTAAATGATTTAATTATTAATAATAATATTAACCTAATTCTGTATTAATTGCGTACTAGGATTGACCTGTCAGTCTATGTCATGCGAACGCATGAGATTATGCATACGGACTCATGCGATCGCATGGCCCAGCAGATCAGGTAAGTCTTGGGCTGCTACAGTGTTGTGTCCCGATTTCTAATTTATTTATATTTTTTTTCCTGAGTTTAATATTTATAGAAAATAATATGTAATTTAAATAAAACTTATATTTAAAAAAAAATTTACTTTAGTTTTTATAACTTTTAACAAAAGAAATAAAAAAATGTAAACTTTTTAATTTAAACATTTAAAAATATAGATATATATTTTTTCTTTTTTTTATGCTTTTATATATATATTTTTAAAAAACTTATATATTTTTCAAAAATAGCTTAAAAACTAATTTTATTTTTTATTTTTTAAATATAGTGTTTCGCTTACGCTTCCCTGGCAGCGGCGCCAAAAACTTGATGTGATGCGAGGTGTATACGAAATAGTTATATTTTTACTACAAAATACTATTAAATACGATATAATTTTACACAAGTTATTTATTTATTTATAGAGTAGATATACCTAAATCTTGCTACAACACTATAGGCAGTGTACCTAATCGTAAAGTAGTGTAGTTTTTAGTAAGTTCGGTTCGTTCCACAGGGAGCTAGCCAAGTTTAACGCTATATTTTTAAACTATATTTGTATATATATATATATATATATATATATATATATATATATATATATATATATATATATATATATATATATAAGTAGTAGTATTATTATTATAATAAAGGGGGGTTTTTACCGTTTAATGACCGGTTGGTCGATTTTATGTCTTAAGCGTAAAGATAAATGCCAATAATATAAATGACAGAATTTAAATTGCGATAAAGTAAATTGCAATAATTAAAATGACAGTAAATAAAGGTACAATGAAATATGAAATAAAAGTATTATGCTTATTTAAACTTCCATAATCATGATGTTTGACGTTTTGATTTTAATTTATTTATCTGGGTTAATTATCCTGGATTTATTTGATACCTATCTGGTTTTTGTCCATAATAGTCCATCGGTCATAATTATAAAATGCTCGTCAAATTAACCTTATTCCCGAAGTCAAATATTCCAACTAATTAGGGATTCGACCTGTAACAAGGTTTTAATACTTTGTTAATAATTACACCAGGTTATCGACTGCACGTAATCCAAGGTTTTAATACTTAGTTAACAATTACACCAATTATCCTTGTATGTAATCCACCCCTATTTTAATGAGATATGAATATTAATTTACCCACTTGATCAGAATGAATAATCAATTACCCAACCTGAATAATTAATTAAATGATCGTAAAAGATGTCGTATAAACGTCACTAAATAGAACATACATAATCATTTTAATAATTATTAGATTAACTAATTTGAAGATAGGTTCGACAGATTCTAATGAGTTGTCATTCGATTAGACAATACCCCCTATCTATTAATAGTCAATAGTCCAATGTCCACAAGTGTCGGTCTTTTGTCCAAACCCAAATTATGGTACAAAATCCAATTACTCCGTCTTTAATATTTAGTCCAACATCATGATTACTTCGATTTAAATAAGCATAATAATAACTTAGTTACGAGACATTAATTTATAAAGGAAGAACATAGCTTACAGTGATTATTTATCACGTAGAGTTACACGGACAAAATTTTGACTTACAAACTTACAACATCCGCTAACATAACCTTATTATTATTAAACTTTAATATTAAAATTATAATATAAATATAAATATATATATTTTGAGAGTAAGAGATAGAAAAAGATGTGTTTAAAACGTCGAGCAAACTGCCTTTGTATAATACTTGGCCTGCTACAGTAACTCATGCGAGTGCATGAGTTTTGTGCCTTCTAGCCATGCGATCGCATGGCCAGCTGTTCCAGCTCACATTGAGTTTTAAACGTGGGCTGCGCGTATTTATTTAATATATAATATAATATATATAATTTTATATAATTAATTATATATTATATTATATTGTTGTGCATTGTTGACCTATAATTTTAGCTCCGTTGTGTCGCGCGTTGATAGTTGGTTCATGTCCCAGTTCCGGATTTTTGAACGTCCTTTCGTACGCGGAGATATCTTGTTCTTTGCGTTCCGCGGCTCGTACTCTTGTAATTTTTAGATTTTTCTCATCAATAATTCGAACCACTTGGATTATACTTTGTACTTTTTAGCTTTTTGATCATTTGCGTCCTCAAATCGTCATTTTCTTCTTTTGTCTTCGCACTTATTTATTTAAACGAATATTACATAAAAATAGAACAATTACAACTAAAAGCTTTACATATTGGAAGGATATTGTGCCTAAATATATGTTCATTTGGAGCACTATCAAAGTGGCTTCAATTCTAACTCGGGAGGTTCTTCAATTGAAGACTTGCTCCAGTAATCCGCATCACGATCGAGTTCCTTGAACTCCTTCTCTGTCAGCTCATAGCCATTTTCCATCAAGGCGGTTAAAATGTCCACCTCCTCAACCTGCAACTCCTCATCAATTTCAACCAATGAGCATTCTCCAGAACCCTGTAACTCTGGGAATTCCTACAAAAACTCAGACTGGACATCCACAGTGTTAAGAAAATAACATGAATCATCAGTGTAGGTAGGGTATTTTAAAGCATGGTCGATTGAGAATGTTGCACTCAAGTCATCTATCCTAAGGGTCAACTTTTTGCCATAAACATCGATGATACACCTAGCAGTATTCAAAAATGGCCGACCCAAAATAAGTGGAATCCTTGCATCCACTTCCATACCCAAAACCACGAAATCAGCCAGGAAAACCAACTACCCGGTCTTAACTAGCATATTCTCTATAATTTCACGAGGGAATTTAATAGAGAGGTCATCTAGCTGAATAGCCATACACGTGGGTTTTAACTCCCCGGGGTCTAGCTGTAAATAAATAGAATAAGGCATCAAATTTATGCTAGCCCCCAAATCCGCCAACGCCATGACACAGTCTAAATTACCAAGTAAACAAGGAATGGTAAAACTCCCAGGATCCTCAAGGTTCTCGGGAAGCTTGTTTGCAACTACCGCTGAGCATGCGGCATTCAACCTGATTGAAGACACATTCTCCAGCATCTTCCTGTTAGTTAGCAAATCCTTCAGAAACCTTGCATACTTTGGCATACCTACAATCACATCAATAAAAGGCATATTTATGTTAACTTTTTTAATCAAGTCCATGAATTTGGACTTTTCTGCCTTAAGCTTCTCCAATCTCTGCTTCCTCGAGAATGGGAGCGGTGGTTGATACTCTTTAACTACCGGTTTTGCAGCAACGATTTCCGGTACCCTCACAATCTTCTCAATCACCTATTCCGGCTCCTTTTCTCCCTCCGGTTCACTATCCTTAGCTAACGGCACCCTCAAATCGTACTCAGTGGGCTTCCTCAGTGGATCATATGCTAAATCACTTCGGGTGGTGATAGCATTAACGTGCCCGTTCTTCGGGTTAGTATCTGTTTTACTCGGTGTAGTGACCCGAAAATTTTCGAATAATTTTAAACCAAACTCTCGATACGATTTAATATTTTTGACATGATAAGAAAAGTCTGTTAGGTTGAGTCTCAAAAAATTTTGAACCGTTTACATGGATTCTTTTGACTTCGACTATTTACGACGATTCACGAACAACTATTTAAGATAATATACATATATAATTATATATATAAATTATATAATACTTCATTTTATGTAAATAATTAGGTATTAATATTAATTTGTTATATTAATATTATTATATTTATTAATAGTATTATCAACATTATTAGTAATAATTAGTATTATTAAATATTATTATTATTATTATCATTGTTATTAATATTTGTTATTATTATGATAATTATTAACAATATTATTATTATTAATGTATGTAGTAATTATTAATAATAAATATAATATATAAAAATAAATTAATTATGCGTAAAGAAATGGATCTGTTAGATATCCCATCAAAGTTTTCTTTTTATAAATTTCCTGATTTCATGATTTCGTGAAATATGGGGATTAAAATGGATTACACTGTTAATGATTTCAATTCACTAATCTTTCACTATCTCTCTTTACTTTTACTTTTGTTTTGTTTTGCTTTTTCTGTTATACGTTTCATTCATTCATTCAATTGATATTTATATTAATATTACTATTACGTACTGTGATTGAGTGATTATATTTCATTCCACTTAAACATATATTTATATCATATATATAGATAGATAGTAAGATGCAGAGAGATATAGATATAGATACACAAACCACCTTCACCTTTCTTCACTCTTAAACAACTACCACAAATGTTCTTATCTTTCTTCTCCTAATCAACAAAACCATCGATACTGCTCAAGATCGGTTGAGAACTATCAAACCCGAACACCCTTGTTGTTTGCACTGCTATACGAAGCCTACAATAACACCATCGACCACTCCATTAAACCATCATTGAACATGCTTGTTTGCTTTCGGTTGCAACCCATGAACCACCAAAAATCACAACTTCATAATCTTGTTTTCTACTCTAACACATTAATCATCACTAGACAACCCAAGAACCCTCCTACTACTATCGATTCTTGGTTCCTGGATTGATTAATTACAAACCATCCTCAACAATTTCTTTTCTTCCTTTGCTAGTTCCATTTGGTTATAAACCAAAAGGTAAGACCCATTTGTTTATGCTTACTACTGTTCCGATCACCATCTTTATCTACAACCCCTTTGTGAACAGCTTGATTCCTACTTGACTTACAACCTTTGGAACCACAACCTATTACCACTAAACCACTTCAGTTTCTATTTTCCTGTTTTGAATTCGAACAACCACAACCGCCACTAAGAACCACCACTAATATTCAAAACCGCTGCTACATGTTTCGAGTTACTGTTTCGATCAGCTCACACCCAAAATAGCCACTATTATTGCTGCTACGTGGCGTACTTCTGTGCAGCTGTTACTCAATACTTGTTTCTGTTCGTAAACAACAACACCACCAAACTACCACAACCATACTTCTCTCTCCTCTCTCTCTCATCCAATATGGTTCGAAACCCATTTAAATATCACCACCATTTTTTTCCTTGATTCTCGACTTCAACTGACAATATGTTTCTGTTCAGTGATGTTAGGATGAGGATAATGATGAAGGATGCAGTAATAAAGACTATGATGATGAAGCTAAAGTGACGACGAGATGATTTTTTTTCCTTTTCTTTGTGTCGGCAACGTTTAAAAAAAAGAAAAAGAAAACCCCACTTGTATATTTTTGTTTGAAAACGATTGTTACAGAGATATCTTAGGCCGTTTAATTGTTTATATTATGGGGCCAAGATAAATTGAAATCCTGTTTCCTTTGAGCTGTAATTGATGATGATTAAGAATGGGTTAAAAAGATGTCAGTTAGAAAATAACATAGATAAGCATAACGGCTCAGATGGTTTGGAGAATATTGGGTAATCAGGAGGTCATAGGTTCAATCCTTGTCTGTATCATATATTTTTTTTTAGATAAAGGAGAAGAAGAAACAGGCTGTTAACGGGTTAAATAGATATAGGTACGATTATAATCAAGAAAAATAGAAATGGTGTGATGGTTAAGGTGCGTGTTGGGTTAACGAGAGGTCGTGGGTTCGAGCCTAGGCTATGTCAATTCTTTTTAGAAAGCTTATTTTGAGGTAGCTATCTTATATTATTATTATTATTATTATTATTATTATTATTATTATTATTATTATTATTATTATTATTATTATTATTATTATTATTATTATTCATATAAGTATTAGTATCATTATTTTTATCGTTATGATTATAAAAAAAAAAATTCATTATTATTAAAAATTAACATTTTACTAAAAGTATTATTTGTTAAAGTTATTATTTTTATCATTATTATTAAAAGTATCTTTATTTTAAATTATCATTTTTATTACTATTATTATTATTATTATTATTATTATTATTATTATTATTATTATTATTATTATTATTATTATTATTATTATTATTATTATTATTATTATTATTATTATTATTAATTAGTATTACTATTATCATATTAGATAAACATTTTTACATATATTATAGATATCAATATAATTATATATGAAAGTATTAATTTTAATACATAATAGATAAAGATAAAACATTAATAAATATATATATAACCCTATTAAATCATAATAAATAATAATTAATAAGAATATATAAACTTGTTTGAATACCATTATATGTGTTGATATATATATATATATAACTGATATAGGTTTATGAATTCGATGCCAACCCTACACTTGTTAAATGATGTCATATGTATTTTTACTACAAAATACAGTATGGTGAGTTCATTTGCACCCTTTTACTCTTTACATTTTTGGGACTGAGAATACATGTGCTGTTTTTACAACTGCTTTATTAAATGCTTTTGAAATATATTTTGAACTGCGAATACATGAAATGCTTTTATAAATATTTGACGAGATAGACACAAGCAAAACATTCCTCGAATGAATTATTATGCAGATAGAAGTTCTGCGGATTATTATTGAATTATGTGGACATGATAATTGCCACCATTGAATTATGTGGACATGATAATTGCCACCATTGAATTATGTGGATATGATAAATGCCACCATTGAATTATGTGGACATGATAATTGCCACAAGTTGATGTGAATGTTATGTATCGAGAGAATGATTTTTATACACAGGTTATGTGTATTAGTTTTTGTGCACAAGATATGTGTACGGTTACTAAGATTTATGAAAGATGATTTCGTACACGAGAAAGGTGTACTGTATTTAAAAGATATCGCATGTATATTACAGGTGGGTATAGGATTCGGGCCCATTTGTACCATGCAGGATTTAAATCTTGTGGTCTATCAAAATGATGAATTTTATTATTTTATGATAAACCTATGAACTCACCAACCTTTTGGTTGACACTTGAAAGCATATTTATTCTCATGTATGAAAGAAACCTTCTGCCATGCATTTGCTCATTTTAAAGACATTATTTGGAGTCGATCATCGCAATGGAATCAGCTATTGAAGACTTCGTCCAGATGGATTAGGACGGGTCCTTTCAGTTGGCATCAGAGCTGGTATAACGACGTCCATGTGTGGCGGGTTAGTCGTAAAGGAGGTTCTCACAGTGTTACCTGTGACGAAGCATTGGCTCTTACTCCTTGCGATCCCTTACGAGGGTTGGCAGTAGCCGAGAGGCGGGCCCAAAAATCAGTATCTGAGGTACACTCAGTGGTCACCAGGCGGTTAGCTGGGAAGGCACTGGGTGTGACGGTGGTTGTCCCCACTGTATTTCAGTTGGTATCAGAGCGGTGGTCTTAGCGAACCAGTTCTTGCATTAGTGTGTCTAACTAGTAGTCGTTAGGATGTATTAGTGAGTCTGGACTTCGACCGTGTCTGCATGTCAAAAGTTTTGCTTATCATTTTTGTCAAAAAACTTCCTGCTTATCATTCTTAGTCTAGACATGTTTTACTGCATTGACTGCATGAATAGTGTATAGACAAAATTCATATCTTAGCGTATCTGCTAATTCATATCTTAGCGCATCTGTTATTGTTACCTTTGCCTGACAGATTCCTTAGATTCCTCCGTAACTTATGGGATTTTAGTATTATATATGCATACGTAAATTATGTATTGCAGGGTACTAATCTACATCCTATAATCTATTTCTTATCGAAAATCCTTCATCTAATCGTACGGATGAACCCCTCAACTAGTTCGAGTCCCTCAGATTTCGATAGCTATTCTGATAGTTATTCCGACAGCTATACCGACATGGATATTCACCTAAGCTCCGAAAACGATGTCACCAGAATGAATCAATCAATCAGCCATCCCCAATTCATCTGATGGGTTTGTAGTCGACTTAATCAATGGAGACGCGAAGAAGGCGATCCCTTCCACCAACCGAATTCACCTCTTAACAATGAACCTGAAGCGTTTACCGGCGAACCTGTTCGAGTCACCATTTTCTCTCTCATTTTCAGAGTATCTCGTAACGATCATATACTATCTCAGATTCTAAACCTCATTCATCCGCTTTTTCCGACCGACAATCATCCCGGAGCAATCGAAGAAGTCAACGAAATTCGCGCTCAAGTAATCAATTTGGAAAACGTGGTGCAAAATTTACCAGCTTCAACAACAGCACCGGCAACATCAATACCACTAACAACCCAAGTTTTAACATCACATGCCTCAACATCTCATTCTATACCTTGAGTATAATCATCGTTCTACATGACGTTCTACATCTTTGTTCTTCATGATGATTATGTAATCTCTAATGTTTTAGAGATTATATATTCATGTTTTAACGGTAAATCAAATGAGTTTAATATCATATTAACTCATTAAATCTATATTACATCTGAAGAAAATATATATATGTAAGTATATTTTCATAAAGATTGTAATTAAAAATTTTTTTGTACAAACTGTTAATAGTGAAAATATTTTAACGGATAGGTAATACCCTAGAAATATTTAGATTTCGCATTAATAAGTTACACTGTATATTCTTCGAATTTGATTCAACGATCATTTACTATCCTACTTACATCCACAGATATATGTATCCGTTCACCGCAGAATAACCATTTTTATTCAAATTCATATTTGGATTTTGATTTATCAGAATCCAACAAGTGGCATAATGAAGAAAACATTGGACAAAATAAAATTTGTTAGAAACAAACAAATTAACTATGAGAAATTTTGTTAAGAATCCACGCTAACTGTTCCTAGCTAACTGTTAATTCCGTATTACCTTTTATTTATCGCATTTTATTTATCGCAATTTTAATTCTCGCAATTTTATTTATCGTCATTTAATTTCTGTTATTTATTTTACGCACTTTAAATATCGGGACACGTATACAAGGTTTTGACATATCATATTGACGCATCTATATATCTTATTTGGAATAACCATAGACACTCTATATGCAGTAATGCTGGAGTTAGCTATACAGGGTTGAGGTTGATTCTACAATAATATATATAGTTTGAGTTGTGATCGAGTCTGAGACATGTACACGGGTCACGATACGTATTAATTAATTCGAATATTATATATTAAGCTATATATGAATTATTGGACTGTAACTGTGGACTATCGACTGTGGACTAATGACATTGGACAATTAAAATGAATTAAAATATTAAATATAACATATGAAACTAAACAATTCTTCAAGTTTGCCACTTGATTTCATCTTAAACCTCATTTGAATCTCGACGATTACAATCTGTGTTCAAACCTTTAATAATTCTTGAAAACACTTCAATCGAGAGGATGAATCAACCGCACTTTATCTACGGGAGAAAAGAATGATGCACATAGTTATGCACTAGAAAAACTCTCGGAAACTGAGTGAACATTTAAACCGTAGCAGTGCTAATTCCTTTAGTGTTATTATTACCCAAAATAACTTTGCAGATCTTTTTCAAAGTAGCAAATTTTGTCACAGCTTCAGCAAGACAATTTTGACTTTTCGTTCGAAACAACCTTATTATAACTTTGATATATACACGTGCTCTTTATTGTTACCAGGGAACCTTTTATATTCCACCATATTATCATCAGCGTTTAATCATCTAAAAACACAATTCTCTTGAAACCACCTCGGATTGATAACCGAAGATTCAGTTATGGCTGCATTAAATGCAGAGGAAATAATAAAATTATAGATGGCCTAGATGGCCAAGAGTTTAATGATAATGAATGGAGTGATGGAAACATTCAATAGAAAATTTAGTACCGAAAAGTGAATTATGCGAAACTATGAAGGAAGCCGTGGACAAATCACAAAGAATAAGTTTGACTTCAAAGAATCCAAATGATTCAATGCCTGCTGAAGTCTTTAGTGAATATCTTGATCCTTACTCTAAACCCTTGCGGACAATAGTCTTCATCATCCTCTGATCTTAGATATTCAAAGATATTATCGTATCTTTCATTATAAATATCCTTGATATTTCTGAAGATATTTTCATAACAAATCTGATCTGAAGTCATTTATCTCTTTGCGCTATCAGTATTACATCATATAGGAAACTATTAGTTTCTATATTTTGTAAACTTTCGAGTTTAAACTATGAATGTTTTTGAAATAGTGTGGGGAACTGATGCATGAGTTAGTATAAATAATGACACTTGATCAACGTGATTATATTATAGTAAGTCATGCTGAGTTTCCAATGAAACATGAGGATTCACAGATGATACCGTCATCATGTGCCATGTTACACGACTCTTTCATTCTACTTAATCTCTAAGCATATCACGGAAATATTTCCTTGATAGTTCAGTTCTTCCGTAATTCCAACAAATTGCTAATAAATCATGCTATTACATTTTCTATCTGATTAGATGATTTTCTTTAAATTTCATGAATTCCAGAAACCAACTGTAACTACGTTAAAAGTTAAGACGAACCTTAATTTTATCATTTCGCTCTTTTGCAATAGCTTCACTCATACTCTTCGAGTAATCGAATTAATTTATCCATATTACTCAATAATGATAATACTCTAACTTATATTCGCCATAAAAACATTTTTATTGTTAGCAATGACGACCTCACTCAAATTTTGGGACGAAATTTCTTTAACGGGTAGGTACTGTAGTGACCCGGAAATTTTCGACTAATTTTAAACTAAACTCTCGATACGATTTAATATTTTTGACACGATAAGAAAAGTCTGTTAGGTTGAGTCTCAAAAAATTTTGAACCGTTTAC
This sequence comes from Rutidosis leptorrhynchoides, assembly GCF_046630445.1. NCBI lineage: Eukaryota > Viridiplantae > Streptophyta > Magnoliopsida > Asterales > Asteraceae > Rutidosis > Rutidosis leptorrhynchoides. The sequence continues at coordinate 529,222,866 of NC_092333.1, read as the reverse complement.
ATAGATTCTTTTGACTTCGACTATTTACGACGATTCACGAACAACTATTTAAGATAATATAAATATATAATTATATATATAAATTATATAATACTTCATTTTATGTAAATAATTAGGTATTAATATTAATTTGTTATAATAATATTATTATTTTTATTAATAGTATTATCAACATTATTAGTAATAATTAGTATTATTAAATATTATTATTATTATCATTGTTATTAATATTTGTTATTATTAGGATAATTATTAACAATATTATTATTATTAATGTATGTAGTAATTATTAATAATAAATATAATATATAAAAATAAATTAATTATGCATAAAGAAATGGATCTGTTAGATATCCCATCAAAGTTTTCTTTTTATAAATTTCCTGATTTCATGATTCCGTGAAATATGGGGATTAAAATGGATTACACTGTTAATGATTTCAATTCACTAATCTTTCACTATCCCTCTTTACTTTTACTTTTGTTTTGTTTTGCTTTTTCTGTTATACGTTTCATTCATTCATTCAATTGATATTTATATTAATATTACTATTACGTACTGTGATTGAGTGATTATATTTCTTTCCACTGAAACATATATTTATATCATATATATAGACAGATAGTAAGATGCAGAGAGATATAGATATTGATACACGACCACCTTCACCTTTCTTCACTCTTAAACAACTACCACAAATGTTCTTATCTTTCTTCTCCTAAACAACAAAACCATCGATACTGCTCAAGATCGGTTGAGAACTATCAAACCCGAACACCCTTGTTGTTTGCACTGCTATACGAAGCCTACAATACCACCATCGACCACTCCATTAAACCATCATTGAACATGCTTGTTTGCTTTCGGTTGCAACCTATGAACCACCGAGAATCACAACTTCATAACTTGTTTTCTACTCTAACATATTAATCATCACTAGACAACCCAAGAACCCTCCTACTACTATCGATTCTTGGTTCCTGGATTGATTAATTACAAACCATCCTCAACAATTTCTTTTCTTCCTTTGCTAGTTCAATTTGCTTATAAACCAAAAGGTAAGACCCATTTGTTTATGCTTACTACTGTTCCGATCACCATCTTTATCTACAACCCCTTTGTGAACAGCTTGATTCCTACTCGACTTACAACCTTTGGAACCACAACCTGTACCACTAAACCACTTCAGTTTCTATTTTCCTGTTTTGAATTCGAACAACCACAACCGCCACTAAGAACCACCACTCATATTCAAAACCGCTGCAACTTGTTTCGAGTTACTGTTTCGATCAGCTCACACCCAAAACAGCCACTATTATTGCTGCTCTTTGGCGTACTTCTGTGCAGCTGTTACTCAATACTTGTTTCTGTTCGTAAACAACAACACCACCAAACTACCACAACCATACTTCTCTCTCCTCTCTCTCAACCAATATGGTTTGAAACCCATTTAAATATCACCACCATTTTTTTTCCTTGATTCTCGACTTCAACTGACAATCTGTTTCTATTCAGTGATGTTAGGATGAGGATAATGATGAAGGACACAGTAATAAAGACTATGATGATGAAGCTAAAGTGACGACGAGATGATTTTTCTTCCTTTTCTTTGTGTCTGCAACGTTTAAAAAAAAAACCCCACTTGTATATTTCTGTTTGAAAATGATTGTTACAGAGATATCTTGGGCCGTTTAATTGTTTATATTATGGGGCCAAGATAAATCGAAATCCTGTTTCCTTTGAGCTGTAATTTATGATGATTAAGAATGGGTTAAAAAGATGTCAGTTAGAAAATAACATAGATAAGCATGATGGCTTAGATGGTTTGGAGAATATTGGGTAATCAGGAGGTCATAATGTAATGCCCTGTACAAAACCATCGTGTACGAATCATCAACAACAGGATCATTACAAGGTTGAGTACTATATGCTGTAATAAAAGAAGTTGCATTCACGACAAAAAGGTGACGTCATAACCGACATCAAATGTTTTACACCAACAGTATGCTTCTACGAATAGCAAGCATGAATAAATGTATGTGACCCTTAGGTAGTTACAAAACATAGTTCAAATGTATTAAAGTTTGAATGCAGTTAAACAGTTCATGCGGTGATAACACTAAAGCAGCGGGTGTTTATGGCAAGACTAGCACGACAGCTGAAGCAAATAACCTTAAGCACCTGAGAAAAACATGCTTAAAAATGTCAACACAAAGGTTGGTGAGCTATAGTTTAAGTATAACAGTATGTAAGGTAGGCCACGAGATTTCAGTGCTACAAAGAGCGTTTCAAAACAGTATGATAAAGTATATGTTAACCGTGGGCACTTGGTAACTAACTTAACGTTTATACCCCCTGAAAGTACACTTGGCAAGTGCGTATGTCTATGAAGTATTAAACACTCGTTAAATGCTAGCGCTACTAGCCCGAGTGTGGATGTCAAACCCTATGGATCCATATCTAAGATTCGCGTTCACCGGTTCAAAAACCAATGACTAAACGTTACAGAGCTAAAGGGAATGTTTCTGCCGTTATATAACCCACACATATATAAGTTTAAGTACTCGTGCCTAGTATGTAAAACATAAAATCCGCATGTATTCTCAGTTCCCAAAATAAGTTAAAGTAAAAAGGGAATGCTATAACTCACAATGATAAAGTAGCTGTAAGGTCGAGTAGGGAAAAGTGTGCAAGTAATCGGTCCGAAAGGTCCAACGAGTCCTCAACCTAAGTCAAATAGTACTAAGTCAGTAAATCGTCCAAAAAGGTTTAAAAGTATGTAAATAAGGTATTAAAGTTCATCATCATTCATCATCAAACAAAAGGTGTAAAGTAGGTTTCGTTTATGAAAGTAGTTTAAAACAAAGGCTGACTTCGATCAGTCACCACGGCCTCTACCCTTACTGAATTAAGGTGAGACCAGTGGCCATGGCTCCGTATATGAGTCCTTTAAGTGTGGTAAAATTTACAGAAACAAACTCGTCTTCGTTTGACCGCGGTGACGGTCTAAGTGCGAGTAGGTCAGAAATTTCTGCACAACGTTAAAAGGACATAGTGACGATCGGAGGGACATAAATCCTAAACCGTAACTCGGATTAAGACAAGTCCTATATGAAAAATTATCTACTCGAAAAGATCTATCTGAAAATCAATGTTACAGTAGCCCAGGTCTACTGGTCTGTTACATAACCCAGAAAACAGTAGGCAGAAGACAGAAAACATAAAAATAGTGGGTTCCGGTGGTCTTGGTGTTTGATGTTCATCATGGTTCTCATCCTTGATGCATATAGCTTCAAGTGTACCACTTGTTGATGTGTTTGCATCATTTTCACCAAAGTTTGACCATCATAACCCAAGTGTAAGTCTAAGACATGAAGCACAACTCACTTAAGTGTTGCAAGTGTTTTGATGAACCAAAGTTACATCAAAGTCTTAGATTCAACACATACATGAAATGTAAAAGTAATATTAACCAAGTTTTGACTATTATGACACAAGTGTAGGTCTAAGACATGTAGCACAACTCACTTAGGAGTTGTATGAAGTTTGATGAACCAAATTTACATCAAAGTCTTAGATCTAACACATACATGAACTTTAAAACTAGTAATAAGTTACAAACTTGAAAGTAAACTTATGAAATCAAGATCTTGAGTTGTAGAACATAGTTCTTAGTTTGATCTTGAAGATCCAAGACTCAAAAGTCTAGATCAAACATAAGTGTACAAAGTTATAATTAAAAAGTTTCATTTACATGTTCTTGAACTAGTAAAGTTAACTTTTAGTTCAAGAGAAATGAGATCAAGACTAACTTGTAGTACTTGACCAACAACAACCAAAATCATAAAATTAAAGTGCAAGTAATGAAGTAGTAAACTAAATAAACAAGTAACTAGTTCATTGTTGTTCATACTTTAAAGATTCAAACCAAAGTTTGATCTTTAGAAAGTAAACTTTAAAGTTTACTAACATGACTTACAAGTATGATTTGCAACACATGAACTCTAAATCTTTTGAAACAATAAATGTAGAATCATAAACTAGTAAGTTTATGTTCTTGTGTTCTTGAAATTACAAGATATTATGAAGAATCTAACTAAAAAGTTTGATTCTTGTACAAGTATGTAACAACTAACAAATACAATTAACAAAGTAACAACAAAGAAGTAAACAACAATCAAACAAAGATGATGATGAGATGAGATGTATGGTTCGGTTTTAATCAAGAAAAGAAGAAGAGAAAAACTCAAGTTACTTACTAAGTATAGAGAGAAAAAGAGAGTAAAATAGTTGCAAGTATGAGAGTGTTTTGTGTGTGAGAAAAAGAGAGCAAAATGCAAGTAAAATGTAATACCAAAAAATGAAACCAAACCACCCTATTACTACCCCAAAGCCGACGGCTTTGCTTCTCTAAGGGGGGGAGAGTTAAGTTCAATGGTCACTAGAATGTAAAGCCTGAAAAAATGTGGTTATTTGATGGTCATGCATGGGGATCATGTGCAAACTAGATTCCTAATGCCTTAACTAACTAGTTTCATGATCTAAATAATACTTACATGTCTTAGTGGGCTAGTTAATCCAATTAAATGGGTAGGGTGGGCTTATAAGCCCATGTTCAAGAGTCCATAACATTAATCAAGCCCAAGTTCAAGTAGTTTAACAAATAAATCCAATTAAAGCCCAAGTAATTAACTAGTAACCATAGTTAATCAAAATGATTAATAAACTTAATCATAAATGTAAATAATATTCTAAAAATATTATTCGTGAAAGTTTAGTGTGTCACAAAGATGTTTCGGGCAATTAAAGTCAAGTACGGGCAATCATGGCAACATGTAAATGTAATAACATACATTCGTTTAATCTCAAGTATTAATAATAATAATTATTAATAAATAAACGTTGGAAAATCCAGGGTCGTTACATTACCCACCTATTAAAGAAAATTTCGTCCCGAAATTTAAGCTGAGGTAGATGGAGGAGTCGGGAAAAGGTGAGGATACTTCCGCATCATTTGATCCTCTCGCTCCCAGGTAAACTCAGGTCCTCGTTTGGCATTCCATCGTACTCGGACGATCAGAATCTTGTTGCGTTTCAAAGTTTTGATCTCACGATCCATAATCTCAACTGGTTCTTCCACAAAGTGGAGTTTGTCATCAATTGTAAGTTCTTCCAGTGGTATGATAAGTTCGGGTGCAGCAAGACACTTCTTCAAGTTTGACGCGTGGAAGGTAGGATGAACTGAACTCAATTGTGCTGGTAAATCTAAACGGTAAGCAACGGGTCCAACACGTTCTAAGATTTCAAAAGGACCAATGTATCACGAGTTTAACTTTCCGTGTTTTCCAAAACGGATCACACCTTTCCAAGGTGCAACCTTCAACATTACACGATCACCAACGTTGAATTCAAAGTCTTTACGTTTAAGATCAGCATAACTTTTCTGACGATCGTGGGCAGTCTTAAGTCTAGCTTGAATCTGAGCAATCTTCTCTGTTGTTTCATGGAATACCTCGGGTCCGGTGATTTGCTTTTCGCCTACTTCATCCCAAAAAATAGGAGATCGGCACTTGCGGCCATACAACGCTTCAAAAGGTGCAGCATTAATGCTTGAGTGATAACTGTTGTTGTAAGAAAATTCGGCGAGTGGCAAATGCCTTTCCCAGGCCTTTCCAAAATCAATGACACATGCACGCAACATATCTTCCAAGGTCTGAATCGTTTGTTCACTTTGCCCGTCAGTCTGAGGGTGATAAGCAGTACTCATGTCAAGACGAGTTCCCATGGCTTCCTGCAAAGAACGCCAAAATCTAGAAGCAAAACTGGGGGTCGCGATCTGAGATGATCGATAAAGGTACACCATGACGAGATACAACCTCCTTGATGTGTAGTTGAGCAAGTCTCTCCATTGTATCCGTCTCCTTCATCGCTAGGAAGTGTGCAGATTTGGTAAGGCGGTCAACAATAACCCAGATAGTATCGTATCCGCCCACCGTCTTTGGTAGCTTGGTGATGAAATCCATTATGATCCTTTCCCACTTCCATTGTGGGATTTCCGGTTGTTGGAGTTAACCAGAAGGTCTCTGATGCTCGGCTTTAACCTTCGAGCAAGTCAAACACTTACCAACATAAGTCGCAACGTCCTTCTTAAGATTCGTCCACCAATACTTTTCTTTAAGGTCGTGGTACATTTTGCCCGCACCGGGGTGAATCGAATATCTCGATTTGTGTGCTTCATCAAGTATAAGGTTTCGTAGATCTCCATAACAAGGTACCCAAATTCTTTCGGCATAACATCGGAGTCCAGACTCCCTAACCTCGAATCGAGATACAAGTATATTCAAATGTTCGTGAGATATATTCTCCTCCTTGAGAGCCTCATCTTGGGCTACTCTGATCTGGCTGTTGAGGTTCGAATGGATGGTGATGTTCAGAGCCCTAACACGAAGAGGTGCCGTCCTCTCCTTTCGGCTTAAAGTGTCAGCTACAACATTGGCCTTGCCAGGGTGATAACGAAGTTCGTAATCGTAGTCGTTGAGCGTCTCGATCCATCGACGCTGTCTTATATTTAGTTGTTTCTGGTCGAAGATGTGCTGGAGACTCTTGTGATCGGTGAAAATAGTGCTCTTAGTTCCATACAAATAATGTCTCCACAATTTAAGCGCAAAGACAACGACTCCAAGTTCAAGATCGTGAGTAGTGTAGTTCCGCTCGTGGATCTTCAATTGGCGGGAGGCATAGGCAATAACTTTTGATCGTTGCATCAGTACACAACCAAAACCACTCTTCGATGCATCACAATAAACAACAAAGTCATCAATGCCCTCAGGAAGTGATAGGATAGGTGCGGTGGTTAACTTCTTCTTCAAAGTTTGGAATGCTGATTCGTGTGCGGGTTCCCAAATGAACTTCTTGCCCTTGTGAGTCAGTGCGGTCAAAGGACGCGCAATCAGAGAAAATCCTTCAATGAACCTTCGGTAGTAACCAGCGAGACCTAGGAATTGGCGAATATGAGTCGGAGTAGTGGGGGTCTCCCACTTGCTGATAGCTTCAATCTTGGTGGGATCAACTTTGATACCCTGGTCGCTCACAACATGACCCAGAAACTGGACTTCCTTCAACCAAAATTCACACTTGGAGAATTTGGCGTAAAGTTGCTCTTGCCCCAAGAGTTCAAGTACTAGTCGGAGGTGTTGTTCATGCTCTTCTTTGCTCTTAAAGTAGATGAGGATATCATCTATGAAGACGATAATAAACTTATCCAAGTACGGCTTGCAGACAGGATTCATGAGGTCCATGAACACGGCAGGTGCATTTGTTAAACCGAATGGCATCATGAGAAACTCATAATGACCATAACGAGTTCTGAACGCAGTTTTCATCACGTCACTTTCTTTCACCCTCAACTGGTGATAACCGGATCGTAAATCGATCTTTGAGTAAACGCTCGATCCTTGTAGTTGATCAAAAAGATCATCAATTCGTGGAAGAGGATACCGATTCTTGATAGTCAATTTGTTGAGCTCACGGTAGTCGATACACATACGGAAGGATCCATCCTTCTTCTTCACAAACAGCACAGGTGCGCCCCAAGGCGAGAAGCTTGGTTGGATAAATCCTCGATCAAGTAGTTCTTGTAGTTGGCTTTGTAATTCTTGCATCTCGGAAGGTGCGAGTCTATAAGGTGTGCGAGCTACAGGTGTAGCTCCTGGTACTAAATCAATCTGAAACTCTACTGCTCTCTGCGGCGGCAATCCAGGCAATTCCTCTGGGAAGACATCGGAAAATTCGTTCACAATTCGAACGTCGTTCACGCTCTTCACCTCAGTTTCTACCATTTTCACATGCGCTAGGACAGCAAGACGTCCCTTCTTCATAATCTTTTGCGCTTTCACGCAACTAATGAGGTTCAGCTTTGAGGTACATCTCTCTCCGTAGATGATCAGTGGCTCACCGTCTCCGTGTGGTATACGAAGAGCTTTATCTCCACAAATAATATCGGCCCTTATCTTGCTCAACCAATTCATATCGACGATCACGTCAAAACTTCCCAGTTTGATGGGTATCAAATCAATTTCGAAATCTGCACCAGCTATGTTGATAATAGCTCCATGACTAATATGGTCAACCTTTTCAAGTTTTCCATTGGCGACCTCGACAAGCATACTCTCTTTTAACGGGACTAATGACCAATTAATCTTATCGCAAAAATGTCTACATACATAACTTCTATCCGCACCAGTATCAAACAAGACAGAAGCTAAAAGATTGTTGATTTTGAATATACCTGTCACCAAGTCGGGGTTTTCGCGTGCGTCCCTTGCATTAACATTGAAAGCTCTAGCGCGCGGTGGTCGGCCATCTTTTCGCTTATTTAGACACGCATTTCTGAAATGGCCCATCTGCCCGCATTCGTAACACTTCTTCGGCCCGTTGGTGTTCGGCTTCCCATTCAAAGTGGTGACCTTGCAGTCTTTTCCAACATGCCTAAACCGTGGGCACTTCTCGCAGACAACATTTCAATACCCAGTGTGGTGTTTGTAACACCTCTTGCATTGAGGTAGGGTTCCCTTGTAGTTCGGGTTGGAGTTGATGTTGTTGTTGGGGTTGGGGTTTCCACCGTTGTTGTTTCCTCTGAAACCCTCATGTCGTTTCGCCGGGTTCTGTTCATAGTTTCTTCCCCTGTTGTTGTTGTTATTGTTGTTGTTGTGGTTATCCCATTTGCGCTTCTCACTAGTACCTGCTTCAGACTTAGTTTTCTCCGGTTCATCGATGGTTATTTAATTCATTAAAGTATGCGCCATGCGCATCGCTTCGGGAACATTCGGTGGTTTGGATGAGGTGACGTTTCCCTTAATGCTCTTAGGGAGTCCCCAGAAGTATCTCTCCATTCTCTTGAATTCTGGGGTGACCATTGTCGGACACATCAGGGCTAGTTCCAAAAATCTCCTGTTGTAACCATCAAGGTCGTTCCCAACGGCCTTTAACTGCATGAATTCCATTTCCATCTTTTGGATTTTGGTTCTCGGACAATACTCCTCAATCATGGCACATTTAAATTCTTCCCATGGCGTAGCATATGCATCATCAATGCCTTGTGCATGTGCCATTGTGTTCCACCACGTGAGCGCGCCGTCAAATAGCGTGCAAGAAGCAAATTTAGTTTTGTTGTCCTCCGAACAGTTGCTAACTCGGAATACTGATTCAAGTTTCTCGAACCATCTGGTGAGACCGACCGGTCCCTCAGTGCCACTGAAGTTATGTGGTTTACAGCTCTGGAATTCCTTGTAAGTACACCCATTTCAAACGGGTTGAATAACCGGTGGTGGTGGCGGTGGCGGTGGAGCTTGGGATTGCATTTTCGCAATGGCTGAGGCTACACGTTCTTGGATCATCTCTTCAATTTGAGCAGCAGTAGGTGTGGATCGACCGTTAGCCATGGTGTTCTATACAAATATTTTGACTCGAGTCAAAATCCAGCATTCAATATATGATAGTATAGTATATAACAACCAACATGTAAACAGCACAACACATGATAATTAAGTAACGCAAGTTGATACAAGTACCGCAAAACACCATACAGTAACGTAAATAGAACACTTGTGCAAAAAGTAACATCACAAAGTCTCCATTCATTAATAATAAGTTTCATACATCATGATAGATTCGTACAATACATAAGTGAAATATGAAACTACAACTAGATTACATCAGGAAATCTAATACAAAAGGTCATACGGTGAAGGTGGGTGTAGGATGTCTAAAACCTGAGCCAACTGCTCCTCGAGCTCAGTAACCCGAGCTCGGAGGATTCCCACCTCCCTTGTCAATTCCTCGACAGTGGGAGCTGGTGGGGCGGGTGGTGTAGGTGGTGCCGGTGGTGCGGGTGGTACCGGTGGTGCGGGTGGTTCCGGCTCCAGAAATAGTCAGTACGTAACGGGGTGTCTTACGCACTTGTGGGTTGGCAGGGTACGGCACAAGCTGCTTACGGGCAGTAACCCTACGATGTCGACCAAACGCGTTAGTGAAGGCTCGTCCTCCGTTGATCCCCGGAATGATGGTACCGTCGAAGCGATACCGCTTCTTCGGCGGGGTGGAGGGTGGCTGAATAGGTATATCAGCAGGGTCCTCATCATCACTGGAGTCGTCTGAGGAGGTGTCGTCGGATGAAGCATCAGTGGATGACTGGTCGTCCGAATCATGTGGTGGCTGTACGGGTGGCTGAACTGGCCGTCCGTGGGCGGCCATCATCTGTCTGTATCTGCCTGGCGGAATCGGCACTAAACGTCCATTAGGAGCGCGTCGGCACGGCATGCACATATGGTTACGGAATGGCCCTTCCCCGAACTCTGCGGGAATCACAACACCACCGATGCGGGGCTGTGGCTCCGAGGGTCCGGGAGCAGACAGAGCTGGAATCTCCGTAGGGTCCACGTGTCCATCAATAGTAGCCACTGGGGCAGGCGCCTGGCTGCTAGTCCCGGAAGATGAAGCGCCGGGGTCACTCGTGGGTAGCGGGATCGGTGTGTCGGCACCAGCAGCAGGTGGGGTGGCTGACGAGTCTAAACTGCCCAAAACGATAGCAGGTGGAACATCCGACATCTGAACAAGGAAAAATAAAATTTCCATGTCAGTAAGTCATAAAGAAAGCACGTATTAGGCCAACAGTTTAAATCATGTATAACAATAAGTAGCTTGGCAATAATAATGAATCGTACCAAAGTAACATGAAATCGAAAGCAAGTAATGTCATACAGTAGTGAAAACATGTAGTAGCATACGGCATGTAGCAGTAACAGTAAGCAGTAGCATGCAGTAAGTTCAGCAGAAACACGTAAACTAGCAAGTTGTAGATTAGTTCAATTAGTGAATCCTACTCGGGTCGGTCTTAGACTCACTAATGCAACCTAATTCCCTACAACCAATGCTCTGATACCAAATGTGATGCCCCGTACAAAACCATCGTGTACGAATCATCAACAACAGGATCATTACAAGGTTGAGTACTATATGCTGTAATAAAAGAAGTTGCATTCACGATAAAAAGGTGACGTCATAACCGACATCAAATGTTTTACACCAACAGTATGCTTCTACGAATAGCAAGCATGAATAAATGTATGTGACCCTTAGGTAGTTACAAAACATAGTTCAAATGTATTAAAGTTTGAATGCAGTTAAACAGTTCATGCGGTGATAACACTAGAGCAGCGGGTGTCTACGGCAAGACTAGCACGACAGCGGAAGCAAATAACCTTAAGCACCTGAGAAAATGTCAACACAAAGGTTGGTGAGCTATAGTTTAAGTATAACAGTATGTAAGGTAAGCCACGAGATTTCAGTGCTACAAAGAGCGTTTCAAAACAGTTTGATAAAGTATATGTTAACCGTGGGCACTTGGTAACTAACTTAACGTTTATACCCCCTGAAAGTACACTTGGCAAGTGCGTATGTCTACGAAGTATTAAACATTTGTTAAATTCTAGCGCTACTAGCCCGAGTGGGGATATCAAACCCTATGGATCCATATCTAAGATTCGCGTTCACCGGTTCAAAAACCAATGACTAAACGTTACCGAGCAAAAGGGAATGTTTCTGCCGTTATATAACCCACACATATATAAGTTTAAGTACTCGTTCCTTGTATGTAAAACATAAAATTCGCATGTATTCTCAGTTCCCAAAATAAGTTAAAGTAAAAAGGGAATACTATAACTCACAATGATAAAGTAGCGGTAAGGTCGAGTCGGGAAAAGTGTGAAAGTAATCGGTCCGAAAGGTCCAACGAGTCCTCAACCTAAGTCAAATAGTACTAAGTCAGTAAATCATCCAAAAAGGTTTAAAAGTATGTAAATAAGGTCTTAAAGGTCATCATCATTCATCATCAAACAAAAGGTGTAAAGTAGGTTTCGTTTATGAAAGTGGTTTAAAACAAAGGCTGATTTGATCAGTCACCATGGCCTCCACCCTTACTGAATTAAGGTGAGACCAGTGGCCATGGCTCCATATATGAGTCCTTTAAGTGTGGTAAAATTTACAGAAGCAAACTCGTCTTCGTTTGACCGCGGCGACGGTCTAAGTGCGAGTAGGTCAGAAATTTCTGCACAACGTTAAAAGGACATAGTGACGATCGGAGGGCCATAAATCCTAAACCGTAACTCGGATTAAGACGAGTCCTACATGAAAAATTATCTACTCGAAAAGATATATCTGAAAATCAATGTTACAGTAGCCCAGGTGTACTAGTCTGTTACAGAACCCAGAAAACATTAGGCAGATGACAGAAAACAGAAAAATAGTGGGTTCCGGTGGTCTTGGTGTTTGATGTTCATCATGGTTCTCATCCTTGATACATATAGCTTCAAGTGTACAACTCGTTGATGTGTTTGCATCATTTTCACCAAAGTTTGACCATCATAACCCAAGTGTAAGTCTAAGACATGAAGCACAACTCACTTAAGTGTTTCAAGTGTTTTGATGAACCAAAGTTACATCAAAGTCTTAGATTCAACACATACATGAAATGTAAAAGTAATATTAACCAAGTTTTGACTATTATGACACAAGTGTAGGTCTAAGACATGTAGCACAACTCACTTAGGAGTTGTATGAAGTTTGATGAACCAAAGTTACATCAAAGTCTTAGATCTAACACATACATGAACTTTAAAACTAGTAATAAGTTACAAACTTGAAAGTAAACTTATGAAATCAAGATCTTGAGTTGTAGAACATAGTTCTTAGTTTGATCTTGAAGATCCAAGACTCAAAAGTCTAGATCAAACATAAGTGTACAAAGTTATAATTAAAAAGTTTCATTTACATGTTCTTGAACTAGTAACGTTAACTTTTAGTTCAAGAGAAATGAGATCAATACTAACTTGTAGTACTTGACCAACAACAATCAAAATCATAAAATTAAAGTGTAAGTAATGAAGTAGTAAACTAAATAAACAAGTAACTAGTTCATTGTTGTTCATACTTTAAAGATTCAAACCAAAGTTTGATCTTTAGAAAGTAAACTTTAAAGTTTACTAACATGACTTACAAGTATGATTTGCAACACATGAACTCTAAATCTTTTGAAACAATAAATGTAGAATCATAAACTAGTAAGTTTATGTTCTTGTGTTCTTGAAATTACAAGATATTATGAAGAATCTAACTAAAAAGTTTGATTCTTGTACAAGTATGTAACAACTAACAAATACAATTAACAAAGTAACAACAAAGAAGTAAACAACAATCAAACAAAGATGATGATGAGATGAGATGTATGGTTCGGTTTTAATCAAGAAAAGAAGAAGAGAAAAACTCAAGTTACTTACTAAGTATAGAGCGAAAAAGAGAGTAAAATAGTTGCAAGTATGAGAGTGTTTTGTGTATGAGAAAAAGAGAGCAAAATGCAAGTAAAATGTAATACCAAAAAATGAAACCAAAACACCCTATTACTACCCCAAAGCCAACGGATTTGCTTCTCCAAGGGGGGAGGGTTAAGTTCAATGGTCACTAGAATGTAAAGCTTGAAAAAGTGTGGTTATTTGATGGTCATGCATGGGGATCATGTGCAAACTAGATTCCTAATGCCTTAACTAACTTGTTTCATGATCTAAATAATACTTACATGTCTTAGTGGGCTAGTTAATCCAATTAAATGGGTAGGGTGGGCTTATAAGCCCATGCTCAAGAGTCCATAACATTAATCAAGCCCAAGTTCAAGTAGTTAAACAAATAAATCCAATTAAAGCCCAAGTAATTAACTAGTAACCATAGATAATCAAAATGATTAATAAACTTAATCATGAATGTAAATAATATTCTAAAAATATTATTCGTGAAAGTTTCGTTTGTCACAAAGACGTTTCGGGCAATTAAAGGCAAGTACGGGCAATCATGGCAACATGTAAATGTAATAACATACATTCATTTAATCTCAAGTATTAATAATAATAATTATTAATAAATAAATGTTGGAAAATCCAGGGTCATTACACATAGGTTCAATCCTTGTCTGTATCATATATTTTTTTTTTTAGATAAAGGAGAAGAAGAAACAGGCTGTTAACGGGTTAAATAGATATAGGTACGATTATAATCATGAAAAATAGAAATGGTGTGATGGTTAAGGTGCGTGTTGGGTTAACGAGAGGTCGTGGGTTCGAGCCTGGGCTATGTCAATTCTTTTTAGAAAGCTTATTTTGAGGTAGCTATCTTATATTATTATTATTATTATTATTATTATTATTATTATTATTATTATTATTATTATTATTATTATTATTATTATTATTATTATTATTATTATTATTCATATAAGTATTAGTATCATTATTTTTATAGTTATGATTATAAAAAAAAAATTCATTATTATTAAAAATTAACATTTTTACTAAAAGTATTATTTGTTAAAGTTATCATTTTTATCATTATTATTAAAAGTATCTTTATTTTAAATTATCATTTTTATTACTATTATTATTATTATTATTATTATTATTATTATTATTATTATTATTATTATTATTATTATTATTATTAATTAGTATTACTATTATCATAATAGATAAACATTTTTACATATATTATAGATATCAATATAATTATGTATGAAAGTATTAATTTTAATACATAATAGATAAAGATAAAACATTAATAAATATATATATATATATATATATATATATATATATATATATATATATATATATATATATATATATATATATATATATAACCATATTAAATCATAATAAATAATAATTAATAAGAATATATAAACTTGTTTGAATACCATTATATGTGTTGATATATATATATATATATATATATATATATATATATATATATATATATATATATATATATATATATATATATATATATATATATATATATATATATATATAACTGATATAGGTTCGTGAATTCGATGCCAACCCTACACTTGTTAAATGATGTTATATGTATTTTTACTACAAAATACAGTATGGTAAGTTCATTTGCTCCCTTTTACTCTTTACATTTTTGGGACTATGAATACATGCGTTATTTTTACAACTGCTTTATTAAATGCTTTTGAAATATATTTTGAAATGCGAATACATGAAATTCTTTTATAAATGTTTGACGAGATAGACACAAGCAAAACATTCCTTGAATGAATTATTATGAAGACAGAAGTTCTGCGGATTATTATTGAATTATGTGGACATGATAATTTCCACCATTGAAATTATGTGGACATGATAATTACCACCATTGAATTACGTGGACAAGATAAATGCCACCATTGAATTGTGTGGACATGATAATTGCCACCAGTTGATGTGAATATTATGTATCGAGAGAATGATTTTTTTACACAGGTTATGTGTATTAGTTTTTGTTCACAAGATATGTGTACGGTTACTAACATTTATGAAAGATGATTTCGTACACGAGAAAGGTGTACTGTATTTAAAAGATATCGCATGTACATTACAGGTGGGTATAGGATTCGGGCCCATTTGTACCATGCAGGATTTAAATCTTGTGGTCTATCAAAATGATGAATTTTATTGTTTTATGATAAACCTATGAACTCACCAACCTTTTGGTTGACACTTGAAAGCATGTTTATTCTCAGGTATGAAAGAAACTTTTCGCTGTGCATTTGCTCATTTTAAAGACAATATTTGGAGTCGATCATCGCAATGGAATCAGCTGTTGAAGACTTCGTCTAGATGGATTAGGACGGGTCCTTTCACTCGGCAACTCCCCCGGTTTCCTCTCATTACTCTGATTAGCAAGTTGACCAATTTGTTTCTCCAGATTCTGAATAACCGCTTGTTGATTTCGAAACATTTGATCATTCTTCTCATTGTTTTGGGTAACAGTAGTAACAAGCTGAGTTTGAGATATCACAAGCTTTTCGATCATAGCTTCAAGGTTGGACTTTTTCTCTTCGGCTTAGGGTTTCTGAAAATACCCGGGAGCTTGCTGTTGATATCCTCCACTAGATCCTGGCTGGAACCTCGAACCTTGATTACATTGAGGATTATAAGGATTGTTGAAATTCTTATTAAACTGCGCACGGTCCTGAAACTGATTGTTGTTCTGTTGACTAATATAAGCGATCTCTTCTTTCTGGTTCATAGAAAAACCTGCTTCACAATCTTTTCCTAAATGTAATACCCCGTAAAACTCACAACCAACCTTAATACCATGCATGTCCTTATCCCACTTCTCCAAGTGTCTACCAAATTTGTCTAACTTAGCATTAATAGACCCATAATCATCATACGCACCAGTGGTTTCGGTTCTCTTAACTGAAGCTGAATGGGATGACTCATGATTTTGATGCCATTCGTGAGTGTAGGCAGCTTGCTTTTCAATAATCTCTAGTGCCTCTTCTTCTGTCTTATCAATTAAAGTTCCACCTGCTGCTTGATCAATACTCTGACGAGTTGGTATGTCATAACCTTTGTAGAAAATCTGGACCTTTTGTAAGTCATTCAACCCGTGTTGCGAACATGAGCGTAACAAATTAGAATAACGGTCCCAAGCATCAAATAATGTCTCACTGCTCTTTTGCCTGAATTGCGAAATATCTGCTTGAAGTCTAGCAGCTCAAGACGCAGTGAAAAACTTTGCTAAAAACTTATCTACCAAAACTTTCCAAGAGGTAATCGCTCCCTCTGGTTGCTTATCTAACCATCTCTTAGTGTGACGACCCAGAAATTTCCGACCAAATTTAAACTTAATTTCATATGATCTCGACACGATAAGAAAAACCTGTTAAGTTGAGTCTCAAAAATTTTGGAAATTTTTTACATGGATTCAGTAACCTTTGACTATTCCCGACGATTCACGAACAATTAGTTACAAATAAATATATATAGATATATAAATAAGTGTGTATATATATATATAAGTGTGTATATATATATATATATATATATATATATATATATATATATATAAACATAAGTATATATAATAATTTAAAATAATAAAATATATATATAATAATTTAAAAGAAAATGTAAACTAATGAACAGAATAATTAAGTTGCTATGAATATATATTTATGAAATCTATATATAAGTAATGGTATATATATATATATATATATATATATATATATATATATATAGTAATATATATATGATTTATAAATATTCAATATTCGATAAAAAGATATAATGTAATATATATATATATATATATATATATATATATATATATATATATATATATATATATATATATATATATATATATATATATATATATATATATATATATATATATATATATATATATTACATACCTACTAAATATTACATCAAATTAATTACAAATTTAAAATATAATTGTTATACTAATATTATTATTATTTCCACTATTATTATTAACATTAATATTAATATCACTACTTGTTATATTATTATTTTCAATACACATTATATAGATATGAAAATTAATACATGTAGGGTGTTATAAATACTAATATTATTATTATCATTATTAATACCATTATTATTATAATTAGTAGTAAAAATTATAATTCTTGTTATTACTACGATTAGTATTATTATTATTACCATTATCATTAAAAATCGTTATTATTATATTATTATAAATAATACAAATTATTATTATGAATAATATTATTATTATTTTTTATATCATTATTATTATAATTATTATTATTAGGATAATAATTATTATTAATAGTATTATTATTATGTTTAATAATATAATAATATTTTGTATTATTATTATTTATTATAAATAAGATTATTATTATTAATATTAATTTTTATAAAAGAAAAATCAAGAAAAGTGATTGGAATCAGTTACATGTTATTGTCATACAATATTTGATTTACAAAATCGTACAAATCAGTGTTTAATCACAGATACATTCCAAAATCAGTTAGCAATCAAAGTTGACTTTTTCTTTTTTATTTGTTTTTCTTATTTTTTTTGTCTGCTGGAAGAATTATTAATCGAGTATTGTTAGACGTCTAAATCAAAATGTAATACAAACAAAACGATCAATTCATATTACTACGTACATTGTATACTCATGATATATATCTGCACACTGCAATTCATGAATTGAAAACAGAAAAAATAAAAAGAAAATAAAAACCCAGAAAGCCCGTTTTTTACCTCTGTTCTTGTGTTCATATTTTAAAAAGCTATAATTCGAATTGTATGTCAAAATGTGATAAAGCAAGTCTGTTAGGAATCCTTTTTGCAAACTTCCAGTGAATTTTCAGAGTTCAATTCATCATATCTAATTCTAATTTCAAAGTGAAAGTTTAAAATTAAAAAGTCAACAAATGTTCTAAGATCGAATTGAAGTTGTAATTGTTGTTTCTGGTAAAATTGTTGATTCAGAAAGTTTCTAATGATGATTTAACATCTTTTTCATGTTGGAGTCGTGGTCTAAAACGTCCCAAATTTCAAAATCAATGATGTTCATACGTTTTTTTAGTCTGTTACAGTTGTTCTTTATATTTTTTTTATATAAATCGAAGTAATTATTAACAGAGGGTAATGTTATTTCAATTAGAAGATATAAAAGTTGTTAAATTCGTTTTGGGATTTGGATTAAGCTCTGATCAAACTTAACGTGATTAAGTGATGAAGAAGAGGTGAAACAGATTATGAGTTTTAATAAAATCAATAGGGATTAATTACAGAAAATGGGCAATAGCCCAATGGTTAAGGGTGTTGTGGGTGTGCGAGAGGTCACGGGTTCGAGCCCGGTCTGGGACAATCTTTTTATTAAAGCTTTCCAAGGGGTATAATCTTTTATTATTTTATTTCCATTATTATTATTATTATTATTATTATTATTATTATTATTATTATTATTATTATTATTATTATTATTATTATTATTATTATTATTATTATTATTATTATTATTATCATCATCATTATTAGTATTGTTATTATGATTATTATTATTATTATTGATATTATTACACCTATTATCATTTTTATTACTATTATTATCATTATTATTAAAAGTACTATAATTATAATTCAAAAATTATTAGTATTATCATTACTAATATTATTATTAGTATTATTATTACTATTATTATTACTAGTATTATAATTAATATCATTGTTAGCATTAGTAATAAAAGTTTTATTTTTAGAACTATTATTATTATCATTAATATTAATATTAGGAACATTTAGGAATTATTATTATTATTAATAAAAGTATTATTATTTAGATTACCATTAGTAATACGATTGTTATAATTATTATTATTATTATGTATTTTGTACTAATATCAAAAATTATTATTTTCACTACCATTATTACTAAATTATTCATTTTATCAAAAACTACCAATATTATCATTATGAGATTTATAATTAAAAACTATCATCAATATTATTATTAACAAAATTATTAACTTTAACATTTTTGTTAGTAAAATTAAGTATTATCATTATTATCATTTTTACCATTACAAATAACATTTTATTATTATTATAATTGCTAATTTTAACAAATGATGTGGTAGCGTGGGGGTACGAAATAGTATTATATTTTTGATATGAAAAGCGATACAGATTACACAAGTTTTATATATTTATTTACAGATGGGATATACTTAAACCTTGCTACAACACTATAGGCAGTGTACCTAATCGTAGAGTAGTATAGTTTTTAGTAAGTCCGGTTCGTTCCACAGGGATCGGGCTTATTGCACACTATATTTTTAAACAACTATATTTGTACAAAATATATATAATTATATATAATAATATATAAAAGGGGGTTTACCGTTTAATGACCGGTTTGTCGATTTTATATTTTAAGCGAAGCGTAAAGTAAATGACGATATTTAACTAACAATATAAAATAAATAACAATAATTAAAATGACAATAATTAAAAATACGAGGAAATATGAAATAAAATATATTATGCTTATTTAAGCTTCCGTAACCATGATGTTTGACGTGTTGATTTTGATTTTATGCCCATGGGTTAATTGTCCTTTGTCCTGGATGTATTTGAAACCTATCTGGTTTTTGTCCATAATAGTTCATCGGTCATAATTATAAACTGCTCGGCAAATTTAACCTTATACCCGAAGTCAAATATTCCAACTAACTGGGGATTCGAACTGTAACAAGGTCTTAATACTTTACTTAATGAATACACCAGGTTATCGACTGTGTGTAAACCAAGGTTTTAATACTTTGTTAACAATTACACCAATTACCCTTGAATGTAATCCACCCCTGTTTTAATGAGTCCATTGATTATTAATCCATCCCCGTGTCCGGTCAAATGAACAATAATTCGTACTTATAAATATCCCGCCCATCGTGTCCGATTAAGCGTATGTGGTTATATATAGATACGTCAAATCATAACCTTTATATTAAATTAACGAGGTATCGTTAATTTAATATAAAGCCCATTAATAGCCCATAGTCTCATTTCCACAAGTGTCGTTCTTTTGTCCAAACCCCAATTATGGTACAAAACCCAATTACCCCGTCTTTAATATTTAGTCCAACATCATGATTACTTTGGCTCAAATAAGCATAATAATAACTTAAGCACGAGACATTAATTTAAAAAGGAGAACATAGCTTACATTGATTATTTATCGCGTAGTAGTACACGGACAGAGCTTCGACTTTAAAACCCGTAAAAATAACTTTTACATAACCCAAACTAATCTAATATAACACTAATCTATATTATATATATATATTTATATTATACTATGGAGTATTATTATTATTATGTTTTTTTTACTCGGCAGAATTCGCGAGATTTTATAGGCATTCTGAAATTTCTGTGCTCCGCGAGTCGCGGCACTTTGTGCCTGAGAACTCCGCGAGTCGCGGGGAAATGGGATACAGCTCACACCCTTTTGGATTTTCTTTGCCGACGTTTTATATATATAAATATAAAATATAAATAATTAATATAATTATTTATATATTATATTATATTCTTGTGCATAGTAGACTTGTAATTTTTAGTACGTTGCGTCGGGCGTTGATAGTTGACTCATGTCCCGGTTCCGGATTTTTGAACGTCCTTGCGTACAATTTAATATCTGGTACTTTGCGTTTTGTAACTTGTACTCTTATCATTTTTAGACGTTTTTCATCAATAAATTGAACCACTTGGATTGTATCTTGTACATTTGAGCTTTTTGGACGTTTGCGTCTTCAAATCTTCGTTTTCGCCTTTTGTCTTCGCACTTATTTAATATAAACGATTACAACTTAAAATAGGACAATTACAACTAAATAATTTACATATTGGGAGGATATTGCTACTAAATATATGTTCATTTGGAGCACTATCAACAAACAAATGTTATATATGTATCGAGAGAATGATTTTTATAAACAGGTTATGTGTATTAGTTTTGTGCACGAGATATGTACACGATTATTGAAAATCGCGAGGCAACCTACGGGGGAGAAAAGGATACGAACCTACTCTGCTAAGCATTATGAAAAATGGTTTCGTACACGAGATAGGTGTACTGTATTTGAATCTTGTGGTCTATCAAAATGATGAATTTTATTATTTACGATAAACTTATGAACTCACCAACCTTTTGGTTGACACTTGAAAGTATGTTTATTCTCAGGTATGAAAGAAATCTTCCGCTGTGCATTTGCTTATTTTAGAGATATTACTTGGAGTCATTCATGGCATATTTCAAAAGACGTTGCATTCGAGTCATTGAGTTCAACAAGATTATTATTAAGTCAATTATAGTTGGATATATTATGAAATGGTATGCATGCCGTCAACTTTCGATGTAATGAAAGTTTGTCTTTTAAAAACGAATGCAATGTTTGTAAAATATATCATATAGAGGTCAAGTACCTCGCGATGTAACCAAATGTAATGTATTCGTCCAGATGGTTTAGGACGGGTCATTTCAGTTTGTATCAGAGCGGTGGTCTTAGCGAACCAGGTCTTGCATTAGTGCATCTAACTGATAGTTGATTAGATGCATTAGTCAGTCTGGACTTTGACCGTGTCTGCATGTCAAAAGTTTTTCTTATCATTTCGTGTCGAAAATTACCTGCTTATCATTCTTATGGAATCACTTGCTTATCATTCTTAGTCTAGACACATCTTACTGCATTAATTGCATGAATAGTGTATAGACAAAATTCATATATTAGCGTATCTGCTAATTCATATCTTAGCGTATCTGTTACTGTAAACTTTACCTAGTATATACCGTAAATTCCTCCACAATCTACGAAATCTTTTGTTCTATATATATAGATATTCTATGTAATTAGAATACCATCCGATAGCCAGAAATCATTTCATATCGAAAAATCCTTTACTCAATCGTACAAAATGGAACTCGTCACTAGTTCAATTTCTACAGAACCCGACAGCTATTCCGACACGGATGTTCACCTAAACTCCGAAAGCAGTGTGACCGGAATGGATCAACCAATCAGCCATCATCTATTCTGGATGAATTGGGGATGGGTTCGTAGCCTCCTCAATCATTGGAGATAAGAAGAAGGTGATCCCTTCCATCCACCACATTGCCTTCTTGGCGATGAACCCGAAGCACTTACCAGCGAACTTATTCGAAACACCATTTTCTCTCTCATTTCCAGAGTATCTCGTCACGATTATATACTACATCAAATTCCAGATTTTATTTATCCTTTGCTTAATGAATACACCAGGTTATCGACTGTGTGTAAACCAAGGTTTTAATACTTTGTTAACAATTACACCAATTACCCTTGAATGTAATCCACCCCTGTTTTAATGAGTCCATTGATTATTAATCCATCCCCGTGTCCGGTCAAATGAACAATAATTCGTACTTATAAATATCCCGCCCATCGTGTCCGATTAAGCGTATGTGGTTATATATAGATACGTCAAATCATAACCTTTATATTAAATTAATGAGGTATCGTTAATTTAATATAAAGCCCATTAATAGCCCATAGTCTCATTTCCACAAGTGTCGTTCTTTTGTCCAAACCCAATTATGGTACAAAACCCAATTACCCCGTCTTTAATATTTAGTCCAACATCATGATTACTTTGGCTCAAATAAGCATAATAGTAACTTAAGCACGAGACATTAATTTAAAAAGGAGAACATAGCTTACATTGATTATTTATCGCGTAGTAGTACACGGACAGAGCTCCGACTTTAAAACCCGTAAAAATAACTTTTACATAACCCAAACTAATCTAATATAACACTAATCTATATTATATATATATATATATATATATATATATATATATATTTATATTATACTATGGAGTATTATTATTATTATGTTTTTTTTACTCGGCAGAATTCGCGAGATTTTATAGGCATTCTGAAATTTCTGTGCTCCGTGAGTCGCGGCACTTTGTGCCTGAGAACTCCGCGAGTCGCGGGGAAATGGGATACAGCTCACACCCTTTTGGATTTTCTTTGCCGACGTTTTATATATATAAATATAAAATATAAATAATTAATATAATTATTTATATATTATATTATATTCTTGTGCATAGTAGACTTGTAATTTTTAGTACGTTGCGTCGGGCGTTGATAGTTGACTCATGTCCCGGTTCCGGATTTTCGAACGTCCTTGCGTACAATTTAATATCTGGTACTTTGCATTTTGTAACTTGTACTCTTATCATTTTTACACGTTTTTCATCAATAAATTGAACCACTTGGATTGTATCTTGTACATTTGAGCTTTTTGGACGTTTGCGTCTTCAAATCTTCGTTTTCGCCTTTTGTCTTCGCACTTATTTAATATAAACGATTACAACTTAAAATAGGACAATTACAACTAAATAATTTACATATTGGGAGGATATTGCTACTAAATATATGTTCATTTGGAGCACTATCAAATATCCCCACACTTGAACGTTGCTTGTCCTCAAGCAATACATAACTTGAAATAAAATCACACTTCACTCGAATCACTTTTTTATTCTCACACTTTGTACATCAGTGATTTTGATATAGCGGTATAAACAATGATAGTAACGATGGTTAAAGGTGGGTGTGTCATCCACAGTTGCCTCGGGTTTAGGTCAACGACACTTGCAATCAAATAGCCGATTTACTTTCGGTTTCCAAAGCAAAGTGCACATTTGAAAGGCGGTTTACAGTCCCACATGACTATGAAAATGTAGATCCTTAAGGAAATTGGATCTTTATGAAAACATTTGATCTTTTGAAAATTCAATCTAGCTTTTACCCTAGACAAGTTTTCCGGAATAACCCTTCACCGGTGTTTGCAAATTCTTTTTGTGGGTTTTGTGGGTTTCAGATTTGAAAATTTTAGCTCAAAACTTATGGTTTTGTGTCACCCACTTGCTAACCTTGTATTAGGAAAGCAACACGTCCAGTTTACTTGCTCCGTATATTACCTTTTGGTAAACTACCGTCCGGTTGTAAAGGAAAGCGTTGAACAAGCAACTGTTAAGGCAATGTCCCCTGACATGCTTTTAATTATGGTCTATAACGTGTAGGACGCAATTACTATCCTTTGTAGGAGCAATAGTAAAGCTCACCCTTATAATTTTTCGGTCTGGCACAAGGTCCTGTCTTCGACCATGCTATGCAACCACCGTTCTTACGGTTGACACCCGATTTGGTTCAGGTGACCTAATGAATTCCAGGTGAATTCCTAGGATTTTACGTTCAATGGTAATGAACGCATTGAAAATGGGTTTTCAGAAAACAAATCGGTTTGTATTTTTGATCAAAATATTTTCTCGTTCAAGCTCGAGTTTAGATATCATTGAATTCCATGAGTTTGAATTCTCAATCTTTAAGGTCAATCTCAAGAATTGAGTAATATCAGGTTTAAAAGCTGATTTTTAATCTTTAAGGAGATTATCCTTTCTGGGGGTCTGATTCATTAGTCTTATCAAGCTAATTTGCACGGTGCCCCCCCATTGTACGAGATAAATCCTTCTCATGGTTAGGATAAATCTGACCACTTGGCGACCCTGTTTGATGCTGAGGTCCGTGGATTTTCTGCTAATTTTAGAGATGACTTTTCTAGATTTTTCGTCAACCTACAGCTGGTCTGGACGACAACTTCATGACCTAAATCAAGAAGCGCGTTTCTTTTTTGGAAGACTTTACTTCCTTTTAATGATGGAATTGATTCATCGTGTACATCCATCTTTTCTTTCAAATATATTACAGTAAATCGGGTAAAACTGATTAAAATCGTCCAAAACAAAAGTACCTGCAATAACTTTACAGAAACATGTCATAGATAGTTTTTAATTGAATAACTTGGTACATTCTCCCCACACTTAGTTTCTTTCTTTGCCTTTTTATTCTCCTTTATTCCATTTTAAATGAATTCAAGCGTTTTAGGGTGTTTCTCAATTTATGTCCTTTCTGAGGTAACGATAATTTCGGTATTAACACCTAGTTTTCACCGTTCATAAATATATATAAACATGATTTTAAATTCATTTAGTTGAAATTTTTTTAAAATTTTCACAAAATTTGGCAAATAAAACCAAGTGTAAATCCGAGAGAATTTATAACCCTGGAATATCCCCACACTTGAGATCATGCAATGCCCTCATTTGCATGAAATCAGACTATAATTATAAATTCATGAGGGTGATTAGTGTAGAAAAGTAATTAAAAATACCCAGTTTGTAATTACAAAGCTCGTCGAATGATAGATGGCGCGCCTCATCGTTCATTCCTTCTTGTTTTATCACACATATTTTTCTTCCAAAACGGTTGCTTTTCTGAACTGTTTGCTAATCTTTAAAAATGCGTCTTTTACCCTAATTTATTATGCATGTTTATTAACGAGTTATGCACTAACCCGAACCCCTAATTTAACATTAAGTGGGGTTAGACTTCCCCACACTTAGCTGATGACATGTGAAGTAGGTAGAATAAGTTCCACGAATTAAAATAGTGAGCCAGTTATTTATATCTCGGGTGGTGTATAATATATCAATGGGTTTAAAGTTTTGACTCACCCGATCGTCACTACTTAATTCTTTTTTAAGTGTAGCTTTTAGTAAATGGATATGTCTCTTTTCTGGTTCTTGGTCAAATGGATCGATATACACCGACATACTTATTTCTATAGGGTGTACAATTCCTAATATTTCCTTCCTTTTATTCTCAGGATCAAAGTTTTCACCTCTATTACCCAATTGGGTGAAATTCGAGGTGTCATTATCTATTACAGCTCGTAGTTCATTTCCGGTGGATGACTCGTCTATTGAGAATATTGGGTTGGAAGGTTGTGGAATGGTGAAGTTCGGTTTGGCCTCGGGGGTAAAATTTTCAACGTTATCGTATTCCCAAGAATACCAATTTGTCACCCTTACTTCTTCTTTATCCATTGATGGATCGATGATTTCGTCGGTAGAGGCTAATGTGTCGATATGTTGTGAAATTGGTAAGACTGAATAAAAAGTATCATCGGGATAATTGGTGATTTCTGAGCTCTCGAATTCATCAAAATTCGATGATATGAGATTTTCTTGCACACGACTCCTCAGATCAACAGGTGTGTAGTCTGATAGAGTTTCAGCTTGCCGGTTTACAAACTCTCTCATTTGTTCATTTTGAGCATTGAGTTCTTCGAGTTTGATTTTCATATTGTCTAATAAATTTTCAGACACGTAATTTTCCTCGTCTACTGGTTGTTGAGTTTGGAAATATTCTTGGGAATAATCCCAATTTGAATTGTATTCTTCATAATCATTCCATTCAGGTTCCGTGGGTGCGTAATTTTCCATATGAACGTAATAATAACATTCCCATGTTGAGTGATAATCTCCACAGATTTCACAACCAGTTATTGTTTCGTCATTCGTGATCCAAGATTGACCGAACGAATTGTCATCAACACCCGTTTGAGAGTATTGATTTAATTGATTTTGGATATCAAAGAGAGTTTCCATAGCCTTGTTTTCAAAATTTTCCATTTTATTGCGATGGCCAAATTTTAGCTACAATGTGGTGCATTTACTAATTATCCTATTAGTTATAAAAATAGAAAAACTTATATAAGTTGTCCAATTAATAGACTTTTCTGCTTTTGCCCACGTTTCGAATAGCCAAAAGATGCAGCAGGGAGCCAGAACCCTTTAAATCGGAAGCTCACAACTCAGCCACTAACAAATCCAACTATTACTACGAAGCAGAAAATTGTCAACGTCCATTAATTTAACCACTTAAATAATTTTTCTTTCCGTTTGAGATATTAGATAAGAAATAGAGAAAATTTCTAAGTCCTAAAAACTAAAGCGTCGAGAAATAAGAAAGAAAAAGATTGCGCGTCGAAAAACGTCGAAAAATAAAAATAAGAAAATAGTGCGTCGTAACTTAAAAGTCTAAAAATCATATCTAAAAAGTTGCGCCTAAAGGTCTAAAGGTAAATGTAATTTTATTCAGAAAACGGCAATTACTTAAAGGCACTAAAATCTATTTAAAACTAAAGCGAAAAACGGCGTCGCAAAATTCTAAAGCACCTAAATCTTAGTCTAAAGAAATAGCACTTAAGGGATTTTACGGCAAAGACTAAAAATCTAGAAGTAAAAATAACTATGGCAAAAACTATGGATTAAAACTAAATACGAGCGAAAAACATACAAATATTACGCTAAAAATAAATAAAAAGGGACAAAATATAAAAATATACTAAAATCCGTAAAAAGTACCATTTTTATAAAAATATTATTTTTATATTATTTATATAATAAAACTATTAATTTTATAATTTAATAAAACTAATTAAACTAAATAAACAAAATAATAATAAAACTAAAACTAATTAATAAATTAATTAACTAATTTAGGGTTTATTAAAAATAATAAATAATAATATACCGTAATAAATGCTGGTTTAGGGTTTCAGGCGCGTCAGACAGGGCGGCTCCGCGAGTCGCGGTATTCGAGGCTGCAAACTCCGCGAGTCGCGGGGTTCCAATTTTCAACTCAGGTACAGTTTAAAATTCGACGCGTTTTTTTTTTCTGTTTTATAATTTCTGTTTAAATCAAAATATTTATATAATAAAAACTTATATTTAAAAACTAAAATAAAAATAGAACTACTTTATAATTTTAAAAATATCTTAAAAATAGATTTATATATATATTAATTTTTTTTTTCGGTTTTTTTTTTTTAAATTTTTTTTTTAAGGATTTTATATTGTTTTTCTAAAAATAATATATATTTATACAAAAATGAATTAAAAATATAGAGTTTTGCCGATTCCCCGGCAGCGGCGCCAAAAACTTGATGTGGTAGCGTGGGGGTACGAAATAGTATTATATTTTTGATACGAAAAGCGATACAGATTACATAAGTTTTATATATTTATTTACAGATGGGATATACCTAAACCTTGCTACAACACTATAGGCAGTGTACCTAATCGTAGAGTAGTATAGTTTTTAGTAAGTCCGGTTCGTTCCACATGGAGCGGGCTTATTGCACACTATATTTTTAAACAACTATATTTGTACAAAATATATATAATTATATATAATAATATATAAAAGGGGGTTTACCGTTTAATGACCGGTTTGTCGATTTTATATTTTAAGCGAAGCGTAAAGTAAATGACGATATTTAACTAACAATATAAAATAAATAACAATAATTAAAATGACAATAATTAAAAATACGAGGAAATATGAAATAAAATATATTATGCTTATTTAAGCTTCCGTAACCATGATGTTTGACGTGTTGATTTTGGTTTTATGCCCATGGGTTAATTGTCCTTTGTCCTGGATGTATTTGAAACCTATCTGGTTTTTGTCCATAATAGTTCATCGGTCATAATTATAAACTGCTCGGCAAATTTAACCTTATACCCGAAGTCAAATATTCCAACTAACTGGGGATTCGAACTGTAACAAGGTCTTAATACTTTGCTTAATGAATACACCAGGTTATCGACTGTGTGTAAACCAAGGTTTTAATACTTTGTTAACAATTACACCAATTACCCTTGAATGTAATCCACCCCTGTTTTAATGAGTCCATTGATTATTAATCCATCCCCGTGTCCGGTCAAATGAACAATAATTCATACTTATAAATATCCCGCCCATCGTGTCCGATTAAGCGTATGTGGTTATATATAGATACGTCAAATCATAACCTTTATATTAAATTAACGAGGTATCGTTAATTTAATATAAAGCCCATTAATAGCCCATAGTCTCATTTCCACAAGTGTCGTTCTTTTGTCCAAACCCCAATTATGGTACAAAACCCAATTACCCCGTGTTTAATATTTAGTCCAACATCATGATTACTTTGGCTCAAATAAGCATAATAATAACTTAAGCACGAGACATTAATTTAAAAAGGAGAACATAGCTTACATTGATTATTTATCGCGTAGTAGTACACGGACAGAGCTTCGACTTTAAAACCCGTAAAAATAACTTTTACATAACCCAAACTAATATAATATAACACTAATCTATATTATATATATATATATATATATATATATATTATACTATGGAGTATTATTATTATTATGTTTTTTTTACTCGGCAGAATTCGCGAGATTTTATAGGCATTCTGAAATTTCTGTGCTCCGCGAGTCGCGGCACTTTGTGCCTGAGAACTCCGCGATTCGCGGGGAAATGGGATACAGCTCACACCCTTTTGGATTTTCTTTGCCGACGTTTTATATATATAAATATAAAATATAAATAATTAATATAATTATTTATATATTATATTATATTCTTGTGCATAGTAGACTTGTAATTTTTAGTACGTTGCGTCGGGCGTTGATAGTTGACTCATGTCCCGGTTCCGAATTTTCGAACGTCCTTTCGTATAATTTAATATCTGGTACTTTGCGTTTTGTAACTTATACTCTTATCATTTTTAGACGTTTTTCATCAATAAATTGAACCACTTGGATTGTATCTTGTACATTTGAGCTTTTTGGACGTTTGCGTCTTCAAATCTTCGTTTTCGCCTTTTGTCTTCGCACTTATTTAATATAAACGATTACAACTTAAAATAGGACAATTACAACTAAATAATTTACATATTGGGAGGATATTGCTACTAAATATATGTTCATTTGGAGCACTATCAACAAACAAATGTTATATATGTATCGAGAGAATGATTTTTATACACAGGTTATGTGTATTAGTTTTGTGCACGAGATATGTACACGATTATTGAAAATCGCGAGGCAACCTACGGGGGAGAAAAGGATACGAACCTACTCTGCTAAGCATTATGAAAAATGGTTTCGTACACGAGATAGGTGTACTGTATTTGAATCTTGTGGTCTATCAAAATGATGAATTTTATTGTTTACGATAAACTTATGAACTCACCAACCTTTTGGTTGACACTTGAAAGTATGTTTATTCTCAGGTATGAAAGAAATCTTCCGCTGTGCATTTGCTTATTTTAGAGATATTACTTGGAGTCATTCATGGCATATTTCAAAAGACGTTGCATTCGAGTCATTGAGTTCAACAAGATTATTATTAAGTCAATTATAGTTGGATATATTATGAAATGGTATGCATGCCGTCAACTTTTGATGTAATGAAAGTTTGTCTTTTAAAAACGAATGCAATGTTTGTAAAATATATAATATAGAGGTCAAGTACCTCGCGATGTAACCAAATGTAATGTATTCGTCCAGATGGTTTAGGACGGGTCATTTCAGTTTGTATCAGAGCGGTGGTCTTAGCGAACCAGGTCTTGCATTAGTGCGTCTAACTGATAGTTGATTAGATGCATTAGTCAGTCTGGACTTCGACCGTGTCTGCATGTCAAAAGTTTTGCTTATCATTTCGTGTCGAAAATTACCTGATTATCATTCTTATGGAATCACTTGCTTATCATTCTTAGTCTAGACACATCTTACTGCATTAATTGCATGAATAGTGTATAGACAAAATTCATATATTAGCGTATCTGCTAATTCGTATCTTAGCGTATCTGTTACTGTAAACTTTACCTAGTATATACCGTAAATTCCTCCGCAATCTACGAAATCTTTTGTTCTATATATATAGATATTCTATGTAATTAGAATACCATCCGATAGCCGGAAATCATTTCATATCGAAAAATCCTTTACTCAATCGTACAAAATGGAACTCGTCACTAGTTCAATTTCTTCGGAACCCGACAGCTATTCCAACACGGATGTTCACCTAAACTCCGAAAGCAGTGTGACCAGAATGGATCAACCAATCAGCCATCATCTATTCTGGATGAATTGGGGATGGGTTCGTAGCCTCCTCAATCATTGGAGATAAGAAGAAGGTGATCCCTTCCATCCACCACATTGCCCTCTTGGCGATGAACCCGAAGCACTTACCGGCGAACTTATTCGAAACACCATTTTCTCTCTCATTTCCAGAGTATCTCGTCACGATTATATACTACATCAAATTCCAGATTTTATTTATCCACTCGTCCGAACCGACAATCACCCGGTGTAATAGAAGAAGTCAACAAGCTTCGCGCTCGGGTAGTGGCCTTGGAGAATATAGTGCAAAGGTTACAAGCACCAGCAGCAGCACCAGCAGCATAACCAGTACCACCATCATCAACGTTAACAGTACCATTACAACCCCAACTACAACCGCGTCGTAAACCTCAACTTTACAATCTGCCCCACGAGCACCAATGTCATACGCACTGTAGATACCAAGGAGTACCAACAACCATAACCGATGAAGTATTAACTCATAACTTCATTGGAGAAACATTCTGCGACGATTATGTAGTCTCTAAAGTCTTAGAGATTATCTATTCTAACCCTAACCATAACTCAGATGTGTGGATCGAGATGATAAAAGAAAGAATAGAAACCCTGCCAAGGGTGGTGTACGAATTACAAGCTAGACTTGTTTACCAGCAGCATCAACAGTATCGTTAGCATCATCAGCACAGTCCGTGCCACATCGTCAAAATCAGCAGCACCTATAACATCACAAACTCCGTCAGTTCAAGAATCACCGTGGACATCACTACAAATCAACAACAAGTATGTCATATCAACGAGTTATGAAGTATTAACTCATTTCCACTGAAGAATTTATATGTATATCTCATATATATAAATTTTTAAACCATAATAAATCTTTTTATACTAAGCTATTATGTGTGAATCTTAACTACTCGGTTAATTCATAGTACACGTATGCAATGATGTACGTCCTTCATCAGCAACTTAACCATCGTTAACCATAATATCTGTTTTAATTCAATGAATTCCATCTCATAATAAAATAAGTGTATTAACCAAATATATGTTGGATTTTACACTTTCATCATCGATGTACTCGAAACTTTTCAAATAACATCATTCGTACCTTGCGAAGTTCACAAGAATTTCACAAAAACCAACATCATTCTTCAACAAATAACGAAGTATTGATTCATAATTCATTGAATAAATACTTCGTAAAAGTTATGTAATTTCTAAAGTCTTAAGGGATTATTCAATTCTAGTTTCAACCGTAAATCAAATGAGTTTAATTTGGTATAAACTCATTAAATCTATGTTACATCTGAATAAAAATACACATGTATATCTTCATAAAGACTGTAATAAAATTCTTTTGTACAAAATATTAATTGTGAATTTTTTTTAACGGGTAGGTAATACCCGAGAGATATAAATTCACAATCAATATGTTACATTCTTCGAATCTGATTCACCAATCATCAACTATACTCACTACTTTCACGACAATATACATTCTTTTCACAAAAATCAAAACAACCATACTCATTCAAACCCAATTACATATTCTGATTTTGAAACCTTAGAATTCAATTCAAGATATAACCAGTACCATCACTTTTAGATTCCTACATCTTTCAAATGCTATACTTTGACTTCAAAACCGTGTTAGAACATCATATGTATATTAACGATTACAATCTGTGTTCAAACCCTCCGAAATTCCTGAAGACACTTCAAACAGTGAACAATCGAGATGATGATCCAACCATATTTTACCCACAGTTATGTACCTGAAAAACTCTCGGAACTAAAGTCATAGTTTAACACGTATCCGTATCAGACCCTTTGGCATTTATTAGCTAAAATAATTCTTCAATCCCTTTCCAAAGTAGCCAGTTTTGTCACAGCTCCAGCAAGTCAACTTCAACTTTTCAGTCGAAACAACTTTGTTATAACTTTGATATATATGTTGCCCTTTCGCCATCGTTACCGGAGAACCGTTTATATTCCACCACATTAGCAGTAAACCTATCAACAACCGTAATGATCTAGAATTTTTCCGAAAAATCATTATATTTATCAAAACCCCATCATTTACTCATCTGCATCTTGTAACGAGAATTGCCATACGAATCATCGGGAATTAGCAATCAGTATTTTAAAATATCGCAGCATGTCTACGCTAACAGGTATATGTGTACATATAACGCTTATCTCCTGGACCTACATACTTTGAATGTGAAGTTTCTGAAAAACACCCTGAACTGCGAACTAGTTCTTGAAATGCTGATGAAGCAGCAAAAACTGTAAACGAACTTAACAGTAAAAAGTTTGATGATAAAGAATAGTGTGTTGGCAAAGCACAGAAAAAGAGAAGGTTTGCAAGTGGAAAACGGATTGAGCAAAGTATGAAGGAGGCTGTGGACAAATCACAAAGACGAGATCTACCCTCAAAGAATCCAAATGATTCAGTATCTGCTGAAGCCATTATCGAATACATTGCTCCTGACTCTAAACCCTTGCTAACAATATTCTTCATCATCCTCCGATATTAGAAATTCTAATATATCATCGTATCTTTCATTATAAATATCCTCTATATACCTGAAGACATTTCCATAATTATTCTTATCTGAAATCATTTATCTGTTCGCGCTATCTGTATTATATCATAAAAGAAACTATTTTAGTTTCTAAATTCTGAAACCTTCGAGTTTAAAATATGAATATTTTGAAGAAGTGTTAGGAACTGAAGTATGAGTTAGTATAATATAATGACACTTGATCAACGTGATTATATTAAAGTAAGTCATGCAGAGTTTCTATTGAAACGTGATGATTCACAGACCATAACGTCATCATGTGCCATGTTACACGACTCTTACATTCTATCTAATCTATAAACATATCAAGAACATATCTTCCTGATAGTTATATCTCCTCTCTTGAATTCTGGTAAATTAACCAATCAAGATCGTGCTATTACAATTTCTCTCTTAGAACGTTAGCTATGTTCATTTCGAATTTCATATTTATGAATTTTGGACCAATTATTCTCTTGACTTAAAGTCGGGAAGAGAAAACAAAAGTAGGGAACTCCAAAATATAAAGGAAATGAAGAGATTGAATTTATAGTGAAATATCCGACAAAGTAATCGAAATAGATCATCGCATTTAACCAAAGAAGATTCTAATTTCCTTAAGAATCAAATTCTTATTATGAAGATTTCCTCTAAAGTCCTTGATTTTCGGAAATTAACTGTGACTACGTCACCGGTTAAGACGAACATACAATTACTTATTTCACCCTTTTGTGATAGCTTCATTTGTACTCTTCACATAAATGAATTGTTTTATCCATATTACTCACTAATGATAAAACTCCAAATTCTAGTTCGTATGTGTTATAAAAACATACTTATTGTCAGCCATGCCCATCCCAATCAAATTTTAGGACAAAATTTCTTTAACGGGTAGGTACTGTGATGACCCAGAAATTTCTGACCAAATTTAAACTAAATTTCATATGATCTCGACACGATAAGAAAAGCCTGTTAAGTTGAGTCTCAAAAATTTTTGAAATTTTTTACATGGATTCAGTAACCTTTGACTATTCCCGACGATTCACGAACAATTAGTTACAAATAAATATATATAGATATATAAATAAGTGTGTATATATATATAAGATATATATCTATGTATATATATATATATATATATATATATATATATATATATATATATATATATATATAAACATAAGTATATATAATAATTTAAAATAATAAAATACAATTTACTCGATTGAAATTAAAAGAAAATGTAAACTAATGAACAGAATAATTAAGTTGCTATGAATATATATTTATGAAATCTATATATAAGTAATGGTATATATATAGTAATATATATATATATATATATATATGATTTATAAATATTCAATATTTGATAAAAATATATTATGTAATATATATATATATATATATATATATATATATATATATATATATATATATATATATATATATTACATACCTACTAAATATTACATCAAATTAATTAAAAATTTAAAATATAATTGTTATACTAATATTATTATTACTTCCACTATTATTATTAACATTAATATTAATATCACTACTTGTTATATTATTATTTTCAATACACATTATATAGATATGAAAATTAATACATGTAGGGTGTTATAAATACTAATATTATTATTATCATTATTAATATCATTATTATTATAATTAGTAGTGAAAATTATAATTCTTGTTATTACTACGATTAGTATTATTATTATTACCATTATCATTAAAAATCATTATTATTATAGTTATCATTATTATTATAAATAATACAAATTATTATTATGAATATTATTATTATTATTTTTTATATCATTATTATTATAAATATTATTATTATTAAGATAATAATTATTATTAATATTATTATTATTATGTTTAATAATATAATAATATTTTGTATTATTATTATTTATTATAAATAAGGTTATTATTATTAATATTAATTTTTATAAAAGAAAAATCAAGAAAAGGGATTGGAATCAGTTACATGTTATTGTCCTACTATATTTGATTTACAAAATCGTACAAATCAGTGTTTAATCACAGATACATTCCAAAATCAGTTAGCAATCAGAGTCGACTTTTTCTTTTTTATTTGTTTTTCTTATTGTTTTTGTCTGCTGGAAGAATTATTAATCGAGTATTGTTAGACGTCTAAATCAAAATGTAATACTAATAAAACGATCAATTCATATTACTACGTACATTGTATACTCATGATATATATCTGCACACTGCAATTCATAAATTGAAAACAGAAAAATAAAAAGAAAATAAAAACCCAGAAAGCCCGTTTTTTACCTCTGTTCTTGGTTCATATTTTAAAAAGCTATAATTCGAATTGTATGTCAAAATGTGATAAAGCAAGTCTGTTAGGAATGCTTTTTGCAAAATTCCTGTGAATTTTCAGAGTCCAATTCATCATATCTAATTCTAATTTCAAAGTCAAAGTTTAAAAATTAAAAAGTCAACAAATGTTCTAAGATCGAATTGAAGTTGTAATTGTTGTTTCTGTTAAAATTGTTAATTCAGAAAGTTTCTAATGATGATTTAACATCTTTTTCATGTTGGAGTCGTGGTCTAAAACGTCCTCAATTTCAAAATCAATGATGAAGTTCATACGTTTTTTTTAGTCTGTTACAGTTGTTCTTTATATTTTTTTAATATAAATTGAAGTAATTATTAACAGAGGGTAATGTTATTTCAATTAGAAGATATAAAAGTTGTTAAATTCATTTTGGGATTTGGATTAAGCTCTGATCAAACTTAACGTGATTAAGTGATGAAGAAGAGGTGAAACAGATTATGAGTTATAATAAAATCAATAGGGATTAATTACAGAAAATGGGCAATAGCCCAACGGTTAAGTGTGTTGTGGGTGTGCGAGAGGTCACGGGTTCGAGCCCGGTCTGGGACAATCTTTTTATTAAAGCTTTCCAAGGGGTATAATCTTTTATTATTTTATTTCCATTATTATTATTATTATTATTATTATTATTATTATTATTATTATTATTATTATTATTATTATTATTATTATTATTGTTATAATTATTATTATTATAATTATTAGTATTTTTATTATGATTATTATTATTATTTATATTATTACACCTATTATCATTGTTATTATTATTATTATCATTATTATTAAAAGTACTATAATTATAATTCAAAACTTATTAGTATTATCATTACTAATATTATTATTAGTATTATTATTACTGTTATTATTACTAGTATTATAATTATTATCATTGTTAGCATTAGTAACAAAAGTGTTATTTTTAGAACTATTATTATTATCATCATTAATATTAATATTAGGAACATTTAGGAATTATTATTATTATTTAATAAAAGTATTATTATTTAGATTACTGATGTGCGTAGAGGTGTATACAAAATAGTTATATTTTTACAAGAAAATACTATTAAATACGATACAATTTTACACAAGATATTTATTTATTTATAGGATGCATATACCTAAACCTTGCTACAACACTTATAGGCAGTGTACCTAATCGTACAGTAGTGTAGTTTTTATTCAGTCCGGTTCGTTCCACAGGGATCTTAGCCAAGTTTAACGCTATATTTTTAACTTATGATTGTAAAAATACAAAAATATATATAAGTAGTATTATTATTATAAAAGGGGATTTTTACCGCTTAATGACTGGTTTGTCGATTTTAAAACTTTAGTCGCAGTTAAAACCTAATGTAAAATATTAAAAATAAATATAACTTAAATTAAAGCGTAAATTAAATAACGATAATGAAATTGCGATAAATAAAAGTGCGATAAAATAAAATTGCGATAATTAAAGAGTACGATAATTAAAAGTGCAATTAAATAAAATGACAATAAATAAAAGTGCGATAATTAAAAGTGCAATTAAATATGAAATAAAATAAATTATGCTTATTTAAACTTCCGTAATCATGATGTTTGACGTGTTGATTTTAGTTTATTCCCATGTGTTAATTTCCTTTGTCCTGGATTATTTGATATGTCCATACAGATTTGTCCATAATAGTCCATCAGTCATAATCATAAAATGCGGAAGTCTTCGTCAAATTATTCTTATTCCCGAAGTCAAATATTCCAACTAATTAGGGATTCGAATTGTAACAAGGTCTTAATATTTTGTTTAATGAATACACCAGGTTATCGACTGCGTGTAGTCCAATGTTTTACTACTTTGTTAACAATTACACCAATTACCCTTGAATGTAATCCACCCCTGTTTCAACAAGTCTATTAACTATTAATCCAGTTATGTGTCCGGTAAAATGAACAATTATTGGTATTTATAGATATCCCGCCCACCGTACCCAGTCAAGCGTATGTGGTTATATATAAATACGTCAAATTATAAGTCTATATATTAAATTAACGAGGTATCATTTAGTTAATATAAAGCCCATTAATAGCCCATAGTCTAATTTCCACAAGTGTCGTTCTTTTGTCCAAACCCCAATTATGGTACAAAGCCCAATTACCCAATTTTAATATTTAGCCCAACATCACGATTACTTCGGCATTAAATAAGCATAATAATAACTTAGCTACGAGACATTAATTTAAAAAGGTTGAACATAACTTACAATGATTAATAATAGCGTAGCGTTACACGGACAGAATTTCGACTTACACCCTTACAACATTCGCTAACATACCCTTATTATTAGAATTTAAAATTAAAATTAAAATTAAAATTATAATATATATATATATATATATATATATATATATATATATATATATATATATATATATATATATATATATATATATGTATGTATACTTGAGAGAGATAGAGAAAAAGATATATATTTGATCAACCAAAACTGCGAATTTATAGGAGTGTGGCCTGATACCTACTACCATGCGATCGCATGGAAAATGCACCTCCAGGCCATGCGATCGCATGGCCACTTTTTCCAGCTCACATGAGCTTGTTTTCTTTCTTACCGACGGTTTTTAATATAATATATAAATAATTTATAGAATTATTTAAATATTATATTATATTTATGTGCATAGTTGACTTGTTATTTTTAGTCCGTTGCGTTGAGCGTTGAGAGTTGACTCTGGTCCCGGTTCCGGATTTTTGAACGTCATTGCGTACAATTTAATATCTTGTATTTTGTGTTT
The DNA here is from genome assembly GCF_046630445.1 of Rutidosis leptorrhynchoides. Lineage (NCBI taxonomy): Eukaryota > Viridiplantae > Streptophyta > Magnoliopsida > Asterales > Asteraceae > Rutidosis > Rutidosis leptorrhynchoides. Next base: position 529,183,835 of record NC_092333.1, on the reverse strand, counting down.
TGCGACTTGTACTCTTGTAATTTTGAGACGTTTCTCATCAATAATTGTAACCACTTTGATTGTACTTTGTACTTTTGAGCTTTTTGGTCTTTTGCGTCTTCAATTTGTCGAATCTGTCTTTTGTCTTCACCTTTTATTATTTAACGAATATCACTTGTAAATAGAACAATTGCAACTAAAAGCTTGTCTTTCTTGAGGGATAATGCTATGAAATATATGTTCGTTTTTAGCATTATCAAATATTCCCACACTTGAGCGTTGCTTGTCCTCAAGCATTATAGTCTTGAAATAAAAGCATACTAGAATCACTTCTTTATTCTTCACACTTTGTACATCAGTGAATTCTATACGACGGTATGAACAATGGTAGTAACGTTGTGGTTTACAGTCCCACATGACTATAAAAATTTAGATCATTAAGGAAATTGGATCTTTATGAAAACATTTGATCTCTTGAAAATACAATCTAGCTTTTACCCTAGATTAGTTTTCTGAAATAACCCTTCACCTGTGTTTGCAAATTGTTTTTGTGGGTTTGGCGGGTTTCAGATTTGAAAATTTTAGCTCAAAACTTGCGGTTTTGTGTCACCACTTGCTAACCTTGTATTGGAAAAGCAACACGTCCAGTATACTTGTTCCGTATATTACCTTTCAATAAACTACCGTCCGGTTGTAAAGGAAAGCGTTGAACAAGCAACTGTTAAGGCAATGTCCCCTGACATGCTTTTAATTATGGTCTATAACACGTCGGATGCAATTACTATCCTTGGTAGGAGCAATAGTAAAGCTCACCCTATGGTTTTTCGGTCTGGCACAAGGTCCTGTCTTTGACCATGCTATGCAACCACCGTTCTTACGGTTGACACCCGATTTGGTTCAGGTGACCTAATGAATTCCGGTGAATTCTTAGGATTTTACGTTCAATGGTAATGAACGCATTGAAAATAGGTTTTCAGAAAACAAATCAGTTTTAATTTGATCAAAATATTTTCTCGTTCAAGCTCGAGTTTAGATATCATCGAATTCCATGAGTTTGTAATTCTCAATCTTTAAGGTCAATCTCAAGGATTGAGTAATATCAATCTTAAAAGCTGATTTTTGATCTTTTAAGGAGATTATCCTTTCTGGGGATCTGATTCATTAGTCTTATCAAGCTAATTTACACGGTGCCCTCCCCATTTTACGAGACAGATCCTCTCGTGGTTAGGATAAGTCTGACCACTTGGCGACCCTGTTTGATGCCGAGGTCCGTGAATTTCCAGCTGATTTTCGAGAAAACTTTTCAAGGTTTTTTGTAGACTCTACAACTGGTCTGGACGACAACTTCATGACCAAAATCAAGAAGCGCGTGTCTTTTTTAGAAGACTTTACTTCCTTTGAATGATGGAATTGATTCATCGTGTAGATCCATCTTTCTTTCAAATATATTACAGTAAATTGGGTAAAACTGATAAAATTGTCCAAAACAAAAGTATCTTCAGTTATTTGTACAAAAATATGTGATATATGTTTTAAATAACTTGGTAAATTTTTTCCACACTTGGCTTTTATTTTCCTTTCTTTGCCTTTTTATTGTCCTCTATTCCATTTTAAATGAATTCTAACATTTTAGTTTGTTTCTCAATTTATGTCCTTTCTGAGGTAACAATAATTTCGGTGTTAACACCTAGTTTTATCGTTCATAAATATGTATAAACATGATTTTGAATTCATTTATTTGAAAATTTTAAAAAATTTTACTAGAATTGGGTAGTCAGTATATAAGACTAGGGCTGTTCTTTATTATCAGAGAGCACTAGATTCTAATACAACTACTGCATTACTAGTATTTTTAATGGTAACCAAGTGTATAAGTTAAAAATTTTAAAAATCCGAAAGAATTTAACCCCTTCCCACACTTAAGATCTTGCAATGCCCTCATTTGCAAGAAATCAGTAACAATTTAAATTATTGAGGGTGATTAGCGTAGAAAAATGATTAAATTTTATCAAAGTTTTCAAACATATTGGCATTTGTTTGTTGAATGATAAATGGTGCACATCATTTGTTAATTCCGTCTTGTTGTTACATCATATTTGTGTTTCGTTTTGTCGTCAAAATTAGTAGCTTTTGCTGAACTTAATGTCAGTCTTTGAAAATGCGCTGTTTTACCCTGTTGTGTACATGAAATAAAATACATACAATAATAACATGCATGGTAATTTGAAATGGGACTTTAAATCCCACTTTCAAATCAAATATGAAATATTAGTACAACATAATAGAAATATTAAACTTACATAAAAGTATCAAAATATAATGTGTTTAAACATAAATAAATAGAAATAATAAAAAGATAAAAATCATAGAAATCACCAACAGGAACTATATCAATCTGGATAGGGGTTCCAGTTCATGTCGTCGTCCGGGTTCCATGGTTGGTGATAGGTGTACTGATAGGCCTGGTTAGGGTCGTAGAGAGTATATGGTGGTCTCATCTCGGGCTGCTGTGGAGGATAGTAAGCAGGTCGGGTCGGTACGTAGTGATCCTAAGGTGACAGCCGGCTCATGATCTGACACTGATGATAGTCCCATCTATCATGCTGTCGTTGCCTGGAATGCTCGTAATCATTTCGGGCTTGCCACTGCTCCATTCGACCAAATCTATCCTCGTTTGTCATTTTCACCTCATCTACACGCTGGTAGACGTCAGTCATAGCCTCCCTAATGACATCCCCAATGTCATTCGCTTCCTCTATTTCCTCATCTGAACCTCTCTCTACCTGTGAATGACTACCAACATAGGGTATTGCCTGATTGCGTCTGCTTTTTAATACCTTAGCACCCTGATAGACCCTCAATCCTAAAGGCTCAACCTGTTCCCTACATTCCAAAAGTGGACCCCCTTGGTCCCTATCTACACCCAAATACTCTCCAATGAGAGTAACAAAAATACCTCCTCCTATTATTCCCCCTTCCTGTATTCCTTCTACCATTTTAGACAAATAAAAACCAACACAGTAAGGAATATTAACAAAGCCTCTTGGGTCTCGAATACACTTTAGGTAAAATAAATCATGTAAGGTCATTTTCTCCTTATTGTGACCTCTCTGTGTAATCGAGTTAGCCAAAAATCTATGAATTATACGAAGCTCGGCTTTGTTAATATGTAAGTAGGAGTGTTTTCCTCCCAGCGTAAAAACATTATAATCTGACATACGCCTCCAGACAACGTTCGCGTCAAAATTCCTATCTACCATTTCACCACGATAAATCAAATTCATACAATCGGGTAGTAGTAATTCACCAGGAGTATATATCTGCAAAGCCCTGGCCATGTACAGCATGGACATCCTGTACATCCTACGGCCAAGTATAAATCTAAGAAAGCTTCTATCATCTAATCTATCTACTTCTGCATTTAACGCTATAGTACTCTTAAGCTCAATGCACCATTCCTTATATACAGGTCTACGAATGGTGAATAAACGTTCCCAATCAGAAAACAAAGAACTGCCATACCTTTGGATCAGATGCTCCCTAACTGAGTTAACTAGTTGGACCCTTTCTAAAGGCTCCCACCCTTTCTAAAGGCTCCCAATCGATTACCCTCGGAACTTCTACATTTTTCGGTATCAGTTTGAATTTGTTACTTTGATATGTTGGGTAATCTCTCCAGCTTCTATCGAATCTCAGATTAGGATGTAACGTGTGTTCTGGAATCGTTGGGTATTCTACTGGCGGATGCATCGGAAATACTATAAAGGCATCAACAAATTGTAGCGGATCATAATAAGGTACATGTTGATCAGGTTGTTATTATTGTTCCTGTTGTGGTTCTTGTTCAGGTTCATATTGCATTTCTGGTTCAGGCTCTGGAGCAGGTTGTCTAGATGATGATGATGCACCATCAGTATTAGTAAATCTCCGCAAAACACATTAAACACAAAATTTGTGCATCCAAATATGCATTAGTGTTAGCAAAATAACAACTTGAAACAATTACAATAACATGTTTAATCAAAATTAAACTTATACACATTTTCACAATTTTTAAAATTCTACATTTTTTTTAAATAAGCATATATGAAAATGTTTACAAAGTTCATAAGCATTCAACTCAAATAACCTGTTAAAATAACCATTACTAGCAATTAAACAAGTTTCAAATGACATTTACATCAATTTAATCAAGTTCATGAATTTTATACCTAAAAAGTCCACTTTAATTCTCAAAAATCATGTTTAGGATCAAAGTTTGGATCATTTAGCTACCTAAACATGTTACACTACTTAATTTAGCAATAATTCAAGACAAAAATCGGCCATAACCTGTTTATATCAAAAAGCCCCAAATTGCTCAAGAACACAAACCCTAGATTCCTAAAATTTTTGAAGTTTTTGGCTTCAAATCATGTTAAATAGCATCAATCTAGGTTATACATGCATAAAATACTAACAATTTAACTCTAATTACACTAGAAATTAACAAAATCAAATTAGGAAAAATATAGCTCAAGAACACTAAAAATCAAATTTAAAGAGGTTTAGGAGTGAAATTGTTACCCTTCTTGATAAACTTCTTATCAAATTCATGTTTAGAGCGGATTGTAGCAAGAAATTTGGTGAATTTTGGTGAAAAATTGATGAAAAGTGAGAGAGTTTGGGAGGTATTTGCGTATTTGTGTGTGTGTTTGTGAAAGAGCAGCAGCTCGCTGAGCTTTATATTTCTGGCCAGTTTTCTAGCCTCATGCGATCGCATGAGGTTACAGGGTAAATCTCATGCGATCGCATGAGGTCCCCCTTTTTTTTTTTTTTAATAAAACCTTTAACTTATTAAAACAAATAATTAATTAAATTTAAAATTTTGTTTCTTTTTAGGATGAGGGCATTTCGGATCGTTATCCTAGTCCGTCCCTTGACAAATTTTAAAATTTGTCATTTTTAAGCGTTGTTTTAAAAGCAATGATTTTTTTTTTTGGGTTTTTTAAATGTTTTTGGCATACTTTAATTCAATAAGATTAAAAATAATGATAATAAAAATTCTCGTCCCTCCCTTGGGTAGAGCAATTTCGGTTCAACGACCTAGTTTTCAACTCACGACGAATTTTTAAAAAAATCATATTTTTAACTTAACGAAATAAAGTAAATTTTTATTTTTAAATTCACACCAAACTTAAATTTAAATTGCATAAAATTAAAAATTCATATTATTAATATTTTTATACATACAAACTTTATATTAAAAATATTAATTTTTCAAATATTTACAAACTTAAATATATTGATTTTAAAAAGTTCACAATAATAATTTAATATTAATCTTAAAAATAAAGTAAAAATAAAATTAAAAATCTTTTTGGTCTTTTATCCCACTTTAATCAATCAAATATTATCAAAAATATACGCCCCTCTTTTCGGTAAAGTAATTTCGGCTATATTACCTAGTTTTACTCCTGACGAATTTTTGAAATATTTTGAGTTGATTGATTAAAGATATTTATACCTTAAGAATAAACGGTAAATTTCGCAGTGATGTAATAAATTTTTGTATGATATCAATAATTTCGGTCGCAAAACCTAATTTTATTGAGTATCAATTTAATACTTTATAGCGAACGATTCAGCGTTCATTATCAAAAGGTTAAAAGTAATAAAAATAAAAAACTGTACATACTTACCTGTGAGAAAGAATTCTCAGAGACCTGCTTTAGCCCACTCATAAGATAGTCGGATTAATTGGTTTTCCATAGCTACATAGGCGTAACCTCGAGCATTCAACGATTTTTCTTCGAAACATATGAACGGTCATTCTCTGTATAAAGTAACGAACTCGGTATTGGAATATGTCTGATTCGTCGAGGATTTTCCTTCGTGTGACCATTTTCCGCATTTGTGACATCTTTCAAGGTGTCGTGCTCTTCTTTTCACTGCGGATTTTGATTTTCCTTTACCAAAATGTAACTTATTATGATCGTTTCTTAGTTCTTTTCTTACTCCGTCCAATTTGGCTCTTATTACTGATACCAGGTCACTCGAGAGTGTGTCATTATTACGTTTAGTGATCAAAGCGTGTAGTATTAGACCATGGTTTAGTTCACAGGAAATCTTCATCTCGTAAAACCTAAAAAAAATAAAAATTCAGAATGGGGGGAGAAGACTAGTTCTTTAGGGTCTGCTAGGGAAAGACCATTCGGATTCCATTCTCGAGAACTACACGAAAACAGAATATCTAACTCTAACAGAAATACATATTACTCTAAAAAGATTCGAATCTCCCCACACTTAGTTAGCTGTGGTGTCGAATTTATGATTAACTTCATTGTCAACTTCCATCGGACCATGTATGTAATGTTTAACTCTGTGACCATTAACTTTAAATTCAATCCCATTTGAATTTATTAACTCTATTGTTCCGTACGGGAAAAATATTTTGACTATGAATGGTCCAGACCATCTTGATTTCAATTTTCCAGGAAATAGCTTGAATCGTGAATTAAAAAGAAGAACTCTGTCTCCTTCTTTAAATTCTTTTGAACTTCTGATTCTTTTATCATGCCATTTCTTCGTTCTTTCCTTATAGATTAAGAAATTTACATATGCCTCAAGTCTTAATTCTTCTAATTCATTTAGTTGACTTAATCGTAGACGTCCGGCTTCATGTAAATCAAGATTACATGTCTTCAAAGCCCAAAATGCTTTGTGTTCAATTTCTACTAGAAGGTGACTTGCTTTTCCGTAAACGAGTTTAAAAGGTGTGGTTCCAATTGGAGTTTTATAGGCTGTTCTAAAAGCCCAAAGTGCATCCTCCAATTTCATGGACCATTCCTTCGGATTTGATCCTACGGTTTTCTCTAGAATACGTTTTAATGCTCGGTTGGTATTTTCAACTTGTCCACTTGTTTGTGGATGATAAGCGGTTGAGATTTTATGAGTTACTCCATATCTTTTGAGAACTTTCTCAAGTTGATTGTTACAAAAATGAGTACCCCGATCACTTATTAAAGCTTTCGGTGTTACAAACCTTGCAAAAAGACATTTTAAAAAGTTGACTACAACTCGTGTATCGTTAGTTGGGAGAGCTTGTGCTTCTGCCCATTTAGATACATAATCAATGGCAACGAGAATGTAGAGATTATTAAGAGATTTTGGAAATGGACCCATAAAGTCAATACCCCAAATGTCAAATACTTCACATACTTGAATGACATTTTGTGGCATTTCATCACGTTGACTTATTTTTTTAGCCATTTGACAAGCATCACAGGATTTGCAAAGAAGGTGTGCGTCTTTGAAAATTGTAGGCCAATAGAATCCAGCATCGTAAACTTTTCTTGCTGTGAGCTGAGGCCCATAATGCCCTCCTGTTGGTCCTGTGTGACAATGGTTTAAGATTTGACTGGCTTCATCTCTGAATACACATCGGCGTATTATTCCATCGGGACAACTTTTAAACAAATGTAGATCTTCCCAGAAATAGTGTTTTATATCACGAAAGAATTTCTTTCATTTTAGGTACGATAACCCTTTTTCAAGGAATCTACATACTAAGTAGTTTGCATAGTCTGCAAACCATGGAATTTCATTATAATCTATCTTCAATAGATATTCATCAGGAAAGTTGTCTTGTATGGCCGATTCATTTAGAACTTCTAATTCAGGATTTTCAAGACGAGAAAGATGATCAGCGGCAAGATTTTCTGCTCCCTTTTTATCTCGAATTTCAATATCTAACTCTTGTAAGAGTAAAATCCAACGGATTAATCTTGGTTTGGCATCTTGTTTCGAAAATAGGTATCTAAGAGCAGAATGGTCGGTATAGACCACTGTTTTTGCTAGAACGAGATATGAACGAAATTTATCAAAAGCAAAGACAATAGCAAGGAGTTATTTTTTAGTAGTTGTATAATTCGTTTGTGCTCCTTGTAACGTCTTACTAGCATAATATATAGGTTGAAATCGTTTTTCAATCATTTGTCCTAAAACGGCTCCCATTGCAAAATCACTCGCATTGCACATGAGTTCAAACGGTAGATTCCAATTTGGAGTTATCATAATCGGCGCATTAGTGAGTTTTTCTTTAAGAATATTAAAAGATTTGATGCATTCATCTGAAAAGATGAATGGAGCATCCTTTTCTAGGAGTTTATTCATAGGAGTGACAATTTTAGAAAAATCTTTTATGAAATGTCGGTAAAAACCGGCATGCCCTAGAAAACTCCTAACTCCTCTAACATTGGTGGGATGTGGAAGTTTAGCAATTACATCTACTTTAGCTCTATCCACTTCAATTCCTTCCTTTGAAATCTTATGACCAAGAACGGTGCCTTCTTTAACCATGAAATGGCATTTCCCCTAATTAAGAACTAGATTTGATTGTTCGCATCTAATAAGCATTCGTTCAAGATTAACTAGACATGATTCAAAAGTATCACCGAAGACTGAAAAGTCATCCATGAATACTTCCATGCATTCTTCTATCATGTCGTGAAAAATTGCCATCATGCACCTTTGAAAGGTTGCAGGGGCGTTGCAAAGTCCAAATGGCATGCGTTTGTAAGCAAAAGTACCATAAGGGCACGTGAATGTGGTTTTCTCTTGATCCTCGGGTGCTATTAGAATTTGAAAATATTCGGAAAAACCATCAAGAAAATAATAGTAACTATTTCCGGCTAATCTTTCCAACATTTGATCAATGAAAGGTTAGGGAAAGTGATCTTTTCTGGTGGCATCATTTAATTTTCTATAATCAATACAAACACGCCATCCTGTTACAGTTCTAGTAGGAATAAGCTCATTTTTCTCATTTGTGATGACAGTCATGCCACCCTTCTTAGGTACGCATTGAACTAGGCTTAACCATGGACTATCAGAGATTGGATAAATTAAACCTGCATCTAGCAGTTTAATAACTTCTTTCTTAACAACATCTTGCATATTAGGATTTAGTCTTCGTTGGCGTTGCACATACGTTTTATGACCTTCTTCCATAAGGATTTTATGTGTGCAATACGAAGGACTTATTCCTTTAATATCATGAATCTTCCATGAAATAGCTGGTTTATGAGCTTTTAGCACAGAAATGAGTTGAGATTTTTCATTTTCAGTAAGAGAAGACGATATTATTACAGGTAATTCAGATTCACCATGTAAATAAGCATATTCAAAATGGTTTGGAAGTGGCTTTAACTCTAATGTCGGTGGTTCTTCTATCGATGATTTATATCGATATCTGTCTTCTTCTTTTAGCATTTGAATTTCTTCTGTTGTTGGTTCATATCCATTAGCCATAAGTGTAGCTAACATTTCAGCTTCATCAATTGGTTCAGTTCCTTCTCCTAACGAACATTCTTCTGTTCCTTGTAATTCTGGAAATTCTTGTAATAATTCTGCATGTGAATCTATGTTTTGAATATAATAACATGTATCATCTGCAGATTGCGGTTGTTGCATGGCTCTATCAACAGAAAAGGTAACACTCTCGTCCTCCATACTTAGGGTCAGTTTCTTACCAAACACGTCTATTATTGCTTTAGCCGTGTTTAAGAATGGTCTTCCTAATATGAGAGGAACTCGAGAATCTTCTTCCATGTCTAGAATAACAAAATCTACTGGAAATACTAAAGTACCAACTTTAACTAGCATATTCTCCATTATCCCTCTAGGATATTTTACTGATCGATCGGCTAGTTGTATACTTATTCGTGTTGGTTTCAATTCTCCAAGGTCTAGTTTAGCGTATAGTAAATACGGCATTAAATTTATACTAGCACCTAAGTCTGCCAATGTTTCTATTGAACTAAGACTACCCAGAAAACATGGAATTGTGAAACTTCCTGGATATGATAATTTTTCTGGTATTTTATTCAACAGCGCTGCAGAACAATTAGCATTCATAGTAACAGCCGAGAGTTCTTCCATTTTCTTTCTATTTGTGATTAGATCTTTCAAGAATTTGGCATATCTTGGCATTTCTGAAATCACATCAATGAAAGGAAGATTGACATTTATTTGTTTAAACATATCCAAGAATTTGGATTGCTCGGCTTCAAGTCTCTCTTTTCTCATTTTACTCGGGTAAGAAAGTGGTGGTTGGTATGGTTTAACATAAGGTTTAGCCTTAACTGTGTTATCTTCATTAACCTTTTCAACTACTGGTTCTGTTTCCTTATCTTGCTCAGATTGTGGTTCTTGTGTAGTAGGAATAGAGTCATCAGAAATTACAGGTATTTCAGGTGATTTAAGTGTAATACCACTTCTTGTGGTAATGGCTTTAGCTGTTTCATTCCGGGGGTTAGCATTTGTATCACTAGGCAGACTTTCCGGTTTTATTTCACCTATCAACCTTACTAGGTTGCTTACTTCTTGTTCCAGATTTTGAATAGAAGCTTGTTGATTTCTAAATGCTTGAGCATTTTGTTCATTGGTTTGTTTCTGAGATGTGAAAAATTGAGTTTGAGATTCAACTAGCTTTGACATCATGTCTTCTAAATTTGGCTTTTTATCATCGGTTTGTGGTGGTTTATTTTGAAAAACGGGTCTTTGCTGATTGTAAGTATTATTAGATACTTGTTGATTGCTAGGACCTTGTTGGTTGTTGTATGGAACATTTCGGTTATAGTTCTGATTTTGATTGTAGATTGGTCTTGGCGGTTGATAATTATTCTGATAATTATTTCCAGGCCTTTGGTTTAGATATGAAACATTTTCTCTTTGTTCCATTGTTAGTTCAATAATGAGATAATCTTTTGTCAAATGTGGTCCTCCACACTGCTCACAACTAATTCGTATTGAGTGGATATCTTTAGTCATCTTTTCCATTCGTCTCTCGACAGCATCTATCTTTGCGGAAATGGAATCTAAGTCATGGCTAGAATCGGCTCTAGATGCTTTAGATGATCTAACGATATCTTTTTCTTGGTGCCACTCATGTGAGTGGGAAGCAGTGTTATCATTAATTTTGTAAGCATTAGTTGCGGTTTTCTTCATAATGGAACCACCAGCTGCTATATCGATGTCTTTTCTTGTAGTGATGTCGCATTCTTGGTAGAATATTTGTACTATTTGACAAGTGTCTAAACCATGTTGTGGACATCCTCTCAATAACTTTCCAAATCTTATCCATGCTTCATATAGAGTTTCATTTGGCTTTTGCGTGAACATAACAATTTCTCCTTGAAGTCTCACGGCTTTAGATGCCGGAAAGAATTGTTTAAGAAAATTTTCAACTAAAACGTCCCATGTATCAATCGCCCCTTCAGGAAATGATTCCAACCAATCTTTGGCTTCTCCCTTTAAAGTCCAGGGAAATAACATGAGATAGATCTGTTCATCCTCCACTTCTCTGATTTTAAATAAAGTACAGATCCTATTAAAAGTACGAAGATGTTCGTTTGGATCTTCCTTCGGCGCACCACTAAATTGGCATTGATTAGTTACCATGTGTAGGATTTGTCCTTTGATTTCATAATCTGGCGCATTAATGTCTGGTTGAGTAATTGCGTGACCTTGTCCAGTGCGTTTAGCTCTCATTCGGTCTTCCATACTTAGAGGTTCCAGATTCTCCATGATTGAATTTGTTGAATCTGAATCACTATAGGATTCTGATTTAATGGGTTGTTCCTCGACAATCTCCATTTGAATGATTGGTGGTTCCGGAGGAAAGGTTAGTGGTTCAGGATCTCGGAATTTTCCCTGAATATCCTCCGAATTCTCAATTGTGAGGTCGGGTTCAAAAAATGGATTATCGGAAATTTGAATTAGAGTACTTGGTCGACTGGATGACGATTCTAAAGAAAAATCAATGACGACAATATTTGCTAGATGTCTTGATCGAGTTACAGGTGGTGAACGTTTTGCTCGGTGCATTCACAGAATATCCTATTAGTTATAAAAGATAAAAAATTATATAAGTTATCAAAATAGTAGACTTTTCTGCTTTTGCCCACGTTTCGAATAGCCAATAGATGCAGCAGGGAGCCAGAACCCTTTAAATCAGAAGCTCACAACTCAGCCACTAACAAATCCAACTATTACTACGAAACAGAAAATTTGGATGTCTATCAATTTAACCACTTAAAATAATTTTTCGTTGAAATTTAAAGAAATTTTAGATAAGAAATAGAAAAAAAAAAATTTCTAAGTCCTAAAAAATAGAGCGGCGAAAAATAAGAAAGAAAAAGAGCGCGTCGAAAAAACGTCGAAAAATAAAAAGGTCGAAAAATAAAAATAAGAAAGTAGCGCGTCGAAACTTAAAAAGGAACTAAAAACTAAGAATTAAAAGTTGCGTCTAAAAATATTAAAGCTTAAAAGAAATACTATATCCAAAACGGTAATTACTTAAAAAGGTACTAAAATATAAAAACGGCGTCACAAAATTCTAAAGCACCTAAATCTTAGTCTAAAGAAAAAGCACTTAAGGGATTTTACGGCAAAGCCTAAAAATCTAGAAATAAAAAAAATAACTACGGCAAAAACTATAACTTAAAACTAAATACGAGCAAAAAATACAAATATTACGAAGAAACGATTAAAAAGATACAAAATATAAAAATAAAACTTAAAGTTGTAAAAAGCACAATTTTTATAAAAATATTACTTTTATATTATTTATTTTATAAAAGTATTAATTTTTTATATTAATTAAAACTAGATTAAAAATAAATAAAACAAACTAAATAATAAAACTAAACTAAATATTTAAATACACTAACCCTAATTAGGGTTTTAATTAAATAATAATAATAATAATTAAAAACTCCGTAATTATTGCTCGGATCAGGGCTGTCAGATCAGGCCATGCAATCGCATGGTCTACGCGTTAAAAATCCATGCGGTCGCATGGAGTAGGGTTTTGGGCCAGGTTCTGGGCTGCAACAGTACTGGACCGAGTGATTTTTTACATATATTTTTTTTCTATTTTTTAAAATTATATAAAGTATAATAAATAAACACTTATATTTTTTTACAAACTAAAAATAAAAATAAAGAAACTTTATAGTTTTATATATATATTTAACAAACTCTTAAAATATATATATATATTGTTATTTTTCTTTTTATATTTTTGTATTTTTAATATGTAAAACGTATATTTTTTTTATACAAAGAACTTAATAAAAAAATCTTTTTTTATAGCGTTGCGCTTTTGGCGTTTTAGTGTCCCCGGCAGCGGCGCCAAAAATACTTGATGTGCATAGAGGTGTATACAAAATAGTTATATTTTTACAAGAAAATACTATTAAATACGATACAATTTTACACAAGATATTTATTTATTTATAGAATGGATATACGTAAACCTTGCTACAACACTTAAAGGCAGTGTACCTAATCGTACAGTAGTGTAGTTTTTAGTAAGTCCGGTTCGTTCCACAGGGATCTTAGCCAAGTTTAACGCTATATTTTTAACTTATGATTGTAAAAATATAAATATATATATATATATATATATATATATATATATATATATATATATATATATATATATATATATATATATATATATATATATATATATATATATATATATATATATATAAGTAGTATTATTATTATAAAAGGGTATTTTTACCGTTTAATCACCGGTTTGTCGATTTTAAAACTTTAGTCGCAGTTAAAACCTAATGTAAAATATTAAAAATAAATATAACTTAAATTAAAGCGTAAATTAAATAACGATAATGAAATTGCGATAAATAAAAGTGCGATAAAATAAAATCGCGATAATTAAAGAGTACGATAATTAAAAGTGCAATTAAATAAAATGACAATAAATAAAAGTGCGATAATTAAAAGTGCAATTAAATATGAAATAAAATAAATTATGCTTATTTAAACTTCCGTAATCATGATGTTTGACGTGTTGATTTTAGTTTATTCCCATGGGTTAATTGTCCTTTATCCTGGATTATTTGATATGTCCATACGGATTTGTCCATAATAGTCCATCAGTCATAATCATAAAATGCGGAAGTCTTCGTCAAATTATTCTTATTCCCGAAGTCAAATATTCCAACTAATTGGGGATTCGAATTGTAACAAGGTCTTAATATTTTGTTTAATGAATACACCAGGTTATCGACTGCGTGTAGTCCAATGTTTTACTACTTTGTTAACAATTACACCAATTACCCTTGAATGTAATCCACCCCTGTTTCAACAAGTCTATTAACTATTAATCCAGTTATGTGTCCGGTAAAATGAACAATTATTGGTATTTATAGATATCCCGCCCACCGTACCCAGTCAAGCGTATGTGGTTATATATAAATACGTCAAATTATAAGTCTATATATTAAATTAACGAGGTATCATTTAGTTAATATAAAGCCCATTAATAGCCCATAGTCTAATTTCCACAAGTGTCGTTTTTTTGTCCAAACCCCAATTATGGTACAAAGCCCAATTACCCAATTTTAATATTTAGCCCAACATCACGATTACTTCGGTATTAAATAAGCATAATAATAACTTAGCTACGAGACATTAATTTAAAAAGGTTGAACATAACTTACAATGATTAATAATAGCGTAGCGTTACACGGACAGAATTTCGACTTACACCTTTACAACATTCGCTAACATACCCTTATTATTAGAATTTAAAATTAAAATTAAATTTATAATATATATATATATATATATATATATATATATATATATATATATATATATATATACGTGAGAGAGATAGAGAAAAAGATATATATTTGATCAACTAAAACTGCAAATTTATAGGAGTGTGGCCTGATACCTACTGCCATGCGATCACATGGAAAATGCACCTCCAGGCCATGCGATCGCATGGTCTCTTTTTCCAGCTCACATGAGCTTGTTTTCTTTCTTGCCGATGGTTTTTAATATAATATATAATATATAAATAATTTATAGAATTATTTAAATACTTTATTATATTTGTGTGCGTAGTTGACTTGTAATTTTTAGTTCGTTGCGTCGAGCGTTGAGAGTTGACTCTGGTCCCAGTTCCGGATTTTCGAACGTCCTTGCGTACAATTTAATATCTTGTATTTTGCGTTTTGCGACTTGTACTCTTATAATTTTGAGACGTTTCTCATCAATAATTGGAACCACTTTAATTGTACTTTGTACTTTTGAGATTTTTGGTCTTTTGCGTCTTCAATTCGTCGGATTTGTCTTTTGTCTTCACCTTTTATTATTTAACGAATATCACTTGTAAATAAAACAATTGCAACTAAAAGCTTGTCTTTCTTGAGGGATAATGCTATGAAATATATGTTCGCTTTTAGCATTATCAATTACCATTAGTAATGAGATTGTTATAATTATTATTATTATTATTATGTATTATGTACTAATATCAAAAATTATTATTTTCACTACCATTATTACTAAATTATTCATTTTATCAAAAACTACCGATATTATCATTATGAGATTTATAATTAAAAACTATCATCAATATTATTATTAACAAAATTATTAACTTTAACATTTTTATTAGTAAAATTAAGTATTATCATTATTATCATTTTTACCATTACAAATAACATTTTATTATTATTATTATAATTGCTAATTTTAATAAACAAATGTTATATATATATATATATATATATATATATATATATATATATATATATATATATATATATAACATAACAAGATTTAATATTTTTGAAAATAAGTTATTAATAAAAATAATTATATCATTAATAATAATATATAGGTTTATTCGAATACAAGTATATGTATTAATACATATATGATTGATATAGGTTCGTGAATCCGAGGCCAACCCTGCATTGTTCAGTTTCGTCGTATGAATATTTTACTACAAAATATTGGATTGTGAGTTCATTTGCTCCCTTTTACTCTTTACATTTTTGGGACTGAGAATACATGCGCTATTTTTTTTACAACTGCTTTATTAAATGCTTTTGAAATATATTTTGAACTGAGAATACATGAAATACTTTTATAAATGTTTGACAAGATAGACACAAGCAAAACATTCCTCGAATGAATTATTATGCAGATAGAAGTTCTGTGGATTATTATTGAATTAGTTGGACGTGATAATTGCTACTAATTGTTGTGAATATTTTTCCCCTGATTATTATTGCTTGGTAACCTAAGAATTAGAAACGGGTATGGCCCTAATTCATGCGAATCCTAAAGGTAGCTACCTTGTTTAACACCCCCACCCAGAATGTTCACTAGACGAAAGAGCTAGTGGGCGTGGTGTTTAGTACTTCAAAGTTTATATATTATACAGACGAGATGTTCTGTTTTGGGGATATTATTGATGCGCATTATATGTTAAGGTCGGTTACCATGTTCAGCAATAAAATCGAAATGAATGTTATGTATCGAGAGAATGATTTTTATACACAGGTTATGTGTATTAGTTTTGTGCACGAGATATGTACACGATTATTGAAAATCGCGAGGCAACCTACGGGGGAGAAAAGGATACGAACCTACTCTGCTAAGCATTATGAAAAATGGTTTCGTACACGAGATAGGTGTACTGTATTTAACTCTTGTGGTCTATCAAAATGATGAATTTTATTGTTTACGATAAACTTATGAACTCACCAACCTTTTGGTTGACACTTGAAAGCATGTTTATTCTCAGGTATGAAAGAAATCTTCCGCTGTGCATTTGCTTATTTTTAGAGATATTACTTGTAGTCATTCATGGCATATTTCAAAAGATGTTGCATTCGAGTCATTGAGTTCAACAAGATTATTATTAAGTCAATTATAGTTGGATACATTATGAAATGGTATGCATGTCGTCAACTTTCGATGTAATGAAAGTTTGTCTTTTAAAAATGAATGCAATGTTTATAAAATGTATCATATAGAGGTCAAGTACCTTGCGATGTAACCAAATGTAATGTATTCGTCCAGATGGTTTAGGACGGGTCATTTCACTTAGCTTCTCCCTTAACAGTCCAGGGAAAAAGCCTTGTCTTGATCGAAGTATCGGCAACCTCATGCAGTTTGAATAAGTTGCAAACATCATTGAAAATACGAAGATGCTCGTTAGCATCCTCACTATCCTTGCCATGAAATTGGTAATCAGAAGAAATCAAACTCAGAATTGGCCCTGTGATTTGGAAAGGCTGAGTGATGTTTGGTTGAGTAATTGAATTGCCTTGGCCAGCTCGGGTGGCCTTCAACTTTTCTGCCATAGTCTGAGGACGAGGTGGTTGATCAGCCATCTCTTCAGTCTCGAAAGTATCTAATGAAATGTAAGAGGCTTCTGCTTCGTGGATTTTAGGTGGTGTATCGGGCACCACAGTCTCAGCACTACTACTCAAATGAATTATATTATCACTTGAAGAAGCTAATGAATCCACTGTAGTCTGTTTCTCTTGACTTAATGCTCTAAATAACTCTTTCGGGTTCGTCAAATGGTTGAAGAATAGGAGAATCTGAAGAACGCGCATGTGGCATGCACTACCTGTTATCTGCGAAATCACAACTAACAACTGATTAAACGCACCGATTCAATTTAGGATAAACTAATAATAATAATAATAATAATAAACTATAATTAAAACTAAACTAAGAACAATTAGATAAAAAATCTTAATTTTCGACACAACTGTCCCCGACAGCGGCGCCAAAAACTTGATGTGTAAAATCTAGTATATAATTTATTTCTGGAAAATGGCAGTTTAAAGATTACTACACACTAACGGGCAGTGTACCAGATCGTGCAATAGTATAAAGTTGGTAATTCCTAAATCGTTCCAAGGACAGTTTAAACGTGAGAATTAAGATTGCAACTAATAAAAATAAACTGAGTTAATCTATAAAAATTGAAAGTACGAGATAATTTATTTTGTGGCTATATAACGATTAGCCAAATCAAGGATAGATAAAAAGTAAAAGACAATATTTTTATGTTTTTAAGTTTATAGAAAATAAATGCAGACTCAATGAAAAGTAAAGATATTTGAATTCAATAGATAAAAGAATGTTCGCCTAGATCTCCTATTCGTAGTGTCGGATGATTTGTTATTAAGCTCTAGTTCTATTTATCAATACATGCAACTACAGAATCGGTTTACCCAGAGTTCTCTTTTAGCAAACACGTCAAACTAGGATTTATTGGCTTAGAGTTCCCTCTCACCAAAGACTTCTTTCATTTGTGACTTAGTAATTAACTAATTATAAGATTAAGATTCAATTGGTTACGCGTTCGCTCCACACAATTCACCCCTATTTCGTTCAATCTATGTTACCCGGTTTACCCCCTTTGTCCAGTAAGCACTCAATTGGTTAAGATAAATCAATTGGAAATTAGTTCACTAAATTGAAACAGGGTTCCCTTTGTTCAAACAAGATCACTAATCAAGCCTAGTAACAATAATCAAATCCCATAAGAATGGTTCTTAATCAAAACTCATAATTATCATGCATTAATCAAATTAAACATTAAAGTATCATCCAAACACATACGAATATTCAATCTAGACAAACATTAAATAATTAGCCAATAAGCATGGCTAAAACCAAAATCACAATCAAAATAATAGAAGAATTCATTGTTTGAAACAAAGAGAAAAACCTAATTAATGATTGAATCTTGAACGATGAATGAAGCAAAGCACGTTCCCATAATGATTGAAGTGTTAGAATGATCTTGGGATTCCCCAAAAATCACTTTTTCGTCCAAAAGCTGCTGCAAATCGTCTGGGAATAAGATATGATATTTAGGGTAAAAATTCGTGCTTTAAATAGGAAAATTATGAAGCCGGCTGAAAGTGGAGCGGCGCTCCAAATGTTGAGCGGCGCTCAGTATAGCTAAATTCTGATCTGTTAACTTCCAAAACCCCTCGAACTTTTTTCCTGCCTTAGTGGAGCGGCGCTCCACCTTTCTGAGGGGCGCTCCAGGCCCATTTTGCTGATTTCGGACCTAAAAACTCACTAAATCCATCCAAACTAGCGTCGAACCAATCTCTTTCACTCGTTTACATAGAAAACCACTAAAACCATCAAATAACTTCAAATTTCATCTTCTTGGTCTTAGAACTCGAACTTTCATAACACTTATCAAAATAACACCAAATCGTATCCAAAAGGACCAAAATGTGATCGATATCGCTAAGGAAAACGCGTATTAAATATGCGATATCACTTGTCAAACATGAAAACGAATGTGGAAGTTGAAATATCATTTGGTTTTTAACTGACGCTAACATTGTCTTTCCCATTTGGTTTCTTGTGTATGTTGGCTATTTTTGTAGGGAACTAAACGACCAAGTGCTTCATAATCTATGCCTATGGCACCCATTCATCTGCGCGCTCATAAGCTTCATAAGGATTTACCTCCTTATTTAGTTTGCGATCGTAGTAAGTTCTTGTCTACCCGTTATCCTGATTGGGAACCTCTTGAGGAGGTTGGTTTAGCTGAAGAGGTTCGTGACATGTCGGTTCAAAAATATTATACTAATACTCGGGAACGTATCGTGTTTAACGATTGGTATGAGTTCTTCCATCTCGATCGTCTAATTTATAAAGTGTGGTGTTTAGAGTTCTTTTCTACCGCGAAGTTTGTTCCCATCGCAAATCTTAGCACCGATACATTAATGACTTTTCAATTGGGGGGTCAAATGCGTTCCATGACTATCATGGACATGGCTAATGCACTTACGATTTATGAGGACGAACAGGTGAATGAAGATATTTTAGAGGATTGTTTGGATACGGGAAGGCGTTTAACTAATTCGTTTGAGCATGAGGTAACTTGGTACAATATGACGCATAAGCGAAGTTACCAAGCAAGTAGCAGCTCCTACACTTTAATCAAAGACAATCGTCTCGCATCATTCAGCGGTTCATTGCCAATACCATTAATCAGAGATGGCAGAATACCGAGAAAGTTAGCATCGCTAATTTATTTTATCTTAGTTGTTTGCGAGATGAGGTTAATGTCAACATTCCATATGGTGTTGCAAAGTCTCTTTGCGGGTAGGGTCATAATCTTAAACCCAGCAGCCTGTTGAGCGGTGTAGTTTATGTTACCTTGATTACTGAGTTTCTGAATCTTTCTCTCACGCCTCTGAATGTTAGGCGTATTCAGGTTGCTGAAATTGAGAATGAGAGTACACGCGCGCTGGGTGCCTAGGTTATGAGGGGTGTAAAGTGTTGGTGCGAAAGAAGAAGAAGATTTGTAAGTATACGGGTACGCATGCTCAGACTGAGGCAGATTTAGCAGATCCAGATGAAGAGGAGGATGTGCCTCCTGGTGTTGATGTGGAAATGACCGAAGCAGGTAGTTTTAATGGTACTGGTTTGACTTGTGATTTCATTACGAACCAGTTTAGTGGGATGATACTTCATACTGAGGAGCAGTTTACGGGTATGAGAGATTACGTCGATAATCATAGTCAGGAAGATCGAGCATATTATGACAAGAAGAACAGGATGCTTCGTCAGCATGTTGACCACGGTTTTGAGCATACTTGGTATAATCAAGCAGGTATCGGGAAAATGTGCAATGGACTAAACATTCCTTAGATCTCTACCACCAGGACCCGCATAACTTCATTCAACTGGTTGGTCCGGGTTGAACTGACTGGGAGCATTCAGGGATGCCTTATCCTTCATATGATCATGACTCAGCTCTTGCCCAAGCTCAAGCCGTCCACCAGCTTGCGATGCAGCAACAGCACCAGCAGTCCCAGCAGCAGCATCAGGATCAGCAAAACCCCAGACCTAGTGATGGGTCCTTCTGGGGATTCTTGAGCAGCTCTTATGATGATGGGCGTGTGTGCTTGTTAAGACTATTTTTAATTTTCAGTTTTGTATTTTGGATAACTGTATTTGATATTCGTAAAACTATGTACTTGGATACTTTGATGGGGCGTTTCGGTATCGCGGTGGTACCACCCCATCGTTTGCATGAGTAGTTTTTATTCTTACTTGCAGGTTATGATGATTCACATGCTGTTAATTTTCAAAGACTGGCATTAAGTTCATCAACTTATATTGCATTTGATGATAATTGTGTGATTGATGTTCGAGTGGATGTCGATGTTCTTATGCTGGCAGTAAGTTCAGCGTCATCGTGCACTGTCTCTCCATGATCTCCGGATCTAAAAATTCGGGTTTTTTTCTTTTTCCCTTTTCACTATTATCCTCTCGAATTTATCTTTACTTGTCAGATTTCATGTAAAGGGCATTACATGATCTTAAGTGTGTGTGGGTGGGGGGGATAAATCCTCGCGGACATTTGTTGCTAATTTGAAAATTTTATGAACTTTGTGAGCAAGTTTTAGTTAAAAATAAGGAAGCAAAGTCTTCCAGGATTTTAAAAATCCAAATTATAGGATGATTCAAGTGCATCCATGAAGGAAGTCAAGTCTTCTGAATGCCGTCTTAGTTGGTGTAGGAGACTTCCTAATCTACATCATTTAATACTGACATTGGTTAATGTATCATTTCACGATGTGTTATACCGATGTATCGTACTGTGGGAAGAGGAGCCTTGAGGTTCAACATGTGCCGTCTTCTTAATGAAGAGCAATGGCTTCGTGCTAGTGTTGCTATACAACACACGCCATGGTTAAAAGCCATGGTACCCTTTTCAAATACGAGAATGTAGTATCTGCTTCCTACATTTTCTTAAAACTAGCATAAAAGATAGATGTGTGGGAAGTGGGGTCCAAGGACCTTAAATAAACAAGTGTTTAAACACTTCCGGGAGAACCGAGTCCTCCTATGTCGTTCCTAGGGAGTATAGTCTTTCGAAACTTGTAAGTAAAGTCTTACAAGTTAAGTTGAAATTCAAAAGACCATTGCTTGAAAGTAAAGCCTTTCAGGTTTCGTGCAATAGACCCCCCGAAAAATTTACACACAAGGTAATTGCTTTCTCATTGCCTTTGAACCGAAAGGTAGTTCACTTCGGTGATATACAGGGTTGGCAACTTCCCGTTCGGCTGTCCTACAACCGGGAAGGCTTGTATGCACACCGCCTTTTGAGCCCAAGACAACTGTTATCTCATCATTTTCGAACCAGGAAGTAGTTTATCCTAGATAATATACCGGGTTAACAGTTGTCCGTACGGCTGTCTCAAAACCGAGATGGCTTTGAAAGCACATAACCTTGAAATCCAAAATTTCCGGAAAACTGGTTTAGTGTAAAAGCTTAGCTAGTTTTCCCGTTCTTAAAATATAAAATGGCTTTCTTAAGGTCTTGTTTTTCGTAAGGCCAAATTTTTCTTGGTTCCATACGTGGTGCTCTTAATTCTGGTTATGAAGCTGTTTGGTAATCACATGATTGATTTTGAAGACGGTATTTAATTGAAGGCTTGAACCTTGTGCTTGTTATGTTGAAGACTACACGATATGAAATTATTGCTTTTGAAGAATGATATCGGTATGTCTTGATTTTTCGAATTTTTGAAGACTTGTCAGAGTGTGTTTATTTCTACATTAGTGATATTATTCGAAGATAGACTTGCTTGAGGACAAGCAAGGTTCAAGTGTGAAATATTTGATATCGCTCAAATTATATATATATTATATCACGATATTAGGTCCTTATTGTTATTTTTTTGCGAAGATTTTTAAGACTTTTGTGGTAATTTGAGAGAAAATGATAACTTTAGCTCCAGAGGTCTTTGGTTTAATGTTTTGGTTGTTTTTGGTTGAGTATTGGTTATATATAAGCTCAAAGTAAGTTTAAACGCGAAAAATTGAAGTTTTATTGAGTTTGGAGCTCATCACGGTCGCAACTAGCTGAATCCTGACCGTAATACATCAACAGAACATGGAGGAATCGAAAACAGCTCAATCGCGGTCGCGACTCCTTAATCACGGTCGCGATGCAAATGCATGATCCCGGTCGCGATCCCTCCATCGCGGTCGCGACGCGGGCCTGGTCTGGTAACTTTTTGATCAACTATAAATAGACGAGGTTTTTACCCTAATTGGGGTGTGCAGTTTTTATGCTACGATTTGGAGAGCTTTTTGAAGACCTTGATCATACCATTGAAGATTAGCCCTTTACTTTCATTCCATCATTTATTACTTTCGGTACTCGATTTAATCATTAGTTTTATCATTGTAATCATGAATACTTATTGTTTTGATTGTTTCTTTGTTTCTTGCAACTTTAATATGCTACGCTAAATAGTTTGAGTGTTTGCTTGAATGTGAAACTATAGATATTGGATTGTTCTATCAATTGGATTTAATGTCTTGTGATTGAAATTGATTGTGTTTGATTAAAGATCCATTATTATGTATGTTATATATTTTTAAAGATCCATTATTATGTATGTTCTATATTTTCAATTCAATTACATAGATTGTTAATCATTTAATGTAAGTTAAATTGAGATGCAATTTATGCTTCAATACTTAGGTGATCTAGACAATTAGATAAGTGATTTCAAGTGATTGTGTCTTTGATTTAATTGGTGATTGAAAGAGTTGTGAACTACATAACAGTGTAACTATCTCAAATGATTGTCATAGTTAGGACTTTACGTTAGTTTAGTCCAAATCAAGTCTCATTAGTTTCTATCAAATATAGTTTAATCTTTTGAAGTAGGTTTATGTGAGTTTACTAACTTTGATTGATTAATACTTTGTGAGAAGTCATACAACTATATTAAAGACATAACAATCGGTAATAATCGCAAGAACATTCCATATCGATAGTGAATCATTGAAGTGGACACCATTTTCTCTTAATTGTTAATTCATTTCATTTGCTTCACGTCGATTGCGTGAATTAAAACACAAACCAAATTTTTTTTACTAAACTTCTAGGATAATTACTAGTTTTTAAGATCTCGATTAAACTGCTCTCTGTGGAACGAACTGGTCAAATTACTTATAGGTTACTGCATGATCGGATTTTAGTTGCCTGTAATTGTGTGATAATTGTTAAGTTTTTAGCTAGTCATTTTAGAGTACGATTTCACATATCAGTAAACTTTTAGGAGAAAGTCACAAGTAGGTAAGGTTGTGGTTTTTTACGTTTTCTAGTTTTAATGATAGAGTAAATAAAGTACATAAAGAAAGATACGTTTATTTGGAATGGCTCGATCAAGTAATAAAAATAGGGACTTTTAGTACTGTCGATTGCTTTTTTTGAAGTAAACTCTAATTTCCTATCAGGTCAGTCTAGATATTAGCCTGATATGTCACTGAAAACTAGGTTATCGTGATTCTAACCAAAATAGAATATCCTACCCCCAACGTCGCACCTAATTGGAACCAAACGACCTTTATTGGATTGAACCTAGGCTAATGCTAAGGTGATATACTAAATAAAAAATTCGGTTTTTCTTAACACTAAAGAAGGGCGATCTTTTTAACTTCAAAGTACTAATCCTCGATAATAATGATGTGCGAAAAGTGTGTGTGTGCTTAGATTACTTTTCAACTTTTAAAATTATATAACCTTTTTTTATTAATTCACTTTTAACACCTTAACGAGCAATAAAACCCGGTCAAGTGTAGTATTTTAGGTTATCATCCCAAGAGAGCGTAGAAGCGGATAAAAGTTTCTATTTATTCATATTTAGTCTAATTCTTAGGAAAGAATTAGAAGTAATTGAATGAGTATTTTAAGTAAGTAAACTAATGAAAATAATGGAAAACAAAGATAGGAAACATATATCAAAAAGGAAGGTGATTACAAGAACTCGCAATGTTTGAAGGAATTTATTATATAGTTTCATACTTACATTGATAAGTAGAACATAACAATTAACCAAGCATATAATAGATGGGTCGGGTCCGGTCTATGCTTGTTAACAACGAGGAGGAGATTTAAGGGTCAATTGGGTTTAACTCTCCGGTCCGGAGTCTCGTGAATAACCCCTCACGAGATGAGGATCTCAGCAGGGGTGGTTAAATGTGGACCCACCATCGATGAGTTAGCCGGTTAATGATGGTTCAGGTGCTATTATTTGATCAAGGATAAGTCTAGTGATGCATTATGAGTCCGGTAGCACGGGTGGAGTTGCGCTCTAAGAGAGGTGCTATTATTTGAGATACCAAAAATAGTATATGTGTGAAAGCCATAAAGGGGTGTTCCCTGGTGCTGTGGATCGAGTCCTTTATTTATAGGGCGAACCTTTTTGTCTTCTATTGCCACGTAATACAGTTAAAGGGTTGTGGCCTGGCAACAGTACCTTCTTGTGTGAGCTGATCAGACAAAAGTAAAAAGCATCTTGCCAGACCTGGTTCTTGTCTGCCATGTGTATTCTGTCAACTATAGCATCGCCTGACACGCGTACGCGTCTTTAGCACTAGAACAGGAATTACGCCAGCTCCACAACCTACAATCCTATTTGCTTTAGCACGCAATATGTATGGTCCACATGGCGATGCTGTTTGATACGCAACACGAGCAAATCGGGTATACGTATCATTAACGATCATATACCAATTACTATTCCTAAAAAGGTTAAGCTTCCACCCACATAAAACATGCAAAGTAGGACCTAAAATGTATGTCAACTAAGTGGATGTGCAAATTTAACATCTTAATTCATAGCATTTGATTAATCACATAATACATATCATCTTAATCTTATGATGGGGACTAATGCAACATGTAATTAGGCTGACAAATAGATAAGCTAATAAACTTAATCAGATCATCTTTAGTCACTAGCTTAAACAAATCTTAATCAAGTTCTCATGCAATCCACAATCAAACGCATATAAACGAAGGTTCTTCGACTAGGCCTATCAATAGCAATATTACTATGCAAGTGTAATTTATCATCTTTCTAATTCAAATCCAGCAATAATCTCAACTTAAGTTTCATGCAATTCAAATACCTTACTTGGTGTGATTAACCTAGAAGATTAAATGAATCGAGTAAAAGCTTACTTAGAATTAATTACTAGTTAATACTAACTCTTATTACTTAATTATTAAGCATGCAAACACAAATATTGATCATGGCAGATTCAAACAGAATAAATAATCATCACAGAACCATAATTATACAATTCTGGAAAAAAACCAGAAACTACATAATTCGAAGCTCGAAGTCGGCGGCTAAGGCAGATCGAGCCGGCAGCTAAGGAACTGAAAGCAGACGGCTTCATCTTATGATTCCAGCAATTTACTAGTTTTCGTCCAAGTTACCACCATGAACGTTTAGTTCATGACAGAAGACTAATAAAAACATAAAATAAAGGCTTAAACATATTAAATAAAGATGCGATCAAATAAAGATAGAATTACCTCAAAAGTTGAAGTTAAATTGAATAACTTGAATAATCTTGATGTGATGCCCCGTACAAAATTAACGTGTACGGATCATCAACAACAGGTCCATTACAAGGTTACAACACTATATGCTATTTTAAAACAAGTTTGCATTCATGGAAAGATAACGTTTTTCAAAAGATAGCATGCTTCTACGAATAGAAAGCGTTAACACAAGTACGTGACACTAAGATCATTACAAAGCCATTGCTCAAATGTAACATAAGTTTTGAATGCAAAGTAAAAAGTTCCATGTTTGAGACATCTCTAATTAAGCAGCGGAAATCTAACACCGAGAGTCTAGTACAACGGAAGCAACATACGTCTAAGCACCTGAAAAATAACATGCTTAAAAAGTCAACAAGAATGTTGGTGAGCTATAGTTTAATTGTAACAGTAATGTAATGTAGGCCACGAGATTTCGTATTCAAAATAGTATGAAAAGTATATGCTTAACCGTGGGCACTTGGTAACTAACTTAACATATATATCACCCCCTAAAAGTACACTTGGCGAGCTCGTATGTTTACAAAGTATTAAACACCCGTTAAATGCTAGCGCGACTAGCCCTAGTGGGGATGTCAAACTCTATGGATCCATATCTAAGCGAATAAGTCGGTCCGAAAGGTCGTCAACCTAAGTCAAAGGTTACTAAGTTAGTAAATCGTCCCAAAAGGGTTTAAAAGAAGTCTTAAGTATCATCATCATCAACATCATACGTATAAAGTAAAGTAAGTTTTCAATCAAGAATAGAGACCAAAACAAAGGCTGATTTCGTTCAGCTGCTACGACCTCTATACAAACTGAAATGACGTGAGACCAGTGGCCAAGGCTCCGTATATGAGTTCTCTAACAGCTGACCAATATTCAGAACCTAACTCGTCTACGTTTGACCATGGCGACGGTTTAAGTGCGAGTAGGTCAGAAATTTCAGCACAACGTTACAAGGGCGTAGTGACTTTCGGAAGGCTATAAATCCTAAACCGTATATCGGATTTAGGCGAGGCCTAAACGAAAAGTCATCTACTAGAATCGAAATATCTGTAAATCAACTTTTCCAGAAGCCTGGGAGCCTGATCATACCCTGAAAAACAGAGAGCAAGTGCTCCGGTGGGTTTCTCGGTGTTTGATGCTCATCACGGTTCTCATCCTTGATGCGTATAAGCCTCAAGTGTACAACTCTTGATGTTTTAGCATCACTTTAACCAAGATTTAACCATCAACACACAAAGTTAAGACTAGGAAACAAAATACAACTCATGTAAGAGTTTGAGCAAGATGATGAACCAAAGTTACATCAATTTCCTGGTTTCAACACAATCACAAGTTCTATTAAGCTATAAACTTTGAATCAAACTAAATAACCAAGACCTTAAGCTATAGAACTTAGATCTTAGCTAAATATTAAAGACCTTAGACTACAAAGTCTAGATCTCATGTTCTTGGTGAAACCCTAAGTCATAACACTTAGACTTTCAACTTTTACACAACCATAAGTTATGAAACTTAGATCTTGTAAAGTAACATGAACACAAGCTAATGAACTTTTGTTTAAACAAAGTAGAAGATCATAAGTTACACAACTTAGATCAAATACAATAATGAAACCCTAAGCTAGAAAGCTTGGATTTCTAACAATAATTATGAGATCTCAAGCTAGTAAGCTTGTATCTTTTGTTTCATGCAAACACAAGTCACAAATCTAAGCTACAACAAACTAACGAAGATCATAAGTTAGTAAACTTTTGATCTTAACTAACTTTTTGTAGAAACATCAAACTAGTAAGCTTGTATTTCAAACATTCTTGAAGATCCATAAAGTAAAGTGTTGGATCTACAAGTTACATGAAGATCATAAACATGAGTTTTGATCTTTTAACACAATTAAAGAGATCTTAAGTTTTAAAACTAAGATCTAACATAAGTAAAGAAGATTAAAAGCTAAAAAGCTTTAATCCTCCATGTTCTTGCACTTTCTTCAAATTAAAGTTTAAAGTCACAAGATATATAATGATTCAAGTTACAAAACATGAATCTTGAATTATGATGATGATGATTCACGAAAATGATGAAGAAAAAGAAGAAAAGAAGATCAAGAACACTTACAAGTTCTTCAAATATTTGAGAAAAAACTAGAGAGAGATTTCAGAGAAAATGTGTGTGTGTTTGAATGGAATGAAATGAGGTTTTTAAAAAAATAAAGTGATGGTGAGGTGGTGATGGTTGGCCGACGGTTTGGGAGCAAGGGGGGACCATTTTGGCCTCATGTAGTGTGGCATGGTGTGGTCCATGGTGGTGGTACAAAGTGGTGTTGGTTTGTTGGGTGGTTTGAGACATAATGCAAGTATTAGTATACAAGCATGCATGATACTTGTCTCATTAATTACATAGGCTAATTATTAATTACATGGGCTAATTAACCCATTAAGTGGTCCACTAAGTTGAGTAGGTTGGGCCATGGAAGTCCATTAAGGTGTTAAGTCCATTAAGGTAACTAGTAAACATTAGTAAGCACTAAGCATGATTAAGGAACCATAAAGCCAAGTAATTGTCATAAATAATAACAATTATATTTACGCAGTCATAATATTCCAATTATGACAAAAGTTTAATGTGTACCAAGTACGTAGCTCGTTTTAAACAGTAAGTTACACTAACAATCGTAAATGCATTCAAGGATCATGTTAAGTTACTAAGTACTTAAAAACACGTTGTAAGGCATTAATGAAAGTAATTAAAATAATTAATGATGCCAGCAAATAATCTTGCTCAGTACGCACAAATATGCAGTTTTGTGAAAGTAATAAATATAATTAAAAGTCAAAAAAGTTGGGTCGTTACATTACCCACCTGTTAAAGAAATTTTCGTCCCGAAATTTAAGCTGAGGTAGATGGTAGAGTCGGGAAAAGGTGAGGATATTTCTACTTCATTTGATCCTCTCGCTCCCAAGTGAACTCGGGTCCCCGTTTAGCATTCCAACAGACTCGGACAATTGGAATCTTATTGCGTTTCAAGGTTTTGACCTCACAGTCCATAATTTCAACAGGTTCTTCCACGAACTAGAGTTTGTCATCAATCGTAAGCTCCTCAAGAGGTATGACAAGTTCTAATTCATGAAGACATTTCTTCAGATTCGACACGTGGAAAGTGGGATGAACTATGCTCAACTGAGTCGGAAGATCCAAACGGTAAGCAACGGGTCCAATATCCTCCAAGATTTCAAAAGAACCAATGTATCGCGGATTTAACTTCCCACGTTTTCCGAAACGGATTACACCTTTCCAAGGTGCGACTTTCAACATCACGCGGTCACCCACTGGGAATTCAAAATCTTTACGTTTAAGGTCGGCATAACTCTTTTGACGATCACGGGCCGTCTTGAGCCTTGCTTGGATTTGAACAATCTTCTTGGTTGTTTCATGAACGAGTTCGGGTCCGGTGATTTGCTTTTCACCCACTTCGGCCCAACATATAGGAGAACGGCACTTGTGGCCATACAACACTTCGAAAGGTGCGGCATTAATACTCGAATGATAGCTGTTGTTGTAAGAAAATTCGGCTAGCGGTACATGCTTCTCCCAAGCTTTTTCGAAATCAATAACATATGCACGCAACATGTCCTTCAAAGTTTGAATTGTGCGTTCGGTTTGTCCGTCGGTTTGCGGTTGATATGCGGTACTCATGTTGAGACGTGTTCCCAAAGCTTCTTGTAAGGAACGCCAAAATCTAGAGGCAAACGGGAATCTCGGTCTGAAATAATCGATAAGGGCACACCATGACGAGATAAAATTTCCTTTATGTATAGTTGAGCAAGTTTGTCCATCGTATCAGTTTCTTTCATGGCTAGGAAGTGTGCAGATTTGGTAAGACGGACAATAATAACCCAGATGGTATCGTATCCACCCACCGTCTTTTGTAGTTTCGTGATGAAGTCCATCGTTGTGACGACCCAGAAATTACCGACCAAATTTAAACTTAATCTTTACATGATCTCGACACAATAACCAAAGTCTGTACTGTTGAGTCTCAAAAATTTTGAACTATTTATGTGGATTCAGTTTACCCTTTGACAAATTCCAACGATTCACGAACCCTTAATTAAAAATTGAAATGTACATATAAATAATTATACATGTAAATACTTACATATTATAAATTAAATATATTAATGAACTATTATGTGATTTAGTTATTATGAAAGATAACTTAGGATAATTAAAACTGTTTAATTTAATATAGAGAGTATATCGAATATGGATGGTTTCGAGCATAAGTTGTCAGAGTAACAAAGTATTAAATGTATACTCTGAGTTTATTTTGTTTCAATATATATCGGATATAGTTAGTACATAATAAATCAGATATTTAAAAATATAATTTTATACATAGTAGTGTGAATATATATGGGTTCTATACATAATTATTGATTATATGTAAATTGTAATACATTAAAAAGTATAAGTATTCAATATCCAATTATATATAATACATACTATAAATATTATTAATACATTAAATTAACTACAAGATAAAATATAGTTATTTTATTAATAGTGTTAATATTACTTTCATTATTACTAAAACAAATACTAACACTAACATAAATATTAGTATTACAAATATTATTATTTATAACACATAATTATGAAATTTGATACATTATTATCAAAAAAAATTATCATTTTATTTAAAATTATTATTACCATTATTTATATTTATCATTACTACTATTATTAGTATTATTTTGAATATTAATATTATTATCATTTTTATTATTATTATCATTAGTATTAAGTATTATTTTCATAGTTATCATTATTATCTTTATCATTAATGTTATTCTAATATTACTAAATGTATTATTATTATTTTTTTACAGTATTATTAGTAATGCATTTGTTAAATAATAACATTAAATATATTATATATATAAAAACAGTTAAACGTGAATAATCTGTTTTATTTCTTTGACAGATCCAAAAATTTTCTTTGCCCGTGATTTGTTCTTGTCGATTACACCTTAATACAGACAACCAGAAATCCAATCATATTACTACATCCATTGTATTCTAACACTTTACACATCCCCATTTTTATTCGAAAGAAAGAAAGAGCAGATGTTAAACAGGAACAATAAACCGTTCCCCTGCTCACGTTAACTTTTAATCAAAAACTTGCAATCGAACCAATTTTCAAAAACTAAGAAAATAGATGTGTTAGGAATTACATACTCAATCTATCTGTAAGATTTCGAGCTCCAATTCCCTATCTTGATTTCAAATTTTCGAAGTCAAACTTAATTTTCAAAAGTCAACAAGTATGTTCATCGTAAAAATTCGAACGTGTTGTGATGTTTTTGTTGAAATTGATCATCCATATAGTTTCTATAAAAGATTCAGAGCATATTTCGTGTTATAGGTTTTATCTAAAATGGCCTACAAATCAAAATCACATTTTATTTTTGTGTTCTTCATTCGTGAACCAGTCAGCCTGTTTTGATATTAGTTAGTATTTTTTTTAACGTGTCTATTAATTACAAAATTACAAGTTGTTTCTGTTTATGTTTTAAAACTACATTAAACATTGATTCGAGGTTGGGGTATATCTCCTGGTCGACGGTTAAATGGGGAAGAAGATAACAGATAGATATATAGATAGGTTATATAATTAATCAGGGAGTATAAAACAGAAATGAACGAGCACTTGGATGGTTTGTGAGAGTTTCGGGTTTTCGAGAGGTCTTGGGTTCGATTCCTGCTTGGGGCATATCTTTTTAAAATGGCTCTTTGAAGGTAGTCTTTATTTTTTTTAAAATTATTATTATTATTATTATTATTATTATTATTATTATTATTATTATTATTATTATTATTATTATTATTATTATTATTATTGTTATTGTTATTATTATTATTATTATTATTATTATTATTATTATTATTATTATTATTATTATTATTATTATTGTTATTGTTATAATAAATTGTTATTATTATTATGTTAAAAAAAATTAGTATATGATCATTATTATTATCATCATTTTAGTTATTATTAAATAATATCACTAAATATTATTATTATTAGAATTATTAACCCTTATATACTAAAAGAGGTGGGAATTTGTGTAGTTTTAGTTAAAATCGATTGTAGTTTTGAGTTTGCGTTCACATTACACCCGGTCCCTCAACTTCCGTTATATTTACATAACAGCCCCTAAAGTTTACACTTTCTCAGGGATAAAAAGTGTAAATATATAATTATACTAAAATAAAGAAAATAATTCCACCCAAATTTATAACAGACCCTATCTTCTCGCTCTGTGCGAGTTAAATTTTTCCGAGATCACCGTTCAACTCGAAAAAAACTCACGAACCCAACGGGACTAACTATACGTGAAACGGACACTTCTCAAAAAACGCTAAACATAACGACAACCCGTATCTTTCCGCTCGCCGCGAGTTAAATTTTTTTGACATGAGCGTCATACTCGAAATAATTTTACGAACAAAACGATAAAAAGTACGTTTGAAACGGACACTTTTTAAAAAACGCTAAAGACAACGACAGCCCGTATCTTCCTGCTCGCCGCGAGTTATATTTTTTCGCCAGCACCATCAGACTCGAAATAATTTTATCAACAAAACGAAACTAACTACGTTCGAACCGGACAGATTTTAAAAAAGAGTAAAGATGTCAACACCACCAACGGCGCTTAACACATAAACCGTTTTCCCTTCTGTAAATACATAAAACTATGTTAAATATGAATACGCAGGCCGAAAGCCCCCGCTACATCGCGCGGGCTGGACCCGAACTAGTTATTATTATTATTTGTTATTATTATAATTATCATGATTACTAAAATAAGTATAAGAAAATGTATGATTGTGATTATATTAGGTATAATTAAAGTTATGATATATTAAGATAACACTATGGATATAACCACGATATGTATAATAAATACTAATACGATATATGTAGAAGTATAGTTATGTAATGATGTAAAAATTGTATTTAAAAAGATGCAAATACGAATAAGTAAACTCTATGAACATGGTTTTAATGGAAAATAAGTATATAACTTGTTATATATAAATATCAGTAATAAATACAATATACATTGATTATAATTTTCTGTATATATATATATATAAGCATATATCTTTAAATGACATATTAACAAGTACATAAATATTTATTAATAATATAATATATTACGTTTTTATATAACTATATAATCTGTATTTACTTAAGACATTAACATATTAAAAACTTTGAATATTTAAACATATTGATATAAATTATGTATAAAAAAATATTTTAACAGGTACTTGTTACATTTATATTAATAAATGTATATTAATAATTCAAATATAAATATTAGTTATTAAAATTATTAATGTAATAATATAATAAATATTATATAATCAAAACTTTTAATATGTAAATACAATGATATAAATATATAAGCATATAAATTATTACTATAATATTTATATCACTAGTAATATATAAATCTGCTCGATTACGATTATGTGTATTAATCTATATATACACAAATGATATAGGTTCGTGAATCCGAGGCCAACCCTGCATTGTTCAGTTTCATCATATGTATTTTTACTACAAAATACAGTATTGTGAGTTTCATTACTCCCTTTTTAAATGCTTTTACAATATATATTTTTGGGACTGAGAATACATGCGCTATTTTTATAACTGTTTTACGAAATAGACACAAGTAATCGAAACTACATTATA
Source organism: Rutidosis leptorrhynchoides (assembly GCF_046630445.1). Classification (NCBI taxonomy): domain Eukaryota; kingdom Viridiplantae; phylum Streptophyta; class Magnoliopsida; order Asterales; family Asteraceae; genus Rutidosis; species Rutidosis leptorrhynchoides. Next base: position 529,149,846 of record NC_092333.1, on the reverse strand, counting down.
TGGTTGAATGATCGAAGCCGAATATGCCCCTTTTACTTGGTAGCCTAAGAATTAGTAAACCAGTCTACTAATTGACGCGAATCCTAAAGATAGATCTATTGGGCCTAACGAACCCATCCAAAGTACCGGATGCTTTAGTACTTCGATGTTGTTTTATCATGTCCGAAGCATTTCCCGAAATGATAGGGGATATTCTTATATGCATCTTGTTAATGTCGGTTGCCAGGTGTTCACCATATGAATGATTATTTTTGTCTCTATGCATGGGACGTATATTTATGAGAAATGAAAATCTTGTGATCTATTAAAATGATGGAAATTAATATTTATGATAAAACTAATGAACTCACAAACCTTTTGGTTGACACTTGAAAGCATGTTTATTCTCAGGTATTAAAGAAATCTTCCGCTGTGCATTTGCTCATTTTAGAGATATTACTTGGAATTATTCATGACATATTTCAAAAGACGTTGCATTCGAGTCGTTGAGTTCATTAAGATTATTATTAAGTCAATTATAGTTGGATATATTATGAAATGGTATGCATACCGTCAACTTTTGATGAAATGAAAGTTTGTCTTTTAAAAATGAATGCAATGTTTGTAAAACGTATCATATAGAGGTCAAGTACCTCGCGATGTTACCAGATGTAATGTATTCGTCCAGATGGATTAGGACGGGTCCTTTCATTTGGTATCAGAGCGGTGGTCTTAGCGAACCGGGTCATGCATTAGTGTGTCTAACTGATAGTTATTTAGATGTATTAGTGGGTCTGAACTTCGACCGTGTCTGCATGTCAAAAGTTTTGCTTATCATTGTTGTCGAAAATCACTTGCTTATCATTCTTAGTCTAGACACATCTTACTGCTTTGATTGTATGAATAGTGTATAGACAAAAATTCATATCTTAGCGTATCTGATAATTCATATCTTAGTGTATCTATTACAGTAGACTTTGCCTGATATCTTCCGTAAATTTCTCCGTAATTTAAGGGATCCTGGTACTATATATATCTATGCATATTATGCATTGAGAATACCATCCAACTATCAATTGCTGTCACTAAACTCTTCATACCAAAAATCTTTCCTGAGATCGCGTAAGTTGACCTCTACGAATCCACCGAGTTCCTCTGACTCCGAAGACAGCGTGACAGGAGCACACCAACCAATCAACTACCGTGATTACTGGAGAAAATGGGGGTGGGTTCGCGACATACTCACCCTATGGAGAAGGGAAGAAGGTACTCCATATCATGAACCGAATCTACCACCTAACCTTGGAGTACTTGACCTGTCACCGGCGAACCCGTTCACAACACCGTTTATACCCTGTTTGCAAGAATTTTTCATCTTGAGGCGACCATTAACAGAACTAGAGAAGATATCCGAACTCTACCTCACACTGATAACCAAGCAGGGTTAGTAGAAGAAGTTAGAGAACTCCGAGCTCGAGTATTAACTTTAGAGAGCACGGTACACAATTTGCAAGCACCAACAGTATCACCAACACTAGTAACATCACCAGCCTCAGCACCAACGACACCAGTACCACCAACAACCCAAGTTTCAACAATCCATGCCTCAACATCTCATTCTGTACCTCGAGTATAATCATCGTTCTACGAATCGCTCTACATCAATTTCCTTCGTTCGACATGGCGATTATGTAATATTTAATGTTTTAGAGATTATATATTCTCGTTCTAATGGTAAATCAAATGAGTTTAATATCATATTGACTCATTAAATCCATGATTACATCTGAAGAAAATACATATGTATATATGTTTTCATAAAGATTGTAATTAAAAATTCTTTCGTACAAACTGTTAATGGTGAAAATATTTTAACGGGTAGGTAATACCCGAGGAATATTTAGATTTCACATTAATAAGTACACTGTACATTCTTTCAAATCTAATTCAACAGTCATTTACTATTCTATTTACAACCACCGATATACGTATCCGTTCACCGCAGAAAAACCCTTTTCATTCAATTTCATATTTGGATTTTTATCTATTAGAATCCAACAAGTGGCATAATGAAGAAAACATTGGACAAGAATAAAATTTGTTAGAAACAAACAATTTAACCATGAGAAAATTTTGTTAAGAATCCACGCTAACAAAATCCTAGCTAACTGTTCCTAGCTAACTGATTACATTTTATTTATCGCAATTTATATTCTCGCAATTTTATTTATCGTCATTTAATTTCTGTTATTTATTTTACGCACTTTAAATATCGGGACATGTATACAAGGTTTTGACATATCATATCGACGCATCTATATATATATTATTTGGAATAACCATAGACACTCTATATGCAGTAATGCTGGAGTTAGCTATACAGGGTTGAGGTTGATTCTACAATAATATATATACTTTGAGTTGTGATCGAGTCTGAGACATGTACACGGGACACGATACGTATTAATTAATTCGAATATTATATATTAAACTAAATATGAATTATTGGACTGTTAACTGTGGACTATCAACTGTGGACTGCAGACATTGGACAATTAAAATGAATTAAAATATTGATTATAACATATGAAACTAAACAATTCTTCAAGTTTGCCACTTGATTTAATCTTAAACCTCATTTGTATCTTGATGATTACAATTTGCGTTCAAACCTTTCATGATTCTTGAAAACACCTCAATCGAGAGGATGAACCAACCGCACCTCATCTACGGAAGAATAGATTGATGCATATAGTTATGTACCTGTAAACACTCGGAACTTGAGTAAACGTTTAACACGTATCTGTGTTAGCCCCTTTGACGTTGTTATTACCGAAAATGGCCGTACAATTCCTTTTCAAATTAGCCAAATTTGTCACAGCTCCAGCAAGTCAACTTCGACTTTTCAGTCGGACTAGCCTTACTATAACCTTGATATATATGTGTGCTCTTTTATTGTTACCGGGGAACCTTTTATATTTCACCATATTATCAGCAGATGTACCAGCAACCTCGTCGTTCCTTGGTTTAAATCTCTCTGACAAATCACTATATTTATCTATTGAAGTCTCATCATGTACTCATCCACATCTTGTAACAAGAATTGCCATACCAATTATCGGAAATCAGTAAATCTGTATTGTGAGTCTCGTAACGTTTCCACAACAACAGTTATATGTATCCATATAATATTTATCTCTTAGAACTATGATCTTCCATTCTGAAATTTTGAAAAGCACCCAGTTTGCGAATTAATACTCTGAATTTTTAAAAGTTGAATGAAGCAACAAAAACTGTAAATGACCTCAACAGCCAAAAATTAATGATAAAGAATTGTATGTTGGCAAAGCTCAGAAAAAGTTTGAAACTGAAAAACTGATTGAGCAAACTACGAAGGAGTCTCTGAACAAATCACAAGGACTAAAGTTGTACATTAAGAATCCTGATGATTCTGTTTCTGATGAAATCTTTAGCGAATATCTTGCTTCTGACTCCAAACTCTTGCGGACAAATTTTCTTCACCATCCTTTGATATTAGAAATTCCAAGATATCATCGTATCTTTCATTATAAATATCCTCCATATTTCTGAAGATATTTTCATAACTATTCTTATCTGAAATCATTAATTTCTTCGTACTATCAGTGTTACATCATATAGAAACTGTTAGTTTCTATATTCTGTAAATTTTCGAGCTTAAAATATGAATGTTATTGAAGCAGTGTTGGGAACTGATGCATGAGTTAGTATAATATAATGACACTTGATCAACGTGATTATATTACAGTAAGTCATGTTGAGTTTCTAATGAGACATGATGATTCACAGATTTTACCCTCATCATGTGCCATGTTACAAGACTCTTACATTCTAACTAATCTCCAAATATATCGAGAACATATCTTTCTGATAGTTCTATCTTTTCTCTTGAATTCTAGTAATTTAACCAATCAAGATCGTGCTATTACAATCTTACTCTTAGAACATTACCCATGTTCATTCGAAACTCCATACTTACGAATTCTGGACCATTACTCGCTTTACTAAAGGTCGAGAGGTGAATAAAAAGGCAAAGAGCTCCAAAATATAAGAGAAAATATAAAGCCCAATAATAACACCGAGTTTACAAACCGTGGATATTAATACAAATAGCAATATAAAGACACGGTATAATTAAGAATAGTATCACCCCAAGGTAATAGTAGAAGTAAACGGATTTTTCTGGTGGAAGATTGAAAAGAAGGATGACATAAATGTTAATTAGGAAAATATCAAGGATTAGAATGAGATTAAGCATTTTCACAATCGTTTGGATGTATGAACTAAGAAAAAGAAAGTATAGGAATAATGAGATTAATGGAACGAAAGAGTTTAATTTATGAAGAAAAAAAATCAAGCGTAACAATCGAGACAGATGACCGCATCTAATTAAAGAGATCCTAATTCCCTTACTCGCCGAAGAATCAAATCTTTTAGATTTCGAAGATTTTCTTTAAATCTCTTGAATTCTGGAATTCAACCCTCTACGTCAAAAGCTAAGACGCACCTTATTTTCTAAATTCAACCATGACTACGTCAAAAGTTATGACGAAATTTTATTTCTCTCATTTCACTCTTTTGCGATAACTTCACTCGTACTCTTCGAATAAACGAATTGTTTTATCCATATTACCCAATAGTGATAAAACTATATTTATCAACTTATATTAGTCATGAAAACATTTTCATTGTTAGCCATGACCACCTTACTCAAATTTCGGGACGAAATTTCTTTAACGGGTCGGTACTGTGACGACCCGAAAATTTCTGACCAAATTTAAACTTAATCTTTACATGATCTCGACACAATAAGCAAAGTCTGTATTGTTGAGTCTCAAAAATTTTGAACTATTTATGTGGATTCAGTTTACCCTTTAAATAATTCAAACGATTCACCAACCCTTAATTAAAAATTGAAATGTACATATAAATAATTATACATGTAAATACTTACATATTATAAATTAAATATATTAATGAACTATTACATGATTTAGTTATTATGAAAGATAACTTAGGATAATTAAAACTTGTTACTTAAAACTGTTTAATTTAATATAGAGAGTATATCGAATATGGATGGTTTCGAGCATAAGTTGTCAAAGTAACAAAGTATTAAATGTATTCTCTGAGTTTATTTTGTTTCAATATATATCGGATATAGTTAGTACATAATAAATTGGATATTTAAAAATATAATTTTATACATAGTAGTGTGAATATATATGGGTTCTATACATAATAATTGATTATATGTAAATTGTAATACATTAAAAAGTATAAGTATTCAATATCCAATTATATATAATACATACTATAAATATTATTAATACATTAAATTAACTACAAGATAAAATATAGTTATTTTATTAATAGTGTTAATATTACTTTCATTATTACTAAAACAAATACTAATACTAACATAAATATTAGTATTACAAATATTTTAATTTATAACACATAAGTATGAAATTTGATACATTATTATCAATAAAAATTATCATTTTATTTAAAATTATTATTACCATTATTTATATTTATCATTACTACTATTATTAGTGTTATTTTGATTATTAATATTATTATCATTTTTATAATTATTATCATTAGTATTAAGTATTATTTTCATTGTTATTATTATTATCTTTATCATTAATGTTATTCTAATATTAGTATATGTATTATTATTATTTTTTACAGTATTATTATTAATGCATTTGTTAAATAATAACATTAAATATATTATATATATAAAAACAGTTAAAGGTGAATAATCTGTTTTATTTCTTTGACAGATCCAAAAATTTTCTTTGCCCGTAATTTGTTCTTGTCGATTACACCTTAATACAGACAACCAGAAATCCAATCATATTATTACATCCATTGTATTCTAACACTTTACACATCCCCATTTTTATTCGAAAGAAAGAAAGAGCAGATGTTAAACAGGAACAATAAACCGTTCCCCTGCTCACGTTAACTTTTAATCAAAAACTTGCAATCGAACCAATTTTCAAAAACTAAGAATACAGATATGTTAGGAATTACATACTCAATCTATCTGTAAGATTTCGAGCTCCAATTCCCTCTCTTGATTCCAAATTTTCGAAGTCAAACTTAATTTTCAAAAGTCAACAAGTATGTTCATTGTAAAAATTCGAACGTGTTGTGATGTTTCTGTTGAAATTGATCATCCATATAGTTTCTATAAAAGATTCAGAGCATATTTTGTGTTATTGGTTTTATCTAAAACGGCCTACAAATCAAAATCACATTTTATTTTTGTGTTCATTCGTGAACCAGTCAGCCTGTTTTGATTTTAGTTATTTTTTTTAACATGTCTATTAATTACAAAATTACAAGTTGGTTCTGTTTATGTTTTAAAACTACATCAAACATTGATTCGAGGTTGGGGTATATCTCCTGGTTGACGGTTAAATGGGGAAGAAGATAACAGATAGATATATAGATAGGTTATATAATTAATCAGGGAGTATAAAACAGAAATGAACGAGCACTTGGATGGTTTGTGAGAGTTTCGGGTTTTCGAGAGGTCTTGGGTTCGATTCCTGCTTGGGGCATATCTTTTTAAAATGGCTCTTTGAAGGTAGTCTTTATTTTTTTTTTTTAAATTATTATTATTATTATTATTATTATTATTATTATTATTATTATTATTATTATTATTATTATTATTATTATTATTATTATTATTATTATTATTATTATTGTTATTGTTATTGTTATTGTTATTATAAATTGTTATTATTATTATGTTAAAAAAAATTAGTATATGATTATTATTATTATTATTATTATTATTATTATTATTATTATTATTATTATTATTATTATTATTATTATTATTATTATTATTATTATTATTATTATTATTATTATTATCATTTTAGTTATTATTAAATAATATCCCTAAATATTATTATTATTAGAATTATTATAATTATTATTTGTTATTATTATAATTATCATGATTACTAAAATAAGTATAAGAAAATGTATGATTGTGATTATATTAGGTATAATTAAAGTTATGATATATTAAGATAACACTATGGATATAACCACGATATGTATAATAAATACAAATACGATATATGTAGAAGTATAGTTATGTAATGATGTAAAAATTGTATTTAAAAAGATGCAAATACGAATAAGTAAACTCTATGAACATGGTTTTAATGGAAAATAAGTATATAACTTGTTATATATAAATATCAGTAATAAATACAATATACATTGATTATAATTTTCTGTATATATATATATATATATATATATATATATATATATATATATATATATATATATATATATATATATATATATATATATATATATATATATATATATATATATATATATATATAAGCATATATCTTTAAATGACTTAGTAACAAGTACATAAATATTTATTAATAATATAATATATTACGTTTTCATATAACTATATAATCTGTATTTACTTAAGACATTAACATATTAAAAACTTTGAATATTTAAATATATTAATATAAATTATGTATAAAAAAATATTTTAACAGGTACTTATTACATTTATATTAATAAATGTATATTAATAATTCAAATATAAATATTAGTTATTAAAATTATTAATGTAATGATATAATAAATATTATATAATCAAAACTTTTAATATGTAAATACAATGATATAAATATATAAGCATATAAATTATTACTATAATATTTATATCACTAGTAATATATAAATCTGCTCGATTACGATTATGTGTATTAATCTATATATACACAAATGATATAGGTTCGTGAATCCGAGGCCAACCCTGCATTGTTCAGTTTCATCATATGTATTTTTACTACAAAATACAGTATTGTGAGTTTCATTACTCCCTTTTTAAATGCTTTTACAATATATATTTTTGGGACTGAGAATACATGCGCTATTTTTATAACTGTTTTACGAAATAGACACAAGTAATCGAAACTACATTATATGGTTGAATGATCGAAGCCGAATATGCCACTTTTACTTGGTAGCCTAAGAATTAGTAAACCAGTCTACTAATTGACGCGAATCCTAAAGATAGATCTATTGGGCCTAACGAACCTCATCCAAAGTACCGGATGCTTTAGTACTTCGGTGTTGTTTTATCATGTCCGAAGCATTTCCCGGAATGATAGGGGATATTCTTATATGCATCTGGTTAATGTCGGTTGCCAGGTGTTCACCATATGATTGATTATTTTTGTCTCTATGCATGGGACGTATATTTATGAGAAATGAAAATCTTGTGGTCTATTAAAATGATGGAAATGAATATTTATGATAAAACTAATGAACTCACCAACCTTTTGGTTGACACTTGAAAGCATGTTTATTCTCAGGTATTAAAGAAATCTTCCGCTGTGCATTTGCTCATTTTAGAGATATTACTTGGAATTATTCATGACATATTTCAAAAGACGTTGCATTCGAGTCGTTGAGTTTATTAAGATTATTATTAAGTCAATTATAGTTGGATATATTATGAAATGGTATGCATACCGTCAACTTTTGATGAAATGAAAGTTTGTCTTTTAAAAATGAATGCAATGTTTGTAAAACGTATCATATAGAGGTCAAGTACCTCGCGATGTAACCAGATGTAATGTATTCGTCCAGATGGATTAGGACGGGTCCTTTCAATCGTTATCCTTTCCCATTTCCATTGCGGGATTTCTGGTTGTTGAAGTAACCCAGATGGCCTTTGATGTTTGGCCTTAACCTTTGAACAAGTCAAACACTTCCCAAGGTAAGTAGCAACATCCTTCTTAAGATTTGGTCACCAATACTATTCCTTGAGATCGTGGTACATCTTACCGGCTCCTGGATGAATCGAATATCTTGACTTGTGGGCTTCGTCTAAAATAAGGCTTCGTAAATCCCCATAACTAGGCACCCAAATTTTTCCGGCGAAATATCGGAGTCCAGTCTCCTTGACTTCAAATTGAGAGACGAGAATGTTCAAGTGTTCATGAGAAATATTCTCCTCTTTGAGAGCATCATCTTGAGCTACTCAGATTTGGCTATTGAGATTCGAATGGATGGTGATGTTCAAGGCTCGAACACGAAGAGGTACCATTCTCTCCTTTCGGCTCAAGGCATCGGCTACAACATTTGCCTTGCCAGGATGATAACGTAGTTCATAATCGTAGTCGTTCAACATCTCGACCCACCGTCGCTGTCTCATGTTCAGTTGTTTCTGATCGAAAATTGGTTGGAGGCTTTTGTAGTCGGTGAAGATAGTACTTTTAGTTCCATAAAGGTAGTGTCTCCACAGTTTGAGCGCAAAAATGACAGCTCTAAGTTCGAGATCGTGAGTCATGTAGTTTCGCTCGTGAATCTTCAGTTGACGAGAGGCATAAGCAATAACCTTTATTCGTTGCATCAATACACAACCAAAACCATGTTTCGAGGCGTCGCAGTACATAACGAAGTCGTCACTGCCTTCGGGAAGGGATAAAATAGGAGCGGTGGTTAACTTCTGCTTCAGGGTTTGAAACGCCGACTCTTGTTCGGTTGCCCAAACGAACTTCTTCCCTTTGTGAGTCAATGCGGTTAATGGACGTGCAATCAGAGAGAAACCTTCAATGAACCTTCGATAGTAACCGGCGAGACCTAAAAATTGGCGGATATGAGTAGGAGTAGTGGGAGTTTCCCACTTGCTGATGGCTTCGATCTTTGCGGGATTGACTTTGATACCTTGATCACTTGCGACATGGCCAAGAAATTGAACTTCCTTCAACCAAAATTCACACTTGGAGAATTTGGCATAGAGTTGCTCTTGTCTTAAGAGCTCAAACATGAGTCGGAGATGTTGTTCATGTTCTTCTTCGCTTTTAGAGTAGATTAGGATATCATCTATGAAGACGATACCGAACTTGTCTAGGTACGGCTTGCATACGCGATTCATGAGATCCATAAACACAGCAGGTGCGTTGGTTAAATCGAATGGCATCACAAGAAACTCATAATGGCCATAACGAGTTCGAAACGCAGTCTTCAGCACATCGCTCTCCTTCACCCTCAACTGGTGATAACCTGATCGTAAATCAATCTTGGAGTAAACGTTGGATCCTTGCAGCTGATCGAATAGATCGTCAATTCTGGGAAGGGGATACCGATTCTTGATCGTCAACTTGTTTAGTTCACGATAATCGATACACATGCGGAAAGATCCATCCTTCTTCTTCACGAACAAAACAGGTGCACCCCAAGGCGATGAACTTGGTTTGATAAATCCACGGTCTAGCAATTCCTGCAGTTGACTCTGCAACTCTTGCAGTTCTGAAGGTGCAAGTCGATAAGGTGCGCGAGCTACAGGTGCAGCTCCTGGCACTAGATCTATCTGAAACTCTACTGATCTCGGCGGCGGTAATCCAGGCAACTCTTCTGGAAAGACGTCGGGAAATTTGTTCACAATTCGCACATCATCCACGATCTTCTCTTCAACTTCTAGCTTCTTCACATGTTCCAGAATAGCAAAGCGTCCCTTCTTCATAACCTTTTGGGCCTTCAAGCAACTAATAAGGTTCAACTTCGGGCTACATCTATCCCCGTAAACAATCAGAGGCTCACCATCTTCGCATGGTATACGAAGAATCTTCTCTCCGCAGATAACTTCGGCTCTTACCTTGGACAACCAGTCCATGCCGACAATCACATCAAAACTTCCCAACTTGATGGGTATTAGATCAATCTCAAAATCCACTCCGGCTAGGTTGATAATACCTCCCCGGCCAATTTGGTCAACCTGCTCATGTTTTCCATTGGTTACCTCAACCAACATACTCTCCTCCAAAGGCACTAACAACTAATCTATCTTAGAGTAAAAGTGTCTACATACATAACTCCTATCGGCACCAGTATCAAACAGAACAGAAGCTAATAGGTTATTGATAGTGAATATACCTGTAACCAAGTCAGGATTCTCGCGGGCATCTCTTGCGTTCATGTTGAAGGCTCTTCCACGTGCTGGCCCACCATTCTTCTTCTTGTTAGGACATTCATTCCTAAAGTGGCCCTGCTGTCCACACTCATAGCACTTCCTTGGTCCATTTGGGTTTGTCCTCACTGCTGGGGCAGCGCTCTTACAGTCTCTGCCGATGTGTCCAATCCTCTTGCACTTCTCACACACTGCGTTGCAGTATCCAGTGTGATGCTTGTAGCATCTCTTACACTGAGGAAGGGTACCTTTGTAGTTAGGATTTGAGCTAGGATTTGGGTTCGGGTTCCTCCAATCGTTGTTCCCTTTGAAATTCTCATACCTCTTGGTCAGGTTCTGGTTAAAACCTTTTCCCTTGTTGCCCTCCCACTTACGTTTCCCATTACTAACTCCCGATTCTGATTTTGCCTTCTCTGGCTCTTGGAGGGTAATTTGATTCATCAGGGTGTGCGCCATACACATAGCTTCTGGGACATTCGCTGGTTTCGATGAAGAGACATTTCCTTGAATGTCCTTGGGGAGTCCTCACAGATACCTCTCCATCCGCTTGTACTCCGGAGTAACCATTGTGGGGCACATCAAAGCTAACTCCAAGTATCTTTGGGTATAGCTGTCAAGATCAGTTCCTACAACTTTTAGTTTCCAAAACTCCGCTTCCATTTTCTGAATTTCGGTTCTGGGGCAGTACACCTCAATCATGGCACTCTTAAACTCTTCCCATGGTGTAGCGTAAGCTTCGTCAATTCCTCGCACCTAGGCGAGCGTATTCCACCAAGTCAAAGCGCCATCCGACAAAGTGCAGGATGCGAACTTAGTCTTATTCCCCTCGGAGCAGTTACTTACACAGAACACAGATTTCAACTTCTCAAACCATTTCTTCAGCCCAACTGGCCCTTCTATTCTGCTGAAATTGTGGGGCTTGCAGCTCTAGAACTCTTTGTAAGTACACTCGTTATGAACAGCTGGGTTAGCCGGTGGAGCTGGAGCAGGGTTGGCATTTGCTATAGCCGCGGCGACTCGAGTAGCTATAATCTCCTTGATCTGAGCTGCGGTGGGGATTTCTTGCGGACCTCTTCCGTTAGCCATCGATCTTCCAAACAAAAATTTTGATTTAAGTCAAAATTTCACAATCGGTAACGTCATAGCAGAAGGTAAATAGAACGGAAACAACACAACACACGATAACTAAGCATGGAAACAAGCAGCAGGTAGCACAAAAGCCAACATGTAATAAAACGCCGTACAACAATTAAGCAACAGTAATTCCATTCATAATAAGAAAATTGCGTACAATGGCATGAGGTTCGTACATTACATTAATGAAAAACAAGAAACTACAAACGGAATACATAAGGAAATCTAATACAATAGTCCTCGAACTCAGTTACCCGAGCACGGAGGGTATGCACTTCCCTCGTCAGTTCCTCGACGACGGGGGATACTGGTGGGGCAGGTGGTGCAGATGGTGCAGGTGGTGTAGATGGTCCAAATGATGCAGATGTAGACGGCACAGTGTGGGCGGTCTTATGTACAAATGGATTGGCAGGATACGGTACGACCCGCTTACGGGCTGTGACCCTAACCAACTGTCCACGTGCGTCCATGAACGGTCTTCCTCCGTTAAGCCCTGGGATAACAGTACCATCGAAACGATACCACTTCGTCGGTGGGGTAGAGGGCGGCTGCATGGGGTCCTCCTCAGGGTCCTCCTCAGAATCCTCCTCGGGATCCTCCTCGCTGGTGTCATCGGACGATGAATCGTCTGAATCATCTAAGGGTGGATGTGCCTGGCCGGTGGTCATAAGTCGATATCTGCCATGTGGAATCGGCACGACTCGTCCATCAGCGGTGCGTCTAACCCAATGTCCACGCTCATTACGGAAAGGACCATCTCCGTCTCCCCCAAGGATCACAGTACCGCCGGGATGGTGCTGTAGCCCCGGGAGTCTTGGGCTGGGTGGAGCTGGAATCTCCGCGGGATCCTCATCTCCATCTGAGACGTCCATCAGGTCAAGCGCGTGTCCACTATCTCCAGAAGATGAATCGCCAGAGTCGTCGGAGGGTAGCGGTGAATCAGCAACAATAGTAGGCGAAGTAGCAGATGAATCTGAGTCACTCTCTAAATCAACGATAATAGGCGGTATGTCCGACATATGAACAAGGAGAAATAACTTTTTCCATGTCAGTAGGACATATAGCAAGCACGTAATTAGGCACTACAACATCCTAGCAGTACATAGCATGGCAATATTAACAGTATTAAACAAAAGTAACATGCAATCAAAGGCAGATAGTAGCATGCAGTAGTGAGAATAAACAGTAGCATACAGTAAGTTCACATAGCATTAAAAGTAAGCAGTAGCATGCAGCAAATTCCGCAGTAACTAGTAAACAAGCAAGTTGTAGATTAGTCCTATTAGCGAATCATACTCGGCTCGGTCAAGACTCACTAATGCAACCTAATTCCCTACAACCAATGCTCTGATACCAAATGTGATGCCCCGTACAAATTTAACGTGTACGGATCATCAACAACAGGTCCATTACAAGGTTACAACACTATATGCTGTTTTAAAACAAGTTTGCATTCATGGAAAGATAATGTTTTTCAAAAGATAGCATGCTTCTATGAATAGAAAGCATTAACACAAGTACGTGACACTAAGGTCATTACAAAGCCATTGCTCAAATGTAACATAAGTTTTGAATGCAAAGTAAAAAGTTCCATATTTAAGACATCTCTAATTAAGCAGCGGAAATCTAACACCGAGAGTCTAGTACAGTGGAAGCAACATACGTCTAAGCACCTGAGAAATAACATGCTTAAAAAGTCAACACGAATGTTGGTGAGCTATAGTTTAATTGTAACAGTATTGTAATGTAGGACACGAGATTTCGTATTCAAAACAGTATGAAAAGTATATGCTTAACCGTGGGCACTTGGTAACTAACTTAACGTATATATCACCCCCTAAAAGTACACTTGGCTAGTGCGTATGTTACGAAGTATTAAACACCCGTTAAATGCTAGCACGACTAGCCCGAGTGGGGATGTCAAACCCTATGGATCCATATCTAAGATTCGCGTTCACCGGTTCAAAAACCAATGACTAAACGTTACCGAGCTAAGGGGAAAGTTTATGCCATTATGTAACCCACACATATAAAAAGTTTAAGTACTCGTGCCTAGTAAGTAAAACATAAAAAGAGCATGCATTCTCAATCCCAAAAATAGTTGTAGTAAAAAGGGAGCTATAACTCACAGTGATAGTGCAGTAAAATCGGTACGAATAAGTAAGCGAGTAAGTCGGTCCGAAAGGTCGTCAACCTAAGTCAAAGGTTACTAAGTCAATAAATCGTCCCAAAACAATTTAAAAGTACGTAAGTTAAGTCTTAAGTATCATCATCATCAACATCATACATATAAAGTAAAGTAAGTTTTCAATCAAGAATAGAGACCGAAACAAAGGCTGCCTTCGTTCAACTTCTACGACTTCTATACAAACTGAAACGGCGTGAGACCAGTGGCCAAGGCTCCATATATGAGTCCTCTAACCGTTGACCAATTTTCAGAACCTAACTCGTCTTCGTTTGACCGTAGCGATGGTTTAAGTGCGAGTAGGTCAGAAATTTCAGCACAACGTTACAAGGGCGTAGTGACTTTCGGAAGGCTATAAATCCTAAACCGTATATCGGATTTAGGCGAGGCCTAAACGAAACGTCATCTACTCGAACCGAACTATCTGGAAATCAACTTTTACAGAAGCCCAGGAGCCTGATCAGACCCTAAAAAACAGAAAGAATGTGCTCCAGTGGGTTTCTCGATGTTTGATGCTCATCACGGTTCTCATCCTTGATGCGTATAAGCCTCAAGTGTACAACTCTTGATGTTTTAGCATCACTTTAACCAAGGTTTAACCACCAACACACAAATTTAAGACTAGGAAACAAAATACAACTCATGTAAGAGTTTGAGCAAGATGATGAACCAAAGTTACATCAATTTCCTAGTTTCAACACAATCACAAGTTCTATTAAGCTGTAAACTTTGAATCAAACTAAATAAGCAAGACCTTAAGCTATAGAACTTAGATCTTAGCTAAATATTAAAGACCTTAGACTATAAAGTCTAGATCTCATGTTCTTGGTGAAACCCTAAGTCATAACCATTAGACTTTCAACTTTTACACAACCATAAGTTATGAAACTTAGATCTTGTAAAGTAACATGAATACAAGATAATGAACTTTTGTTTAAACAAAGTAGAAGATCATAAGTTACACAACTTAGATCAAACACAATAATGAAATCCTAAGCTAGAGAGCTTGGATTCCTAACAATAATTATGAGATCTCAAGCTAGTAAGCTTGTATCTTTTGTTTCATGCAAACACAAGTCACAAATCTAAGCTACAACAAACTAAAGAGGATCATAAGTTAGTAAACTTTTGATCTTAACTAACTTTTTGTAGAAACATCAAGCTAGTAAGCTTGTATTTCGAACTTTCTTGAAGATCCATAAAGTAAAGTGTTGGATCTACAAGTTACATGAAGATCATAAACATGAGTTTTGATCTTTTAACACAATTAAAGAGATCTTAAGTTTTAAAACTTAGATCTAACATAAGTAAAGAAGATTAAAAGCTAAAAAGCTTTAATCCTCCATGTTCTTGCACTTTCTTCAAATTAAAGTTTAAAGTCACAAGATATATAATGATTCAAGTTACAAAACATGAATCTTGAATTATGATGATGATGATTCATGAAAATGATGAAGAAAAAGAAGAAAAGAAGATCAAGAACACTTACAAGTTCTTCAAATATTTGAGAGAAAACTAGAGAGAGATTTGAGAGAAAATGTGTGTGTGTTTGAATGGAATGAAATGAGAATGAAATGAGGTTTTTAAAAAAATAAAGTGATTGTGAGGTGGTGATGGTTGGCCGACGTTTTGGGAGCAAGGGGGACCATTTTGGCCTCATGTGGTGTGGCATGGTGTGGTCCATGGTGGTGGTACAAAGTGGTGTTGGTTTGTTGGGTGGTTTGAGACATAATGCAAGTATTAGTTTGCAAGAATGCATGATACTTGTCTCATTAATTACATGGGCTAATTATTAATTACATGGGCTAATTAACCCATTAAGTGGTCCACTAAGTTGAGTAAGTTGGGCCATGAAAGTCCATTAAGGTGTTAAGTCCATTAAGGTAACTAGTAAGCATTAGTAAGCACTAAGCATGATTAAGGAACCATAAAGCCAAGTAATTGTCATAAATAATAACAATTATGTTTACGCAGTAATATTATTCCAATTATGACAAAAGTTTAACGTGTACCAAGTAGGTAGCTCGTTTTAAACAATAAGTGACACTAACAATCGTAAATGCATTCAAGGATCATGTTAAGCAACTAAGTACTTAAAAACACGTTGTAGGGCATTAACGAAAGTAATTAACATAATTAATGATCCCAGCAAATAATCCAGCTCAGTACGCATAAATACGCAGTTTTGTGAAAGTAATAAATATAATTAAAAGTCGAAAAAGTCGGGTCGTTACACTTGTATCCTTAAAGGATTTTACAATGAAAGAAACTTGAAATAAACCATAAAACTATTAAAATTCGTAACTACGAACTATGAAAATTTTCTGCCTCTCTGAATCAGCAAAATTCGGCCTCCATTTATAGATTTCGAAAACCTACAGCTGAGCCTGCAGCTCAGGATCTCTAGTCGGCAGCTAGACCTAAGTCGGTTACTTTTTCTTCAAGTTTAACTTTATCTTCAAGCCAAATTAACTTTAACCGCGTTGCTTAGCCGGCGGCTTGGCTTCACCAGCCGGCTGCTTGTGTGTGTTCCGGATTAGATCAAATATTTTCCATTTTTATCTTAAACTTGAGCCTTACGTACAAGCAATCCTAGCCACTGGCTTAGATGTTCCATCCGGCAGCTCCAATGTATTTCCTTGGTCAATAAGTTCTTTGATTTTTGACTTGAATTTTGGAACTTTCTGAAACTTATCTGCAAAGTCGGCTGCTTAGAATCTTTACCCGGCGGCTAACCTTTGGCTTTTTGTCTTTTTGCTCTTTTTCTTCACTTTTTGACCTGTTTTATCACACTTTCTTAACAAACGCATTAAAAGCACCTTTTTACAAGAATTGTTAGCTTTTATCCAAAAAGGTGTTAAACTATATTAAAATCGTAAGATAACGCATAGAAAGCATGTATAAAATATGTATAATTCGAGCGTTATCAGTAACTTACTCAGTATTAATGGCTAGTGATTTATGATCTTAACCTTAATTGGCGGAAACCTATCGATACTGATAAGATTGTGATATCTCTCCTTTGCAAAATAATTACCAAACCCCGGATCATATGACAATATCTCTAAGATATGCTTATGACGCGGACCATGTCTTTCATTAAGTTATAATACCTAAGCACTAAATCTTACATCGACCACGACCTCTATCGGAAAATCCACTATGAGATCTAAACTACCTATACAATTTACAAATGTCTACTCGTAGTTTCTAAATCCTTATCGTGGCATTTAACACAAATAACTACTTACCCCTACTAGAATTGATCAGGTCCTAATAACAAGTTATAGCCATGAAGATAACTGGAAACGGTAATTCGTAAAATAAATAACGACAATCAATCAAGCTGAGCAATTTAAGAAACTACGATTCCTATTATTAAAGCATGTATAATTTAATTATTAAAGATAAAGCATTCAATAAATGGTATAATAGCATAAAAGCATCGCATTAAAATCTTAATCTAACAATAATATTATAAGCGTAAAAACGATAATAATAAAACGTAGATAAAGGAAATAAATCACCGGATATATTGAACAAGTCTAACTATTACAATTGTTGACACCTTCCGTATAGCAATCCTAGCTATTAAAACTCCGTACGTTCACCTCTAAATAAAAATAACCCTTCCTAAAGGTGGAATGCTTAAGACCGTAATTCGCTAATTAATCCCGAAGGATTAAGTGAAATTAAATGTGAAATTAAATTGAAGTGGGGAAGAAGTGTGTTGGAAATGATAAATGTTGAGGGGTATTTATAGATTTTGAGGTCTTCATAATTGCACTCCAAGTCCCTCATGATAATTGCTGACTGACACCATTTTTTCCTCGGTATCCCGACATCAGTGCAACTCTCGAGCAGGAAAAAAAATAAAAATGGAATTTTGGGCAAAACCAGTCGGTATGGCGTGCAAGGCCCTCAGTTCTGACACCCGAGGGTCTTGATTTATTGGTACAGTCTTTTTTCCTCGTTAAATTCATTTGTTTACATTCACCAAATCTTGTTAAGTTGTATCACCACCGAATCTTGGACTTTGACTAGTCCACCGAATCTGATATGTTGTTTCTCGCCAGGTAGTCAAAAACCCGTCAAACAATGTATGTTAAGTTTTCAAAATTTTAGTTTGGCAAAGTAAACACTAATCCACCACCACCGACCGTGTTTCAACACAACATATGGATCATGGGATCCAATAACTTTTCACGTGCAAACAATAAACAAGATAGTTATACCAGTACCTAATATCGTTCAATCTGCACCGGATCTTAAGCTTTAAGCAAAAGCAGACCACCGGATTTCAGGATACGGTAACCATGACATCATTACTGGATTCAAATTACATCATCATTCAAAATCTGTTAGTTCACTGAATTTCAAGGAACAATTTCTTTGAATCTGTTCTTCTGTCTTCATCATGTTACTTCCTTAGAACACAGAATATCAACTTTTATCATAATCACAATTCGTTCGAATTGAGTCTTGAAATCGATTGGAAATGAATCCTTAAGTAGCGACTAGCATATTTTGTGAATGATCTTTCTTCAAAACATTAACAATTTCCTGAATCATATGAAGAACAATAGCGTGAGTCTTCATATGAACTTGAAGATTAAATTTGAAATAAAGAACATTTTTGATGAAGATTCCTTAATGATAATTGTAAAACATCATATTCCTAACGCTCTTTACTGAATTCATAATCTGTAACAACACATAACTTTCAAATTAGATCCATGAACTCGAGGTTTACTTTTTGTGTCTGAACTTTGACTTTTAAATTCGTGATCAAATCATGATATTATGATCTGAAATATATCATAAATATTCTAGTGATCATTTTAAACATCTACACATTTTTACATTTCTCCAAATGATCTTGAATCATTCTGAGGACCTGACCTAACTCATTTGAATCATAAGTGATAGATTTGAATTTTTCTCATGATGGTGATACGCACGGGAGCAGTTGTGATCTTGAATCTGATCTGAATAGTGACAAAGTGTAACGTACTGTTACCGGGCTAGAAGTAAGATAACTATTATGCCCTTAGGTTTATGTGTGCTTTTTATATGCTTTTATTTTACTAAGACGTTTATTATTAATTGTGTATGTGATTAAGACCAGTTTGTAACAAGCGTCACTTAACATGTTCATTTGTTAGATTGGACTCGGTTAGGGCTGCCTAACGAAGTACAAAAGATATCATAGATAACTAATAAATACCCGTGTGTTGTGGGGTTTGGGTTTTTAACCCATTTATAAGCCTGCTTCCAGACCTTTCTTGCATTTTTCCCAAAGTTGAAACAAGTACTATGTACCTAACTTCTTGTTCTATCAAACCCTAAGTGATTCAATCATTGGGTTTAGCTTGTGAGACCTTAGAATTAGAAATCGTGCGTCTTGGTGATCATCAATTCAGGTTTGTGGTGTTGAATCTTGCTTTGAATCTTTGTGTAATTGGGTTTTTGGGTGTAAATGGGTTTTGTTGCATAAATAGATTGAATCTGGCTGTTTTTGTGATTTTTGTGTTGTTTATTGCTTGCTATGTGATCTATATATGTTGTATGTGCTTTGTGATCAAGCAATTTGTCAGGAACATCACAAATAGTGATTTTTGGGTTGAAACCCGTCAAATAAGCCGATGTTGTTGTTCTTCATCACTCACACGAGTGAGAATTCATTCGTACGGTTGAGGTGGTCAACCTTATGGTGTACCGTACGAGTGGGTGGATAATGTAACTATTTTCTTGATTGAGTGATATGACCAAAACATACGGTTTTATTTATGCGGT
The DNA here is from genome assembly GCF_046630445.1 of Rutidosis leptorrhynchoides. Taxonomy (NCBI): domain Eukaryota; kingdom Viridiplantae; phylum Streptophyta; class Magnoliopsida; order Asterales; family Asteraceae; genus Rutidosis; species Rutidosis leptorrhynchoides. The sequence goes on along the minus strand of NC_092333.1, from coordinate 529,129,723 downwards.
GTCGTTAGGTCGCAAGACGTCAGATTAGCTACCAAGAGAGGATGCAATAGTTTTAAATTTATATATAGCGGGGCCTAAATCGTACTACTCCTTATTATGGTGAGTGAGGGAAGTATGACCTAGGGTTGAATTTTTAAGAGATTAGTAGAATCGAACCTATATGTATAACTTAAGATAATCCTAAAGTGAAGGAGTAGTTGTATATTACCTAATTTTGGGTTTTCTAATTTATAAGGTAAAATAAAGTAAATGCGATAAAATTTGTAATTCAGATAAGGTTAAAGCAAGTGCATATTATGATTTCGTTAGTTACTTTGCCGAGGTTATGGAATGTTGGCTCATGAATATGTAGTAACCTTGTATTTATTACACTGGTCCTACCGCCCCTGTCATAAGACATGTCACTGGGTAATGCGTTAGGCTTGAAGATTCTAAATAGACAGCAATGTCCCATACCCCCGATGCTCATGTAGCTTGACTACAGGCATACACGTTCAAACGGCTCATCCAATTGAGCGACTCGGTTAGGTGACGTATTAATGTTCCAAAAGGTCTAAACTTTCTTAAGCATAATGAAGTACAAGGTATACCATATCCGAGAGACGTGATGTGTATCAATGCTTTCGTTAATGATTGGGTTTAAAAGATAGTTAGGCCCTTAAAAAGACCATAAAGAACACCATGGCCAAGTCGGTGTGACTTCGATGAACACGTTCGGTTATCCTAACGGTCCAATCCTTTATGAGTTTAAACAAACAGTTCCTTAATTAACTAATAATCCCTCAAGCGGGGTGCAATGCTTGAGACAGCGTTATGGTGAAGTAAACTAATCAGCACTGACCGGGTTCCATTGCCTTACTTAGCAGAGGTACAGCTTACAACAACCATTGTGCTTCAGCATGTACGTACGAAGTTTATATGCTTGGTGACTACACTAGCATGGTCTAAGACCGACAATGTACTATGGCCCTAGTTAGATGTTTCACTACAAAAGAGTCCTCGGTTGGAATCCAAGGCTCGGTGGACTTACTACAACCGGTGCCCTCAGTCAAACTTACGTTGTATCCGATAGACTTCTCTTACCAAGGGGTGACATAGATAGTGTACTCTGAATCGGGGTTTGCGACTTCCCAATAACAGAGCCAATAACTACGTTCTAATAGTTGGTGATATTGCTCATCCACGCTATGTTTCTCACGTAATATCTACCTCATTTTACTCGGTTTTCGTTTCTAAAGTGCTCAAAAAGGTTATTATCTTGGGTTCAATCACGTTCTGAGTTCTATTGCAGTTCTAAGTGTACATTTGGTGTAAAATTGACCAAAGTGTGCAAAATGATCAAGAAAATTGCAAAGTGTTCATCCTGACAACAAGAACGACGTTCTACTATCTAAGAATGACGTTCCATCATTAAGAACGACGTTCTAAAGCCAGGAACGATGTTCTACCTCGGAACTTTACAAGAAAATTATAAAAGTAGAAGATGGAATTCTAGCACGATTCAAGATCATCGTTCCATAATTCCAGAACGATGTTCCAAGTATGAAGACAAGGAACGAAGTTCCTTAAAGAGGAATGACGTTCCTCTATGTTTTCTGGGCAGTTTTTGAAGAGTATAAAAAGGAAGAGATTAAGGGTTTCATAAGAGAATTCACTCAATAGAATAGTAGTTTGTGGTGGCTGATCAAATTAGGGTTTTATAGCTATTTTATTAAGGTTTCCATCAAGTGTTCATCATCTATTCCATTATACATCAAGGATTTGAAGATTGAATCAAGATCTAAAGCTTGTTCTTCATCATCTTCATCTATTCACTTTTGTAATTTCTTAAGTTTGGTACAATTTACTCTTGTTTATTGCTTAATCATGTTTAGACTTACTCTATTAGCTTGTATTGATCTTGTTCTAGCCATGATTGGCTAGATTTCATTATGTGCACTTGTTTATGAAACTTGTTAGCTAAAGGGTTGTTCATATTGATGATTTATGATTGTGTTTAGATGAATTTATAGTTGATGATTGTAATTTGTCATTAGAATTAGTCACAAGATCCTTTGTTATGATTGTTTTGGACTTGACTTTGATTATATAAGTTGTGTAGCATTCATAGGGATTTGATTAGTGAAGCAATTTGTACTTCAACACTTAGGTGATCTAGACAATCAAATTAAGGCTTTCAAGGGATTGAGTTCTTGGTTTAGGTTGGTAATCAATTGGTCCTTAGTCAACATAGTGAGGTTTGGTTTTCTTAAGGGATTTTGATCACCAAAGAGTTTTAGGGGACTTTAACCTAGGCTAAGTACTTGTGATAGTTGCATGATTCAACTAAGATCAATTGGTATAAGCTTATGGGAATTTGCAAGTATTAGTTTGATCACAATAACATCTAGTAGTGATACTAGTCCAAAGTTTGAACACAATTAAATCTTAAGTGAACAAAGAACAACCCGAATGCTTCAAGTGAATTAAACGAGTGCACATGCTTTTAATATTGATATTTACTTAATCACTTAGTACTTAGTTTGAATTAGATTAGTTTTCTTAATATCTAAACTTCAAAACCCCCCAATCAAACACAACTTAGGATGATTATGAGTTTACATAGATTCAACTAGCAACTACCGCTCTCTTAGGACGAACATTAAACGGAAAACTTGCTACATACAACTACCGAGTCATAGTTTCTCGTTAGTTTGTTTCATAGTCGAGTCAAAGTTTAAATCAATTATAAATTTAAAAGAGAGTAGAAGCATGTGTTTGAAATGAAACTCATCAAACTTCTTAGTGCCGCTGGGCCGGGGAGCGGTTAGTTAGTCGTTTCTTTGTTTTTAGCTTTTAATTGTTCGATCCTTTTGCAAGGATTTATCCTTACAAAAGTTACTTTTCTTGTTTTTATATATATTATTTATGTTTGGAAAACCGTTTGTGTTTGTGTTTGTGTTGTGATTGAAGGTTAGGTACTTTTGTGTATGAAAAGGAGATCCCAAAAGGATCAAGAGTTTACACATCCATTTTCTGATCTGGAGAAACACGTGCACGGGGTTTATAAACGTAGAGAAGAAAGGGTATTAAAGAGAAATTTCGAGGCTTTACCATTTTGTTTAGAAAAGATGAGTGGAAATGGTCAACCACCTCCTCCCGAGGGTAATCCATTTGGTCATGCTATTCCCATGAACCCACTATCGGTTAATCAAGAACAACAAGATGATCCAAATGATACGCCGATGTGGAACGCTAGGTTGGTTGCACCTATGTTGGTGCCTCCCGCTATTACAAAACCACCCATTAGGGCCGATAATTGGAAGATCGAGGGAAACTTCTTCACAATGATCAAAGATATGTTATTTCATGGGTTGATAGAGGAAAATCCGTTCGGACACATTCAACAATTTAACGACATTTGTGATATCTATAAGAACAAGGATGTGACCAATGATGCTTTTAAGTTAAGGGAATTCCCCTTTACACTTCAAGGAGAGGCGAAAGTATGGTTAAGGAACTTACTTTTCGATTCTATTAGGACTTTACAAGTTTTAACCGATGCGTTTATCAGTCACTTCTTTCCACCATCAAAGGCAGAACGACTTAGAATGGAAATTAATAGTTTCGCTCAACGGAGTGATGAGTCCTTGTATAATGCATGGATACATTTTAATAAGATGTTACGAGCTTGTCCACCACATGGTTTGACTAAGAAAGAATATATCAACACGTTCTACCGGGGCACTAATGCTTTGACAAGACAAACTCTTGATGCTTCACGGGTGGAGTGTTTATGTACAAATCACCGAATGAGGCTAAAACTTTGCTAGAAGATATCTCTGTTAATACATACGAGTGGGCTCCATCACCTCGAGATTTGCCAAGGAAAAGTGTAGCACAAATAGAGAGTGATAATGGGCAAGTCACACTTGCAAGCTTGAACAATCAAATTCAAATGTATGGGAAAGAGTTGAAAAAGCTACAACAATCGATAGTCACAATGCAAGTAGGTTGTCAAAGGTGCGAAGGGCCACATCTCACCAAGAATTGTCCCCAAATTAATCAATGCAACCATATTGATTTGGATGACATTCCCATGAATTCGGATGCTCATGTCAACTATGTGAGTAATCAAAACTATCAAAGGAGTGGAACATCAAACCAAGGCTATTACAATCCCAACCAAAGACAAGTCTCGTTCAATAATCAAACCAATCCACCACTCGGATTTACCAATCAAAACCGAAACTAAGGCTACAATTCAAACTACAACCAACAATTAAACAACAATTACCCATAACAAAAAAAACCAACCCTATAACAACCAACCTTATACCAACCAAGGAAATCAAAGCTATCAAAACCAAGGTTATAGTCAACCACAAAATAACCAAGGTTACAATCAACAACCTCAACAAAACACTCAACAATCCCAACCTTCAAAGAGCCTAGAAGAGATGATGCAAAATTACATAAAGGAGGTGGAGACAACTGAAGCATTTTTAACCAAAGAGAATTAGTTCTTAAAGCAACAAATACGACACCAATAAACCTCATTCCAAAACTTTGAAAGCACCATTGGAAGACTTTCAAACCAAGTTGTCGAAAGACCTCAAGGAACTTTACCTTCAAACACTCAAGCTAACCCAAACAACAAATACAATAACAACCGGAGCAACCAAAAATCTCAAAAACACCAACAAAATCAAAACCACAACAACACAAGAGTTATTTCTATCGAAAGCAACATTACTAATCAAAACAACAACCAAGCGATTTCATCAAATGCTACACCAATCACAACTATGCTCAAGTTAAACTGATTGCTTCAATCGAAGAGGAAGATAAAACCAAATGTCCTCGTGTATTTACATTCAATGTTGAAGAGGAAGAGCGAGATTTGTATTTACTCGTGTATCCCTAAAAATTGGTGATTTTTAGTTAAGAACTTGCAAATTAGGGTTTATGACATTAGGGTTTGACTAGTTTTGACTCTTTGACTTTTGAATTAGTTGATTTGAAGTATGAAGTATCATGGCCTATATTTTTCATGTGTGTTCTCGATATGCTTGCAATATTAATTAGGTTGCTAAAATTACACCTATTTGATATGTCTGAATTAACCATTATATTATCTTTGCACATTATATTATCTTTGGTAAAGTTGGATCTTTAATTTGATGAATTGTGATGATTGATTGATGAGTTTAAATGTAGGGGTGAGCCAGCCCCTTAGTTGAGTTGAGTTGATTGTGGTGTGATACCATTAAGGCTAACTTTATGCAACCATGGTTAGTGTTTGTTGTTATTGTTTTATTTCAGGGATGAGGTAAAGGCAAACATCTAATGACCAAACATCTAATGACCAAACACCCCCTAGTTTTCCACCTCATGATGAGGAGGGTGAATAGGGTTATTTCTTACATCCATGGCTTCAAGCCATCTTTAACTTAGAACGTGAAGAGGTTTGGCATAGGAGATTAAATGCATGACTTTCCAAATAAGTCAATGTAGCCAAATACATTGATTGGCAACCCCTACAAGACATATGCAAGTACAACCTCCTTAAGCAGTATGTTGTAGTTTACCCGGACCCAACCAATTTGCAACAAAGCATAAACCCTTGGTGGCCACATTTTAACCTGAATGAAGCCACATACCAACTATCACTAGGGAGTTTCTCACTACGATGCACTTTAGACCACGAGTTGACTCAATAACGGATACTAGTTACATGACCTTTCGTCTAGGGGGTAGTGAGCGGAGTTTAAGCACGTTGTAATGGATTCGTATTTTGGGAATTTATCAAGAATACATTGACGACCCTGATTTGTTATGGGCTTATATGGACAATTGCCAAGTTATGCTTTCCACATTCGACTTTGACCAAAAGTGGGGCTTCATGGCCAAGGGACCATTCATCCATGGGAAGACATCAATGACAAACATAAGAACCCTTGTACGCCGAATGATTCACATGGTTGTCTCACGGGTTATCAATAGTCGAGCAGAAAACTATGAGAAAATGTCATATCTTGACCTCTGGCTTAACTATTTGATCTACAATGGTTGGAATGCTCACATTCCAAACACCATCGCCTCCATCCTTCACGATGATGATGGTACCAAGGCCTTAAAGCCTTCGGCTGGCGGGCAATTCGTGACCTTGATAGCCAAGTATTTGAATATCAATCTTGAGGGGTTAAAGAATGAGAGAAAGAAGGTCAAGAAAACGAACATGAATGATTATCTTGGTTGCAATATTTTGACGAAGGACGGTAATAGGTATGTTATTTTTAGAGGAGGAGCTACACCAACCCAAACACAAACCCATGAGACTGACCCGAACCAAGCTGGGGGTAGCGGGAGTTCTAGTGCACCAACCCAAGGGGGTTTCAACCTTAGCCAACAAGATCGGGAATTTCTTAGTGGTGAATTTGGTGGGGTGAATCGACGCCTTTATGGCATCGAGTACACCCAAGAGGGACATAGCCGGGACATTAATTAGATTTTCCATTCTATTGAGACCATTAGGGTAAACCCTGAAGCTCCACTTCCCTACCGTGAACCATGGAGCCCTTTTGTAGATTCAATTCCACCACCACCATATCCAACTCCTTACAATTATGATTACGAGACTCAACGTGCACAAGAAATGTACAATGAACAACAACGACGCTTAGATGAACGTGAACGTGAACGCCAAGAGGAGGAGGAGGAACAACAAAGGGCCGAGATGGGTGATCAAAGTGGAAGACTGAGCGGGTGGTCACATTTGAACTTTTGGCAATGAAAGGAATGGTAACTAATGGTTGGTGTTTGGTTCTTGTTTATGAAACTTTGATGAATTTGTGGTTTTGTTAAACTTGTTTTAAAGACAATCGGTTTGTAATAATGGCGGGCGGATGGTTTGGGGAGTTGAAACAATTGGATGATGTTTGTGTTAATTTGGTTTCATGATGAAATAATTTAGATGTTAGATGTTTATGTTTGATGCTAGTTATTTTTATCCGGAGGGCTTGTAATTCCCAGATAAAATAATGATGAATTTGAATTTCGTTTGTAATAATTTGACAATTGCTAGGATTATTATGTTTATATTTGTCCTTGTTATGCGTATGGTGTTGATGAATGTGTTGATTGAATTAGTGGTTGTGCATGTGTTGTTGATGATCATTACTATCTTATGCTTGTTTGTTGAAATATGAAGACTCTCATTTGTTTGTGATTATGCCGATTTGGTTGTTTGGTTGAGTAAGTCATTATACTTATAGATATTTGAATTATTTTTGTGATGACGTTGGAACTTCTTGATTATTATAGTGGGTGCATATACTTCCCCGAGTATCACCCCACACATTTTGTACCTTGTAAGCATACTTGAAATTGTAGGGAATGCCATATGCAATTGGCCTCTTCTTTTGGCTCAACAAGTGGTACAACAACATGCAAGCAACTTTGGTGAATACGTTTATTCCGATTAATGACAACCAAGATCACTTGATCTAATTCCGGTTTTACTTTCTTCGCTCTTCTATTCTATTTTCAAAATGCCCCTATTTTTACTTATTCTGTCGTTTAAATGCAATGAGGGCATTACATCAAACTAAATGTAGGGGGAGAGTTACAATATCGGGCCATTTTGAACTTTTCGGCTAAACTTGTCACATATTCTATAAAGATTAAAACTTGCAATGTTGATTAATTTTTGGAACATGTTTTTAGCCATTACATTAACTTATATCATAAACACCTAGATGGTTAAAACTTATAATTTGTTTTGACTTCAAGGAAGTAAATTCTTCCTTTTATACTTGCAACTCTCAAATGGGAGTAAAGTCTCCCATTACTAAAAGATTTTGTGCTCAAAATGATGAAATCAAAAGAAAAATCGAAACTTGTACTTAGAAGTTAAAGTCTTCCATGTTGTGCACCAAAACCAAGTGTCTAAAGCTCCATGCTTTAACACTTTCGGATGACTCAAGTCCATCCATTGATAGGGATTCAAGTCTCCCGAATTTTGTTTTACTTGGTGTGGGAGACTTCCTAATCCGCACCATTTTATATTGACTTTGGTTGTCTCATCATTTCACGATGTTTCAACCGATGTATCATACCGTGGAAAGAGGAGCCACCGAGCTTCACCGTGTGATATCTTCTTGATGAAGAGCAATGGCTTCATGCTAGTATTGCTAGAAAACACACGCCGTAGCCAAAAGCTGCGGCACACTTATGCTATCAATTAACGGAAAGGTAGTTACTACTTCCTACCTTTTCTCAACATAAGCATAAAAGCTTGTTATGTGGGAAGTAGACGAGTGAATAAAAGCCTTGAGCTTTGACACTCCCGGGAGAGTCGAGTCCTCCCAATGTTTCATTTTGGAAGTCAAGTCTTCCAAACTTGGAAGTAAAGTCTTCCAAGTCAAGTTGTGTTCCAAGCTTGGGAGTAAAGTCTCTCAAGTTAAGTTTTGTTCCAAAAAGACCTAATCTTGGAAGTAAATCTTCCAAGTATCGTGCAATGAACCCACCGCTAATCTTACACCCAAGGTAGTTACTTTTCCATCGCTATTGACACCGAGTAGTATGTTTACTGGGGAAGTAGCTACCCGTGCGGTCGTCCCACCACCGGGATAACTTGTATGCACATCGCCTTTATAAGCCCAAGATAGTTATTGTCTCATCGCCTTCAATACAAGAAGGTAGTGCACTTCGGTGATATACCGAGGCAATAGCTATCCTTGCGGTTGTCTCAAAACCGGGATGGCTTTCGAATGCACAAAGCTTTTAAACCATAAAATTTTCGAAAAACTTGTCTCGTTTCACAACTTGGCTCGTTTTCCCTTTTCGAAAACGAAAATGGTTTTCTTAAAGCCTTGTCTTCCTTAAGGCTAAAACATTTTTCTTGGATAACTCATGTGACTTGGTGCTCCATTGTACTCAAAAGAAGCTTGCGGGCGATCCTTGACTAGGTGGTGATGATATTAGGGTGAAAAGGCTTGAATTGATGATTTTAGAGGATGTTGAAGATTGGAACTTGATTGGAAGAGTGGTGTATCTTTAGAAGCTTACTTGAAGATTTAGTCAAGGATTGCCACCCCACCATCGCCCCACTTGATGAAATGAAGAATTGAAGAGGTTTTAAGCATTGATATTTAAGTTTGTGCTAGTGTTTGAAAGAAGAAGAAGAGGAGGAGAAAGGTTATGCTTGGTCATAAGCAAATGCAAGCATTTGGAGATCATCCTAGCCATCAAAGTGCACTTTCATGAGGTATCAATTATCGCCCAAACTATCACACTTTGTCTTTGATCATTGATTGTTATTTATCTCCAAGTCTTGTTTATTATATGCTTGCTTGAGGACAAACAAGGTTAAAATGTAAGGGGTTTGATATTGCTCATCCACGTTATGTTTCTCACGTAATATCTACATCGTTTTACTCGGTTTTCATTTCCAAAGTGCTCAAAAAGGTTATGATCTTAGGTTCAACCGCGTTCTGAGTTCTATTGCAGTTCTAAGTATAAATTTGGTGTAAAATTGACCAAAGTGTGCAAAATGAACAAGAAAACTGGAAAGTGCTCATCCTGGCAACAATAACGACATTCTACTATCTAAAAATGACGTTCCATAATCAATAACGACGTTCCAAAGCCAGGAACGACGTTCTACCTGGGAAATTTACAAAAAAAATGGTAACAGAAGAAGATAGAATTCTAGCATGATTCAAGAACGTCGTTCCATATTTCCATAACAACGTTCCAAGTATGAAGACAAGGAACGACGTACCTTAAAGAGGAACGATGTTCCTCTGCGTTTTCTGGGCAGTTTTTGAAGAGTATAAAAAGGAAGAGATTAAGGGTTTCATAAGAGAATTCACTCAATAGAATAGTAGTTTGTGGTGGCTGATCAAATTAGGGCTTTATAGCTATTTTATTAAGGTTTCCATCAAGTTTTCATCATCTATTCTATTCTACATCAAGGATTTGAAGATTAAATCAAGATCTAAAGCTTGTTCTTCATCATCTTCATCTTCTTCATCTAGTCACTTTTGTAATTTCTTAAGTTTGGTACAATTTACTCTTGTTTATTGCTTAATAATGTATAGATTTACTCTATTAGCTTGTATTGATCTTGTTCTAGCCATGATTGGCTTGATTTCATTATGTGCACTTGTTTATGAAACTTATTAGCTAAAGGGTTATTCATATTGATGATTTATGATTGTGTTTAGATGAATTTATAATTGATGATTGTAATTTGTCATTAGAATTAGTCAAAGATCCTTTGTTATGATTGTTTTGGACTTGACTTTGATTATATGAGTTGTGTAGCATTCAAAGGGATTTGATTAGTGAAGTGTAAGATCCTAAACCCAAGTGTACATGTGTACGTAAACGTTGCATAATCAAACTAAATTAAACCGAAACTGACAAGATGGGTTTGAGCTTGTGCGCGTCGCGCACAGGCAGTGGTGCGCGCTGCGCACCTAACCTACGACAGAATTCTGCTTTTTGCTATTTTAAGTTAAATGAAGGGCATTTTGGTCTTTTCACTTGAGGCCGAATTTGTAGCCATATTATCAGTTTGGGATCCAATTTTGGATCATATTTCACATCCACAAATACTCCCATTTCATCTAGAGAGAGCTAGAGATTTCTAGAGAGAGATTTGAAGATTTGGGGAAGAAGGAGCTTGAACCGATCAAAAGCTCGAGTGTTAAAGTTTTTCATCTCACTCCTAGCTATGTTGTGGTAGTATTGGTAAGTTCTAACTCCGAGTTTTCATAGTTTGATTAGTGTTCATAATTGCAGTTTTGATTTGGGTGTTCTTGAGTAAACCCACTAGTTGATAATTGGGTGATTGAGCTAGTAAATGGTGTTGATAACCATTGTTGGTGGGTTTTGGGTTGGATGATGAAATTGATTAGTTGATAATCATGTTTGGGTGTTAATATCACTAGTTAACTTAGATTATAAGTGATTAACTGTGTAAGCTTTCAAAATGGGTGTTTTGACTTGAGAATAGGTCAAAATGGGTTTTATGTCAAGTGATGCAAGTAATATGTTTTGATGATGAAACCTTGAGTAAAATGAGTAGTTGGAACATAATCACTAGTCAATTGTGATTATGGGGGTTTTCGGGTGAGATTTGACTTAGTCAAAGTGGAAGTAAGTGCTAACGGGTCGAAATTGCACTTATGGTGTTTTGGGCATAAGCTAGAGTGTTTAGCTTATTTGTTTGTGAATTACTTAGGTGATTTGCATTTGGACGTTTAGGAGCTCAAGTGGGATTGCTTTTCAAGTAATCGAGATGAGTGGAATATTTATACGCGTATGTATATAATTTGGTTGCTTGCGTGCAACGTGATAAGTGTTATCCGGTAGGATACGCTTTTCGTGGGCCACATTTGGGTTGGAAGAAATATAGTGAGTGATATCCGTATGGATAGCTCTTCGTTGGCTATATTTGGTTTGCGTTATGTGGTGAGTGATATCCGGAAGGAATGACTCTTTTTCGACCACGATTGGAGGTGAGGCATGTGACGAGTGGTTAATGTTTAACCTATCACTCTTCGTCGGTCACATGTGTGTGTTTGGTTATGTGACGAGTGGTTAATTTTTGACCTATCACTCTTCGTCGGTCACATGTGTGTGTTTGGTTATGTGGCGAGTGATTATTGTTTAACCTATCACTCTTCGTCGGCCACATGTGTGTGTTGGGGTAAGTGGTGAGTGTTATCCGTTTGGGGATCCGCACTTCGTTGGCTACTTATCGTTGGATGGTAAGCGGTTTCTCTTTTCGTCAGCCATCCTTATGATTGAGGTAAGTGTTAACATTTCGGTTGCACTTTTCGTCAGCCTCATGGTGCGTAGTGGTGAGTGGTTAATGATTTTGACCTACCGCTCTTCGTCGGCCATGTACGCATTGCGATGGGTGGTGAGTGGTTAACGTATTTGACCTACCGCTCTTCGTCGGCTACCATCGAGTCGAATGTCGACATTGTGCATATTGGGTTGTGTAAGTTTTTATAACGTTGTACGTATGACTATTCGATTATTGCGGTTTGCTAATGATATTGCGTTGTTTGTGTAGGTGTATGCAAGTGATTGAATTATGTATGTATGCGTGTAAGTATTGCATTCACTAAGCATTAGCTTACCCTCTCGTTGTTTACATTTTTAGGTTCGAAGGCGGACGTGGCAAGGGTATGCTCGAGATTAGATGATTTCCCCTTTTGATGCTTGCTTGGATTACTTTCGATTTCGACTTAGGATTGGGTAGTTTATCCCCAAACATCATGCTCGTAGTTTTGTTTGGAACTTAAACTCATGTAGTCGAAAACTTGTATTTTGTACGAAAGTCGTAAATCGTCCGATGTGGGCCCGGTGTCGTAAAACTTCTTTTATTATTGGAACGTGTTAGTTTTACCTAATATAAAATGTTGTGAAAAGCGTTTAGTCTAAAAGTGTCGGGAAGTGTGAGAACTTTAAACGAAAAATGGAAATTTTGGACAGCGGGCTGCCAGGCCTTGTGCGCGCCGCGCACAGAAAGGGTCGCGCGTCGCACACCCTTCTGTTATAAATAATATATATATATATATTTTGCGTAATCGGTTGGATAACGTGTTGGGTCGTTACAAGTGGTATCAGAGCATGGTCTAAGGGATTTAGGTGACTTGAGATAGGCTCCTAGACTTAGACTTTTTGTGTGTGTTTATTTGCTGCGGGACTTGTAGGATTACGGGTCGGTTCGGGTTTTAGTTAGTGCCTTAGAGAATAGGTGAACTAGCTATGTATTGATTATGTTGTTACTAATCATGTTGTTTTGTGTTGAACATCTAGCGAGATGATTGTTGTATTCATGAGCTCGGCATAGCGTGTGAGCGTAATAATGCTTCGCGACCATTATTAGGGTTGCAAGCCAAGTCAAGTAAGTGATGTGTATGTAATTGAACTAGATGGGATGTGCGAACGGTGGCGTATTTATATGATTGTGAATATAATTAGTGGCGGTGTATGTAAATCACTTGTGTTGCGTTCCTAACTGAGTTCATTTCTTAGAATGAAGACAAGGAACGGACATGATGATGATGATCAAGGCGAAGACTCCGAGTTCACGGCCAAGGTTGAGGAAATTATATAAAGGCATCGTGCGGCTCTTCTAGAGGACGTTAGGAAGATGTTCCTAGATTTGATTAACGAGGAAGTAGTCGATCTAGTCAAGGAACAAGTGAAGATTGTTCTTCACGAAGATAATATAGGAAGGCGAGACTTCTACTACAAAAACTTCAAGGATGCTCAACCTCCCACTTTTGATGGCAAACGTGACCCACTTATGAGTGCTCGATGGATCTCCGATATGGAGGGGGCCTTTCGTACTAGTGAGTGCCCTCTCGATAAGAAGACGAGGTATGGTAGTAGTATGCTAAGGGGTGACGCCAAGTTGTGGTGGAATGCAAAAATCCAACTCTATGGTGAGGAACAATGTATGGAGTTCACATGGGACGAGTTCAAAGCGGAATTTTTCAAGGAATACAGAACTTCGACCGATCTTTCTAGGCTTAAGGATGAGTTGCGTACTTTGAGGCAAGGGTCAATGGATTTAAACATTCTCAAATCCGTTTTCTTATCGAAGACCCAATTTTGCCAGGAGTATGTCGGGAATGACCACATGTTGAAGGAAGACTTTTACCGAACCTTGAACGATCATTACTAAGAAAAGATTAGTAAGAACTCGGTGAAAACTTTTGACGAGTTGTTTGACATGGTGAAGGGTTTTGAGACGCTTGTTCTGAAAAAGAGTGGTTCCGATGTTAGTAAGCGGAAGTCCAAAACTACGATGCATTCGAACAAAAAGAGTAAGAGTGTTTCCGAGGGTGTCGGAAGCGTGAAGAAGAGTGGTACCGGTGGTTTTATACCCACGTGTTATAATTGTGGACAACGGGGTCATTTGTCGCGTGAATGTACGAATACGACTTCTAACAAGGTTACATGTTTTAATTGTCGAAAGGAGGGACACCGGAAGTCGGCGTGTCTGGAACTAGTTGGTGATGCATGAGAACTTGATGACGATGTTCAGGTACTTTTGGATATTCTTTTGAAATGTACTTATGATTTTGTTTAATGCACTTTGTGTTAATGCGTAGTGTGATGAGGGGTAGCGTTCCTTATGGAATTACCCTATGATGATGGTCGGATTGACGGGCGAAGGGCGTAAGACTTGGTACTTCCAAGCATTTCTTAGTGTTGGGCGAAATATTTTACCAAGCCATGAGAATGGGCTTTGGTGTTGTTTTAGTAGCGCGTAGTCGCTTTTGTGTTGTAATTGATGAAACATAAGTTTCGTCGGGTACGGATGACTTAAAGTCACTTTAATGTTGTGATGGGTGACATCGGATGAATGGAACCCTTGAAGTGGAGTCTTTCGGTCTCGATGAATGTTGGTAGTGGAGTCTATGCGACTCGTGGTCAGGTGCCTTTTTCATACCTGCAAGCGTAATGTTCGACTCCGACGATGTTGTGGTTACATTGTACTTAGGGTACCGGAGAGAAACCCTTAGGTATATGAGTGACTAGGTGGAACTTTGACAAGTTATGGCAATCGGAGGGTTGCAAGAATAAAGTTGGTGTCATTTGTAGTGAACTCTTCATTCGAAGTGATTAATGATAGGTTAAGATCCTTTGTATGCTCAAGGTTGGAGCAAGATGTGGTGATGGGTCGTGTGAACCCAATGGTTAGAAAAGTCTACCTTTTGGTAGCATTGTACGGTTGTACAAGGTGCGTGTTGTGTTGGCTTTTTTGTCGTTGCTTAAATGACGCCAACGGGTGACGGTGAACATCAATTTCTAGTGTGCAAAATAAATTCTAGAGAATTCGAGTACTACGATCGAGGGATAGACTGGTCACTTATTTTGGAAAGTGGTAACTATCGCGGGATGATGTTACCATGGCGATGTGGTTATGGAACGTAGTTCCAAGTGAGGGAGTTACACTCCCACACGAGGAGGTTTTAGTGTGAAACTTCGGATGATGCTCACGGTAGATCCGGAGATTAGTGTCGAGACCTAGATTGGTCGATTTGTGGTAAAGTACAAATTTGGTTAAATTGTATTTATTGGTTTGGATGTGACTTTCTACTTGAGGTGGTAATGTGGTTAAGCTCATTAAGAGACAAATGGGCGGGCTCGTTGATCAAGGTAGGGTCCCGTAATCGAGGGATGGTATGCCAAT
The DNA here is from genome assembly GCF_046630445.1 of Rutidosis leptorrhynchoides. NCBI lineage: Eukaryota > Viridiplantae > Streptophyta > Magnoliopsida > Asterales > Asteraceae > Rutidosis > Rutidosis leptorrhynchoides. The sequence goes on along the minus strand of NC_092333.1, from coordinate 529,114,512 downwards.
TTCTCTTTTAGATAAATGTATTCTTGAACCTATGCGTGATATAGGTTATGATTTGCGCGATCGTGATAGCGATGTTTGTGCATACGTATGGTTCGTGTGCGGGAGATTCCAAGTTGAGTGGAATGATTCTAAGTATGCGTATATACTTAGCTTGTTGTGTGTATTGTGGCAAGTGCTATCCAATAGTGAGGATTCACTTTTCGTTGGCCACGGTGGGAGTGTGATAAGTAGTAAGTGTTATCCGTTAGGAATCACTTTTAGTTGGCTACTTATCCGGGTGTGGTAAGCGTTTTTCCGTTAGGGTTCGCTTTTGTTTGGCCATGTGTGAGGAGGGGTAAGTGTGATCCGTAAGGATGCGCTTTTTGTCGGCCTCTTGTTGCGTAGTGGTAAGTGGTTAACGTTTGATCTACCGCTTTTCTTCGGCCACGTACGCGTGAGGATGTGGGGCAAGTGGTATCCAAATCGTGAGGATTCACTTTTCGTCGGCTCCATTGTATTGTTTGTTGGCCATATTATTGGTGTGTTGTTACTAAAGGGATTGCTAACTCGGTACGAGATTTGAAATGTTAGCATGTGTTTGTCCTGCGGTCGAGGCGTGAGTTCATTCCGGTTTGGGAATGAAGCGAGACTTAGTGCTCGGTTTGGTAGATTTGGTAAATCACGGATGATGATATAAATCGGAAGGGTAACTTTTGAGTAAAGTCGCCTAAAGGAATTGTGTAAAACCATCGGATTTGTGGAAATTTTTGTGGACATCGAATTTTGGCGTATGTCGAAGGACCATAGAGCGTGGGTCATGTTAGTAAAGTGGCGAGATCACGGGGACGTGATCCAATTTAAGTGGGGGAGAGTTGTAAGACCATAAACCCAAGTGTACAGGTGTACGTAAATGTTGCATAATCAAAGTGAATTAAACAGAAACTGACAGGCTGGGTTTGAGCTTGTGCGCACTGCGCACAGGCAGTGGTGCGCGCCGCGCACCTAACCTGTGACAGAATTCTGCTTTTTGCTCTTTTGAGTTAAATAAAGGGCATTTTGGTCTTTTCACTTGAGGCCAGATGTGTAGCCATATTATCAGTTTGGGGTCCATTTTTGGATCATATTTCACATCCACAAACACTCCCATTTCATCTAGAGAGAGAGAGAGATTTCTAGATAGAGATTTGGAGATTTGGGGAAGAAGGAGCTTGAACCGATCAAAAGCTGGAGTGTTAAAGTTTTTCATCTCGCTCCTAGCTACGTTGTGGTAGTATTGGTAAGTTCTAACTCCGAGTTTTCATAGTTTGATTAGTGTTCATAATTGGGGTTTTGATTTGGGTGTTCTTGAGTAAACCCACTAGTTGATAATTGGGTGATTGAGCTAGTAAATGGTGTTGATAACCATTGTTGGTGGGTTTTGGGTTGGATGATGAAATTGATTAGTTGATAATCATGTTCGGGTGTTAATATCACTAGTTAACTTAGGTTATAAGTGATTAATTGTGTAAGCTTGCAAAATGGGTGTTTTGACTTGAGAATAGGTCAAAATGGGTTTTGTGTCAAGTGATGCAAGTAATATGTTTTGATGATGAAACCTTGAGTAAAATGAGTTGTTGGAACATAATCACTAGTCGATTGTGATTACGGGAGTTTTCGGGTGAGATTTGACTTAGTCAAAGTGGAAGTAAGTACTAATGGGTTGAAATTGCACTTATGGTGTTTTGGCCATAAGCTAGAGTGTTTAGCTTATTTGTTTGTGAATTACTTAGGTGATTTGCATTTAGACGTTTAGGAGCTCAAGCGGGATTTCCTTTCAAGTAATCGAGGTGAGTGGAATATTTATACGCGTATGTATATAATTTGGTTGCTTGCATGCAACGTGGTAAGTGTTATCCGGTAGGATACGCTTTTCGTGGGCCACATTTGGGTTGGGAGAAATATAGTGAGTGATATACGTATGGATAGCTCTTCGTTGGCTATATTTGGTTTACGTTATGTGGTGAGTGATATCCGGAAGCAATGACTCTTTGTCGACCACGATTAGAGGTGAGGCATGTGACGAGTGGTTAATGTTTGACCTATCACTCTTCGTCGGTCACATGTGTGTGTTTGGTTATGTGACGAGTGGTTAATGTTTGACCTATCACTCTTCGTCGGTCACATGTGTGTATTTGGTTATGTGGCGAGTGATTAATGTTTGACCTATCACTCTTCATCGGCCACATGTGTGTGTTGGGGTAAGTGGTGAGTGTTATCCGTTTGGAGATCCGGTCTTCGTTGGCCAATTATCGTAGGATGGTAAGCGGTTTCGCTTTTCGTAGGCCATCCTTGTGATTGAGGTAAGTGTTAACATTTCGGTTGCACTTTTCGTCGGCCTCATGGTGCGTAGTGGTGAGTGGTTAATGATTTTGACCTACCGCTCTTCGTCGGCCATGTACGCATTGCGATGGGTGGTGAGTGGTTAACGTATTTGACCTACCGCTCTTCGTCGGCCACCATCGAGTCGAATGTCGACATTGTGCATATTGGGTTGTGTAAGTTTTTATAACGTTGTACGTATGACAATTCGATTATTTCGGTTTGCTAATGATATTGCGTTGTTTGTGTAGGTGTATGCAAGTGATTGAATTATGTATGTATGCGTATAAGTATTGCATTCACTAAGCATTAGCTTACCCTCTCGTTGTTTACATTTTTAGGTTCGGAGGCGGACGTGGCAAGGGTATGCTCGGGATTAGATGATTTCCCCTTTTGATGCTTGCTTGGATTACTTTCGTTTTCGACTTAGGATTGGGTAGTTTATCCCCAAACATCATGCTCGTAGTTTTGTTTGGAACTTAAACTCATGTAGTCGAATACTTGTATTTTGTACGAAAGTCGTAAAACGGCCGATGTGGGCCCGGTGTCGTAAAACTTGTTTTATTATTGGAACGTTTTAGTTTTACTTAATATAAAATGTTGTGAAAAGCGTTTAGTCTAAAAGTGTCGGGAAGTGTGAGATCTTTAAATGAAAAATGGAAATTTTGGACAGCAGGTTGGATAACGGGTTGGGTCGTTACATGAAGCAATTTGTACTTCAACACTTAGGTGATCTATACAATCAAATTAAGGCTTTCAAGGGATTGGGGTCTTGGTTTGGGTTAGTAATTAATTGGTCCTTAGTCAACATAGCGAGGTTTGGTTTTCTTAAGGGATTTTGATCACCAAAGGGTTTTAGGGGACTTTAACCTAGGTTAAGTACTTGTGATAATTGCATGATTCAACTAAGATCAATTGGTATAAACTTATGGGAATTTGCAAGTATTAGTTTGATCACAATAACATCTAGTAGGGATACTACTCCAAAGTTTGAACACAATTAGACCTTAAGTGAACAAAGAACAACCCGAATGCTTCAAGTGGATTAAACGAGTGCACATGCTTTTAATATTGATATTTACTTAATCACTTAGTTCTTAGTTTAAATTAAATTAGTTTTCTTAATATCTAAACTTCAAAACCCCGCAATCAAACACAACTTAGGATGATTATGAGTTTACATAGATTCAACTAGAAACTACTGCTCTCTTGGGATGAACTTTAAACAGGACACTTGCTAATTACAACTACGGAGTCACAGTTTCTCGTGAGTTTGTTTCATAGTCGAGTCAAAGTTTAATTCAATTATAAATTTAAAAGAGAGTAGAAGCATGTGTTTGAAACGAAACTCATCAGTTGGAAAAGCGATTGAGTTTAAAGCGTAATCGGAAAGCATCTCAACAACATACACAAACCATAACATAATTTCGGCATTATCACTAAATATATCATAGCATACACTAAAGATAACTACTCGCTAATCAAGGTAACAATATCATAAATCTTAATAATGGAAGACATTATATAAAGACAAAGGATAGAATTACCAGTAGATTAAATGAGTTCTGAAAATACAAAAGTGACAACTTCAAACTCCAGACCGCTCCTAATTCAATCTTCGACGTTCTTCTCCGGGTACTAATTTTCCCGCTCAGAGTCGAAGACCTTGAAAGTATGACTAATTATTGTAGAAAGAGAGAGAAAGAAGTGAATTGAAGTGTGTGTAAAAATGGATGACAAATGGCCCATTTTATAGTTGAGCTTTTGCTGGAAAACGGCTAGCAGGCCGGCGTGGTAGGCCAGCGCCAGAGGCCGGTGCCAGGCAGCCCGTTTCCCATGCCCGTTTCTTGTAGCCGGTGGCCAAGCCAAGTGGCAGGCCGGCGCCCGTTTGGCATGCTGGCGTGGCAGGCCGGATCAGGAGGTCGGTGTGGCTGCTTGGTTTGCTGTTTGTTTGGATCGTTTTGCTCATTCCCGAGATCGTGTAACTTGTCTTTCACCGTTTTCGCTCTAGAATCCTCGTTTTAGCTCCGATTCTGTTGATCGTTTTTTCATTGTATTTGTAATTTCTTGATCTTCAATTTTAACTAACAAAGTGAGTATTTTGGTTATAAACCTTGGAACTTTATTGTTTTTGGGCCTCAATATCGGGGCGAAAACGTGACATTTTAGCCGATATCATTAAGCTGACCCATACGGTTAAGCTGTGACTCGTACGAGTCACTGGTCACTCGTATATTCAGCCGTATAGATCTGTTATTGTTGTTTGGTTAAGGATTGAACGTACGAGTGAAGTGTCAACCACACAGTTGAGGTTCCTCAAACGTGCGAGTGAGTGACGCTCGTGCGGTTGACATATTAGATTGTTTAAGTACTTAAGTGTTTTTATATTGATGATATTGTCTTGTTGTTGGAATGATTTCAATACATGATTACTGACTGAGTTATGTCTATTCTCAGGGGAAAAGAATAAAGAGAAAACTCAGTAGTCAGAATCTGAGCCGTTGCTTGTAATTGATGAGTGGGTCTATATCCAAGCCATGCTACTGTTGTTTACTCTTATTACCTTGCAATTGTTAATGTTATCAATAGTTAGATGTTTGCCATGTTTAGATAGTTGTTTTTGCCATGCTAGTCAGATCTTTTCATGAAACAACCCAACCCGTATTAAAACCGGCCCATAAAATTTTTTCCTTTTAATACGCGTTAAATAATACTTTAGGTCCCATTACACATATTCCAAAACATATTTGTTATCAAGGTAAGTTCATCGAACTTAAAACATACATTAATGATTTAAACTCCTTAATACAATGGTTCATTAATTAAATCGTAAACCGGTTATAATCATTATGACCCAACTAGTTACGTTTACACCAAACCGAGCATGGTGATTTGGGACAATGCTACCCAAATCCTAATCGAGTCCAAAAGCAAGATCTTCTAAAGCAACCTAGCCGAGATCTCTAATCCCCAAGCTTACTCGAGTCGCCAAGCATGCGAACCTATAAAAATATCAACAACGAGAGGGTAAGCTAACGCTTAGTGAGTGAGAATATACTACATACATATATATGCATAAAATGGACACGCCACAAAATAGCAAATACCGCATACCGGAGCATCCAAACATAAAGGCAAGCTAGTCTAAGCATACCGTAAGATCACTAAGCAATGAGCTAAAGATACATCAACAAAATATAAGTTTGCCAACAACGATGTGAACAATGCCAATAAGCTACACCCGGAGGGTTAGCTACAACACGACAATACAACATTATATGTATACAATATATATGTATATATATGCATATATCTCTCGAATAACATAATTTGCTTACGCTTACAACACAATAACCATGGTTAACCAAGTATACAAGAGAACGGTACATGTAAGTCCGTTGGAGTTCATAACATCCACTAGTGTTACTTATACACCGCGTAATCACTAGTCCCCCCGGGTGATGTCTTAAACACCGCGACTAACTCACCCTTACAACAATGTGGCGTCTTAAACACCGCGACGAACCCACACTTCATTCAATACAATGAGTGGTGTCTTGAACACCGTGACACTTCCACTCTCACGACATTGTGGTGTCTTAAACACCGCGACAATCCCACAAGTCAATTACACAAGGAGTAGTGTTTTAAACACCGCGACAATACTACTCGTTACCTAGAATGTGGTGTCTTGAACACCGCGACACTTCCACATTCATACCACACAAATAAATACATTATATACGTTCACGCAAAATTATTCCACTCACAATATTAACCCTTCGCCATTGGGGTTATATAATCCACATCACACGCCCATTTGATAGAGTACACGCAAGGTGTGCACCTCGTCAAAGATGGTCAACCAAAACGCACAACCGTGCCAATTGGACCTACACACAAGTCCATCAATCCACCTATATGTGAAGTGAGCTCTATAACCGAGAACCACTTCACCCGACCCGCACCCATCCTACACATACATATGCATATAGGATATTAACACTCACATTGTCGCCTTGATGAATGCTTCCAAGTAATCCGCGACTCGTCAATGGAAAGTACCTATTCCATTATCACAAATACAACAATACACAATTAGAGTTGACTTACAAACCAACCCAATTCGACACTTAGTGCCATTTTGACCCAAATGCACTTCCAAGCACAAAACGCGCCCAAACTAACCAATAATCACTAACACTAGTGACAATGGCCCTAATAAACCAAATGAACCCAATCTTAAGTGTTAAACACTTATCAATCTCAAAATTTACCCATAAACCCTAATTTTGACCCATAAGGTCAAAATCTCACCATTTACAAGTCTTGACACCAAAACACATTTAACTCGGGTTTATACTTCAACTTAATCCATTTTAAGTTTATAAACCTTATTAAATCAACAATCAGGTCAAAATCATCATCAAACCTAGAGCCAAAATTAGTCAACCAAAAGAACCCTAATTTCATCCAACACCTCAATAATCACTAAATACTAGTGATTTCACCCAATTGCAAGTCTCACAAGCATGAACTTGCACACCAAACCCAAAACCCGACATTAACAACAATAAACCCGAATATTGGCGTTAATCTCCAATTAACAACAAAATGGGTTCTATCTATGAATCATACAATCAAAAGCCCCAAAATTGAATGAAGAACACAAAAACGAATTTCGGAGTTAGAGCTTACCACTAGTATCACCGTGTAGCTAAGAACGAGGAGAACAAACTTGTCAACTACGTCAAAGATCAAAACCCGCTTCTTCCTTTCCAAAATCCCACTTGAATCACTTGGGGTATTTGAGTTTCTTGGGAGAAAATGAAAGAAAAAGGAAAAGAAAAATAAGAAATGAAATGAATGGATGAGGTTAAATCCTCAAATCTGGCTCAAACGCGAAAAGACCAAATTGCCCTTGAACTTCATTTAAATTTACAAGAATCTGGTGCCAGTTCGCACCATTTGCCGCGCCGCGGCCTAATTCGTCGCGCCGCGACGATTGCCTCGAACTGGTGACTTTGTTAACAAGCTTTCTGATCTGGATTTATTCGAAACGCCGTGCCGCGGCTCCCTTTGTCGCGCCGCGACACACAACGTGGCCTGACACATTTTCTCGCATACAAGATTTTAACACCCAAACATGTATCGAACCCTTCATACGCCTGTCGTACATACACAATACACCTATAAATCATGTACGGGGAAAAACGGGGTGTTACAACTCTCCCCCACTTAGACTCGATCACGTCCTCGTGATCCTTGTCATTTAACCAAACGGACCACACTTCACGGTCCTCAAACATAAGTCCAAACCGACTTTCCTAAGCAATTCTTCCCACTGAATTGCCTTTAACAACTAAATCGTCACCCGCGATTTATCAAATCCACAATCCGAGCACTAAAACCATGCTCATTCCCTAACATCGGGAAAACTCAACCAAATCTCGAACCGAGATATCAACCCCTTAGCGTACCCTTACCGAGTACAACGCTAAAAGCAACCAAGTCTCAACCTAAGGTCAACAATCCGAAACGATGAAGACCGAACCAACGAATCCTGACGGATAACACCAATCACTAAACATCCCTTGTAGTGCGCAATACGATCAATACGCAACTACCGTAACATCATAATCAAAAGGCTAAAACCGATAGCGCCCAAAACGACTATGAAAACGCCAAATCCAAAGGTGTACAAAATCGACTATCGTCACACCCGTAACAACACGTGAGCGAAACACGGCTATCGCATCACTAATCATACAACATGGTCCTCACGACCCCACCATCGGTGTATAAACAACCGATAGTTCCCACAACATGGTCCTTACGACCCCACCATCGGTGTATAAAACAACCGACAGATCACACAACACGAAGGCTGGCCGAAAACACACGCGCCTTAGTGAATTCGAACTACACGCGATTCACTACCATGATGAAGTCAGCGAACCTGAAGATCATGCTTCACCAATCAATAATCCCATGATGAAGTCAGCGGACCCCGAAGGTCATGCTTCACCAATCTCAACACCGGATGAAGTCAGCGGACTCCGAAAGTCATGCTTCACCGATATAACACCTCGCTCATGATGAAGTCAGCGGACCCCGAAGGTCATGCTCCACCAATCGCATACTCCCATAATGAAGTCAGCGGACCCTAAAGGTCATGCTTCATCAATCACCAATACCATGATGAAGTCAGCGGACCCGAAAGTCATGCTTCATCAATCAACGCCCTTTTGGCCTCAAACGACGAGTAGCGTAACATCGCGCTCTGCTACGCCATAGTGAATCCTAACGGATACCACTAACCATTCTTACACACGAGCAAGAACCACCTATATCAAACATAGGCACAAAACAGTTATTCTCTAGAAGAGAATCCGACACACACCTCCCTTAACCGAAGGATTTCACCTTGCTCGCCAAACACGTCCATTATCTCTCAATCGAGATTTACCACATTACCACCTCGGTGATAATTCAAATCCAAACCATAAGTACAATTTATCCGAAATTGTAATCTACCACAAATCGACCAAAATCAGGTCTCGACAACATTTTCCGGATCTACCAAAAGCATCATCCGAAATCTCACACTAAAACTTCCTCGTGCGGGAGTGTAACTCCCCCATTTGAAACTACGTCCCATATCCACAACTCGTACAACCGTATAATGCTACCTAAGGTAGACTTTACAAAGATTGGGCTCACACGACCCATCACCATATCTTGCTCCAGCCTTGAGCACACAAAGGATTTCAATCAATCCTTAAACACTTCGAGCAAAAAGTGTACCACGATTACACAAACCATACCTTCGCAATCATCCAATTGCTTTAGTTTGTCAAATTACACCTAGTCACTCATGTACCTAAGGATTTCACTTCGGTACCCTAAGTACAATGTAACCGCAACACCATCGGAGTCGAACACCACGCTAGTAGGTATAAAAGAGGCACCTAATGTCGCGTCACGTAGACTCCTTTACCAACATACATCGAGATCCAAAACTCTCGATCTCAAGGGTTTTAACCACCCGTCGAACCTCGTGGTTCATCAATTCAACACAAATGCGAACACGCGCTTAATATCCGAACACCGAAACCCATTTCCATGGCTTGGTAGGAACATTTCCCAAATACTAAGGAATGCTTGGTGGCACCAAGTCTTACGCCCTTCGCCCGTCAATCAAAACGTCGTCATAGGGTACTTCCATTAGGAACGTCACCCATATCAATAACATACACAACACAATGCATTTAATAAACTCAACTTCAAACGGCACTTAATAAATAATCAAAAGACATATTCATTAAAACGAAACGTACCTTAACGTCTCCTTGCCGGCCCCGTCCCCGCTAACTTGGGACATTCCGACTTACGATGTCCTTCTTCTTGGCAATTGAAGCACACCATGCCATCGCCTTTTGGTACCGAACATTCCCACGACTTGTGACCCCTTATGCTACAATTGTAACATCTAGACGCACTAGAATCCAATATACCCGTCCGTGTACCACCCGTGCTCACACTCGGACCCTTAGTCCTCTTACTCGGAGCACCATGCGAAACAACCCTTCTCTCGCTCGAAGGTTCACCCTTCTTTGATCCTGAATACGACTCGAAACCTCTAGCCACGGCGAATAATTCCGCAAACGATTTCGCGTGACCCCGGCTAATCTTATTCTTCAAGTCATCATTCAAGGTTCGATAGAAATCCTCCATCAACAACCGATCATTCCCTAAATACTCCGGGCAAAAACGAGTCTTCGCCATAAAGGTCGTCTTGAGAGTATTCAAATCCCTAGATCCCTGTTGCAAGTTTCGCAACTCATCACGCAATTCCGACAAGTCGGCCGAAGTCCGAAACTCCTCGAAGAATTCCTTCTTAAAATCGTCCCACGATAATGCCATAAACGGCTCACCACCGACAAGATCAATCTTACCATCCAACCAATCCTTCGCCCTACCCCGCAATAAACTAGTAGCGAGTCTTGTCTTTTTCTCGGGAGGGCATTCAATAGTACGAAAACACCCTTCAACATCCGAGATCCAAGTTGTGCTTACTAAAGGATCCGGTTTCCCGTCATACATCGGAGGTTTAGTCCTCATGAAGCTCTTAAGACAATGCTCCATTTCTCCACCATTTCGAAATTCGAAATACTTCCTATCCATTTCTTCCCGAAACGCACTCATTTGCTCCGCAACGGCGGCCGCAACTCTAGCGTTAAACTCAGCGTCGTTCGTCCCGATCCCATTTCCCGTCGCCATTCTAAGGAATGCAAAGCGGTTAGACCACGAACGTATAACACCATACGTACAACACCGCCCCATCTTTCTCAACACCCGTCGTACATCACTTGTTTGACATGATTTGCACCCGTAATAAGGTTTGCAAGTCCTTATTACGCACACACGCCGTATCGACTCGTTAGTACAACGACCGCTTCGCTCGATGATATAAACCAACACAACGCAAATTCTACGCGATATAAGCACCCGCAAGAATTATTATCACAACACAATAATATATTAATAATATCCGCATTACTAATATAAACGTTAGTCCACCTACAAACAAGGCACTAACTATAACCTATTCCGACCCGTACTCCTACAAGTCCCGCAACAAATTAAGCACACACAAAAGTCTAAGTCTAGGCACCTATCTCAAGTCACCTAAATCCCTTAGACCATGCTCTGATACCACTTGAAACAACCCAACCCGTATTAAAACCGGCCCATAAAATTTTTTCCTTTTAATACGCGTTAAATAATACTTTAGGTCCCATTACACATATTCCAAAACATATTTGTTATCAAGGTAAGTTCATCGAACTTAAAACATACATTAATGATTTAAACTCCTTAATACAATGGTTCATTAATTAAATCGTAAACCGGTTATAATCATTATGACCCGACTAGTTACGTTTACACCAAACCGAGCATGGTGATTTGGGACAATGCTACCCAAATCCTAATCGAGTCCAAAAGCAAGATCTTCTAAAGCAACCTAGCCGAGATCTCTAATCCCCAAGCTTACCCGAGTCGCCAAGCATGCGAACCTATAAAAATATCAACAACGAGAGGGTAAGCTAACGCTTAGTGAGTGAGAATATACTACATACATATATATGCATAAAATGGACACGCCACAAAATAGCAAATACCGCATACCGGAGCATCCAAACATAAAGGCAAGCTAGTCTAAGCATACCGTAAGATCACTAAGCAATGAGCTAAAGATACATCAACAAAATATAAGTTTGCCAACAACGATGTGAACAATACCAATAAGCTACACCCGGAGGGTTAGCTACAACACGACAATACAACATTATATGTATACAATATATATGTATATATATGCATATATCTCTCGAATAACATAATTTGCTTACGCTTACAACACAATAACCATGGTTAACCAAGTATACAAGAGAACGGTACATGTAAGTCTGTTGGAGTTCATAACATCCACTAGTGTTACTTATACACCGCGTAATCACTAGTCCCCCGGGTGATGTCTTAAACACCGCGACTAACTCACCCTTACAACAATGTGGCATCTTAAACACCGCGACGAACCCACACTTCATTCAATACAATGAGTGGTGTCTTGAACACCGCGACACTTCCACTCTCACGACATTGTGGTGTCTTAAACACCGCGACAATCCCACAAGTCAATTACACAAGGAGTAGTGTCTTAAACACCGCGACAATACTACTCGTTACCTAGAATGTGGTGTCTTGAACACCGCGACACTTCCACATTCATACCACACAAATAAATACATTATATACGTTCACGCATAATTATTCCACTCACAATATTAACCCTTCGCCATTGGGGTTATATAATCCACATCACACGCCCATGTGATAGAGTACACGCAAGGTGTGCACCTCGTCAAAGATGGTCAACCAAAACGCACAACCGTGCCAATTGGACCTACACACAAGTCCATCAATCCACCTATATGTGAAGTGAGCTCTATAACTGAGAACCACTTCACCCGACCCGCACCCATCCTACACATACATATGCATATAGGATATTAACACTCACATTGTCGCCTTGATGAATGCTTCCAAGTAATCCGCGACTCGTCAATGGAAAGTACCTATTCAATTATCACAAATACAACAATACACAATTAGAGTTGACTTACAAACCAACCCAATTCGACAATTAGTGCCATTTTGACCCAAATGCACTTCCAAGCACAAAACGCGCCCAAACTAACCAATAATCACTAACACTAGTGACAATGGCCCTAATAAACCAAATGAACCCAATTTTAAGTGTTAAACACTTATCAATCTCAAAATTTACCCATAAACCCTAATTTTGACCCATAAGGTCAAAATCTCACCATTTACAAGTCTTGACACCAAAACACATTTAACTCGGGTTTATACTTCAACTTAATCCATTTTAAGTTTATAAACCTTATTAAATCAACAATCAGGTCAAAATCATCATCAAACCTAGAGCCAAAATTAGTCAACCAAAAGAACCCTAATTTCATCCAACACCTCAATAATCACTAAATACTAGTGATTTCACCCAATTGCAAGTCTCACAAGCATGAACTTGCACACCAAACCCAAAACCCGACATTAACAACAATAAACCTGAATATTGGCGTTAATCTCCAATTAACAACTAAATGGGTTCTATCTATGAATCATACAATCAAAAGCCCCAAAATTGAATGAAGAACACAAAAACGAATTTCGGAGTTAGAGCTTACCACTAGTATCACCGTGTAGCTAAGAACGAGGAGAACAAACTTGTCAACTACGCCAAAGATCAAAACCCGCTTCTTCCTTTCCAAAATCCCACTTGAATCACTTGGGGTATTTGAGTTTCTTGGGAGAAAATGAAAGAAAAAGGAAAAGAAAAATAAGAAATGAAATGAATGGATGAGGTTAAATCCTCAAATCTGGCTCAAACGCGAAAAGACCAAATTGCCCTTGAACTTCATTTAAATTTACAAGAATCTGGTGCCAGTTCGCACCATTTGCCGCGCCGCGGCCTAATTCGTCGCGCCGCGACGATTGCCTCGAACTGGTGACTTTGTTAACAAGCTTTCTGATCTGGATTTATTCGAAACGCCGCGCCGCGGCTCCCTTTGTCGCGCCGCGACACACAACGTGGCCTGACACATTTTCTCGCATACAAGATTTTAACACCCAAACATGTATCGAACCCTTCATACGCCTGTCGTACATACACAATACACCTATAAATCATGTACGGGGAAAAACGGGGTGTTACATTTCATGCTTTGTTTTTGTATGATCTATGTGCGCACTATGTTTGACATCAACCGGGTCCGGGTCAGGTTGGGAATCTAACGAGGCCGGGTCAGGTCTGGTTCGTATGAGGTTAACCAAGGCTGGATCAGGTTGGGTCCAAATCCTACAGTCAGATAAGGTATATCATAGAAGAACGCATGTGTTGCGTTTGGAGGGTTATGCAGTAGACTCGGTAGGAGGGACTATCAGTAGACTCTAGCCCGATCAGCTAGAGTTGTGTGTCCGTACAAGCCGTTGATCCACGTATTGTCTTTGATTGTATGCTATTTCAGGACGATAGCATAGTTGTTGTGACCGTTGCATGACTAATGCTTATGCTTATATGTTAGATAGATCTCATTCACTTACAGGTGCGCTAATCCCCCATATTCCTCCCTAGTAGGTTTAGGACTGCTTTTGAACTAAAGGGTGGTGCTGGTGCTGATGCTGGTGAACTCTGATGTGGCTCTTATTTTGATAAACGGAAGTTTTAAGTAACACCGTTTTGTAAACTATAAGCTGATGACGTGAACTTATGTAATTAATGTGATTACTGTTGTGTTTATAATGTTTTAACTTCTGCTGTGATATATATAAAAAACTGACCGGTATTACACAAAGCTTAGGGTTTATTTAAGAACCAATATCCTGATCACAACTTGTTGTTGATGTTTATTATTTGATGATATTGTGATTTTGAAATTAGATGATGAAGATGAATTAGTGTACAGGAACATGATAGATGAATATGAATCTGTCTTTTGAAATTTTATTTTCTGAATTTAAGTGATAATCATGAAATGAATCTGGATATAATTCATAAACGTGTTTGTGTTTTGAAGTTGGAGGTTTGATGTGATTCGGTGTTTTGAATATTTTGAAGATTCGATGATTTCTTAAATTTGGTGATTACGAGATTCAGTGATGTTAGAGATTCAGTGATATGAATATTTGAAGTTCTCGATGAAGGTTTGAGGATCATCATGCATATATGAAGATCTTCATGATGAAGGTTTGAAGATATGAAGGTTTGGTGATGAAGGTTCGAAGATCATCATGAAGATATGAAGATTTTCATGATGAATGTTTGAAGGTGATATGAAAATATAAAGGAACATTCATCGAGTTCGTATGGACCGACATTCGAGTCGTTGAATGGTCGGCTCTCATACCAATTAAATTCCCAAAGTCTATGAATATCGATGAATGTAGTTTGAATATTGATATGGAGATTGAGAGAGAAAGTCAAATAGTCAAACGTTACATTCCACGACTTTCTTCACTCAATACATATCAATGGCTAAAAACAATGACAAATGAAGCCTAAGGAAGGTATATATAGCCCTCGTCTATACCTTTCATACATTAAGTGTATGACACAACCAATGCAATAAAACAAGTTCTAATAGTAGCTGTTATTTAAAGTGGCATAGTAATATTATTTTGAAATTAAGAAGAGTTTTTCGTTACCTTGTTGGCTTGAATGGTCGTTATTGGTACATGTGATTCTTGCTCTTTAATAACCATGCATTTACAGTTACAGATATGTATATACAGTTCCATACCATCATCAGTAACCATGTAAACAAAATAATAACTAAAAGTAAAAATAAAAAACAACAACAACAACAATAACAAAACCCAATACCACATGAGTAGTGTATGGGGGAGGTGATATGTAGACAATCATTCCCTTATCCGAGAATAAAGACAGGTCATTTCTCCACCCAGAGTGAAACACACTCAAGAGTAGAAAACGTCATCCCTCTCTTTATTTGACGGATAAAGAGATTGCTTTCGAGAGGACTTCCGGCCTTTAAGTAGGAAAAATTTTAAAAAAAATAAAAATACTAAAATAAAAATAATAATAGACGTCATGAAAATGGTAGATTCAAATTTTCATGGGTTTTAAATCCTGTCTGGAATTTAATTTAGGTTTTAAGAGTTAGTCAAGTCGTCAATAAATCGACGATTGTTGTCGACTCAATAGAGCCGCTAAAAGCAAAAACAAAAAAAAAGTTTTAAATCCTGTCTGGAAAAAGTTTTTTTTTTTTTAAGAAAAAAATATAAAAAAATCTCTAAATCCGGAAAAAATGTGACAAAGATACCTGCACTATTGCGAAATAAAAATAGAAACAAGGTTAGAGAACCACCTAAACACAAATATATCCAAATATCAGAATCATATAAACAACGAAGAACATGAATTTCAAATGAAACATCACGAAAAACAGTATAATTAGATACAGAATGAAAAAACTTACAAACCTCACTACTACAAAAAAGAGGAATAGAAACCGGTTTTTACAACTTTAGAAACCGGTTTTAAAACCGGTTTCTATGTATAGGGGTTTCTAAAGTTGAAACCGGTTTTAAAACCGGTTTCTAAACTGTACTTTAAAAACCGGTTTTTTTTTGTAAAAACGGGTTTCTTTTCTTAACAATAGAAACAACTTTTTAATAAAAACCGGTTTCTATACTATTTTTCTTTTAAAAAAAAAAAATTCTCTTTAATTTATAGTCGCACTCATATATGTTGTATATAACACAACTCAGATTTTAGACAAGAAAGGAATTGGCTAGTTCGATATTCTACTCTCTCCTCTTGTCGATTGAAACATATAGATTGTTATCTTTATGTAAACTTCCAGTAGTACTAATTTGTATAGCATATATAAGTTTTCAGTTCTGAGGCTGCACTATGCAGTTCCTCTTTTTCTTGTGTTTGTACAATCCATCGTCCATTAATTTATTGAGACCACTGAAGCGACCCGTCCTAATCCATCTGGACGAATACATTACATTCAGTGGCGGAACTTGAGCTTCTCGATAAAGGGGGCGAGACCATCAATTCATTCATTCATAAAGAATAAACGAAAATGTATTATATATACAAAATACATATAAATATAATCATCAAATATAACAATCTAACACTATAAACATAAAAATGTATTTTGTATATGAAGCATAAAAAATTATAAATGTAATAGATTATTATCACTTAACAGTTGAAAAGAAAAACTAATGACAGTTGGGGAACTTATAACTTAAACTTTGCATTTTGGTTTATTAAATAAATTAACTAATGGGTTGTTTGATATTTGTATAACAGGAGTTTTGTGATTCACACTGTATTTTTAATGGCCTATATACCTTTTCTTGATTCTTCTACACTTCTGGCCTTTGCGTAAAATACAAGTACTTACGTAGTATTTTTTTAAAGCCCACCAAATAAATACATAAAGGATAGTTACATATTAAAACTTAGGAGGGGCAGCCACCCCCTTTTGCCCAATTTATCTTCCGCCCCTGATTACATTTGGTTACATCGCGAGGTACTTGACCTCTATATGATACATTTTACAAACATTACATTCGTTTTTAAAAGACAAACTTTCTTTACATCGAAAGTTGACGGCATGCATACCATTTCATAATATATCCAACTATAATTGACTTAATAATAATCTTGATGAACTCAACGACTCGAATGCAACGTCTTTTGAAATATGTCATGAATGACTCCAAGTAATATCTCTAAAATGAGCAAATGCACAGCGGAAGATTTCTTTTGAAATATGTCATGAATGACTCCAAGTAAATCATTTCCATCATTTTAATAGACCACAAGATTTTCATTTCCATTTCTCATAAATATACGTCCCATACATAGAGACAAAAATCATTCATATGGATTGAACACCTGGTAATCGACATTCACAAGATGCATATAGAATATCTCCAAAACAGAATCCTCTCGTCTGTATAATAATAAGTCGAAGTACTAAAGCATCCGTACCTCGGATGGGGTTTGTTAGGCCCATAGATCTATCTTTAGGATTCGCGTCAATTAGGGGTACTGTTCCCTAATTCTTAGGTTACCAAGCTAAAAGGGGCATATTCGATTTCGATAATCCAACCATAGAATGTAGTTTCGATTACTTGTGTCTATTTCGTAAAACATTTATAAAAGCATCGCATGTATTCTCAGTCCCAAAAATATATATTGTAAAAGCATTTAAAAAGGGAGCAAATGAAACTCACAATACTATATTTTATAGTAAAAATATGCATACAACGATACTGAACAATGCAGGGTTGGCCTCGGATTCACGAACCTATTATTCAATCATGTATATTAATACATGTAATGGTAATCGAACAAATATATATATGATTAGTGATTTTATTTGTTATTTTATATCATGTGTTTTATTAATAAGTTAATTAGCTATATTTATCTTTATATAGATAATTAACATTTATTACAAAAGTATTAATATGGTTAGGTGTTATGTCATAAATATATAAAATCTTCATTTGATATATTAATAGTACTAATAATAATAATGATAAAAATAATACTAATTATGATAAAAATTATGATAATTATGATAATTCTAATAATAATGATAATTTTAATATTAATGATAAAGATAGTACTAATAATAAAAAAAATTTGTAATGATAATACTAATAACGTTTAATGATAATACTAATAATTTATGATATAATTTTGTTAATAATAATAAATAATCTAACAATAATAATAATAATAATAATAATAATAATAATAATAATAATAATAATAATAATAATAATAATAATAATAATAATAATAATAATAATAATAATAATGATGATGATGATGATGATGATGATGATGATGATGATGATGATGATCATAATAATAATAATAATAATAATAATAATAATAATAATAATAATAATAATAATAATAATAATAATGAGTAATAAGTAAACTACCTCAAAGAAGTAATCTTAAAAAAAATACCCAAGTCCGGGTTTGAACCCGTGACGTCCCGCTAACCCGATAACATCCTTAACCATTATCCTTCTTCTTCTTTTTCTAAAAAAAAATGCCCGAGCCCAGGCTCGAACCTAGGACCTCTCGTTCACTAACAGAACCTCTAACCATCTAGCTGCCTTTTACTAATCTGTTTCAATTCGACCCTGAATTAATTTAACTATCGTTTACAGTCATGATCAATCGTTGGCATAACAACTACAACATCATCATCATAAACTTACGCCATCATCATCATAACATCTCACAGTTTATTATCACCATCATAACATCTATCATCCTAACATAATCATTCCAACATACGGATCAAACATAATCATCACCAATCATCATCCTAATATTCTTCACTGTGATGTTATTTATCAACATGAAACCACGATTCTCCTCATCATCAATATAAAAGAAAAGAAATTCGTTATCATTAAATCCATTTCATCACTTGCTCACGGTCACCTCCATTATTCAATATAATCATCATCAATTTACGGCTAATCATCCACATCATCATGCTTCTTTGATTATAATCATCATCATCATTACATTTACATAGACGTCTTTACTAACGCATCGTCATTCGTTTTCTTATGTATCACCTTATCATCATTCGGGTTTTTAAAAAAAATATTACCATTATCGTAAAAAAAATAACCCATCATCATCATCTTTATTGTTACTATTATCTTAACCCCATATCATAATTATATGCCTTTCACAATTATCACCAAGATTACTTTAAAAATAATGGAACGTCCCTTTTTGTTTTTGAGTGACCTACTTGTCGGCCAATGTGATTATTTGTTCCATTTGTTTATTAATCACGCGTTATTGAATACAATTATATACTCAAGTTGCACGAGCTTTAAATCGTAACATGTCCTATCATTTCCATTTTGTTTAAATTGTTCAAAGATTGTGGTTTATGGTTGGTTTACGAAGAAGAGAAGAGAGAGACTGCAGGTGGCTTATGGGAATGAAAAATGGCGGGAGTCTAGGGTGGTTTTTAACTGCTTTTTATGAATGGTTTGTGGGTTGCCAAATAGCTGTAGATGGGTGTAAAACAGAAAAGGGAACGGTGGTGATGGTTGTTTTGCTTCGGTTTTGGTGTTAATGGGATGGACCAGAAATAGAAAAGCAATTTGGTAATGGTAGTTTAACACAAATGGTTGTCGAGCAAGAATAGTAGCAGGTTGATGGTATTAACCCAGCTGCTACAGTGACAGTCTTCGATGATGGATTTTTGAGTTGGGTTTGAACGATAGCTAGGATAAGTGTTTTTATTTCTTGGCCTGATCGATCATAACAAAAAGAACAAACAATTATCTAACAAATGGGTTTATGAGTTTTTAGTTGATACCTTCGATTAAAGAACAAATAATAAATCAAGATAAGAGGTATATGGCTTCGGTTACTGATAATGCTAAAAATGAACACATATTTCATAGCATTATCCCTCAAGAAAGACAAGATTTTAGTTGCAATTGTTCTATTTACAAGTGATATTTAAATTCGTTTAAATAATAAAAGGTAAAGACAAAAGGCAGATTCGACGATTTGAAGACGCAAACGACCAAAAAGCTCAAATGTACAAAGTACAATCCAAGTGGTTCAATTTATTGATGAGAAACGTCTAAAAATTACAAACGTACAAGCCGCAAAACGCAAAGTACAAGATATTAAATTATACGAAAAGGCGTTCGAAAATCCGGAACCGAGACAAGAACCAACTTTCAACGCTCGACGCAACGAAGCTGAAAGTACAAGTCAACTATGCACAAGAATATAATATAATATTTAAATAATTCATAATAAGAATAATAATAAATAATAAAAAGTTGTTAATTGAGCATAGTTAAGGGGTCATAAGTGAAAATTTCAAATCAACATTTGCCTATAAAACGAGACTACGGAGAATGAAGAAAGACACACCTTTTTCCAATCTTCTTTCCCTATATATGTAATTTATATATATTTATAATTATAATTTTAATTTAAGTTTAATAATAATTGAGTTATTGTAAGAAATGTTTTACGGGTCTTAAAGTCGGAACTCTGTCCGTGTAACGCTACGCGATTATTCGCCACTATAAGCTATGTTCTTCCTTTTTAAATTAATGTCTCGTAACTAAGTTATTATTATGCTTATTTGAGCCGAAGTAATCATGATGTTGGACTAAATATTAAAGATTGGGTTATTGGATTTTGTACCATAATTAGGGTATGGACAAAAGACCGACACTTGTGGACATTGGACCATGGACCATTAATAGATGGGGGGTATTGTCTAATCGAATGACAACTCTTTGGAGTCTGTCGAACCTATCTTCAAATTAGTTAATCTAATAATTATTAAATGATTATGCATGTCCTATTTAGTGACGTTTATACGACATCTTTTACAATCATTTAATTAATCAATTGGGTTGGGTAATTTATTATTCATTCTGGCCAAGTGGGTAAATTAATAATCATGGACTAATTAAAACAGGGGTGGATTACATACAAGGGTAATTGGTGTAATTGTTAACAAAGTATTAAGACCTTGGATTACACACAGTCGATAACCTGGTGTAATTATTAACAAAGTATTAAGACCTTGTTACAGTTCGAATCCCCGATTAGTTGGAATATTTGACTTCGGGTATAAGGTTAATTTGACGATCATTTTATAATTATGACCGATGAACTATTATGGGCAAAAACCAGATAGGTATCAAATAAATCCAGGACAAAGGACAATTAACCCAGCATAATAAATTAAAATCAAAACGTCAAACATCATGATTACGGAAGTTTAAATAAGCATAATTCCTTTATTTTATATCTCATCGTACTTTTATTTACTGTCATTTTATCTATCGCACTTTTAATTTATTGTACTTTTAATTATCGTCATTTACTTTACACTTTAAATTAAGTTATATTTTGCATTAGGTTTTAATTGTGACTTAAGTTTTAAAATCGACAAACCGGTCATTAAACGGTAAAAACCCCCAAAGTTACCTATAATTACTATATATCACTAAATCTAGTTCAACTACTTAATTAACTAATTTGACCTAGTAAGACACCCAATAATAGTGTCCACGGATCGACCTCCTGGACTTTACCTTAGCTATATTATTACACGATAGGTATACTTGTCTTTTGTGTTTTAGTTTAATTTAGGTGATTTACTGTAGTAAATAAATATAAAACTGATAGCCGTTTCATACACACCCTCTAGAACACATCAAGTTTTTGGCGCCGCTGTCGGGGACACTTTTTGTGTCTTCACAGGGTATTTAAGTTTTTTTTTTTGTTTTTGATTGATTAAAGATATATTAATTTAAATAAAATAATTTAATAATATTAAAATAAAATATAATAATATAATAATAATAATTTTGAATCAAATTTGAATCGTAAAGTTTTAAAAAGTCGTATTTGTTAAATACTTCAGGGGTATATTATGTAACTTATAATTAATAATTTCTATCATGTCGCTTTCATTTGAATAGTAAATTAATTAATTTCGTTTCATTTACTATTCATGAATAGTAAATGAGTTAAAAAAAGTTTTTTAAAAAAATAATAAAAAAATTATTAATTTCGTGAAAAAAAATTTTAAAAAAAAAATTTTAAATCCTTAAAAAAAATATTAAAATCGTTAAAAAAAATTTTAAAAAAAAATTAAATATAAAATTTTTTTTTTTTTTAAAAAAATTTTAAAAAATATATATATATATTTTTAAGATTTTGTCTATAAAATTACAAAAAATATATATATTTATTTTAAGTTTTATTACCTTTAGATGTTTAGACTCTAGTTACAACTTTTAGTATTAAGTTTAGTTTTGCCATAGTTATTTTTATACTTTTAGATTTTTAGGCTTTGCCGTAAAATCCCTTAAGTGTTTTTTCTTTAGACTAAGATTTAGGTGGCTTAAACTTTTGCGACGCCGTGTTAAAATTTTAGTATCATTTTAAGTAATTGCCGTTTTTCGTTTAGAATCCCTTTTAAGTTTCGACGCGCTACTTTTTTATTTTTCGACCTTTTATTTTTTCGACGTTTTTCGACGCAATCTTTTTCTTTCTTATTTCTCGACGCTCTAGTTTTTAGGACATAGAATTTTCTATTTCATCTCTAAAATTTCAAACGAAAAATTATTTTAAGCGGTTAAATTGGTAGACATCCAAATTTTCTGGTTCGTAGTAATAGTTGGATTTGTTAGTGGCGAGTTGTGGGCTTCCGATTTAAAGGGTCATGGCTACCTGCTGCATCTATTGGCTATTCGAAACGTGGGCAAAATCAGAAAAGTCTATAATTTGATAACTTATATAATTTTTATTTTTATAACTAATAGGATATTCAGTGAATGCACCGAGCAAAACGTTCACCACCTTTCATACGTTCACCACCTGTAACTCGATCAAGGCATCTAGCCAATATTGTTGCCGTTGATTTTTCTTTAGAATCATCATCTAGTCGAACAAGTTCTCCAACTCAAATTTTCGATAATCCATTTTTTGAACCCGACTTCACAACTGAGAATCCGGAGGATATTCAAGGACAATTCCAAGATCTTGAACCACTAATCATTCCTCCTGAACCACAAATAGTTAAATCAGAATCTTCTAGTGATTCGGATTCGACAAATTCAATTATGGAAGTAACGGAACCTCAAAGTATGGAAGACCGAATGAGAGCCACACGCACGGGCCAACGTCACGCCTTTAATCAGCCAGATGTTAGAGCATCAGATTTTGAAATCAAAGGACAAATCCTACACATGATCACCAATCAGTGCCAATTTGGTGGTACAACAAAAGAAGATCCAAACGAACATCTTCGAACTTTTAATAGGATTTGTAATCTATTTAAAATCCGAGAAGTTGAGGATGAAACTATTTATCTTATGTTGTTCCCATGGACTTTAAAAGGAGAAGCCAAAGATTGGTTAGAATCGTTACCTGAAGGAACGATTGACTCATGGGATATTTTAGTTGAGAAATTTCTTCAAAGATTCTTTCCGGCATCTAAAGCAGTGAGACTTCAAGGAGAAATTGCCACGTTCGTGCAAAAGCCAAATGAAACGTTATATGAACCAAAGGCCGGGAAATAATTATCAAAATAATAATCAACCGCCAAGGCCAAACTTTAATCGAAATCAAAACATTCTTTACAATCCAAATGGACCCAATAATAACTCATACAACCAACAAGGTCCGAATAACCAACTAACTCAAAACAACACTTTCAATCAACAAAGACCTGGCTTGTATAAACCACCACAACAAACCGAAGAGAAAAAGTCAAATCTGGAAGAAGTGGTATTTAAGCTAGTTGAATCTCAAACACAATTTATTGAAACTCAAACCCAAACGAATGAGAGGTTTGATCAGTCATTTAGAACTCAACAAGCTTCCATTTTGAATCTAGAAAAACAAGTAGGTACTCTTGTTAGATTGATGAGTGAAAGGGAACAAGGAAAGCTACCGAGTAATAATGAAGTAAATCCTCGGAATGAAAATGCTAACATGGTATCAACAAATTTGAAAAACCAACACCAGAAGATGGGAAAGTTTTAGATGTGAGTAACAATGAAGAAGTTACAACACCACCACCACCCGAGTATGTAAAGCCAGTGGTGGCACCATACAAAACACCCATCCCGTTTCCAAGAAAAGGAGTTGAGTATGAGCAAGTGATAGGTAATAAAGTTTGTGATACCTTTGGAAAAAAGAAGAAGAAGAAGAAGAATAAGAAAGTGCAAGAAACAAAAACCGTAGAAGTAAACCCGGTGAAGACAGTTCCACCAAAACCTCCACCTAGGGTAGGTGATCCGGATGAATTTATTGTTCCTTGTCTATTAAGTGACTGTGTCATGTATGATGCACTAGCAGATTTAGGTGCAAGTGTGAGTGTTATGCCTCTTTCATTATATAAGAGATTAGGAGTAGGTGAGTTAAGTCCAACGGATATGAGTGTTCGACTCCTTGATCAAACCATTAAGCACCCAGTTGGAATTGCTGACAACCTACCCGTTCAAGTAGGTAATTTAACCTTTCTAGTCGAATTCATTGTCATTGACATAGAAGAGGACCCAAACATTCCTCTAATTTTAGGTCGACCATTCTTAGCGTCCATCGGGGCGTTATTTGATGTAAAAAAGGGTAGAATGACACTTAGTAATGATGAGAAATCGATCACCTTTATAATTCGAAAGTCTAAATCTCCACCAACCAAAACCGTTGAACCAGTAAAAACGATTGGTAAGAACCATGTTGTTTTACCAACTCCAATGGTAGTGCTCAACAATAATAAAACGCCTAAGTGTGGGGAAAATGAAGTAACACCTAATGATGACCTGATAACAAAGAACCCCGTTGTTGATACGAAATTAAATGATCCCGTTATTAATAGTTCAATGAAGAAACTTATTAAACGAATTCGCGATGCTAGAACCAAGGGAAACTTTAAGTTATGTAACCGGTTAGTATCCAATCTGTCGCCTAAAGAAAAGGCGAAATTAGTTGAATTTGTGGATATTACATAAGAATCCAACCAATGGCTTAAAGCAAAAGTCACAGATATGCAAGTTGATTATGGTCCAAGAAAAATTTGACGATGAAGTTAATCACAATTTTGACACCACAGCTACCTAAGTGTGGGGAGATTCAAAATGTTCTAAAAAGAAAATGCTGTCTAGAGTTAGTTGTTCTGTTCTCGTGTAGTTTCGAGAATGGAATCCGATTGGTCTTTTCCACTAGCAGACACTAAAGAACTAGTTTTCTCCCCCATTCTGAATTTTTTTTTTTTTTGTAGGTTTTATATGAAATTAATATGCTTTTTGAATTTAAGTTTTGTGTGATTTTAAAAACAAAAATTTACTTTATTTAATTAAGTTTAACAAAATGATTTCTAAAATTCGTCGTGAGTTAAACACTAGGTCATTGAACCGAAATTGCTTTACCCGAGGGCGGGACGACAAATTTTGTTATCATTATTTTTAATTTTATTGATTTAAAGTATGCCAAAAAATATTAGATTTTATAAATTTTTGAAAGTGGGGTAATATACCAAACTTCAAAAATATGTATATATGTTGTAACGACCCAATCCGTATTAAAACCGGCCCATAAAAACTTTTCCTTTTAATACGCGTTAAATAATACTTTAGGTCCCAATTGTGTTTCCATAAACATCTTTAATACAATAGAAGGTTTAATAAACCTTAAAACATTTAATACATTGATTAATTGTCCAAACGGACGTACACGACCCGACTAGTTTAGTTTCCAACCAAAACCGAGCATGGTGATTTGGGACTACGCTACCCAAATCCTAATCAAGTACAAAAGCAAGATCTTCTAAGCAACCTAGCCAAGATCTCTAATTCCCAAGCTTACCCGAACCACCAAGCATGCGATCCTATAAAAATAGCAACAACGAGAGGGTAAGCTAACGCTTAGTGAATGATAATATACTACATACATATATATGTATAAAATGGACACGCCACACAAATATCAAATACCGCATACCGAAGCATCCATGTATAAGGCAACTACACTAAGCATACCGTACGATCTCTAAGCAACAGGCTAAAGATATCAACAAAGTATAAGTTTACCAACGACGATGTGAACAACGCCAATAAGCTACACCCGGAGGGTTAGCTATAACACAACATTACATTAATATATATAACAATATAAAACGAAAAAGGTTAACCCCTTAACCCATTACCGAATACCAAACGCCACAATGAAGATTGGCCGAGCTACACGAGCCTTAGTAATCCGAACCCACACGAGATTACTATCTTCGCAACATCGAGGTTGGCCGAACTACACGAGCATTAGTAATCTGAAACCACACGAGATTACTACCTCAATAAGATGACCGAACTACACGAGTCATCGTGAATCCGAACTACACGCGATTCACTTCTCAACATTGAAACCTACGGTCACGGGATTATAAAATCCACCACATCGGGGTCATCCACTTCACAACATTATCAACCCTTCGCCATTTGGGTTATAACATCCAAATCACAACCACGTGTGATAACGTACACACAAGCGTGTACCTCGCCAAAGGTGGTCAATCAAAACGCACAAACGTGCCAATTGGACTCATACAAAAGTCCATCAAAATCCACCTATATGTGAAGTGAGCTCTATAGCCGAGAATCACTTCACCCGACCCACACCCATCCTACACATACATATGCATATAGGATATTAACACTCACCTTGTCGCCTTGATGAATGCTTCCAAGTAATCCGCAACTCGTCAATGGAAAGTACCACTAGTATCACCGTATAGCTAAGAACGAGGAGAACACACTTGTAAACTACACCAAAGATCAACTCCTGATCCTTCCTTTCCAAAAATCCTTTTGAAATCAAATGGGTGTTTGAGTTTGAGAGGAAAAAATGAAAAGAAAAGGGAAATTAAAATGAGAAATGAAATGAATGGATGAGGTTAAATCCTTAAATCTGGCTCAAACGCGAAAAGACCAAATTGCCCTTGAACTTCATTTAAAATTACAAGAATCTGGTGCCAGTTCGTGCAGTATGCCGCGCCGCGGCCTTAAATGTCGCGCCGCGACATTTGACTAAGTTTGGGGTCATTTTAAACCTAACTTCTGATCTTTGTTTCAGTAGAATGCCGTGCCGCGGCCTCGTTTGTCGCGCCGCGACCCAAAGCTCGACCTGAGCCCTTCTCCCGCGTACAAGACTTTAACACCCGAACATGTCCCGAACCCTTCATACGCCTATCGTACATACACAATACACCTATAAATCATATACGGGGAAAATGGGGTGTTACAACTCTCCCCCACTTAGATTCGATCACGTCCTCGTGATCCTTGTCACTTAACCAAACGGACCACACTTCACTGTCCTCAAACATAAGTCCCAACCGGCTTTCCTAAGCAATTCTTCCCATTGAATTGCCTTCGACAACTAAATCGTCACCCGCGATTTATCAATTCCACAATCCGAGCACTAGCACTAACTCAATCCCTCACATCGGAAAAACTCAACCAATCTTGTACCGAGATATCAACCCCTTAGCGTACCCTTACCGAGTACAACGCTAAAAGCAACCAAGTCTCAACCTAAGGTCAACAATCCGAAACGATGAAGACCGAACCAAACGACTATGGCAACGCTAATCCCAAGGTATACAAAATTGACTATCGTCACACCCGTAACAACACGTGAGCGAAACACGGCTATCGCCTCACTAATCATACAACATGTCCTCACGACCCCACCATCGGCGTATAAAACAACCGATAGTTCACACAACATGGTCCTTACGAACCCACCATTGGTGTATCAAACAACCAATAGATCACACGACATGGTCCTTACGACCCCTCCGTCGGTGTATAAAACAACCGACAGATCACACAACACGAAGGCTGGCCGAAAACACACGCGCCTTAGTGAATCCGAACTACACGCGACTCACTACCTTCACCACAACAACAATCAGGATTGGCCGAACTACACGCGCCATAGTGAATCCGAACTACACGAGAGTTACTATTCTGGAGGAATGACCGAACTACACGAGTCATTTGTGAATCCGAACTACACGAGACTCACTCCTCAATACAATGACCGAAACCACACGAGTCTTTTGTGAATCCGAACTACACGAGATTCACTTCCACAATAAGATGACCGAAACCACACGCGTCATCATGAATCTGAAACCACACGCGATCCACTACCATGATGAAGTCAGCGGACCCGATGATCATGCTTCACCAATCTCAACACCGGATGAAGTCAGCGGACCCCGTGAACGGTCATGCTTCACCGATATAACACCTCGCTCATGATGAAGTCAGCGGACCCCGAAGGTCATGCTCCACCAATCGCATACTCCCATGATGAAGTCAGCGGACTCGAAAGTCATGCTCCACCAATCAATAACCATGATGAAGTCAGCGGACCCCGATGGTCATGCTTCACCAATCAACGCCCTTTTGGCCTCGAACAACGAGTAGCGTAACATTTCGCTCTGCTACACTATAGTGAACCCTAACGGATACCACTAACCATCCACACAATCGAGCAAGAACCACCTATATCAAACATAGGCACAAAACAAAAGTTCTCTAGAAGAGAATCCGATACGCACATCCCTTAACCGAGGGATTTCACCTTGCTCGTCAACACGTCCATTATCTTTCAACGAGATTTACCACATTACCACATCGGTGATAATTCAAATCCAAAATCATAAGTACAATTTATCCGAAATTGTAAACTACCACAAATCGACCAAAACCAGGTCTCGACAACATTTTTCAGATCTACCAAAAGCATCATCCGAAATCTCACACTAAAACTACCTCGTGTGGGAGTGTAACTCCCCCACTTGGAACTACGTCCCATATCCACAACTCGTACAACCGTACAATGCTACCAAAGGTAGACTTTACAAACGATTGGGCTCACACGACCCATCACCATATCTTGCTCCAACCTTGAGCATACTAAGGATCTTAACCTATCCTTAAACACTTCGAACGAAAAGTGTAACACAAATTACACAAACTATAATTTCGCAATCATCCAATTGCTTTAGCTTGTCAAATTTTCACCTAGTCACTCATGTACCTAAGGGTTTCACCTCGGTACCCTAAGTGCAATGTAATCACAACACAATCGAAGTCGAACACCACGCTAGTAGGTATAAAAGAGGCACCTAATGTCGCGTCTTATATACTCCATTACCAACATACATCGAGATTCAAAACACTCGATCTCAAGGTTTTCATCCCACCCGTCGAACCTCATGGTTCATCAACTTCAACTCAAAAGCGAACACGCGCTTAACAACTGAACACCAAAACTCATTTCCATGGCTTGGTAGAAACATTTCCCAAATACTAAGGAATGCTTGGTTGCACCAAGTCTTACGCCCTTCGCTCAACAATCAAACGCCACCATAAGGTACTTCCATTAGGAACGTCACCCTTAACACCAACATGCACAACACCATGCATTTAACAACCAAACTCAACGACACTTAATAAATAATCAAAGGACATATTTATTAAAATGAAACGTACCTTAACGTCTCCTTGTCGCACCCGTCCCCGCTAACTTAGGACATTCCGACTTACGATGTCCTTATTTTTGGCAATTGAAACACACCATACCATCACCCTTTGGTACCGAACATTCCCAAGACTTGTGACCCCTCATGCCATAATTGTAACATCTAGATGCACTAGAATCCAGTATACCCGTCCGCGTACCACCCGTGCTCACACTCGGACCCTTAGTCCTCTTACTCGGAGCACCATACGAAACAACCCTTCTCTCACTTAAAGGTTCACCAATCTTTGATCGCGTATACGACTCGAAACCTCTAGCCACGGCGAATAATTCCGCAAACGATTTCGCGTGACCCCGGCTAATCTTATTCTTCAAGTCATCATTCAAGGTTCAATAGAAATCTTGCTTCAACAAATTATCATTCCCCAAATACTACGGGCAAAAACGAGCCTTCGCCATAAAGGTCGTCTTGAGAGTATTCAAGTCCATAGAACCTTGTTGCAAATTTCACAACTCATTACGCATTTCCGAAGAATCGGCTGAAGTTCGGAACTCCTCGAAGAATTCCTTCTTAAATTCGTCCCACGATAACACCATAAACGTTTCACCACCGACAAGGTCAATCTTACCATCCATCCAATCCTTCGCCCTACCCCGCAACAAACTAGTAGCGAGTCTCGTCTTCTTCTCGAGAGGGCATTCAATAGTGTGAAAACACCCTTCGACAGCCGAGATCCAAGTTGTGCTCACTAAAGGATCCGGTTTCCCGTCATACATCGGGGCTTTAGTCCTCATGAAGCTCTTAAGACAACGCTCCATTTCACCACTACTCCGAGATTCGGAATACTTCCTATCCATTTCTTCCCGAAACGCACTCATTTGCTCCGCAACGGTGGCCGCAACTCTAGCATTAAACTCCGCATCGTTCGTCTCGATCCCGTTTCCCTTCGCCATTCTAAGGAATGCAAAAGCAATTAGATCACGAACGTATAAAGCACACACACAACACCACCCATCTTGCTAAACACTCGTCGTACATCACTTGATAGACACGATTTGCACCCGTAATAAGGTTTGTAAGTCCTTATTACGCACACACGCCGCATCGACTCGTTAGTACAACGACCGCCTCGCTCGATGATATAAACAAACACAAACAAAATTCTACGCGATATACACATACGCGAGAATTATTATCACAACACAATTAATATATTAACAATATCATCATTACCAATATCGACGTTAGTCCACCTACAACAAGGCACTAACTATAACCTATTCCGACCCGTTCACCTACAAGTCCCGCAACAAATAAGCACACACAAAAGTCTAAGTCTAGGCACCTATCTCAAGTCACCTAAATCCCTTAGACCATGCTCTGATACCACTTGTAACGACCCAACCCGTATTAAAATCGGCCCATAAAAATTTTTCCTTTTAATACACGTTAAATAATACTTTAGGTCCCAATTGTGTTTCCATAAACATCTTTAATACAATAGAAGGTTTAATAAACCTTAAAACATTTAATACATTGATTAATTGTCCAAACGGACATACACGACCCGACTAGTTTAGTTTCCAACCAAAACCGAGCATGGTGATTTGGGACTACGCTACCCAAATCCTAATCGAGTAGAAAAGCAAGATCTTCTAAGCAACCTAGCCAAGATCTCTAATTCCCAAGCTTACCTGAGCCGCCAAGCATGCGATCCTATAAAAATAGCAACAACGAGAGGGTAAGCTAACGCTTAGTGAATGATAATATACTACATACATATATATGTAAAAAATGGACACTCCACACAAATATCAAATACCGCATACCGAAGCATCCATGTATAAGGTAACTACACTAAGCATACCGTACGATCTCTAAGCAACATGCTAAAGATATCAACAAAGTATAAGTTTACCAACGACGATGTGAACAACGCCAATAAGCTACACCCAGAGTGTTAGCTACAACACAACATTACATTAATATATATAATAATATAAAACGAAGAAGTTAACCCCTTAACCCATTACCGAATACCAAACGCCACAATGAAGATTGGCCGAGCTACACGAGCCTTAGTAATCCGAACCCACACGAGATTACTATCTTCGCAACATCGAGGTTGGCCGAACTACACGAGCCTTAGTAATCCGAAACCACACGAGATTACTACCTCAATAAGATGATCGAACTACACGAGTCATCGTAAATCCGAACTACACGCGATTCACTTCTCAACATCGAAACCCACGGTCACGGGATTATAAAATCCACCACATCGGGGTCATCCACTTCACAACATTATCAACCCTTCGCCATTGGGGTTATAACATCCAAATCACAACCACGTGTGATAACGTACACACAAGCGTGTACCTCGCCAAAGGTGGTCAACCAAAATGCACAAACGTGCCAATTGGACTCATACAAAAGTCCATCAAAATCCACCTATATGTGAAGTGAGCTCTATAGCCGAGAATCACTTCACCCGACCCGCACCCATCCTACACATACATATGCATATAGGATATTAACACTCACCTTGTCGCCTTGATGAATGCTTCCAAGTAATCCGCAACTCGTCAATGGAAAGTACCACTAGTATCACCGTGTAGCTAAGAACGAGGAGAACACACTTGTCAACTACGCCAAAGATCAACTCTTGATCCTTTCTTTCCAAAAATCCTTTTGAAATCGAATGGGTGTTTGAGTTTGAGAGGAAAAAATGAAAAGAAAAGGGAAATTAAAATGAGAAATGAAATGAATGGATGAGGTTAAATCCTCAAATCTGGCTCAAATGCGAAAAGACCAAATTGCCCTTGAACTTCATTTAAAATTACAAGAATCTGGTGCCAGTTCGTGCAGTATGCCGCGCCGCGGCCTTAAATGTCGCGCCGCGACATTTGACTAAGTCTGGGATCATTTTAAACCTAACTTCTGATCTTTGTTTCAGTAGAATGTCGCGCCGCGGCCTCGTTTGTCGCTCCGCGACCCAAAGCTCGACCTGAGCCCTTCTCCTGCGTACAAGACTTTAACACCCGAACATGTCCCGAACCCTTCATACGCCTATCGTACATACACAATACACCTATAAATCATATACGGGGAAAACGGGGTGTTACGTATGTTTGTAGTTTATCTTATGTACAAAACAGGGTAAAACAACGCACTTTCAAAGACTGTCATTAAGTTCAGCAAAAGCTACTTATTTTGACGACAAAACGCAAAATATCAAATGTGAAATAACAACAATATGTTTGCAAACTCGGTAATTTTAATCATTTTTCTACACTAATCACCCTCATGAATTTAAATTTTTACTGATTTCTTGCAAATGAGGGCATTGCAAGATCTCAAGTGTGGGGAAGGGTTATAAATTCTCTCGGGTTTACACTTGGTTTAATTGTCCAATTTTGTGAAAATTTGAAAAATTTTCAACTAAATGAATTCAAAATCATGTTTATACATATTTATGAACGATAAAACTAGGTGATACTACCGAAATTATTGTTACCTTGGAAAGGACATAAATTGAGAAACAACCCAAAACGCTTGAATTCATTTAAAATGGAATAGAGGGGAATAAAAAGGCAAAGAAAGAAATAAATAAAAGTTGAGTGTGGGAAGAATTCACCAAGTTCTTTAAAACATATATCACATATCTGTACAAGCTTATTGCAGGTACTTTTGTTTTGGACTAAACTAATCAGTTTTACCCGATTTAGTGTAATATATTTGAAAGAAAGATGGATCTACACGATGAATCAATTCCATCATTAAAAGGAAGTAAAGTCTTTCGAAAAAGACACGCGCTTCTTGATTTAGGTCAAGAAGTTGTCGTCCAGACCAGCTGTAGGTTGA
This sequence comes from Rutidosis leptorrhynchoides, assembly GCF_046630445.1. NCBI lineage: Eukaryota > Viridiplantae > Streptophyta > Magnoliopsida > Asterales > Asteraceae > Rutidosis > Rutidosis leptorrhynchoides. Next base: position 529,081,081 of record NC_092333.1, on the reverse strand, counting down.
CGAAAAATCTAGAAAAGTCATCTCTAAAATTAGCAGAAAATCCACGGACCTCAGCATCAAACAGGGTCGCCATGTGGTCAGACTTATCCTAACTATGAGAGAATCTGTCTCGTAAAATGGGGAGGGCACCGTGCAAATTAGCTTGATAAGACTAATGAATCAGACCCCCAGAAAGGATAATCTCCTTAAAGATTAAAAATCAGCTTTTAAGCCTGATATTACTCAATCCTTGAGATTGACCTTAAAGATTGAGAATTCAAACTCATGGAATTCGATGATATCTAAACTCGATCTTGAACGAGAAAATATTTTGATCAAAAATTAAAACTGATTTGTTTTCTAAAAATCCATTTTCAATGCGTTCATTATCATTGAACGTAAAATCCTAGGAATTCACCTGGAATTCATTAGGTCACCTGAACCAAATCGGGTGTCAACTGTAAGAGCGGTGGTTGCATAGCATGGTCGGAGACAGGACCTTGTGCCAGACCAGAAAAATTATAGGATGATCTTTACTATTGCTTCTACAAAGGATAGTAATAGCATCCGACACGTTTTAGACCATGAACAAATGCATGTCATTAGACATTGCCTTAACAGTTTCTTGTTCATCGCTTTCCTTTACAACCGGATCGTAGTTTACCGAAAGGTAATATACGGGACAAGTAAACTGGACGTGTTGCTTTCCTAATACAAGGTTAGCAAGTGGGTGACACAAAACCTTAAAGTTTTGAGCTAAAATTTTAAAATCCAAAACCCACAAAACCCACAATAACATTTTGCAACACCGGTGAAGGGTTATTTCGGAAAACTTATCTAGGATAAAAACTAGATTGAATTTTCAAAAGATCAAATGTTTTCATAAAGATCCAATTTCCTAACGGATATAAATTTTTATAGTCATGTGAGACTGTAAACCACATCGTTACTATCATTGTTCATAACCGCCGTATTGAAATCACTGATGTACAAAGTGTGAATGATAAAGAAGTGATTCAAGTATGTTTTTATTTCAAGACTATATTGCTTGAGGACAAGCAACGCTCAAGTGTGGGAATATTGATAATGCTAAAAACGAACACATATTTCATAGCATTATCCCTCAAGAAAGACAAGATTTTAGTTGCAATTGTTCTATTTACAAGTGATATTCGTTTAAATAATAAAAGGTGAAGACAAAAGGCAGATTCGACGATTTGAAGATGCAAACGACCAAAAAGCTCAAATGTACAAAGTACAATCCAAGTGGGTCTAAAAATTACAAACGTACAAGCCTCAAAACGCAAAGTACAAGATATTAAATTATACGAAAAGGCGTTCGAAAATCCGGAACCGAGACATGAACCAACTTTCAACGCTCGACGCAACGGAGCTGAAAGTACAAGTTAACTATGCACAAGAATATAATATAATATTTAAATAATTCATAATAAGAATAATAATAAATAATAAAAAGTTGTTAATTGAGCATAGTTAAGGGGTCATAAGTGAAAATTTCAAATCAACATTTGCCTATAAAACGAGACTACAGAGAATGAAGAAAGACACACCTTTTTCCAATCTTCTTTCTCTATATATGTAATTTATATATATTTATAATTATAATTTTAATTTAAGTTTAATAATAATTGAGTTATTGTAAGAAATGTTTTACGGGTCTTAAAGTCGGAACACTGTCAGTGTAACGCTACGCGATTATTCGCCACTGTAAGCTATGTTCTTCCTTTTTAAATTAATGTCTCGTAACTAAGTTATTATTATGCTTATTTGAGCCGAAGTAATCATGATGTTGGACTAAATATTAAAGATTGGGTTATTGGATTTTGTACCATAATTAGGGTATGGACAAAAGACCGACACTTGTGGACATTGGACCATGGACCATTAATAGATGGGGGGTATTGTCTAATCGAATGATAACTCTTTGGAGTATGTCGAACCTATCTTCAAATTAGTTAATCTAATAATTATTAAATGATTATGCATGTCCTATTTAGTGACGTTTATACGACATCTTTTACAATCATTTAATTAATCAATTGGGTTGGGTAATTTATTATTCATTCTAGCCAAGTGGGTAAATTAATAATCATGGACTAATTAAAACAGGGTTGGATTACATACAAGGGTAATTGGTGTAATTGTTAACAAAGTGTTAAGACCTTGGATTACACACAGTCGATAACCTGGTGTAATTATTAACAAAGTATTAAGACCTTGTTACAGTTTGAATCCCCAATTAGTTGGAATATTTGACTTCGGGTATAAGGTTAATTTGACGATCATTTTATAATTATGACCGATGAACTATTATGGGCAAAAACCAGATAGGTATCAAATAAATCCAGGACAAAGGACAATTAACCCAGCATAATAAATTAAAATCAAAACGTCAAACATCATGATTACGGAAGTTTAAATAAGCATAATTCCTTTATTTTATATCTCATCGTACTTTTATTTACTGTCATTTTATCTATCGCACTTTTAATTTATTGTACTTTTAATTATCGTCATTTACTTTACACTTTAAATTAAGTTATATTTTGCATTAGGTTTTAATTGTGACTTAAGTTTTAAAATCGACAAACCGGTCATTAAACGGTAAAAACCTCCAAAGTTACCTATAATTACTATATATCACTAAATCTAGTTTAACTACTTAATTAACTAATTTGACCTAGTAAGACACCCAATAATAGTGTCCACGGATCGACCTTCCGGACTTTACCTTAGCTATATTATTACACGATAGGTATGCTTGTCTTTTGTGTTTTAGTTTAATTTAGGTGATTTCCTGTAGTAAATAAATATAAAACTGATAGCCGTTTCATACACACCCTCTAGAACACATCAGTTACATCAGCAATTTGGGTTCAAAAACGAATAAGGAACAGAAATTGGAGCATGCGATTTACTGTAGCAGAAATAGTGAGTGTTCGAGCGAGCTGTTTTCAAACAAAGATTAGAAGTAGGAAAGAGTAGCTTGTGGCTGCAACAACATAAAATAACGATGCAGTTTGGTGGTGACAACCGATGATGGTGGAAGCGGTTTAAGGTGGTAATTATAGTGAAGATGATGATAGGTTATGAACCGAAAGGGGAAGGTGACATTAAGGTGGTGATAACAACCAGTGGTTGTAAATACGCAAAAGGTGGCGGATGGTAGAGGGCTAGAGATTGGTGTGGTTTGGTTTTGTCTTGTGATCGTAACAAACAAGAACAAGCTGCAGTTTTATCGACATCATTAAAGAAATAAAATGGTGGTTTCATGATGATGGTTAAGGTGGTTTGTGTTGGGTGTTACACATAAAAAAAATAAGAGATTGAATGTTGAGAGTTGATGGTTTTTGAGATGTCTGAGTTATGCATATAAATGCATATATAATATAATAGAGTTAGTGGAATATATTACATTCTAAACAAACAAACACGTATAAACACAGTATTTGCAAAAGTAATCATAATATAATTGAATAATAAAAACGTGGTTTGAGTTTAAGAGAGTACAGTTCAGCAGCCACATTATTTGGATGATTCTACCGACTGTGACGCCCCGTACAAAATCAACGTGTGCGGATCATCAACAACAGGATCATTACAAGGTCAAACACTATATGCTGTTTTAAAATAAGTTTGCATTCATTAAAAAGGGTGACGTCTTAACCAACATCAAATGTTTAACATATGATAGTGTGCTTCTACGAGTAGAAGGCAATAATAATAGTACGTGACCCAATGGTCATTACAAATTCATTGTTTCAAAGTAACATAGTTTGAATGTAAAATAAATGTTTCATGCGAAGACATCTCTAATAAATGCAGCGGGAGTCTACACAGCATGACAACTACATCGGAAGCAACCAAACCTCTAAGCACCTGAGAAAACATGCTTAAAAATGTCAACACGAATGTTGGTGAGCTATAGTTTAAGTATAATAGTAATGTAAGGTAGGCCACGAGATTTCAGTGTTTCAAAACAGTATGAAAAGTATATGTTCAACCGTGGGCACTAGGTAACTAACTTAACGTAATATCACCCCCTAGAAGTACACTTGGCGAGTGCGTATGTTTACGAAGTATTAAACACCCGTTAAATGCTAGCGCTACTAGCCCGAGTGGGGATGTCAAATCCTATGGATCCATATCTAAGATTCACGTTCACCGGTTCAAAGACCAATGACTAAACGTTACCGAGCTGTAAAGACCCGTCCTAATCCATAAGAACGAATACAATAACATTTGGTTACATCACGGGGTACTTGACCTCTATATGATACATTTTACAAACATTGCATTCGTTTTTAAAAGACAAACTTTCATTACATCGAATGTTGACGGCATGCATACCATTTCATAATATATCCAACTATAATTGACTTAATAATAATCTTGATGAACTCAACGACTCGAATGCAACGTCTTTCGAAATATATCATGAATGACTCCAAGTAATATATCTAAAATGAGCAAATGCACAGCGGAAGATTTCTTTCATACCTGAGAATAAACATGCTTTAAAGTGTCAACCAAAAGGTTGGTGAGTTCATTAGTTTGACATAAATAATCATTTCCATCATTTTAATAGACCACAATAGTTTCATTTCTAGTTCTCATAAATATACGTCCCATGCATAGAGACAAAAATCATTCATATGGTGAACACCTGGTAACCGACCTTAACAAGATGCATATAGAATATCCTCTATCATTTCGGGACTCCCTTCGGACATGATAAATTCGAAGTACTAAAGCATCCGGTACTTTGGATGGGGCTTGTTGGGCCCAATAGATCTATCTTTAGGATTCGCGTCAATTAGGGTGTCTGTTCCCTAATGCTTAGATTACCCGACTAAAAAGGGGCATATTCGATTCGATAATCCAACCATAGAATGTAGTTTCGAGTACTTGTGTCTATTTCGTAAAACATTTATAAAAGCAGCGCATGTATTCTCAGTCCCAAAAATATATATTGCAAAAGCATTTAAAAAGGGAGCAAATGAAACTCACCATACTGTATTTTGTAGTAAAAATACATATTACGACATTGAACAATTTTAGGGTTGGTCTCAGATTCACGAACCTATATCATTCATATATATATATATATATATATATATATATATATATATATATATATATATATATATATATATATATATATTAACACATATACTTGTAGTCAAATAAATTATATATATATATATATATATATATATATATATATATATATATATATATATATATATATATATATATATATATATATATATATGTTAGTTTATTAGTTATATCGTTTTTAAATTAATAACCTATATATTTCATATATTCATTTTTATATATAAATATAAATTTTGTTATGTTATAATTGTCAAGTATATTTTGTGTATATATATATATATATATATATATATATATATATATATATATACAAAATATACTTGACAATTATAACATAACAAAATTTATATTTATATATAAAAATGAATATATGAAATATATAGGTTATTAATTTAAAAACGATATAACTAATAAACTTAATAATATTAGAATAATATTTGATATGAAAAAAGAATGATAATTAAGATAATACTTGATATTAATAATACTAATAATATTAATGATTCTATTAATGATGTTATAAATGATAATTTTATTAATAAATCTTATATTAATGATAATAACAGTAATTTTTGGATAAGAATGAAAAATTTAATAATAATGAAAATAATGATTTTTGATAATAATACATAATATTTAATAAATATAATTATTATAGCAATTTCATTACTAGTGATAATATTAATAACAATACTTATGTTAATCGTAATAAAGATCGTTATGTTAAATTAGTAAATTAATAACTAAAGCTTCGTAATCCTAATTATAATAATAAGAGTAGTACTTATTAATAATAATAATAATATTCATAAATTTGACTATAATCATAATACTAATAATATACTTATGTTAATAATAAAAGCTCTAATATTGATAAAATGATAATAATAACAATAATCATACCCATAATAATGATAATCATACTTGATAATGATAATGATTTTAGTTATAACAATATTAATACTAATTATAATTGCTATACTTGTAATAATAATAATAATTGATAAATGATAATAATAAAAATTTTAACATTTATAATAATAACAATACTAATAATAAATAAAATTTTTATATAAGGATCTACCTTCCAAGGCTTTTATAAAAAGAATTGCACCGAACCGGGATCGAACCCGAGACCCCCTGAATACCCAAACACACTCCACTTCTATTTTTCTGATATAAATTCCAACTATATTAATATAAACTGGTTTCTGTTCCCTTGCACCTTCTTCCTCAATTCGATTTAATCAAAGATCAAACCCAGCTATTAAAAAGTTACTTAGTTAATTTAGGATTATCAAACAATCTATAAATGTTCTATACGAGTTTTGTATTATCTGAAACCAAATAAAAAAAACACTTATAATGGCTGCATAGCAGCTCACGGTATTTCAAAAAAAAAATTTAATTTTTGAATTTTAGTACGTAATAGCTTATGACTACAACATAAAATAGTTTGTAAATTGTATATAAAAACTACTGAAATCATCAATTTACCTTGAAACACAAACACGAATTCGAATTTCGCGATGAACGATTCGTTTGACTTTTTGAAACAAAACTTTGACTAAAAAATTAGAAGTCGATATAACGAATTGGGTTTTGATATTTTGCAGTAAGTTTGAGTAAATGGTTTCTAACAAGATTGCACTATTACATTTTGTAAATTCGTTTGAATTAGAAAAATGGTCGAAAAGGTGAAGTACAGAGGTTTTTGTTTTCAGTTTGTTAATTTTCTGTGTTTCCCCTCATTCTATCTTCCCAAGTACTATATGAACGAATTTTTCTTTGTTTGATAATGTCAATGACATTGATGTGTAACAAATTACCGACAGATACAAAACCCAGGAGCAGGAGATGGTACGAAAAATGAAGTAAAATAAATAAAGCAGATCTCCCAAATATTATACCGTCCAATCTGTGATTTAATCCGTTTTTAACAGCATTAGAGATAGGAATAATCTTTAATTAAAGTTGATAGAAACCTCAAACAGAATTTGGACTCTTTCCTTGATATATATTTATTTATTTATTTTGTTTTCTTTTATAAAAGTTAATATTATTAATAATAATTCTATTAATAATAACAATACAAATAATATGGGTAATAATAATAATAAATCACAATAATAATAACTTTAGTGAATTTGATTATAATTATAATAATGATAATAATTATATTAATATTGATATTAATATTTATATATCAAATTTCATATTTGTATTTTTAACACAATAATAATAATAATATAACAAATCAATTGTTTCAAATTAAATTAATAATACTGATATTAATAGTATTTATGAGAGTAATAATATTAATATAACAATTATGTTTTAACTTGAGTCATATATTAATTATGTAATATTTAATAATCATATACTAATTTTTATATAATGTTTATTATTTATAAATTTTACAATATACATATAATAATAATTATCTATAGGATTCATATATGTTTATATATGATTTATTTTAAAATACACATAATTATTTTATATCTTATTTTTACATATTTCATTTTGATGTTTAAGTTATATTTTATAATTTCAAATTACTATATATACTTACATTTATTTATATATATATACATACAATTTTATTTACAATTCAATTGTTCGTGAATCATCAGAAATAGTCAAAGGGTAAATGAATACATGAATACACTTCAAAGTTTTTGAGATTTCAACATTACAGACTTTGCTTATCGTATCGAAATCAGTTAAAGATTAAGTCTAAATTTGGTCAGAAATTTCCGGGTCGTCACAGTACCTACCCGTTAAGAAATTTCGTCCCGAAATTTGAGTGAGGTGGTCATGGTTAACAATAAAAATGTTTTCATGACGAATATGAGTTGATAAATAGAGTTTTATCATCATTGAGTAATATGGATAGAATAATTTGATTATTCGAAGAGCACAAATGAAGCTATCACAAAAGAGTGGGATGAATAAATAAAGTTTCGTCTTAACTTTTGACGTTGTCTTGGTTGAATTCCGAAATTCAAGGGATTAAAAGAAAATCTTCGAAATCTAAAAGATTTGATTCTTCGGCGAATAAGGAAATTAAGATCTCTATAATTAAATACGATGATCTGCCCTGATTACTCTGTCTGATATTTTTATTATAAATTAAACTCTTCTGTTCCATTATTCTCACCATTCCCATACTTTCTTTCTTAGTTCATACATCCAAAAGATTGTGAAAATGCTTAATCCAGTTCTAATCCTTGATACTTTTCCTAATTATCATTTCTGTCATCCTTCTTTTCAATCTTCCACCAGGAAAATATGTTTACTTCTACTATTTCCTTGGGGTGATACTATTCTTAATTTTACCATGTCTTTATATTGCTATTCGTATTAATATCCACGGTTTGTAACCTCCGTGTTGTTATTGGGCTTTATATTTTCTCTTATATTTTGGAGCTCTTTGCCTTTTTATTATCTTCTCGACCTCTAATAAAGCGAGTAATGGTCCAAAATTTGTAAATATGGAGTTTCAAATGAACATTATGTTCTAAACAAGAAAGAACGTATTAGCACGATTTGATTTATCAAATTACCAGAATTACTGAGAATAGAACTATCAAGAATATATTTTCTTGATACATTCAGAAGTTAATCAGAATGAAAGAGTTATGTAACATGACACGTGATGACGGTATGATCTGTGAATCATCACGTTCCATTAGAAACTCAGCATGACTTACTGTAATATAATCATGTTGATCAAGAGGCATTATATTATACTAACTCATGCATCAATTTCCAACACTACTTCAAAATCATTCATAATTCAAACTCAATTTTTTTTAAAAAAAAAAATTATAAACTAAAGTAGTTTCCTTTATGATGTAATATAGATAGCACGAAGAGATAAATAATTTCGGACGAGAATATTTATGAAAATATATTTAGAAATATCGAAGATATTTATGATGATATTTTGGAATTTCTAAGTTCGATGGTTGATGAATAAAGATTTTCCACAAGATTTTAGCATGAGTACGGAGCAAGATATTCGTTGAAGGTTTCATCGGATCCAGAATTACCTGGTTTCTTTGAATATTGGGTATGGTCCTTGTATTTGTCCTTGGTCTCCTTCGTGATTAGCTCAATCCGTTTTCCAGTTCCAACTTTTCTGAGTTTTTCCAACATACTATTCTTTATCATCAAACTTCTGACGATTAAGGTTTACGGTTGTCTACAGTTTCTGCTGCTTCAATCAGCTTTTTTAAAGTTCCATGTATTGATTCGTAGGCTGGGTGCTTTTCAAAATTTCCGAATGGAAGGTCATAATTCTAAGAGATAAATGTTATATGTATATAACTGTTGATGTAGTAACGCTGCGAGATTTCAAAATACTGATTGCTAATTCTCGGTAAGTGGTAGGGCAATTATTGTTACAAGATGCGGATGAGTGTATGATAGGGTTTTAATGAATATAATGATTTTTCAGAAAATTAGAGATCAATGGAGTTGTTGGTACATATGCTGGTAATATCACAGAATATAAAAGGTTCTCCGGTAACAATAAAAGTGCACGCATATATATCAAAGTTATAATAAGGTTGTTTCGAACGAAAAGTCGAAGTTGGCTTGCTGGAGCTATGACAAAATTTGCTACCTTGAAAAGGAATTGTAAAGTTATTTTGGATAATAATAATGCTAAAGGATCTACCACAGATACATGTTAAACGTTTACTCAGGTTTCGAGTGTTTTCAGGTGCATAACTATATTCATTAATCTTTTCTTTCGTAGATGAAGTGTGGTTGGTTCATCATCTCGATTGAGGTATTTTCAAGAATCATGAAAGGTTTGAACGCAGATTATAATCGTCAAGATACAAATGGGGTTTAAGATGAAATCAAGTGGCAAACTTGAAGAATTGTTTAGTTTCATATGTTATAATCAATATTTTAATTCATTTTAATTGTCCAATGTTATTAGTCCACAGTTAACAGTCCAATAATTCATATATAGTTTAATATATAATATTCGAATTAATTAATACGTATCGTGACCCGTTTACATGTCTCAGACTCGATCACAACTCAAAGTATATATATTATTATAGAATCAACCTCAACCCTGTATAGCTAACTCGATCATTAATGCATATAGAGTGTTTATGGTTATTCCAAATAATATATATAGATGCGTCGATATGATATGTCAAAATCTTGTACACGTGTCCCGATATTTAAAGTGCGTAAAATAAATAACAGAAATTAAATGACGATAAATAAAATTGCGAGAATATAAATTGCGATAATTAAATTGCGATAAATAAAATGTAATTAGTTAGCTAGGAACAGTTAGCTAGGACTTTGTTAGCGTGGATTCTTAACAAAATTTCTCATAGTTAATTTGTTTGTTTCTAACAAATTTTATTTTATCCAACGTTTTCTTCATTATGCCACTTGTTGGATTCTGATAAATCAAAATCCAGGTATGAAATTGAATGGAAATGGTTATTCTGCGGTGAACGGATACGTATATCTGTGGATGTATGTAGGATAGTAAATGACCGTTGAATAAGATTCGAAGAATGTACAGTGTAACTTATTAATGTGAAATCTAAATATTCCTCGGGTATTACCTACCCGTTAAAATATTTTCACTATTAACAGTTTGTATAATAAAACTTTTAATTACAATCTTTATGAAAACATATACACATATATATTTTCTTCAGACGTAATCATGGATTTAATGAGTCAATGTGATATTAAACTCATCAGATTTACGGCTAGAACTAGAGTACATAATCTCTAAAATATTAGAGATTACATAATTGCCATGAAGGACGAAGATAGTTTATGTAGAACGATTCGTAGAACGATAATTATGCCTAAGGTATAGATTGCGAGGTTGAGACGTGTGATGATGTTGTTGTTGTTGGTAATGGTTATGCTGCTGGTGTTGCTGATGGTGGTACTATTGCTGTCGGTGCTACAAGTGTTGTTGGTGCTGAGGTTGGTGATGATGTTGGTGTAGTAGGTATAGCTTGTAGATCACGCACCATTCTTGTCAGGGTTTCTATCCTACCCTCTATCATTTCTATCCATCCACTCATCTGATTCGATAGATCTTGATTATCAATTCGAAGTTCCCTAACTTCTTCTAATATTTCCCTTCGATTGGTATTTGGAAATAGAGGTTGAATATTTTCTGAGATTGCAGTAATACGACCTTCGAGGTGGAAAACTTTAGAAAGAAGAGTGAATACAGTGTTGTGCATAGGTTCACTGGTGAGTACATCGTTTTCTCTGATGTTAGGAGGTAACTTTGGTTCGCGGTAGGGCTCGCCTTCTTCATTTCTCTATCGAGTGAGTAACTCTCGGACCCACCCCCATCTCCTCAAGAAAGAAAAATAGCTAAACGATGGAGACACTTCGGGTTCATTGACTTCAGAGTCTACTTCAATACGCATCTCGAAATTGCTTCCGGAACTAATGGAATCCAAGCTAGGTGTAGGATCCATCTCTTATGATCAGTTAGAGGATTTTCGATATGAAATGATTTTCGGTTATCGGATAATATTCTAATTATATAGAATATCTAATATAGTACAGAAGATCCCGTAGATTACGGAGGAAATTAAAGAAACGTGTCAGATAAAGTCTACAGTAACAGATACGCTAAGATATGGATTTGTCTTTACACTATTCATGCAATCAATGCAGTAAGATGTGTCTAGACTAGGAATGATAAGCAGGTAATTTCCTAAGGATGATAAGTAGGTAATTTTCAACACGACATGATAAGCAAAACTTTTGACATGCGGACATGGTCGAAGTCCAGACTCATTAATGCATCCTAACAACCACTAGTTAGACACACTAATGCAAGACCTGGTTCGCTAAGACCACCGCTCTGATACCACATGTAAATACCCGTCCTAATCCATAAGAACGAATACAATAACATTTGGTTACATCGCGAGGTACTTGACCTCTATATGATACATTTTACAAACATTGCATTCGTTTTTAAAAGACAAACTTTCATTACATCGAATGTTGACGGCATGCATCCATTTCATAATATATCCAACTATAATTGACTTAATAATAATCTTGATGAACTCAACGACTAGAATGCAACATCTTTCGAAATATATCATGAATGACTCCAAGTAATATCTCTAAAATGAGCAAATACACAGCGGAAGATTTCTTTCATACCTGAGAATAAACATGCTTTAAAGTGTCAACCAAAAGGTTGGTGAGTTCATTAGTTTAACATAAATAATCATTTCCATCATTTTAATAGACCACAAGAATTTCATTTCCAGTTCTCATAAATATACGTCCCATGCATAGAGACAAAAATTATTCATATGGTGAACACCGGGTAACCGACCTTAACAAGATGCATATAGAATATCCCATATCATTCCGGGACTCCCTTCGGACATGATAAATTCGAAGTACTAAAGCATTTGGTACTTTGGATGGGGCTTGTTGGGCCCAATAGATCTATCTTTAGGATTCGCGTCAATTAGGGTGTCTGTTCCCTAATTCTTAGATTACCAGACTAAAAAGGGGCATATTCGATTCGAAAATCCAACCATAGAATGTAGTTTCGAGTACTTGTGTCTATTTCATAAAACATTTATAAAAGCAGCGCATGTATTCTCAGTCCCAAAAATATATATTGCAAAAGCATTTAAAAAGGGAGCAAATGAAACTCACCATACTGTATTTTGTAGTAAAAATACATATTACGACATTGAACAATTTTAGGGTTGGCCTCAGATTCACGAACCTATATCATTTATATATATATATATATATATATATATATATATATATATATATATATATATATATATATATATATATATATATATATATATATATATATATTAACACATATACTTGTAGTCGAATAAATTTATATATATATGTAAGTTTATTAGTTATATCGTTTTTAAGTTAATAACCTATATATTTCATATATTCATTTTTATATATAAATATAAATTTTGTTATGTTATAATTGTCAAGTATATTTTGTATATATATATATATATATATATATATATATATATATATATATATATATATATATATATATATATATATATCATTTGTTTGTTAAGATAATTATTATAAGAATATTATAATAATATTTGATATGAAAAAAGAATGATAATTAAGATAATACTTGATATTAATAATAGTAATAACAGTAATGATTCTATTAATGATGTTATAAATGATAATTTTATTAATAAAACTTTTATTAATGATAATAACAGTAATTTTTGGATAAGAATGAAAAATTTAATAATAATGAAAATAATGATTTTTGATAATAATACATAATATTTAATAAATATAATTATTATAGCAATTTCATTACTAGTGATAATATTAATAACAATACTTATGTTAATCATAATCAAGATCGTCATGTTAAATTTGTAAATTAATAACTAAAGCTTCGTAATCCTAATCATAATAATAAGAGTAGTACTTATTAATAATAATAATAATAATAATATTCATAAATTTGACTATAATCATAATACTACTAATATACTTATGTTAATAATAAAAGCTCTAATATTGATAAAATGATAATAATAATAATAATCATACCCATAATAATGATAATCATACTTGATAATGATAATGATTTTAGTTATAACAATATTAATACTAATTATAATTGCTATACTTGTAATAATAATAATAATTGATAAATGACAATAATAAAATTTTTAACATTTATAATAATAACAATACTAATAATAAATAAAAATTTTATATAAGGATCTACCTTCCAAGGCTTTTATAAAAAGAATTGCACCGAACTGGGATCGAACCCGAGACCCCCTAAATACCCAAACATACTCCTAACCAACGAGCCACTTCTGTTTTTCTGATATAAATTCCAACTATAGTAATATAAACTAGTTTCTGTTCCCTTCCACCTTCTTCCTCAATTCGATTTAATCAAAGATCATACCCAGCTATTAAAAAGTTACTTAGTTAATTAAGGATTATCAAACAATCTATAAACGTTCTATATGAGCCTTGTATTATCTGAAATCAAATATATAAAAAAAAAACACTTAAAATGGCTGCATAGCAGCTCACGGTATTTCAAAAAAAAAATTTAGTTTTTGAATTTTAGTACGTAATAGCTTATGACTACAACATAAAATAGTTTGTAAATTGTATATAAAAACTACTGAAATCATCAATTTACCTTGAAACACAAACACGAATTCAAATTTCGCGATGAACGATTCGTTTGACTTTTTGAAACAAAACTTTGACTCGAAAATTAGAATTCGATATAACGAATTGGGTTTTGGTATTTTGCAGTAAGTTTGAGTAAATGGTTTCTAACAAGATTGTACTATTACATTTTGTAAATTCGTTTGAATTAGAAAAATGATCGAAAAGGTGAAGTACATAGGTTTTTGTTTTCAGTTTGTTAATTTTCTGTGTTTCCCTTCATTCTATCTTCCCAAGTACTATATGAACGAATTTTTCTTGGTTTGATAATGTCAATGACATTGATGTGTAACAAATTACCGACAGATACAAAACCCAGGAGCAGGAGATGGTACGAAAAATGAAGTAAAATAAATAAAGCAGATCTCCTAAATATTATACCGTCCAATCTGTGATTTAATCAGTTTTTAACAGCATTAGAGATAGGAATAATCTTTAATTAAAGTTGATAGAAACCTCAAACAGAATTTGGACTCTTTCGTTGATATATATTTATTTATTTATTTTGTTTTCTTTTATAAAAGTTAATATTATTAATAATAATTCTATTAATAATAACAATACAAATAATAAGGGCAATAATAATAAATCACAATAATAATAACTTAAGTGAATTTGATGATAATTATAATAATGATAATAATTATATTAATATTTATATATCAAATTTCATATTTGTATTTTTAACACAATAATAATAATATAACAAATCAATTGTTTCGAATTAAATTAATATTACTGATATTAATAATATTTATGAGAGTAATAATATTAATATAACAATTATGTTTTAACTTGAGTCATATATTTATTATGTAATATTTAATAATCATATACTAATTTTTATTGAATGTTTATTATTTATAAATTTTATATATTTTACAATATACATATAATAATAATTATCTATAGAAGTCATATATGTTTATATATGATTTATTTTAAAATACACATAATTATTTTATATCTTATTTTTACATATTTCATTTTAATGTTTAAGTTATATTTAGTTATATTTTATAATTTTAAATTACTATATATACTTACATATATATATATATATATATATATATATATATATATATATATATATATATATATATATATATATATATATATATATATATACATACAATTTTATTTACAATTCAATTGTTCGTGAATCGTCGGAAATAGTCAAAGGGTAAATGAATACATGAATACAGTTCAAAGTTTTTGAGATTTCAACATTACAGACTTTGCTTATCGTATCGAAATCAGTTAAAGATTAAGTCTAAATTTGGTTGGAAATTTCCGGGTCGTCAAACGAGCTAAGGGGAAAGTTTATGCCGTTGTATAACCCACACATATATAAAGTTTAAGTGCTCGTGCCTAGTACGTAAAACGTAAAATGCACAAGTATTCTCAGTTCCCAAAACAGTTAAAGTAAAAAGGGATGCTATAACTCACAGTGAAAAGTGGTAAAGTCGGTACGAGATAAGTAAGCAAGTAGTTGGTCCGAAAGGTCCTCAACCTAAGTCAAAAGTTACTAAGTCAGTAAATCGGTCCCAAAGGTTTAAAAGTATGTAAATTAAGTCTTAAGTATCATCATCATTCATCATAAGTCAAAAAGGGTAAAGTAAATTTTGAAAAAAGAATAGAGTTCGAAACAAAGGCTGACTTCGTTCAGTCGCCACGACCTCTATAAAAACTGAAATGAGGTGAGACCAGTGGCCGTGACTCCGTATATGAGTCCTTTAACCGCTGACCAATTTTAAGAACCAAAATCGTCTTCGTTTGACCGTGGCGATGATTTAATTAGGAGTAGGTCAGAAATTTTTAGCACAACGTTAAAAGGGCGTAGTGACTTTCGGAATGCTATAAATCCTAAATCGTAACTCGGATTAAGATGAGGCCTAAATAGAAAATCATCTACTCGAACCGAACTAGTTGGAAATCAACTTTTCCTATAGCCCAGGTTACTAATCAGACCCGGAAAACAGTAGGTAAGGTGCTCCAGTGGGTTCTTGGTGCTTGATGCTCATCACGGTTCTCATCCTTGATGCTTATAGCTTCAAGTGTACAACTCGTTGATGTGTTTGCATCATCTTAACCAAGTTTTGACCATCATAACACTAGTGTAAGCTTAAGATATGTAGCACAACTCAATTAAGGGTTGTAAGTAGTTTGATGAACCAAAGTTACATCAATATCTTAGATCTGACACATACATGAGTTCTAATAGTAATATTAAGCTACAAACTTGAAAGTAAACTAAATAAACAAGATCTTAAGTTGTAGAACTTAGATCTTAGCTAGATCTTAAAGATCCTAGACTAGAAAGTCTAGATCTAGTGTTCTTAAGTTAGATCCTAAGTTATAATACTTGGATCTTTACTTTAATGAAACCATAGGTTATGAAACTTAGATTTTTATCTTGTAATATGTATGTAAGCTCATAAGCTCTCATTTTAAACAAAATTGGAAGACCATAAGCTATAGAAACTTAGATCTAACATACGTGTATGAAGTTATAACTAGAAAGTTAAACTTCCATGTTCTTGAACTTATAAGTTTAACTTTAGTTTCAAGAATAATGAGATCAAGTTTAACTAGTAATACTTGACCAAAGTAACAACATCACAACTTTAAAGTACTTACAAAAGAAAGAAATAACTAAAGTTACAAGTATTATGTTCATGTTTGTTTCATACTTAAGAAGATTTAAATCAAAGTTTGGATTTTAGGAGAGTAACTTTAAGTCTACAAACATGAACACAAGTAAGATCATAAAGCTTATGAACTTTAGTTCTTTAAAACATTTAAGTGTAGAACCATAAGTTATAGAAACTTAGATCCTTGTTCTTGGTTCTTCATCAAATAAAGATGGAAGTAACAAGATTACATGAAGATTCAAGCTAGATAACTTGATCTTTAACAACAACAAACAACAAACTAGAAGTAAGTAAATGATGATGATGGTTTCGGTTTCAAAGGAAAGAAAAAGAAGAAAATAAAGTTTTGTTACTTACAAGTTTTGAGAGAAAAGACTAAAGAAAAGAGAGTGCAAGTGTGTTGTGTGTGAAATGAGATAGAAACTAGTATATAAGTAACAAAATAAAAAAATTTTGAACTCCCTCCATGGTAAAAGAGGCCGACGGTTTTTGGGGATCAAAGAGGGAAGTCAAAACTCATTTTTCATGCATGGGAGGTTGTTGTATGCTAGGAGTGGTTATAAGTTAAATGTATAGAAAATAGGTTCAATCATGGTTGTAGTATTTGTCTCCTCATTAACATAATTAATCTATGTTTTGTCTTAATGAATTACTAGTAATATGTTGGGCTCACTAACTAGTCTATTAAGAAAGGTAGGGTGGGCTTCCAAGTCCAACAATAATAGCCCAAGTAAGTAACCAACAAATAAATAAAAATTCCAAGTAATTAACTACTTACATTAGTTAATTAGAAATGATTAATAATAATTAATCATGAATGTAAATAATATTCAAAATATTATTCGTGAAAAGCACGTGTCGAAAAGACGGGTCGGATCATGAAAAGTCAAATACGGTAACAAGTAAAATGTATAAGAATACATTTATTAAAGCGCAAGTATTAATAATAAATATTAATAAATATACGCTGGAAAATCCAGGGTCGTTACATTACACACCTGTTAAAGAAAATTTCGTCCCGAAATTTTAAGCTGAGGTAGATGGAGGAGTTGGGAAAAGGTGAGGATACTTCTGCATCATTTGATCCTCTCGTTCCCAGGTAGCTTGGCATTCCATTGGAACTCGGACGATCAGAATCTTGTTGCGTTTCAAAGTTTTGACCTCACGGTCCATGATTTCAATGGGTTCTTCCACGAAGTAGAGTTTGTCATCAATCTTAAGTTCTTCCAGTGGTATGACAAGTTCTGGTTCGGCAAGACACTTCTTCAAATTTGATACGTGAAAGGTAGGATGAACTGAGCTCAATTGAGTCGGAAGATCCAAACGGTAAGCAACGGGTCCAACACGCTCTAATATTTCGAAAGGTCTAATGTATCGCGGGTTGAGCTTCCCAAATTTTCCAAAATGGATCACACATTTCCAAGGTGCGACCTTCAACATTACACGGTCACCCACGTTGAATTCTAAGTCTTTACGTTTAAGGTCGGCATAACTCTTTTGGCGATCACGGGCCGTCTTGAGTCTCGCTTGAATTTGGACAATCTTCTCAGTTGTTTCGTGGACTAACTCGGGTCCGGTGATTTGCTTTTCGCCTACTTCAGCCCAACAAATAGGAGAACGGTATTTACGGCCATACAACGCTTCGAAAGGTGCGGCATTAATACTCGAATGATAACTGTTGTTGTAAGAGAATTTGGCTAGCGGCAAATGCCTTTCCCAAGCCTTTCCGAAATCAATAACACAAGCACGCAACATGTCCTCCAAAGTCTGAATCGTGCGTTCACTTTGCCCATCGGTCTATGGGTGATACGCTGTACTCATGTCGAGACGAGTCCCCAAGGCTTCTTGCAAAGAACGCCAAAATCTAGAAGCAAAACTGGCATCTCGGTCTGAAATAATCGATAAGGGCACGCCATGACGATATACAATTTCCTTTATGTATAGTTGAGCAAGTTTCTCCATCGTATCCATTTCCTTCATGGCTAAGAAGTGTGCAGATTTGGTAAGACGGTCAACGATAACCCAGATGGTATTGTATCCGCCCACCGTCTTTGGTAGTTTTGTAATGAAGTCCATCGTTATCCTTTCCCACTTCTATTGCGGGATTTCTGGTTGCTGAAGTAACCCAGAGGGCCTCTGATGTTCGGCCTTAACTTTCGAGCAAGTCAAACACTTCCCAACATAAGTTGCAACATCCTTCTTAAGATTAGGCCACCAATACTGTTCCTTGAGATCGTGGTACATTTTACCGTCTCCTGGATGAATTGAATATCTTGACTTGTGGGCTTCGTCTAGAATGTGGCTTCATAAATCCCCATAACTATGTACCCAAATCCTTCAGGCGAAGTATCGGAGTTCAGTCTCCTTAACCTCGAATCGAGAGACGAGAATGTTCAAGTGTTCATGAGAAATATTCTCCTCCTTGAGAGCCTCATCTTGGGCTACTCGGATCTGGCTATTGAGATTTGAATGAATGATAATGTTCAAGGCGCGGACACGAAGAGGTATAGTCCTCTCCTTCCAGCTCAAAGCGTCAGCTACAACATTGGCCTTGCCAGGATGGTAACTAAGTTCACAATCATAGTCATTCAGCGTCTCGATCCATCGTCGCTGTTTCATGTTCAGTTGTTTCTGATCAAATATGTGTTAGAGGCTTTTGTGGTCGGTGAAGATTGTACTTTTAGTTCCATAAAGATAGTGTCTCCACAATTTGAGCGCAAAAACAACGGTTCCAAGTTCGAGATCGTGAGTAGTGTAGTTTCGCTCGTGAATCTTCAGTTGACGAGAAGCATAAGCAATGACCTTCGTTCTTTGCATTAATACGCAACCAAAACCATTTTTCGAGGCATCACAATATACAATGAAATCGTCACTGCCTTCAGGAAGTGATAAGATAGGCGCAGTGGTCAATTTCTGCTTTAAGTTTTGAAATGCTGATTCTTGTTCGGGTTCCTAAACGAACTTCTTCCCTTTGTGAGTCAGGGCGGTCAAAGGACGCGCAATCAGAGAGAAACCTTCAATAAATCTTCGGTAGTAACCGACGAGACCTAAAAATTGGCGAATATGAGTCGGAGTATTGGGGGTTTCCCACTTGCGGATAGCTTAAATCTTCGTGGGATCAATTTTGATACCTTGATCGCTCACAATATGATCCAGGAATTGGACTTCCTTCAACCAAAACTCACACTTGAAGAATTTGGCATAAAGTTGCTCTTGTCTCAAGAGTTCCAACACTAGTCGAAGATGTTGCTCATGTTCTTCTTCGCTTTTGGAGTAGATGAGGATATCATCTATGAAGACGATAACGAACTTATCCAGGTATGACTTGCATACACGATTCATGAGATCCATAAACACGGCAGGTGCGTTGGTTAAACCGAATGGCATCACGAGAAACTCATAGTGACTAAAACGGTTTCTGAACGCAGTTTTCCTCACATCACTCTCCTTCACCCTCAACTGGTGATAACTTGATTGCAAATCGATCTTAGAGTAAACGCTTGATCCTTGCAGCTGATTGAAGAGATCGTCAATTCGGGGAAGGGGATACTGATTCTTGATCGTCAATTTGTTGAGTTCGCGGTAGTCGATACACATGTGAAAAGATCCGTCCTTCTTCTTCACAAACAAAACAGGTGCACCCCATGGCGATGAACTTGGTTGGATAAATCCACGGTCTAGCAGTTCTTGTAATTGACTCTGCAACTCTTGCATTTCGGAAGGTACGAGTCGATAAGGTGCGCGAGCTACAGGTGCAGCTCCTGGCACTAAATCGATCTGAAACTCCACTGGCCTCGTTGGCGGTAATCCAGGCAATTCTTCTGGGAAGACATCAGGAAATTCGTTCATAATTCTTACATCATCCGCTCTTCACCTCGGTTTCTAATGTTTTCACATGTGCTAGAACAGCGAGACATCCTTTCTTCATGATCTTTTGTGCTTTCATGCAACTAATGAGGTTCAGCTTCGAGTTACATCTCTCTCCATAAATAATCAGTGGCTCACCATCTCCGTGTGGTATACGAATAGCTTTATCTCCACAGATAATGTCGGTCCTTACCTTGGTCAACCAATCCATACCGACAATCACATCAAAACTTCCCAATTTGATGGGTATCAAGTCAATCTCGAAATCCACACCAACTATGTTGATAATACCTCCTCGGCTAATTTGGTCAACTTTCTCAAGTTTTCCATTGGCTACCTCAACAAGCATACTCTCCTTTAAAGGAACTAACGACCAATTTATCTTAGAGCAAAAGTGCCTACATACATAACTCCTATCGGCACCAGTATCAAATAGGACAGAAGCTAATAGATTGTTGATAGTGAATATACCTGTAACCAAGTCGGGGTTCTCACGGGCATCCCTTGCGTTTACGTTAAAAGCTCTTCCACGCGCTGGCCCGCCGTCCTTTCTCTTGTTGGGACACTCATTCCTGAAGTGGCCCTGTTGTCCACAAACATAGCATTTTCTTGGTCCAGTAGGGTCTGTCTTCACAGTTGGGGTAGTGAGCTTGCAGTCCTTGCCAATATGCCCAGTCCTCTTACACTTTTCGCAGACCACGTTGCAGTACCCGGTATGATGCTTGTAGCATCTCTTGCACTGCGGGAGACTACCCTTGTAGTTAGGGTTTGAGCTAGGGTTCTGGTTAGAGTTGTTTCCCTTGAAACTTTCATGACTCTTAGCTCGGTTTTGATCAAAGACCCTTCCCTTGTTGCTGTCCCACTTACATTTCTCATTACTAGTTCCCGATTCAGATTTCCCCTTTTCTGGTTCTTTGCTGGTAATTTGGTTCATCAGGGTGTGCGCCATGCACATACCTTCCGGGACATCTGCTGGTTTTAAAGAGGTGACATTTCCTTGGATGGACTTGGGAAGTCCCCACAAATACCGTTCCATGTGCTTAAATTCAGGGGTGACCATCGTGGGACACATCAAAGCTAGTTCCAAGTACCTTCGGTTATAACCGTCAAGATCGGTTCCCACAACCTTCAACTCCCAAAACTCAGCTTCCATTTTCTGAATCTCCGTTCTGGGGCAGTACTCCTCGATCATAGCCCCCTTAAATTCCTCCTAAGGTGTAGCATAAGCCTCGTCAATACCCTTAGCCTGAGCAAGTGTGTTCCACCAGATTAAAGTGCCGTTCGACAGTGTATAGGAGGCATACTTAGTTTTGTTCATTTCTAAGCAGTTACTCACACGGAACACAGCTTCCAATTTCTCAAACCACCTCGTCAGTCCAACCGACCCCTCAGTACCACTGAAATTGTGGGGCTTTCAGCTTTGAAATTCCTTATAGGTACACCCGTTATGATTGTTCTGGTTAACAGGTGGAGCTTGGGGGTTGACATTAGCAATTGCTGTGGCTATTCGTTCTGTTATCATTTCCTCAATCTGTGCTGCTGTGGGCGTTGATCTTCCATTTGCCATTGATCTTCGAAACAGAAATTTCAATTTAAGTCAAAATCCAGCATTCAATAAATAGTAATACAGTATACGGTAACCAATCATGGAATCAACACACCACATGCTAATTAAGTAATGAAACTAGATACAGATACCACAAAATCATCATATAGTAACGTAAATAGAACACGTACAGAAATTAAACAACACCAAGTTCCATTCATTAAATAAAAAAGTTGCATACATCCGCATACAGTTCGTACAATACATGAGTAAAACATGAAACTACAAACGGGATTACATAATGAAATTTAATATAATAGCCCTATGGTGACGGTGGGTAAAGGATGTCCATCATGTGGGACACCTAGTCCTCGAGCTCAGTTACTCGAGCACGGAGGATATGCACTTCCCTTGTTAGTTCCTCAACAACGGGGGATGCTGGTGGGGCAGGCAGTGCAGACGGTACAGGTAGAGCTGGTGGTGCAAATGATGCTGGTGGAGCTAGTGGTGCAGATGATGCTGATGGAGCTGGTGGTACAGACGATGCTGGTGGAGCTGGTAGTGCAGACGGTCCAGCACCAGAAGTAGACGGTGCGTAACGGGAAGCCTTACGCACGAATGGATCCGCAGGGTAAGGCACAACCCGCTTGCGGGCGGTGACCCTAACCCCAGTCCATGTGCGTTAACGAACGATCTACCTCCGTTAACCCCTGTAATAACAGTACCATCGAAACGATACCGCTTCTTCGGCGGGGTAGAGGGCGGCTGCACGGGCGTCTCCTCAGGGTCCTCGTCGGAATCCTCGTCGGAATCATCCTCACTAAAGTCATCGGATGATGAGTCGTCTGAACTATCTGAGGGTGGATCTGCTTGACCGGTGGTCATCAGTCGGTATCTGCAAGGCGAGATTGGCACGACACGTCCATCAAGAAGGCGTCTAGCCCAATGTCCATGCTCATTGCGGAAAGGACCGTCCCCATCTTCCCCAGGAATCACAGCACCACCGGAATGGTGCTGTGGCTCCGGGAGTCCTGGGCTAGGTTGAGCTGGAATCTCCTCTGGCTCCTCGTCTCCGTCGAAGATGATCATCAGGTCAAGTGCGTGGCTACTGTCCCCAGAGGATGAATCGCCAGAGTCACTGGAGGGTAGCGATGATGGGATCTGTGAGTCGGTAGTAGCTGCAGGCGAGGCGACAGATGAATCTGAGTCGCTATCCAAGTCAATGATGATGGGCAGGATATCCGACATCTGAACAAGAAAAAATAATTTTTTCCATGTCAGTAAGTCATATAGCAAGCACGTATTAGGCAAAGTAACTATGACAGTCTAGATCATCTATAGCAGTAAGTAGCATGGCAATAACGACAAGTATCATGCAATCGAAAGCAGATAGTAGCATGCAGTAGTGAAAAAAAGTAGCAGTATACGTCATATAGCAGTAAAAGTAAGCAGCAGCATGCAGCAAATTCCGCAGAAACAAGTAAACTAGCAAGTTGTAGATTAGTCCTATTAGTAAATCCTACTCGGTCCAGTCTAGACTCACTAACGCAACCTAATTCCCTACAACCTGGCTCTGAAACCAATTGTGATGACCCGTACAAAATCAAATTGTACAGATCATCAACAACAGGATCATTACAAGGTCAAACACGATATGCTGTTTTAAAATAAGTTTGCATTCATTAAAAAGGGTGACGTCTTAACCAACGTCAAATGTTTAACATACGATAGTGTGCTTCTACGAATAGAAGGCAATAACAATAGTACGTGACCCAATGGTCATTACAAATTCATTGTTTCAAAGTAACATAGTTTGAATGCAAAATAATTGTTTCATGCGAAGACATCTCTAATAAACGCAGCGGGAGTCTACACAGCATGACAACTACAGCGGAAGCAACCAAACCTCTAAGAACCTGAAAAATCATGCTTAAAAACATCAACACGAATGTTGGTGAGCTATAGTTTAAGTATAACAGTAATGTATGGTAGGCCACGAGATTTCAGTGTTTCAGAACAGTATGAAAAGTATATGTTCAACCGTAGGCACTTGGTAACTAACTTAACATAATATCACCACCTAGAAGTACATTTGGCGAGTGCGTATGTTTACGAAGTATTAAACACCCGTTAAATGCTAGCACTACTAGCCCGAGTGGGGATGTCAAACCCTATGGATCCATGTCTAAGATTCGCTTTCACCGGTTCAAAGACCAATGACTAAACGTTACCGAGCTAAGGGGAAAGTTTATGCCGTTGTATAACCCACACATATATAAAGTTTAAGTACTCGTGCCTAGTATGTAAAACGTAAAATGAGCAAGTATTCTCAGTTCCCAAAACAGTTAAAGTAAAAAGGGATGCTATAACTCACAGTGAAAAGTGGTAAAGTCGGTACGAGATAAGTAAGCAAGTAGTTGGTCCGAAAGGTCCTCAACCTAAGTCAAAAGTTACTAAGTCAGTAAATTTTTCCCAAAGGTTTAAAAGTATGTAAATTAGGTCTTAATTATCATCATCATTCATCATACGTCAAAAAGGGTAAAGTAAGTTTCAATCAAGAATAGAGTTCGAAACAAAGGCTGACTTCGTTCAGTCGCTACAACCTCTATACAAACTGAAATGAGGTGAGACCAGTGGCTATGGCTCCGTATATGAATCCTTTAACCGCTGACCAATTTTCAGAACCAAACTCGTCTTCGTTTGACCGTGGCAACGATTTAAGTGGGAGTAGGTCAGAAATTTCAGCACAACGTTAAAAGGGCGTAGTGACTTTCGGAAGGCTATAAATCCTAAACCGTAACTCAGATTAAGACAAGGCCTGAACGAAAAATCATCTACTCGAACCGAACTAGCTGGAAGTTAACTTTTCCAGTAGCCCAGGTTACTGATCAGACCCATAAAACAGTAGGTAAGGTGCTCCAGTGGGTTCTTGGTGCTTGATGCTCATCACGGTTCTCATCCTTGATGCTTATAGCTTCAAGTGTACAACTCGTTGATGTGTTTGCATCATCTTAACCAAGTTTTGACCATCATAACACTAGTGTAAGTCTAAGATATGTAGCACAACTCAATTAAGGGTTGTAAGTAGTTTGATGAACCAAAGTTACATCAAGATCTTAGATCAGACACATACATGAGTTCTAATAGTAATATTAAGCTACAAACTTGAAAGTAAACTAAATAAACAAGATCTTAACTTGTAGAACTTAGATCTTAGCTAGATCTTAAAGATCCTAGACTAGAAAGTCTAGATCTAGTGTTCTTAAGTTAGATCCTAAGTTATAATACTTGGATCTTTACTTTAATGAAACCATAAGTTATGAAACTTAGATTTTTATCTTGAAATATGTATGTAAGCTCATAAGCTCTTGTTTTAAACAAAATTGGAAGACCATAAGCTATAGAAACTTAGATCTAACATAAGTGTATGAAGTTATAACTAGAAAGTTAAACTTCCATGTTCTTGAACTTATAAGTTTAACTTTAGTTTCAAGAATAATGAGATCAAGTTTAACTAGTAATACTTGACCAAAGTAATAACATCACAACTTTAAAGTACTTACAAAAGAAAGAAATAACTAAAGTTACAAATATTATGTTCATGTTTGTTTCATACTTAAGAAGATTCAAATCAAAGTTTGGATCTTAGGAGAGTAACTTTAAGTCTACAAAACATGAACACAAGTAAGATCATAAAGCTTATAAACTTTAGATCTTTAAAACATTTAAGTGTAGAACCATAAATTATAAAAACTTAGATCCTTGTTCTTAGTTCTTCATCAAATAAAGATGGAAGTAACAAGATTACATGAAGATTCAAGCTAGATAACTTGATCTTTAACAACAATAAACAACAAACTAGAAGTAAGTAAATGATGATGATGGTTTCGGTTTCAAAGGAAAGAAAAAGAAGAAAATAAAGTTTTGTTACTTACAAGTTTTGAGAGAAAAGACTAAAGAAAAGAAAGTGCAAGTGCGTTGTGTGTGAAATGAGATAGAAACTAGTGTATAAGTAACGAAATAAAAAAATAATTTTGAACTCCCTCCATGGTAAAAGAGGCCGACGGTTTTTGGGGATCAAAGAGGGAAGTCAAAACTCATTTTTCATGCATGGGAGGTTGTTGTATGCTAGGAGTGGTAATAGGTTAAATGTATAGAAAAGAGGTGCAATCATGCTTGTAGTATTTGTCTCCTCATTAACTTAATTAATCTATGTTTTGTCTTAATGAATTACTAGTAATATGTTGGGCTCACTAATTAGTCCATTAAGAAAGGTAGGGTGGGCTTCCAAGTCCAACAATAATAGCCCAAGTAAGTAACCAACAAATAAATAAAAAGCCCAAGTAATTAACTACTTACATTAGTTAATTAGAAATGATTAATAATAATTAATCATGAATGTAAATAATATTCAAAATATTATTCGTGAAAAGCACGTGTCGAAAAGACGGGTCGGGCCATGAAAAGTCAAATACGGTAACAAGTAAAATGTATAAGAATACATTTATTAAAGCGCAAGTTTAAATAATAAATATTAATAAATATACATTAGAAAATCCAGGGTCGTTACACCGACGGTTTTCACGGACTGTGTATCGTCTACTATTTGAAATCAGTGGCGGATAAAAGTACTCAGATAAATTCCAAATTTTTAAATTAACTATATTTATTTATTTTGGTCATTATCGTATAAAATTCGATCATTAATTTATTTAATAAAAATTACATCAACTGTCCCTCTCATTTATGGGTGAAATATAAAAAGTGTTAAAACTTAACAAATAGTTCCTAAATACATTTTTTATAAGCCTAAAATTTATAGAACTCATTTTCATATCACCGTTTATTTTAAAATTACATAAGTTTGAATTTAACTTGCTTAATATCAATAGAAACATCAAACGAGTATTACAATCATTTAATATTTATTTTTAATATACTTTATTTATATATAGAGATATATTTTAAATAATAATTATTATAATATCTTATTTTTATTTTATTAAATTTTAATAACAACAATATATAATACTTCAAATTATATTTCGAATTATTATTT
Source organism: Rutidosis leptorrhynchoides (assembly GCF_046630445.1). NCBI lineage: Eukaryota > Viridiplantae > Streptophyta > Magnoliopsida > Asterales > Asteraceae > Rutidosis > Rutidosis leptorrhynchoides. Next base: position 529,053,570 of record NC_092333.1, on the reverse strand, counting down.
ATATATATGCACACACATATCTAATTACAATTTATTGTTCGTGAATCGTCGAGAGCAGTCGAAGGGTAAATGAATACATGAACACAGTTCAAAGTTTTTTTTAGATTTCAATATTACAGACTTTGCTTATCGTGTTAAAACCATATAAAGATTAAGTTTAAATTTGGTCAGAAATTTCCGGGTCATCACAGTACCTACCAGTTAAAGAAATTTTGTCCCGAAATTTTATTGGGATGGTCATGGCTGACAATAAGTATGTTTTCATGACTCATATGAGCTAGAATTAGAGTTTTATCATCAGCGAGTAATATGGATAAAACAATTCAATTATTCGAAGGGTACAAATGAAGCTTATCGCAAAAGATTGAGATAGAATTTTAACTTCTGACGTAGTCATCATGGATTTTCGGAATTCAAGGGATTTAAAGAAAATCTTCGAAATCTATATAAAATTCGGTTCTTCGGTGAATAAGAAAATTAGGATCCTCTTTGATTAAATGCGATAATCTGTGTTGATTGCTCTGTAGGATATTTCTCTATAAATCCTCCCTTTTTATTCCCTTTATATTTTGGAGTTCCATTCTTTTGTTTTCTCTTCCCAGCTTTAAATCAAGTGAATAATGGTCCATAATTCGTAGGTATGAAGTTTCGAATGAATTTAATGTTCTAAACAAGAAAGAACGTAATAGCACGATTTGATTTGTCAAATTACCAGAATCACTGAGAATAGAACTATCAAGAATATATTTTCTTGATATGTTCAGAAGTTAAGCAGAATGAAAGAGTTATGTAACATGGCACATGATGACGTTACAATCTGTGAATCATCACGTTCCATTAGAAACTCAGCATGACTTACTATAATATAATTACGTTGATCAAGTGTCATTATATTATACTAACTCATGCTTCAGTTCCCAACACTACTTCAAAAACATTCATAATTTACATTTCAAATTTTTTAGAATTTATAAACTAAAACAGTTTCCTTTCTGATGTAATATAGATAACGCGAGAAGATAGATGATTTCAGATAAGAATAGTTATGAAAATATCTTCAGAAATATCGAGGATATTTATAATGAAAGATATGATGATATCTTAGAATTTCTAATAACAAAGGATGATGAAGAAGATTTGTCTGTAAAAGTTTAGAGTCAGGAGCAAGGTATTCGTTAATGACTTCAGCAGATACCGAATCATTTGGATTCTTTGAAGGGATATTTAGCCTTTGTGATTTGTCCACGGCCTCCTTCATGGTTTTCTCAATCCGTTTTCCAATACCAATTTTTCTCATCTTTTGAACTTCTTCAGCCACTATTCTTTATCATCAAACCTTTGATTGCTAAGATCGTTTATAGTTTTTGCTGCTTCATCAGTATTTTCAACATTCTGAGTATTGATTCGTAGACTGGGTGCTTTTATGATTTTCAGAATGGAAGATCATAATTCTAAAAGATGAATGTTATATGTATGCATATAACTGTTGATATAGAAACGCTGCGAGATTTAAACTACTGATTGTTGATTTCCCGATATCCGGTATGGCAATTCTTGTCACAAGATGCAGATGAGTTCGTGATAGGGTTTCAATGAACGAATATGGTGATTTTTCAAAGAGAATTAAGTTAATGAGTAATGAAGTTGCTGGTAAGGTTACTGCTAATGTGGTGGAATATAAATGGTTTCCCGGTAACGAAGACGAAAGGCAAACTTATATATCAAAGTTTTAATAAGGCTAATCCGAATAAAAATCGAAGTTGATTTGCTGGAGCTGTGACAAAATTGACTAATTTGAAGAGGGACTATAAAGTTATGTTTCGGTAATAACAACGCCAAAGGAGCTAGCACATATACGTGTTAAACGTTTACTCAGGTTCTGAGAGTTTTTCAGGTGCATAACTATATGCATAAATCTTTCCTTCCATAGATGAAGTGAGGTTGGTTCATCCTCTCGATTGAGGTGTTTTCAAGAATCATGAAAGGTTTGAACGCAGATTGTAATCATCAAGATACAAATGAGGTTTAAGATGAAATCAAGTGGCAAACTTGAAGAATTGTTTAGTTTCATATGTTATAATCAATATTTTAATTCATTTTAATTATCCAATGCTGGCAGTCCACAGTTAGCAGTCCACAATTAGTAACTCAATAATTCATATATAGTTTAATATATAACATTCGAATTAATTAATACGTGTCGTGACCCATTATATACATGTCTCAGACTCGATCACAACTCAAAGTATATATATTATTTAGAATCAACCTCAACCCTGTATAGCTAACTCGAGCATTACTGTATATAGAGTGTCTATGGTTATTCTAAATAATATATATAGATGACGTCGATATGATATGTCAAAACATTGTATACGTGTCCCGATATTTAAAGTGCGTAAAATAAATAACAGAAATTAAATGACGATAAATAAAATTGCGAGAATTTACATTGCGATAAATAAATTACGATAATTAAATTGAGATAAATAAATTGCGATAAATAAAATGTAATACGAAAATAACAGTTAGCTAGGAACAGTTAGCTAGGATTTTGTTAGCGTGGATTCTTAACAAAATTTCTCATAGTTAATTTGTTTGTTTCTAACAAATTTTATTTTGTCCAATGTTTTCTTCATTATGCCACTTGTTGGATTCTGATGAGTCAAAATTCAAATATGAAATTAGATGAAAATGATTATTCTGTGGTGAACGGATTCGTATATCTGTGGATGTAAGTAGAATAGTAAATGACTGTTGAATCAGATTAGAAGAATGTACAGTGTAACTTATTAATGTGAAATCTAAATATTCCTCGGGTATTACCTACCCGTTAAAATATTTTCACCATTAACAGTTTGTACGAAAGAATTTTTAATTACAATCTTTATGAAAACATATATACATATATATTTTCTTCAGATGTAATCATGGATTTAATGAGTTAATATGATATTAATCTCATTTGATTTATCGTTAGAACTAGAACACATAATCTCTAAAACTTTAAAGATTACATAATTGTCATGTAGAACGTAGATAATTGAGGTAGAATGATACGTAGAACGATGATTATACTCAAGGTAGAGAATAAGATGTTGAGGCATGGTTTGTCGATGGTACTGGTGTTGTTACTGATGGTAATGTTGATGATGGTGATGTTGTGGAAGCTGGTAAATTTTGCACCATATTTTCCAAGGCTACAACTCGGACGCGAAGCTCGTTGTCTTCTTCTATTACTCCGGGATGATTAGCGGTAGAAACGAGCGGATGGATAAGGTTTAGAATAGTAGATATTCCGTAATCGTTGCGAGCTATTCTGGAGATGAGGGTGAAAATGGTGTTCCAGACTGGTTCGCCGGTAAGTGTTTCAGGTTCTTCGCCAAGAGGTGAATTCGGTTAGTGGAAGGAAAGGATCGCCTTCTTCTCATCTCCATTGATTGAGTCGACTACGAACCCATCCCCAATTCATCTAGAATGGATGATGGCTGATTTGTTGATCCATTTTGGTTATACTGCCTTCGGAGTTCGAGTGGAAATCCATATCGGAATAGCTGTCGGAATCCAAGGAACTTGATCTAGTGGAGAATTCCATTTCATACGATTGAATAAAGGATTTTTTGATATGAAATGACTTTCGAATATTGGATGATATTCTAACTACATAGAATATCTATATATATATATATATATATATATATATATATATATATATATATATATATATATATATATATATATATATATATATATATATATATATATATAGTACTAAAGATTTCGTAGATTACGGAGGAATTTACGGAATATGTCGGGCAAAGTCTACAGTAACAGATGCGCTAAGACATGAATTAGCAGATTCGCTAAGATATGAATTTTGTCTATACACTATTCATGCAGTCAATGCAGTAAAACGTGTCTAGACTAAGAATGATAAGCAGGTAATTTCCTAAGGATGATAAGCAGGTAATTTTCGACACGAAATGATAAGCAAAACTTTTGACATGCAGACACGGTCGAAGTCCAGACCCACTAATGCATCTAAACAACTATCAGTTAGACACACTAATGCAAGACCTGGTTCGCTAAGACCACCGCTTTGATACCACATGAAGCGACCCGTCCTAATCCATCTTGACGAATACATTACATTTGGTTACATCGCGAGGTACTTGACCTCTATATGATACATTTTACAAACATTGCATTCGTTTTTAAAAGACAAACTTTCTTTACATCGAAAGTTGATGGCATACATACCATTTCATAATATATCTAACTATAATTGACTTAATAATAATCTTGATGAACTCAACGACTCGAATGCAACGTCTTTTGAAATATGTCATGAATGACTCCAAGTAATATCTCTACAATGAGCAAATGCACAGCAGAAGATTTCTTTCATACCCGAGAATAAACATGTTTAAAAGTGTCAACCAAAAGGTTGGTGAGTTCATTAGTTTATCATCAATAATCATTTCCATCATTTTAATAGACCGCAAGATTTTCATTTCCATTTCTCATAAATATACGTCCCATACATAGAGACAAAAATCATTCATATGGATTGAACACCTGGTAATCGACATTCACAAGATGCATATAGAATATCCCCAAAATAGAATCCTCTCGTCTGTATAATAATAAGTCGAAGTATTAAAGCATCCGTGCCTCGGATGGGGTTTGTTAGGCCCATAGATTTATCTTTAGGATTCTCGTCAATTAGGGGTACTGTTCCCTAATTCTTAGGTTACCAAGCTAAAAGGGGCATATTCGATTTCGATAATCCAACCATAGAATGTAGTTTCAATTACTTGTGTTTATTTCGTAAAACATTTATAAAAGCAGCGCATGTATTCTCAGTCCCAAAAATATATATTGCAAAAGCAATTAAAAAGGGAGCAAATGAAACTCACAATACGATATTTTGTAGTAAAAATATGCATACGACGATACTGAACAATGCAGGGTTGGCCTCGGATTCACGAACCTATTATTCAATCATGTATATTAATACATGTAATGGTAATCGAACAAATATATATATTATTAGTGATTTTATTTGTTATTTTATATCATGTGTTTTATTAATAACTTAATTAGATATATTTATCTTTATATAGATAATTAACATTTATTACAAAAGTATTAATATGGTTAGGTGTTAGTCATAAATATATAAAATCTTCATTTGATATATTAATATTAATAGTACTAATAATAATAATGATAAAAATAATACTAATTATGATAAAAATTATGATAATTCTAATAATAATAATAATAATGATAATTTTAATATTAATGATAAAGATAGTTTAATAATAAAAATTGTTTGTAATGATAATACTAATAACGTTTAATGATAATACTAATAATTTATGATATAATTTTGTTAATAATAATAAATAATCTACCAATACTAATAATAATAATAATAATAATAATAATAATAATAATAATAATAATAATAATAATAATAATAATAATTATAATTATAATAATAATAATAATGATAATAATAATAATGATAATAATAATAATAATAATAATAATAATAATAATAATAATAATAATAATAATAATAATAATAATAATAATAATAATAATAATAATAATAATAATAAAAATAATAATAATGAGTAATAAGTAAACTACCTCAAAGAAGTAGTCCTAAAAAAAAATGCCAGAGTTCGGGTTTGAACCCGCGACGTCCCGCTAACCCGATAACATCCTTAACCATTATCCTTCTTCTTCTTTTTCTAAAAAAAATGCCCGAGCCCAGGCCCGAACCTAGGACCTCTAATTCACTAACAGAACCTCTAACCATCTAGCTGCCTTTTACTAATCTGTTTCAATTCGACCCTGAATTAATTTAACCATCGTTTACAGTCATCATCAATCGTTGGCATAACAACTACAACATCATCATCATAAACTTATGCCATCATCATCATAAAATCTCACAGTTTATTATCACCATCATAACATCTATCATCCTAACATAATCATTCCAACATACGGATCAAACATAATCATCACCAATCATCATCCTAATATTCTTCACTGTGATGTTATTTATCAACATGAAACTACGATTCTCCTCATCATCAATGATAATGCTAAAAACGAACATATATTTCATAGCATTATCCCTCAAGAAAGACAAGCTTTTAGTTGCAATTGTTCTATTTACAATTGATATTCGTTTAAATATTAAAAGGTGAAGACAAAAGACAGATTCAACGAATTGAAGACGCAAATGACCAAAACTCTAAAAAGTACAAAGTACAATCCAAAAGGTTCTATTTATTGATGAGAAACGTCTAGAAATTACAAGAGTACGAGCCACGAAACGCAAAGTACAAGATATTAAATAGTACGCAAGGACGTTCAAAAATCCAGAATCGAGACATGAACCAACTATTAACGCGCGACGCAACGGAGCTAAAATTACAAGTCAACAATACACAAGAATATAATATAATATATAATTAATTATATAAAATTATATATATTATATTATATATTAAATAAATACGCGCAGCCCACGTTTTGGAATCATGTGGAGCAGGAAAAGACGGCCATGCGATCGCATGGACTGGAAGAGTTAATTCCTTGCGATCGCATGGATCACTGTACATGGCCACATCTATAAATAGCAGCATATTTCGGACGAATGGAGTACACCTTTTTCTAATCTCTTACTCTCTCAATATATTTATATTCATATTATAATTTTAATATTAAAGTTTAATAATAATAAGGTTATGTTAGCGAATGTTTGAAGTTTGTAAGTCGAAACTCTGTCCGTGTAATGCTACGCTATTATTAATCATTGTAAGTTATGTTCAACCTTTTTAAATTAATGTCTCGTTGCTAAATTATTATTATGCTTATTTAAGCCGAAGTAATCGTGATGTTGGGCTAAATATTAAGATTGGGTAATTGGGTTTTGGACCATAATTGGGGTTTGGACAAAAGAACGACACTTGTGAAAATTAGACTATGGGCTATTAATGGGCTTTATATTAACTAAACGATACCTCGTTAATTTAATATAAAGGTTACAATTTGAAGTATCTATATATAACCACATACGCTTAATCGGGTATGGTGGGCGGGATATCTATAAATATGAATAATTGTTCATTTTATCTGACACGGGAATGGAATAATAGTTAATGGACTCATTAAAACAGGGGTGGATTACATTCAAGGGTAATTGGTGTAATTGTTAACAAAGTATTAAAACCTTGGATTACACGCAGTCGATAACCTGGTGTATTCATTAAACAAAGTATTAAGACCTTGTTACAGTTCAAATCCCCAATTAGTTGGAATATTTGACTTTGGGTATAAGGATAATTTGATGAAGATCCTCGCACTTTATATTTATGACCTATGGACTGTTATGGACAAAAACTGTATGGACATATCGAATAATCCAGGACAAAGGACAATTAACCCATGGTAATAAATTAAAATCAACACGTCGAACATCATGATTACGGAAGTTTAAATAAGCATAATTCCTTTATTTTATATCTTATCGCACTTTTAATTATCGTACTTTTAAATTATCGCAATTTTATTTACCGTCATTTTATTTATCGCACTTTAATTATCATCATTTACTTTACGCTTTAAATTAAGTTATATTTTGCATTAGGTTTTAATTGTGACTAAAGTTTTAAAATCGACAAACCGGTCATTAAACGGTAAAATCCCCTTTTATAATAATAATAATAATATTATATATATATATATATATATATATATATATATATATATATATATATATATATATATATATATATATATATATATATATATATATATATATATATATATATATATATATATATATATACAAATATAGTTTTAAAAATATAGCGTTAAACTTGGCTAGCTCCCTGCGGAACGAACCGGACTTACTAAAAACTACACTACTCTACGATTAGGTACACTGCCTATAGTGTTGTAGCAAGGTTTAGGTATATCCACTCTATAAATAAATAAATAACTTGTGTAAAATTGTATCGTATTTAATAGTATTTCGCAATAAAAAAAATAACTATTTCGTATACACCTCGCATAACATCAAGTATTTTTGGTGCCGCTGCCGGGGAACATCTTAAACTCCGAAGCGAAAGGATATAAAAAAAATCTTATTTAGTTTTAATTTATTTTTGTAAAAATACATTTTAAATTTTAAAAAAATACAAATATATATATATATATATATATATATATATATATATATATATATATATATATATATATATATATATATATATATATATATATATATATATATATATATATATATATATATATATATTTTTAAGAGTTGTTCAAAATATATAAAATTATAAAGTATTTCTATTTTCTATTTTTGTTTTTAAAATATAAGTTTTTATTTATTTTATATACATACTTTATATAATAAAAAAATTAATTAAAAGAGTAGTTGGGTCGTACTGTAGCAACCCAAACAATCTGGCCTGGTATCCTAACCCATGCGATCACATAGCCAAACAACACAAGACTCATGCGACCGCATGAGAAGATTTGACAGGTCTGATCCTTAAAACTGGTACGGTTTAGGGTTTGATATTATTAATTATTATTATGAATTAACCTAATGAGGGTTTTATTTAAATATTAATTAGTTTTAGTTTTATTTAATTTTGTATTTTTAAGTTTTAATTAGTTTTATTAATTTATAAATTTAATACTTTTATAAAATAATATTTTAAAAATAATATTTTTATAAACATTGTATTTTTATAACTTTAAGTTTTATTTCTATATTTCGTATCTTTTTAATCGTTTAATCGTTTAATCGTAATTCGTATATTTATCGTTCGTAATTAGTTTTAAGATTAGTTTTTTCCGTAGTTATTTTTATTTCTAGATTTTTAGGCTTTGCCGTAAAATCCGTTAAGTGCTTTTTCTTTATACTAAGATTTAGGTGCTTTAGAATTTTGCGACGTTGTTTATAGATCATAGTATCCTTTTAAGTTTCGACGCGCTACTTTATTATTATTATTTTTCGACGCTTATTTTTCGACGTTTTTCGACGCATTCTTTTTCTTTCTTATTTCTCGACGCTCTAGTTTTTAGGACATAGAATTTTCTTTATTTTCTTTAAAACTTCGACGAAAAATTATTTGAAGTGGTTAAATTGATAGACATCCAAAATTTTCTGATTCGTAGTAATAGTTGGATTTGTTAGTGGCGAGTTGTGGGCTTCCGATTTAAAGGGTCATGGCTACCTGCTGCATCTATTGGCTATTCGAAACGTGGGTAAAATCAGAAAAGTCTATTAATTTGATAACTTATATAATTTTTATCTTTATAACTAATAGGATATTCAGTGAATGCACCGAGCAAAACGTTCATCACCTTTCATACGTTCACCACCTGTAACTCGATCAAGACATCTAGCCAACATTGTCGCCGTTGATTTTTATTTAGAATCGTCATCTAGTCGACCAATTACTCCAATTAAAATTTCCGATAATCCATTTTTTGAACCCGACCTCACAATTGAGAATCCGGAGGATATTCAGGGACAATTCAGAGATCCTGAACCACTAATCATTCCTCCTGAACCACAAATCACTCATCCAGAAATTGTCGAGGAAGAAACCATTAAGTCAGAATCCTCTAGTGATTCAGATTCAACAATTTCAATCATGGAAAATCTGGAACCTCTATGTATGGAAGACCGAATGAGAGCTAAATGCACTGGCCAAGGACACGCAATTACACAACCAGATATTAATGCGCCAGATTATGAAATCAAAGGACAAATCCTACACATGGTAACTAATCAATGCCAATTTAGTGGTGCGCCGAAGGAAGATCCAAACGAACATCTTCGTACCTTTAATAGGATTTGTACTCTATTCAAGATCAGAGAAGTTGAGGATAAACAGATCTATCTCATGTTATTTCCCTGGACTTTAAAGGGAGAAGCCAAAGATTGGTTTGAATCGTTACCTGAAGGGGCGATTGATACATGGGATGTCTTAGTTGAAAATTTTCTTAAACAATTATTTCCGGCATCTAAAGCCGTGAGACTTCAAGGAGAAATAGTTACGTTCACGCAAAAGCCAAATGAAACTTTATATGAGGCATGGACAAGATTTGGAAAGTTATTGAGAGGATGTCCTCAGCATGGTTTAGACACTTATCAAATAGTGCAAATATTCTATCAAGGATGCGACATTACTACACGAAAAGACATCGACATAGTAGCTGGTGGTTCCATTATGAAGAAAACCGCAACTGAAGTTTACAAAATTATTGATAACACTGCCTCCCACTCACATGAGTGGCATCAAGAAAAAGACATCGTTAGATCATCTAAAGTGGCTAGAGCCGATTCTAGCCATGACTTTGATTCCATTTCCACAAAGTTAGATGCTTTCGAAAGACGAATGGAAAAGATGACTAAAGATATTCACGTAATACGAATTAGTTGTGAGCAGTGTGGAGGAAAACATTTGACAAAAGATTGTCTCAGTATTAAACAAACAAAAAATGTTACAAAGAGAGAATGTTTCATACATGAACCAAAGGCCTGGAAATAATTATCAAAGTAATTATCAACCGCCAAGACCAAACTACAATCAAAATCAGAATTATAACCGAAATGTTCCATACAACAACCAACAAGGTCCTAGCAATCAACAAGTATCCAATAATACTTACAATCAGCAAAGACCTATTTTTTCAAATAAACCACCACAAACCGATGATAAAAAGCCAAATTTAGAAGACATGATGTCGAAGCTAGTTGAATCTCCAACGCAGTTTTTTACATCTCAGAAACAAACCAATGAACAAAATGCTCAAGCATTTAGAAATCAACAAGCTTCTATTCAAAATCTGGAACAAGAAGTAAGCAACCTAGAAAGGTTGATAGGTGAAAGAAAACCGGGGAGTCTACCTAGCGATACAAATGCTAACCCCCGGAATGAAACAGCTAAAGCCATTACCACAAGAAGTGGTATTACACTTAAACCACCTGAAATACCTAAAATTTCTGATGACTCTATTCCTACTCCACAAGAACCACAATCTGAGCAAGAAAAGGAAAAAGAACCGGTAGTTGAAAAGGTTAATGAAGATAACACAGTTAAGGTAAAGCCTTATGTTAAACCATACCAACCACCGCTTCCTTACCCAAGTAAAATGAGAAAAGAAAGACTTGAAGCCGAGCAATCCAAATTCCCGGATATGTTTAAACAAATAAATGTAAATGTTCCTTTCATTGATGTGATATCAAGAATGCCAAGATATGCTAAATTCTTGAAAGATCTAATCACAAATAGAAAGAAAATGGAAGAACTATCATCTGTTACTATGAATGCTAATTGTTCTGCAGTACTGTTGAATAAACTACCAGAGAAACTCTCATATCCAGGAAGTTTCACAATTCCATGTTTTCTGGGTAGTCTTAGTTCAATAGAAGCATTGGCAGACTTAGGTGCTAGTATAAATTTAATGTCATATTCATTATACACTAAACTAGACCTCAGAGATTTAAAACCAACACGAATAAGCATACAACTAGCCGATCGATCAGTAAAATATTCTAGAGGGATAATGGAGAACATGCTAGTTAAAGTTGGTACTTTAGTATTTCCAGTAGATTTTGTTATTCTGGACATGGAAGAAGATTCTCGAGTTCCTCTTATATTAGGAAGACCATTCTTAAACACGGCTAAAGCAATAATAGACGTGTTTGGTAAGAAACTGACCCTAAGTATAGAGGACGAGAGTGTTACCTTTTCTGTTGATAGAGCCATGCAACAACCGCAATCTGCAGATGATACATGTTATTATGTTCAAACTATAGATTCACATGCAGAATTGTTAGAAGAATTTTCAGAATTACAAGGAACAGGAAAATGTTCTTTAGGAGAAGGGACTGAACCAATTGATGAAGCTGAAATGTTAGCCGTACTCATGGCTAATGAATACGAACCAACAACAAAAGAACTTCAAATGTTAAAAGAAGAAGACAGATATCGATACAAATCATCGATAGAAGAACCACCGATATTAGAGTTAAAGCCACTTCCAAACCATTTGGAATACGCTTATTTACATGATGAATCTGAATTGCCTGTAATAATATCATCTTCTCTTACGAAAAATGAAAAATCTCAACTCATTTCTGTGCTAAAAGCTCATAAAACAGCTATTGCATGGAAGATTCATGATATTAAAGGAATAAGTCCTTCGTATTGCACACATAAAATCCTTATGGAAGAAGATCATAAAACCTATGTGTAACGCCAACGAAGATTAAATCCAAATATGCAAGATGTTGTTAAGAAAGAAATTATTAAACTGCTCGATGCAGGTTTAATTTATCCAATCTCTGAAAGTCCATGGGTAAGCCCAGTTCAATGTGTACCTAAGAAGGGTGGCATGACTGTCATCACAAATGAAAAAAATGAGCTTATTCCTACTAGGTGTAACGACCCGGAAATTTCCGACCAAATTTAAACCCCAATCTCTATATGTTTACGACACGATAAGCAAAAACCCTAATGTTGAGTTTAGAAAGTTTGAAATCTCTATTTGGATAATCAGTTACCCTTTGACCAAGCCTGACGATTCACGAACCATTATTTGGAAATGTGTGTATATGTAAATGTATGTATATATATATATATATATATATATATATATATATATATATATATAAGAATATTACTTGTATATATATATATATAAATATATAATAAATTTAAATGTTTAATAAATTTAACTAATATATTTATCTACGAAGTAAAATTTGTTATTTATGAATGTTCTTATATATTTAATGTATACATTAAATAAAAATAATTTCGAGTCTAAACTGTAAATGTTTGAAACACTTTTATTCGTAACTGTTTAGCAAGGGACACGATATAACACTCCGAAAAATTTTATCCGGCACTGATTTAACAACGGGGTACCACAAGTGTCGGCAACATAATTTATGTTTTTCCCACGTTCTTATTATTATATTATTAATACTATTGCACACAGTAAATTATAGATATTTTCATTATTGTTTTGTTTCAGATTCATATTCTTATATATACATATGTACCTACTACGCATGATATAGGATATATATATAGATATAAGCCATTATACTTCTTCACCACTTAAACTTATTACTTGTTCCTGCTCTTTTCTTCTTTGACAAAAACAAGAACTAATCAACCATGTTGAGTTTGTGTAGTATCGTGAACCATTCTAAACCAAACCTTCTTCATTTCAATTAATATATCCGATCATCCATCTTGCAACCTCACTTATTCGATAGAACCTGCTACTCACGTTTGACAATCAACACCCAAGACCCATGGTAATCGCCACCGATGACCTCCATCACTACCCAGCCTTCACCAATCGCCACAATAATCACCTTCTTCATTTTTTTTTTTTATCGAACACCACAAAAAAAAACCACAGATACTATGTTGCTGCGTTTGTTTTCTGATACAATCGACCAAGAATAATCATCTAGTTTGTTACTGTTTCGATTAAAACCAAACACCATAAATCCACCAGGAACCAACATCGATAACCACTCTCTCGTTCTTCTTTCTCTCATCCGAAAACACCACCACCGGTTATTACCTCTCTCTTCTCCTCTCTCTCATCGAAATGACCAAGACAATCACTCATGTGTTAATGTGATTTGCAACTCCTATACATGTTTCTATTATGACCTACTACTCGACAAGAATCCTCGAAGAGTTCTGCAGCTGGGTCGTTACTGCAACTATTCGGCCAGTAACAAATAAAACGAGACCCAAAAACCACCACATGATCACCACGTTTGCTGTTGTTGCAGTCTCCATCCTCACCACAAAACCCTCTAAACCATGAACATCATCACCGTGGTCATTGTTATCGCCACAACTCGCCACTGGCTTGCACCACCTCTCATCGTTGGCAAACAACACCATCCGTAACCTTGCAAACCCTACAACCATCTCATTCATAAACACCGCTGTTAAAAACATAAGAAACCGTATCTGATATTGCTATTTCTTTTCTGTTGTTCGACGCAAAAGAGATAGAGAAGAGTATATGTGTTTGTTGATTTGGGAACTTACAAGAACGAAGAAAGAAGAAACACTTTATAATTGTTACAAGTTTCACCAAGTTAATTGATTATTTATAATATTAAAAATCTACAAGTGACACTAATTGGGGTTTAATGGCAGACAAAAGGCCACCTAAAAGGAATGTGGGGATTTATTGGAAATGGTACACTAAGGATGAGTTGATTAGTTACATATCTATATTTTTTTAAAATTCGGTCGAGTGAAATGGATGCAGACAGCCACGAAATGTTACTTGGGCCATTTTTTTTTTCCCTAGTGATGGACTTCTATTAATTGGGCCACGATTTAAGTTGTTGGGCTGAAGAATATGGCCGAAAGCAAGTTATAAATAATTAAAACGAATTATAAATAGAAAAATGGTGATGGCAGGATGGTTAATGTGCGTTGCGTGTGAGCATGAGGTCTTGTGTTCGAGCCTAGGCAAGGGTATTAATTTTTGGGACTTATTCTTTGAGGTAGTTTTTATTCTATTATTATTATCATCATTAATACTAAAATAAACATTATAACTAAAATTATTACTACCATTTAAATTATTATTTTTATTTTTTTTCATTATTATTATTACTAATCTATCATTATTGTTATTAATAAAGCAGATTGTTATTATTAACATTATTTTAGTATTATTACAATTATTATTTTTAACAAAAGATATTTATATTAAAAATATGTATATATATATATATTTAGTACATATAACATCTATATTGATATAATAAATATTAAATATTTATTTAAAATATATAAAATAAATATAGTTAACTAAATTAATGAAGTATATATGTTATTAAAATAAGAAGTATATTAATGATATAATTTGTTAATTATTAGTATTATTGTGTGTTTTAATATATATATTACTGAAATAGGTTCGTGAATCCAAGGCCAACCTTACACTTGTTCAGTGATGTTATATGTATTTTTACTACAAAATACATTAGGTGAGTATATAGTCCCTTTTTGAACTTTAAATATTTTTGGGATGAGAATACATGCACTGTTTTTATAAATGATTTACGTTATGGACACAAGTAACTGAAAAATATATTCTACGTTGAGTTGTACCACTGGCATACTTCCCTGTAGCTTGGTAACTATTATTTACAGCGGTATTGTAAACGCGAATCCTGTTGATAGATCTATCGGGCCTGACAACCCCAACCGGACTGGACGACCAGTATTCAACGGTTGCACAGTACTTCGTTTCGTGACGGCACTTGGTACGGTGTAGTAAGATTTCATAATAAAGGGAATATGCGACGTGATTAAATGTTAAGTATGGTTACCAAGTGCTCAACCACTTAGAATATTTTTATTAAAATGTTTACATATGAAATCTTGTGGTCCATAGTTATAACGTTGCTAGCTTCAAACCTATATATCTCACCAACTTTATGTTGACATTTTAAAGCATGTTATTCTCAGGTACGAATTAAATCTTCCGCTGTGCATTAGCTCATACTAAGGACATTACTTGGAGTCGATCATCGCAATGGAACCAAATGTTGATGACTTTTTCCAGAAGGATTGGGTCAGGTCGTCTCATGTGGTATCAGAGCGTTGGTCATAGTGAACCAGGTCTTGCATTAGTGTGTCTAACTGGTAGTTGTTAGGATACATTAGTGAGTCTGGACTTTGACCGTGTCTACCTGTCAAAAAGTTTTGCTTATCATTTCTAGTCGGAAACCATCTTCTTATCATCCTTAGGGAATTGCCTGCTTATCATTCTCTAGTCTAGACACGTCTTACCGCATTTAGTGCATCGATAGTGTATAGACAAAAATTCATATCTTAGCGCATCTGTAGACTTGCTTGTCATATGACGTAGGTTCCTCTGTAGGCTACGAAATCTTTAGTATTATATATAGATATTCTGTGGAGTTAGAATATCATCCTATATTCGAAAATCATTTCACATCGACGATCCTTCTCATTCACCAAATTGCCCTTTTCAACCTGAAGCGCTTACCGGCGAACCTGTTCGAGAAACCATTTTCTCTCCCCTTTTTCCGAGTATTTCATCACGATTACATACTACCCTATATTTGAATCTTAATCACCCGCTCGTTCTAATCGTCAATCATCTCGACATAATATAAGAAGTTAACGAACTACGTACTCGAGTAATGGCTTTGGAAAATCTGGTGCGGCGGTTACAAACACCAGCAGCAGCACCAGCAGCATAAACCGTACCACCATCAACGCCGACAATACTCTTATCACACCAACCACAATCACTACACAAATCTCGACGTCACGACCTGTACCTTGGATATCAACATCATATTCCTCAATATCATCATTTGTACTTCAAGAATAATCTTCGTTCTATATATCGTTCTACATCGATTACCTTCGCTTTACGTAACGTTCTACCTCATATATCTTCGTTCGGCATGGTGATTATGAAATCTCTAATGTTTTAGAGATCATGTAATCCAGTATTAACGATAAAATAAATGAGTTTAATATTTTATTGACTCATTAAATCCAAGATTACATCCGATGAAAATATATATGCAAGTATATTTTCATAAAGATAGTAACTAAAAATTCTCTCGTACAAACTGTTAATGATGAAAATATTTTAACGAGCGGGTAGTACCCAAGGAATATTTAAAATTCACATTAACAAGTTACACTGTACATTCTTCGAATCTGACTCAACGATCATTTACTATCTTACTTACAATCACCGATATACGTATCCGTTCATCACAGAATAACCATTTCCATTCAAATTTCATATTTGGATTTTTACCTATCCAAATCCAACAAGTGGCATAAAGAAGAAACATTGGACAAATTAAAAATTGTTAGAAACACACGAATTAACTAATTGAAAATCTGTTAAGGATTCCACGCTAACTGTTCCGGCTAATTGTTCCCAACTAACTGATTAACATTTAATTTATCGCAATTTACATTCTCGCAATTTTATTTATCGTCATTTAATTTCTGTTATTTATTTTTATGCACTTTAAATAACGGGACACGTATGCAAGGTTTTGACTTATCATATCGACCCATCTATATATATATTTCGGAACAACCGTAGACACTCTATATGTGAAGGTGGGAGTTGGCTATGCAGGGTCGGAGTTGATTCCAAAATATATATATACTTTGAGTTGTTATCGACACCGAGACCGGTACACGGGTCACGATACGTATTATTTAATTCGAATATTATATATTAAATTATATATGAATCATTGAACCATCGAACTAGTAGACTGCTAACTATGGACAAGTAAAATGAGTTAAAATGTTGATTATAACATATGAAATTAAACAATTCTTCAAGTTTGCCACTTGATTTTTATCCTAAACCTCATTTGTACCTCGACAATTACAATTCGCGTTCAAACCTTTCATGATTCTTGAAAACACCTCGATCGAGAAGTTGAACCAGCTGCACCTCGTCAATGGAAGAAAGATTCATGCATACCGTTATGCACCTGAAAAACTTTCGAAATCAAAGTTATAGTTAAAATCTATCCGCGTCGAATTCCTTATCATTCATTAGCAAAAATAACCATATGATTCCTTTTCAAGTACCTAATTTTGTCACAGCTCCACTTCGACTTCTCAGTAAGATTACTCTTAGTATAACCTCGATATATATATACGTTGTTTATTCGCCATCGTTACCGGAGAACCTTTTATATTCTACGATATCATCATCAGATGTACCAGCAGTTCGTCATCTCTCCGGCGAAATCCGCAATCGATATTTTGAAAATCTCGTAGAAATTCTCCCAGTTATACCGAAAACGTTTATCCCTAAGAATTACATATTTCGAATGTGAAGTTTCTGAAAAACACCCTAGACTATGAAGTAGTTCTTGAAATGCTGATGAAGCAGCAAAAACCGTAAATGACCTTAACAGTCAAAAGTTTACGATGAAGTCATGTATGTTGGAAAAACTCAGAAAAAGAGAAGGGTTGAAATTGGAAAACGGATTGAGCAAAGTATGAAGGAAACCGTGAACAAATCATGAAGACTAAACTCGACTTCAAAGGATTCAAATGATTCAGTGCCTGCTGAAATCGTTAGTAAGAACCCTACTCCTTATTCTAAATCTTTTCGGATGATATTCTTCATCAATATTTTATCTTAGAGAGTATAACATATTTTCATATCTTCCGTTATGCATATTCTTCAAATTTCTGGAGATATTATTCCCATCTGAAATCATTTAACACTTCGTAACATCTGCGTTACAATATAAAAGAAACTGTATTAGTTTCTAAATTCTGAAACCTCTGAAGTTAAAATATGAATGTTTTAAAGTAGTGTTGGAAACTGATGCATGAATTAGTATAATATAATGAAACTTGATCAACTTCATTATATTACAGTAAGTCATGTTAAGTTTCTAATGGAATGTGATGATTCACAGTACCGTCATCATGTGCCATGTTACACGGCTCTTACATTCTATCTAAATCTTTAAAAATATCAAGAAAATATTTTCTTGATAACTCGCTCTTTTTGAGGATATTCTGGTAATTTGATAAATCAAATATCATGATATTATCATTTCTTTCTGAAAGCATTAGCTACATTCATTTCAAATTTCATACCTACGAATTCCGGATCATTGCTCGCTTGACTCGAAGTCGGGAAGAGAAAACGAAAGCACGAAGCTCCGAACAATAATGAAGGATATAAAATCCAACAACCACCCAGGGTTTACAAACCGTATATATCAATACGTATTGCAACGTAAAGACACGGTAGAATTAGAAACATTATAATTCCAAGGAAATCATAGAAGTAAATAGATTCTTCTGACGGCAAATGAAAGAGAAAAATGAAAGATATGAAAGTTAGAAGTATAACAAGAATCAGAACGGGATGGAGCATACTTTAAGGTATGAATTGAGGGAGGAAGGATAGAAGATGTGAGGTATGGAAAGGTAGAAGGTGAATTTATAATGAAATATCCGACAAAGAAATCGAAACAGAATGCCGCATTAAATCAAAGAAGATCCTGATCGCCGAAGAACCAAATCTTATCACGAAAGATTTTCTTTAAATTCCTTAAATCCCGGAAGATAATAGTAACTACGTCATCGGTTAAAACGATTTTACATTTACTCATTTCACTCTTTTGTGATAGCTTCATTCGTACGCCTCACATAATCGAATTGTTTTACCACTATTACTAAATGGTGATAAAACTCTAGTTATCAATTCATATTCGTCATGAAAACATTCCTATTGTTATTTATGACAACCTCTACCAAATTTTGGGGACGAAATTTCTTTAACGGGTGGGTACTGTAACGACCCGGAAATTTCCGACCAAATTTAAACCCCAATCTCTATATGTTTACGACACGATAAGCAAAAACCCTAATGTTGAGTTTAGAAAGTTTGAAATCTCTATTTGGATAATCAGTTACCCTTTGACCAAGCCTAACGATTCACGAACCATTATTTGGAAATGTGTGTATATGTAAATGTATGTATATATATATATATATATATAAGAATATTACTTGTATATATATATATATATATAAATATATAATAAATTTAAATGTTTAATAAATTTAACTAATATATTTATCTACGAAGTAAAATTTGTTATTTATGAATGTTCTTATATATTTAATGTATACATTAAATAAAAATAATTTCGAGTCTAAACTGTAAATGTTTGAAACACTTTTATTCGTAACTGTTTAGCAAGGGACACGATATAACACTCCGAAAAATTTTATCCGGCACTGATTTAACAACGGGGTACCACAAGTGTCGGCAACATAATTTATGTTTTTCCCACGTTCTTATTATTATATTATTAATACTATTGCACACAGTAAATTATAGATATTTTCATTATTGTTTTGTTTCAGATTCATATTCTTATATATACATATGTACCTACTACGCATGATATAGGATATATATATAGATATAAGCCATTATACTTCTTCACCACTTAAACTTATTACTTGTTCCTGCTCTTTTCTTCTTTGACAAAAACAAGAACTAATCAACCATGTTGAGTTTGTGTAGTATCGTGAACCATTCTAAACCAAACCTTCTTCATTTCAATTAATATATCCGATCATCCATCTTGCAACCTCACTTATTCGATAGAACCTGCTACTCACGTTTGACAATCAACACCCAAGACCCATGGTAATCGCCACCGACGACCTCCATCACTACCCAGCCTTCACCAATCGCCACAATAATCACCTTCTTCATTTTTTTTTTTATCGAACACCACAAAAAAAAAACCACAGATACTATGTTGCTGCGTTTGTTTTCTGATACAATCGACCAAGAATAATCATCTAGTTTGTTACTGTTTCGATTAAAACCCAACACCATAAATCCACCAGGAACCAACATCGATAACCACTCTCTCGTTCTTCTTTCTCTCATCCGAAAACACCACCACCGGTTATTACCTCTCTCTTCTCCTCTCTCTCATCGAAATCACCAAGACAATCACTCATGTGTTAATGTGATTTGCAACTCCTATACATGTTTCTATTATGACCTACTACTCGACAAGAATCCTCGAAGAGTTCTGCAGCTGGGTCGTTACTGCAACTATTCGGCCAGCAACAAATAAAACGAGACCCAAAAACCACCACATGATCACCACGTTTGCTGTTGTTGCAGTCTCCATCCTCACCACAAAACCCTCTAAACCATGAACATCATCACCGTGGTCATTGTTATCGCCACAACTCGCCACTGGCTTGCACCACCTCTCATCGTTGGCAAACAACACCATCCGTAACCTTGCAAACCCTACAACCATCTCATTCATAAACACCGCTGTTAAAAACATAAGAAACCGTATCTGATATTGCTATTTCTTTTCTGTTGTTCGACGCAAAAGAGATAGAGAAGAGTATATGTGTTTGTTGATTTGGGAACTTACAAGAACGAAGAAAGAAGAAACACTTTATAATTGTTACAAGTTTCACCAAGTTAATTGATTATTTATAATATTAAAAATCTACAAGTGACACTAATTGGGGTTTAATGGCAGACAAAAGGCCAACTAAAAGGAATGTGGGGATTTATTGGAAATGGTACACTAAGGATGAGTTGATTAGTTACATATCTATATTTTTTTAAAATTCGGTCGAGTGAAATGGATGCAGACAGCCACGAAATGTTACTTGGGCCATTTTTTTTTCCCTAGTGATGGACTTCTATTAATTGGGCCACGATTTAAGTTGTTGGGCTGAAGAATATGGCCGAAAGCAAGTTATAAATAATTAAAACGAATTATAAATAGAAAAATGGTGATGGCAGGATGGTTAAGGTGCGTTGCGTGTGAGTGTGAGGTCTTGTGTTCGAGCCTAGGCAAGGGTATTAATTTTTGGGACTTATTCTTTGAGGTAGTTTTTATTCTATTATTATTATCATCATTAATACTAAAATAAACATTATAACTAAAATTATTACTACCATTTAAATTATTATTTTTATTTTTTTTCATTATTATTATTACTAATCTATCATTATTGTTATTAATAAAGCAGATTGTTATTATTAACATTATTTTAGTATTATTACAATTATTATTTTTAACAAAAGATATTTATATTAAAAATATGTATATATATATATTTAGTACATATAACATCTATATTGATATAATAAATATTAAATATTTATTTAAAATATATAAAATAAATATAGTTAACTAAATTAATGAAGTATATATGTTATTAAAATAAGAAGTATATTAATGATATAATTTGTTAATTATTAGTATTATTGTGTGTTTTAATATATATATTACTGAAATAGGTTCGTGAATCCAAGGCCAACCTTACACTTGTTCAGTGATGTTATATGTATTTTTACTACAAAATACATTAGGTGAGTATATAGTCCCTTTTTGAACTTTAAATATTTTTGGGATGAGAATACATGCACTGTTTTTATAAATGATTTACGTTATGGACACAAGTAACTGAAAAATATATTCTACGTTGAGTTGTACCACTGGCATACTTCCCTGTAGCTTGGTAACTATTATTTACAGCGGTATTGTAAACGCGAATCCTGTTGATAGATCTATCGGGCCTGACAACCCCAACCGGACTGGACGACCAGTATTCAACGGTTGCACAGTACTTCGTTTCGTGACGGCACTTGGTACGGTGTAGTAAGATTTCATAATAAAGGGAATATGCGACGTGATTAAATGTTAAGTATGGTTACCAAGTGCTCAACCACTTAGAATATTTTTATTAAAATGTTTACATATGAAATCTTGTGGTCCATAGTTATAACGTTGCTAGCTTCAAACCTATATATCTCACCAACTTTATGTTGACATTTTAAAGCATGTTATTCTCAGGTACGAATTAAATCTTCCGCTGTGCATTAGCTCATACTAAGGACATTACTTGGAGTCGATCATCGCAATGGAACCAAATGTTGATGACTTTGTCCAGAAGGATTGGGTCAGGTCGTCTCACTAGGACTATAACATGATGGCGTGTTTGTATTGATTATAGAAAATTAAATGACGCCTCGAGAAAAGATCACTTTCCCTTACCTTTCATTGATCAAATGTTGGAAAGATTAGCCGGGAATAGTTACTATTATTTTCTTGACGGTTTCTCTGGATACTTTCAAATTCCAATAGCACCCGAGGACCAAGAGAAAACCACATTCACGTGCCCTTATGGTACTTTTTCTTACAAATGCATGCCATTTGGACTTTGCAACGCCCCTGCAACCTTTCAAAGGATCATGATGGCGATTTTTCACGACATAATAGAAGAATGCATGGAAGTTTTCATGGATGACTTTTCAATCTTCGGTGATACATTTGAATCATGTCTAGTTAATCTTGAATGAATGCTTATTAGATGCGAACAATCAAATCTAGTTCTTAATTGGGAGAAATGCCATTTCATGGTTAAAGAAGGCATCGTTCTTGGTCATAAAATTTCAAAGGAAGGAATTGAAGTGGATAGAGCTAAAGTAGATGTAATTGCTAAACTTCCACATCCCACCAATGTTAGAGGAGTTAGGAGTTTTCTAGGGCATGCCGATTTTTACCGACGTTTCATAAAAGACTTTTCTAAAATTGCCACTCCTATGAATAAACTCCTAGAAAAAGATGCTCCATTCATCTTTTCAGATGAATGCATCAAATCTTTTAATATTCTTAAAGAAAAACTCACTAATGCTCCGATCATGATAACTCCAAATTGGAATCTACCATTTGAACTCATGTGCGATGCAAGTGATTTTGCAATCGGAGCCGTTTTAGGACAAAGGATTGAACAATGATTTCAACCTATTTATTACGCTAGTAAGACGTTACAAGGAGCACAAACGAATTACACAACTACTGAAAAAGGACTCCTTGCTATTGTCTTTGTTTTTGACAAATTTCGTTCATATCTCGTTCTAGCTAAAACGATGGCCTATACCGACCATTCTGCTCTTAGATACTTGTTTTCAAAACAAGATGTCAAACCTCGTTTAATCCGTTGGATCTTACTCTTACAAGAGTTCGATATTAAAATCCGAGACAAAAAGGGATCAGAAAATCTCACCGCTGATCATCTTTCTCGTCCTGAAAATCCTGAATTAGAAGTTCTAATAGAATCGGCTATCCAAGATAACTTTCCTGATAAATATCTTTTGAAGATCGATTAGAATGAAATTCCATGGTCTGCAGACTATGCAAACTACTTAGTATGTGGATTCCTTGAAAAAGGGTTGTCGTACCAAAAACGAAAGAAATTCTTTAGTGATATAAAACACTATTACTGGAAAGATCCACATTTGTTTAAAAGTTGTCCCGATGGAATAATACGCCGATGTATATTCAGAGATGAAGCTAGTCAAATCTTAAACCATTGTCACACAGGACCAACAGGAGGGCATTATGGGCCTCAACTAACAGCAAGAAAAGTCTACGATGCTGGATTCTATTGGCCTACAATTTTCAAAGACACACACCTTCTTTGTAAATCATGTGATGCTTGTCAAAGGGCCGGAAAAATAAGTCAACGAGATGAAATGCCACAAAATGTCATTCAAGTATGTGAAATATTTGACGTTTGGGTATTGACTTTATGGGTCCATTTCCAAAATCTCATAATAATCTCTACATTCTCGTTGCCATTGATTATTTATCTAAATGGGCGGAAGCACAAGCACTCCCAACTAACGATGCACGAGTTATAGTCAACTTCTTAAAACGTCTTTTTGCAAGGTTCGAAATACCGAAAGCTTTAATAAGTGATCGGGGTACTCATTTCTGTAACAATCAACTTGAGAAAGTTCTCAAAATATATGGAGTAACACATAAAATCTCAACCGCTTATCATCCACAAACAAGTGGACAAGTTGAAAATACCAACTGAGCTTTAAAACGTATTCTAGAGAAAACCGTAGGATCGAATCTTAAGGAATGGTCCATGAAATTGGAGGATGCACTCTGGGCTTTTAAAACAGCCTACAAAACTCCAATCGGTACCACACCTTTTAGACTCATTTACGGAAAAGCATGTCACCTTCCAGTAGAAATTGAGCATAAAGCATTTTGGGCTTTGAAGACATGTAATCTTGATTTGCATGAAGCTGGACGTCTACGGTTAAGTCAACTAAACGAATTAGAAGAATTAAGACATGAAGCATATGAAAATTCGTTAATCTATAAAGAAAGAACGAAGAAATGGCATGATAAAAGAATCAGAAGTTCAAAAGAATTTAAAGAAGGAGACAGAGTTCTTCTTTTCAATTCAAGATTCAAGCTATTTCCTGGAAAATTGAAATCAAGATGGTCTGGACCATTCATAGTCAAAAGAGTTTTCCCATATGGAACAATAGAGTTAATAAATTCAAATGGAATTGAATTTAAAGTTAATGATCACAGAGTTAAACATTACATACATGGTCCGATGGAAGTTGACAATGAAGTTAATCATAATTTCACCACTCAAGAAAACCCTCAGAATGAAAAGATAAATATGTTATCAACAACATATGAAAAACCAAAATTGGAAGACGGGGAAGCTTCAAATTGGAGTGATGAAGAAGAATTTCTATACAAACCTCCCATTTCAAGAAATGAAGAAAAATGTGAACAAGAAGTTCAAGTAGAAGTGGAAGAACCAAGAAAAGATCACCCGAAAAAGGTTAACAAACCAACTCTACTTACTAAAGTAGGAGACCCGGGTGAATTTATCATTTCTTGCTTGCTTAATGATGGTGCTATGTATAATGGGCTCGCAGATTTAGGAGCGAGTGCAAATGTTATGCCTCTTTCCTTATACAAAAGATTAGGAGTGGGTAAATTAAGACCAACCAAAATAGGTGTTCAATTATTTGATAATAACCATTAAACACCCGGTTGGAATAACAAACAATTTACTTGTTAAAGTGGGAAGTTTGACCTTTGTTGCAAACTTCATAGTTATTAATATGGAGGAAGACCTTGACATTCCTCTAATTTTAGGTCGCCCATTTTTAGCAACCACCAAAGCATTCATTGATGTAAAAGAAGGTAAAATGACACTTAGGGATGGTGACAAATCGGTCACCTTTGTGAATCGAAATTTTAGATCTCCACCAACCAAAACTGTTGAACCAATAAAAACACCTAAGTGTGGGGAAGATGAAGAAACACCTAATAATAACCCGATAACAAAGAACCCCATTGTTGATACGAAATTAGATGAACCCGTTTTTAACAGTTCAACGAAGAAACTTCATAAACGGATTCAAGATGCTAGGATTAAGAGGAACTTTAAGTTATGTAACCGATTAGTATCCAATTTGTCGCCTAAAGAAAAGGCAATGTTAATTGAATTTGTGAATGTTACAGAAGAAATCAACAAATGGCTTGAAGCAAAAGTCAGAGATATACAAGTTGTTGATGGTCCAATTGAAAATGAAGTTAATCACAATTTCAATACCACAGCTAACTAAGTGTGGGGAGAATCGAATCTTTTAAGGATAATATAATGATGTCTAGAGTTAAATTTTCTGTTTTCGTGTAGTTCTCGAAAATGGAATCCGAATGGTCTTTCCCTAGCAGACCCTAAAGAACTAGTCTTCTCCCCCATTCTGAATTTCTATTTCTTTTAGGTTTTACGAGATGAAGAATTCCTTTGATTTGAACCATGGTCTAATGCTACACGCTTTGATTACTAAACGTAATAATGACACACTTCCGAGTGAAGTGGTATCCTTCATAAGAGCCAAAATGGACGAAGTAAGGAGAGAACACAGGAACAATCATAATAAGATACATTATGGTAAAGGAAAATCAAAATCCGCAACAAAAAGAAGAGCACGACACCTTGAAAGATGTCTTAAATGCGGAAAATGGTCACACGAAGGTAAATGTTCGAACAATCAGACACATTCCAATACCGAGTTCGTTACTTTATGCAGAGAAGGACCATTCATATGTTTAGAAGAATAGTTATTGAAAAGTCGAGGTTACGCTTACGTAGCTATGGAGAACCAAATTGAACGACTCTCCTATGAGTCGGCTAAAGCAGGTCACTGAGAATTCTACCTCACAGGTAAGTATGTACAGTTTTTATTTGTTTTTATTTATTGCTTTTAACCTTTTGAAAATAAACGTTGAATCATTCGCTATAAAGTATTAAATTGATATTCAATAAAATTAGGTATGCGAAACCGAAATTATTGATATCATACAAAAATTTATTACATCACTGCGAAATTTACTGTTTATTCATAAGGTATAAATATCTTTAATCAATCAATCCAAAATATTTCAAAAATTCATCAGGAGTAAAACTAGGTAAAATAGCCGAAATTACTTTACCCAAAAGAGGGGCATATATTTTTGATAATATTTGATTGATTAAAGTGGGATAAAAGACCAAAAATATTTAATTTTATTTTTTTCCTTATTTTTTTAATTAATATTAAATTATTATTGTAAATTTCTAAAACCAATATATTTAAGTTTTTAAATATTTTAAAAATTAATATTTTCAATATAAGTTTGTAAAATTAATGTATATAAATATTATTAATATTTATAAGAAATTTTAATATGCATTTTAAAATTTAAGTTTGGTGTGAATTTAAATTCAAAAATGTACTTTATTTCATCAAGTTAAAAATGTGATTTCTAAAAATTCGTCGTGAGTTGAAGACTAGGTCGTTGAACCGAAATTGCTTAACCCAAGGGAGGGACGAGAAATTTTGTTATCATTATTTTTAATCTTATTGAATTAAAATATGCCAAAAACATTAAAAAAACCCAAAAATCTTTGCTTTTAAAACAACGCTTACAAATGACAAATTTTAAAATTCGAGAGACGAACTAGGACAACGATCCGAAACGCCCTCATTCTAAAAGAAAACAAATTTTTAAAATTAATTAATTTTTGTTTCATAAGTATAAGTTTTTTATTTAAAAAAATAAATAAAAAATACACCTCATGCGATCGCATGGGGTTTGAACTGTGAAACCATGCGATCGCATGGGACAGAAAAACTGGGCAGAAACAAAAAGGCACGAGCTGGTTCTCTATCTTCACAATACACACACACAAACACACGAAAACTCTCACAAAACATCACCTAAAATCATCATTTTTCAACCAAATTACTCGAAATTTCTTGCAATAATCCGCTATAATCATGCCTATATTCAGATGGGGAGGCAGGAAGGTAAAAATTTCGCCCCTAAACTCATAAATTTCCTAAATTTTGTGATAATTACAACTATTTTACCTAATTTAATTTTGTTAATTTCTAGTGTAATTAGAGTTAAATTGTTAGTATAATATGCATGTATAACCTAGATTGAGCTATTAACATGATTTGAAGCCAAAAACTTCAACATTTTTAGAAATCTAGGGTTTGTGTTCTTGAACAATTTGGGGCTTTTTAATATAAACAGGTTATGGCCGATTTTTGTCATGAATTATTACTAAATTAAGTAGTGTAACATGTTTAGGTTGCTAAATGATTTTTGAGAATTAAAGTGGACTTTTTAAGTCTAAAAATTCATGAACTTGATTAATTTGATATGAATGCCATTTGAAATTTGTTTAATTGCTAGTAATGATTATTTTAACATGTTATTTGAGTTGAATTCTTATGAACTTTGTAAACCTTTTCATATATGATTATTTGAAAAAGTATAGAATTGATAAAAATATGAAAATGAGTATAAGTTTAATATGGATTAAACATGTTATTGTAATTGTTTTAATTTGTTATTTTGCTAACACTAATGCATATTTGGATGCACAAATTTTGTGTTTAATGTGTTTTGCAGAGAAATACAGATACAGACGGTGCATCATCGTCTAGACATCATGAACAAGAACCTGAACAAGAACCTGATCAAGAACAACTACCGGAACCACAACCTGAACAACAACATAATGATCAACACATGCTTTATTATGAGCCGGAACCACTGTTTTACACTCATTATCGTCAGTTTCAGCCTCACCCGAGGATTGTGCACCCACTTATCGATGACCAACAGTTACATCCCAACCTAAGATTCGATCGTTGTTGGATAGAATACCCAAAATTTCAAAAGAACATGCACATTCTTTACCGCAAAAATATTGAAATGCCTCAGGTAATCGATTGGGAGCCTTTGGAAGCGGTTCACCAAGCCGAACCAGTTAGGGATTTACTAGTCCAGAGGTATGGTAGCTCTACATTTAACGATTGGATCCGCTTATTTACTACGCGTAGAACTATATATAGAGAATGGTGTGTTGAATTGCTTAGCACTATAGAGTTAAATAATGAAGTTACTATGATAGGAGATAAAAGTTTTATTAGATTTATTTTAGGAGGTACAATGTATAGAATGTCCATATTGGACATGGCTAGAGCTCTATTAATCTACACCCCCGCTGAGATTATTACACCTGATTGTAATAGTTTAATTACTGAAGGTGAAAGAGTAGATAGGAATTTTGAAGCTAACGCCATATGGAGGCGTATGTCAAAATTTAGGGAATTTACGCGAGGTGGAATACACGCCTACTTAGATATTGATAGAGCAGAGCTCTGGATAATACATAGATTCTTAGCGAACTCGATTACACAACGGGGTAGAAACGAAGAAAAAATGACCCTAAATGATTTATTTTACCTTAAGTGTATTCGGGACCCGAGGAGCTTTGTTAACATTCCTTATTACGTAGGCCACTATTTATCTAAAGTGGTTGAGGGTACGCAAGCAGGAAGTATTATAGGGGGTGGTATTTTTGTTACTCTCATTGGAGAGTAATTAGGTGTAGATAAAGAACATGGGGGTCCGATGGTGGAGATTGAGGAACAAGCTGAGAGCATAGGCTTGCAGGTTTATCAAGGTGCCAAGGTACTAAAACGAAGGCATAATATGCCAATACAATATCATGGCACCCATCCACATGTAGAGAGGGGTTCGGATAAGGATATGGAGGAAGCAGATGACATTAGGGATGTCATTAGAGATAGTTATACTGATGTCTTCCAGCATGTAGATGAAGTAGAAATGAATAACCAGGATAGGCATCATCGTTATGAGTAGTGACAAGCCGCGAATGAATATGAGACTTCCAGGAGACGCCAACACGATAGCTGGCAAGTTCATCAGCACCAAATCATGAGCCAGCTATCATATCAGGTACCAAATAACTACATCCCGACTCGACCTGCTTACTATCCACCACATCAGCCCTACATGCGACCACCCTATGACCTGTACGACCCCAATCAAGCCTACCAGAAAACCTATCACCAACCATGAAACCCGAGCGATGATATGAACTGGGACCCCTATCCAAATCAATAGTGTTCCATTGGTGATGTCTATTATTTTTATCTATTTATGCTAAACATTTAACATTTTGATACTTTAATGTAATGTTTAATATTTTTATTATTTTTTACTAATATTTCATTTTTGTAATTTGAAAGTGGGATATTAAGTCCCATTTCAAATTACCATGCATGTTTATATTTGTATTGTATGTATTTTATCTCATGTACACAACAGGGTAAAACAGCGCATTTTCAAAGACTGGCATTAAGTTCAGCAAAAGCTATTAATTTTGACGACAAAACGAAAAACAAGTGTGATGTAACAACAGATGGAATGAACAAATGATGTGCACCATTTATCATTAAACACAAACAACAATATGTTTGGAAACTTTGGTAAAATTTAATCATTTTCTACGCTAATCACCCTCAATAATTTAAATTGCTACTGATTTCTTGCAAATGAGGGCATTGCAAGATCTTAAGTATGGGAAGGGGTTAAATTCTTTCGGGTTTTAAAATTTTAATTTAAACACTTGGTTACCATTAAAAATACTAGTAACGCAGTAGTTGTATTAGAATCTAGTGCTCTCTGATAATAAAGAACAGCCCTAGTCTTATATACTGACTACCCAATTCTAGTAAAATTTTTAAAAATTTCCAAATAAATGAATTCAAAATCATGTTTATACATATTTATGAACGATAAAACTAGGTGTTAACACCGAAATTATTGCTACCTCAGAAAGGACATAAATTGAGAAACAACTCAAAATGCTTGAATTCATTTAAAATGGAATAGAGGAGAATAAAAAGGCAAAGAAAGGAAAATAAAAGCCAAGTGTGGGAAAATTTACCAAGTTATTTAGAACATATATCACATATTTTTGTACAAATAATTGAAGATACTTTTGTTTTGGACGATATTAATCAGTTTTACCCAGTTTATTATAATATAAATGGAATTTAAAAGGAAGTAAAGTCTTTCGAGAAAAAAGACACGCACTTCTTGATTTAGGTCAGGAAGTTGTCATCCAGACCAGTTGTAGAGTCTACGAAAAACATTGAAAAGTTTTCTCGAAAATCAGCTAGAAATCCACGGACCTCAGCATCAAACAGGGTCTCCATGTAGTCAGACATATCCTAACCATGAGAGGATCTGTCTCGTACAATAGGGGCACCGTGCAAATTAGCTTATAAGACTAATAAATCGGATCCCTAGAAAGGATAATCTCCTTAAAAATCAAAAATCAACTTTTAAGACTGATATTACTCAATCCTTGAGATTGACCTTAAAGATTGAGAATTACAAACTCATGGAATTCGATGATATCTAAACTCGAGCTTGAACGAGAAAATATTTTGATCAAATTAAAAACCGATTTATTTTCTGAAAACCCATTTTTAATACGTTCATTACCATTGAACGTAAAATCCTAAGAATACACTAGAATTCATTAGGTCACCTGAACCAAATCGGGTATCAACCGTAAGAACGGTGGTTGCATAGCATGGTCGAAGACAGGACCTTGTGCCAGATAGAAAAACTATAGGGTGATCTTTACTATTGCTTCTACAAAGGATAGTAATTGCATCCGACACGATATAGACCATAATTATCTGCATGTCACGGGACATTGCCTTAATAGTTGCTTGTTCAACGCTTTCCTTTACAACCGGACGGTAGTTTACTGAAAGGTAATATATGGAGCAAGTAAACTGGACGTGTTGCTTTCCCAATACAAGGTTAGCAAGTGGGTGACACAAAACCATAAGTTTTGAGCTAAAATTTTCAAATCTGAAACTCACAAAACCCACAAAAAGATTTTGCAAACACCGGTGAAGGGTTATTTCGAAAAACTTATCTAGGGTAAAAGCTAGATTGAATTTTCAAAAGATCAAAAGTTTTCATAAAGATCCAATTTCCTTAAAGGATCTAAATTTTCATAATCATGTGGGACTGTAAACCACAACGTTACTATCATTGTTCATACCGCTGTATAGAATTCAATGATGTACAAAGTGTAAAGAATAAAGAAGTGATTCAAGTATATTTTTATTAAAAGTTCTATATTACTTGAGGACAAGCAACGCTCAAGTGTGGGAATATTTGATAATGCTAAAAACGAACATATATTTCATAGCATTATCCCTCAAGAAAGACAAGCTTTTAGTTGCAATTGTTCTATTTACAAGTGATATTTGTTTAAATATTAAAAGGTGTAGACAAAAGACAGATTCGACGAATTGAAGACGCAAATGACCAAAACGCTAAAAAGTACAAAGTATAATCCAAGAGGTTCAATTTATTGATGAGAAACGTCTAGAAATTACAAGGACAAAATTGCTGAAATAGTCCCTGTGGTTTGTACCAAAACGCTGGTTTAGTCCCTTTGCTTTTTTTGATGGATTTAGTCCCGATGGTTTATAAAAGTTGCTGATTTAATCCCTCTAACCGACGGCCGTCAAAAAAGGCCGTTAAGTCCAGTCATGTGCCAGACATGTAAGGGTATTTTCGTCAGTTTCATTCATTTATTAGCAAAATTGCTGAAATGGTCCATGTGGTTTGTACCAAAATTCCTGGAATAGTCCCTGTGGTTTGTAAAAAAATTGCTGAAATCAATTTACCTTATCTCCTTCCTCACCTTCATCTTTATCTTCAAAAAAGATGAACAAACCCTAATTTATTAATTTTCTTTAAACACTCTAATTAACATTAACATGGTAAAATCAAACCCACCAAAACTAAAATTAAATCGAAACCATTAAAATTAATCTCAAAACTAAATCCAACCTCAAACTAAAACTAAATCCAACTTCAAATACTCATTTTATACAATCTTTACACATATACAAATGCACCCTCTGAAATACAGATCTAAATGCACCCTACATACAAAAAACAGATGGGGCCTCTGCCGGAATCCGTTCGCCGAAATCAAATCGCACCTCCGCTGGAATCAATTCGCTGTCAGATCTTGCTTCCAGTACAGATCTGAACGAACATGGTAACGGCGATGGTTTTGTTTTTGGCCAATTTCGTGGTAATGGTGGTGTTTGGGGTTTTAATTGAGTTAGTTTGATTTAATCTAATTTTATTTTTAATTTTAATTTGGAGTTTATTATATATATATATATATATATATATATATATATATATATATATATATATGTGTGTGTGTGTGTGTGTGTGTGTGTATATGTGTGTGTGTGTGTGTGTGTGTGTGTGTGTAAAGAAGTCACTGTTATTAAATTTAAATTTAGTCAAAATATAGAGGATTGGGGAAGAAGATAAAGTATAGATTAGAGTTCATCATTTTTTTTTGTGGATAAGAAGGTTTAGAGAAGAGGAAGAAAGAGTTGAACAAACCACAGGGACTATTCCAGGAATTTTGGTACAAACCACAGGGACTATTCTAGGAATTTTGGTACAAACCACAGGGACCATTTCAGCAATTTTGCTAATAAATGAATAAAACTGACGAAAATACCCTCACATGTCTGGCACGTGACTGGACTTAACGGCCTTTTTTGACGGCCATCGGTCAGAGGGACTAAATCAGCAACTTTTATAAACCACCGGGACTAAATCCATAAAAAAAAAGCACAGGGACTAAACCAGCATTTTGGTACAAACCACAGGGACTATTTCAGCAATTTTGTCAATTACAAGAGTACGAGCCGCGAAACGCAAAGTACAAGATATTAAATAGTACGCAAGGACGTTCGAAAATCCGGAACCGAGACATGAACCAACTATCAACGCGCGACGCAACGGAGCTAAAATTACAAGTCAACAATACACAAGAATATAATATAATATATAATTAATTATATAAAATTATATATATTATATTATATATTAAATAAATACGCGCAGCCCACGTTTTGGAATCATTTGGAGCAGGAAAAGACAGCCATGCGATCGTATGGCCTGGAAGAGTTAATTCCATGCGATCGCATGGATCACTGTGCATGGCCACATCTATAAATAGCAGCATATTTTGGACGAATGGAGTACACCTTTTTCTAATCTCTTACTCTCTCAATATATTTATATTTATATTATAATTTTAATATTAAAGTTTAATAATAATAAGGTTATGTTAGCGAATGTTTTAAGTTTGTAAGTCGAAACTCTGTCCGTGTAATGCTACGCTATTATTAATCATTGTAAGTTATGTTCAACCTTTTTAAATTAATGTCTCGTAGCTAAATTATTATTATGCTTATTTAAGCCGAAGTAATCGTGATGTTGGGCTAAATATTAAGATTGGGTAATTGGGTTTTGGACCATAATTGGGGTTTGGACAAAAGAACGACACTTGTGGAAATTAGACTATGGGCTATTAATGGGCTTTATATTAACTAAACGATATCTCGTTAATTTAATATAAAGGTTACAATTTGACGTATCTATGTATAACCACATACGCTTAATCGGGTACGGTGGGCGGGATATCTATAAATACGAATAATTGTTCATTTTACCGGACACGGGAATGGATTAATAGTTAATGGACTCATTAAAACAGGGTGGATTACATTCAAGGGTAATTGGTGTAATTGTTAACAAAGTATTAAAACCTTGGATTACACGCAGTCGATAACCTGGTGTATTCATTAAACAAAGTATTAAGACCTTGTTACAGTTTGAATCCCCAATTAGTTGGAATATTTAACTTCGGGTATAAGGATAATTTGACGAAGATCCTCGCACTTTATATTTATGACCGATGGACTGTTATGGACAAAAACCGTATGGACATATCGAATAATCTAGGACAAAGGGCAATTAACCCATAGTAATAAATTAAAATCAACACGTCGAACATCATGATTACAGAAGTTTAAATAAGCATAATTCCTTTATTTTATATCTTATCGCACTTTTAATTATGTTACTTTTAAATTATCGCAATTTTATTTACCGTCATTTTATTTATAGCACTTTAATTTATCGCACTTTAATTATCGTCATTTACTTTACGCTTTAAATTAAGTTATATTTTGCATTAGGTTTTAATTGTGACTAAAGTTTTAAAATCGACAAACCGGTCATTAAACGATAAAATCCCCTTTTATAATAATAATATTGAAATGTCCCGTTCTTATTGATTAAAAACATTCCATATTAATTGATTTCGTTGCGAGGTTTTGACCTCTATATGAGACGTTTTTTTCAAAGACTGCATTCATTTTTAAAACAAACCATAACCTTTATTTCATAAATAAAGGTTTAAAAAGCTTTACGTAGATTATCAAATAATGATAATCTAAAATATCCTGTTTACACACGACCATTACATAATGGTTTACAATACAAATATGTTACATCGAAATTAGGTTCTTGAATGCAGTTTTTACACAATATCATACAAACATGGACTCCAAATCTTGTCCTTATTTTAGTATGCAACAGCGGAAGCTCTTAGTATTCACCTGAGAATAAACATGCTTTAAACGTCAACAAAAATGTTGGTGAGTTATAGGTTTAACCTATATATATCAAATCGTAACAATAGACCACAAGATTTCATATTTCAATACACATCCCATACATAGAGATAAAAATCATTCATATGGTGAACACCTGGTAACCGACATTAACAAGATGCATATATAAGAATATCCCTATCATTCCGGGACACCCTTCGGATATGATATGAATTTCGAAGTACTAAAGCATCTGGTACTTTGGATGGGGTTTGTTAGGCCCAATAGATCTATCTTTAGGATTCGCGTCAATTAGGGTGTCTGTTCCCTAATTCTTAGATTACCAGACTTAATAAAAAGGGGCATATTCGATTTCGATAATTCAACCATAGAATGTAGTTTCACATACTTGTGTCTATTTTGTAAATCATTTATAAAACCTGCATGCATTCTCATCCCAAAAATATTAGATTTTAAAAGTGGGACTATAACTCACTTTCACAGATTTTTACTTCGTCGGGAAGTAAGACTTGGCCACTGGTTGATTCACGAACCTATAACAATATATACATATATATCAAAGTATGTTCAAAATATATTTACAATACTTTTAATACATTTTGATGTTTTAAGTTTATTAAGTCAGCTGTCCTCGTTAGTAACCTACAACTAGTTGTCTACAGTTACATGTACAGAAATAAATCGATAAATATTATCTTGAATCAATCCACGAACCAGTGTATACATATCTCAGTATTGATCACAACTCAAACTATATATATATTTTGGAATCAACCTCAACCCTGTATAGCTAACTCCAACATTCACATATAGAGTGTCTATGGTTGTTCCGCAATATATATATAGATGGGTCGACATGATAGGTCAAAACATTGTATACGTGTCTATGGTATCTCAAGATTACATAATATACAATATAAGTTGATTAGGTTATGGTTGGAATAGATTTATTACTAACTTTCACGTAGGTAAAATGAGTAGTTTTTATCAATCTTGTTTTACTCGCCATTTCTTCGTTTCTAATCCGTTTTGAGTGATTCCAGTGGCCACGGTTTTGTATTGAAATTAACTTTATGAATCTAAATAGAAAAAGTATAAGTTTATAGTCTAAAATACAAGTTACAAGTCGTTTTTGAAAGAGGTAGTCATTTCCGTCGAAAGAACGACATCTTGATGACCATTTTGAAAAACATACTTTCACTTTGAGTTTAACCATGATTTTTGGATATAGTTTCATGTTCATAATAAAAATCATTTTTCCAGAAGTATAGTTTTTAAATCAAAGTTCTTCTTAGCTTTTAATTATCCCAACCAAAACAGCCCCCGGTTTTACTACGACGACGTATATCCAGTTTTATGGTGTTTATCATGTTTCCGGGTTTTAAATCATTAAGTTAGCATATCATATAGATATAGAACATGTGTTTAGTTGATTTTAAAAGTCTAGTTAGAAGGATTAACTTTATTTGCTAACAAGTTTAGAATTAACTAAACTATGTTCTAGTGATTACAAGTTTATAACGTTTGAATAAGACAGCTTTTTATGTATGAATCGAATGATGTTATGAACATCATTACTACCTCAAGTTCCTTGGATAAACCTACTGGAAATGATAAAAATGGATCTAGCTTTAAAGGATCCTTGGATGGCTTGAAAGTTCTTGAAGCAGAATCATGACACGAAAACAATTTCAAGTAAGATTTCCACTCGAAATAAGATTGTTATAGTTATAGAAATTGAATTAAAGTTTGAATATGATTATTACCTTGTATTAGAAAGATAACCTACTGTAAGTAACAAAGGTTTCTTGATCTTGGATGATTACTTGGAATGGATTTAGAAAACTTGGAAGTAAACTTGCAATC
Organism: Rutidosis leptorrhynchoides; assembly: GCF_046630445.1. NCBI lineage: Eukaryota > Viridiplantae > Streptophyta > Magnoliopsida > Asterales > Asteraceae > Rutidosis > Rutidosis leptorrhynchoides. Next base: position 529,016,301 of record NC_092333.1, on the reverse strand, counting down.
TTGGAAGTATTCTTGATTTTATGAAACTAGAACTTTTGGAATTTATGAAGAACACTTAGAACTTGAAGATAGAACTTAAGAGAGATCAATTAGATGAAGAAAATTGAAGAATGAAAGTGTTTGTAGGTGTTTTTGGTCGTTGGTGTATGGATTAGATATAAAGGATATGTAATTTTGTTTTCATGTAAATAAGTCATGAATGATTACTCATATTTTTGTAATTTTATGAGATATTTCATGCTAGTTGCCAAATGATGGTTCCCACATGTGTTAGGTGACTCACATGGGCTACTAAGATCTGATCATTGGAGTGTATATACCAATAGTACATACATCTAAAAGCTGTGTATTGTACGAGTACGAATACAGGTGCATACGAGTAGAATTGTTGATGAAACTGAACGAGGATGTAATTGTAAGCATTTTTGTTAAGTAGAAGTATTTTGATAAGTGTCTTGAAGTCTTTCAAAAGTGTATGAATACATATTAAAACACTACATGTATATACATTTTAACTGAGTCGTTAAGTCATCATTAGTCGTTACATGTAAGTGTTGTTTTGAAACCTTTAGGTAAACGATCTTGTTAAGTGTTGTTAACCCAATGTTTATAATATCAAATGAGATTTTAAATTATTATATTATCATGATATTATGATGTATAAATATCTCTTAATATGATATATATACATTAAATGTCGTTACAACGATAATCGTTACATATATGTCTCGTTTCAAAATCATTAAGTTAGTAGTCTTGTTTTTACATTTGTAGTTCATTGTTAATATACTTAATGATATGTTTACTTATCATAATATCATGTTAACTATATATATATCCTTATATATGTCATCATATAGTTTTTACAAGTTTTAACGTTCGTGAATCACCGGTCAACTTGGGTGGTCAATTGTCTATATGAAACCTATTTCAATTAATCAAGTCTTAACAAGTTTGATTGCTTAACATGTTGGAAACACTTAATCATGTAAATAACAATTTCATTTAATATATATATAAACATGGAAAAGTTCGGGTCACTATATATATATATATATATATATATATATATATATATATATATATATATATATATATATATATATATATATATATATATATATAGTTTTAAAAATATAGCGTTAAACTTGGCTAGCTCCCTGCGGAACGCACTGGACTTACTAAAAACTACACTGCTCTACGATTAGGTACACTGCCTATAGTATTGTAGCAAGGTTTAGGTATATCCACTCTATAAATAAATAAATAACTTGTGTAAAATTGTATCGTATTTAATAGTATTTCGCAATAAAAATATAACTATTTCGTATACACCTCGCATAACATCAATCAATATAAAAGAGAAGAAATTCGTTATCATTAAATCCATTTCATCACTTGCTCACAGTCACCTCCATTATTCAAAATAATCATCATCAATTTACGGCTAATCATCCACATCATCATGCTTCTTTGGAGGTGTTGACGTATCTTCTGGAAATAAATGCGGGTATTTCTTCTTCATCTGATCTTCTCGTTCCCAGGTGAACTCGGGTCCTCTACGAGCATTCCATCGAACCTTAACAATTGGTATCTTGTTTTGCTTAAGTCTTTTAACCTCACGATCCATTATTTTGACGGGTTCTTCGATGAATTGAAGTTTTTTATTGATTTGGATTTCATCTAATGGAATAGTGAGATCTTCTTTAGCAAAACATTTCTTCAAATTCGAGACGTGGAAAGTGTTCTGTACAGCTGCGAGTTGTTGAGGCAATTCAAGTCGGTAAGCTACTGGTCCGACACGATCAATAATCTTGAATGGTCCAATATACCTTGGATTTAATTTCCCTCGTTTACCAAATCGAACAATGCCTTTCCAAGGTGCAACTTTAAGCATGACCATCTCTCCAATTTCAAATTCTATATCTTTTCTTTTAATGTCAGCGTAGCTCTTTTGTCGACTTTGGGCGGTTTTCAATCTTTGTTGAATTTGGTTGATTTTCTCGGTAGTTTCTTGTATTATCTCAAGACCCGTAATCTGTCTATCCCCCACTTCATTCCAACAAATCGGAGACCTACACTTTCTACCATAAAGTACCTCAAACGGCGCCATCTCAATACTAGAATGATAACTGTTGTTGTAGGAAAATTCTGCTAACGGTAGGTGTCGATCCCAACTGTTTCCGAAATCAATAACACATGCTCGTAGCATGTCTTCAAGCATTTGTATCGTCCTTTTGCTCTGCCCATCAGTTTGTGGATGATAGGCAGTACTCATGTCTAGACGAGTTCCTAATGCTTGCTGTAATGTCTGCCAGAATCTTGAAATAAATCTGACATCCCTATCAGAGATAATAGAGATTGGTATTCCATGTCTGGAGACGACTTCCTTCAAATACAGTCGTGCTAACTTATCCATCTTGTCATCTTCTCTTATTGGCAGGAAGTGTGCTGATTTGGTGAGACGATCAACTATTACCCAAATAGTATCAAAACCACTTGCAGTCCTTGGCAATTTAGTGATGAAATCCATGGTAATGTTTTCCCATTTCCATTCCGGGATTTCGGGTTGTTGAAGTAGACCTGATGGTTTCTGATGCTCAGCTTTGACCTTAGAACACGTCAAACATTCTCCTACGTATTTAACAACATCGGCTTTCATACCCGGCCACCAAAAATGTTTCTTGAGATCCTTGTACATCTTCCCCGTTTCAGGATGTATTGAGTATCTGGTTTTATGAGCTTCTCTAAGTACCATTTCTCTCATATCTCCAAATTTTGGTATCCAAATCCTTTCAGCCCTATACCGGGTTCCGTCTTCCCGAATATTAAGATGCTTCTCCGATCCTTTGAGTATTTCATCCTTTAAATTTCCCTCTTTTAAAACTCCTTGTTGCGCCTCCTTTATTTGAGTAGTAAGGTTATTGTGAATCATTATATTCATAGATTTTACTCGAATGGGTTCTCGGTCCTTCCTGCTCAAGTCGTCGGCTACCACATTTGCCTTCCCCGGGTGGTAACGAATCTCAAAGTCGTAATCATTCAACAATTCAATCCACCTACGCTGCCTCATATTCAGTTGTTTCTGATTAAATATGTGCTGAAGACTTTTGTGGTCGGTATATATAATACTTTTGACCCCATATAAGTAGTGCCTCCAAGTCTTTAATGCAAAAACAACCGCGCCGAATTCTAAATCATGCGTCGTATAATTTTGTTCGTGAATCTTCAATTGTCTAGACGCATAAGCAATCACCTTCGTTCATTGCATTAATACACAACCGAGACCTTGCTTTGATGCATCACAATAAATCACAAAATCATCATTCCCTTCAGGCAATGACAATATAGGTGCCGTAGTTAGCTTTTTCTTCAATAACTGAAACGCTTTCTCTTGTTCATCCTTCCATTCAAATTTCTTCCCTTTATGCGTTAATGCAGTCAAGGGTTTTGCTATTCTGGAAAAGTCTTGGATGAACCTTCTGTAGTAACCAGCTAGTCCTAAAAACTGGCGTATGTGTTTCGGAGTTTTCGGGATTTCTCACTTTTCAACAGTTTCTATCTTTGCCGGATCCACCTTAATACCTTCTTTGTTCACTATGTGACCGAGGAATTGAACTTCTTCCCGCAGAATGCCTGCTTTGACAAGGTTGTCCACCTCTGCGCACAACCAATCACTGTGGTCTAGAGCCATATGCCGCTTCTTTTGCCTAACTGGTGTCAATGATGGATTAACATTTAACTTATGTTCCGCAATATCACGCGGAACCCCAGTCATGTCTGACTCACGCCACGCGAAAACATCTGCGTTTGCGGACAAAATTCCATGCAATTTGGCCTTTGTTTCGGCTGACAAGCCTGCGCCGATTTTAATTCGCTTATCCGGATGCAAGCGATTTGCTATGACTGCGCAATTTGCCAGTTGTTCTCCCACGCTAGGAGTGCTTATAGGCGCAACTGAGCCACACAACTCGGTTGTGTGATGTGACGCAACCGTGGCAACGCCTCCTACTGTGGGAAACTTGATCGAACCATGCACTACCGATGGTATGATGTTGAAACGCCGTATGAAGTTTCTCCCTAGCAGTGCGTTATATCGTGAAGTTGAACGAACCACATAAAAATCGACCAATTCATGCCTGATCATCTGCGGGTTCCTGTCATCCGCAAGCTCTACCATTAATTCTATTCGGCCTAGCGGCCACGAGTTTTCTCCGGAAAACCCTGATAGCGTAATATCAGGCTGGCGTAACTGCGCTTTGACTTCTGCCGGAAGGAAACGATAACAATGCTCATACATAATATCGACACCGCTGCCAGTGTCAACATGCATGCGCTTAACCTGAATTCCGCAATCAAGGATGCGACACTTGATGATAATGGGCTCATTAATAGAATCAATTGACATTACAGGAGGAAAAGTGATTGGGAGAAGCTCCCAATCTTGGTAATCATTGTACTTTCTCCGCTGGCTGATTTTCTCTGCGTCAACCATGTTAATGGTTAAGTCGGCATTTTTCGCTTTGTCAACTTTCTGCCACGCGAAAGTCTTAGACTTCGAAGCCTCTTCTGCGGCCTTTCCCTTGTCCTTTTTAGGTGGTTTTAGATGATCCAATTTGCCCGCGCGAAGCGCCTCCAGAACCCGTTCCATCAAGTTTTTACACCGATTGGTGTCGTGACCATAATCGTCATGAAATTCACAATACTTTGTTTTGTCCCGCTTACCGAATTCCGTAAGTGGAGTTGGGACCGCAAAGGTCGCGCACACCAGTTCGGTTGCCAAAATTTCTTTTAGCGTTTTGGACAAACTTTTAAGCAGCGCATAGTTCTAATTATTGATGCCGCGCTGATTATTGTTTCGATAATTGCCACTTGATTTCCCTTTATCATTCCTGATGTGACCACCGCTAGGATACCTTCGACGAGAGTTGTTACCACGATTTTGATCGCGCGAACGATCATCATCGTTCTTCCTCTCGTTGCGTGAGCTAGCTGTTGGAATGTCATTATCTTCACCACTCCGCATATAGTCGTGGCATTCATTAAGCGCCTCAGCATAAGTTGTTGGGACTGTATGGCGCAGACGCCTTACCAGTGTTGGATGACGTTCTGAGTTTATACCATGTATGAGTCCGGAAATCTGTTGCTCTGGTTTGAGATCTATTATACGCAGGCACTCATTAGTATACCTTGTGAGAAATTCGCCCAAAGATTCCTTGGACTTCTGCACGATGTCATGGCATTCAATGTGAGTGCGCTTGCGTGGTCTCTGATTCTGATATTGCAGCAAAAACTTTGTCCGCAGATCCATAAACCCGGCAATACTACCCGCCGGCAACTTATTAAACCACTCACGAGCAATACCCTGTAGTGTCATAGGAAATATCTGACACGCAACCGGATCCACCCAGCCTTGAGTGCGCATTGCGCCTTCGAAACGCTGTAAAAAATCATCTGGATTGGTCAGGCCATTGTAAGTACCCAACGTGCTAGGTATCTTTGGTGCTGATGGAAACGGGTATGCGGATATATGCGGAGGAAACTTGTCAAAGGTAGTCGGTAGCTCGAAGGGTGGTTTAACAGGATCCCCTTTCAAGTTTGCAAAGAAATGCTTCATCATGTCCTGAACAAAGTCAGGTTGTGAAAATAAGTGAACCATATCAGGAGGTGCGGCCTGCATGAATTGACTTGCAAGATTTGCCTGCCCTTGAACATTTTGCCAAGGTTGACCATGCGTTTGCGGATATAACCAAGGCTGCTGCGTTGGAAAAGAGGGATAACTTGAAGATGCAGAGTACACAGGTGGCTGTAAAGGAAGCGAAACCTTTGGCGCAGATATCTGCGAAACTTGAGGATACACACTTAAAAGCCCAACTGTATGCGCTGTGCTTTGCTGCTGCGCTGTTATCGGCGCCCAATGAGAGTTTGCATCTGGGATGACACCAAATCCCCAATTATTAAGTAACGCCTGCACATCCGCAGGAGTTAAAAATTGTGAAACTGGGCGCGGTGGTTGCCAAGGTTGCAACGGTGTAAATGACGAATTCTGCTGAATGCTCTGCGTATGCAGAGGTATTGAAACAGTGGTACTGTAAATAGGTACCTGGCCGCAGCAAACCACATGCGGCCCCGTTGTTCCACCGCTAGTACCTGCAAAGATGACCCTTGGATCCACTGACGAAAAGTCCAGCCGCGTGGTTGTGACTGGTGAGTTTGCTCTTGGCGGTGTAACCCCGTCTGAATATATCGGCTTGTACCTCTGAAAGGGTTCGCCGGATATAGGTGGAGGGTATATCGTGTACCCCGCCTGAATAGCGGCCCCCGTAGTCATAACCGGTGTATGTTGACTACCAGACGGTGCGTTCTGAACATCTGTTTGGGTATGTTCGATGATTCCTCGGAAGTCATGATACTGTTAAAGAAAAAATTCAAAAATTTTGTAAATAACGAGTCATACAATTCAAAACCTTAAAAGAAAAAGCAATTAAACAGTCTTGAATTAATTCGGCTCTCAATGAAAGAACCACTTGATCATGCATATTTTAACCGTGGGGTTTAATATGCCTGCTCAATACATAAGGAGGGGTTTAAGGATCTTAGAACGTGGCTCTCCGGTCCGGCTACCGTGAATAACCCTGGCCGACATGATGATGTCGGCGGGGTGGCCAAGTGATTAAGTCCACCTCTGATAACGGACGTCGATCAAGAGGCCCCAAATAAGGTCGTAGGTACTAGCTTACGAAAGACTAACCTGTTAACCTTGAAGAGATGCTGAATGATGCTGTTTTGCGTAATGTATCTCGTGTGTGATAGTTACGTAATATGCCGTGTCTGGTAAATGATGATTAGGGTTGTATTTATAGGCAAACCCTAATTCTAGAACCGTCCCAGATCACGTTAATCTCATCCATAACTGACTCCCCCGAATCACGGATATAATTATGGAAAAGATATTTACTTGACAGCTAAGCAACCGCCGTACCGGGAACAAAGGAATCAGATACAATCCTCATACCGCATAGCGCACACAAGCACACGCATACGCACAATATTAAGCGCCCGCATGCATATGAGGTGCGCATACGGGTTGCGGTATCATTAGCGTACAATTCTTCCTTCCTCAATACTTCTTACACCTTTCTCAAATGTTCACCGTGTTCTTGGTCATTCTTTGAGTAAATAAGTATGTCATCAATGAAAACAATGACAAACTTGTCAAGGTATGGTCCACACACTCGGTTCATAAGGTCCATGAACACAGCTGGTGCATTAGTTAAACCAAACGGCATGACCATAAACTCGTAATGATCGTAACGTGTTCTGAAAGCAGTCTTTGGAATATCATCTTCTTTCACCCGCATTTGATGATACCCGGAACGTAAGTCAATCCTTGAATAAACAGACGAGTCTTGTAGTTGATCAAATAAGTCATCGATTCTCGGTAGTGGGTAGCAGTTCTTGATGGTAAGTTTGTTCAACTCTCGGTAGTCGATACACAACCTGAATGTACCATCTTTCTTCTTGACAAACAAAACAGGAGCTCCCCACGGTGATGTGCTTGGTCGAATGAAACCACGCTCTAAAAGTTCTTGTAATTGGCTTTGCAGTTCTTTCATCTCGCTGGGTGCGAGTCTATAAGGAGCACGAGCTATTGGTGCAGCTCCTGGTACAAGATCTATTTGAAATTCAACGGATCGATGTGGGGGTAATCCCGGTAATTCTTTCAGAAATACATCGGGAAATTCTTTTGCGACGGGAACATCATTGATGCTCTTTTCTTCAGTTTGTACTTTCTCGACGTGTGCTAGAACAGCATAGCAACCTTTTCTTATTAGTTTTTGTGCCTTCAAATTACTAATAAGATGTAGCTTCGTGTTGCCCTTTTCTCCGTACACCATTAAGGGTTTTCCTTTTTCTCGTATAATGCGAATTGCATTTTTGTAACAAACGATCTATGCTTTCACTTCTTTCAACCAGTCCATACCGATTATTACATCAAAACTCCCTAACTCTACTGGTATCAAGTCAATCTTAAATATTTCGCTACCCAGTTTAATTTCTCGATTCCGGCATATATTATCTGCTGAAATTAATTTACCGTTTGCTAATTCGAGTAAAAATTTACTATCCAACGGCGTCAATGGACAACTTAATTTAGCACAAAAATCTCTACTCATATAGCTTCTATTCGCACCTGAATCAAATAAAACGTAAGCAGATTTATTGTCAATAAGAAACGTACCCGTAACAAGCTCCGGGTCTTCCTGTGCCTCTGCCGCATTAATATTGAAAACTCTTCCGCGGCCTTGTCCATTCGTGTTCTCCTGGTTCGGGCAATTTCTAATAATGTGGCCCGGTTTTCCACATTTATAACAAACTACATTGGCATAACTTGCTCCGACACTACTTGCTCCACCATTACTCGTTCCGACACCATTTGTTCCTTTCGTTCTGTTAACCCCTGGTCCATAGACCTCACACTTCGCCGCGCTATGACCATTTCTTTTACACTTGTTGCAAAATTTGGTGCAGAACCCCGAGTGATACTTTTCACACCTTTGGCATAGCTGCTTCTGATTGTTGTTGTTGTTGCGGTTGTTATTGTTGTTGGGATGATTGTTGTAGTTGTTGTTGTTGTTGTTATTTTTGTTGTTGTTGTTGTTGTTGTTGTTGTTGTTGTTGTTATTGGGCCGCTTGTTGTAGTTGCGATTGATGTTGCGATTGTTGGGATAATTGTTGCGATTATTGTTGTAATTGTTGTTGTTGTATCGGTGATTCTTATCACCGTTTTCCTCCCACTTTCTTTTGACTTGCTTCACATTGGCCTCTTCAGCAGTCTGTTTTTTAATTCTTTCTTCAATCTGGTTCACTAGTTTGTGAGCCATTCTACATGCCTGTTGTATGGAGGCGGACTCGTGTGAACTTATATCTTCTTGGATTCTTTCCGGTAATCCTTTCACAAACGCGTCGATCTTCTCTTCCTCATCTTCGAATGCTCCCAGACACAATAGGCATAATTTTGTGAATCGTCTTTCGTATATGGTAATATCAAATCCTTGGGTTCGTAACCCTCTAAGTTCTGTCTTGAGCTTATTGACCTCGGTTCTGGGACGGTACTTCTCGTTCATCAAGTGCTTGAATGCTGACCACGGTAGTGCGTAAGCATCATCTTGTCCCACTTGCTCTAGATAGGTATTCCACCATGTTAATGCAGAACCTGTGAAGGTATGCGTAGCGTACTTCACTTTATCCTCTTCAGTATACTTACTTATGGAAAACACCGATACCTTCTCGGTCCACCGTTTCAATCCGATCGGTCCTTCGGTTCCATCAAATTCCAAAGGTTTGCAGGCAGTGAATTCTTTGTAGGTGCATCCTACACGATTTCCTGTACTGCTAGATCCAAGGTTATTGTTGGTATGTAGCGCAGCCTGTACTGCGGCTATGTTTGAAGCTAGAAAAGTACGGAATTCCTCTTCATTCATATTCACGGTGTGTCGAGTAGTCGGTGCCATTTCCTTCAAAATAGTCAAATGGAACAAGTTAATCATACAGAATATTAAGAGTAGTTAATAGTATTTCGTAGCATAATATGAACTCATTTATAAAAGCTTTTTCTTCATATTAGCGTTTTATAAGTTTAAATTCGGGTAGTACCTACCCTTTAAGTTCATACTTAGTAGCTAATATATAATTCAACTACTACAATTCTATATGAAAAACTGATTATAATAATATTTCGCGTTCAAACTTTTATACAATATTTTACAAACTTACAATACCGCTTATTTTACATAAAGCATGAAATATAGCACACAATAACTTTGATACAAGATAGTTGTGAAGATAATTCTAGCTAGTACACAAGTTGTTCAGCAAAGGCAATAAAGACACGTAATTCATACGTCCAGAAACAAGTCATGCATTCTGGTTTTACTAGGACTGAAATGTCCCGTTCTTATTGATTAAAAACATTCCATATTAATTGATTTCGTTGCGAGGTTTTGACCTCTATATGAGACGTTTTTCAAAGACTGCATTCATTTTTAAAACAAACCATAACCTTTATTTCATAAATAATGGTTTAAAAAGCTTTACGTAGATTATCAAATAATGATAATCTAAAATATCCTGTTTACACACGACCATTACATAATGGTTTACAATACAAATATGTTACATCGAAATCAGTTTCTTGAATGCAGTTTATACACAATATCATACAAACATGGACTCCAAATCTTGTCCTTATTTTAGTATGCAACAGCGGAAGCTCTTAGTATTCACCTGAGAATAAACATGCTTTAAACGTCAACAAAAATGTTGGTGAGTTATAGGTTTAACCTATATATATATCAAATCGTAACAATAGACCACAAGATTTCATATTTCAATACACATCCCATACATAGAGATAAAAATCATTCATATGGTGAACACCTGGTAACCGACATTAACAAGATGCATATATAAGAATATCCCCATCATTCCGGGACACCCTTCGGATATGATATAAATTTCGAAGTACTAAAGCATCCGGTACTTTGGATGGGGTTTGTTAGGCCCAATAGATCTATCTTTATGATTCGCGTCAATTAGGGTGTCTGTTCCCTAATTCTTAGATTACCAGACTTAATAAAAAGGGGCATATTCGATTTCGATAATTCAACCATAGAATGTAGTTTCACGTACTTGTGTCTATTTTGTAAATCATTTATAAAACCTGCATGTATTCTCATCCCAAAAATATTAGATTTTAAAAGTGGGACTATAACTCACTTTCACAGATTTTTACTTCGTCGGGAAGTAAGACTTGGCCACTGGTTGATTCACGAACCTATAACAATATATACATATATATCAAAGTATGTTCAAAATATATTTACAACACTTTTAATATATTTTGATGTTTTAAGTTTATTAAGTCAGCTGTCCTCGTTAGTAACCTACAACTAGTTGTCCACAGTTAGATGTACAGAAATAAATCGATAAATATTATCTTGAATCAATCCACAACCCAGTGTATACGTATCTCAGTATTGATCACAACTCAAACTATATATATTTTGGAATCAACCTCAACCCTGTATAGCTAACTCCAACATTTACATATAGAGTGTCTATGGTTGTTCCGAAATATATATAGATGTGTCGACATGATAGGTCGAAACATTGTATACGTGTCTATGGTATCTCAAGATTACATAATATACAATACAAGTTGATTAAGTTATGGTTGGAATAGATTTGTTACCAATTTTCACGTAGCTAAAATGAGAAAAATTATCCAATCTTGTTTTACCCATAACTTCTTCATTTTAAATCCGTTTTGAGTGAATCAAATTGCTATGGTTTCATATTGAACTCTATTTTATGAATCTAAACAGAAAAAGTATAGGTTTATAGTCGGAAAAATAAGTTACAAGTAATTTTTGTAAAGGTAGTCATTTCAGTCGAAAGAACGACGTCTAGATGACCATTTTAGAAAACATACTTCCACTTTGAGTTTAACCATAATTTTTGGATATAGTTTCATGTTCATAATAAAAATCATTTTCCCAGAATAACAACTTTTAAATCAAAGTTTATCATAGTTTTTAATTAACTAACCCAAAACAGCCCGCGGTGTTACTACGACGGCGTAAATCCGGTTTTACGGTGTTTTTCGTGTTTCCAGGTTTTAAATCATTAAGTTAGCATATCATATAGATATAGAAAATGTGTTTAGTTGATTTTAAAAGTCAAGTTAGAAGGATTAACTTTTATTTGCGAACAAGTTTAGAATTAACTAAACTATGTTCTAGTGATTACAATTTTAAACCTTCGAATAAGATAGCTTTATATGTATGAATAGAATAATGTTATGAACATCATTACTACCTCAAGTTCCTTGGATAAACCTACTGGAAATGAGAAAAATAGATCTAGCTTCAAAGGATCCTTGGATGGCTTGAAAGTTCTTGAAGCAGAATCATGACACGAAAACAATTTCAAATAAGATTTCCACTCGAAATAAGATTGTTATAGTTATAGAAATTGAATTAAAGTTTGAATATGATTATTACCTTATATTAGAAAGATAACCTACTGTAAGTAACAAAGGTTTCTTGATCTTGGATGATTACTTGTAATGGATTTAGAAAACTTGGAAGTAAACTTGCAATCTTGGAAGTATTCTTGATTTTATGAAACTAGAACTTTTGGAATTTATGAAGAACACTTAGAACTTGAAGATAGAACTTGAGAGAGATCAATTAGATGAAGAAAATTAAAGAATGAAAGTGTTTGTAGGTGTTTTTGGTCGTTGGTGTATGGATTAGATATAAAGGATATGTAATTTTGTTTTCATGTAAATAAGTCATGAATGATTACTCATATTTTTGTAATTTTATGAGATATTTTATGCTAGTTGCCAAATGATGGTTCCCACATGTGTTAGGTGACTCACATGGGCTGCTAAGAGCTGATCATTGGAGTGTATATACTAATAGTACATACATCTAAAAGCTGTATATTGTACGAGTATGAATACGGGTGCATACGAGTAGAATTGTTGATGAAACTGAACGAGGATGTAATTGTAAGAATTTTTGTTAAGTAGAAGTATTTTGATAAGTGTCTTGAAGTCTTTCAAAAGTGTATGAATACATATTAAAACACTACATGTATATACATTTTAACTGAGTCGTTAAGTCATCGTTAGTCGTTACATGTAAATGTTGTTTTGAAACCTTTAGGTTAGCGATCTTGTTGAATGTTGTTAACTCATTATTTATTATAACAAATGAGATGTTAAATTTTTATATTATCATGATATTATGATATATAATATATCTTAGTATGATATATACATAGTTAAATGTCGTTACAACGATAATCGTTACATATATGTCTCGTTTCGAAATCATTTAGTTAGTAGTCTTATTTTTACATATGTATTTCATTGTTAATACACTTAATAATATATTTACTTATCATTTAACATAATTAACCAAGTGTATCAATATCTTAATATGATTCATATGTACCTAGTAAGACGTTGTTATAACGATAATCGTTATATATATCGTTTTCGAGTTTCTTAAATTAATAGTCTCATTTTTATGTATATAACTCATTGTTAAAATACCTAATGAGATACATACTTATAATAAAATCATGTTAACTATATATATAACCATATATATGTCATCGTATAGTTTTTACAAGTTTTAACGTTCGTGAATCACCGGTCAACTTGGGTGGTCAATTGTCTATATGAAACCTATTTCAATTAATCAAGTCTTAACAAGTTTGATTGCTTAACATGTTGGAAACACTTAATTATGTAAATAACAATTTCATTTAATATATATAAACATAGAAAAGTTCGGGTCACTACAGTACCTACCCGTTAAATAAATTTCGTCCCGAAATTTGAAGTAGTTGGAGGTGTTGACGTATCTTCTGGAAATAAGTGCGGGTATTTCTTCTTCATCTGATCTTCTCATTCCCAGGTGAACTCGGGTCCTCTACGAGCATTCCATCGAACCTTAACAATTGGTATCTTGTTTTGTTTAAGTCTTTTAACCTCACGATCCATTATTTCGACGGGTTCTTCGATGAATTGAAGTTTTTAGTTGATTTGGATTTCGTATAACAGAATAGTGAGATCTTCTTTAGCAAAACATTTCTTCAAATTCGAGATGTGGAAAGTGTTATGTACAGCCGCGAGTTGTTGAGGTAGCTCCAGTTGGTAAGCTACTGGTCCGACACGATCTATAATCTTGAATGGTCCAATGTACCTTGGATTTAGTTTCCCCCGTTTACCAAATCGAACAACGCCTTTCCAAGGTGAAACCTTAAGCATGACCATTTCTCCAATTTCAAACTCTATATCTTTTCTTTTACTGTCCGCGTAGCTCTTTTGTCGACTCTGGGCGGTTTTCAATCTTTGTTGAATTTGGATGATTTTCTCGGTAGTTTCTTGTATTATCTCCGGACCCCTAATCTGTCTATCCCCCACTTCACTCCAACAAATTGGAGACCTGCACTTTCTACCATAAAGTGCTTCAAATGGCACCATCTCAATGCTTGAATGGTAGCTGTTATTGTAGGAAAATTCTGCTAACGGTAGATGTCGGTCCCAACTATTTTCGAAATCAATAACAAATGCTCGTAGCATGTCTTCAAGCGTTTGTATAGTCCTTTCGCTTTGCCCATCAGTTTGTGGATGATAGGCAGTACTCATGTCTAGACGAGTTCCTAATGCTTGCTGTAATGTCTGCCAGAATCTTGAAATAAATCTGCCATCCCTATCAGAGATAATAGAGATTGGTATTCCATGTCCGGAGACGACTTCCTTCAAATACAATCGTGCTAACTTCTCCATCTTGTCATCTTCTCTTATTGGCAGGAAGTGTGCTGATTTGGTGAGACGATCAACTATTACCCAAATAGTATCAAAACCACTTGCAGCCCTTGGCAATTTAGTGATGAAATCTATGGTAATGTTTTCCCATTTCCATTCCAGGATTTCGGGTTGTTGAAGTAGACCTGATGGTTTCTGATGCTCAGCTTTAACCTTAGAACACGTCAAATATTATCCTACGTATTTAGCAACATCGGCTTTCATACCCGGCCACCAAAAATGTCTCTTGAGATCCTTGTACATCTTCCCCGTTCCAGGATGTATTGAGTATCTGGTTTTATGAGCTTCTCTAAGTACCATTTCTCTCATATCTCCAAATTTTGGTACCCAAATCCTTTCAGCCCTATACCGGGTTCCATCTTCCCGAATATTAAGATGCTTCTCCGATCCTTTGGGTATTTCATTCTTTAAATTTCCCTCTTTTAAAACTCCTTGTTGCGCCTCCTTTATTTGAGTAGTAAGGTTATTGTGAATCATTATATTCATAGATTTTACTCGAATGGGTTCTCTTTCCTTTCTACTCAAGGCGTCGGCTACCACATTTGCCTTCCCCGGGTGGTAACGAATCTCAAAGTCGTAATCATTCAACAATTCAATCCACCTACGCTGCCTCATGTTCAGTTGTTTCTGATTAAATATGTGTTGAAGACTTTTGTGGTCGCTATATATAATACGTTTGACCCCATATAAGTAGTGCCTCTAAGTCTTTAATGCAAAAACAACCACGCCTAATTCCAAATCATACGTCGTATAATTTTGCTCGTGAATCTTCAATTGTCTAGACGCATAAGCAATCACCTTCGTCCGTTGCATTAATACACAATCGAGACCTTGCTTTGATGCGTCACAGTAAATCACAAAATCATCATTCCCTTCAGGCAATGACAATATAGGTGCTGTAGTTAGCTTTTTCTTCAATAATTGAAACGCCTTCTCTTGTTCATCCTTCCATTCAAATTTCTTCCCTTTATGCGTTAATGCAGTCAAGGGTTTTGCTATTTTGGAGAAATCTTGGATGAATCTTCTGTAGTAACCAGCCAATCCTAAAAATTGACGTGTATGCTTCGGAGTTTTTTGGGTTTCCCACTTTTCAACGGTTTCGATCTTTGTCGGGTCCACTGGATACCTTCTTTGTTCACTATGTGACCGAGAAATTGAACTTCTTCCAACCAAAATGCACACTTTGAAAACTTAGCGTACAGTTTTTCTTTCCTCAATACTTCTAGCACTTTTCTCAAATGTTCTTCGTGCTCTTGATCATTCTTTGAGTAAATAAGTATGTCATCGATGAAAACAATGACAAACTTGTCAAGATATGGCCCACACACTCGGTTCATAAGGTCCATGAACACAGCTGGTGCATTAGTCAATCCAAACGGCATAACCATAAACTCGTAATGACCATAACGCATCCTAAAAGCAGTTTTTGGAATATCATCCTCCTTTACTCGCATTTGATGATATCCAGAACGTGAATCGATCTTCGAATAAACCGACGAGCCTTGTAGTTGATCAAATAAGTCGTCAATTCTCGGCAGTGGATAACGGTTTTTGATGGTAAGTTTGTTCAACTCTCTGTAGTCAATACACAACCTAAATGTACCATCCTTCTTCTTGACAAACAAAACAGGAGCTCCCCATGGTGATGTGCTTGGTCGAATGAAACCACGTTCTAATAGTTCTTGCAGTTGGCTTTGCAGTTCTTTCATCTCACTGGGTGCGAGTCTATAAGGAGCACGAGCTATTGGTGCAGCTCCTGGTACAAGATCTATTTGAAATTCAACAGATCGATGTGGAGGTAGTCCCAGTAATTCTTTCGGAAATACATCGGGAAATTCTTTTGCGACGGGAACATCATTAATGCTCTTTTCTTCAGTTTGTACTTTCTCGACGTGTGCTAGAACAGCATAGCAACCTTTTCTTATTAGTTTTTGTGCCTTCAAATTACTAATAAGATGTAGCTTCATGTTGCCCTTTTCTCCATACACCATTAAGGGTTCTCCTTCTTCTCGTACAATGCGAATTGCATTTTTATAACATACGATCTCTGCTTTCACCTTCTTCAGCCAGTCCATGCCAACTATTACATCAAAACTCCCTAACTCTACTGGTATCAAATCAATCTTAAATATTTCGCTACCCAGTTTAATTTCTCGATTCCGGCATATATTATCTGCTGAAATTAATTTACCGTTTGCTAATTCGAGTATAAATTTACTATCCAACGGCGTCAATGGACAACTTAATTTAGCACAAAAATCTCTACTCATATAGCTTCTATCTGCACCCGAATCAAATAAAACGTAAGCAGATTTATCGTCAATGAGAAACGTACCCGTAACAAGCTCCAGGTCATCTAGTGCCTCTGCCGCATTAATATTGAAAACTCTTCCACGGCCTTGTCCATTCATGTTCTCCTGGTTCGGGTAATTTCTAATAATGTGGCCCGGTTTTCCATATTTATAACAAACTACATTGGCATAACTTGCTTCGACACTACTTGCTCCGCCATTACTCATTTCGACACCATTTGTTCCTTTCGTTCTGTTAACCCCTAGTCCGTAGACCTCACACTTCGTCGCGCTATGACCATTTCTTTTACACTTGTTGCAAAATTTGGTGCAGAACCCCGGGTGATACTTTTCACACCTTTGGCATAGCTGCTTCTGATTGTTGTTGTTGTTGCGGTTGTTATTGTTGTTGGGATGATTGTTGTAGTTGCTGCTGTTGTTGTTGTTGTTGGGCCGTTTGTTGTAGTTACGATTGATGTTGCGATCGTTGGGATAATTGTTGCGATTATTATTGTAATTGCTGTTGTTATTGTATTGGTGATTCTTATCACCGTTTTCCTCCCACTTTCTTTTGACTTGCTTCACATTGGCCTCTTCAGCCGTCTGTTCTTTAATTCTTTCCTCAATCTGGTTCACTAGTTTGTGAGCCATTCTACATGCCTGTTGTATGGAGGCGGGCTCTTATGAACTTATATCTCCTTGGATTCTTTCCGGTAATCCTTTCACAAACGCGTCGATCTTCTCTTCCTCATCTTCGAACGCTCCCGGACACAATAGGCACAATTCTGTGAATCGTCTTTCGTACGTGGTAATATCAAATCCTTGGGTTCGTAACCCTCTAAGTTCTGTCTTGAGCTTATTGACCTCGGTTCTGGGACGGTACTTCTCGTTCATCAGGTGCTTGAATGCTGACCACGGTAGTGCGTACACATCATCTTGTCCCACTTGCTCTAGATAGGTATTCCACCATGTTAACGCAGAACCTGTGAAGGTATGCGTAGCATACTTCACTTTGTCCTCTTCAGTACACTTACTTATGGCAAACACCGATTCGACCTTCTCGGTCCACCGTTTCAATCCGATCGATCCTTCGGTTCCATCAAATTCCAAAGGTTTGCAGGCAGTGAATTCTTTGTAGGTGCATCCTACACGATTTCCTGTACTGCTAGATCCAAGGTTATTGTTGGTATGTAGCGCAGCCTGTACTGCGGCTATGTTTGAAGCTAGAAAAGTACGGAATTCCTCTTCATTCATATTCACGGTGTGTCGAGTAGTCGGTGCCATTTCCTTCAAAATAGTCAAATGGAACAAGTTAATCATACAGAATATTAAGAGTAGTTAATAGTATTTCGTAGCATAATATGAACTCATTTATAAAAGCTTTTTCTTCATATTAGCGTTTTATAAGTTTAAATTCGGGTAGTACCTACCCGTTAAGTTCATACTTAGTTGCTAATATACAATTCAACTACTACAATTCTATATGAAAAACTGATTATAATAATATTTCGCGTTCAAACTTTTATACAATATTTTACAAACTTACAATACCGCTTATTTTACATAAAGCATGAAATATAGCACACAATAACTTTGATACAAGATAGTTGTGAAGATAATTCTAGCTAGTACACAAGTCGTTCAGCAAAGGCAATAAAGACACGTAATTCATACGTCCAGAAACAAGTCATGCATTCTGGTTTTACTAGGACTACTTCCCATCCTTGGTCTTGTGGAACATAACCGTTATGGCCGTTGATAAGATAGCGTGTTGTAACGTCGTCAAAGGGACGAGGGTTACGTAATGACCAACAGTCTCGTAATAACCTAAAAACCTCATTTCTTACCCCAATTACCGACTCCGTCACTTATGAGAACGTTTTGTTTAATAGTTGTAGCCCGATGTTCTTTTTCTCACTTTGGTGAGAAGCGAACATTACTAACCCGTAAGCATAGCATGCTTCTTTATGTTGCATGTTAGCCACTTTTTCTAAATCATGAAGTCCTATATTCGGATACATTGAGTCAAAATAATTTCTTAACCCGTTGCGTAAAATAGCATTTGGGTTCCCCGCAATATATGCGTCAAAGTAAACACATCGTAACTTATGGGTTTCCCAATGTGATATCCCCCATCTTTTAAATGAAAGTCTCTTATAAACCAAGACATTCTTGGAACGTTCTTCGAATGTCTTACAAACTGATTTCGCCGTAAATAGTTATGCCGAAGAATTCTGACCGACTCTAGACAAGATTTCATCAATCATGTCTCCGGGTAGGTCTCTTAAAATATTGGGTTGTCTATCCATTTTGTGTTTTTATACTGTAAAATAGACAAGAGTTAGATTCATAAAAAAAATACTTATTAATACAAGCAATTTTTACATATATCATAAAGCATAAGCACACTATATTACATATATTACACCACACGAATACAACTATCTTATTCCGACTCGCTCGTTTCTTCTTCTTCAGTTTTGGTTCGTTTTGCCAAGTTTCTAGGGATATATGATGTTCCCCTAATACGAGCTGTCGTTTTCCACAATGGTTTAGAAAAACCTGGTGGTTTAGAGGTTCCCGGGTCATTGTTACAACTTAAGGGCTTCTGGGGTTGACAATACATATAAAGTTCATCGGGGTTGGAATTAGATTTCTCTATTTTTATGCCCTTTCCCTTATTATTTTCTTTTGCCTTTTTAAATTCAGTTGGGGTAATTTCTATAACATCATCGGAATTCTCGTCGGAATCCGATTCATCGGAGAATTGGTAATCCTCCCAATATTTTGCTTCCTTGGCAGAAACACCATTGACCATAATTAACCTTGGTCGGTTGGTTGAGGATTTTCTTTTACTTAACCATTTTATTATTTCCCCCACCGGTTCTATTTCCTCCTCCGGTTCCTCCTCTTCCGGTTTTGATTCTTCTTCCGGTTCTGATTCTTCTTCCGGTTCTTCTTCGGGAACTTGTGAATCAGTCCAATATATATTCGACTCTTCGTTATTATTAGGTGAGTCAATGGGATTTGTGCTAGAGGTAGACATCTATCACACAATATCAAACATGTTAAGAGATTAATATATCACATAATATATACATGTTAATAATATATAGTTTCCAACAAAAATGTTAAGCAATCATTTTTAAAGAAAACACGGTCGAAGTCCAGACTCACTAATGCATCCTAACAAACTCGATAAGGCACACTAATGCAAATTTTTTGATTCTCTAAGACCAACGCTCGGATACCAACTGAAATGTCCCGTTCTTATTGATTAAAAACGTTCCATATTAATTGATTTCGTTGCGAGGTTTTGACCTCTAAATGAGACGTTTTTCAAAGACTGCATTCATTTTTAAAACAAACCATAACCTTTATTTCATAAATAAAGGTTTAAAAAGCTTTACGTAGATTATCAAATAATGATAATCTAAAATATCCTGTTTACACACGACCATTATATAATGGTTTACAATACAAATATGTTACATCGAAATCAGTTTCTTGAATGCAGTTTTTACACAATATCATATAAACATGGACTCCAAATCTTGTCCTTATTTTAGTATGCAACAGCGGAAGCTCTTAGTATTCACCTGAGAATAAACATGCTTTAAACGTCAACAAAAATGTTGGTGAGTTATAGGTTTAACCTATATATATCAAATCGCAACAATAGACCACAAGATTTCATATTTCAATACACATCCCATACATAGAGATAAAAATCATTCATATGGTGAACACCTGGTAACCGACATTAACAAGATGCATATATAAGAATATCCCCATCATTCCGGGACACCCTTCGGATATGATATAAATTTTAAAGTACTAAAGCATCCGGTACTTTGGATGGGGTTTATTAGGCCCAATAGATCTATCTTTAGGATTCGCGTCAATTAGGGTGTCTGTTCCCAAATTCTTAGATTACCAGACTTAATAAAAAGGGACATATTCGATTTCGATAATTCAACCATAGAATGTAGTTTCACGTACTTGTGTCTATTTTGTAAATCATTTATAAAACCTGCATGTATTCTCATCCCAAAAATATTAGATTTTAAAAGTGGGACTATAACTCACTTTCACAGATTTTTACTTCGTCGGGAAGTAAGACTTGGCCACTGGTTGATTCACGAACCTATAACAATATATACATATATATCAAAGTATGTTCAAAATATATTTACCACACTTTTAATATATTTTGATGTTTTAAGTTTATTAAGTCAGCTGTCCTCGTTAGTAACCTACAACTAGTTGTCCACAGTTAGATGTACAGAAATAAATCGATAAATATTATCTTGAATCAGTCCACGACCCAGTGTATACGTATCTCAGTATTGATTACAACTCAAACTATATATATTTTGGAAACAACCTCAACCCTATATAGCTAACTCCAACATTCACATATAGAGTGTCTATGGTTGTTCCGAAATATATATAGATGTGTCGACATGATAGGTTGAAAGATTGTATACGTGTCTATGGTATCTCAAGATTACATAATATACAATACAAGTTGATTAAGTTATGGTTGGAATAGATTTGTTACCAATTTTCACGTAGCTAAAATGAGAAAAATTATCCAATCTTGTTTTACCCATAACTTCTTCATTTTAAATCCGTTTTGAGTGAATCAAATTGCTATGGTTTCATATTGAACTCTATTTTATGAATATAAACAGAAAAAGTATAGGTTTATAGTCGGAAAAATAAGTTACAAGTAATTTTTGTAAAGGTAGTCATTTCAGTCGAAAGAACGACGTCTAGATGACCATTTTAGAAAACATACTTCCACTTTGAGTTTAACCATAATTTTTGGATATAGTTTCATGTTCATAATAAAAATAATTTTCCCAAAATAACAACTTTTAAATTAAAGTTTATCATAGTTTTTAATTAACTAACCCAAAACAGCCCGCGGTGTTACTACGACGGCGTAAATCCGGTTTTACGGTGTTTTTCATGTTTCCGGGTTTTAAATCATTAAGTTAGCATATCATATAGATATAGAACATGTGTTTAGTTGATTTTAAAATTCAAGTTAGAAGGATTAACTTTTATTTGCGAACAAGTTTAGAATTAACTAAACTATGTTCTAGTGATTACAATTTTAAACCTTCGAATAAGATAGCTTTATATGTATGAATAGAATGATGTTATGAACATCATTACTACCTCAAGTTCCTTGGATAAACCTACTGGAAATGAGAAAAATAGATCTAGCTTCAAAGGATCCTTGGATGGCTTGAAAGTTCTTGAAGCAGAATCATGACACGAAAACAATTTCAAGTAAGATTTCCACTCGAAATAAGATTGTTATAGTTATAGAAATTGAATTAAAGTTTGAATATGATTATTACCTTGTAATAGAAAGATAACCTACTGTAAGTAACAAAGGTTTCTTGATCTTGGATGATTACTTGTAATGGATTTAGAAAACTTGGAAGTAAACTTGCAATCTTGGAAGTATTCTTGATTTTATGAAACTAGAACTTTTGGAATTTATGAAGAACACTTAGAACTTGAAGATAGAACTTGAGAGAGATCAATTAGATGAATAAAATTGAAGAATGAAAGTGTTTGTAGGTGTTTTTGGTCGTTGGTGTATGGATTAGATATAAAGGATATGTAATTTTGTTTTCATGTAAATAAGTCATGAATGATTACTCATATTTTTGTAATTTTATGAGATATTTTATGCTAGTTGCCAAATGATGGTTCCCACATGTATTAGGTGACTCACATGGGCTTCTAAGAGCTTATCATTGGAGTGTATATACCAATAGTACATATATCTAAAAGCTGTGTATTGTACGAGTACGAATACGGGTGCATACGAGTAGAATTGTTGATGAAACTGAACGAGGATGTAATTGTAAGCATTTTTGTTAAGTAGAAGTATTTTGATAAGTGTCTTGAAGTCTTTCAAAAGTGTATGAATACATATTAAAACACTACATGTATATACATTTTAACTGAGTCGTTAAGTCATCGTTAGTCGTTACATGTAAATGTTGTTTTGAAACCTTTAGGTTAACGATCTTGTTGAATGTTGTTAACTCATTATTTATTATAACAAATGAGATGTTAAATTGTTATATTATCATGATATTATGATATATAATATATCTTAGTATGATATATATACAGTTAAATGTCGTTACAACGATAATCGTTACATATATGTCTCGTTTCGAAATCATTTAGTTAGTAGTCTTATTTTTACATATGTATTTCATTGTTAATACACTTAATAATATATTTACTTATCATTTAACATAATTAACCAAGTGTATCAATATCTTAATATGATTCATATGTACCTAGTAAGACGTTGTTATAACGATAATCGTTATATATATCGTTTTCGAGTTTCTTAAATTAATAGTCTCATTTTTATGTATATAACTCATTGTTAAAATACCTAATGAGATACATACTTATAATAAAATCATGTTAACTATATATATAACCATATATATGTCATCGTATAGTTTTTACAAGTTTTAACGTTCGTGAATCACCGGTCAACTTGGGTGGTCAATTGTCTATATGAAACCTATTTCAATTAATCAAGTCTTAATAAGTTTGATTGCTTAACATGTTGGAAACACTTAATCATGTAAATAACAATTTCATTTAATATATATAAACATGGAAAAGTTCGGGTCACTACAAGGACTACTTCCCATCCTTGGTCTTGTGGAACATAACCGTTATGGCCGTTGATAAGACAGCGTGTTGTAACGTCGTCAAAGGGACGAGGGTTACGTAATGTCCAACAGTCCCGTAACAATCTAAAAACCTTGTTTCTCACCCCAACTACTGAGTCCGTTACTTGTGGAAATGTTTTGTTTAATAGTTGTAGCCCGATGTTCTTGTTCTCACTTTGGTGAGAAGCGAACATTACTAACCCGTAAGCATAACATGCTTCTTTATGTTGCATGTTAGCCGCTTTTTCTAAATCATGAAGTCCTATTTTCGGATACATTGAGTCAAAATAATTTCTTAACCCGTTGCGTAAAATAGCACTTGGGTTCCCCGCAATATATGCGTCAAAGTAAACACATCGTAACTTATGGGTTTCCCAATGTGATATCCCCCATCTTTCAAACGAAAGTCTCTTATAAACCAAGGCATTCTTGGAACGTTCTTCGAATGTCTTACAAACTGATTTTGCCATAAATAGTTGTGCCGAGGAATTCTGACCGACTCTAGACAAGATTTCTTCAATCATGTCTCTGGGTAAGTCTTCTAAAATATTGGGTTACCTATCCATTTTGTGTTTTTATACTGTAAAATAGACAAGGGTTAGATTCATAAAAGATACTTATTAATACAAGCAATTTTTACATATATCGTAAAGCATAAGCACACTATATTACATATATTACACCGCACAAATACAACTATCTTATTCCGACTCACTCGTTTCTTCTTTTTCGAACTTGGTTCTTTTTGCTAAGTTTTTAGGGATATATGATGTTCCCCTAATACGAGCCGTCGTTTTCCACATTGGTCTAGAAAAACCTGGTGGTTTAGAGGTTCCCGGGTTATTGTTACAACTTAAGAAATACGGGTGTTGACGATACATATAAAGTTCATCGGGGTTGGAATCAGATTTCTCTATTTTTATACCCTTTCCCTTATTATTCTCTTTTGCCTTTTTAAATTCAGTTGGGGTAATTTCTATAACATCATCGGAATCCTCGTCGGGATCCGATTCATCGGAGAATTGGTAATCCTCCCAATATTTTGCTTCCTTGGCGGAAACACCGTTGACCATAATTAACCTTGGTCGGTTGGTTGAGGATTTTCTTTTACTTAACCGTTTTATTATTTCCCTCACCGGTTCTATTTCTTCTTCCGGTTCCTCCTCCTCCGGTTCCGATTCTTCTTCCGGTTCCGATTCTTCTTCCGGTTCCTCTTCGGGAACTTGTGAATCAGTCCACGAATCATTCCAAATTACATTTGACTCTTCATTATTATTAGGTGAGTCAATGGGACTTGTATTAGAGGTAGACATCTATCAAATAATATCAATCACGTTAAGAGATTAATATATCACATAATATTCACATGTTAAAAATATATAGTTTCCAACAAAATTTGTTAAGCAATCATTTTTCAAGTAAACACGGTCGAAGTCCAGACTCACTAATGCATCCTAACAAACTCGATAAGACACACTAATGCAAAATTCTGATTCTCTAAGACCAACGCTCTGATACCAACTGAAATATCCCGTTCTTATTGATTAAAAACGTTCCATATTAATTGATTTCGTTGCGAGGCTTTGACCTCTATATGAGACGTTTTTTTCAAAGACTTCATTCATTTTTAAAACAAACCATAACCTTTATTTCATAAATAAAGGTTTAAAAAGCTTTACGTAGATTATCAAATAATGATAATCTAAAATATCCTGTTTACACACGACCATTACATAATGGTTTACAATACAAATATGTTACATCGAAATTAGTTTCTTGAATGCAGTTTTTACACAATATCATACAAACATGGACTCCAAATCTGGTCCTTATTTTAGTATGCAACAGCGGAAGCTCTTAGTATTCACCTGAGAATAAACATGCTTTAAACGTCAACA
Source organism: Rutidosis leptorrhynchoides (assembly GCF_046630445.1). Classification (NCBI taxonomy): domain Eukaryota; kingdom Viridiplantae; phylum Streptophyta; class Magnoliopsida; order Asterales; family Asteraceae; genus Rutidosis; species Rutidosis leptorrhynchoides. Next base: position 528,990,974 of record NC_092333.1, on the reverse strand, counting down.
AAAATGTTGGTGAGTTATAGGTTTAACCTATATATATCAAATCGTAACAATAGACCACAAGATTTCATATTTCAATACACATCCCATACATAGAGATAAAAATCATTCATATGGTGAACACCTGGTAACCGACATTAACAAGATGCATATATAAGAATATCCCCATCATTCCGGGACACCCTTCGGATATGATATGAATTTCGAAGTACTAAAGTATCCGGTACTTTGGATGGGGTTTGTTAGGCCCAATAGATCTATCTTTAGGTTCGCGTCAATTAGGGTGTCTGTTCCCTAATTCTTAGATTACCAGACTTAATAAAAAGGGGCATATTCGATTTCGATAATTCAACCATAGAATGTAGTTTCACATACTTGTGTCTATTTTGTAAATCATTTATAAAACCTGCATGTATTCTCATCCCAAAAATATTAGATTTTAAAAGTGGGACTATAACTCACTTTCACAGATTTTTACTTCGTCGGGAAGTAAGACTTGGCCACTGGTTGATTCACGAACCTATAACAATATATAAATATATATCAAAGTATGTTCAAAATATATTTACAATACTTTTAATACATTTTGATGTTTTAAGTTTATTAAGCCAGCTGTCCTAGTTAGTAACCTACAACTAGTTGTCCACAGTTAGATGTACAGAAATAAATCGATAAATATTATCTTGAATCAATCCACGACCCAGTATATACGTATCTCAGTATTGATCACAACTCAAACTATATATATATATATTTTGGAATCAACCTCAACCCTGTATAGCTAACTCCAACATTCACATATAGAGTGTCTATGGTTGTTCCACAATATATATATATAGATGGGTCGACATGATAGGTCAAAACATTGTATACGTGTCTATGGTATCTCAAGATTACATAATATACAATATAAGTTGATTAGGTTATGGTTGGAATAGATTTATTACTAACTTTCACGTAGGTAAAATGAGTAGTTTTTATCAATCTTGTTTTACTCGCCATTTCTTCGTTTCTAATCCGTTTTGAGTGATTCCAGTGGCCACGGTTTCGTATTGAACTTAAATTTATGAATATGAATAGAAAAAGTATAAGTTTATAGTCGGAAATACAAGTTACAAGTCGTTTTTGAAAGAGGTAGTCATTTTCGTTGAAAGAACGACATCTTGATGACCATTTTGAAAAACATACTTTCACTTTGAGTTTAACCATGATTTTTGGATATAGTTTCATGTTCATAAGAAAAATCATTTTTCCAGAAGTATAGTTTTTAAATCAAAGTTCTTCTTAGCTTTTAATTATCCCAACCAAAACAGCCCCCGGTTTTACTACGACGGCGTATATCCAGTTTTATGGTGTTTATCGTGTTTCCGGGTTTTAAATCATTAAGTTAGCATATCATATAGATATAGAACATGTGTTTAGTTGATTTTAAAAGTGTAGTTAGAAGGATTAACTTTATTTGCGAACAAGTTTAGAATTAACTAAACTATGTTCTAGTGCTTACAAGTTTATTACGTTTGAATAAGACAGCTTTTTATGTATGAATCGAATGATGTTATGAACATCATTACTACCTCAAGTTCCTTGGATAAACCTACTGGAAATAAGAAAAATGGATCTAGCTTCAAAGGATCCTTGGATGGCTTGAAAGTTCTTGAAGCAGAATCATGACACGAAAACAATTTCAAGTAAGATTTCCACTCGAAATAAGATTGTTATAGTTATAGAAATTGAATTAAAGTTTGAATATGATTATTACCTTGTATTAGAAAGATAACCTACTGTAAGTAACAAAGGTTTCTTGATCTTGGAAGATTACTTGGAATGGATTTAGAAAACTTGGAAGTAAACTTGCATCTTAGAAGTATTCTTGATTTTATGAAACTAGAACTTTTGAAATTTATGAAGAACACTTAGAACTTGAAGATAGAACTTGAGAGAGATCAATTAGATGAAGAAAATTGAAGAATGAAAGTGTTTGTAGGTGTTTTTGGTCGTTGGTGTATGGATTAGATATAAAGGATATGTAATTTTGTTTTCATGTAAATAAGTCATGAATGATTACTCATATTTTTGTAATTTTATGAGATATTTTATGCTAGTTGCCAAATGATGGTTCCCACATGTGTTAGGTGACTCACATGAGCTGCTAAGAGCTGATCATTGGAATGTATATATGATAATGCTAAAAACGAACATATATTTCATAGCATTATTCCTCAAGAAAGACAAGCTTTTAGTTGCAATTGTTCTATTTAAAAGTGATATTCGTTTAAATAATAAAAGGTGAAGACAAAAGACAGATTCGACGAATTGAAGACGCAAACGACCAAAAAGCTCAAAAGTACAAAATACAATCAAAGAGGTTCCAATTATTGATAAGAAACGTCTCGAAATTACAAGAGTACAAGATTCAAAACGCAAAGTACAAGATATTTAATTGTACGCAAGGACGTTCGAAAATCCGGAACCGGGACCAGAGTCAACTCTCAACGCTCGACGCAACAGACTAAAAATTACAAGTTAACTATGTATATAAATATAATATAATATATAATTAATTATATTAATTATATATATATTATATTTATAAAACAAATCGTCGGCAAACAAAGAGCCAAATGTGGGTGAGCTGTAAAAACAAACTCCGCGACTCGCGGAGTTTGAAGAAGGAATGGGCCGCGAGTCGCGGAGCCCCAAAAACTGAAACTCCCTATAAAAGCAAACGAATTCTGATCGCAAAAACACATAATATATATCCATCCATCTATCTAAACGTATATATTTATATTTATATTTTAATTTTAATTTTAATTTTAATTTTAATCCTAATAATAAGGGTATGTTAGCGAAAGTTGTAAGGGTGTAAGTCGAAATTCTGTCCGTGTAACGCTACGCTATTTTTAATCATTGTAAGTTATGTTCAACCTTTGTAATTTAATGTCTCGTAGCTAAGTTATTATTATGCTTATTTAATCTGAAGTAATCATGATGTTGGGCTAATTACTAAAATTGGGTAATTGGGCTTTGTACCATAATTGGGGTTTGGATAAAAGAACGACACTTGTGGAAATTAGACTATGGGCTATTAATGGGTTTTATATTAACTAAACAATACCTTGTTAATTTAATATACAAACTTATAATTCGACGTATTTATATATAACCACATACGCTTGACTGGGTACGGTGGGCGGGATATCTATAAATACCAATAATTATTCATTTTACCGGACACGGAACTGGATTAATAGTTAATAGACTTGTTGAAACAGGGGTGAATTACATTCAAGGGTAATTGGTGTAATTGTTAACAAAGTAGTAAAACCTTGGTTTACACGCAGTCGATAACCTGGTGTATTCATTAAACAAAGTATTAAAACCTTGTTACAATTCGAATCCCCAATTAGTTAGAATATTTGACTTCGGGAATAAGAATAATTTGACGAAGGCTTTCGTTCTTTATATTTATGACTGATGGACTATTATGGACAAATTCGTATGGACATATTAAATAATCCAGGACAAAGGACAATTAACCCATGGGCATAAAACTAAAATCAACACGTCAAACATCATGATTACGGAAGTTTAAATAAGCATAATTCTTTTATTTCATATTTTATTTCCTTTATTTTATATTTAATTGCACTTCTAATTATAGCACTTTTATTTATTGTTATTATATTTAATTGCACTTTTAATTATCGTACTTTTTAATTATCGCAAGTTTATTTTATCGCACTTTTATTATTCGCAATTTCATTATCGTTATTTACTTTACGCTTTAAATTAAGTCTTGTATTTATTTATTATTTTACATTTGGTTTTAACTGCGACTAAAGTTTTAAAATCGACAAACCGGTCATTAAACGGTAAAACCCCCCCTTTATAACAATAATATTACTTATATATATATATTTGTATTTTTATAAAAGTAAACTAATATAGCGTTAAGCTGTGTTTAAAGATTTTCCCTGTGGAACGAACCGGACTTACTAAAAACTACACTACTGTACGATTAGGTACACTGCCTATAAGTGTTGTAGCAAGGTTTAAGTATATCCATTCTATAAATAAATAAATATCTTGTATAAAATTGTATCGTATTTAATAGTATTTCCTGCTAAAAATTAATAGTATTTTATACCCCTTAGCTTTAACTATCAAGTATTTTTGGCGCCGCTGCCGGGGAATCGCTTAAAAGCCGGAAGCGCAACGCTAATATAAAAAAAAAAGATTTTTATTTTTAGTTTACTTTTATAAAAATACGTTTTTGTAAAAAAAATACATTTTAAATTATTCGAAAATATAAAAAGAAAACAAAAATATAAATATTTTTAAGAGTTTGTTAAATATTTAAGTTTTATAAAGTTTCTTTATTTTTATTTTAGTTTTTAAATATAAGTTTTTATTATATAAATATTTTAGATTTTAAAACAGAAAACAGAAAATATAAAATAAAAAAAAACGTCGAATTAAAAAACTGTACCAGAGTTGAATTTTGGAACCCCGCGACTCGCGGAGTTTGTAGCCTCGAATACCGCGACTCGCGGAGACAGTCTGACACGGATACACAGAAGCCGTAGCAGCATCAATTACGGGTTTTTATTAATTATATTTAAACTTAAACCCTAATTAGGGTATATTTATTATAATATTTAGTTTTTATTAGTTTATTTTGTTTTAATTAGTTTAACAAAATATAAAATTAATAGTTTTAATAAATAAATAATATAAAAATAATATTTTTATAAAAATTGTAATTTTTACAACTTTTAGTTTATTTTTATATTTTGTCCCTTTTTAATCGTTTTAGCGTAATATTTGTATTTTTAGCTCATATTTAGTTTTAAACTTAGTTTTTGCCATAGTTATTTTTACTTCTAGATTTTTAGGCTTTGTCGTAGAATTCCTTAAGTGCTTTTTCTTTAGACTAAGATTTAGGTACTTTAGAATTTTGCGACGCCTTTTTAAGTTTTAGTTTCTTTTTAAGTTATTTCCATTTGGAATTTAGTTTTTCCTGTAAGCTTTAATATTTTTAGACGACTTTTACCTATGTATCAATTATCATTCCAATTAGTAATCTCAATTTGCGATTATAATTTTAAGTTAGTTGTGGTAATAAGGTTAGGTTAGTCAAGTGTTTTTAAGTTTTATAAGTTTCTTTTATTTTTCCGTCACCTTTTATTTTTCAACCATTTTTCTTTTTCGACCTTTTTCGACACGCTCTTTTTCTTTCTTATTTCTCGCTATTCTAGTTTTTAGGACATAGATTTTTATTCTACTTCTTATCTAAATTTCTTAAAATTACGAAAATTTATTTTAAGTGGTTAAATTGATAGACATCAAAATTTTCTGGTTCGTAGTAATAGTTGGATTTGTATGTGGACCGGGTTATTGGAGCCAAACAGTCCTCAATTATATTGAGACCAAACGAATCCTGCCCCTCTGCTGCATCTTTTGGCTATTCGAAACGTGGGCAAAATCAGAAAAGTCTATTGATTGGATAACTTATTATAATTTTTCTTTTCTTTTAAAAACTAATAGGATATTCAGTGAATGCACCGAGCAAGACGTTCACCACCTTTTGTACGTTCACCACCTGTAACTAGATCAAGACATTTAGCAAATATTACTGCCGTTGATTTTTCTTTAGAATCGTCATCCAGTCGACCAAGTACTCCAGTTTAAATTTCTGATAATCCATTTTTTGAACCCGACCTCACAATTGAGAGTCCGGAGAATATTCAGGGACGATTCATAGATCCTGAACCACTAAATTCTCCTCCGGAACCACCAATCATTCAAACAGAGATTGTTGAGGAACGAACCATTAAATCAGAATCCTCTAGTGATTCCGTTTCAACAAATTCAATTATGGAAGTAACAGAACCATTAAGTATGGAAGACCGAATGAGAGCTAAACGCACTGGCCAAGGTCACGCAATTACTCATCCAGACATTAATGCGCCAGATTATGAAATCAAAGGACAAATTCTACACATGATGACTAATCAATGCCAATTTAGTGGTGCGCCGAAGGAAGATCCAAATGAACATCTACGTACCTTTAATAGGATCTGCACACTATTTAAAATCCGAGAAGTGGAGGATGAACAAATATATCTCATGTTATTTCCCTGGACTTTAAAGGGAGAAGCCAAAGATTGGTTGGAATCGTTACCTGAAGGGGCGATTGATACATGGGACGTTTTAGTTGAAAAATTTCTTAAACAATTCTTTCCTGCATCTAAAGCCGTAAGACTTCAAGGAGAAATTGTTACATTCACACAGAAGCCGAATGAAAATCTATATGAGGCCTGGACTAGATTTGGAAAGTTGTTAAGAGGATGTCCGCAACATGGTTTAGATACCTGTCAAATAGTACAAATATTCTACCAAGAATGCGACATCACTACAAGGAAAGACATAGATATAGCAGCTGGTGGTTCTATTATGAAGAAAACCGAAACTGATGCTTACAAAATTATTGATAACACTGCTTCCCACTCACATGAGTGGCACCAAGAAAAAGATATCGTTAGATCATCTAAAGCAGCTAGAGCCGATTCTAGCCATGACTTAGATTCCATTTCCGCAAAGATAGATGCTGTTAAGAGACGAATGGAAAAGATGACTAAAGATATTCACTCAATACGAATTAGTTGTGAGCAGTGTGGAGGACCACATTTGACAAAAGATTGTCTCAGTATTGAATTAACAATGGAACAAAGAGAGAATATTTCATACATAAACCAAAGGCCTGGAAATAATTATCAGAATAATTATCAACCGTCAAGACCGATTTACAATCAAAACCAGAACTATAACAGAAATATTCCATACAACAACCAACAAGGTCCTAGCAATCAACAAGTATCCAATAATAATTACAATCAGCAAAGACCTAATTTTTAAAACAAACCACCACAACAAACCGATGATAAAAAGCCGAATTTAGAAGATATGATGACGAAGCTAGTTGAAACTCAAACGCAGTTTTTCACATCTTAGAAACAAACTAATGAACAAAATGCTCAAGCATTTAGAAATCAACAAGCTTCTATTCAAAATCTGGAACAAGAAGTAAGTAACCTAGCAAGGTTAATAGGTGAAAGAAAACCGGGAAGTCTACCTAGTGATACAAATGCTAACCCCCGGAATGAAACAGCTAAAGCCATTACCACAAGAAGTGGTACAATACTTAACCACCTGAAATACTTGTAACTTCTGATGAAGCTATTCCTACTCCACAAGAACCACAACCTGATCAAGATAAGGAAAAAGAACCGGTAGTTGAAAAGGTTAATGAAGAAAACACAGTTAAGGCTAAACCTTATGTTAAACCATACAAACCACCACTTCCTTACCCGAGTAAAATGAAGAAAGAGAAACTTGAAGCCGAGCAATCCAAATTCTTGGATATGTTTAAACAGATAAATGTAAATCTTCCTTTCATTGATGTGATTTCAGGAATGCCTAGATATGCTAAATTCTTGAAAGATCTAATCTCAAATAGAAAGAAAATGGAAGAACTCTCGGCTGTTACCATGAATGCTAATTGTTCAGTAGTGCTGTTGAATAAGATACCAGAAAAATTATCTGATCCAGGAAGTTTCACAATTTCATGTTTTCTGGGTAGTCTTAGTTCAATAGAAGCATTGGCAGACTTAGGTGCTAGTATAAATCTAATGCCGTATTCACTATACGCTAAACTAGACCTTGGAGAATTGAAACCAACCAGAATAAGCATACAACTAGCCGATAGATCAATAAAATATCCTAGAGGGATAATGGAGAACATGCTAGTTAAAGTTGGTACTTTAGTATTTCCAGTAGATTTTGTTGTTCTGGACATGGAAGAAGATTCTCAAGTTCCTCCCATATTAGGAAGACCATTCTTAAATACGGCTAAAGCAATGATAGACGTGTTCGGTAAGAAATTGACCCTAAGTATAGAGGATGAGAGTGTTACCTTTTCAGTTGATAGAGCAATGCAACAACCACAATTAGAGTTAAAGCCACTTCTAAACCATTTGGAATACGATTATTTACATGGTGAATCTGAATTACCTGTAATAATATCGTCTTCTCTTACTGAAAATGAGAAATCACAACTCATTTCTGTGTTGAAAGCTCATAAACCAGCCATTGCATGGAAGATTCATGATATTAAAGGAATAAGTCCTTCGTATTGCACACATAAAATCCTTATGGAAGAAGGTCATAAAATGTATGTGCAACGCCAACGAAGACTAAATCCTAATATGCAAGATGTAGTTAAGAAAGAGATTATTAAACTACTAGATGCAGGTCTAATTTATCCAATCTCTGATAGTCCATGGGTAAGCCCAGTTCAATGCGTGCCTAAGAAGGGTGGCATGACTGTCATTACAAATGAGAAAAATGAGCTTATTCCTACTAGGACTGTAACAGGATGGCGTGTGTGTATTGATTATAGAAAATTAAATGACGCCACCAGAAAAGATCACTTTCCCTTACCTTTCATAGATCAAATGTTGAAAAGATTAGCCGGAAATAGTTACTATTGTTTTCTAGATGGATTTTCCGGATATTTTCAAATTCCAATAGCACCCGAAGATCAAGAGAAAACCACATTCACGTGCCCTTATGGTACTTTTGCTTACAAACGCATGCCATTTGGACTTTGTAACGCCCCTGCAACCTTTCAAAGGTGTATGATGGCGATTTTTCACGACATGATAGAAGAATGCATGGAAGTTTTCATGGATGACTTTTCAGTCTTCGGTGATACATTTGAATCATGTCTAGTTAATCTGGAACGAATGCTTATTAGATGCGAACAATCAAATCTAGTTCTTAATTGGGAGAAATGCCATTTTATGGTTAAAGAAGGCATCGTTCTTGGTCATAAAATTTCAAAAGAAGGAATTGAAGTGAATAGAGCTAAAGTAGATGTAATTGCTAAACTTCTACATCCCACCAATGTTAGAGGAGTTAGGAGTTTTCTAGGGCATGCCGGTTTTTACCGACGTTTCATAAAAGATTTTTCTAAAATTGCCACTCCTATGAATAAACTCCTAGAAAAGGATGCTCTATTCATCTTTTCAGATGAGTGTATCAAATCTTTTAATATTCTTAAAGAGAAACTCACTAATGCGCCGATCATGATAACACCAAATTGGAATCTACCATTTGAACTAATGTGCGATGCAAGTGATTTTGCAATGGGAGCCGTTTTAGGACAAAGGATTGAAAAACGATTTCAACCTATATATTATGCTAGTAAAACGTTACAAGGAGCACAAATGAACTATACAACTACTGAAAAAGAACTCCTTGCTATTGTCTTTGCTTTTGACAAATTTCGATCATATCTCGTTCTAGCAAAAACGGTGGTCTATACCGACCATTCTGCTCTTAGATATCTATTTTCAAAACAAGATGCTAAACCAAGATTAATCCGTTGGATCTTACTCTTACAAGAGTTTGATATTGAAATCCGAGATAAAAAAAGGAGCAGAAAATCTCGCCGCTGATCATCTTTCTCGTCTTGAAAATCCCGAATTAGAAGTTCTAAATGAATCGGCCATACAAGACAACTTTCCTGATGAATATCTATTGAAGATAGATTATAATGAAATCCCATGGTTTGCAGACTATGCAAACTATTTAGTATGTGGATTCCTTGAAAAAGGATTATCGTACCAAAAACGAAAGAAATTCTTCAGTGATATAAAACACTATTTTTGGGAAGATCCACATCTGTTTAAAAGTTGTCCCGATGGAATAATACGCCGATGTGTATTCGGAGATGAAGCCAGTAAAATATTAAACCATTGTCACACAGGACCAACAGGAGGGCATTTTGGGCCTCAACTAACAGCAAAAAAAGTTTATGATGCTGGATTCTATTGGCCTACAATTTACAAAGACTCACACCTTCTTTGTAAATCCTGTGATGCTTGTCAAAGGGCCGGAAAAATAAGTCAACGTGATGAAATGCCACAAAATGTCATACAAGTATGTGAAGTATTTGACATTTGGGGTATTGACTTTATGGGTCCATTTCCAAAATCTCATAATAATCTATATATACTCGTAGCCATTGATTATGTATCTAAATGGGCGGAAGCACAAGCTCTCCCAACTAACGATGCACGAGTTGTAGTCAACTTTTTAAAATGTCTTTTTGCAAGATTTGGAACACCGAAAGCTTTAATAAGTGATCGGGGTACTCATTTCTGTAATAATCAACTTGAGAAAGTTCTTAAAAGATATGGAGTAACTCATAAAATCTCCACCGCATATCATCCACAAACAAGTGGACAAGTTAAAAATACCAACCGAGCTTTAAAACGTATTCTAGAGAAAACCGTAGGATCAAATCCGAAGGAATGGTCCATTAAATTGGAGGATGCACTCTGGGCTTTTAGAACAGCCTACAAAACTCCAATTGGAACCACACCTTTTAGACTTGTTTATGGAAAAGCATGTCATCTTCCAGTAGAAATTGAACACAAAGCATTTTGGGCTTTGAAGACATGTAATCTTGATTTACATGAAGCCGGACGTCTACGATTAAGTTAACTAAACGAATTAGAAGAAAAAACACTGAATGCTCGAGGTTACGCCTATGTAACCATGGAAAACCAATTAAACCGACTATCTTATGAATGGGATAGATCATATAACTAAGAATACTATCTCACAGGTAAGTCTGTACAGATTTTATTTTATTTTTATTTTTAACCTTTTGATAATAAACGCTAATTTGTTCGCTATAAAGTATTAAATTGGTATTGAATAAAATTAGGTTTGGCGACCGAAATTATTGATATCATTCAAAAATTTATTACATCACTGCGAAATTTAACGTTTATTCTTAAGGTATAAATATCTTTAATCAATCAACCCAAAATATTTCAAAAATTCGTCATAAGTTAAATTAGGTCATGGAACTGAAATTACTTTACCGAAAAGAGGGGCGCATATTTTTGATAATATTTGATTGATTAAAGTGGGATAAAAAGCCAAAAAGATTTTTAATTTTATTTTTACCATGTTTTTAAAATTAATATATAAATCTTAAATTAATATTGTAAACTTTGTAAAATCAATATATTTAAAATTGTAAATATTTGAAAAATTAATATAAGTTTGATGTGAATTTATAATATGAATTTTTAAATTAAGTTTGGTGTGAATTTTTAATTTTTAAAATATGAATTTTTAATTTTATGCATTTTAAATTTTAAGTTTGGTGTGATTTTTTAATATTAATTTTGAATTTTATATTTAAGTTGTGTGAATTTAAAAACAAAAATTTACTTTATCTCATTAAGTTAGAAATATGATTTTTAAAATTCGTCGTAAGTTGAAGACTAGATCGTTGAACCGAAATTGCTTTACCCGAGGGAGGGACGAGAACTTTTATTATCATTATTTTTAATCTTATTGAATTAAAGTATGCCAAAAACATTAAAAAAAAAACTAAAAAAATCTAAGCTTTTAAAACAATCGCTTGAAAAAGACAAATTTTAAAATTTTGTCGAAGGACGGACTAGGACATCGATCCGAAACGACCTCGTCCTAAAACAAAGGAAAACAAAATTTTAAATTTATTTTATATTTTTTTTACAAGTTAAGGATTGTTTAAAAAAAAAATACAAACTCCGCGACTCGCGGAGTTTGAAGGTTCAAACACCGCGACTCGCGGAGGGACCAAAACCCAGAAAAAAATAAAACGTAAAGAGCAGTTCATTTGCACACCACAACACAAATACAACCCGAAAATACTGCGCAAAAACCCGAGAAAACACCTCCAAAATCACAATTTTTAACCGTTAATCATCAAATCTTTTACTAAAATCATGTTGAGAAGGATGCTATCAAGGAATTACTCAAGAAAAACGGTAAATTTCTACACCTAAACACCATTTAATCCGAAAATTAGTGTTCTTGAGCAATTTTATACCCAATTCGATTTTGATGCTTTTTAGTGTAATTATGCTTAAATTGCTTATGTATTATGCTTGTATAACCTAGATTGATGCTATTTAACATGATTAGAAGCCTTAAACTTTAAATTTTGAGTAATCTAGGGTTTGTGTTCTTGAGCAATTTGGGGCTTTTTGATATAAACAGGTTATGGCCGATTTTTGTCATAAATTGTTGTTAAATTAAGTAGTGTAACATGTTTAGGTAGTTAAATAATCCAAACTTTGAGCCTAAACATGATTTTGAGAATTAAAGTGGACTTTTTCAAGTCTAAAAATTCATGAACTTGATTTTTGAGAGATAATGCCATTTGAAACTTGTTTAATTGCTAGTGATGATTATTTTGACATGTTATTTGAGTTGAATGCTTATGAACTTGGCGAACATTTTCGTATATGCTTATTTGAAAAAGTGTAGATTTGATGAAAATATGAAAATGAGCTTAAGTTTGATATAAATTTATCATGTCATTGTAATTATTTTGATTGATGATTTTGCTGACACTAATGCATATTTGGATGCACAAAAATTGTGTTTGATGTGTTTTGCAGACTGAAAGGGGTGAATCTTCATCCCAAGCTCGCAATGCTCCTGCTGAGAATGCGGAACAACAGGAGGTGGATAACTACTACAAACAAGATATACCTCATCCAGTCATGACATTTTCTGATATGCACTTGGAAGATTTGCACCCGAACCTGAGATTTGACAGACTTTGGATAGATTATCTAAAATACCAAAGGGGTTTGCATACTATTCATTCTAAAGTTGTTGAGGTACCTAGGGTCATAGAATGGGGACCATTAGAAGCTGTAGAATTGGCCGGGCCAATTAGGGAATTACTTGAACAGAGGTATGGTAATTCTACTTTTAATGACTGGGTACGTTTATTCACCATGCGTAGACCTGTATATAAAGTATGGTGTGAAGAATTTTTGTGTAGTATAGAATTAAATGATCGGGTAGCTAGTTTAACCGATCGATCTTTTATTAGATTTTTGTTAGGAGGTTCGATGTGCCACATGTCTTTACTAGACATGGCTCAGGCTTTACGTATATATACTCCTGAGGAGTTAGCATCTGTCGATTGTAGAGGGTTGATATTGAACGGTAGGAAGATAGACGAAAATTTTGATACGCATGGTGTATGGAGTCAAATGACTAGCCATCACCGATTCAAAGGAGGAAATTACTCTTATTTGGATATAGATAGAGCTGAATTAAGAGTAATTCATAGGTTTTTAGCTAATTCGATTACACAAAGAGGTAAGAACAAGGAAAAGGTAAATGAACAGGATTTGTTTTACCACATGTGTATTCGAGACCCACAAAGCGCTGTAAGTATACCTTATTGTGTGGGTTATTATTTATCAGCTATGGTTAGGGGGATGAGACCGCATAGCATAATAGAAGGTGGTATATTTATTACTTTGATTGCTGAATATCTCGTTGTGGATATAAGTCGGGGGGATTATTAGTCGAAGAACCAGAACCCCGCGATACAATAGGTTTAAATGTATACCATGGTGCGAAAGTTTTGAAGAGGCGAAATAACGCCGCAGTACAATACCATGGTAGACATCCACAGGTTGAGAGAAACCAACAGCAAGGTAATGTAGGAGGGGGAAATGAAATGCAAGAAATGCAAAGGTTTATAGCTTCACAGGAGTACGAAAATGCTAGACATAGAGCATTTGAAGATTGGCAAGTTCATCAAAACCAAATCATAGCTTATTGCCAACATATAGGTAGAAACTATATTCCTACTACAAAGCCCATATTCCCTCCCTGGTCTATAGAGATTCAACCACCGTATCCTACGTATAACCCAGCCGAAGCATTTTATAGCACCTATGGTTATGCATGGAACCCCTACTGGTATCAGTATCATCCCTAGTCTACTTAGTTTTTTATTTATTTTGTAATTTGTAATGTTGATACGTTTAATACTTATTTATTATTGTAATAGTTTTTATAATTTTCTAACTTTTATTCTTAGATTTTAATAATTTTTGAATGTGGGGTAATATACCAAACTTCAAAAATATGTATATATGTATGCAGTTTATCTTATGTACACAACAGGGTAAAACAACGCATTTTCAAAGACTGGCATTAAGTTCAGCAAAAGCAACTAATTTTGACGACAAGATGCAAAATATATGTGAAATAACAACAAGACGGAATGAACAAATGATGTGCACCATTTATCATTCAGCAAACAAACACAAATATGTTTGGAAACTTTGGTAAAATTTAATCATTTTCACACAAATCACCCTCAATTATTTAAATTGTTACTGATTTCTTGCAAATGAGGGCATTGCAAGATCTTAAGTGTGGGAAGGGGTTAAATTCTTTCGGATTTTAAAATTTTTACTTTATACACTTGGTTACCATTAGAAATACTAGTAAAGTAGTAGTTGTATTAGAATCTAGTGCTCTCTGATAATAAAGAACAGCCCTAGTCTTATATACTGACTACCCAATTCTAGTAAAATTTTTCAAAATTTTCAACTAAATGAACTCAAAATCATGTTTATACATATTTATGAACGATAAAACTAGGTGTTAACACCGAAATTATTGTTACCTCTAAAAGGACATAAATTGAGAAACAAACCAAAATGTTAAAATTCATTTAAAATGGAATAGAGGACAATAAAAAGGAAAATAAAAGCCAAGTGTGGGAAAATTCTCCAAGTTATTCAAAACATATGTCACATATTTTTGTACAAATAACTGAAAATACTTTTGCTTTGGACTAAACTAAAATTTTTTTACCTGATTTACTGTAAGAAAGATGGATCTACACGATGAATCAATTCCATCATTAAAAGGAAGTAAAGTCTTCCGAAAAAGACACGCGCTTCTTGATTTAGGTCAAGAAGTTGTCGTCCAGACCAGCTGTAGGTTGACGAAAAATCTAGAAAAATCATCTCTAAAATCAGCAGGAAATCCACGGACCTCAGCATTAAACAGGGTCGCCAAGTGGTCAGATTTATCCTAACCATGAGAAGGATTTATCTCGTACAATGGGGGGGCACCATGCAAATTAGCTGGATAAGACTAATGAATCAGATCCCCAGAAAGGATAATCTCCTTAAAAGATCAAAAATCAGCTTCTAAGCCTGATATTACTCAATCCTTGAGATTGACCTTAAAGATTGAGAATTACAAACTCATGGAATTCAATGATATCTAAACTCGAGCCTGAACGAGAAAATATTTTGATCAAAATTACAAACTGATTTATTTTCTAAAAACCCATTTTCAATGCGTTCATTACCATTGAACGTAAAATCCTAGGAATTCACCTGGAATTCATTAGGTCACCTGAACCAAATCGGGTGTCAACCGTAAGAACGGTGGTTGCATAGCATGGTCAAGGACAGGACCTTGTGCTAGACCGAAAAATCATAAGGGTGAGCTTTACTATTACTCCTACCAAGGATAGTAATTGCGTCCGACACGTTATAGACCATAATTAAAAGCATGTCAGAGGACATTGCCTTAACAGTTGCTTGTTCAACGCTTTCCTTTACAATCGGACGGTAGTTTACCGAAAGGTAATATACGGGACAAGTAAACTGGACGTGTTGCTTTCCTAATACAAGGTTAGCAAGTGGGGGACACAAAACCGCAAGTTTTGAGCTAAAATTTTCAAATCTGAAACCCACCAAACCCACAAAAATAATTTGCAAACACCGGTGAAGGGTAATTCCGGAAAACTTATCTAGGGTAAAAACTAGATTTAATTTTCAAAAGATCAAATGTTTTCATAAAGATCCAAATTCCTTAATGGATCTAAATTTTTATAGTCATGTGGGACTGTAAACCATATCGTTACTACCATTGTTTATACCGCCGTATAGAAATCACTGATGTACAAAGTGTGAAGAATAAAGAAGTGATTCTAGTATTTGAAGACGATATTGCTTGAGGACAAGCAACGCTCAAGTGTGGGAATATTTAATAATGCTAAAAACGAACATATATTTCATAGCATTATTCCTCAAGAAAGACAAGCTTTTAGTTGCAATTGTTCTATTTAAAAGTGATATTCGTTTAAATAATAAAAGGTGAAGACAAAAGACAGATTCGACGAATTGAAGACGCAAACGACCAAAAAGCTCAAAAGTACAAAATACAATCAAAGAGGTTCCAATTATTGATAAGAAACGTCTCGAAATTACAAGAGTACAAGATTCAAAACGCAAAGTACAAGATATTAAATTGTACGCAAGGACGTTCGAAAATCCGGAACCGGGACCAGAGTCAACTCTCAACGCTCGACGCAACGGACTAAAAATTACAAGTTAACTATGTATATAAATATAATATAATATATAATTAATTATATTAATTATATATATATTATATTTATAAAATAAATCGTCGGCAAACAAAGAGCCAAATGTGGGTGAGCTGTAAAAACAAACTCCGCGACTCGCGGAGTTTGAAGAAGGAATGGGCCGCGAGTCGCGGAGCCCCAAAAACTGAAACTCCCTATAAAAGCAAACGAATTCTGATCGCAAAAACACATAATATATATCCATCCATCTATCTAAACGTATATATTTATATTTATATTTTAATTTTAATTTTAATTTTAATTTTAATTTTAATTTTAATCCTAATAATAAGGGTATGTTAGCGAAAGTTGTAAGGGTGTAAGTCGAAATTCTGTCCGTGTAACGCTACGCTATTTTTAATCATTGTAAGTTATGTTCAACCTTTGTAATTTAATGTCTCGTAGCTAAGTTATTATTATGCTTATTTAATCTGAAGTAATCATGATGTTGGGCTAATTACTAAAATTGGGTAATTGGGCTTTGTACCATAATTGGGGTTTGGATAAAAGAACGACACTTGTGGAAATTAGACTATGGGCTATTAATGGGTTTTATATTAACTAAACAATACCTTGTTAATTTAATATACAAACTTATAATTTGACGTATTTATATATAACCACATACGCTTGACTGGGTACGGTGGACGGGATATCTATAAATACCAATAATTATTCATTTTACCGGACACGGAACTGGATTAATAGTTAATAGACTTGTTGAAACAGGGGTGAATTACATTCAAGGGTAATTGGTGTAATTGTTAACAAAGTAGTAAAACCTTGGTTTACACGCAGTCGATAACCTGGTGTATTCATTAAACAAAGTATTAAAATCTTGTAACAATTCGAATCCCCAATTAGTTGGAATATTTGACTTCGGGAATAAGAATAATTTGACGAAGGCTTTCGCTCTTTATATTTATGACTGATGGACTATTATGGACAAATCCGTATGGACATATTAAATAATCCAGGATAAAGGACAATTAACCCATGGGTATAAAACTAAAATCAACACGTCAAACATCATGATTACGGAAGTTTAAATAAGCATAATTCTTTTATTTCATATTTTATTTCCTTTATTTTATATTTAATTGCACTTCTAATTATAGCACTTTTATTTATTGTTATTATATTTAATTGCACTTTTAATTATCGTACTTTTTAATTATCGCAAGTTTATTTTATCGCACTTTTATTATTCGCAATTTCATTATCATTATTTACTTTACGCTTTAAATTAAGTCTTGTATTTATTTATTATTTTACATTTGGTTTTAACTGCGACTAAAGTTTTAAAATCGACAAACCGGTCATTAAACGGTAAAAACCCCCCTTTATAACAATAATATTACTTATATATATATATATTTGTATTTTTATAAAAGTAAACTAATATAGCGTTAAGCTTTGTTTAAAGATTTTCCCTGTGAAACGAACCGGACTTACTAAAAACTACACTACTGTACGATTAGGTACACTGCCTATAAGTGTTGTAGCAAGGTTTAAGTATATCCATTCTATAAATAAATAAATATCTTGTATAAAATTGTATCGTATTTAATAGTATTTCCTGCTAAAAATTAATAGTATTTTATACCCCTTAGCTTTAACTATCAATATACCAATAGTACATACATCTAAAAGCTGTGTATTGTACGAGTACGAATACGGGTGCATACGAGTAGAATTGTTGATGAAACTGAACGAGGATGTAATTGTAAGCATTTTTGTTAAGTAGAAGTATTTTGATAAGTGTCTTGAAGTCTTTCAAAAGTGTATGAATACATATTAAAACACTACATGTATATACATTTTAACTGAGTCGTTAAGTCATCGTTAGTCGTTACATGTAAGTGTTGTTTTGAAACCTTTAGGTTAACGATCTTGTTAAGTGTTGTTAACCCAATGTTTATAATATCAAATGAGATTTTAAATTATTATATTATCATGATATTATGATGTATAAATATCTCTTAATATGATATATATACATTAAATGTCGTTACAACGATAATCGTTACATATATGTCTCGTTTCAAAATCATTAAGTTAGTAGTCTTGTTTTTACATATGTAGTTCATTGTTAATATACTTAATGATATGTTTACTTATCATAATATCATGTTAACTATATATATATCCTTATATATGTCATCATATAGTTTTTACAAGTTTTAACGTTCGTGAATCACCGGTCAACTTGGGTGGTCAATTGTCTATATGAAACCTATTTCAATTAATCAAGTCTTAACAAGTTTGATTACTTAACATGTTGGAAACACTTAATCATGTAAATAACAATTTCATTTAATATATATATAAACATGGAAAAGTTCGGCTCACTGTATATATATATATATATATATATATATATATATACAAATATAGTTTTAAAAATATAGCGTTAAACTTGGCTAGTTCTCTGAGGAACGAACTGGACTTACTAAAAACTACACTACTCTACGATTAGGTACACTGCCTATAGTGTTGTAGCAAGGTTTAGGTATATCCACTCTATAAATAAATAAATAACTTGTGTAAAATTGTATCGTATTTAATAGTATTTCGCAATAAAAATATAACTATTTCATATACACCTCGCATAACATCAATCAATATAAAAGAGAAGAAATTCGTTATCATTAAATCCATTTCATCACTTGCTCACGGTCACCTCCATTATTCAATATAATCATCATCAATTTACGGCTAATCATCCACATCATCATGCTTCTTTGATTATAATCATCATCATCATTACATTTACATAGACGTCTTTATTAACGCATCATCATTCGTTTTCTTATGTATCACCTTATCATCATTCGGGTTTTTAAAAAAAATATTACCATTATCGTAAAAAAAAATAACCCATCATCATCATCTTTATTGTTACTATTATCTTAACCCCATATCATAATTATATGCCTTTCACAATTATCACCAAGATTACTTTAAAAATAATGGAACGTCCCTTTTTTGTTTTTGAGTGACCCACTTGTCAGCCAAGGTGATTATTTGTTCCATTTGTTTATTAATCACGCGTTATTGAATACAATTATATACTCAAGTTGCACGAGCTTTAAATCGTGACATGTCCTATCATTTCTGTTTTGTTTAAATTGTTCCAAGATTGTGGTTTATGGTTGGTTTACGAAGAAGAGAAGAGAGAGAGACTGCAGGTGGTTTATGGGAATGAAAAATGGCGGGAGTCTAGGGTGGTTTTTAATAGCTTTTTATGAATGGTTTGTGGGTTGCCAAATAGCTGTAGATGGCTGTAAAATAGAAAAGGGAATGGTGGTGATGGTTGTTTTGCTTCGGTTTTGGTGTTAATGGGATGGACCAGAAATAGAAAAGCAATTTGGTAATGGTAGTTTAACACAAATGGTTGTCGAGCAAGAATAGTAGCAGGTTGATGGTATTAACCCAGCTGCTACAGTGACAGTCTTCGATGATGGATTTTTGAGTTGGGTTTGAACGATAGCTAGGATAAGTGTTTTTATTTCTTGGCCTGATCGATCATAACAAAAAGAACAAACAATTATCTAACAAATGGGTTTATGAGTTTTTAGTTGATACCTTCGATTAAAGAACAAATAATAAATCAAGATAAGAGGTATATGGCTTCGGTTACATCAGCAATTTGGGTTCGAAAATGAATAAGGAACAGAAATTGGAGCATGCGATTTACTGCAGCAGAAATAGTGAGTGTTCTAGCGAGCCATTTTCAAACAGAGATTAGAAGTAGGAACGAGTAGCTTGTGGCTACAACAACATAAAATAACGATGCAGTTTGGTGGTGACAACCGATGATGGTGGAAGCGGTTTAAGGTGGTGATTATAGTGAAGATGATGATAGGTTATGAACCGAAAGGGGAAGGTGACATTAAGGTGGCGATAACAACCGGTGGTTGTAAGTATGCAAAAGGTGGCGGATGGTAGAGGGCTAGAGATTGGTGTGGTTTGGTTTTGTTTTGTGGTCGTAACAAACAAGAACAAGTTGCAGTTTTATCGATGTCATTAAAGAAATAAAACGGTGGTTTCATGACGATGGTTAAGGTGGTTTGTGTTGGGTGTTACACATAAAAAAAATAAGAGATTGAATGTTGAGAGTTGATGGTTTTTAGGATGTCTGAGTTATGCATATAAATGCATATATAATATAATAGAGTTAGTGGAATATATTACATTCTAAACAAACAAACACGTACAAACACAGTATTTGCAAAAGTAATCATAATATAATTGAATAATGAAAACGTGGTTTGAGTTTGAGAGAGTACAGTTCAGCAGCCACATTATTTGGATGATTCTACTGACGGTTTTCACGAACTGTGTATCGTCTACTATTTGAAATTAGTGGCGGATAAAAGTACTCAGATAAATTCCAAAATTTTAAATTAACTATATTTATTTACTTTGGTCATTATGGTATAAAATTCGATCATTAATTTATTAAATAAAAATTACATCAACTATCCCTCTCATTTATGGGTGAAATATAAAAAGTGTTAAAACTTAACAAATAGTTCCTAAATACATTTTTTATAAGCCTAAAATTTATAGAACTCATTTTCGTATCACCGTTTATTTTAAAATTACATAAGTTTGAATTTAACTTTCTTAATATCAATCAAAACAACAAACGAGTATTACAATCATTTAATATTTGTTTTTAATATACTTTATTTATATATAGAGATATATTTTAAATAATAATTATTATAATATCTTATTTTTATTTTATTAAATTTTAATTACAACAATATATAATACTTCAAATTATATTTTGAATTATTATTTATATATACACACATACATATCTAATTATAATTTATTGTTCGTGAATCGCCGAGAGCAGTCGAAGGGTAAATGAATACATGAACACAGTTTAAAGTTTTTTTTTTTTTTTTTTTGAGATTTCAATATTACAGACTTTGCTTATCCTGTTGAAACCATATAAAGATTAAGTTTAAATTTGGTCAGAAATTTCCGGGTCGTCATGTGACGACCCGGAAATTTTCGACCAAATTTAAACTTAATTCTTATATAGTTTCGACACGATAAGCAAATTCTGTAATGTTGAGTCTCAAAATTTTTGAACTGTTTTAACGTATTCATTTAACCTGTGACTATTTCCGACGATTCACGAACCACTATTTGTAAATAGATACATATATATATTTAGATATATGAATATATAATAATAAATTGAAATATAATTTAATATATTATATGATGTAGTTGTTAAAATTTATAATATAAAAATAAAATAATATAATACTTATTATTAAAAACATATCTATATATGTAAATGAATTATAAATAAATGGTTTCAAATATAATTAATGGTTTGTAGATAGATTGCGAGGATTATAAGTTTTGTTAAAATACATTTACTTTGATAGTTTAATACTTTGTATACCTTAATTGGGACTAAAACAAGTAAGTGACAAACTTTTTATTAATAATTTTACTAAGAATAAGACCAAAAGAAATAAGTTTATAATGTTTCATTTTTTTAAAATAATTATTTGATTTGTTATATTAATAAGATTATTATTGTTATTAATATTATTATTGTTATTATTATTAATATCATTTGTAACATTATTAATAATAATAATTATTATTGCTAATTATTATTATGATAATTATTAATATGATCATTAATTATTAATATCAAATATAAATTTATAAATATATAAAAAAAAGATAATGTAATCTGTTAGCTTTCAACCTCAATCTTTACTTTCCCCTATTTCCTTGTTGTCATGTGAGTGAATGTCGATAAAGAATGATTTGGATTACTATTTAACTTTATGTCTTTCTCTTCCATTCCACTAATCATTTATGGAGTAATATCTAAATATATATACACATATCTATAGGATAAATGAACACACACACAATCACATACAACACTTGAGTTTTATGATCTCGGTCTCTTGATTCTGCAATACCACCGCCACTCTCCCTCTTCTCTTCTCCTCCACTCCAAATCAACACTGGCTACCATCACCATCGTTGCCACCTACAATCTCCTGCTATTGTGAAATTTTTCTATTTTCTACTATAAGACAACCACGTTTGCAGCTGCTACCTGTGTTGTTATCTACTTCTGTTCGGTCTGTAACCCACCTCACCACCTTAGTTACCTCTGCTGCTGCAATTACCTTTTGTTTTGAAACCACAACACTACACAAATTGCAGCTAACCTCTGTTGCAGTTATTACTTTACTTCTGTTCGAATTAAATCCCAACCGGCACCATTAATTTATTAAAATATGATGCTGCTATTATTTCCTTTTGTTTGAACAAACCACGAACCTGCATTCTGACTTTTTGTTCCTGTGCTGCACAAAACCAATCATCATTAAACTTCAAGCTACCACTGCCCGTTACATTCTCTTGCGATGCGATAAACCTGCTGCACATACAAGAACACCAACGCAAACACATACATATAATAATTAGTCATTACTATTAGTATTTCTAGATCGAATTACACACCAACGGTATCATCACCACCATCGAAATAAAACCACCTCCATCACTATCGTCCTATATTTGCCTATTCAATTTCTGTTTTATACGAAGATCACAATAAACAAAGGATGGCTACTTGCTACTGTGTCAGTCGATTATTACCATAATTCATCATCAATCATTGCCTGTTACTTATTCGATCATCACCACACACACAAAAGCAATTAAAGTCATACAACTACTGCACTTACAAAATTATGTTCGAATCATCAATAATTGATTGATAACTAAGATTGGGTAAAGCAGAACTTACCAATATGGAAATAAGTTATTAAATAGTTAAGTTCTAACAATACCAATACGCGATGAAGATGACTACGACTAAGGTAGGATTACAGCCACCGTAATCTGGTTGATTATTCCGGTGATGATGTGGTTGCGGCGGTGTGAATTGGCGGCAACTGGAAGTGAATCTAACCGTGTATTGTAGAAGTCGTTGAGAACCAAAACGAATCCACTTAAAAACCTTAACTACACACAAATTCATAATAAATTACAGTTAGGGTTACACAAAATCATACGGACTCAGAGGAGATTGAAATTTAAACTGAGATTGAGATTGAAATTGAAATTCAAACAAGTGTAACTGTACCGATAGAAATTGGGAGCTTGATAAGATGAAGATCATGATATGGAAGTAAAGATAAGATGATGATGATGATAATGATTGATGATCGAGTATTCTCCTTGCTGCGGATTGCTTCTGCTACTTCGATCTGTCCGATCTGTTTGGAAACCCTAAATAAAACGCGTACTCCTTTATATTAGGTATAATCATAATTATTATTATTATAATTATTATAATTATTATTATTATTATTATTATTATTATTATTATTATTATTATTATTATTATTATTATTATTATTATTATTATTATTATTATTATTATTGTTATGTTAGTATTATTACTTACTAGTATTATTTATTATTAATATTATTAGTATTAACATTATTATTGTTATTAGTATTATTATTATTGTTTCATTATTATTATTGTTAATTATTATGATTAAGCTTATGATTATATTAATCATTGTTAATATTAACATTAATATTATGAATATTGGTATCATTAAAAAAAAGTGAAATTATTATTATCATTATTATTAAGATTTGTATTAACATTAAACATTAGTTGTATTATTATATTTTGTATGAAAATAGGAATTAGTATTAAAGTCATTATGATTATATCATTATTAATATTATTACTATCATTATTAGTATCATTATTATTATAAATTATCATTAGCAATTGTGTTATTAATATTATCATTATTAAAAAAGTTATTATTATTAGTACTTCATTATTATCAAAACTATCATTTTAACAAAAAAATATTTTGTACATTAAATATATTTATTACATCTACTAAGATTATATTAATATTTCATATAATTATATATCAAAAATATTAACATTACTTATAAAAACACTTGCATATAACAAACTAAAGATATTTCTTAAATATAATACTAATCATATATATATATATATATATATATATATATATATATATATATATATATATATATATATATATACATAGATATATTAATATAACTAAATGTATAAGATATTAATCATTTTAAAAATATATACAAAATAAATAAATAAATAAATATATATATATATATATATATATATATATATATATATATATATATATATATATAACATGTAATCTAAGATATAATATTAGTATACGTTTTTAAATAGAATTTAGTATAAATTCTATATAACAACAAATATATAAATAATATATACTAATAAATAAATGTATGTGATTCCCATTATCTTTATTAATAGTTATACAAATGATATAGGTTCGTGAATCCGAGGCCAACCCTACACTTGTTCAATGTCGTCATATGTATTTTTACTACAAAATACAGTATTGTGAGTTTCATTACTCCCTTTTTAAATGCTTTTGCAATATATATTTTTGGGACTGAGAATACATGCACTTTTATAAATGTTTTACGAAATAGACACAAGTAATCGAAACTACATTATATGGTTGAATGATCGAAGCCGAATATGCCCCTTTTGCTTGGTAGCCTAAGAATTAGTAAACTGATCTACTAATTGACACGAATCCTAAAGATATATCTATTGGGCCTAACAAACCCCATCCATTGTAGCGGATGCTATAGTACTTCGTGTGATGACCCGGAAATTTTTGACCAAATTTAAACTTAATCTTTATATGATTTCGATAAGATAAGCAAAGTCTATAATGTTGAGCCTCAAAATTTTGGAACTGTTTACATGAAAAACATTTAACCTTTGACTGTGTCCGACGATTCACGAACAACTATTTGTAAATAGATATGTGTGTGTATATATATATTATATATATATATAATAACTGGAAATATAATTTTAAATATTATATGTTGTTATTATTAAGTGTAATTATGAAAAATAAATAAAAATATGATATTATGAAAATTATGATTATATAAATAAGGTATATTAAATATATATTGTGATTTCGAATCTATTCAGTAAACGACAGTAACGCTTAATTGTCATTCGATTAATATTAAGCAAGTTAAAATCAAACTTATGTGATTTTAAAATAAACGGAGATCCGAAAATAAGTTATATTAATTATAGCTGCATTAAATATATATTTAGGATCTATTTGTTAAATTTTAACACTCCGTATATTTTACTTGGGATTGAGCTATAATAACAGATCCATTTTTTTTAAGATTTCTTTTACACAAGTCGGCAGAAAGAGAACAATCAATACTCACGATCCAAAACAAAACAAGGAAACAAGTGGCTAGTTTTCTTTCATTGATATATAAATATCTTCATAATAATATACACATGGGATTTCAAATTATATACATATATCTCAACTTTATGTCAATAACAGAAAGCCACCATCTACCACTTTCTTGTATTGTTAATATTTGAAGATTCGAAGATCCAAAAACTCCCACAACACCCACTTTATGCTTTAACCTTTATCACAATTACCAAATTTAAACTTGTATAATTTTTGTCTAGTACAACTCACACCATCACAAGACTATAACTGTATATTTTTTTCTACTTTCTTAAACTAATAAACTAATTGAGCAACATGGAGCACATATCATGATCACATAATTGCCTAAATTTATGGACATGGGGTCCTTTATTTGACTTATTATTTTTTTTTACTATTACACCACATGTTTTTGGTTTCATCGATACACATACATGCATCATTGAACACACTTTATTTTTATTAATTTTTGCTGTGGTCCACCTAATTTAACCACTACCTATACCATTTGTCGTCTTTATTATTTATTATTGCATAAGATCACCCATTTAACCCAACCATTTGGCCAGTCCCTTTTGCTTTCATTATGTTACTTTCATTAATCACCAAAAACACCCAAGACCATTTAACACTCTAATATCGCGTACTTCTGCTGCAAATTGTTCTACCACTACCCAAAACCACCATTTTCGTTTCATTCTTTCTGTTTCCTATAACAATCACCACACACCACCTTACTGTATCTTCTTGCTCGAACAACATTCCACAGCCAAAAATTAATCGAGAACTGCTGCGTCTATTGTTCTGTCGAGCATCACTTGACCAACACCATCCTCAAACCACAACACCACGACTTCATCAACTATCTACTGCCCGCTTCATGTTTTAATCGTCACCTCATCATCTTCATTATCAAACAACCGAAACACACCATGACAAAGACCTGCAACTAGTACTGTTCTGGTTCTTGTTTGACCCAACATGAAAACCTTTCGTTGCTATTTTCTACCCACGATGGTCTACCACGATTATCGTTGCTATTTTCTATTCAACCACGAACCACAAACACAAATCGTCTTCCTTTATATTTTTTCGGCTTGATTCAAGTTTTCAACACACCCACGAACAATCAGCACCGTCAATCCTGCAAACTAACCTACCATTCTCTACAGTTACCATAGACACCCCACAATCGCTCTCTCTCTCATTCTCTCCTTTCTCTCTCTCAATTTTTTGTTGTTGTTATTTCTTGACGTAACCCAGCAAGTTTTATATTTCTGTTAAACGCAAAATTGATGATGGATGATGATAACCGAAGACGATGATGTAATATCACGAAGAAGATGATGGGAAAACGATTATGGTGTTCGTGATGATGTTCTACGATGATGGAACTGTTCATAGAGATCACGAGATGGTGATGGTACTCGATGATATAGATACTGATGATGATCGAAGATGATGTTGACTAGATAATGATAGAGATAATGATGATATGATATGTTGATGATGAAACGAACGAGCCACTACAAATCCTTTATTGTTTTCCTGTCTTCTATTAGATTAAAAACCAAAACCTGTTAAAATGTTTTAGATCAAACTGTAATGTTAGGCCATAAATGGCTAGATGGGCTTGTATGGAGTTGGGCCGTAAATCTCCTTGTATTGTTGGGCCGAATAGCAATGGTGAAGAAGAAAAGAAAATGGAAACAGAAGGATACGGGATAAATAGATATAAGCTGTGAATTAAAACAGAAATGTAGTCAGCAGAGCGATGGTTCAAGGTGTTGTGTTTAGGCGAGAGGACCAGGGTTCGATTCTAGGATGGAACATATTTTTTTTCTTTTAACAATAGTCCTGGATTGGGCCGAATTAATATAAGTATACATATATAAACCGTAAACTGTTGGGCTGCCATGTTTGTTGGGCTGCAATAATTAGTGTTGGGCTAGGATATGGCTGTTGGGCCGCTGGTGAACTAATTAAGGATAAAAATACAGTTTAAACTAGTATGTATCAAGACAGATCATTAGTTTAGAGTGTTGCGAGTGAGCAAGAGGTCTCGGGTTCGAGTCCCGTCTGGAGCATTTTTTTTAGACAAAGCTTTAAGGGTATACACAATTACTTTTATTATTATTATTATTATTATTATTATTATTATTATTATTATTATTATTATCATTATTATTAGTATTAAAACTATTATTACTATTATTATTATACTTATTCTAATATTATCATAAATATTATTTTGCAAACAAAGGTATTGTCTATAAAGTCATATTTAATACAACCGTATACTAATTTTACTTAATATCAGGATATAATATTATTTATATTGATATAACGATAACTAAATTACATATCGAATAAGTATTATAATATATTATAAGTATTAATAAAATTGTATATGAATATTAATTTTAATACATAACTATATAACTATATATATATAACTATATATATATATATATATATATATATATATATATATATATATATATATATATATATATATATATATATATAAATTGCTCGATTACAAATTATGTATATTAATAAATATACAAATGATATAGGTTCGTGAATCCGAGGCCAACCCTACATTTGTTCAATGTCGACATATGTATTTTTACTACAAAATACAATAGGTGAGTTTCATTTGCCTTTTTACCCTTTATATTTTTGGGCTGAGAATACATGCGCAATTTTTATAAATGTTTTACGAAATAGACACAAGTAATTGAAACTACATTATATGGTTGAATTATCGAAATCGAATATGCCCCTTTTTATTAAGTCTGGTAATCTAAGAATTAGGGAACATACACCCTAATTGACGCGAATCCTAAAGATAGATCTATCGGGCCCAACAAGCCCCATCCAAAGTACCGGATGCTTTAGTACTTCGAAATTTATATCATGTCCGAAGGAAGATCCCGGAATGATGGGGATATTCTTATATGCATATTGTGAATGTCGATTACCAGGTGTTCAATCCATATGAATGATATTTTTGTCTCTATGCATGGGACGTATGTTTATGAGAAATGGAAATATGAAAAATCTTGTGGTCTATTAAAATTATGAAATGATTATTTATGTTAAACTAATGAACTCACCAACCTTTTGGTTGACACTTGAAAGCATGTTTATTCTCAGGTATGAAAGAAGTCTTCCGCTGTGCAATTGCTCATTTTAAAGATATTACTTGGAGTCATTCATGACATATTTCAAAAGACGTTGCATTCGAGTTGTTGAGTTCATCAAGATTATTATTAAGTCAATTATAGATAGATATATTATAAAATGGTATGCATGTCGTCAACTTTCGATGTAACGAAAGATTGTCTTTTCAAAAACGAATGCAATGTTTGTAAAATGTATCATATAGAGGTCAAATACCTCGCGATGTAATCAACTGTTGTGAATCGTTTATAATCAATATGGACTTCGTCCGGATGGATTAGGACGGGTCTTCACAGTTGGTATCAGAGCGGTGTTCTTAGCGAACCAGGTCTTGCATTAGTGTGTCTAACTGATAGTCGTTAGGATGCATTAGTGAGTCTGGACTTCGACCTAGTAGATGTTAGGTTACATTAATGAGTCTGGACTTGAACTTGGTCCGCATGTCAAAAGTTTTGCTTATCATTCTTGTCAAAAATTATCTGCTTACCATCTTTAGTCTAGACACATCTTACTGCATTGATTGCATGACTAGTGTATAGACAAGATTCATATCTTAGCGTATCTGCTAATTCATATCTTAGCGTATCTGCTAATTCATATCTTAGCGTATCTGTTACTGTAGACTTTATCTGACACGTTTCCTTAATTCCCTTCATAATCTACGGGATTTTCTGTACCGTGTGTAGGTATTCTATGGAATTAGAATATCATCCGATATCCGAAAATAATTTCATATCGAAAAATCCTTTATTCAATCGTACACAATGGAACTCACAACTACTTCAAGTCCCTCGGATTCCGATATGGAGTCACACTCCAGCTCTGAAAGCATCGACACCTGAATGAATCAATCAATCAGCCATCCCCAATTCATCTGATGGGTTTGTAGCCTACTTAATCAATGGAGACGAGAAGAAGGTGATCCTTTCCACCAACCGAATCCACCTCTTGGCGATGAACCTGAAGCACTTACCGGCGAACCAATTTGAAACACCATTTTCACCCTCATTACCCGAATATCTCGCCATGAGTAAATACTATCTCAAATTCAAAACTTTATTCATCCTTTTGTTCCAATTGCCAAACATCCCGAAGTAATCAAAGAAGTCAACGAGCTTCGTACCTGAGTGGTAGCCTTGAAAAATATGGTGCAAAATGTACCAGCTTCAGCAACATTATCGGCATCAACAGTATCACCAACAACAACATCCGCATCCCAAGCCTCCATTTCACAATCTGTCACACGAACATCAACATCATACGCACCATGGATACCAAGGAGTACCAACGGCAATTAACAATGAAGTATTGAACCATAACTTCATTAATATTCTGCGAAGAATATGTGGATCCTAATAGTTTTAGAGATTACTTATTTTAGCTCAAACCGAAAATCAAATGAGTCTAATATTATATTGACTCATTAAATCCATGATTACATCTGAAGAAAATATATATGTATATATATTTTCATAAAGATTGTAATTTAAAATTATTTCGTACAAACTGTTAATGATGAAAATATTTTAACGGGTAGGTAATACCCGAGGAATATTTAGATTTCACATTAATAAGTTACACTGTACATTCTTCGAATTTGATTCAACAATCATTTACTATCCTATTTACAACCACCGATATACGTATCCGTTCACCAAAGAATAACTATTTTCATTCAAATTCAATTTCATATTTGGATTTTGACCTATCAGAATCTAACAAGTGGCATAATGAAGAAATAATGGACACAAAAAAAAAATTATTTAGAAACAGACTAATTGACAATATGAAATTTTGTTAAGAAACCACGCTAATAAAATCCTAGCTAACTGTTTCTAGCTAACTGTTAATTCCATATTACAATTTATTTATCGCAATTTAATTATCGCAATTTAATTTATCGCAATTTTAATTCTCGCAATTTTATTTAACGTCATTTAATTTCTGTTATTTACTTTACGCACTTTAATTATCGTCATTTATTTATTTATTTTTTTGTTATTTATTTTACGCACTTTAAATATCGGGACACGTATACAACGTTTTGACATATCATATCGACCCATCTATATATATTATTTGGAATAACCATAGACACTCTATATGCAGTAATGCGGGAGTTAGCTATACAGGGTTGAGGTTGATTCTATAATAATATATATACTTTGAGTTGTGATCGAGTCTGAGACGTATACGGGTCACGATACGTATTAATTAATTCGAATATTATATATTAAACTATATATGAATTATTGGACTGTTACTGTGGACTATCAACTGTGGACTACCAACACTGGACAATTAAAATGAATTAAAATATTGATTATAACATATGAAACTAAACAATTCTTCAAGTTTGCCACTTGATTTCATTTTAAACCCCATTCGTATCATCACGATTACAATCTGCGTTCAAACCTTTCATGATTCTTGAAAACACCTCAATCGATAGGATGAATCAACCGCACTTCATCTACGAAAGGAAAGATTTATGGATATAGTTATGCACCTGAGAAACTCTCGACAACTGAGTAAAAGTTTAACATGTAGCCGCGTCAGATCCTTTGGCATTTATTAGCAAAAATAACTTTGCGATACCTTTTCAGGTTAGCCAATTTTGTCACAGCTCCAACAAGACAACTTCAACTTCTATTCGAATTAGCCTTATTATAACCTCGATATATAAGTTTGCATGTCGTCATCGTTACCGGAGAACCATTTATATTTCACCACATTAGCAGTAAAATTACCAGCAACTTCAATGAATTTGGACTTTCCGAAAAATCACTATATTCATTGAAACCCCATCTTGTATTCATCTATACCCTGTAACAATAATTGCCATACCAATTACCGGGAATCAGCAATCAGTATTTCGAATCTCGTAGCATTTCTACATCAATAGTTATATGTATACATATAACAATTATCTCCTAGAATTACGATCTTCAATTCTGAAATTTTGAAAAGGCACCCAGTTTACGAATCGATACTCTGAATGTTGAAAAAGCTGAATGAAGTAGCAGAAACTGTAGGCAACCATAAACAACCTTAGACGTCGGAAGTTTGATAATAAAGAAAAATATGTTAAAAAAAAAAACTCAGAAACGTTGAAACTGAAAAACGGATAGAGTTAACCATGAAGGAGACCAAGGACAAATACAAGGACCATACCCTATATTCAAAGAATCTAGATAATTCTGGATCCGTTGAAATCTTTAGAGAATATCTTGCTCCGAAGTCATGTTAAAATATTGCGGAAAATCTTTCTCCATCAACCATCGAACTTAGAAATTCCAAAATATCATCATCAATATCTTCGATATTTCTGAGGATATTTTCATAAATATTCTCGTCCGAAATTATATACCTCTTCATTCTTCCTGTGTATCATTATATTGGAAAACTCTCAATAGAAAATTTAGTACCGAAAAACGGATTATGCGAAACTATGAAGGAAGCCGTGGACAAATCACAAAGAATAAGTTTGACTTCAAAGAATCCAAATGATTCAATACCTGCTGAAGTCTTTAGCGAATATCTTGCTCCTTACTCTAAACTCTTGCGGACAATATTCTTCATCATCCTCTGATCTTAGAAATTCCAAGATATCATCGTATCTTTCATTATAAATATCCTCCATATTTCTGAAGATATTTTCATAACTATTTTTATCTGAATCATTAATCTATTAGTGCTATCAGTGTTACATCATATAGAAACTGTTAGTTTCTATATTCTGTAAACTTTCAAGTTTAAAATATGAATGTTATTGAAGTAATGTTGGGAACTGATGCATGATTTAGTATAATATAATGACACTTGATCAACGTGATTATATTACAGTAAGTCATGCTGAGTTTCTAATGAGACGTGATGATTCACAGATCATAACGTCATCACGAGCCATGTTACATAACTCTTTCATTCTGCGTAACTTCTGAACATATCAAGAATATATATTCTTGATAGTTCTATACCGTGATGTTGATAAATTTAAAAATCAAATCGTGCTATCACGTTCCTTCCTGCTTTGAACATTATAAACATTCGAAACTCTATATCTACAAATTCTGGACCATTATTCGCTTGACTTGAAGTCGGGAAGAGATAATAAAAGCATAGAGCTTTGAAATATAAGAGAGAATATAAAGCCCGATAACAACATATAAATTACAAACCGTGTATATCAATGTGTATCACAACATAAAGATACGGGAGAATTAAAAACATTATAATCCCCAGGGCGAAGTAGAAGAAAGCAGATTCCTCTGGTGGAAGTTGGAAAAGGAGAATGATTGTTACGATAGTAAGGATGAGGACAAGGATCAGAACTAGATTAAGCATTTTTAGAATCTTTTGGATGTATGAAACAAGAAGGAAAATATAGGAATGGTGAGAATAATGGAACGGGAGAGTTTAATTTATAATGGAAATATCAGACAGAGTAATCGAAGCAGATCATCGTATTTAATTAGAGAGATCTTAATTTCCTTATTCGCCGAAGAATCAGATCTTATAGATTTCCAAGATTTTCTTTTAAATCCCTTGAATTCTGGAATTCAACCAAGGCAACGTCATAAGTTAAAACGAAACTTCATTTATTCATTTCACTCTTTTGTGAAAACTTCATTCGCGCTCTTTGAATAATCGAATTAATTTATCTGTATTATTCAGTAATGATAAAAACTCTATTTATCAGCTCATATTCATCAGGAAAACATATTTATTGTTAGCCATGACGACCTCACTCAAATTTCGGGACGAAATTTCTTTAACGGGTAGGTACTGTGATGACCCGGAAATTTTTGACCAAATTTAAACTTAATC
Source organism: Rutidosis leptorrhynchoides (assembly GCF_046630445.1). Lineage (NCBI taxonomy): Eukaryota > Viridiplantae > Streptophyta > Magnoliopsida > Asterales > Asteraceae > Rutidosis > Rutidosis leptorrhynchoides. Next base: position 528,957,272 of record NC_092333.1, on the reverse strand, counting down.
TTTATATGATTTCGATAAGATAAGCAAAGTCTATAATGTTGAGCCTCAAAATTTTGGAACTGTTTACATGAAAAACATTTAACCTTTGACTATGTCCGACGATTCACGAACAACTATTTGTAAATAGATATGTGTGTGTATATATATATATATATATATATATATATATATATATATAAATAATAACTGGAAATATAATTTGAAATATTATATGTTGTTATTATTAAGTGTAATTATGAAAAATAAATAAAAATATGATATTATGAAAATTATGATTATATAAATAAGGTATATTAAATATATATTGTGATTTCGAATCTATTCAGTAAACGACAGTAGCGCTTAATTGTCATTCGATTAATATTAAGCAAGTTAAAATCAAACTTATGTGATTTTAAAATAAACGGCAATCCGAAAATAAGTTATATTAATTATAGCTGCATTAAATATATATTTAGGATCTATTTGTTAAATTTTAACACTCCGTATATTTTACTTGGGATTGAGCTATAATAACAGATCCATTTTTTTTAAGATTTCTTTTACACAAGTCGGCAGAAAGAGAACAATCAATACTCACGATCCAAAACAAAACAAGGAAACAAGTGGCTAGTTTTCTTTCATTGATATATAAATATCTTCATAATAATATACACATAGGATTTCAAATTATATACATATATCTCAACTTTATGTCAATAACAGAAAGCCATCATCTACCACTTTCTTGTATTGTTAATATTTGAAGATTCGAAGATCCAAAAACTCCCACAACACCCACTTTATGCTTTAACCTTTATCACAATTACCAAATTTAAACTTGTATAATTTTTGTCTAGTACAACTCACACCACAAGACTATAACTGTATATTTTTTTTCTACTTTCTTAAACTAATAAACTAATTGAGCAACATGGAGCACATATCATGATCACATAATTGCCTAAATTTATGGACATGGGGTCCTTTATTTGACTTATTATTATTTTTTTACTATTACACCACATGTTTTTGGTTTCATCGATACACATACATGCATCATTGAACACACTTTATTTTTATTAATTTTTGTGTGGTCCACCTAATTTAACCACTACCTATACCATTTGTCGTCTTTATTATTTATTATTGCATAAGATCACCCATTTAACCCAACCATTTGGCCAGTCCCTTTTGCTTTCATTATGTTACTTTCATTAATCACCAAAAACACCCAAGACCATTTAACACTCTAATATTGTGTACTTCTGCTGCAAATTGTTCTACCACTACCCAAAACCACCATTTTCGTTTCATTCTTTCTGTTTCCTATATCAATCACCACACACCACCTTACTGTATCTTCTTGCTCGAACAACATTCCAAAGCCAAAAAGTAATCGAGAACTGATGCGTCTATTGTTCTGTCGAGCATCACTAGACCAACACCATCCTCAAACCACAACACCACGACTTCATCAACTATCTACTGCCCGCTTCATGTTTTAATCGTCACCTCATCATCTTCATTATCAAACAACCGAAACACACAATGACAAAGACCTGCAACTAGTACTGTTCTGGTTCTTGTTTGACCCAACATGAAACCCTTTCATTGCTATTTTCTACCCACGATGGTCTACCACGATTATCGTTGCTATTTTCTATTCAACCAAGAACCACAAACACAAATCGTCTTCCTTTATATTTTTCGGCTTGATTCAAGTTTTCATCACACTCACGAACAATCAGCACCGTCAATCCTAAAAAATAACCTACCATTCTCTACAGTCACCATAGACACCCCACAATCGCTCTCTCTCTCTCTCATATTCTCTCCTTTCTCTCTCTCAATTTTTTTTTTGTTGTTGTTTCTTCACGTAACCCAGCAAGTTTTATATTTCTGTTAAACGCAAAATTGATGATGGATGATGATAATCGAAGACGATGATGTAATATCACGAAGAAGATGATGGGAAAACGATTATGGTGTTCGTGATGCTGTTCTACGATGATGGAACCGTTCATAGAGATCACGAGATGGTGATGGTACTTGATGATAAAGATACTGATGATGATCGAAGATGATGTCGACTAGATAATGATAGAGATAATGATGATATGATATGTTGATGATGAAACGAACGAGCCACTGCAAATCCTTTATTGTTTTCCTGTCTTCTATTCGATTAAAAACCAAAACCTGTTAAAATGTTTTAGATCAAACTGTAATGTTAGGCCATAAATGGCTAGATGGGCTTGTATGGAGTTGGGCCGTAAATCTCCTTGTATTGTTGGGCCGAATAACAATGGTGAAGAAGAAAAGAAAATGGAAACAGAAGGATACGGGATAAATAGATATAAGCTGTGAATTAAAACAGAAATGTAGTCAGCAGAGCGATGGTTCAAGGTGTTGTGTTTAGGCGAGAGGACCAGGGTTCGATTCTAGGATGGAACATATTTTTTTCTTTTAACAATAGTCCTGGATTGGGCCGAATTAATATAAGTATACATGTATAAACCGTAAACTGTTGGGCTGCCATGTTTGTTGGGCTGCAATAATTAGTGTTGGGCTAGGATATGGCTGTTGGGCCGCTGGTGAACTAATTAAGGATAAAAATACAGTTTAAACTAGTATGTATCAAGACAGGTCATTGGTTTAGAGTGTTGCGAGTGAGCAAGAGGTCTCGGGTTCGAGTCCCGCCTGGAGCATTTTTTTTAGACAAAGCTTTAAGGGTATACACAATTACTTTTATTATTATTATTATTATTATTATTATTATTATTTTTATTATTATTATTATTATTATTATTATTATTATTATTATTATTATTATTATTATTATTATTATTATTATTATCATTATTATTAGTATTAAAACTATTATTACTATTATTATTATACTTATTCTAATATTATCATAAATATTATTTTGCAAACAAAGGTATTGTCTATAAACTCATATTTAATACAACCGTATACTAATTTAACTTAATATCAGGATATAATATTATTTATATTGATATAACGATAACTAAATTACATATCGAATAAGTATTATAATATATTATAAGTATTAATAAAATTGTATATGAATATTAATTTTAATACATAACTATATATATATATATATATATATATATATATATATATATATATATATATATATATATATATATATATATATATATATATATATATATATAAATTGCTCGATTACAAATTATGTATATTAATAAATATACAAATGATATAGGTTCGTGAATCCGAGGCCAACCCTACATTTGTTCAATGTCGACATATGTATTTTTACTACAAATACAATAGGTGAGTTTCATTTGCCTTTTTACCCTTTATATTTTTGGGCTGAGAATACATGCGCAATTTTTATAAATGTTTTACGAAATAGACACAAGTAATTGAAACTACATTATATGGTTGAATTATCGAAATCGAATATGCCCCTTTTTATTAAGTCTGGTAATCTAAGAATTAGGGAACATACACCCTAATTGACGCGAATCCTAAAGATAGATCTATCGGGCCCAACAAGCCCCATCCAAAGTACCGGATGCTTTAGTACTTCGAAATTTATATCATGTCCGAAGGAGGATTCCGAAATGATGGGGATATTCTTATATGCATATTGTGAATGTCGATTACCAGGTGTTCAATCCATATGAATGATATTTTTGTCTCTATGCATGGGACGTATGTTTATGAGAAATGGAAATATGAAATCTTGTGGTCTATTAAAATTATGAAATGATTATTTATGTTAAACTAATGAACTCACCAACCTTTTGGTTGACACTTGAAAGCATGTTTATTCTCAGGTATGAAAGAAGTCTTCCGCTGTGCAATTGCTCATTTTAAAGATATTACTTGGAGTCATTCATGACATATTTCAAAAGACGTTGCATTCGAGTTGTTGAGTTCATCAAGATTATTATTAAGTCAATTATAGATAGATATATTATAAAATGGTATGCATGTCGTCAACTTTCGATGTAATGAAAGATTGTCTTTTCAAAAACGAATGCAATGTTTGTAAAATGTATCATATAGAGGTCAAATACCTCGCGATGTAATCAACTGTTGTGAATCGTTTATAATCGATATGGACTTCGTCCGGATGGATTAGGACGGGTCTTCACACTTCGATGTTGTTTTTATCATGTCCGAAGGATGTCCCGGAATGATAGGGGATATTCTTATATGCATCTTGTTAATGTCGGTTACCAGGTGTTCAATCCATATGAATGATTATTTTTGTCTCTATGCATGGGACGTATATTTATGAGAAATGGAAATGAAATCTTGTGGTCTATTAAAATTATGAAAATGATCGTTTATGATAAACTAATGAACTCATCGACCTTTTGGTTGACACTTTAAAACATGTTTATTCTCAGGTATGAAAGAAATCTTCCGCTGTGCATTTGCTCATTTTAGAGACATTACTTAGAGTCATTCATGACATATCTCAAAATACGTTGCATTCGAGTCGTTGAATTCATCAAGATTATTATTAAATCAATTATAGCTGGATATATTATGAAATGGTATGCATGCCATCAAATGTCGATGAAATGAAAGATTGTCTTTTAAAAAACGAATGCAATGTATGTAAAATGTATCATATAGAGGTCAAGTACCTCGCGATGTAATCAACTATTATGAATCGTTTATAATGTATATGAACGGGTCCTTTCACGTCACAACCACTATGCAATTTCAATTATCCACCTGCAAAAATGAGACCAACAATATTAGTATAGCTAATGGAATCACATATATATAAATTAAAAACAAAGAGAAATATATGAAATCAAAATCGTAAAAAATTCATATTTAAAGTTAAAAAAAGAAAAAATCATAACTGTACAATTTTTCTTAATACAAAAAAGAGATGGAGAAAATGGAGGTAGTAGTATGTACATCGGTACATATCTTGTTTATAAAATGGAGGATCCCTTGTAAAAGAGATGGAGAAATTTGAGAGTCTATATTTTTTTTAGTTTGAATAGTACTGTGTGTAATGAGTCAACATATGAATTTATTTGATTTTCATCTCCCGCTCTACTTTGGTGAAAAAATTCAGATTTGAAAACGGATTTTAGAAATCGGTTTTATTAAAAAAACAGGTTTCAAAGGTTTGAAACCAATTTTAATAATAAAGAGGTTTCTAAAGTTAAGAATAGAGACCGGTTTTTTAAAACCAGTTCCTATTACCATTTTTCCGTCCTTTTTAATACTGATTCCTATTACCTTTAGAAACCGATTTTTCTCAGTCCTCACAAAACAGGTTTCTATTGGGGGTTTCTATTCCATTTTTTGTAGTAGTGCCTAATCCGTAAGTCGTAGCCAAGAAAAAAAGGAGAGTTTCATGTATCAATTTCTTTGGAGAAATAAGAACACTAACATTATTTTGAAAAAGTGATATAAATTACATGTAACAAAAAAAAAAGGCGGCCAGAATAGAAGACATGCGGAACCCTAAATTACGTACACAATGTATTGAATAAATGTTTTTACTTTAGAATGACAACTTTATCATAGCGCTACAGTAAACAAACGACAATTATCTAAAGGAAATTACGCATCAAACGGCGAACATGTGGTATGCTATTGTTTGTATGAGTAGTAATTGAGGACGATACGTGGTAGTCGTCTCTTCACTTATACCAATTATAGATATTAAAAAAGTGAGAAAATAAATAAACTATTAGTTAATCAAGTCTGTTAAATCAAATGTCCAAAAAATGGAAGGGGTGGTAGTAGTCGCCCATTTCTTTAATTAAACTTTTTACCTTCCGTTGTACACAAAAAATATTGCATGTGGATCCCACCATTACTTTGTTTTTACTCACTTTATGTAATAATGATCATTTGCTAAGACAAGAATAAAAATTTAAAAAAGTATTTAAAAAGCATGTAAAAAATAAATACTTGAGTTTTTACTCCGGATGTGATCCTCTTTCGGATTTGAACCTTTCATCCGTTTCTACTCGCACTGTGTTTATTGGAAGACTCGAAAATACGTGATCGCGCCTTATGGTTGAAAGTGTATTCGGTAAAGTGGGTGAGCTTTTGAAATCAAATTTTGGCCATCAAAACGTTATGCTTTCGTCTCATTCGTCAAAAATTCTACAGCCTCCTTAGCCGTTTCTACCTTAAACAGGTCGCGGGTGGTTGGCCGACCTATTTATGTTGGGTGGCCAACTCGCCGAAACTCAAGGTTTTCCGGAAAGAAGTTTGGTACGTTCATTTTTCAACTGTGGTACAAGATTGTCCCGAACAAAATCTTCACACACAGGTTGGACCTTTCGGGTCTTTGAATGGCGATGGTGTTTACGTTTTGTTATAATTACCTCAAAACCTCCCCTGTATCAATTCAATTATTCATCCAAGAATGTAGATATCATTGTTTTAAGCTCTGGGTTTACTGGCGTTGTGTCTAAACAGAAAAACTTTAAGATTAAACAAGAAGGTTGTGGTTGATGAGGATTTTTCGTTGCGGGATGAGGACGAGAGTGACGAATTAGCTTCGGATCAAGGTATTGGTAGTTTTAATGGTTTAATGAAACGCGAGTTGTTGTCTAAGTCACCGGGGACGCCTTGTTGGAAGTGGCCCATCCAACGTGCTAACTGAAGTGACCCGTCCTAATCCATAAGGATGAATACAATAACATATGGATACATTGCGATGTATTTGACCTCTATATGATACATTTTACAAACATTGCATTCGTTTTTAAAATACAACTTTCATTACATCGAAAAATGACAGGTATGCATACTATTTCATAATATCATTACTATAAATGACTTAATCTGTCATTTACTTAATAATAATTTTTATTGAACTCAACGACTTGAATGCAACATCTTTTGAAATATGCCATGAATGACTCCAAGTAATATCTTTAACATGAGCAAATGCACAGCGGAAGATTTCTTTAATACCTGAGAATAAACATGCTTTCAAGTGTCAACCAAAAGGTTGGTGAGTTCATTAGTTTATCATAAACATTCATTTCCATTATTTTAATAGACCACAAGATTTTCATTTCCATTTCTCATAAACATCATCTCATATCAAGTATTTCGCACTGCATAGAGATAAAAATAATTTATATGGTGAACACCTGGTAATCGACCTTAATAAGATGCATATAGAATATCCCCATCATTCCGGGACTCCCTTCGGACATGATAAATTCGAAGTACTAAAGCATCCGTTACTTTGGATGGGGCTTGTTAGGCTCGATAGATCTATCTTTAGGATTCGCGTCAATTAGGGTGTCTGTTCCCTAATTCTTAGATTACCAGACTAAAAAGGGGCATATTCGATTTCGATAATCCAACCATAGAATTTGTTTCGATTACTTGTGTCTATTTCGTAAAATATTTATAAAAGCAGCGCATGTATTTTCAGTCCCAAAAATATATATTGCAAAAGTATTTAAAAGGGAGCAAATTAAACTCACAATACTGTATTTCGTAGTAAAAATGCATATGATGGCATTGAACAAGTTTAAGGTTGGCCTCGGATTCACGAACCTATATTAGGTATATATATTTATGTTGGTCAATATCTGTCTAACAATTTAGGTCAAGGCGTAGTGTATCACAATTCTAATGCTCGAGATTAATATGCAAAAGTCAACAAAAGTCAGTTTGACCCAAAATAACTTTCAAAGACTATACATGTTTATTATATAACTTAAATATAGTCGTTTATATATATATATATATATATATATATATATATATATATATATATATATATATATATATATATATATATATATATATATATATATATATATATATATATATATATCAGATTTTATTATAGTAAATAATACAAACTATTTATTAATAAATAACAATTTATATTAAAGTTTATATATGATAAAAATATACTTTTATATATATCTTACGTAATAAAATTTATACAGTGCACTCAAAATCATAATTATATAGTGGTATGTACTATTAATGTAATTATATTACATATGGTAAAAATATCTTTTTATCACATATTTATTTGATAAAATAATATTGATAATAATAATAATAGATAAAGTTGTATTATTTTATAATAATAATAATACTGTTAAAATAATAATAAGGTTAATGTTATTAAAAGTGTTTAATATAAATAACAAGGGTAATAATAATGATATTAATAATACTAATAATATTGGTAATAACAATAATTTTAAATAAAACGGTAGTTTTAAATTCTATACTTTAATAATGCTCTATTCTTAATAAAAACAATAATAATAATAATTTTTAATAGAATGATAGTTTTAATAAAAATGATAAATTTTAAATGATAATTAATAACGATACATTAATAATATTGATAATAATAATTTTCAATAATATATTTTATCTTAATAATATTTACTATATATATAATTATTATAAAAATTGTAATAATAATATTTTATAAAATAATCCTATCAAAAATGATAATTTTTAATAATAACCCTAATATGATAATGATAATAAAAATGATATTTTTATTAGAATTGATAATTTTAACAAACGTGATAATTTTAATATTAATGATACTTTTAATAGTAATAATGATAAAAATAATAAAATAATAGTTTTTATAAAAAAAATTAACTTTTAATAATAACTATAGTAATAATAATAACAATAACAATTTTAATGATAATACCTATATTGATAACGATAATGATAATAATAATAATAATAATAATAATAATAATAATAATAATAATAATAATAATAATAATCAGATAATAATAACGACGATAATAACGACAATGTAATAATAATAATCATTTTTAATAATAATTCTAAGATTAATGATAATTCAGTTGATCATATCTTTTAATCCGTTCATCAGAACCATACGATATCTAAATGAAAAGTTATTAATTTTTCGTCAACTTTCCAACAACATGCATATCATATATCTTATCTCAGTAGCATGTGTATTAAACTCATGATCTATCATAAACTATTTAACGAAAAAATTAAATATACAAGCATGCATAAACACATATACTCGAGCACTAGTCAGGGATACACTATTAATATTAAAAAAACATAAGGTATGAATGCTCACGTATCAATATTGAGATTCAATATTGTAGGAAAGTACGTAGACGCAACGGAGATGATAAACACTAAGTTGACCTCACGAGCTATACCCATGAACCATACCCATAACCTCCATAGCTATAACTCATAATTTCCTTAGCTCTATCCCGCTCATAAAACCCGCTTTGAAATAACATGCTCATAACTTCGTCGTAGTATTTTATGTATAAAAAATACTAATAATAAATATAATACTAATACTCCTAATATAATTCATAATAATAATAATAATAATAATAATAATAATAATAATAATAATAATAATAATAATAATAATAATAATGATAATAAAAATAATAATAATAATAAAAATATAAATATGTTACATATAGAGAGAGATTGAGAGATATGAGATTTGTGAATTGATCTGACCCGAAATCGAGCGTTTTATAGGCATGTTGGCTGCACGCACACCCCATGCGATCGCATGGGGTCTTAGCACTATGGCCATGCGATCGCATGGCCTTCACTTCCAGCTCACAACCCACTAATTCGGGTTGCCGACACATTTAAAAATATTTATTATATAATTATTTAATTTATATATTATTTATATATTATATTATATTTATGTGCATAGTTAACTTGTAATTTTTGTTCCGATGACTCGTACATTGTCGTTCGACTAATGTCCCGTTTCCGGTTTCTTGAACTCATTTTCGTATGCTTAGAAAACTCGCACTTTACGTTACGCGACGTGTACCTTTATTAATAATTAGAGTTAAATTAATGAAAAACTAACCCACTCAAAGTGTAACTTAATCTTTTGAGTGTTTTGGTCATTTACTTCTGTAAATCGTCGTTTCAATATATATACATATATATAAAATAGTATTTTTAAATCAAAATGTTTATATATCATGGTTAATATTATATTTTATCATTTTGTAAAATTATATATATATATATATATATACATACATATTCATTTAGAATATTTATATACTTTTGAAATATCTATTTAATAATATTTAGTTTTCAAATACTAATTATATTTCAAAGTAACATTTTAGATCGTTTACATAATAGGAATTATTATATCATATAACGTTTTCATTTTAAAACTTTACTAAGTATAGTTCATTTATGTGCTAGCGTTGATGTTATGCGAGGTGTATATGAAATAGCTTTATTTTTACAACGAAATACTATTAAATACGATACAATTTTACACAAGATATTTATTTATTTATAGAATGGATATACCTAAACCTTGCTACAACACTTATAGGTAGTGTACCTAATCGTACAGTAGTGTAGTTTTTAGTAAGTCTGGTTCGTTCCACAGGGAAAATCTTTTAAACAAAGCTTAACGCTATATTAGTTTTAATTTATAAAAATACAAATATATATAAGTAATATTATTATTATAAAGGGGGGTTTTTACCGTTTGATGACTGGTTTGTCGATTTTTAAAACTTTAGTCGCAGTTAAAACCTAATGTAAAATATTAAATAAATAAAAGACTTAATTTAAAGCGTAAAGTAAATAACGATAATGAAATTGCGATAAATAAAAGTGCGATAAAATAAACTTGCGATAATTAAAAAGTACGATAATTAAAAGTGCAATTAAATACAATGACAATAAATAAAAGTGCGATAATTAGAAGTGCAATTAAATATGAAAATAAAGGAATTATGCTTATTTAAACTTCCGTAATCATGATGTTTGACGTGTTGATTTTAGTTTTATGCCCATGGGTTAATTGTCCTTTGTCCTGGATTATTTAATATGTCCGTCTGGTTTTTATCCATAACAGTCCATCGGTCATAAATATAAAGTGCGAGTATCCTCGTCAAATTATCCTTATATCCGAAGTCAAATATTCCAACTAATTGGGGACTTAAACTGTAACAAGGTTTTAATAATTTGTTTAATAATTACACTAGGATATCAACTGCGTGTAACCCAAGGTTTTAATACTTTGTTATTAATTATGCCAAGTGTCCTTGTACATAATTTCACCCCCTTTTTAATAATTCCATAGACTATTAATCCATTCCCGTGTCCGGTTAAATGAACGATTATTCGTACATATAAATATCCCGCCCATCGTGTCCGATCGAGTGTATATGGTTATTTATAGGGACGTCCAATTGTAAATCTTTATATTAAAATTAACAAACTATCATTTAGTTAAACAAATATAAAGTCCACTAATAGCCCATAGTCTAATTTCCACAAGTGTCGTTCTTTTGTCCAAACCCCAATTATGGTACAAAGCCCAATTACCTAATTTTAGTATTTAGCCCAACATCATGATTACTTCGTTTTAAATAAGCATAATAATAATTTAGCTACGAGACATTAATGTAAAAAGGTTGAACATAACTTACAATGATTAAAAATAGCGTAGCGTTACACAGACAGAATTTCGACTTACACCCTTACAACATTCGCTAACATACCCTTATTATTAGAATTTAAAATTAAAATTAAAATTAAATATATATATATATATATATATATATATATATATATATATATATATATATATATATACGTTTAGATAGAGAGATTGATATATGATATTTGATGCACCAAAGCTTGATTTTTATAGGCATGTGGGCTGAAAAAGAGGCTCATGCGATTACATGAGCTTTGCCCTTCAAGGCCATGCGATCGCATGGCCAGCTGGGGAGACTCAAAAGTCTTTAAAAACGTGGGCTGCTTATTTATTTATTATATAATATAATATATATAATTAAATTTAATTATATATATATATATTATATTATATTCTTGTACTCCGTTGACTTGTAATTTTTAGCCCGTTGCGTCGAGCATTGAGAGTTGACTCTGGTCCCTGTTTCGGATTTTCGAACGTCCTTGCGTACAATTTAATATCTTGTACTTTGCGTTTTGAATCTTGTACTCTTGTAATTCTGAGACGTTTCTTATCAATAATTGGAACCTCTTTGATTGTACTTTGTACTTTTGAGCTTTTTGGTCGTTTGCGTCTTCAATTCGTCGAATCTATCTTTTGTCTTCACCTTTTATTATTTAAACGAATATCACTTGTAAATAGAACAATTGCAACTAAAAGCTTGTCTTTCTTGAGGGATAATGCTATGAAATATATGTTCGTTTTTAGCATTATCAAATATTCCCACACTTGAGTGTTGCTTGTCCTCAAGCAATATAGTCTTGAAATACTAGAATCACCTCTTTATTCTTCACACTTTGTACATCAGTGATTTCTATACGGCGGTATAAACAATGGTAGTAACGATGTGGTTTACAGTCCCACATGACTATAAAATTTAGATCCTTTAAGGAAATTGGATATTTATGAAAACATTTGATCTTTTGAAAATTAAATCTAGTTTTTACCCTAGATAAGTTTTCCAGAATAACCCTTCACCTGTGTTTGTAAATTCTTTTTGTGGGTTTGGTGGGTTTCAGATTTGAAAATTTTAGCTCAAAACTTGTGGTTTTGTGTCACCCACTTGCTAACCTTGTATTTTGAAAGCAACACGTCCAGTATACTTGCTCCGTATATTACCTTTCGATAAACTACCGTCCGGTTGTAAAGGAAAGCGTTGAACAAGCAACTGTTAAGGCAATGTCCCCTGGCATGCTTTTAATTATGGTCTATAACGTGTCGGACGCAATTACTATCCTTTGTAGGAGCAATAGTAAAGCTCACCCTTATAATTTTTCGGTCTGGCACAAGGTCCTGTCTTTGACCATGCTATGCAACCACCGTTCTTACGGTTGACACCCGATTTGGTTCAGGTGACCTAATGAATTCCAGGTGAATTTCTAGGATTTTACGTTCAATGGTAATGAACGCATTGAAAATGGGTTTTCAGAAAACAAATCGGTTTGAGATTTTGATGAAAATATTTTCTCGTTCAAGCTCGAGTTTAGATATCATCGAATTCCATGAGTTTGTAATTCTCAATCTTTAAGGTCAATCTCTAGGATTGAGTAATATCAGTCTTAATAGCTGATTTTTGATCTTTAAGGAGATTATCCTTTCTGGGGATCTGATTCATTAGTCTTATCCAGCTAATTTGCACGGCGTCCTCCCCATTTTACAAGACAGATCCTCTCATGGTTAGGATAAGTCTGACCACTTGGCGACCCTGTTTGATGCTGAGGTCCGTGGATTTCCTGCTGATTTTAGAGATGACTTTTCTAGGTTTTTCGTCAACCTACAGCTGGTCTGGATGACAACTTCATGACCTAAATCAAGAAGTGCGTTTCTTTTTCGGAAGACTTTACTTCCTTTTAATGATGGAATTGATTCATCGTGTAGATCCATCTTTTCTTTCAAATATATTACAGTAAATCGGGTAAAACTTTTTAGTTTAGTCCAAAGTAAAAGTATCTTCAATTATTTGTTACAGAAATATGTGACATATGTTTAAAATAACTTGGTAAATTTTAAAATATTTTCTTTTATTTGCCTTTTTATTGTCCTCTATTCCATTTTAAATGAATTCTAACATTTTGGTTTGTTTCTCAATTTATGTCCTTTCCGAGGTAACAATAACTTAGGTGTTAACACCTAGTTTTATCGTTCATAAATATGTATAAACATGATTTTGAGTTCATTTAATTGAAAATTTTGAAAAATTTTACTAGAATTGGGTAGTCAGTATATAAGACTAGGGCTGTTCTTTGTTATCAGAGAGCACTAGATTCTAATACAACTACTACGTTACTAGTATTTTTAATGGTAACCAAGTGTTTAAGTAAAAATTTTTAAAAATCCGAAAGAATTTAACCCCTTTCCACACTTAAGATATTGCAATGCCCTCATTTGCAAGAAATCAGTAACAATTTAAATTATTGAGGGTGATTAGTGTAGAAAAATGATTAAATTTTACCAAAGTTTCCAAACATATTGGCGTTTGTTTGCTGAATGATAAATGGTGCACATCATTTGTTCATTCCGTCTTGTTGTTACATCACATTTATTTTTCATCTTGTAGTCAAAATTAGTAGCTTTTTCTGAACTTAATGCCAGTCTTTGAAAATGCGCTGTTTTACCCTGTTTTGTACAATCGACAATATACATACATACAAATATAAACATGCATGGCAATTTGAAATGGGACTTAATATCCCACTTTCAAATCCTAAATGTGAAATATTAGTACACGATAATAATAAAAATGATAAAAATTACATAAATATATCCAATAACATAAGTTTAAACATGAATAATTAAAAAGATAAAAACATAAAAATAACCAATGGAACTAAATCAGTCTGGATAAGGGTTTCAGTTCATCTCGTCAGGTGGGTTCCATTGTTGGTTATAGGTGTTCTGATAGGCCTGGTTATAGTCATACCAGTTAAAGGGTGGTCGGATGTTGGGGTTGTGTGGCGGAAAATGAGCAGGTCGAGTAGGCACGTAATTATTTGGTACCTGGTATGATAGCTGGCTCATGATTTGGTGCTGATGAACTAACCAGCTGATAATGCTAAAAACGAACATATATTTCATAGCATTATTCCACAAGAAAGACAAGCTTTTAGTTGCAATTGTTCTATTTACAAGTGATATTCGTTTAAATATTAAAAGGTGAAGAAAAAAGACAGATTCGACGTATTAAAGACGCAAACGACCAAAAAGCTCAAAAGTACAAAATACAATCAAAGAGGTTCCAATTATTGATAAGAAACGTCTCAAAATTACAAGAGTACAAGATTCAAAATGCAAAGTACAAGATATTAAATTGTACGCAAGGACGTTCGAAAATCTGGAACCGGGACCAGAGTCAACTCTCAACGCTCGACGCAACGGACTAAAAATTACAAGTCAACTATGCACATGAATATAATATAATATATAAATAATTCTTAAAAATTATATATATATTATATTAATATTTAAAATCGTCGGCAAGAAAGAAGCCAAAGCTGGTGAGCTGGAATTTCAAACTCCGCGACTCGCGGAGTTTGAAGGCAAAAAATGCCGCGAGTCGCGGAGTTCCCCTGGACTCAATTCCCTATAAAAGCAAACGCAGTTTGATTGCAAAAAGAATCCAATATATCAATCTCTCTATCTATATACATAGTATATATTTATATTTATATTTTAATTTTAATTTTAATTTTAATTCTAATAATAAGGGTATGTTAGCGAATGTTGTAAGGGTGTAAGTCGAAATTCTGTTCGGGTAACGCTACGCTATTTTTAATCATTGTAAGTTATGTTCAACCTTTTTAATTTAATGTCTCGTAGCTAAGTTATTATTATGCTTATTTAATCCGAAGTAATCATGATGTTGGGCTAATTACTAAAATTGGGTAATTGGGCTTTGTACCATAATTGGGGTTTGGACAAAAGAACGACACTTATGGAAATTAGACTATGGGCTATTAATGGGCTTTATATGGAAATTAGACTATGATAATTTGTTAATGTTAATATAAAGATTTACAATTGGGCGTCCCTATAAATAACCATTTACACTCGATCGGACACGATGGGCGGGGTATTTATATGTACGAATAATCGTTCATTTAACCGGACACGGGAATGGATTAATAGCCACTAGAATTATTAAAACAGGGGTGAAATTATGTACAAGGACACTTGGCATAATTGATAACAGAGTATTAAAACCTTGGGTTACATGCAGTCGATAACCTGGTGTAATTATTAAACAAAGTATTAAAATCTTGTTACAGTTTAAGTCCCCAATTAGTTGGAATATTTGACTTCGGGTATAAGGATAATTTGACGAGGACACTCGCACTTTATATTTATGACTGATGGACTGTTATGGACAAAAACCAGACGGACATATTAAATAATCCAGGAGAAAGAACAATTAACCCATGGGCATAAAACTAAAATCAACACGTCAAACATCATGATTACGGAAGTTTAAATAAGCATAATTATTTTATTTCATATTTAATTTCCTTTATTTTATATTTAATTGCACTTCTAATTATCGCATTTTATTGTTATTGTATTTAATTGCACTTTTAATTATTATACTTTTTATTATCGCAAGTTTATTTTATCGCACTTTTATTTATCGCAATTTCATTATCGTTATTTACTTTATGCTTTAAATTAAGTCTTTTATTTATTTAATATTTTACATTTGGTTTTAACTGCGACTAAAGTTTTAAAATCGACAAACCGGTCATTAAACGGTAAAAAAACCCCCCTTTATAATAACAATATTACTTATATATATATTTGTATTTTTATAAAAGTAAACTAATATAGCGTTAAGCTTTGATTAAAAGATTTTCCCTGTGGAACGAACCGGACTTACTAAAAACTACACTACTGTACGATTAGGTACACTGCCTATAAGTGTTGTAGCAAGGTTTAAGTATATCCATTCAATAAATAAATAAATATCTTGTGTAAAATTGTATCGTATTTAATAGTATTTCCTGCTAAAATTTAATAGTATTTTATACCCCTTAGCTTTAACATCAAGTATCTTTGGCGCCGCTGCCAGGGAACGAACCCGGGTCACCCGCGTGACAGGCGGGAATACTTACCATTATTCTTAAAATTCAGATGACAGGCTGGTTTCGACAGGTTTCGTTTTACTTTTTTTTTTTAATATTTTCTGTTTAAATATTTAAATAAAATATTTATAAAAACTAAATAAAAACTTATGTTTTAAAAACTAAAATAAAAATAGAAATACTTTATAATAAAAATCTTAAAACTAGATTTATATATTTATTTATTTATTTTTTTTCGGTTTTTAATTTTATGTTCTAAATAAACATAAAATATTTAAATAAAACTTATATTTTTATAAAATAAAAATAAAGAAACTTTATAAAACTTAAATATTTAATAAACTCTTAAAAATATTTATATTTTTGTTTTTCTTTTCTATGTTTTCGAATATTTAAAACGTATTTTTACAAAAATGTATTTTTATAAAAGTAAACTAAAAATAAATTTTTTTTTTTTATAATTATTAGCGTTGCGCTTCCGGCTTTTAAGCTAGATTGTCCCCGGCAACGGCGCTAAAAATACAGAAAAAAAATAAAAGGGCCAAAAGTGATCAGTTGCACAACCCAACACACCACAAATGCTACGAAATAAACCCGAAAATACACGAAAAAGACCTCCCAAATTCACAATTTTTCACCTTTAATCATCAAATCTTTTACTAAAATCATGTTAAGAAGGATGCTATCAAGGAATTACTCAAGAAAAACGGTAAATTTCTACACCTAAACACCATTTAATCCGAAAATTAGTGTTCTTGAGCAATTTTATACCCAATTTGATTTTGATGCTTTTTAGTGTAATTATGCTTAAATTGTTTATGTATTATGCTTGTATAACCTAGATTAATGCTATTTAACATGATTAGAAGCCTTAAAATTCAAATTTTGAGTAATCTAGGGTTTGTGTTCTTGAGCAATTTGGGGCTTTTTGATATAAACAGGTTATGGCCGATTTTTGTCATGAATTGTTGCTAAATTAAGTAGTGTAACATGTTTAGGTAGTTAAATGATCCAAACTTTGAGCCTAAACATGATTTTGAGAATTAAAGTGGACTTTTTCAAGTCTAAAATTCATGAACTTGATTTTTGAGGGATAATGCCATTTGAAACTTGTTTAATTACTAGTAATGATTATTTTGACATGTTATTTGAGTTGAATGCTTATGAACTTGGCGAACATTTTCGTATATGCTTATTTGAAAAAGTGCAGATTTGATGAAAATATGAAAATGAGCTTATGTTTGATATAAATTGAACATGTCATTGTAATTATTTTGATTGATGATTTTGCTGACACTAATGCATATTTGCATGCACAAAAATTGTGTTTGATGTGTTTTGCAGACTGAAAGGGGTGAATCTTCATCCCAAGCTCGCAATGCTCCTACTGAGAATACGGAACAACAGGAGGTGGATAACTACTACAAACAAGATATACCTCATCCAGTCATGACATTTTCTGATATGCACTAGGAAGATTTGCACCCGAGCCTGAGATTTGACAGACTTTGGATAGATTATCCAAAATACCAAAGGGGTTTGCATACTCTTCATTCTAAAGCTGTTGAAGTACCTAGGGTCATAGAATGGGGACCATTAGAAGCTGTAGAATTGGCCGGGCCAATTAGGGAATTACTTACACAGAGGTATGGTAATTCTACTTTTAACGATTGGGTACGGTTATTCAACATGCGTAGACCTGTATATAAAGTATGGTGTGAAGAATTGTTGTGTAGTATAGAATTAAATGATCGGGTAGCTAGTTTAACCGATCGATCTTTTATTAGATTTTTGTTAGGAGGTTCGATACGCCACATGTACTTACTAGACATGGCTCAGGCTTTACGTATATATACGCCTGAGGAGTTAGCATCTGCCGATTGTAGAGGGTTGATATTGAACGGTAGGAAGATAGACGAAAATTTTGATACGCATGGTGTATGGAGTCAAATGACTAGCCATCACCGATTTAAAGGGGGAAATTACTCTTATTTGGATATAGATAGAGCTGAATTAAGAGTAATTCATAGGTTTTTAGCCAATTCGATTACACAACGAGGTAAGAACAAGGAAAAGGTAAATGAACAGGATTTGTTTTACCATATGTGTATTCGAGACCCACAAAGCGCTGTAAGTATACCTTATTGTGTGGGTTATTATTTATCAGCTATGGTTAGGGGGATGAGACCGCATAGCATAATAGGAGGTGGTATATTTATTACTTTGATTGCTAAATATCTCGGTGTGGATATAAGTCGGGGGGGATTATTAGTCGAAGAACCAGAACTCCGCGATACAATAGGTTTAAATGTATACCATGGTGCGAAAGTTTTGAAGAGGCAAAATAACGCCGCAGCACGATATAATGGTAGACATCCACAGGTTGAGAGAAACCAACAGCAAGGTAATGTAGGAGGGGGAAATGAAATGGCAGAAATGCAAAGGTTTATAGCTTCACAAGAGTATGAAAATGCTAGACATAGAGCATTTGAAGATTGGAAAGTTCATCAAAACCAAATCATAGCTTATTGCCAACATATAGGTAGAAACTATATTCCTACTCCATCGCCCATATTCCCTCCCTGGTCTATAGAGATCCAACCACCGTATCCTACGTATAACCCAGCCGAAGCATTTTATAGCACATATGGTTATGCATGGAACCCCTACTGGTATCAGTATCATCCCTAGTCTACTTAGTTTTATTTATTTTGTAATTTGTAATGTTGATACGTTTAATACTTATGTTAATATTGTAATAGTTTTTATAATTTTCTAACTTTTATTCTTAGATTTCAATAATTTTTGAATGTGGGGTAATATACCAAACTTCAAAAATATGTATATATGTTTGCAGTTTATCTTATGTACACAACAGGGTAAAACAACGCATTTTCAAAGACTGGCATTAAGTTCAGCAAAAGCAACTAATTTTGACGACAAGATGCAAAATATTTGTGAAATAACAACAAGACGGAATGAACAAATGATATGCACCATTTATCATTCAGCAAGCAAACACAAATATGTTTGGAAACTTTGGTAAAATTTAATCATTTTCACACAAATCACCCTCAATAATTTAAATTGTTACTGATTTCTTGCAAATGAGGGCATTGCAAGATCTTAAGTGTGGGAAGGGGTTAAATTCTTTCGGATTTTAAAATTTTTATCTTAACCACTTGGTTACCATTAAAAATATTAGTAAAGCAGTAGTTGTATTAGAATCTAGTGCTCTCTGATAATAAAGAACAGCCCTAGTCTTATATACTGACTACCCAATTCTAGTAAAAATTTTCAAAATTTTCAATTAAATGAACTCAAAATCATGTTTATACATATTTATGAATGATAAAACTAGGTTTTAACACCGAAATTATTGTTACCTCGGAAAGGACATAAATTGAGAAACAAACCAAAATGTTAAAATTCATTTAAGAATGGAATAGAGGAGAACAAAAAGGAAAAATAAAAGCCAAGTGTGGGAAAATTTTCCAATTTATTCAAAACATATGTCACATATTTTTGTACAAATAACTGAAAATACTTTTGCTTTGGACTAAACTAAAAAGTTTTACCTGATTTACTGTAAGAAAGATGGATCTACACGATGAATCAATTCCATCATTAAAAGAAAGTAAAGTCTTCCGAAAAAGAAACGCGCTTCTTGATTTAGGTCAGGAAGTTGTCGTCCAGACCAGCTGTAGGTTGACGAAAAATCTAGAAAAGTCATCACTAAAATCAGCAGGAAATCCACGGACCTCAGCATAAAACAGGGTCGCCAGGTGGTCAGATTTATCCTAACCATGAGAAGGATTTATCTCGTACAATGGGGGGGCACCGTGCAAATTAGCTTGATAAGACTAATAAATCAGATCCCCAGAAAGGATAATCTCCTTAAAAGATCAAAAATCAGCTTTTAAGCCTGATATTACTCAATCCTTGAGATTGACCTTAAAGATTGAGAATTACAAACTCATGGAATTCAATGATATCTAAACTCGAGCCTGAACGAGAAAATATTTTGATCAAAATTATAAACCGATTTGTTTTCTGAAAACCCATTTTCAATGCGTTCATTACCATTGAACGTAAAATCCTAGGAATTCACCTGGAATTCATTAGGTCACCTGAACCAAATCGGGTGTCAACCGTAAGAACGGTGGTTGCATAGCATGGTCAAAGACAGGACCTTGTGCCAGACCGACAAATTAAAAGGGTGAGCTTTACTATTGCTCCTACAAAGGATAGTAATTGCGTCCGACACGTTATAGACCAAAATTAAAAGCATGTCAGGGGACATTGCCTTAACAGTTGCTTGTTCAACGCTTTCCTTTACAACCGGACGGTAGTTTACCGAAAGGTAATATACGGGACAAGTAAACTGGACGTGTTGCTTTCCTAATACAAGGTTAGCAAGTGGGTGACACAAAATCGCAAGTTTTGAGCTAAAATTTTCAAATCTGAAACCCACCAAACCCACAAAAATAATTTGCAAACACCGGTGAAGGGTTATTCCGGAAAACTTATCTAGGGTAAAAACTAGATTTAATTTTCAAAAGATCAAATGTTTTCATAAAGATCCAATTTCCTTAATGGATCAAAATTTTTATAGTCATGTGGGACTGTAAACCATATCGTTACTACCATTGTTTATACTGCCGTAAAGAAATCACTGATGTACAAAGTGTGAAGAATAAAGAAGTGATTCTAGTATTTCAAGACTATATTGCTTGAGGACAAGCAACGCTCAAGTGTGGGAATATTTGATAATGCTAAAAACGAACATATATTTCATAGCATTATTCCCCAAGAAAGACAAGCTTTTAGTTGCAATTGTTCTATTTACAAGTGATATTCGTTTAAATATTAAAAGGTGAAGACAAAAGACAAATTCGACGAATTAAAGACGCAAACGACCAAAAAGCTCAAAAGTACAAAATACAATCAAAGAGGTTCCAATTATTGATAAGAAACGTCTCAAAATTACAAGAGTACAAGATTCAAAATGCAAAGTACAAGATATTAAATTGTACGCAAGGACGTTCGAAAATCTGGAACCGGGACCAGAGTCAACTCTCAACGCTCAACGCAACGGACTAAAAATTACAAGTCAACTATGCACATGAATATAATATAATATATAAATAATTCTTAAAAATTATATATATATTATATTAATATTTAAAATCGTCGGCAAGAAAGAAGCCAGAGCTGGTGAGCTGGAATTTCAAACTCCGCGACTCGCGAGTTTGAAGGCAAAAAATTCCGCGAGTCGCGGAGTTCCCCTGGACTCAATTCCCTATAAAAGCAAACGCAGTTTGATCGCAAAAAGAATCCAATATATCAATCTCTCTATCTATATACGTAGTATATATTTATATTTATATTTTAATTTTAATTTTAATTTTAATTCTAATAATAAGGGTATGTTAGCGAATGTTGTAAGGGTGTAAGTCGAAATTCTGTCCGGGTAACGCTACGCTATTTTTAATCATTGTAAGTTATGTTCAACCTTTTTAATTTAATGTCTCGTAGCTAAGTTATTATTATGCTTATTTAATCCGAAGTAATCATGATGTTGGGCTAATTACTAAAATTGGGTAATTGGGTTTTGTACCATAATTGGGGTTTGGACGAAAGAACGAAACTTGTGGAAATTAGACTATGGGCTATTAATGGGCTTTATATATGTTTAACTAAATGATAATTTTTTAATGTTAATATAAAGATTTACAATTGGGCATCCCTATAAATAACCATTTACACTCGATCGGACACGATGGGCGGGGTATTTATATGTACGAATAATCGTTCATTTAACCGGACACGGGAATGGATTAATAGCCACTAGAATTATTAAAACAGGGGTGAAATTATGTACAAGGACACTTGGCATAATTGATAACAGAGTATTAAAACCTTGGGTTACACGCAGTCGATAACCTGGTGTAATTATTAAACAAAGTATTAAAATCTTGTTACAGTTTAAGTCCCCAATTAGTTGGAATATTTGACTTCGGGTATAAGGATAATTTGACGAGGACACTCGCACTTTATATTTATGACTGATGGACTGTTATGGACAAAAACCAGACGGACATATTAAATAATCCAGGACAAAGGACAATTAACCCATGGGCATAAAACTAAAATCAACATGTCAAACATCATGATTACGGAAGTTTAAATAAGCATAATTATTTTATTTCATATTTAATTTCCTTTATTTTATATTTAATTGCACTTCTAATTATCGCATTTTATTGTTATTGTATTTAATTGCACTTTTAATTATTATACTTTTTATTATCGCAATTTTATTTTATCGCACTTTTATTTATCGCAATTTCATTATCGTTATTTACTTTATGCTTTAAATTAAGTCTTTTATTTATTTAATATTTTACATTTGGTTTTAACTGCGACTAAAGTTTTAAAATCGACAAACCGGTCATTAAACGGTAAAAAACCCCCCTTTATAATAACAATATTACTTATATATATATTTGTATTTTTATAAAAGTAAACTAATATAGCGTTAAGCTTTGATTAAAAGATTTTCCCTGTGGAACGAACCGGACTTACTAAAAACTACACTACTGTACGATTAGGTACACTGCCTATAAATGTTGTAGCAAGGTTTAAGTATATCCATTCAGTAAATAAATAAATATCTTGTGTAAAATTGTATCGTATTTAATAGTATTTCCTGCTAAAATTTAATAGTATTTTATACCCCTTAGCTTTAACATCACCAGCTATCGTGTTGGCGTCACCTATAATCCTCGTATACTCGCTCGGAGTTCCACTGCTCGTACATACTATGTCTGGCCGTGCTCGTCATTGCTTCCTCATCTATACGAACGTGGACGTCAAGAATAGCATCTTGTAAGACATCCCTAATGTCTTCCGCCTCCTCCATTTCCTCGTCTGAGCCCCTTTCTACCTATGGATGAGGGCCCTCATAGGGTACTGCCTGGTTGCGTCTACTTTTCAATACCTTAGCACCCACATAAACTTTCAATCCTAAAGGCTCAACCTGTTCTCTACAAAGCTGTAATGGACCCCCTTAGTTCCTATCAACACCTAAATACTCTCCAATGAGAGTAACAAAAATACCTCCTCCTATTATACTCCCGTCCTGCATTCCTTCTACCATTTTAGATAAATAGAAACCAACACAGTAAGGGATATTGACAAAGCTTCTAGGATCCCGAATACACTTTAGGTAGAATAAATCATGTAAGGTTATTTTTTCTTTATTGTTACCTCTTTGTGTAATCGAGTTAGCCAAAAATCTATGAATGATACGAAGCTCGGCTCTGTCAATATGTGTATAGGAGTGTCCTCCCGCTCGTGTAAAAACATCAAAATGTGACATACGCCTCCAAATGGCGTCAGCGTCAAAGTTGCTATCTACCCTTTCACCATAATGAATCAAATTTGTACAATCGGGTAGTAGCAACTCACCAGGAGTATATATCTATAAAGCCCTGGCCATGTCCAGCATGGACATTCTGTACATCCTACCACCAAGGATAAACCTAAGAAATCTTCTATCATCTATTCTAACTATATTTGTATCAAGTGATACAGTACTCATGAGCTCAACACACCATTCCTTATATACAGGTCTACGAATGGTGAAAAGACGTTCCCAATCTGTAAAAGAAGAGTTCCCGTACCTCTGAATCAGTAGCAGTCTGACTCTATTAGCTAGCTGAACTCTTTCTAAAGGATCCTAATCGATTACCCTTGGCACCTCTACATTTTTAGTTACTAATCTGAATTTGTTCCTTTGATATGTCTCGTAATCCCTCCATCTTCTATCAAATCTCAGATTAGGATGCAAAGTGTGCTCAGGAATCGTTGGGTACTCTACTAGCGGCCTCATCGGGAATACTATGAATGCATTAACAAATTGTACCGGATCATAATAAGGTATGTGTTGATCAGGCTGTTGTTGTGGTTCCTGTTGTGGTTCTTGTTCGGGTTCTGGCTCGTGTTGCATTTCTGGTTCTGGTTCTGGTGCTGGAGCAGGTCGTCTAGATGATGATGCTCCTGAACCTCCAGTATCGGCTTTCTGCAAAACACATTAAACTTAAAATTTGTGCATCCAAATATGCATTAGTGTTAGCAAAATAACAACTTAAAACATTCACAATAACATGTTAAATCAAAATTAAACTTATACACATTTTCACAATTTTTCACAATTCTACACTTTTTAAAATAAGCACATATGAAAATGTATACAAAGTTCATAAGCATATAACTCAAATAACATGTCAAAAAAGTCATTTCTAATAATTAAACAAGTCTCAAATGGCAAATATATCAAATTAATCAAGTTCATGAATTTTGTACCTAAAAAGTCCACTTTAATCTTTAAAAATCATGTTTAGGATCAATGTTTGGATCATTTAACTACCTAAACATGTTACACTACTCAATTTAGCAATAATTCATGACAAAAATCGGCCATAACCTGTTTATATCAAAAAGCCCCAAATTGCTCAAGAACACAAACCCTAGATTTCTAAAAATTTTGAAGTTTTTGGCTTCAAATCATGTTAAATAGCATCAATCTAGGTTATACATGCACAAAATACTATCAATTTAACACTAATTACACTAGAAATTAACAAAATTGCATTAGGTAAAATATTGGTAATTATCACAAAAACTAGGAATTTATAGAGTTTAGGGGTGTAATTTTTATCTTTTTGCTGAAGAATGAGAATCTAGGCATGATTAGAGCGAAAAATTTGATAATTACGGTGAATTTTGGTGAAATTTGGTGAAGATTTGAGAGTATTTTCGTGTATGTGTGTGTATTGTGGAGAAAGAACAGCTCGCTGGTCTTTTTCTATCTGGCCAGTTTTCCAGCTCCATGCGATCGCATGGAGTTGGAGTGCAATACCCATGCGATCGCATGGGTATCCGGGAACAGTACTTTGGCCTTTTTTTTTTTTATAAAACCTTATAACTTCTAAAACATATAATTAATAAAATTCTAAAAATTTTGTTTTCCTTTAGGAGCGAGGGCGTTTCGGATCGTTGTCCTAGTCCGTCCCTCGACAAAAATTTTAAAATTTGTCACTTTTAAGCGCGGTTTTAAAAGCAAAGATTTTTGGGTTTTTTAATATTTTTGGCATACTATAATTCAATAAGATTAAAAATAATGATAATAAAAGTTCTCGTCCCTCCCTCGGGTAAAGCAATTTCGGTTCAACGACCTAGTCTTCAACTTACGACGAATTTTAAAAATCATATTTTTAACTTAGCGAAATAAAGTAATTTTTTGTTATTATAATCACACCAAACTTAAATTTAAAATGCATAAAATTAAAAATTCATATTAAAAATTCACACCAAACTTAAATTATATTTTTGTTTTTATACATACAAACTTATATTAAAAATATTAATTTTTCAAATATTTACAATTTTAAAGAAGTTTACAATATTAATTTAATATTTATATATTAAATTTAAAAACAAAGTAAAAATAAAATTAAAAATCTTTTTGGTCTTTTATCCCACTTTAATCAATCAAATATTATCAAAAATATACGCCCCTCTTTTCGGTAAAGTAATTTCGGTTACATAACCTAGTTTAACTCATGACGAATTTTTGAAATATTTTGGGTTGATTGATTAAAGATATTTATACCTTAAGAATAAACGTTAAATTTCGCAGTGATGTAATAAATTTTTGAATGATATCAATAATTTCGGTCGCAAGACCTAATTTCATCGAATACCAATTTAATACTTTATAGCGAACAAATTAGCGTTTATTATCAAAAGGTTAAAAATAAAAAATAAAAATGAAAACTGTACAAACTTACCTGTGAAATATATTTCTTAGTGATATGCTCTAGCCCACTCATAAGATAGTCGGACTAATTGATTTTCCATGGCTACATAGGCGTAACCTCGAGCATTTAACGTCTTTTCTTCTAAACATATGAACGGTCCGTCTCTGCATAAAGTAACAAATTCGGTGTTTGAATAAGTTTGATTATTTGAACATTTACCTTCGTGTGACCATTTTCCGCATTTGTGACATCTTTCAAGGTGTCGTGCTCTTCTTTTCGCTGCGGATTTTGATTTTCCTTTACCAAATTGTAACTTATTATCTTCGCATCTGGATTCTTTTCTTACTCCGTCCAATTTACCTCTGATTAATGATACTAATTCACTTGGAAGTGTGTCATTATTACGTTTAGTGATCAAAGTGTGTAGCATTAGACCATGGTTTAATTCACAGGAAGTCTTCATTTCATAAAACATAAAAAAAATAAAAATTTAGAATGGGGGGGAGAAGACTAGTTCTTTAGGGTCTGCTAGAGAAAGACCATTCGGGTTCCATTTTCGAGAACTACACGAAAACAGAAAATCTAACTCTAACAGAAATACATATTATCTTTTAAAGACTTGATTCTCCCCACAATTAGTTAGCTGTGGTGTCAAAATTGTGATTAACTTCGTTGTCAACTTCCATCGGACTATCTATGTAATGTTTAACTCTGTGACCATTGACTTTAAATTCAATCCCATTTGAATTTATTAATTCTACTGTTCCGTATGGGAAAACTCTTTTGACTATGAATGGTCCAGACCATATTGATTTCAATTTTCCAGGAAATAGCTTGAATCGTGAATTGAAAAGAAGAACTCTGCCGCCTTCTTTAAATTCTTTTGAACTTCTGATTCTTTTATCATGCCATTTCTTCGTTCTTTCCTTATAGATTAACGAATTTTCGTATGCTTCTTGTCTTAATTCTTCTAATTCATTTAGTTGACTTAACCGTAGACGTCCAGCTTCATGTAAATCAAGATTACATGTCTTCAAAGCCCAAAATGCTTTGTGTTCAATTTCTACTGGAAGATGACATGCTTTTCCGTAAACGAGTCTAAAAGGTGTGGTTCCAATTGGAGTTTTGTAGGCTGTTCTAAAAGCCCAGAGTGCATCCTCCAATTTAATGGACCATTCCTTCGGATTTGATCCTATGGTTTTCTCTAGAATACGTTTTAAAGCTCGGTTGGTATTTTCAACTTGTCCACTTGTCTGTGGATGATAAGCAGTGGAGATTTTATGAGTTACTCCATATCTTTTGATAACTTTCTCAAGTTGATTATTACAGAAATGAGTTCCCCGATCACTTATTAAAGCTTTCGGTGTTCCAAACCTTGCAAAAAGACATTTTAAAAAGTTGACTACAACTCGTGCATCATTAGTCAGGAGAGCTTGTGCTTCCGCCCATTTAGATACATAATCAATGGCTACGAGAATATAGAGATTATTATGAGATTTTGGAAATGGACCCATAAAGTCAATACCCCAGATGTCAAATACTTCACATACTTGAATGACATTTTGTGGCATTTCATCACGTTGACTTATTTTTTCGGCCCTTTGACATGCATCACAGGATTTGCAAAGAAGGTGTGCGTCTTTGTAAATTGTAGGCCAATAGAATCCAGCATCATAAACTTTTCTTGCTGTTAGTTGAGGCCCATAATGCCCTCCTGTTGGTCCTGTGTGACAATGGTTTAAGATTTTACTAGCTTCCTCCCCGAATACACATCGGCGTATTATTCCATCGGGACAACTTTTAAACAAATATGGATCTTCCCAGAAATAGTGTTTTATATCACTAAAGAATTTCTTTCGTTTTTGGTACGACAATCCTTTTTCAAGGAATCTACATACTAAATAGTTTGCATAGTCTGTAAACCATGGAATTTCATTATAATCTATCTTCAATAGATATTCATCAGGAAAGTTGTCTTGTATGGCCGATTCATTTAGAACTTCTAATTCGGGATTTTCAAGACGAGAAAGATGATCAGCGGCAAGATTTTCTGCTCCCTTTTTATCTCGGATTTCAAAATCAAACTCTTGTAAGAGTAAGATCCAATGGATTAATCGTGGTTTAGCATCTTGTTTCGAAAATAGGTATCTAAGAGCAGAATGGTCGGTATAGACCACCGTTTTTGCTAGAACGAGATATGATCGAAATTTGTCAAAAGCAAAGACAATAGCAAGGAGTTCTTTTTTAGTAGTTGTGTAATTTGTTTGTGCTCCTTGTAACATCTTACTAGCATAATATATAGGTTGAAATCATTTTTCAATCCTTTGTCCTAAAACGGCTCCTATTGCAAAATCACTTGCATCGCACATAAGTTCAAACGGTAGATTCCAATTTAGAGTTATCATGATCGGTGCATTAGTGAGTTTTTCTTTAAGAATATTAAAAGATTTGATGCAGTCATCTAAAAAGATGAATGGAGCATCCTTTTCTAGGAGTTTATTCATAGGAGTGGCAATTTTAGAGAAATCTTTTATAAAACGTCGGTAAAAACCGACATGCCCTAGAAAACTCCTAACTCCTCTAACATTGGTGGGATGTGGAAGTTTAACAATTACATCTACTTTAGCTCTATCCACTTTAATTCCTTCCTTTGAAATTTTATGTCCAAGAACGATGCCTTCTTTAACCATGAAATGGCATTTCTCCCAATTAAGAACTAGATTTGATTGTTCGCATCTAATAAGCATTCGTTCAAGATTAACTAGACATGATTCAAATGTATCACCGAAGACTGAAAAGTCATCCATGAAAACTTCCATGCATTCTTCTATCATGTCGTGAAAAATCGCCATCATGCACCTTTGAAAGGTTGCAGGGGCGTTGCAAAGTCCAAATGGCATGCGTTTGTAAGAAAAAGTACCATAAGGGCACGTGAACGTGGTTTTTTCTTGGTCCTCGGGTGCTATTGGAATTTGAAAATATCCGGAAAAACCATCAAGAAAACAATAGTAACTATTTTCGGCTAATCTTTCCAACATTTGATCAATAAAAGGTAAGGAAAAGTGATCTTTTCTGGTGGCGTCATTTAATTTTCTATAATCAATACATACACGCCATCCTGTTACAGTCCTAGTAGGAATAAGCTCATTTTTCTCATTTGTAATGGCAGTCATGCCACCCTTCTTAGGCACGCATTGAACTGGGCTTACCCATGGACTATCAGAAATTGGATAAATTAAACCTGCATCAAGCAGTTTAATAATTTCTTTTTTAACAACATCTTGCATATTAGGATTTAGTCTTCGTTGGCATTGCACATATGTTTTATGACCTTCTTCCATAAGGATTTTATGTGTGCAATACGAAGGACTTATTCCTTTAATATCATGAATCTTCCATGCAATGGCTGGTTTATGAGCTTTTAACACAGAAATGAGTTGTGATTTCTCATTTTCAGTAAGAGAAGACGATATTATTACAGGTAATTCAGATTCACCATGTAAATAAGCATATTCCAAATGGTTTGGAAGTGGCTTTAACTCTAATGTTGGTGGTTCTTCTATCGATGATTTATATCGATATATGTCTTCCTCTTTTAGCATTTGAATTTCTTCTGTTGTTGGTTCATATCCATTAGCCATAAGTGTAGCTAACATTTCAGTTTCATTAATTGGTTCAGTTCCTTCTCCTAAAGAACATTCTCCTGTTCCTTGTAATTCTGGAAATTCTTCTAACAATTCTGCATGTGATTCTATAGTTTGAATATAATAGCATGTATCATCTGTAGATTGCGGTTGTTGCATTGCTCTATCAACTGAAAAGGTAACACTCTCGTCCTCTATACTTAGGGTCAGTTTCTTACCAAACACGTCTATCATTGCTTTAGCCGTGTTTAAGAATGGTCTTCCTAATATGAGAGGAACTTGAGAATCTTCTTCCATGTCCAGAACAACAAAATCTACTGAAAATACTAAAGTACCAACTTTAACTAGCATGTTTTCCAGTATCCCTCTAGGATATTTTATTGATCGATCGGCTAGTTGTATGCTTATTCGTGTTGGTTTCAATTCTCCAAGGCCTAGTTTAGCGTATAGTGAATACGGCATTAAATTTATACTAGCACCTAAGTCTGCCAATGCTTCTATTGAACTAAGACTACCCAAAAAACATGGAATTGTGAAACTTCCTGGATCAGATAGTTTTTCTAGTATCTTATTCAACAGCACTGCTGAACAATTAACATTCATAGTAACAGCCGAGAGTTCTTCCATTTTCTTTCTATTCGAGATTAGATCTTTCAGAAATTTAGCATATCTAGGCATTCCTGAAATCACATCAATGAAAGGAAGATTTACATTTATCTGTTTAAACATATCCAAGAATTTGGATTGCTCGGCTTCAAGTCTCTCTTTTTTCATTTTACTCGGGTAAGGAAGTGATGGTTGGTATGGTTTAACATAAGGTTTAGTCTTAACTGTGTTATCTTCATTAACCTTTTCAACTACCGGTTCTTTTTCCTTATCTTGTTCAGGTTGTGGTTCTTGTGGAGTAGGAATAGCTTCATCAGAAGTTACAGGTATTTCAGGTGGTTTAAGTGTAATACCACTTCTTGTGGTAATGGCTTTAGCTGTTTCATTCCGGGGGTTAGCATTTGTATCACTAGGTAAACTTCCCGGTTTTCTTTCACCTATTAACCTTGCTAGGTTACTTACTTCTTGTTCCAGATTTTGAATAGAAGCTTGTTGATTTCTAAATGCTTGAGCATTTTGTTCATTGGTTTGTTTCTGAGATGTGAAAAACTGAGTTTGAGATTCAACTAGCTTCGTCATCATATCTTCTAAATTCGGCTTTTTATCATCGGTTTGTGGTGGTTTGTTTTGAAAATTAGGTCTTTGCTGATTGTAAGTATTATTAGATACTTGTTGATTACTTGGACCTTGTTGGTTGTTGTATGGAACATTTCGATTATAATTCTGGTTTTGATTGTAAATTGGTCTTGGCGGTTGATAATTATTCTGATAATTATTTCCAGGCCTTTGGTTTATGTATGAAACATTCTCTCTTTGTTCCATTGTTAGTTCAATACTGAGACAATCTTTTGTTAAATGTGGTCCTCCACACAGCTCACAACTAATTCGTATTGATGTAACAACCCGACTTCATAAACTCAAAACGAGTACCAAAAAAAAAATTTTGCATGTCAGTGCATCTGGACGGCGTCCAAAATCCTGGACGGCGTCCAGCTTAGAAATGTGGGACGGCATCCAAAGTTTGGGACGACGTTCAGCTCAACACAACTAGGACGGCGTCCAATCAGTTGGGACGGCGTCCCAATGGCCTTCCAGCTACTGATCACGGGTCCAACTCACACGAGCGGAAAACCCGCTTCCCGACATTTTCAAACGAAAACCTTTTTACCACAAGTCAATATAAGTGAAACTAAGAGATTTTCATCATCAAATCAAGCTTTACATCAACGGGCCCACATCGCCCATTTTACGAGTTTCGTTCAAAAATAAAAGTTTCGACCAAATATAAGTTTAAGTTCCAAACGACACTAGAGCATGGTGTTTGGGGTTAAACTACCCAATCTCGGTCGAACTCCAAAAGCTAACACCCAAAAGCATCCCTTAACAAAACAAGCGGGAGATCACTAATCCAAATGAACGCTCTTACCCTTGTCAATGCCCGAGCCTATAAAAAAAAGTAAACAACGAGAGGGTAAGCAAAGCTTAGTGAATGCAATAATTATACGAATACATATATAATTATACCTACTTGCATACACTTACACAACCGTAAACATGCTAGCAAACAGCATTAGCTTATCGTCGCAATAACAAGCTATAATTCACCAATACCCCCAAGCTAGCATAACAACCGCATAAAAATATAACTCGAATAATATAATATGCTTACAACACAAATAACCATGGTTAACCAATAGTACAAGGGAACGGCGCTCGCGAAAACGCCATCGGTGTTCGTAACATCCGTTAGGGCACTTAACACCTCGCACCACTAACCCCTAGGGTGGCACCTTAACACCTCGGCACATCACCCCGAGTGGCATCTTAACACCTCGATGCATCACTCATTATTTTACGGAGTGGTGTCTTAACACCTCGACACTACACTCCTAGGTGGCATCTTAACACCTCGATGCTACACCCGAGTGGCATCTTAACACCTCGATGCTACACTCTTCACGTGAAACATGGTGTCTTAGCACCTCGACACTACCCGTTTCACGCTACAACAAATAGATACATTATATACATACGCATATAATTATTCCACTCACCTCAAAGTCTTCGTGTAAGATAACCGAACTTGCAACGTCAATGTAACGTACCTATTATATTTTAGCACATAATCAATTCACAACTCAAGTCGGTCAAGCAACTCACTTAACAATCTAGAGTCTTTTGACCCTAAGTGCAATCCCGACCCATTTTGCACCTTTAACCCTAATAATGGGTTAACTTCACCAAAAACCCTAACTTTAGCCAATTAAGGTCTTAACACACTTTTAACCACAAAGTTAACTCGTTTTCATACATGCAAGACAACCTAGGTCATCAAAGACCCATTTGACCCATTTCTAGGTCAACACACCCATTTGGGTCACCCACAACCCAAATCACACCCACTAACATTAACTATAAGTGTATTAGTATTTACTTAGGTCTTTAAGACCCATTTACACCATTTACCCTTTCAAAACCCTAGGTTAGTCACCATTTGGGTCTTCATGACCCAAACTTACCCAAAACCCCCAAATCACTCATACATGGGTTTTATGTACAACATTAACCCAAACCCTAACCCTTAAACATATTTACTAGAGAAATCAATTTTAGGGCTTACCACCACAATCAAAACGAAGCTAACGAGGAGATGAACAACTTCAATGCTCGAGCTAGAACCCGAAACAAGCTTCTTCCTCTCCTATTTGAGCTTTCTCACACTTAAGAGCACTCTCTCTCTAGAATTAAAGTAGATGATGTTTGGTGGTTGTGAATGGAGTAATGAGACTCCCAAAACTGATCTAGGGCTTTAAAATTCGTCCAAGAAGTGAAATTACCAAAATACCCATCTAAAATAATTAATAGCAAAAAGACATGCCTGCCAGCCATTCTGGACGGCGTCCAGGTCTTCAAATTGGGACGGCGTCCCAAATGTTTGGACGGCGTCCAAACCCAAAAAGAAAACAGGATCTTACAATTGAGTGTATATCTTTGGTCATCTTTTCCATTCGCCTCTCGACAGCATCTATCTTTGCAGAAATGGAATCTAAGTCATGGCTAGAATCGGCTCTAGCTGCTTTAGATGATCTAACGATATCTTTTTCTTGGTGCCACTCATGTGAGTGGGAAGCAGTGTTATCAATAATTTTGTAAGCATCAGTTTTGGTTTTCTTCATAATAGAACCACCAGCTGCTATATCGATGTCTTTCCTTATAGTGATGTCGCATCCTTGGTAAAATATTTGTACTATTTGACAGGTGTCTAAACCATGTTGCGGACATTCTCTCAATAACTTTTCAAATCTGGTCCATGCCTCATATAGAGTTTCATTTGGCTTCTGTGTGAAAGTAACAATTTCTCCTTGAAGTCTTACGGCTTTAGATGCTGGAAAGAATTGTTTAAGAAATTTTTCAACTAAAACGTCCCATGTATCAATCGCCCCTTCAGGTAACGATTCTAACCAATCTTTGGCTTCTCCCTTTAAAGTCCAGGGAAATAACATGAGATATATCTGTTCATCTTCAACTTCTATTATTTTAAATAAAGTGCAGATTCTATTAAATGTACGAAGATGTTCATTTGGATCTTCCTTCGGCGCACCACTAAATTGGCATTGATTAGTCACCATATGTAGAATTTGTCCTTTGATTTCATAATCTGGCGCATTAATGTCTGGATGAGTAATTGCGTGACCTTGGCCAGTGCGTTTAGCTCTCATTCGGTCTTCCATACTTAAAGGTTCCAGATTCTCCATGATTGAATTTGTTGAATCTGAATCACTAGAGGATTCTGATTTAATGGTTCGTTCCTCAACAATCTCTGTTTGAATGATTGGTGGTTCCAGAGGAAAGATTAATAGTTCAGGATCTATGAATTGTCCCTGATATTCTCCGGATTCTCAATTGTGAGGTCGGGTTCAAAAAATGGATTATCGGAAATTTGAATTGGAGTACTTGGTCGACTGGATGACGATTCTAAAGAAAAATCAACGGCGACAATGTTTGCTAGATGTCTTGATCGAGTTTCCGGTGGTGAACGTACAAAAGGTGGTGAACGTTTTGCTCAGTGCATTCACTGAATATCCTATTAGTTTTTAAAAAGAAAGAAAAATTATATAAGTTATCCAATTAATAGACTTTTCTAATTTTGCCCACGTTTCGAATAGCCAAAAGATGCAGCAGAGGGGCAGGATTCGTTTGGTCTCAATATAATTGAGTACTGTTTGGCTCCAATAACCCGGTCCATGTATAAATCCAACTATTACTACGAACCAGAAAATTTTGATGTCTATCAATTTAACCGCTTAAAATAATTTTTCGTAATTTAAAGAAATTTAGAGAAGAAGTAGAAAATTCTAAGTCCTAAACTAGAATGGCGAGAAATAAGAAAGAAAAAGAGCGCGTCGGTATTAAAATTGGAGAAATAAGAAAGAAAAAGAGTGACTTATAAAACTTTAAAACACTCAACTAACCCAACCTTATTATTATCACTAACTTAAAATTAAAATTGCAAATTGAGATTACTAATTGGAGTGATAATTGATACATAGGTAAAAGGCGTTGAAAAATAAAAATAAGAAAGTAGCGTGTTGAAACTTAAAAAGGAACTAAAAACTAAGAATTAAAAGTTGCGTCTAAAAATATTAAAGCTTACAAGTAAAACTATATCCCAAATGACAATATCTTAAAAAGGTATTAAAACTTAGAAAGACGTCGCAAAATTCTAAAGCACCTAAATCTTAGTCTAAAGAAAAAGCACTTAAGGGATTTTACGGCAAAGCCTAAAAATCTAGAAATAAAAATAACTATGGCAAAAACTATGTCTAAAAACTAAATATAAGTGAAAAATACAAATATTACGCTAAAACAATTAAAAGGTACAAAATATTAAAATATACTAAAAGTTGTAAAAAGTACAATTTTTATAAAAATATTATTTTTATATTTTTTATTTTATAAAACTATTAATTTTATAAATTATTTAAACTAATTAAACTAAATATAAAACAAATTAAATACAAAAACTAAAACTTAAATAATAAAATAAGTAAAACCTAATTAGGGTTTTAAATTAATTATTAATTATAATTAATAATAATAACCCGTAATGATTGCAGTTTTTAGGGTTAACTGGCGTGTCAGCAGGGCTCATGCGATTCCGTCCATGCGATCGCATGGACAAGGGTTTCGGGCCAGTGACTGGGCTGCTACAGTACTGGACTCGAATTTATTTATATTTTTTTTTCTGTTTTGCTAAAATATATATATAATATATTTATATAAATTAAATAAAACTTATATTTTTACAAACTAAAAATAGAAATAAAGAAACTTTATAAAACTAACATATTTAACAAACTCTTAAAAATATTTATATTTTTGTTTTTATTTTTATATTTTAGAATATTTAAAACGTATTTTTATAAAAGCGTATTTTTTTTTATAAAAGTAAACTTAAAAATAATTTTTTTTTTATATATAGCGTTGCATTTCCGGCTTTTAAGCTAGATTTGTTCCCCGAAAGCGGCGCCAAAAATACTTGATGTTATGCGAGGTGTATATGAAATAGCTTTATTTTTACAACGAAATACTATTAAATACGATACAATTTTACACAAGATATTTATTTATTTATAGAATGGATATACCTAAACCTTGCTACAACACTTATAGGCAGTGTACCTAATCGTACAGTAGTGTAGTTTTTAGTAAGTCCGATTCGTTCCACAGGGAAAATCTTTTAAACAAAGCTTAACACTATATTAGTTTTAATTTATAAAAATAAAAATATATATAAGTAATATTATTATTATAAATGGGGGTTTTTACCGTTTAATGACCGGTTTGTCGATTTTTAAAACTTTAGTCGCAGTTAAAACCTAATGTAAAATATTAAATAAATAAAAGACTTAATTTAAAGCGTAAAGTAAATAATGATAATGAAATTACGATAAATAAAAGTGCGATAAAATAAACTTGCAATAATTAAAAAGTACGAAAATTAAAAGTGCAATTAAATACAATGACAATAAATAAAAGTGCGATAATTAGAAGTGCAATTAAATATGAAAATAAAGGAATTATGCTTATTTAAACTTCCGTAATCATGATGTTTGACGTGTTGATTTTAGTTTTATGCCCATGGGTTAATTGTCCTTTGTCCTAGATTATTTAAAATGTCCGTCTGGTTTTTGTCCATAACAGTCCATCAGTCATAAATATAAAGTGCGAGTATCCTCGTCAAATTATCCTTATATCCGAAGTCAAATATTCCAACTAATTGGGGACTTAAACTGTAACAAGGTTTTAATACTTTGTTTAATAATTACACCAGGATATCGACTGCGTGTAACCCAAGGTTTTAATACTTTGTTATTAATTATGCCAAGTGTCCTTGTACATAATTTCACCCCTGTTTTAATAATTCCATAGACTATTAATCCATTCCCGTGTCCGGTTAAATGAACAATTATTCGTACATATAAATATCCCGCCCATCGTGTCCGATCGAGTGTATATGGTTATTTATAGGGAAGTCCAATTGTAAATCTTTATATTAAAATTAACAAACTATCATTTAGTTAAACAAATATAAAGCCCACTAATAGCCCATAGTCTAATTTTCACAAGTGTCGTTCTTTTGTCCAAACCCCAATTATGGTACAAAGCCCAACTACCCAATTTTAGTATTTAGCCCAACATCATGATTACTTCATTTTAAATAAGCATAATAATAATTTAGCTACGAGACATTAATGTAAAAAGGTTGAACATAACTTACAATGATTAAAAATAGCGTAGCGTTACACAGACAGAATTTCTACTTACACCCTTACAACATTCGCTAACATACCCTTATTATTAGAATTTAAAATTAAAATATATATATATATATATATATATATATATATATATATATATATATATATATACGTTTAGATAGAGAGATTGATATATGATATTTGATGCACCAAAGCTCGATTTTTATAGGCATGTGGGCTGGAAAAAAAGCTCATGCGATCGCATGAGCTTTGCCCTTCAAGGCCATGCGATCGCATGGCCAGCTGGGGAGACTCAAAAGTCTTTAAAAACATGGGCTGCTTATTTATTTATTATATAATATAATATATATAATTAGATTTAATTATATATATTATATTATATTCTTGTACTCCGTTGACTTGTAATTTTTAGTCCGTTGCGTCGAGCGTTGAGAGTTGACTCTGGTCCCGGTTCCGGATTTTCGAACGTCCTTGCGTACAATTTAATATCTTATACTTTGCATTTTGAATCTTGTACTCTTGTAATTCTGAGACGTTTCTTATCAATAATTGAAACCTCTTTGATTGTACTTTATACTTTTGAGCTTTTTGGTCGTTTGCGTCTTCAATTCGTAGAATCTGTCTT
Organism: Rutidosis leptorrhynchoides; assembly: GCF_046630445.1. NCBI lineage: Eukaryota > Viridiplantae > Streptophyta > Magnoliopsida > Asterales > Asteraceae > Rutidosis > Rutidosis leptorrhynchoides. The sequence continues at coordinate 528,919,195 of NC_092333.1, read as the reverse complement.
TTGTCTTCACCTTTTATTATTTAAACGAATATCACTTGTAAATAGAACAATTGCAACTAAAAGCTTGTCTTTCTTGAGGGATAATACTATGAAATATATGTTGGTTTTTAGCATTATCAAGCGTTTATTTTAACTTCATAACGTACTAATTGACATATCTAAATATCAATCGAATCAATAAGCGAGTGTTACAATCGTTTACTTAATTAATTTGAAATCAAATATATCTAATATACATAAACACGTTTTAAATACAAGTTGCAAGTTATTTATATATTTAACAACCAATATTCCAACTCACGTTAATTAATCAAAGACATTTTAAATAATCAAGTTCCATTATAGCGAAAAACATTTTTGTACATTTGAAACTAAATTAATTGATTAATATGTAATTTAGTCTTCCACTAACTTTGTCTAATTCTCGTTATTTGACACTTTGTTTTCATATGTAGATCACTTTACCAATTATTCTGAATACCGTTAAAAAGGAACGATTTCTCAAATCAACGTGGACCTCACAATAGAGATCCGTAATCATAATTCAATGTATCAGATAATTCAATCATTTGAAATTATCTTTTAATCTCGTCGATAAATATAATAAACTTATATTGAAACAAATACGTTCATGTAAAGTATTATACATTAATATAACTATATATTATATATACATATTTATATACACATAAATGTTCGTGAATCATTGGAATCTGGTCGAGGTTAAATGAATACATGAACATGGTTCAAAATGTTTAAAATTTAACTTAACAGACTTTGCTTATCGTGTCGGAATAATATAAAGATAAATTTTAAATTTGATCGGAAATTTTCGGGTTGTCACAGTACCTACCCGTTAAAGAAATTTCATCCCGAAATTTGATTGAGATGGTCATGGCTGACAATATGTATGTTTTCATGACTCTTATGAGTTGAAAATTAGAGTTTTATTGTTATTAAGTAATATGGATAAAACAATTTGTTTATGTGAAGAGTACGAGTGAAGCTATCGCAAAAGAGTGAAATGAGTAAGTGTAGATTCATCATATCTTTTGACGCAGATAGGATTGATTTTCGGAGTTCACGGGATTTTGAGAAAATCTTCGTAATAAGATTTGATTTTTCGGTAATTAAGGAAATTAGAATCCTCTTCGGTTAATTGCAATGATCTGTCTCGATTGCTCTGTATGCTATTTCACTATAAATCCACTCTTTTCGTTTCCTTATTTCAATAGCTCACACCTTCTATTCTTCCTCCCTCAATTCATACTTTAAAGCATTCATCAATATGCTCCATCTAGTTCTGATTCTTGATATACTCCTAACTTTCATATCTTTCATTCTTCTTTTTCATTTATCGCCGAAAGAATCTATTTACTTCTACTATACTCTTGGTTTTATAGTGTTTTTAATCCTCCCGTGTCTTTATATTGCCATATGCATCGATATATACGGTTTATAATTTCTGGGTTGTTGTTGAGTTTTATATCTTCCCTTATATTTGCTGCGATTTATACTCCAATTTCTATTTCGGAGTTTCATTCTTTTGTTTTCTCTTCTTGCCATTAAGCACCGCATGTAATGGTCCAGAATTCGTAGATATGAATTTCAGAATGAACATAGTTAATGTTCTAAGAAGGAAAATTGTAATGGCACGATCTTGATTTTTCAAATTACCAGAATATCCGGAAAAGTAGAACTATTAAGAGGATATGTTCTTAATATGATTGGAGATTAGGTAGAATGTAAGAGTCGTGTAACATGGCACATGATGACGGTATGATCTGTGAATCATCATGTTCCATTGAAAACTCAGCATGACTTACTGTAATATAATCACATTGATCAAGTGTCATTATCTTATACTAACTCATGCTTCAGTTCCCCACACTACTTCAAAAACATTCATACTTTAACTTCGAAGGTTTCAGAATTTAGAAACTAAAACAGCTTCTTTTATGATGTAACGCAGATAGCGCGAAGAGATAAATTGCTTCAGATAAAAATAGTTATGAAAATATCTTCAGAAATATCGAGGATATTTATAATGAAAGATACGATGATATCTTAGAATCTCTAATATCGAAAAGTGATGAAGAATATTTGTTAGCAATGGTTTAGAGTCAGGAGAAAGGTATTCGTTAATGACTTCAGTAGACACTGAATCATTTGGATTCTTCGAAGGCAGGTTTAGTCTTTGTGATTTGTCCACAACCTCCTTCGTGGTTTGCTCAATCCATTTTTCAGTTCTAAACCTTCTCTTTTTCTGAGCTTTGCCAATACACTATTCTTTATCATCAAACTTTTGATTGTTAAGTCGTTTACAGTTTTGCTGCTTCATCAGCAATTTTTTTTTAAATTTCGGAGTACTAGTTCGCAGTTTAGGGTGTTTTTTAGAAACTTCACATTCGAAGTATATAAGTCTAGGAGATAGACGTTATATGTATATATATATATATATAACTGTTGGCGTAGAATTGCTGCGAAATTCGAGAATAATGATTCAAGCTTTTTAGTATGGCAACTACCGTTACAAGATGCAGATGGGTACATGATTGGGTTTCATTGATTAAGTATAGTGATTTTTCGGAGAGGCTTAAGTCAAAGGGTAATGAAGTTGTTGATACGTTTTCTGTTAATATGGTGAAATGTAAAAGGTTTCCCGGTAACGATGGTGAAAGGGCAACGTATATATCAAAGTTATAATAAGACTGTCTCGACTGAAAAGTCGAAGTTGACTTGCTGGAGCTGTGACAAAACTGACTACTTTGGAAGGGATTGCAAAGTTATTTTTGGTAATAAATGCTAAAGGAGCTGACACATATATGTGTTAGTCTATGACTTTGGTTTCGAGAGTTTCTAGGTGTTGATGCATTTTATGTAAGTCCCTAGACATCTAACCTACGTCCATTGCAGGTACTTCAATTTATGGGATACCATGATCGCTCGTTATTATCCTATATGTGTTTGTATGCGGTTACAGGTACTATAGGAACGCGATATGGATGTTTGACTATGTTAGACTTAGTCAGACGTGCGAGTGAAGTCTCACTTGTACGGCTGACAGGCTCATACGCACGGTTGATGCTGAGCTAAGTCACAATTATAACCTAAATGAGATGACACGAGTGTGTGATCACCCGTACAGCTGATGAAGCCAACTCGTACGTGTGATGGATGACGCGTACGGGTGAGTCAACAGCAGAGGTATATAAGTGTTATGTTCTTCATTTTAGGTTAAGCCTCTCTCACACACACTACTCAGATCTGGTAAAACCCTAATCCGATTCTCTCTCAACCCAAATCACTCCTGGTAGTGAATAATAGCTCTAGGCATTAATCTAATCACACCCTTGTTGTGGTTTGACTAATTTAATCCCAAAAAGCTCCTCATATTAACTAGTTATGGTTTGATTCACTAATTCCGCCTTTATGTGAATTAAACCTATTGATTTCGAAGTTCCTAGTCATGTTTCATCATTGGTATCAGAGCATTGGTTGTGATTTCAACATCATCTAGTGATTTTTGGTGATTAATGAGTTTATTATTTGGGTTTTTTGAGTTAAAAGTGATTTTAATCAAAAAAGAATCATTTTTACGTGTGTAATTGTTTCTAGAGAGTGTGTTTATGTTAGTTTAGTGCTAATCCAGCTATTGGACAAAGAAATTGAGGTTTAGTATCAATTTCTAGGGTTTTTGGGTGATTTGAGCTGAACAGCAGTTCACACGAGTGGGTCAACATTTTTGATCACACGCGCGGTTGACCACACGGTTGACTGTCACTCGTTAACTCACACGCACGGGTTAGCATAACCTTTTGAGGTTAATTGACTACAGTCTGATCACACGAGTGATCACGCGATTGACAGTGACAAGTACGAGTAATCACACGGGTGATTTTCACTCGCACGTTTGAGACTTTGTGACAGGTTCTTTTGGTTAAGTTGTGACACGTACGCTTGAAACTGTGACACGTACGGTTGATACTATCACACATACGGTTAATATCCTGCACCGCACAGTTTACCTTTGGTAAAGTTTTGAAGATGTTTAATTCAAACGACTATGCGTTGGCTGCACCGTTAGTTCAGAGCATTACGAATATGACTCAACGATTACTTTTTGCTGAGAGTGAATCAGGAAGTGGTACGAAATGCCCAAGGTTAATGAATATGGATAATTATTCTACTTGGAAGTCGAGATTTAAGATATGGTCTGATGGTCAGGACACGAAACTTTAGAAGTACATTGAAACCGAATTTCAATGGCCACATTCACCTGTGATAAATGACCTGTATACATTACATAATATTCCTTCGGAAGAATGTGATGAGTATAACTTGGAAAAGAAGATGTACTGTAACTTGACAAGTGCTCTTGATGGTCTGATTTTCCATCAATTTCTGTGTCACGATAATTCGTTCAAGATATGGGAAGCACTTCGTACCTTCAATGAAGGGAATTCATCTTACAGAACAAGAAAAGGGTTAGAACTGAAAGCTGAGTTTGATCGTTTTCACTGGCAAGTTGGAGAGTCTATTACAGAATTGGTTGAAAGATATCGTCATTTGCTAGCTGAAATACACAAGCATGATGTAACCATTGAAGAGAAAGACAAAGTAACATGTCTAGCTGGAGCATTACCATTAGAATGGAATGGTTTCGTATTAACTATGAAGACCAGTGGAGAATTAGCTACTGCTATAGTGAACTCGTTTATTACAAGACTTCAGGAAGAAGAACTAGAGTTGTTAAACAAAGTCAAGAGGTCTAAACAAGTTCAAGACACGAAAATGTATTGTCCAAATGGTTATACGCCGCCTAAGTCGGCTCATGCACCATTTCAAAAAGCTTTTGCTACGAACAATCAGAATATGTATGGTTTGAATGTAAGCAGTGCACCTATTCATCAAACTTCGTATCCACCACAAGTTACACCATGTTCTCTCAATACTCAATCACAGCCTACTACCAATACTACAGAGTCATCTACACCGACTGCATCAGATGTTCTTTCTGCATTTAAGATTGAAAACATGAGGAAAGCTGGGAAAGAAAAAATAAGTGAGGATATAGCTTTGCTATCAAGCCTTGTTAACTCTTATGACAGCTATCTTGATGGTCGTGTGGGTAACATTCATCTAACAACAGAAGATTATCATCAGCTTGATAAAGATGAAGCAGAAAAGATGGATATTATGTGGGGTATGACAAATCTTGTGAGATGAGCTAGAGATTACGAAGAGCGAACTGGAAAACCAATCAGTCTGACCAAAGATACAAAACTGGGTTTTGATATGAATTCTGTTACTTGTTACAACTGTGGAGAATTAGGTCATTTTTCAAGACAGTGCACAAAACAGAAGAAGCAGGGTAATCGTAAACTGTTCAAGAATCAGAACTACAGTTCTTAGAGTCAATCTACAAAGCGTGAGATTTACATTACTGATAAAGTAAATGAAGCTGATACAGCTGAGGGTCCGAACAAAGCTTTAGTTGTCATTCATGGAGACGATGATGATTGGTCTATCAAGTTGAATGTTGATGATCAATAACCTAAAGCTAACATGGCCAAGATTTCTGAAGAAAAAGAAGACTGTGTCATCGGTCAAAGTATAATTGAGAAGCTGACTGCTCGTGCTAAAAGAGCTGAAAAGTTATCACGAATCATTCAGAAAGAGAAGATTCAAAAGATGGTTAAAGATAAATTCAAGAAGGCACATGATTCAGTTCCTCGTACACCTGAATCTGGAAGTATTTCACCAACATCGTCAGAGGACTGCTACTTCAACAGTTGGAAGGATAACTATGGTGATACCTCTGTGTTTGAAGAAAGTCTAGAGGCTAATCAGAGTGAAGAGACATTGGTTGATTCTGATACGGAAATAGACAAATGGGGTAAAATGTTTGCTGCTGAATTGGAATTATTAGTTCTTATGGGTGAAGGTTCAGATCTTGAGAGTGTAAGTTCAGATGTTGATGATTCGGACAAGACGTCAGAATCAGAGGCTGAAGATAAAGCTAATCATACTGGAGTAGATTAATCTGAGTTTGAAGCATTGAACAAGCAAGCAGTAGATTTACAGAAGATGTGCTTATCAGATAGTAATCTTGAAAAGGTTTCCGGTTTGACAAGAGCTAAGGATATTTGGGACAGACTTAAGCAGATTCATTTGGATAAAGATGCTGATACATCAGAGTTTCCTACAGACTCGTCAGAATCAGAAGATGAGCTCGATGATGGGAAGAAGACAGATTTCTTTGCATTTATGGCTGAGACTTCCTCATCAAATAACGCTCAACAGGTGTCTTCTGATCCATCTACTGTTATTGAATGTGTTAAATGTGTTGAATCTAAGGTAACAATAGATAATTTAACAAAGGCATATGCGGAGATGAAAGAAAAATGGCATGCTGACCATGTGACCACTAAGGTTGAAAATGAATTGAAAGAGCAAATCAAAGTTTATAAAAAACAACTTCACGATCTTAAATGTTATAACTTTGACATAAATCAAGCTTTAATTAAACGTGTTGACACAATTAATGAACTAAAGAAAGAAAATGAATGCGTTAAAGCTGATTTAGAGGCAATTTCAATCAAAATGAAATGTTGGGCAAGTGCGTCACAATGGAATGCATTAATGGTGGAACTTAATGACACCAAGGGAAAGGGTATTGGATATAGTTCTGCATCCCCTCCTTTTCAGAACACATTTATTAATGCTAACATAGTTGACGGTCGACCAGAAGATTGTATCCCTCCTAGTTATGAAGATTATGTTGAAAAGAATAAAAAATGTAGTTCAACTAAGAATACAACTTCTGATGATACTGCTGAAGGTGCTCTAGATCATGAGGAAGATAGGAAAACTGGGTTAGGAGATAACTCTAAGACAAGTAGAGTTAGAACACCGAAAGGCCTGTTAAAATTTTGAGAAATCCTAGATTTGCTAATAGACCGGTTCCTCCTGTTATACCGACGCCTGTTCCAAGAAATAAAACAAATGATTCTCCTGTGTTAGTAAGAACACAAGATCCGTCATCTTCAAATTCTAATAACTTGTATGAATTTAGAGGACATAGGGAGTTTCGTCAATGTTTTAGTTGTGCTGTTTTTGGACACATTGCTGCAAATTGTCCTAGAAGATATAGATCACCAAGACAGAAGATTGACCTCACATATGATGATCGCAGATCATCTTATGCTCATAAAACAGGTTCACCTGTTAATGATGAAGTTCATGTTAAAAATCATACGACAAAGGTTGTCTATGGAGAGTATAAGAGAAAGAACGTCAATAGGTCAATTTCTCCTGTGAAGATTAAGGTTCCTAAACAGGATACTGAGGTAAGAGTTGCCAAATCAAGTGATCACAGTAGAGTTTTTAAGTCAAAGGCACGATCGCCTTCGCAAAAAGCTAGTCGTCAAAAATACTTTTCTCGTACCAGACCACGAGCTAATCGCTCCGAAGATGAGCAAAATGTGAAAAACCAGAAGAGCAATATTGCTACTTCTAAACTGTCTAAGTTTACAGTTTCTAATGATGAGATTTCACCGAACTCAAACGGGAAATGGATGGAAGTTCAAGCTATGGGTGTTAATGAACAACCTACTGCCGTCCGGGCGTGGGTTCCCATTATCAATTAATTGTCTTAATGTGATATGCAGGGAACCAGGGTACCTGCAAACAACACCTGGATAGGGGATAGCGGCGCTTCAAGACATATGACTGGACAACTATCTCTTCTTTCGGATGTACACCCAATTAAGGGAGGTTATGTTGCATTTGCCGGAGATAAAGGAGGTCACATTTCAGCTCAAGGTTTATTGAAGAATGAAAAAGTTAGTTTCGACAAAGTGAACTATTGTCAAGAGCTTGCAAATAATTTGTTGTCAGTTTCACAAATCTGTGAGAAATCTTTCAAGGTAGCATTTGATGACGAATTCAGCTACATTTTGACGCCAGAGTTTGTGATTCCTCCTGAAATGATTTTGATGAAGGCTCCTAGACAAGCTGATTTATATATGCTAGATATGAATGTTGCTACTTCAACTGCTGAACATCATTAAACTTTTGTTTCCAAAGTGACTGAACAAGATTCTATTACATGGCACAAACGCATGGGTCACTTAAGTTTTCAGAAGATGAACCATCTGGTTCACAACAATCTTGTAGAAGGTGTTGATCTTCGGTCTTTTCAGATTCCAGGAACATGTGTTCCGTGTAAGAAGGGTAAGCAGAGCAAGAAAGCTCATAAGCTGGTGAAGTATAATCCAATCTCTGCTCCACTTGAATTGTTACATATGGATCTTTTCGGTCCAATTCGTTTTGAAAGCATTGATGGAAGTAAGTATTGTCTGGTGGTAACTGATGATTATTCAAGATTCTCTTGGGTAATGTTTTTGAAAGAGAAGTCCGACACATTTGATAATTTGAAAGTGCTAATCAATCGATTAGAAACAGGTTTTAATCTTAAGGTAAGGAATATTCGATGCGATAACGGTACAGAATTTAAGAATCAGTATCTTGCAGGTTTTTGTATTGAGAAAGGTATCAATATGCAGTTCAGTTCTGTATACGCTCCTCAGATGAATGGGGTTGCTGAAAGAAAGAATAGAGTATTGATAGAGACAGCTAGAACAACGCTAGCAAATTCATCATTACCTGTTCATTTTTGGAGTGAAGCTGTTGCAAATGCATGTTACACTATGAATCGAGTTCTGACTGCTAAACGACTGGGTAAAACTTGCTATGAGCTATTGCATGGGAGAAAACCGTCTTTGAAGCATCTAGAACCATTTGGTGCACCCTGTACCATTTTGAAAAGAAAACCAGGAAGTAAGTTTGATTCAAAAGTGGTTACTGGAGTATTTCTTAGGTATAGTTCTCCTAACAAGCGAGTTTTCAACAATGAGACAAGATGTGTTGAAAAATGGTCTGAAGTTGATGTCCAAAGGAATCATATGAAGAATGCTCCGAAGAGTCATCCTTAGATTTATAACTATGACGAGCTGATTGACTCATTCAATCTTGCTCCAGATCAGACGGAGAATGAAGTTGTGTTACAAATGTTGTTTGATTTACAGAATGAATCAGAAGTATCTATATCTGCTCTAACTCCAACTCCATTACCCACTGTCAATGAACCAGTTTAAGATTCAGATCAAGATATTGATCCAGTGTACGAAACCTGCGGATCTGATATTTCAAGTGAAAATTCTGATAATCCTGAAGATATTGGAGATACCACGAATCTACAACCTGAGATACCTGTTCCTGCACAACCAGTTCTCAGAACTACTTTGACGACCCGAAAATTTCCGAACAAATTTAAACTTTAATCTTTATATTATTCCGACACGATAAGCAAAGTTTGTTAAGTTAAATCTCAAACATTTTAAAACTATGTTCATACGTTCATTTAACCTCGACCAAATTACGACGATTCACGAACCATTATTTAATTGGATATGAATATGTATAGGTATATGTATATATAACAGTTTGAGAATGTTAACAAAATATTAAACGTATAATACTTTATATGAGCGTATTTGTTTCAATATGATTAGCGATGGAATTAGAAGATAATATCAAATGATTGATTTATCAGATACATTGAATTATGATTACGAGTCCCTATTAGGAGGTCCACTTTGATTTAGGAAACTTTCCTTTTTAACGGTATTCGGAAAATGGTAAAGTGATTTACAAGTAAGAACAAAAGTGTCAAGTAGCGAGAAGCTAGTCAGATTGGTGGAAATTCCTCTTAAGTTCCAATACATGCCTTACAATAATTACCTCGTGACTTTTGATATGATAAATTAATTAACCTTCATATTATATATTGTGAAAGTGAAATTAGGGAATATAGGTAAATTAGGAAATAAATATTGACAAGTTAAATAGATCGACATTTTACATTAAGATGATTCCATACGTTTGATTTTCCTTTAGACTTAATCCTACGAGTCATGATTAAAAATGGAATTTTAAAACCCTGAAACCTGATATGATTCATATATGATTGTACTTTCTAAAACGAAAACACCTCTTCGATATAATAGACTTTTATTATTAAAAACGTCTTATGACATAAACAACTTCTACTATTATAACCATTGTAATAAAATGATTTTTTTATTAAAACGTTTTATGAACGTTTGTAGGTAAATGAACTATATCAATTTTAAAACTTTAAAAATAAAAATGTTAAGAAATAGTAATTTTTAATATTTAAACGATTTCTAAATATATAAGTTTTGAATGACATTAGTTTTGAAAGACTATATTAAGTAAATAGTTCAAATTTATATTTCGAAATGAAAATATAAATATATATATAACTTAGTCATAAAACGTCCTGATTTAAAATAATATATTTGGATAAACAACAAGCCACTGATTTATAGAAGCAAATGACCACAACGCTCAATTTTATAAGTTACATTTTTATAAGGTAATTTATTGATAAATAAGTCAAATTATTAATAAGGGTACACGTCGCGTAACGTAAAAGGCTAGTTTTCTAAACGTACGAAAGTGCGTTCGAAAAACCGAAAGTGGTACATGAGTCGAGTGACAACGTACGAGTCATTTGAACAAAAATTACATTTTTACTATACACGTAAATATAATATAATATATAATTAATTCTAAAGATTAAATATAATATATATATTAAATAATATATAAATCTACGTATCATGTGTAATGTAAGGAAAAGGGGTGTCGGCAAGAACTTGATGGATACCAGCTGTTAGATAGAGTCATGCGATCGCATGACATAATAACATCATTCCCATGTGATCGCATGGGGATCAAACTCAGAAACGTTGTATAAATGCTCGACTAGTTCGGCTGTAATCACACACACTTAACTATATCTATTTCTGTTCTCTATATATACATATAATATTTATATTATTATTATTATTATTAATATTAAAAATATTAGTAATCCTATAGTTAGGAGTATTATTATTATTAGTATTATACATAAAATACTACGACGAGTTCATGAACGAATTATTTCAAGACGGGTTTACGAGTAGGATAGGGCTAAGGAAATTATGGGTTATAGCTATGGAGGTGATGGGTATGGTTCATGGGTATGCTCGTGAGGTCAATTTAATGTTTATCATCTTCGTTGCGTCTGCGTACCTTTCCTGCAATATTGAATCTCAATATTGATACGTGAGCACTCATAACTTAATTTTTATATATTGATAGTGTATCCCTGACTAGTGCTCGAGTATATAGAATTATGCATGCTTGTACTTTTGGATATTGCCCTTAGATAGGTTATGTTGAATCTTGAATTAGTTATCTATGCGGTTGAGATAAGGTATAAGATATGCATGTCGTTGAAAAGCTAGCGAAAAATTAACAACTTTTCATTTTGATATCGAATGGTTTCGACGAACGGATTAGAAGTTATAGTCAATTGAATTTTTGTATTATTATTAAAAATGATTATTATTATCGTCGTTATTATCGTCGTTCTAGTTTTTATCTGATTATTATTATTATTATTATTATTATTATTATTATTATTATTATTATTATCATTATCAATAAAAGGTGTTATCATTAAAAATTGTTATTATTACTATCGTATTTATCGTTAAAATTATAATTAGTATTATTATTATTATTATCATTAAAATAGTTATTAGTATTATCATTAAGATTATCATAATATTTAATATTATTAAAACTAATATTAGTAACACTTAATTATTATGATTACTGTTATTATCATTAGAATGAACACGATATAAAAGACGATTAAAAGCTATTAAACAAATCGATTAGGAAATAATGAGTATGAGTATCATGATGAAATTAAAATATTGTAAGATATGGATTTGGATAAAATTATCATTCTTATTATTTTTATCACTACTATTATTAAAAAAATCGTTAGTATTAAAACTATCATTTTAACAAAAATTATCATTTTAAATGAAATGTTACTGTTATTACAAAATAACATTATTATTATCTTTTTAAATAAAATTATTATTTTAAAGTTAATATTAAAAAGTATCTTAAATATTAAAGTTATTATAATTAGAATTATCATTTTATCATAATGTCATTTTTAGTAAATATAAATATTGATATTTTTATTGATAGAATAATAATAATTATTATTATAAAATAATACAACTTTTACTTATTATTATTATCAATGTTATTTTATCAAATAAATATGTAATATAAATAATATAATTACCTTAATAAAACCTATCATAATAATATTTTATGATATTAATGAACTTTATTACTTAAAATATATAAAAGTATATTTTTATATAAAGTTTTATTTATTAATAAATGAATAATATTATTTACTCTAATAAATCTTTTAAAAATATTTAAAAATATAAAACGATGATATTTAAACTATATAATAATCATGTATAAATTTTGAAAATCATTTTGAGTCAAATTGACTTTTGTTGACTTTTGCATATTAGTCTCAAGCATTAGGATTGTGGTACACTATGACCTAACCTAAATTGTTAGACAAATATTGACCAATATATATATATATATATATATATATATATATATATATATATATATATATATATATATATATATATATATATATATATATATATAATTAATATAGGTTCATGAATCTGAGGCCAACCTTGAACTTATTCAATGACGTTATATGTATTTTTACTACGAAATACAGTATGGTGAGTTTCATTTGCCTTTTTACCCTTTATATTTTTGGGCTGAGAATACATGCGAAAATTTTATAAATGTTTTACGAAATAGACACAAGTAATCGAAACTACATTATATGGTTGAATGATCGAAGCCGAATATGCCCCTTTTGCTTGGTAGCCTAAGAATTAGTAAACCGATCTACTAATTGACGCTAATCCTAAAGATAGATCTATTGGGCCTAACGAACCTCATCCAAAGTACCGGATGCTTTAGTACTTCGAATTCCTTTTTTTTATCATGTCCGATAGATTTCCCGGAATGATAGGGGATATTCTTATATGCATCTTGTTAATGTCGGTTACCAGGTGTTCAATCCATATGAATGATTTTTGTCTCTATGCATAGGACGTATATTTATGAGCAATGAAAATGAAATTCTTGTGGTCTATTAAAATGATGGAAATGAATGATTATGATAAACTAATGAACTCACCAACCTTTTTGTTGACACTTTAAAGCATGTTTATTCTCAGGTATTAAAGAAATCTTCCGCTGTGCATTAGCTCATTTTAAAGATATTACTTGGAATCATTCATGGCATATTTCAAAATACGTTGCATTCAAGTAGTTGAGTTCAGTAAAGATTATGATTAAGTAAATGACAGATTAGATCATTTATAGATGGATATTATGAAATGGCATGCATGCTTGTCAACTTTTGATGTAATGAAAGTTTGTCTTTTAAAACGAATACAATGTTTGTAAAATGTATCATATAGAGGTCAAATACCTCGCGATGTAATCATATGTTATTGTATTTGTTCTTATGGATTAGGACAGGTCTTTACATGTGGTATCAGAGTGGTGGACTTAGCGAACCAGGTCTGCATTAGTGTGTCTAACTGATAAGTCGTTAGGATGCATTAGTGAGTCTGGACTTCGACCGTGTGTGCATGTAAAAAGTTTTGCTTATCATTTCTAGTCGGAAATCATCTGCTTATCATCCTTAGGAAATTACATGCTTATCATTATTAGTCTAGACACGTCTTGCTACATTAATTGCATGAGTAATGTATAGACAAAATTCATATCTTAGCGTATCTGCTAAATCATATCTTATCGTATCTGTTACTTTAAACTTTGCCTGACATATCCCGCAAATTCCTCCGTAATCTACGAAATCTTTTGATCTATATATATATATATATATATATATATATATATATATATATATATATATATATATATATATATATATATATATATCCTATGTAAATAGAATACCACCCGATAGCCAGAAAATCATTTTATATCGAAAAATCCTTTATCCAATCGTACGAAATGGAATTTGTCATCAGTTCAAGTCACTCGGATTCCGAAATGGAATCTCACTCAAGCTCCGAAAGCAGTGTGACCTGAATGGATCAACCAATCAGTCATCACCTATTCTGGATGAATTGGGGATGGGTTCGTAGCCTCCTCAATCATTGGAGACAAGAAGAAGGTGATCCTTTCCATCCACCACATTGCCCTCTTGACGACGAACCTGAAGCACTTACCGTGGAACCTGTCCGAAACACCATTTTCTCTCTCATTTCCAGAGTATCTCGTCACGATTATATATTACATCAAATTTTATATTTTATTTATCCGCTCGTCCGAACCGACAATCACCCCGGTGTAATAGAAGAAGTCAACGAGCTTCGTTCTCGGGTAGTGGCTTTGGAGAATATGGTGCAGAATTTACAAACACCAGCAGCAGCAGCACCAGCAGCATAAGCAGTACCACCATCATCAACGCCAACAGTACCATTACCACCTCCAACCACAACCGCGTCGTAAACCTCAACTTCACAATCTGTCCCATGAGCAACGTCATATGCACCATAGATACCAAGGAGTACTAACAACAATAACTGACGAAGTATTAATTCATAACTTCATTGGAGAAACATTCTGCGGCGATTATGTAATCTCTAAAGTCTTAGAGATTATCTAATCTAGCGCTAACCAAAAGTCAGTTAAGTGAACCAAAATGATTGAAGGAAGAGTAGAAACCCTGACAAAAATGGTGTGTGATTAACAAGCTAAACTTGTTTTACCAACAGCATCAACAATACCGTCAGCGTCACCAGCATCGTCAGTACAGTCAACATCAGAATCAACAACACCTATAACATCACAAACTCCGTCAGTTCAAGAATCATTGTGGACATCATTACGAATCAATAACGCGTATATTATATCAACGAGTTATGAAGAATTAACTCATTCCCTCTGAAGAAATTATATGTATATTTTATATATTTATATTTTGAAATAAAAATAAATCTTTCCGTGCTAAGCTATTGTGTGTGAATCTTAACTACTCGGTTAATTCATATTACAAATATACAATAATGTTCGTCCTTCACCCGCAACTTAACCATCGTTAACTACAATCTCTGTCTCAATTTAACAAATTCCAATTCCTAATAAATCAAGTATATATTTGATTTTACACTTTCATCATCGATGTACCCGAAATTTTTCAGATAACATCATTCGTACTTTGCGAAGTTCACAAGAATTTAACGAAAACCAACATCACGCCTCAACAAATAACGAAGTATTGATTCATAATTTCAATATTATTGAAGAAATACTTATGTAATCTCTAAAGTCTTCAAGGGATTATTCAATTCTAGTTCCAACCGTAAATTGAATGAGTTTAATTTAGTATTAACTCATTAAAATCTATGTTACATCTAAAGAGAATATATACATATATATATTTTCATAAAGACTGTAATAAAATTCTTTTGTACAAAATATTAATTGTGAAATTTTTTTTAATGGGTAGGTAATACCCGAGAGATATATATATATATATATATATATATATATATATATATATATATATATATATATATATATATATATATATATATATATTCACAATTAATATGTTACATTCTTTGAATCTGATTAAGCAAATTATCAACTATACTTCCTACTTTCACAATAATATACATTCTTTCATAGAAATCAAAACAACCATACTCATTCAAACCCAATTATATATTCTGATTTTGAAACCTCAGAATTCAATTCGAGATATAACCGGTATCATCACTTTTAGATTCCTACATCTTTCAAAGCTATACATTGACTTCAAAACTGTGTTAGAACATCAAGTGTATATTAACGATTACAATCTGTGTTCAAACCCTTCGAAAATTTCTGAAGACACTTCAAATAATGAGCAATCGAGATGATGATCCAACGACATATTACCCACAGTTATGTACTTAAATAGCTCTCGAAACCAAAGTCATAATTCAACACATATCTGCGTCAGATCCTTTGGCATTTATTAGCAAAAATAACTTTGCAATTCCTTTTCAAAGTAGCAAATTCTATCACAACTCCAGCAAGACAACTTCAATTTTTCATTCGGAGTAGCCTTATCATAATCTTGATATATATGTTGCCCTTTCGCCATTGTTACCAGGGAACCTTTCATATCTCGTCACATTAGCAGTAAACTTATCAGCAACCGTAATGATCTGAGATTTTCTGAAAAGTCATTATATTTATCAAAACCCCATCATTTACTCATCTGCCTCTTGTAACGAGAATTGCCATACGAATCATTGGGAATTAACAATCAGTATTTTGAAACCTTGCAGCACGTTGACGCCAACAGTTATACATATGACGTCTATCTCCAAGACTTACATATTTCGAATGTGAAGATTCTGAAAAACACTCCAGCCTATGAATCAGTACTATGAAGTTTTGAAAAAGGCTGATGAAGTGACAAGGATTGTAAATAGCAATTATAGTCAAAAGTTTGATGATAAAAGATAGTGTGTTAGAAAAGCTCAGAAAAAGATAAGGTTTGGTACTGGAAAACGGATTGAGCAAACTATGAAGGAAGCTGTGGACAAATCCCAAGGTCGAAATCTACCTTCAAAGAATCCAAATGGTTCAGTGTCTGCTGAAGTCATTAATAGATACCTTGCTCCTGACTCTAAACCCTTGCGGACAACATTCTTCATCATCCTCTGATATTAGAAATTCTAAGATATCATCGTATCTTTCATTATAAATATCCTCCATATTTCTGAAGATATTTCCATAACTATTCTTATCTGAAATCTTTAATCTCATCGCGCTATCTATATTACATCATAAAAGAAACTATTTTAGTTTCTAAATTCTGAAACTTTCAAGTCTAAAATAGGAATATTTTTGAAATAATGTTGGGAACTGAAGCATGAGTTAGTATAATATAATGACACTTGATCAACATGATTATATTACAGTAATTCATGCTGAGTTTCTAAATGGAATGTGATGATTCACATATCATAACGTCATCATGTGCCATTTTACACGACTCTTATATTCTATTTAATCTCTAAAATATCAAGAAAATATTTCTTGATGATTCGGTCTTTTCCCAGGATATTCTGGTAATTTAACAAATCAAGATCATACCATTACCATTCTCTTCTTAGAATATTAACTATGTTCATTTCTAAATCCATACCTACGAATTCTGGATCGTTATTCGCTTGACTTGAAGTTGAGAAGAGGAGACAAAAGTATGAAACCCTTGAATATAAAAGAAAATATAAAGTTCGATAACAACACGGAAATTACAAACCGTGCATATCAATACGTATTGCAACATAAAGGCACGGGAGAATTAATAATACTATAACCCCAAGGTAATAGTAGAAATAAATAAAATCCTCCGGTGTAGATGAAAAAGAAGACTGACAGAGATGAAAGTTAAGAGTATATCCAGGATCAGTAGTGGATGAAGCAAACTGATGAATGCTTTAAAATATGAATTGAGGGAGAAAGAATAGAAGATATAAGTTATAAGGAAATGAAGGAGATGGATTTATAGTGAAATATCTGACAGAGAAATCAAGATGGATTATCGCATTAATTCAAAGAAGATCATAATTTCCTTAATCGCCGAAGAATCAAATCCAATATAGATTACAAAGATTTTCTTTAAATTCGAAGATCAATCGTGATGATGTCAAAAGATATGATGAATCACTATAATCTTATTTCATTCACTTACGATAACTTCACTCATACGCTTCAAGAAATTGAATTATTTTATTCATATTTCTTAATCATGATAAAATCCTAACTATCAACTTATATTCGTCATAATAACGTTCTTATTGTTATCCATGATGACCTCTATCAAATTTCGGGGACGAAATTTCTTTAACGGGTAGGTACTGTGACGACCCGGAAATTTCAGAACAAATTTAAACTTTAATCTTTATATTATTCCGACACGATAAGCAAAGTTTGTTAAGTTAAATCTCAAACATTTTAAAACTATGTTCATACGTTCATTTAACCTCGACCAAATTACGACGATTCACGAACCATTATTTAATTGGATATGTATATGTATAGGTATATGTATATATAACAGTTTGAGAATGTTAACAAAATATTAAATGTATAATATTTTATATGAACGTATTTGTTTCAATATGATTAGCGATGGAATTAGAATATAATATCAAATGATTGATTTATCAGATACATTGAATTATGATTACGAGTCCCTATTAGGAGGTCCACTTTGATTTAGGAAACTTTCCTTTTTAACGGTATTCGGAAAATGGTAAAGTGATTTACAAGTAAGAACAAAAGTGTCAAGTAGCGAGAAGCTAGTCAGATTGATGGAAATTCCTGTTAAGTTCCAATACATGCCTTACAATAATTACCTCGTGACTTTTGATAAGATAAATTAATTAACCTTCATATTATATATTGTGAAAGTGAAATTAGGGAATATAGGTAAATTAGGAAATAAATATTGACAAGTTAAATAGATCGACATTTTACATTAAGATGATTCCATACGTTTGATTTTCCTTTAGACTTAATCCTACGAGTCATGATTAAAAATGGAAATTTCAAACCCTGAAACCTGATATGATTCATATATGATTGTACTTTCTTAAACGAAAATGCCTTTTCGATATAATAGACTTTTATTATTAAAAACGTCTTATGACTAAAACAACTTTTACTATTATAACCTTTGTAATAAAATGATTTTTTATTAAAACGTTTTATGAACGTTTGTAGGTAAATGAACTATATCAATTTTAAAACTTTAAAAATACAAATGTTACGAAATAGTAATTTTTAATATTTAAATGATTTCTAAATATATAAATTTTGAATGACATTAGTTTTGAAAGACTATATTAAGTAAATAGTTCAAATTTATATTTCGAAATGAAAATATAAATATATATAACTTAGTCATAAAACGTCCTGATTTAAAATAATATATTTTGATAAACAACAAGCCACTGATTTATAGAAGCAAATGACCACAACGCTCAATTTTATAAGTTACATTTTTATAAGGTAATTTATTGATAAATAAGTCAAATTATTAATAAGGGTACACGTCGCGTAACATAAAAGGCTAGTTTTCTAAACGTACGAAAGTGCGTTCAAAAAACCGAAAGTGGTACATGAGTCGAGTGACAACGTACGAGTCATTTGAACAAAAATTAGATTTTTACTACGCACGTAAATATAATATAATATTTAATTAATTCTAAAGATTAAATATAATATATATTAAATAATATATAAATCTACGTATCGTGTATAATGTAAGGAAAAGGGGTGTCGGCAAGAACTTGATGGATACCAGCTGTTAGATAGAGTCATGCGACCGCATGACATAATAACATCATTCCCATGCGATAGCATGGGGATCAAACTAAGAAAAGTTGTATAAATGCTCGACTAGTTCGGCTGTAATCACACACACTTAACTATATATATTTCTGTTCTATATATATACATATAATATTTATATTATTATTATTATTATTAAGATTAATAATATTAGTAATCTTATAGTTAGGAGTATTATTATTAGTATTATACATAAAATACTACGACGAGTTCATGAACGAATTATTTCAAGACGGGCTTACGAGTAGGATAGGGCTAAGGAAATTATGGGTTATAGCTATGGAAGTGATGGGTATGGTTCATGGGTATGCTCATGAGGTCAATTTAATGTTTATTATCTTCGTTGCGTCTACGTAAATTTCCTGCAATATTGAATCTCAATATTGATACGTGAGCACTCATAACTTAATTTTTATATATTGATAGTGTATCCCTGACTAGTGCTCGAGTGTATAGAATTATGCATGCTTGTACTTTTGGATATTGCCCTTAGATAGGTTATGTTGAATCTTGAATTAGTTATCTATGCGGATGAGATGAGGTATAAGATATGCATGTTGTTGGAAAGCTAGCGAAAAATTAACAACTATTCATTTTGATATCGAATGGTTTCGACGAACGGATTAGAAGTTATAGTCAATTGAATTTTTGTATTATTATTAAAAATGATTATTATTATCGTCGTTCTAGTTTTTATCTGATTATTATTATTATTATTATTATTATTATTATTATTATTATTATTATTATTATTATTATTATTATTATTAGCATTATCAATAAAAGGTGTTATCATTAAAAATTGTTATTATTACTATCGTATTTATATTTAAAATTATAATTAGTATTATTATTATTATTATTATTATCATTAAAATAGTTATTAGTATTATCATTAAGATTATCATAATATTTAATATTATTAAAACTAATATTAGTAACACTTAATTATTATGATTACTGTTATTATCATTAGAATGAACATGATATAAAAGACGATTAAAAGCTATTAAACAAATCGATTAGGAAATAATGAGTATGAGTATCATGATGAAATTAAAACATTGTAAGATATGGATTTGGATAAAATTATCATTCTTATTATTTTTATCACTAATATTATTAAAAGTATCGTTAGTATTAAAACTATCATTTTAACAAAAATTATCATTTTAAATGAAATGTTATTGTTATTACGAAATAACATTATTATTATCTTTTTGAATAAAATTACTATTTTAAAGTTAATATTAAAAAGTATCGTAAATATTAAAGTTATCATAATTAGAATTATCATTTTATCATAATGTCATTTTTAGTAAATATAAATATTGATATTTTTATTGATAGAATAATAATAATTATTATTATAAAATAATACAACTTTTACTTATTATTATTATCAATATTATTTTATCAAATAAATATGTAATAGAAATAATATAATTACCTTAATAAAACCTATCATAATAATATTTTATGATATTAATGAACTTTATTACTTAAAATATATAAAAGTATATTTTTATATAAACTTTTATTTATTAATAAATGAATAATATTATTTACTCTAATAACTCTTTTAAAAATATTTAAAAATATAAAATGACGATATTTAAACTATATAATAATCATGTATAAATTTTGAAAATCATTTTGAGTCAAATTGACTTTTGTTGACTTTTGCAT
Organism: Rutidosis leptorrhynchoides; assembly: GCF_046630445.1. Lineage (NCBI taxonomy): Eukaryota > Viridiplantae > Streptophyta > Magnoliopsida > Asterales > Asteraceae > Rutidosis > Rutidosis leptorrhynchoides. The sequence goes on along the minus strand of NC_092333.1, from coordinate 528,898,060 downwards.
ATTAGTCTCGAGCATTAGGATTGTGGTACACTATGACCTAACCTAAATTGTTAGACAAATATTGACCAATATATATATATATATATATATATATATATATATATATATATATATATATATATATATATATATATATATATATATATATATATATAATTAATATAGGTTCGTGAATCCGAGGCCAACCTTGCACTTATTCAATGACGTTATATGTATTTTTACTGCGAAATAAAGTATGGTGAGTTTCATTTGCCTTGTTACCCTTTATATTTTTGGGCTGATAATACATGCGAAAATTTTATAAATGTTTTATGAAATAGACACAAGTAATCGAAACTACATTATATGGTTGAATAATCGAAGTCGAATATGCCCCTTTTGCTTGGTAGCCTAAGAATTAGTAAACCGATATACTAATTGACACGAATCCTAAAGATAGATCTATTGGACCTAACGAACCCCATCCAAAGTACCGGATGCTTTAGTACTTCGAATTCGTTTTTTTACCATGTCCGATGGATTTCCCAGAATGATAGGGGATATTCTTATATGCATCTTGTTAATGTCGGTTACCAGGTGTTCAATCCATATGAATGATTTTTGTCTCTATGCATAGGACGTATATTTATGAGCAATGGAAATGAAATTCTTGTGGTCTATTAAAATGATGGAAATGAATTATTATGATAAACTAATGAACTCACCAACCTTTTGGTTGACACTTTAAAGCATGTTTATTCTCAGGTATTAAAGAAATCTTCCGCTGTGCATTAGCTCATTTTAAAGATATTACTTAGAATCATTCATGGCATATTTCAAAAGTCGTTGCATTCAAGTAGTTGAGTTCAGTAAAGATTATGATTAAGTAAATGACAGATTAGATCATTTATAGATGGATATTATGAAATGGCATGCATGCTTGTCAACTTTCGATGTAATGAATATTTGTCTTTTAAAACGAATACAATGTTTGTAAAATGTATCATATAGAGGTCAAATACCTCGCGATGTAATCATATGTTATTGTATTCGTTTTTATGGATTAGGACAGGTCTTTACAACTACAGCTGCTCATCCTAGAGAGTATATTATTGGAGATCCAAATGCATGTGTTAGAACAAGAAGGCAAGTTCAGTTTGATGGTCAAGTTGATATTCATATGACAGCTGCTGCTGCATATTATGAGTACTCATGTCATATTTCTAGAATAGAGCCAAAGACAACTAAAGAAGCCTTGAAGCATGTTGATTGGCTTATGGCAATGCAAGAAGAGATTCAGCAATTCCATCGTCTAGATATTTGGAAGCTAGTTACTAAACCGCATAGTGCTAAAGTTATTGATCTCAAATGGGTATTGAAGTGCAAATTTGATGAAGATGGAAATGTTATCCGTAACAAAGCAAGATTAGTCGCTAAAGGTTATCAGCAAGATCCTGAATTCGATTATGATGAAGTTTTTGCTTATGTTTCCAGATTGGAGGCCATTCTCAGTTTTCTAACTTTTGCTTCATTTATGAAGTTCAAAGTGTTTCAAATGGATGTCAAGAGTGCATTTCTTTATGGCAAGCTGAATGAACGAGTATATGTCAGTCAACCTCCGGGTTTTGAAGATCATCTTCATCTTGACAAAGTTTACCGATTACGTAGAGCTCTATATGGTTTACATCAAGTCCCAAGAGCTTGGTATAGACGTTTGTCAAGTTATCTGCTCGAAAAAGGTTATCAAATGGGCACGGTAGATTGTACTCTATTCACAAAGGTTAAAGATGGTGATATTATTTTGGTCCAGATCTATGTAGACGACATTATTTTTGGTACTACTAAGCAGGAACTCATCGATGAGTTCGAACATGTGATGAAGGATGAATTCAAAATGAGCAAATTAGGTCTCTTACATTACTTTCTTGGTTTACAAGTCTAACAGACTAGTAATGGTATCTTTCTTCATCAAGTAAAGTATGTAAATGATATACTCGAACATTTTGGTATGACTCAAGAGCGTCCTGTGTCAACCCCGCTAGCTATGAATCATGGTATTTCGTTAGACTGTGAAGGGGAGCCTGTTGATCCTACATACTATCGAGCAATCATCGGATCGCTTATGTATCTCACTGCATCTAGGCCGGATATTATGTTCGCAACATGTCTGTGTACTCGTTATCAAGTTAATCCAAATACAGTTCATCTTACAGCTACCAAAAGAATTCTTCGTTATCTGTTGCATTCTCCCAATCTCGACATATGGTATTTGAATGAAGAAAAGTTTGATCTTGTGGCATATAGTGATTCAGACTATGCAGGTTGTAAAATCAACAACAAATCTACATCAGGAGGATGTCAATTTTTAGGTGAAAGGCTGGTGACCTGGCAATGCAAGAAACAAACTGCAGTTGCGCTTTCTACGTGTGAAGCTGAATATATTGATGCTGCAAGTTGCTATTCGCAAGTTGTTTGGATCCAACAACAACTTCATGATTACGGACTAAGAATCTCTTTCTCTCCTCTTTATATTGATAATACTGCTGCTATTGCAATTACTAAGAATCCCGTGCAACATTCTAAGACTAAACACATAGGTGTTAAATATCATTTTCTTAGAGATTGCCATGAGAAAAAGATTATTGAGGTTAAGAGAATAGGTACTAAGGACCAGAGGGCTGACTTATTCACTAAGGCTTTTGATAAACCTAGGTTCTTGCTACTGTTAGAGATGAATGGCATTGTTGATCGATACAAAGTGATTTCGGATGCTGATTGTGAGGGTTAATCAAACTTTTAGACTTTACATGTAGGGTGCATGACATATAGATTTTAGTTTTTAATCCGCACTGCATATTTTTGCTTTCTGTCTGCATTTCCTTGATTACATGCTAGTCTGTAGTTATTTTCTATTTTTCCTTTGTTAAAATGCTAAAAGACAAAAAGATTTTATGTTTTAGTATTTTAGGGGGAGTATGTGCTTCAACAGAAAATTCCTAAAAAGTGTAAAATGCCTCACCAGAAAACCCTAAAAAGTTGAAAAATCCGAAAATGAGCTTGTTTTGATTAATATGTTGGACGTGAAGAAATTACTGTACTGAGAATTGATATATTTGATTAGTAATGACTGATTTAAACGTTTATGTTTATCTGTTGTGTGATGTACTGATAGATGTGACTTATGAATTCTTGGCATTAGACAATCATAATAAGAATAACGATCATCTGAGATTCAGAAGTCATGAATGATTGGTTGCGTTTGAAGGTAGTCACCTAATTATCTCTGAAATCGTATCTAATGATAATTGTTGAGGAACTCAACAGTCGATTGAGGGTATCCCCTATCATAATTGATAATCGTTAGAGAAAGTTGGGGGTGAATTTTAAGTTGAGGATTATCTGTTTGGCTGGTGCATACCACGTTGTCACGGGCCTAAGACTTAATAATCGAAACTAAACCCTAAAAATATCAGAGAAAATTAGTTTATGTCGAAAGTAAGTGTCCCTTCTCGCTTAAGGTTGAAAAGTATAATTCCTTATTGCGGACCGTTCAAGCATTTAAGGGAGAACACCTTCGAGTGATCTGAGCACACAACAAAGAAACATGAGTTCATATATAAAAATGGAAAACCCATTCATGATGGCGTTCAAAATCAATATATCAAAAGACTGTGATATGCTGAAAAAGAAATATCAAAACAAAATCAAAGTCAAAGATAATTGGCGTATCAAGATGGCAAAGTCCTGAAAGTATGAAGAATGCTGATTCATGATGTGCTCATAAAGAACTCAGATCATTCTTAGTGTGACGCCCCCACGCATCTTGAATTGTTTAATCACGACGTTCACACTGAACTATCAAGATTCTTGTCGTCTGCAATATAGAGTTATACCTATTAAGACTGTAAGTTGGAAAGATACTTATCTAGATATACTCTAATTAAATATATATATGAAAGTTTAACTTTCGATTCCGTTTTCCATGTCAACTTGAACATAATGAAGTTAAGGGCCTTGATATTTATTTCGTGTGACGACTGGTCATCAGGCAAGTCTGCTTTAACTGTAGACCAATCCCCGCGGTAAATAATGCGCCTATTCAAATAATCCAATATATTCTAAAATCTGCTATTTCAACTAGATTAAAGATTATCAATACACTGATAGAAGCCAAAGGCTGACAGGGTTATTCAAAATGCCGTGAGAACCTTCCTGTTCAATTTGAATGAAATACATGGAAAGAGATAACGGAAAGTTATGTGCAATGAATTGACAACCTAATAAAAATGTACAATCATAAGTGATGGAAGAATCAAGGATTAATGAACTTAGCGTGATCTCAAAAATCATTGCTTATTTTGTTTAAGTAATTAATGCCAAAATGATTGTCGAAGTGTCCGGAATGAATATGTTCATGTTTAATGAGGATTGATATCAGTAATTGCATGATAATAGACATAGGCTGGATAATTAGGAATGAACAACAGAAATTGATTCAATATGTCAGTTCTGATCTATTTTTAAATTGTTAATCATTTTGCTCACAAAAAGAATGTGGATTTATATGTTTTTTTATCTGTTTAATTAAGTATTTTGCATTGACAACTGTAAAACAACAAAATGATTTTGGTTTTGCATGTTATTGCATTTCATTGTAGAATGTCTTATCATTACGTATTTTTAGTTGCATGACATTATATTTCAGAAAAGCTATAAAGATTTTATCTTTTCCTTATTTTCTGATTAATCCTCTGAATATGCATAACTACATCTGAAAGAACCTTGTCGAGATCAAGATATTTTTCGCCACCAAATCCATAAGATTGAAGTTTTTAGAGCTTGTGATTATTTAAAGAACTTTAATGATTTAAGGTTATTAGTGAACTCAAGATGACATTACACTGTAGGATTTACTCTTGGAACATAGAATGTTTAGAGTAATAACCTTGTTTGGGTTAGGATTTTTGATCTACCTAAGTGTTGATGATCATTTCTTGAAGGGTTAGTGATTTATGACTCAAATTAAAGTGCTTGTTAGCTTTAATATTGCCAAACGAGTCGAAATCCTAAGTTTGTGAAAATTGAAAATTTTGAAATTGCCTAAGTGGCTCATTCGCACGTTTGATGTGTGAATCGTACGAGTAACCACATGTGTGAGGTTAACTGTACAGCTGACCTTGTTCTAAAATGTCCTAAGACATCAGGGTCACACACACGAGTGATTAGGTGAGATGCGCGGTCGATGGTGGATCGTGTGATCAACCGTACGGTTGATCACGAGAGTATAAATAGGGAGTGTTGAGCACAGTCGCTGACACTTGTGCTCTCAAAACTTTTTTCTCTCTCAAATTTCAACCTTCACCGATCAAGTTTTCTACCGCAGCGTTTGTTTATTACATTATTCCGACCACAGCGCCACCATCTAGTTTTTGTTAAGATATCATCAAATGGCAGAACAACAAGTCAACGTTTCAGTTGTTAATGTAGAAGGACAGGGGGAGCAACAAGCTAATCCTCAAGCTAATCCTATCAACCCACCTGTTCAGCAAGAGATTCCTCTAGAGAATGGTGAACTGAACAATCAAGTAACTCTCTATGACACTACTTTAGAGAGAGGTGATCATTTTACAGAGATTATAGCTTTCCTTCAGAGATCAAGGATACACACTGCTATTTCTACTCCATGCACACCATATTACAGTCATCAGAGAGAATTTTAGAGAAATGCTGTACTGGATGTATCTGAAGATAATGCTAAGCTTGTTAGTAGCTTTCAAGGACATGAAATCACTGTTTCTAAGGAAGTGATAAGAAGGATTTTAGGTTTTAATTACGAAAACTATTCTCACATGACGATCAGTCGAGAGAGAATTCATGGTTGTTTTAAGAGATGTGCTTATTCTGGTTACCTAAGTGTTAATTCTGAACTGATGAAGATGCTTCTGCCTCCACAGTTTAGATATCTTGCTCACGTGATCATGCATTGTTTGAGTGGACGCAAGTCTGGTTTTGATAAGTTGAACGAGAAAGTGCAGAGTATGTTTGTGGCACTTTTCTTAAAGGCACCATACGATTTCTCAGGGTTTGTTCTACACTACTTTAAAGCGAATCTTTTCAGTACTACTCAGAGATACCTGATCTATGACCGTTTTCTTTAATTAATCATTAATGATGCTGCACCGGATCTACCTAAGCTTGAAGAGGATATTATTCACCTTAAGCCAATGAATCCGATTACTTTTCGAAGGATGGAGGAGACAAGGAATGAGGATTTAAAGCCTGACTTTAAAAGAAAGCTCATTTGTCATCTAATCAAGGAGAACTATCGATGTCCAGCAGGTAATGCTTGGAGGAATGAGGATTCAGACTCTAACTACGAAGTTACCGATGAGGAAGGTGAGGGTGATAATCAGAAAGCTAATGGTAATGTTCAAGGAGGAGGTAATGTTGATGATGAGATTATCGAGGGTGATGATGAAGCGACAGGGGAGGATGTCAGCTTGATTCAGAGGAAAAGGAAAGGAAAGGATCCTATGACCTCAGAACAACTCAAGAAGAAGGAGAAAAGAACGAAGTATTCTTATGAGTCACCTCAGAAGTCATCACAGGGAGGTTCAAAACAACAAGATCAGAGGAAACCATCCGGGTTTATGAAGGATGCAAGAGCAGCTGTTACCTCACCGAAACCTGCCACAACAACACCTCAGGTCACGCCAGACGAATACAAGACACAGCAAAATCTACTGATGTCTTTGATCATGAAAATAACCAATCTGGAAAATCAAGCTACTGAGGAGAAGAAGATCAGTAATGCTAAGATTGAATCGTTGGTGGAAGAGAACAAGAGGTTATCTGATAGGTTGGACCGACAGAAGAGTAGGACAGATAAGTTGAAGAAGAAGTTTTTGGCGATTAAGAGTGAGAACAAGGAGAAATTGAAGAAGTTGAATGAAAGAATCGAACAGCTTACCTTCGGTAAAACAAAGTTGATTAAGGAGAAAGGAGAAGAATTTTCTTCTGATTTAGGAAATGATGATGAGAAAGACGACGAAGAAGATGCTGGAACTGGAGGACCCTCTTTTGGATACCCGTTAGTGATACCTATTCGAAGTTTTAATGAATATGGTGAGGTCTTTACTGCTGAATATTATATAAATTATTCAAATGTTTTTAATAATGCAGAAAAGGGGGACACTGTGATGACCCGGGAATTTCCGACCAAATTTAAACTTGATCTTTAATTGATTTCTACATGATAAGTAAAGTCTGTAATGTTGAAGTCTCATAAACTTTAAACTGTGTTCATGTATACATCTGATCTTTGAACAATTTATATGGATTCAGTGAACCTTCGACCATTTCCGACGATTCACGAACAACTGTTTGTAAATAAATATGTATATATATAAACGTAAGTATATATAATAAATCGAAATTATAAAATATAATTTAAATATTAGAATTTAAAATGTAAAATAAGAAACAAGGTAATTGGGTGCAATTTAAAATGAACATATATAAAGATATATAATTTCTATGTATAATTATTATTATATGTATATTGTAATGTATATTAATTTGTATAAAAATTTAATACTCAATATGAATTATAGTGTAAAGTATATTATATAGTTATAGTACATAATCAATAATATGTAATACAAATATATTAAATTTAATTATAAATAAAGTTGCAATGTTATTACTTTCAATATTAATACTAGTGTTCTTAAAGATACGAATTTGATATATATAAATTATTATATTATTATTATTACTAATATTATTGGTATTATTATAAGTAGTATTATTATAATTATTACTATTATAATTAATATGATTATAATTAGTAATATTATAGTTAGTGTTATTATCATAATTAATAACATTATTGTTATAAATTTAAAATTTATTATTATTATCATTAATAACAATATTATTATTATCATTATATTATTATAAATTTTATTATTATATGTTATAATATTAAGAATGTTATTATTATTATTAATTAATAAGATTAATTAATATATATATATATATATATATATATATATATATATATATATATATATATATATATATATATATATATATATATATAAGGAATATATATTAGATTCAGTTATATAAATACAGACACATACATACGGTATTACTGATATATAAGTGTATACAGATATATACGTACATATAGTTATAGATATACTGATATAAATAAAAAATCAGTATTATCATTATATTAAAAATTAATAACGTAATTATAGGTATATATACATAAAGGAATCAAATTCAGTTTCACATATCAATCAATTACTGTATCTAATTTTGTTTGAATCTCCTAAGTTGTTAAATATCCCTATCGATCTTACAAATGGTTGAAATATATAACCAGGTTTATATTTTTTATTACGGAGTGAATTATTAGGTTATCAATCAATTGAGCTATATCTTAAACGAATTTGAGCAACACATTCATTCCTTTCATCAACATTATCATTTATCAAACTTAATTACTTCAAATTGATCAAAGTAATCAGAAAAAGAAAACAAAGAACAGGTACTGCTCTGTTTCTGTTTCATTTTCCAATTTGCTTGAATTCGAAATTAATTACAAAATATATTAATTAGGTCTTGTTAGGAATCTTTTAAATAAACTATCTGCAAAATTTCCAACTCCAATTCAGTCTATCGAACTTTAATTTTGAAGTCAAAGTTTATTTCCAAAAAGTCAATGGATTTGTTCTTGAGAAAATTCGAAATTGTTTTTATATTTTAGGATCAATTAAAGGGCCAGAAAGCTTCCTGGAACAATTTAGAAACAGTTTCATTTAAGAATTTTCATATAAAACATCCTAAAACTCGATTTTGATATTGGAGTTCATAACATTCGTGACTGTGATGAACAATAATTTGAATTCGAATAAATTTTCAAATTCTATAAATGTAGTTCTGTTAGGAATGATTAATTAAATCTTTCTGCAAGAGATGATCTTTCAAATCTTGATAACAAATCCAAATTTCAGAGTCAAAGTTTTTAAGCTTAAAAGTCAAACTGTGTTCTTGAACAAAATTTGAGGTTTCTGTTATGATTTAGGTTAAATTAACGAATCATATAGTTTCTAATAACAATTTGAAAACGTTATTATGTTATAAGTATGATCTAAAATGTCCTAAAAATTTGAATTTGATTTTGGTCATATTATGTTCTTCATAAACTGTCACATGCATTGATTTTGGATATTTTTTTTGTTTTTAATCAATTCCATTAATATATAAACGTTTCTGTATATATATAAATCATGAAAATAATTAGGACAGTCGTTATTGCCTGGGATTGATCCTTGGTAGATTTTGAATTGAAGGAAAATAGATAAATAAGTAAAATACGGGTTTTTATATAATTCGAATCTGTTTGAATCAGATAAACAAGTACAGTCGAGTGGTTTAAGGTGTTGACGGTATTCGAGAGGTCTCGGGTTCGATTCTGGGCTAGGACATTATTTTTTTTCAAAGCTCCCATTTATGAGGTAGTCCTCTTTATTATTATTATTATTATTATTATTATTATTATTATTATTATTATTATTATTATTATTATTATTATTATTATTATTATTATTATTGTTATTGTTATTGTTATTGTTATTGTTATTGTTAGTACTAGTATTAGTAACCAAAATTGTTATTATGTAAATAAAGATTACAAATATAACTATTATTACTACTATTAATATTATCATTACTGTTATGATTATTATTATCATTAATTATTAGAACTATTATTATTAGTATTATGAAAGTAATAAAAACTTATCATGAATATTAGAATTTGTGGTATTTTAAAAATTATTAGTATTATTATTATTAACATAACTACTAATACTATTACCATTATCATTTTTGTTATCAATGTTAACATTATTATTAAAGTTATTAAAAGAGCCAGTATTATCAAAACTATCATTTTAATAAATAAATAATTTGTATATAAAATACACTTATTACATATACACTAATTATAATAATATTTCATATAACCATGTATCAAACGTATTACATTTTATATAAATACTTTCATACAATAAACTATGGAATTTAACATTTAATACTAATCATAGATATATATAAATATTAGTTATTTTAAATACATACAAAAATAAACGAATATAACATAAAGTATAATATATATAAGTAAAGTATATATGTTTTTAATGAAATTTAATATAAATTCTATATAACTACAAACATATAAAATTTATATAATTAATAAATGAAATTATGAGATTTCTATTATATGTTTTAATAAATATACAAATGATATAGGTTCGTGAATCCGAGGCCAACCCTGCATTGTTCAATATAGTCATATGTATTTTTACTACAAAATACATTAGGTGAGTTTCATTTTCCTTTTTACCCTTTATATTTTTGGGCTGAGAATACATGCAGGTTTTATAAATGATTTACAAAATAGACACAAGTACGTGAAACTACATTCTATGGTTGAATTATCGAAATCGAATATGCCCCTTTTTATTAAGTCTGGTAATCTAAGAATTAGGGAATAGATACCCTAATTGAAGCGAATCCTAAAGATAGATCTATTGGGCCTAACAAACCCCATCCAAAGTACCAGATGCTTTAGTACTTCGAAATTTATATCATATCCGAAGGGGGTCCCGGAATGATGGGGATATTCTTATATATGCATCTTGTTAATGTCGGTTACCAGGTATTCACCATATGAATAAATTTTATCTCTATGTATGGGATGTATATTGAAATATGAAATCTTGTGGTCTATTAAAATGATGGAAATGATTATTTATGTTAAACTAATGAACTCACCAACCTTTTAGTTGACACTTGAAAGCATGTTTATTCTCAGGTATGAAAGAAATCTTCCGCTGTGCATTTGCTCATATTAGAGATATTACTTGGAGTCATTCATGACGCATTTCAAAAGACGTTGCATTCGAGTCGTCGAGTTCATCAAGATTATTATTAAGTCAATTATAGTTGGAGGTATTATGAAATAGTATGTTTGCCGTCAACTTTCAATGTAAAGAAAGTTTGTCTTTTAAAAACGAATGCAATGTTTGTAAAATGTATCATATAGAGGTCATGAACCTCGCGATGTAACCAACTATTGTGAATCGTTTATAATCAATATGGACTTCGTCCAGATGGATTAGGACGGGTCACTTCAGACGCTCCACCAAGTGATTTTCCAACGGAACAGCTTGCTGCTCTGACATACGATAGCGAAAATGATACAGAGGATGCAGAGATAGCTGAAGCTAAAAACAAGACTCCACAAGAAGAGTCATTTTCCAGTATCCCTCCCGAATCAATCCAAAATATCAACTTAAGTGATTTTGATAATTTATTTGCTGATGAGAAGAGTGAAGATTCTGTTGGTAAAGATAGTTTGAAAGAGGATTTGATTATTGAGTCCGAGGACGAATTTGTGACAGAATCTGATGATGAAGAAGAAGAAGAAGAAGAAGAAGTTGAGATTGTTATGCCTTCGCTTGAGCCATACTTGCATCCGTCACTCAACACCTTAAGTGACTTCTTCAATCTGAATAGTGATGAGAAAAGAAAGAACTTAATTGAGTTAGAAAAGGCGAGGAAGGTATACAAAGAACAAGTGAAAGAAGTGGATGTTATGATAGAAAGGAACAAGAAGATCCGACATGAGAAACTGCTCGTTGAGAAAGAAAGAAAAGAAACTGAATTGAAAGATAAGAAACTCCGAGCGAATAATCCGAGGCAGAGGGATGGAATGAGATCAAAAAATGGTTTATACGTGATAGGGTTAAAGTGAACAGAAACATTGTAGAAGACAAGATCCGTCAGAATTGGTGGAAACAGAACGTCATTAACCCTGATCAGTTGAATAAGTCGGAACTTGAGCCTAAGTTTGTTAGTTTCTACGAAAGGGGAAAGAGAACCAAGAAGTATTCCAAGGGTAAAATACTGAGTTGGGGTTACTTCAAGGAGATCAATTGTTTCGCGATCAAGAGGGAAGGAGGAGTTGATTACATGGCATGTCCTAGTCACTTCAAAACTCTACTGTACTTCGAGATCATGCAACTTGCTAAGCTGAAGATGTTGAACGCTGAAGATTGTGACCTTTCCAGGTGGTTTCAGAGAAAACTCAGATATGAGTATAAGACAGGGAAATGGGACATCTTTAAGTCAATAGCCGTCAGGTTTTCCATGCACCCAACAAAGAGAAATTCTAAAGGTGGACATGTACGCGTTGTTAAGTTCCGTCCATCCAAATACATGAAGCAATCTCCAATGATGCCCTTACCCAAGGATATTTGCAAAAACTTCAGATGGTGGTTCTACAATGAGTTGTCGAACGAAGCAGTGATCTTGACTGCAATTGAGAAGGAAGATGGAAGCATACAGTTCGACAATGTGAGGATTCTAGATCCCATGTGGCTGAGGAACTTATCGAGATTTGATGTGGAGACTCTTCACTGCCATCACATTATTTTTAGAGATGATCAAAAAGAGGAAGCTGTGAGATATCAACGTGTGATCGATGTATACTATGCATACCTCAACAGAAACAGTGATGCTCAAAGCTCAAACCAAGTTCAAGCCAGCTGATCTATGTCGGATACTGTGTTGCTCATTTGTATTTTGTTTTTGATGATGATGTATTTAGGCGAGAGAGAGAATCTGGATATGTACTTGATGTTAAACTGATGTTACTTTTGGACTTATATGTATTTCATGGACGTTTACTTTATTGTAATCGATGGTCTAGGTCCTAGGGGGAGTTGTTGATGCATTTTATGTAAGTCCCTAGACATCTAACCTACGTCCATTGCAGGTACTTCAGTTTATGGGATACCACGATCGCTCGTTATTATCCTATCTGTATTTGTATGCAGTTACAGGTACTACAGGAATGCGATATGGATTTTTGACTATGTTAGACTTAGTCAGACGTGCGAGTGAAGTCTCACTCGTACGGCTGACAGGCTCATACGCACGGTTGATGCTGAGCTAAGTCACAATTATAACCTAAATGAGATGACACGAGTGAGTGATCACCCGTACGGTTGATGAAGCCAACTCGTACGTGTGATGGATGACGCGTACGGGTGAGTCGACAGTAGAGGTATATAAGTGTTATGTTCTTCATTTTAGGTTAAGCCTCTCTCACACACACCACTCAGATCTGGTAAAACCCTAATCCGATTCTCTCTCAACCCAAATCACTCCTGGTAGTGAATAATAGCTCTAGGCATTAATCTAATCACACCCTTATTGTGGTTTGACTAATTTAATCCCAAAAAGCTCCTCATATTCACTAGTTATGGTTTGATTCACTAATTCTGCCTTTGTGTGAATTAAACCTGTTGATTTCGAAGTTCCTAGTCATGTTTCATCACTAGGTGTATCGCTATACGCGTAATCCTTCTTTCCGTTAATAACGTGTGGTTGGATCATCCTCTCGGTTGTTTCTTAATTGAGGGGTTTTCAAGATTCATGAATAGTTTGAACGCAGATTGTAATCGTCAATATTCATATGATGTTCTAGAATTTTGAATGATACGAATATTTTTCTGAATTTATGAATAGAAGTGATGGGCTATCACAGTTTTGAATTTAAATTATGGCTTAGAAAGATGTAGAAATCTAAGAGTGATGTCTCCTGTTAAATCTTGATTTGGATTCTGATTTGTCAAAATCAGAATATGTAATCAAATTTGGATGCGAATGGTTGTTTTGATTTCTATGAAAGAATGTATATTGTTGTGAAAGTAGTGAGTATAGTTGATGATTGATGAATCAGATTCGAAGAATGTAACATATTAATTGTGAATTTATATATCTCTCGGGTGTTACCTGTGACGACCCAGGAATTTCCGACCAAATTTAAACTTAATCTTTATATGATTCCGACATGATAAGCAAAGTCTGTAATATTGAAGTCGCAAAAACTGTGAACTATTTTTATGGATTCATTTGACCTTTGACTGTTTCCAACGATTCACGAACCTATAAACGTAAATAGAAATGTACATGTAAATAACTATACATATACATAATTAGACATTGTAAAATAAATATAGTAGAGAACTGATATGTGATTTAGTTATTAAGAAAGATAAATTAAAATAACTAAAACTTATTATTAATTGATTTCGAACATAATTTGTCAATGATTAACAAAGTATAAATTGTATAATGTTATACTTTGAATTTAATTTGTTTTGATAGATATAACTGATACATCTATCTAGGTAATGAATCTGGATATGTAAAACATAATTACATATAGTAATTTGAATATACATATATTATATAAACGTAATTACTACTATATGTATATTGATAAAACATATAAATATTAATTAAATGTTATTAGATAAGTATTAGATAATACATAATTAATAATAAGTAATGTTAATTTAATAAATGTAAATACAAGTTAAAATATAGTTATAAATAATATTATTATTATTTTCATAAATATTAATATTAATATATGTATTATGATTATTATTAATCCAATATAATATATAGATACAGAAAATTTTAATAATTCGTTCTATGTAAATAATTACGTGTTAATGTTAATTTGTTATGTTAATATTATCAGTATTATTGTTATCATTATTATTAATAATAATATTATGATTAATGTTATTATTATAATTATTATTATTAAACCTATTAAAATTAGCATTTATTAATATTAATACGTATTTATTTATTTATTAATACAAGTTGTAAAAGAACAGATATATATATTCAGAATCTGATTTAAGTCCTAATCCATTCATAACAACTCTTGTTCTTGTCTCTAATCTGTTACCTATCATTATCTATCGTACCAATCAAGAATCAATCACTGAATATTAACAAATTCGATTATACAACGAAATCACTTTTATTTATTTATTTATTTTCCTTGTCTGACGAATAAAAATCATGTCGATTGCTTTTGTTATATTATTCAATCGATTCTGGTTGAAAAGAATACAAAGTGACTTTACATAATCAATTATCAATCCATCAGTTTCAAATTTCTCAAAATTAAAACAGAAACATTACAAATACAGCTTCTTTTGCTCTGTTCTTTTTATTTTCATCAAAACCTCAAATTTGAATTACTTTTCAAAATCTAAAAATGCAAAGTTATTAGAAATCTATCACTTAATCTTTCTACAACGTTTCATGTCTCAATTCCTTATATTCAACTTCAATTTACGAGTCAAAGTTTATTTATCAAAAAGTCAATTCTGTGTTCTTCAATCAAATTAAAGTTTTATAGATCGTTTTGATTAAAATTAAGAATGGAGAAAGATTATACTGGTCATTTTAAACGCAATCCGTTTTATAATCTTTGTCTAAAAACGTTTAGAAAGCAAAATCAATTTTTATTTTTATTATGTTCTTCGCGAGACAACAGATATATATGTTTTTATTTATATTTTTGTTTTTTGTACAAAGAACTGTATCCAATACAGGTCATTACATATATTTTTTTTTCAAATTTCAATTCAAATCTTAAACTGCTATTTGATAATGAATGAGTGTTTTGGTCGACGGTTTTAAATTGAAGAAGATGGAGGACAGAAAAGAAATTCGGGTTAAATATTTTTTTGTTCGATAATATTTCAGAAAATGGGCAACAGCCCGGCTGGTAAACGAGTTAACAGGTATTAGGGAGGTCGCGGGTTCGAGCCTCGTCGTGGGCGATTCTTTTTACACAAAGTCTTAAAAGGGTATACACTATTATATCTTCATTATTATTATTATTATTGTTATTGTTATTATTATTATTAGTATTATGATTATTATTGTTATTGTTAATATTAGTATTACAATTATTGTTATGAGTATTATAATTGTTATTATTATTATTATTATCATAAAAATAAGTATTATATCTATTATTATTATTACTATAAGTATTATTTATGATATTGTTATAATTTTTTTTAAAACTTTAATATTATTATCATTATGATGAAAAGGTTTATTATTAGTATCATTATGGAAATAATACAAATTATTGTTAGTTTCGTAAATATTAGTATTAGTATCATTATACAAATATTAGAGATGATATTATTATTATTAACATATGCATCATTATAAATATTATCATGAGTACAATTATTAGTATTGTTATTATTAAAAAATACTATTATTATTATTATTATTATCATTTTTACTAAAATTATTATTTTTATATCATTAAAACTATCATTATTATTGTTATCAGTATTATTAAGTAGTTACTAAGATCATTATAATTATTATTAATAGAATTACTAACATATATGTATATATACTATACTATTAATATAAAAAGTATATAACTAATATATATATATATATATATGTGTGTGTGTGTGTGTGTGTGTGTGTGTGTGTTCGATTACAATTGTATATATTAATAAATATACAAATGATATAGGTTCGTGAATCTGAGGCCAACCTTACACATGTTCATTATCGTCATATGTATTTTTACTATAAAATACAATAGGTGAGTTCATTTGATTCCCTTTTACTCTTTACATTTTTGGGGCTGAGAATACATGCGCTGCTTTTATAACTACTTTATTAAATGCTTTTGAAATATATTTTGAACTGCGAATACATGAAATACTTTTATAAATGTTTGACGAGATAGACACAAGTAAAACATTCCTCGAATGAATTATTATGCAGACAGAAGTTCTGCGGATTATTGTTGAAATATGTGGACATGATAATTGCCACCGTTGAATTATGTGGACATGATAGTTGCCACCTTTGAATTATGTGGACATGATAATTGCCACCATTGAATTATGTAGACATGATAATTGCCACCAATTGATATGAATGTTATGTATCGAGAGAATAATTTTATACACAGGTTATGTGTATGTTATTTTTGTGCACGAGATATGTGTACGGTGTAGTGACCCGAACTTTTCCATGTTTATATATATTAATTGAGATTGATATTTACATGATTAAATGTTTCCAACATGTTAAGCAATCAAACGTGTTAAGACTTGATTAATTGAAATATGTTTCATATAGACAATTGACCACCCAAGTTGACCGGTGATTCACGAACGTTAAAACTTGTAAAAACTATATGATGACATATATATGGATATATATATAGTTAACATGATACTATAATAAGTAAACATATCATTAAGTATATTAACAATGAACTACATATGTAAAAACAAGACTACTAACTTAATGATTTTTAAACGAGACATATATGTAACGATTATCGTTGTAAAGACATTTAATGTATATATATCATATTAAGAGATATTCATACATGATAATATCATGATAATATAATAATTTAAAATCTCATTTGATATTATAAACATTGGGTTAACAACATTTAACAAGATCGTTAACCTAAAGGTTTCAAAACAACACTTACATGTAACGACTAACGATGACTTAACGACTCAGTTAAAATGTATATACATGTAGTGTTTTAATATGTATTTATACACTTTTGAAAGACTTCAATACACTTATCAAAATACTTCTACTTAACAAAAATGCTTACAATTACATCCTCGTTCAGTTTCATCAACAATTCTACTCGTATGCACCCGTATTCGTACTCGTACAATACACAGCTTTTAGATGTATGTACTATTGGTATATACACTCCAATGATCAGCTCTTAGCAGCCCATGTGAGTCACCTAACACATGTGGGAACCATCATTTGGCAACTAGCATGAAATATCTCATAAAATTACAAAAATATGAGTAATCATTCATGACTTATTTACATGAAAACAAAATTACATATCCTTTATATCTAATCCATACACCAATGACCAAAAACACCTACAAACACTTTCATTCTTCAATTTTCTTCATCTAATTGATCTCTCTCAAGTTCTATCTTCAAGTTCTAAGTGTTCTTCATAAATTACAAAAGTTCTAGTTTCATAAAATCAAGAATACTTTCAAGTTTGCTAGCTCACTTCCAATCTTGTAAGGTGATCATCCAACCTCAAGAAATCTTTGTTTCTTACAGTAGGTTATCATTCTAATACAAGGTAATAATCATATTCAAACTTTGGTTCAATTTCTATAACTATAACAATCTTATTTCAAGTGATGATCTTACTTGAACTTGTTTTCGTGTCATGATTCTGCTTCAAGAACTTCGAGCCATCCAAGGATCCATTGAAGCTAGATCCATTTTTCTCTTTTCCAGTAGGTTTATCCAAGGAAATTAAGGTAGTAATGATGTTCATAACATTATTCGATTCATACATATAAAGCTATCTTATTCGAAGGTTTAAACTTGTAATCACTAGAACATAGTTTAGTTAATTCTAAACTTGTTCGCAAACAAAAGTTAATCCTTCTAACTTGACTTTTAAAATCAACTAAACACATGTTCTATATCTATATGATATGCTAACTTAATGATTTAAAACCTGGAAACACGAAAAACACCGTAAAACCGGATTTACGCCGTCGTAGTAACACCGCGGGCTGTTTTGGGTTAGTTAATTAAAAACTATGATAAACTTTGATTTAAAAGTTGTTATTCTGAGAAAATGATTTTTATTATGAACATGAAACTATATCCAAAAATTATGGTTAAACTCAAAGTGGAAGTATGTTTTCTAAAATGGTCATCTAGACGTCGTTCTTTCGACTGAAATGACTACCTTTACAAAAACGACTTGTAACTTATTTTTCTGACTATAAACCTATTCTTTTTCTGTTTAGATTCATAAAATACAGTTCAATATGAAACCATAGCAATTTGATTCACTCAAAACGGATTTAAAATGAAGAAGTTATGGGTAAAACAAGATTGGATAATTTTTCTCATTTTAGCTACGTGAAAATTGGTAACAAATCTATTCCAACCATAACTTAATCAACTTGTATTGTATATTATGTAATCTTGAGATACCATAGACACGTATACAATGTTTCGACCTATCATGTCGACACATCTATATATATTTCGGAACAACCATAGACACTCTATATGTGAATGTTGGAGTTAGCTATACAGGGTTGAGGTTGATTCCAAAATATATATAGTTTGAGTTGTGATCAATACTGAGATACGTATACACTGGGTCGTGGATTGATTCAAGATAATATTTATCGATTTATTTCTGTACATCTAACTGTGGACAACTAGTTATAGGTTACTAACGAGGACAGCTGACTTAATAAACTTAAAACATCAAAATATATTAAAAGTGTTGTAAATATATTTTGAACATACTTTAATATATATGTATATATTGTTATAGGTTCGTGAATCAACAGTGGCCAAGTCTTACTTCCCGACGAAGTAAAAATCTGTGAAAGTGAGTTATAGTCCCACTTTTAAAATCTAATATTTTTGGGATGAGAATACATGCAGATTTTATAAATGATTTACAAAATAGACACAAGTACGTGAAACTACATTCTATGGTTGAATTATCGAAATCGAATATGCCCCTTTTTATTAAGTCTGGTAATCTAAGAATTAGGGAACAGACACCCTAATTGACGCGAATCCTAAAGATAGATCTATTGGGCCTAACAAACCCCATCCAAAGTACCGGATGCTTTAGTACTTCGAAATTTATATCATATCCGAAGGGTGTCCCGGAATGATGGGGATATTCTTATATATGCATCTTGTTATTGTCGGTTACCAGGTGTTCACCATATGAATGATTTTTATCTCTATGTATGGGATGTGTATTGAAATATGAAATCTTGTGGTCTATTGTTACGATTTGATATATATAGGTTAAACCTATAACTCACCAACATTTTTGTTGACGTTTAAAGCATGTTTATTCTCAGGTGAATATTAAGAGCTTCCGCTGTTGCATACTAAAATAAGGACAAGATTTGGAGTCCATGTTTGTATGATATTGTGTAAAAACTGCATTCAAGAAACTGATTTCGATGTAACATATTTGTATTGTAAACTATTATGTAATGGTCGTGTGTAAACAGGATATTTTAGATTATCATTATTTGATAATCTATGTAAAGCTTTTTAAACCTTTATTTATGAAATAAAGGTTATGGTTTGTTTTAAAAATGAATGCAGTCTTTGAAAAACGTCTCATATAGAGGTCAAAACCTCGCAACGAAATCAATTAATATGGAACGTTTTTAATCAATAAGAACGGGACATTTCAGTTGGTATCCGAGCGTTGGTCTTAGAGAACCAGAAAATTTTCATTAGTGTGTCTTATCGAGTTTGTTAGGATGCATTAGTGAGTCTGGACTTCGACCGTGTTTTCTTTAAAAATGATTGCTTAACATTTTTGTTGGAAACTATATATTTTTAACATATGAATATTATGTGATATATTAATCTCTTAACGTGTTTGATATTATGTGATAGATGTCTACCTCTAGAACAAGTCCCATTGACTCACCTAATAATAATGAAGAGTCAAATGTAAATTGGAATGATTTGTGGACTGATTCACAAGTTCCCGAAGAGGAACCGGAAGAAGAGTCGGAACCGGAAGAAGAATCGGAACCGGAAGAAGAATCGGAACCGGATGAAGAAATAGAACCGGTGGGGGAAATAATAAAACGGTTAAGTAAAAGAAAATCCTCAACCAACCGACCAAAGTTAATTATGGTCAATGGTGTTTCCGCCAAGGAAGCAAAATATTGGGAGGATTACCAATTCTCCGATGAATCGGATTCCGACGAGAATTCCGATGATGTTATAGAAATTACCCCAACTGAATTTAAAAAGGCAAAAGAAAATAATAAGGGAAAGGGCATAAAAATAGAGAAATTTAATTCCAACCCCGATGAACCTTATATGTATCGTCAACCCCCGAAGTCCTTAAGTTGTAACAATGACCCGGGAACCTCTAAACCACCAGGTTTTTCTAAACCAATGTGGAAAATTACGGCTCGTATTAGGGGAACATCATATATCCCTAGAAACTTGGCAAAACGAACCAAAACCGAAGAAGAAGAAACAAGCGAGTCGGAATAAGATAGTTGTATTCGTGTGGTGTAATATATGTAATATAGTGTTCTTATGCTTTATGATATATGTAAAAATTGCTTGTATTAATAAGTATTTTTTTATGAATCTAACTCTTGTCTATTTTACAGTTTAAAAACACAAAATGGATAGACAACCCAATATTTTAAGAGACCTACCCGGAGACATGATTGATGAAATCTTGTCTAGAGTCGGCCAGAATTCTTCGGCACAACTATTTAAGGCGAGATCAGTTTGTAAGACATTCGAAGAACGTTCCAAGAATGTCTTGGTTTATAAGAGACTTTCGTTTGAAATATGGGGGATATCACATTGGGAAACCCATAAGTTACGATGTGTTTACTTTGACGCATATATTGCGGGGAACCCAAATGCTATTTTACGCAACGGGTTAAGAAATTATTTTGACTCAATATATCCGAATATTGGACTTCGTGATTTAGAAAAAGCGGCTAACATGCAACATAAAGAAGCATGTTATGCTTACGGATTAGTAATGTTCGCTTCTCACCAAAGTGAGAACAAGAACATCGGGCTACAACTATTAAACAAAACGTTTCCACAAGTGACGGAGTCGGTAATTGGGGTAAGAAATGAGGTTTTTAGATTATTACGGGACTGTTGGACATTACGTAACCCTCGTCCCTTTGATGACGTTACAACACGCTGTCTTATCAACGGCCATAACGGTTATGTTGCACAAGACCAAGGATGGGAAGTAGTCCTAGTAAAACCAGAATGCATGACTTGTTTCTGGACGTATGAATTACGTGTATTTATTGCCTTTGCTGAACGACTTGTGTACTAGCTAGAATTGTCTTCACAACTATCTTGTATCAAAGTTATTGTGTGCTATATTTCATGCTTTATGTAAAATAAGCGGTATTGTAAGTTTGTAAAATATTGTATAAAAGTTTGAACGCGAAATATTATTATAATCAGTTTTTCATATAGAATTGTAGTAGTTGAATTGTATATTAGCTACTAAGTATGAACTTAACGGGTAGGTACTACCTGAATTTAAACTTATAAAACGCTAATATGAAGAAAAAGCTTTTATAAATGAGTTCATATTATGCTACGAAATACTATTAACTACTCTTAATATTCTGTATGATTAACTTGTTCCATTTAACTATTTTGAAGGAAATGGCACCGACTACTCGACACACCGTGAATATGAATGAAGAGGAATTTCGTACTTTTCTAGCTTCAAACATAGCCGCAGTACAGGCTGCGCTACATACCAACAATAACCTTGGATCTAGCAGTACAGGAAATCGTGTAGGATGCACCTACAAAGAATTCACTGCCTGCAAACCTTTGGAATTTGATGGAACAGAAGGACCGATCGGATTGAAACGGTGGACCGAGAAGGTCGAATCGGTGTTTGCCATAAGTAAGTGTACTGAAGAGGACAAAGTAAAGTACGCTACGCATACCTTCACAGGTTCTGCATTAACATGGTGGAATACCTATCTAGAGCAAGTGGGACAAGACGATGCGTACGCACTACCGTGGTCAGCATTCAAGCACTTGATGAACGAGAAGTACCGTCCCAGAACCGAGGTCAATAAGCTCAAGACAGAACTTAGAGGGTTACGAACCCAAGGATTTGATATTACCACGTACGAAAGACGATTCACAGAATTGTGCCTATTGTGTCCGGGAGCATTCGAAGATGAGGAAGAGAAGATCGACGCGTTTGTGAAAGGATTACCGGAAAGAATCCAAGAAGATATAAGTTCACACGAGCCCGCCTCCATACAACAGGCATGTAGAATGGCTCACAAACTAGTGAACCAGATTGAAGAAAGAATTAAAGAACAGACTGCTGAAGAGGCCAATGTGAAGCAAGTCAAAAGAAAGTGGGAGGAAAACGGTGATAAGAATCACCAATACAACAACAACAGCAATTACAACAATAATCGCAACAATTATCCCAACAATCGCAACATCAATCGCAACTACAACAAACGGCCCAACAACAACAACAACAACAACAACAGCAACTACAACAATCATCCCAACAACAATAATAACCGCAACAACAACAACAATCAGAAGCAGCTATGCCAAAGGTGTGAAAAGAATCACTCGGGGTTCTGCACCAAATTTTGCAACAAGTGTAAAAGAAATGGTCATAGCGCGGCGAAGTGTGAGGTCTACGGACCAGGGGTTAATAGAACGAAAGGAACAAATGGTATCGGAACGAGTAATGGCGGAGCAAGTAATGTCGGAGCAAGTTATGCCAATGTAGTTTGTTATAAATGTGGAAAACCAGGCCACATTATTAGAAATTGCCCGAACCAGGAGAACACGAATGGACAAGGCCGTGGAAGAGTTTTCAATATTAATGCGGTAGAGGCACAGGAAGACCCGGAGCTTGTTACGGGTACGTTTCTTATTGACAATAAATCTGCTTACGTTTTATTTGATTCGGGTGCGGATAGAAGCTATATGAGTAGAGATTTTTGTGCTAAATTAAGTTGTCCATTGACGCCTTTGGATAGTAAATTTTTACTCGAATTAGCAAATGGTAAATTAATTTCAGCAGATAATATATGTCGGAATCGAGAAATTAAACTGGTTAGCGAAACATTTAAGATTGATTTGATACCAGTAGAGTTAGGGAGTTTTGATGTGATAATCGGTATGGACTGGTTGAAAGAAGTGAAAGCGGAGATCGTTTGTTACAAAAATGCAATTCGCATTATACGAGAAAAAGGAAAACCCTTAATGGTGTACGGAGAAAAGGGCAACACGAAGCTACATCTTATTAGTAATTTGAAGGCACAAAAACTAATAAGAAAAGGTTGCTATGCTGTTCTAGCACACGTCGAGAAAGTACAAACTGAAGAAAAGAGCATCAATGATGTTCTCATTGCAAAAGAATTTCCCGATGTATTTCCGAAAGAATTACCGGGATTACCCCCACATCGATCCGTTGAATTTCAAATAGATCTTGTACCAGGAGCTGCACCAATAGCTCGTGCTCCTTACAGACTCGCACCCAGCGAGATGAAAGAACTGCAAAGCCAATTACAAGAACTTTTAGAGCTTGGTTTCATTCGACCAAGCACATCACCGTGGGGAGCTCCTGTTTTGTTTGTCAAGAAGAAAGATGGTACATTCAGGTTGTGTATCGACTACCGAGAGTTGAACAAACTTACCATCAAGAACCGCTACCCACTACCGAGAATCGACGACTTATTTGATCAACTACAAGGCTCGTCTGTTTATTCAAAGATTGACTTACGTTCCGGGTATCATCAAATGCGGGTGAAAGAAGATGATATTCCAAAGACTGCTTTCAGAACACGTTACGGTCATTACGAGTTTATGGTCATGCCGTTTGGTTTAACTAATGCACCAGCTGTGTTCATGGACCTTATGAACCGAGTGTGTGGACCATACCTTGACAAGTTTGTCATTGTTTTCATTGATGACATACTTATTTACTCAAAGAATGACCAAGAACACGGTGAACATTTGAGAAAGGTGTTAGAAGTATTGAGGAAGGAAGAATTGTACGCTAAGTTTTCAAAGTGTGCATTTTGGTTGGAAGAAGTTCAATTCCTCGGTCACATAGTGAACAAAGAAGGTATTAAGGTGGATCCGGCAAAGATAGAAACTGTTGAAAAGTGGGAAACCCCGAAAACTCCGAAACACATACGCCAGTTTTTAGGACTAGCTGGTTACTACAGAAGGTTCATCCAAGACTTTTCCAGAATAGCAAAACCCTTGACTGCATTAACGCATAAAGGGAAGAAATTTGAATGGAATGATGAACAAGAGAAAGCGTTTCAGTTATTGAAGAAAAAGCTAACTACGGCACCTATATTGTCATTGCCTGAAGGGAATGATGATTTTGTGATTTATTGTGATGCATCAAAGCAAGGTCTCGGTTGTGTATTAATGCAACGAACGAAGGTGATTGCTTATGCGTCTAGACAATTGAAGATTCACGAACAAAATTATACGACGCATGATTTGGAATTAGGCGCGGTTGTTTTTGCATTAAAGACTTGGAGGCACTACTTATATGGGGTCAAAAGTATTATATATACCGACCACAAAAGTCTTCAACACATATTTAATCAGAAACAACTGAATATGAGGCAGCGTAGGTGGATTGAATTATTGAATGATTACGACTTTTAGATTCGTTACCACCCGGGGAAGGCAAATGTGGTAGCCGATGCCTTGAGCAGGAAGGACAGAGAACCCATTCGAGTAAAATCTATGAATATAATGATTCATAATAACATTACTACTCAAATAAAGGAGGCACAACAAGGAGTTTTAAAAGAGGGAAATTTAAAGGATGAAATACCCAAAGGATCGGAGAAGCATCTTAATATTCGGGAAGACGGAACCCGGTATAGGGCTGAAAGGATTTGGGTACCAAAATTTGGAGATATGAGAGAAATGGTACTTAGAGAAGCTCATAAAACCAGATACTCAATACATCCTGGAACGGGGAAGATGTACAAGGATCTCAAGAAACATTTTTGGTGGCCGGGTATGAAAGCCGATGTTGCTAAATACGTAGGAGAATGTTTGACGTGTTCTAAGGTCAAAGCTGAGCATCAGAAACCATCAGGTCTACTTCAACAACCCGAAATCCCGGAATGGAAATGGGAAAACATTACCATGGATTTCATCACTAAATTGCCAAGGACTGCAAGTGGTTTTGATACTATTTGGGTAATAGTTGATCGTCTCACCAAATCAGCACACTTCCTACCAATAAGAGAAGATGACAAGATGGAGAAGTTAGCACGACTGTATTTGAAGGAAGTCGTCTCCAGACATGGAATACCAATCTCTATTATCTCTGATAGGGATGGCAGATTTATTTCAAGATTCTGGCAGACATTACAGCAAGCATTAGGAACTCGTCTAGACATGAGTACTGCCTATCATCCACAAACTAATGGGCAGAGCGAAAGGACGATACAAACGCTTGAAGACATGCTACGAGCATGTGTTATTGATTTCGGAAACAGTTGGGATCGACATCTACCGTTAGCAGAATTTTCCTACAACAACAGCTACCATTCAAGCATTGAGATGGCGCCGTTTGAAGCACTTTATGGTAGAAAGTGCAGGTCTCCGATTTGTTGGAGTGAAGTGGGGGATAGACAGATTACGGGTCCGGAGATTATACAAGAAACTACCGAGAAGATCATCCAAATTCAACAACGGTTGAAAACCACCCAAAGTCGACAAAAGAGCTACGCTGACATTAAAAGAAAAGATATAGAATTTGAAATTGGAGAGATGGTCATGCTTAAAGTTGCACCTTGGAAAGGCGTTGTTCGATTTGGTAAACGAGGGAAATTAAATCCAAGGTATATTGGACCATTCAAGATTATTGATCGTGTCGGACCAGTAGCTTACCGACTAGAGTTACCTCAACAACTCGCGGCTGTACATAACACTTTCCATGTCTCGAATTTAAAGAAATGTTTTGCTAAAGAAGATCTCACTATTCCGTTAGATGAAATCCAAATCAACGAAAAACTTCAATTCATCGAAGAACCCGTCGAAATAATGGATCGTGAGGTTAAAAGACTTAAGCAAAACAAGATACCAATTGTTAAGGTTTGATGGAATGCTCGTAGAGGACCCGAGTTCACCTGGGAGCGTGAAGATCAGATGAAGAAGAAATACCCGCATCTATTTCCAGAAGATTCGTCAACACCTTCAACAGCTTAAAATTTCGGGACGAAATTTATTTAACGGGTAGGTACTGTAGTGACCCGAACTTTTCCATGTTTATATATATTAATTGAGATTGATATTTACATGATTAAATGTTTCCAACATGTTAAGCAATCAAACGTGTTAAGACTTGATTAATTGAAATATGTTTCATATAGACAATTGACCACCCAAGTTGACCGGTGATTCACGAACGTTAAAACTTGTAAAAACTATATGATGACATATATATGGATATATATATAGTTAACATGATACTATAATAAGTAAACATATCATTAAGTATATTAACAATGAACTACATATGTAAAAACAAGACTACTAACTTAATGATTTTTAAACGAGACATATATGTAACGATTATCGTTGTAAAGACATTTAATGTATATATATCATATTAAGAGATATTCATACATGATAATATCATGATAATATAATAATTTAAAATCTCATTTGATATTATAAACATTGGGTTAACAACATTTAACAAGATCGTTAACCTAAAGGTTTCAAAACAACACTTACATGTAACGACTAACGATGACTTAACGACTCAGTTAAAATGTATATACATGTAGTGTTTTAATATGTATTTATACACTTTTGAAAGACTTCAATACAGTTATCAAAATACTTCTACTTAACAAAAATGCTTACAATTACATCCTCGTTCAGTTTCATCAACAATTCTACTCGTATGCACCCGTATTCGTACTCGTACAATACACAGCTTTTAGATGTATGTACTATTGGTATATACACTCCAATGATCAGCTCTTAGTAGCCCATGTGAGTCACCTAACACATGTGGGAACCATCATTTGGCAACTAGCATGAAATATCTCATAAAATTACAAAAATATGAGTAATCATTCATGACTTATTTACATGAAAACAAAATTACATATCCTTTATATCTAATCCATACACCAATGACCAAAAACACCTACAAACACTTTCATTCTTCAATTTTCTTCATCTAATTGATCTCTCTCAAGTTCTATCTTCAAGTTCTAAGTGTTCTTCATAAATTACAAAAGTTCTAGTTTCATAAAATCAAGAATACTTTCAAGTTTGCTAGCTCACTTCCAATCTTGTAAGGTGATCATCCAACCTCAAGAAATCTTTGTTTCTTACAGTAGGTTATCATTCTAATACAAGGTAATAATCATATTCAAACTTTGGTTCAATTTCTATAACTATAACAATCTTATTTCAAGTGATGATCTTACTTGAACTTGTTTTCGTGTCATGATTCTGCTTCAAGAACTTCGAGCCATCCAAGGATCCATTGAAGCTAGATCCATGTTTCTCTTTTCCAGTAGGTTTATCCAAGGAAATTAAGGTAGTAATGATGTTCATAACATCATTCGATTCATACATATAAAGCTATCTTATTCGAAGGTTTAAACTTGTAATCACTAGAACATAGTTTAGTTAATTCTAAACTTGTTCGCAAACAAAAGTTAATCCTTCTAACTTGACTTTTAAAATCAACTAAACACATGTTCTATATCTATATGATATGCTAACTTAATGATTTAAAACCTGGAAACACGAAAAACACCGTAAAACCGGATTTACGCCGTCGTAGTAACACCGCGGGCTGTTTTGGGTTAGTTAATTAAAAACTATGATAAACTTTGATTTAAAAGTTGTTATTCTGAGAAAATGATTTTTATTATGAACATGAAACTATATCCAAAAATTATGGTTAAACTCAAAGTGGAAGTATGTTTTCTAAAATGGTCATCTAGACGTCGTTCTTTCGACTGAAATGACTACCTTTACAAAAACGACTTGTAACTTATTTTTCTGACTATAAACCTATTCTTTTTCTGTTTAGATTCATAAAATACAGTTCAATATGAAACCATAGCAATTTGATTCACTCAAAACGGATTTAAAATGAAGAAGTTATGGGTAAAACAAGATTGGATAATTTTTCTCATTTTAGCTACGTGAAAATTGGTAACAAATCTATTCCAACCATAACTTAATCAACTTGTATTGTATATTATGTAATCTTGAGATACCATAGACACGTATACAATGTTTCGACCTATCATGTCGACACATCTATATATATTTCGGAACAACCATAGACACTCTATATGTGAATGTTGGAGTTAGCTATACAGGGTTGAGGTTGATTCCAAAATATATATAGTTTGAGTTGTGATCAATACTGAGATACGTATACACTGGGTCGTGGATTGATTCAAGATAATATTTATCGATTTATTTCTGTACATCTAACTGTGGACAACTAGTTATAGGTTACTAACGAGGACAGCTGACTTAATAAACTTAAAACATCAAAATATATTAAAAGTGTTGTAAATATATTTTGAACATACTTTAATATATATGTATATATTGTTATAGGTTCGTGAATCAACAGTGGCCAAGTCTTACTTCCCGACGAAGTAAAAATCTGTGAAAGTGAGTTATAGTCCCACTTTTAAAATCTAATATTTTTGGGATGAGAATACATGCAGATTTTATAAATGATTTACAAAATAGACACAAGTACGTGAAACTACATTCTATGGTTGAATTATCGAAATCGAATATGCCCCTTTTTATTAAGTCTGGTAATCTAAGAATTAGGGAACAGACACCCTAATTGACGCGAATCCTAAAGATAGATCTATTGGGCCTAACAAACCCCATCCAAAGTACCGGATGCTTTAGTACTTCGAAATTTATATCATATCCGAAGGGTGTCCCGGAATGATGGGGATATTCTTATATATGCATCTTGTTATTGTCGGTTACCAGGTGTTCACCATATGAATGATTTTTATCTCTATGTATGGGATGTGTATTGAAATATGAAATCTTGTGGTCTATTGTTACGATTTGATATATATAGGTTAAACCTATAACTCACCAACATTTTTGTTGACGTTTAAAGCATGTTTATTCTCAGGTGAATATTAAGAGCTTCCGCTGTTGCATACTAAAATAAGGACAAGATTTGGAGTCCATGTTTGTATGATATTGTGTAAAAACTGCATTCAAGAAACTGATTTCGATGTAACATATTTGTATTGTAAACTATTATGTAATGGTCGTGTGTAAACAGGATATTTTAGATTATCATTATTTGATAATCTATGTAAAGCTTTTTAAACCTTTATTTATGAAATAAAGGTTATGGTTTGTTTTAAAAATGAATGCAGTCTTTGAAAAACGTCTCATATAGAGGTCAAAACCTCGCAACGAAATCAATTAATATGGAACGTTTTTAATCAATAAGAACGGGACATTTCATACGGTTACTAAGATTTATGAAAGATGATTTTGTACACGATAAAGGTGTACTGTATTTAAAAGATAACGCATGTACATTACAGGTGGGTATAGGATTCGGGCCCATTTGTACCATGCAGCATTTAAATATTGTGGTCTATCAAAATGATGAATTTTATTGTTTTATGATAAACTTATGAACTCACCAACCTTTTGGTTGACACTTGAAAGCATGTTTATTCTCAGGTATGAAAGAAACATTCCGCTGTGCATTTGCTCATTTTAAAGACAGTATTTGGAGTCGATCATCGCTCTGGGATCAAAGGTTGATGACTTCGTCCGGATGGATTAGGACGGGTCTCTACAGTTGGTATCAGAGCGGTGGTCTTAGCGAACCAGGTGTTGAATTAGTGTGTCTAACTGATAGTTTTTTAGATGCATTAGTAAGTCTGGACTTCGACCGTGTCTGCATGTCAAAAGTTTTGCTTATCATTTCTAGTTGGAAATCATCTGCTTATCATCCTTAGGAAATTACCTGCTTATCATTCATAGTCTAGACATGTCTTACTGCCTCTATTGCATAGACAGTGTATAGATAAATTCATATCTTAGCGTATCTGTTATTGTTACCTTTGCCTGACAGCTTCCGTAGATTCCTCCATAACTTATGGGATTTTAGTATTATATATGCATATGTAAATTATGTATTGCAGGGTGAAAGGACCCGTTCATATACATTATAAATGATTCACAATAGTTGATTACATTGCGAGGTATTTGACCTCTATATGATACATTTTACAAACATTGCATTCGTTTTTAAAAGACAATCTTTCTTTACATCGAAAATTGACAGGCATGCATACCATTTCATAATATCCACTATCCAACCATAAATTGATTTAATAATAATCTTTGATGAACTCAATGACTCGAATGCAACGTTCTTCGAAATATGCTATGAAAGACTCCAAGTAATATCTTTAAAATAAGCAAATGCACAGCGGAAGATTTCTTTAACACCTGAGAATAAACATGCTTTAAAGTGTCAACCAAAAGGTTGGTGAGTTCATTAGTTTATCATAATCATTTATTTCCATCATTTTAATAGACCACGAGAATTTCATTTCCAGTTCTCATAAATATACGTCCCATGCATAGAGACAAAAATAATCATTCATATGGTGAACACCTGGTAACCGACATTAACAATATGCATATAAGAATATCCCCTATCATTCCGGGATCCTCCTTCGGACATGATATAAATTTCGAAGTACTAAAGCATCCGGTACTTTGGATGGGGTTTGTTAGGCCCGATAGATCTATCTTTAGGATTCGCGTCAATTAGGGTGTCTGTTCCCTAATTCTTAGATTACCAGACTTTAATAAAAAGGGGCATATTCGATTTCGATAATTCAACCATAGAATGTAGTTTCAATTACTTGTGTCTATTTCGTCAAACATTTATAAAAGCGCATGTATTCTCAGTCCCAAAAATAGAAAGGGTAAAAAGGCAAATGAAACTCACCATACTGTATTTCGTAGTAAAAATACATATAACGTCATTGAACAAGTGCAAGGTTGGCCTCGGATTCACGAACCTATATTAATTATATATATTTATATGTTGGTCAATATTTGTATAGCAATTTAGGTCAGGTCATAGTGTAATCCTATCCTATAGCTCGAGTCTAACTCTACAGTATAGTAACATGTTATATTACTCATGCTCAATTAAGATTCTAGTAAAAGGTGACGTGTGAAACAACGTAACACAAATGGTTTCATAATCATAAAATAGTATTTAAGGTTTTTTTTTTTTTTTTTTTTAAGAGAAAATCAACACAAAAAGTTAACTGAAAAGTTAACAGGAAAAGTCAAAGTTCAAAGTCAAAGTTCAAAGTCAAAAGTCAAAGGTTAAAGTCAAAAGTCAAAGGTCAAAGTAAAAATGAGGTCGCATGCAAATATATAATAACTTATACAAAAATGATTTTCGGTCAAACATGACTAAACGGGCCACTTCAGCTATTTTTAGAAAAATTATCGGAACTCCGATTGATAAACGGCCAAAGATAAAAGTTACACATTACTAAAAAAATTAAGCATAAATATTACAGAAGTAAACTAAACCTAGACAACTCGTAGTTGCCAACGCGTTTTCGGCATTTCAAAGTTAATTTTTCAGCTTTAATAAATTTACAAAAGTGACCGAGTAGCCTACTTTGGAGATTTTTAGAAAATTCCTCAAAACTCATATTGACAAACGGTCAAAGCCTGCAAATTCTCGTTACCACAAAGATATAACATGATTTTTGGCAAGAGTAAACACATATCAGGCCGACCATGACAACTGATACAAAACTGACATTTTTAAATAAAAAAGTTTCAGCTCTTTTTAGAATTTTAAAATGTGACCAAACTGTCAACTTTGATGATTTTTAGAAAAATCGTCGAGACTCGAATTGACAAACGGCTAGAGTTGTTTATTAGACCGTACAGCAAAGAATTCAGTGGTATTTTTTTTTATATATGAAACAACGCAGATCAGCGAGAATTTCAGTTCCCGTTTCGACATTTCATCAAAATTTGCAAAACTTCTTTTGTCCATAACTTGACAACCGTTCAACGAAACGAGACGTGCTTTATATGAAAATTCATCTACTCGACGAGTAGAATCCAAATAATCACTTTTTATAACCCAGAAAATTAGTTCACTAATTATTATCAGCAATTTTAATTACGAAATTAATTATGCAATTTGTTTATTTCATAACTTTCTAACCATTACTTGGATTCAAGTGATTCTTAAACCAAAATTCAAATATTTTTCGCTAGCTTTCCAACGACATGCATATCTTATACCTTATCTCAATCGTATATGTAACTAATTCATGAATCAACATAACCTATCTAATGGCAATATCAAAAGTACAAGCATGCATAATCCTATATACTCGAGCACTAGTCAGGGATACACTAATAGTATGTAAAAATTAAATTATGAGTACTCACATATCAATATTGAGATTCAATATTGCAGAAAAGGTACGTAAACGCAACGGAGATGATAAACACTATATTGACCTCACGAGCATACCCATGAACCATACTCAATCACCTCCATAGCTATAACCCATAATTTCCTTAATCTTATCCCACTCGAAAAAACAACTTCGAAATCACTCGGACAGCACTCCGTCGTAATATTTTATGTATACTAATAATATCTTGAGATAATACGGAGTAAATATATATATGTAAATCGATTGAGAGAGTTTAGAGAAAACTATTTTTAAGTTTCTATGAAATAATGAAACCTATTGAATTCTATTTATAATAGATTTTTGAATTATTAAAGTGAATTATTAAAGTATGAATTATTAAAGTGAATTATTAAAGTATGAATTATTAAAGTGAATTATTAAAGTATGAATTATTAAAGTGAATTATTAAAGTATGAATTATTAAAGTTAAAGTAAAGTAAAAATAAAGTAAAGGTAAATTTTAAATATAGTAAAAGTATAAAACTATGTACGTATAATACGAGTATAAATATATATAATATTAATTTAAATCGTTATATATATTTAATAAAATAAAATATAAATATCGTTATCTTTATCATACTAGTTAAGTAGTGAGTTGTCAAAAGTGGTTCTAGATATTTATAAAAGTTATATACGTTTTAATAATAAAGTTCTTTTTAAACTGAAAACGTTTTTGTACGTTTGAAACTAAATAGATCAATCGAGTCTTTGTGAGATTCAATCTTCCACTATCCTTTGTCTAGTTCTCAATGATTGACAATTTGTTCATATTTATAAATCACTTTACCATTTTCCGAATATTGTTAAAATGAAAAGATTTCTCAAATCAACGTGGGCCTTTCAACAGAGACTTGTAATCATAATTCAATATATCTGATAATTCAATCATTTGATCTTATCTTCTAATTCCATTGATAAACATTTTGAAACAGATACAATCATATAAAGTATTTAATCTAATATTTTGTTTACGTTTCAAGTTATAATATATATACACATATACATATATAATCATATTCGTTTAATGGTTCGTGAATCGTTGGAACTTGGTCGAGGTTGAATGAATGTATGAATATAGTTTAAAATTCTTGAAATTTAACTTAACAAATATTGCTTATCGTGTCGGAAACATATAAAGATTAAAGTTTAAATTTGGTTGGAAATTTTCGGGTTGTCACAGTACCTACCCGTTAAAGAAATTTCGTCCCGAAATTTGAGTGGAAAGGTCGTGAATGATAATAAGTATGTTATCATGATGCATACGGGCTGAAAATTAGAGTTTTATCATCAGCGAATAATTTGGGTAAACAATCTATTTATATGAAGAGTACGAATGAAGCTAACATAGAAGAGTGAAATGAGTAAGTGTAGATTCATCTTATCATTTGACGTAGATATGATTGATTCCCAGATTTTAAGGGATTTGAAGAAAATCTTCTTAATAAGATTTGACTCTCCGGTAATCAAGGGAATTAGGATCCGCTTTAAATGCGATCGTCCATTTTAATTGTTCTGTCGGAGATTTTCTTATAAATTCACCTCCTTCATTTCCCTACAACTCACACCATCTGTTGATGCATTTTATGCAAGTCCCTAGACATCTACCCACGTCCATTGCAGGTACAACAGTTTACAGGCCACCATGATTGCTCGTTATTATCCTATCCGTGGTTGCATGTGGTTACAAGAACTACAGGAGCGAGATTTAGATGTTTGACTATGTTAGACTTAGTCAGACGTACGAGTGAAGCCTCACTAGTACGGCTGACAGGCTCATACGCATGGTTGATGCTGAGCTAAGTCACAATTACAACCTAAATGATAAGACACGAGTGAGTGATCACCCGTACGGTTGATGAAGCCAACTCGTACGTGTGATGAATGAATCGTATGGGTGTGTCAACAGCAGGGGTATATAAAGTCTTATGTTCTTCATTTTAGGTTAAGCCTCTCATTTGTTACACACACTCAGATCTAGTGAGCTCCTTCGATTCTCTCTCAGTCCAAATCACCCAGGTGGTGAATAATAGCTCTAGGTGTTGATCTAATCACACTTGATTTAGTTGTGGTTTGACTAAATTAATCAAAAAAAAAAACTTAACCTATTCACTAGAGGGTTTGATTCACTTATTCTGCCATTGTGTGAGTTAAATCTGTTGATTTCTAAGTTCCTAGTCATGTTTCATCACCTTCTATTCTTTCCCCCTCAACTCATATTTTAAAGTATTCATCAATATGCTCCATCCAGTTCTGATTCTCGATATACTTCTAACTTTCATATCGGTCATTCTTCTTTTTTTTCATCTACCGCCGGAAGAATCTATTTACTTCTACTATACTCTTGGGTTTATAGTGTTCCTAGTTCTCCCGTGTCTTTATATTGCTATATGCATCGATATATATGGTTTATAATTTCTGGTTTGTCGTTGGGCTTTATATGTTCCCTTATATTTCAAAGTCTCTGCTTCTGTCTTCTATAATCATTATCATTCACAGTTAATGCTCTCTTTATTTGCTGCAATTTATACCCCAATTTCTATTTCGAAGTTTTGTCCTTTCGTTTCTTCTTCTTGCGATTAAGCACCGCTTGTAATGGTCCAGAATTCACAGATACGAATTTTGAAATGAACATTGTTAATGTTCTAGGAAGGAAATTGTGATGGCACGATCTTGACTTGTCAAATTACTAAAATACCTTGGAAAAGGCCGAATCATCAAGAAATATTTTCTTGATATTTTAGAGGTTAAATAGAATACAAGAGTCGTATAACATGGCACATGATGATGTTATGATCTGTGAATCATCACGTTCCATTTAGAAACTCAGCATGACTTACTGTAATATAATCACATTGATCAAGTGTCATTATATTATACTAATTCATGCTTCAGTTCCCAACACTACTTCAAAATATTCCTATTTTAAACTTGAATGTTTCAGAATTTAGAAACTAAAATAGTTTCTTTTATGATGTAATACAGATAGCGCGAAGAGGTAAATGATTTCAAATAAGAAAAATTAATACCTTCAGAAATATGGAGGATATTTATAATGAAAGATATGATGATATTTTAGAATTTCTAATATCAGAGGATGATGAAGAATATTGTCCGCAGGGGTTTAGAGTCAGGGGCAAGGTATTCGTTAATGACTTCAGCAGATGCTGAATTATTTGGATCCTTTGAAGTCAGGTTCAGTCTTTGTAATTTGTCCACAGCCTCCTTCCTACTTTGCTCAATCCGTTTTCCAGTTCCAAGACTTCTCTTTTTCTGCGCTTTGCCAGCACACCTATTCATTATCATCAAACTTTTACTGTTAAGATCGTTTATAGTTTTTTTGCTGCTTCATCGGTATTTTTCCATTTTCGGAGAACCAATTCGTAGTTCGAAGTGTTTTTCAGAATCTTCACATTCAAATTAAGTCCAGAAGATAGACGTTATATATACACATATAACTGTTGGCGTAGACATGCTGCGAGATTTCAAAATACTGATTGCTAATTCCCAATGATTCGTATGGAAATTCTCATTACAAGATGCGAATGAGTAAATGATGGGGTTTCAATGAATAATTATAATGACTTTTTGGAGAGGCTAAAGTCAAAGGGTAATGAAGTTGTTGATACATCTGTTAATAATGTGGTGGAATGTAAAAGGTTCCCTAGTAACGATGGTGTATTTCTCAAGGTTATAATAAGGTTAGTCTGACTGAAAAGTCGAAGTTGACTTGCTGGAGCTGTGACAAAACTGGCTACTTTGAATAGGAGTCGCAAAGTTATTTTTGCTAATAAATGCTAAAGAATCTGACGCGGATACGTTGTTTAAACTTTTACTTTGGTTTCAAGAGTTTTTCAGGTACATAACTGTGGGTAACATGTGGTTGGATCATCATCTCGATTGCTCATCATTCGAAGTGTCTTCAGAAATTTTCGAAGGGTTTGAACACAGATTGTAATCGTTAACATACATTTGATGTTCTAACACAGTTTTGAAGTCAAAATATAGCTTGTGAAAGATGTAAGGATCTAAGAGTGATGATTTTGGTCATATCTCAAGTTGAATTTTGAGATTTCAAAATCAGAATATGTAATTAAATTTTGAATGAGTATGGTTGTTTTGATTTCTATAAAAGAATGTATATTGTTGTGAAAGTATGGAGTATAATGGATGATTTGCTGAATCAGATTCGAAGAATGTAATATATTAATTGTGAATTTATATATCTCTCGGGTATTACCTACCCGTTAAAAAAATTTCACAATTAATATTTTGTACAAAAGAATTTTATTACAGTCTTTATAAAAATATATATATGTATATTTTCTTCAGATGTAACATAGATTTAATGAGTTAATGTTAAATTAAACTCATTTGATTTACGGTTGAAACTAGAATTGAATAATCCCTAAAGGCTTTAAAAAGTAGATAACTTTTACGCAGTATTTATTTAATGACATTGAAATTATGAATCAATACTTCGTTATTTGTTGATGTATGATGTTCGGTTCGTGGAATTCTTGTGAATTTCGCAAAGTACGAATGATGTTATCTGAAAAGTTTCGGGTACATCGATGATGAAAGTGTAAAATCAAATATATACTTGATTTATTATGAATTGGAATTTGTTGAATTGCGACAGAGATTGTAGTTAACGCTGGTTAAGTTGCGTCCGAAGGACGTACATTATTGCATATTTGTAATATGAATTAACCGAGTAGTTAAGATTCACACACAATAGCTTAGCACGGAAAGATTTATTTTTATTTCAAAATATATAAAATATACATATAATTTCTTCAAAGGGAATGAGTTAATTCTTCATAACTCGTTGATACAATATACGGGTTATTGATTCGTAATGATGTCCATAGTGATTCTTGAGCTGACGGAGTTTGTGATGTTATAGGTGTTGTTGATTCTGATGTTGACTGTACTGATGATGCTGGTGACGCTGACGGTACTGTTGATGCTGTTGGTAAAACAAGTTTAGCTTGTTAATCACACACCATTTTTGTCAGGGTTTCTACTCTTCCTTCTATCATTTTGGTTCGCTTAACTGATTTATGGTTAGGGCTAGATTAGATAATCTCTAAGACTTTAGAGATTACATAATCTGCGCGGAATGTTTCTCCAATGAAGTTATGAATTAATACTTCGTCGGTTATTGTTGTTGGTATTCCTTGTTATCTACAGGGCATATGACATTGGTGCTCGTGGGACAGAGTGTAAAGTTGAGGTTTACGACGTGGTTGTGGTTGGGGTGGTAATGGTACTATTGGCGTTGATGATGGTGTTACTGGTTATGCTGCTGATGCTGCTGCTGGTGTTTGTAATCTCTGCACCATATTCTCCAAAGCCACTACCCGAGCGCGAAGCTCGTTGACTTCTTCTATTACACCGGGGTGATTGTCGGTTCGGACGAGCGGATAAATAAAATCTAAAATTTGATGTAATATATAATCGTGACGAGATACTCTGGAAATGAGCGAGAAAATGGTGTTTCGGACAGGTTCGCCGGTAAGTGCTTCAGGTTCTTCGTCAAGAGGGCAATGTGGTGGATGGAAGGGATCACCTTCTTCTTGTCTCCAATGATTGAGGAGGCTACGAACCCATCCCCAATTCATCCAGAATAGGTGATGACTGATTGGTTGATCTATTCCGGTCACACTGCTTTCGGAGCTGGAGTGGGATTCCATTTCGAAATCCAATAAGGATTTTTTTTTCGATATGAAATGATTTTCGGTTATCGGATGGTATTCTAATTACATAGAATATCCATATATATAGAACAAAAGATTTCGTAAATTACGGAGGAATTTACGGGATATATCAGGCAACGTTTACAGTAATAGATACGATAAGATATGATTTAGCAGATACGCTAAGATATGAATTTTTGTCTATACACTATTCATGCAATCAATGCAGCAAGACGTGTCTTAGACTAAAAATGATAAGCAGGTAATTTCCTGAGGATGATAAGTAGTTAATTTTTGACACAAAATGATAAGCAAAACTATTGACATGCAGACACGGTCGAAGTCCAGACTCACTAATGCATCCTATCGACATATCTGTTAGACACACTAATGCAGACCTGGTTCGCTAAGACCACCGCTCTGATACCAACTGAAAGGACCCGTTCATATACATTATAAACGATTCACAATAGTTGATTACATTGCGAGGTATTTGACCTCTATATGATACATTTTACAAACATTGCATTCGTTTTTAAAAGACAATCTTTCTTTACATCGAAAATTGACAGGCATGCATACCATTTCATAATATCCACTATCCAACTATAAATTGATTTAATAATAATCTTTGATGAACTCAATGACTCGAATGCAACGTTCTTCGAAATATGCTATGAAAGACTCCAAGTAATATCTTTAAAATGAGCAAATGCACAGCGGAAGATTTCTTTAACACCTGAGAATAAACATGCTTTAAAGTGTCAACCAAAAGGTTGGTGAGTTCATTAGTTTATCATAATCATTTATTTCCATCATTTTAATAGACCACGAGAATTTCATTTCCAGTTCTCATAAATATACGTCCCATGCATAGAGACAAAAATAATCATTCATATGGTGAACACCTGGTAACCGACATTAACAATATGCATATAAGAATATCCCCTATCATTCCGGGATCCTCCTTCGGACATGATATAAATTTCGAAGTACTAAAGCATCCGGTACTTTGGATGGGGTTTGTTAGGCCCGATAGATCTATCTTTAGGATTCGCGTCAATTAGGGTGTCTGTTCCCTAATTCTTAGATTACCAGACTTTAATAAAAAGGGGCATATTCGATTTCGATAATTCAACCATAGAATGTAGTTTCAATTACTTGTGTCTATTTCGTCAAACATTTATAAAAGCGCATGTATTCTCAGTCCCAAAAATAGAAAGGGTAAAAAGGCAAATGAAACTCACCATACTGTATTTCGTAGTAAAAATACATATAACGTCATTGAACAAGTGCAAGGTTGGCCTCGGATTCACGAACCTATATTAATTATATATATTTATATGTTGGTCAATATTTGTATAGCAATTTAGGTCAGGTCATAGTGTAATCCTATCCTATAGCTCGAGTCTAACTCTACAGTATAGTAACATGTTATATTACTCATGCTCAATTAAGATTCTAGTAAAAGGTGACGTGTGAAACAACGTAACACAAATGGTTTCATAATCATAAAATAGTATTTAAGGTTTTTTTTTTTTTTTTTTTTAAGAGAAAATCAACACAAAAAGTTAACTGAAAAGTTAACAGGAAAAGTCAAAGTTCAAAGTCAAAGTTCAAAGTCAAAAGTCAAAGGTTAAAGTCAAAAGTCAAAGGTCAAAGTAAAAATGAGGTCGCATGCAAATATATAATAACTTATACAAAAATGATTTTCGGTCAAACATGACTAAACGGGCCACTTCAGCTATTTTTAGAAAAATTATCGGAACTCCGATTGATAAACGGCCAAAGATAAAAGTTACACATTACTAAAAAAATTAAGCATAAATATTACAGAAGTAAACTAAACCTAGACAACTCGTAGTTGCCAACGCGTTTTCGGCGTTTCAAAGTTAATTTTTCAGCTTTAATAAATTTACAAAAGTGACCGAGTAGCCTACTTTGGAGATTTTTAGAAAATTCCTCAAAACTCATATTGACAAACGGTCAAAGCCTGCAAATTTTCGTTACCACAAAGATATAACATGATTTTTGGCAAGAGTAAACACATATCAGGCCGACCATGACAACTGATACAAAACTGACATTTTTAAATAAAAAAGTTTCAGCTCTTTTTAGAATTTTAAAATGTGA
This sequence comes from Rutidosis leptorrhynchoides, assembly GCF_046630445.1. Lineage (NCBI taxonomy): Eukaryota > Viridiplantae > Streptophyta > Magnoliopsida > Asterales > Asteraceae > Rutidosis > Rutidosis leptorrhynchoides. The sequence continues at coordinate 528,857,175 of NC_092333.1, read as the reverse complement.
CCAAACTGTCAACTTTGATGATTTTTAGAAAAATCGTCGAGACTCGAATTGACAAACGGCTAGAGTTGTTTATTAGACCGTACAGTAAAGAATTCAGTGGTATTTTTTTTTATATATGAAACAACGCAGATCAGCGAGAATTTCAGTTCCCGTTTCGACATTTCATCAAAATTTGCAAAACTTCTTTTGTCCATAACTTGACAACCGTTCAACGAAACGAGACGTGCTTTATATGAAAATTCATCTACTCGACGAGTAGAATCCAAATAATCACTTTTTATAACCCAGAAAATTAGTTCACTAATTATTATCAGCAATTTTAATTACGAAATTAATAATGCAATTTGTTTATTTCATAACTTTCTAACCATTACTTGGATTCAAGTGATTCTTAAACCAAAATTCAAATATTTTTCGCTAGCTTTCCAACGACATGCATATCTTATACCTTATCTCAATCGTATATGTAACTAATTCATGAATCAACATAACCTATCTAATGGCAATATCAAAAGTACAAGCATGCATAATCCTATATACTCGAGCACTAGTCAGGGATACACTAATAGTATGTAAAAATTAAATTATGAGTACTCACATATCAATATTGAGATTCAATATTGCAGAAAAGGTACGTAAACGCAACGGAGATGATAAACACTATATTGACCTCACGAGCATACCCATGAACCATACTCAATCACCTCCATAGCTATAACCCATAATTTCCTTAATCTTATCCCACTCGAAAAAACAACTTCGAAATCACTCGGACAGCACTCCGTCGTAATATTTTATGTATACTAATAATATCTTGAGATAATACGGAGTAAATATATATATGTAAATCGATTGAGAGAGTTTAGAGAAAACTATTTTCAAGTTTCTATGAAATAATGAAACCTATTGAATTCTATTTATAATAGATTTTTGAATTATTAAAGTGAATTATTAAAGTATGAATTATTAAAGTGAATTATTAAAGTATGAATTATTAAAGTGAATTATTAAAGTATGAATTATTAAAGTGAATTATTAAAGTATGAATTATTAAAGTGAATTATTAAAGTATGAATTATTAAAGTTAAAGTAAAGTAAAAATAAAGTAAAGGTAAATTTTAAGTATAGTAAAAGTATAAAACTATGTACGTATAATACGAGTATAAATATATATAATATTAATTTAAATCGTTATATATATTTAATAAAATAAAATATAAATATCGTTATCTTTATCATACTAGTTAAGTAGTGAGTTGTCAAAAGTGGTTCTAGATATTTATAAAAGTTATATACGTTTTAATAATAAAGTTCTTTTTAAACTGAAAACGTTTTTGTACGTTTGAAACTAAATAGATCAATCGAGTCTTTGTGAGATTCAATCTTTCACTATCCTTTGTCTAGTTCTCAATGATTAACAATTTGTTCATATTTATAAATCACTTTACCATTTTCCGAATATTGTTAAAATGAAAAGATTTCTCAAATCAACGTGGGCCTTTCAACAGAGACTTGTAATCATAATTCAATATATCTGATAATTCAATCATTTGATCTTATCTTCTAATTCCATTGATAAACATTTTGAAACAGATACAATCATATAAAGTATTTAATCTAATATTTTGTTTACGTTTCAAGTTATAATATATATACACATATACATATATAATCATATTCGTTTAATGGTTCGTGAATCGTTGGAACTTGGTCGAGGTTGAATGAATGTATGAATATAGTTTAAAATTCTTGAAATTTAACTTAACAAATATTGCTTATCGTGTCGGAAACATATAAAGATTAAAGTTTAAATTTGGTTGGAAATTTTCGGGTTGTCACACAGGGTACTAATCTACATCCTATAATCAATTTCTTATCGAAAATCCTTCATCTGATCGTACGAGATGAATCCCTTAACCAGTTCGAGTCCCTTAGATTTCGATAGCTATTCCGATAGTTATTCCGACAACTATTCCGACATGGATACTCACCTAAGCTCCGGAAGCAGCCTCACCAGAATGAATCAACCAATCAGACATCCCCAATTCATCTGATGGGTTCGTAGTCGACTTAACCAATGGAGACGGGAAGAAGGCGATCCTTTCCACCAACCAAATTGCCCTCTTGACGAAGAACCTGAAACACTTACCGGCGAACCTGTTCGTAATACCATTTTCTCTCTCATTTCCAGAGTATCCCATCACGATTATATACTATCTCAGATTCTGGATCTTATTCATCCGCTCGTTCCGACCGACAATCATCCCGGAACAATAAAAGAAGTCAACGAACTTCAAGTTCGAGTAATCAATTGGGAGAATATGGTGCAAAATTTACCAGCTTCAGCAATATCACCAGCACCAACAATACCACCAACATCAATACCAGTATCACCAACAATCCAAGTTTCCACATCACACGTCTCAACATCTCATTATGTACCTCGAGTATAATCAACGTTCTACATATCGTTCTACATCATTTATCTTCGTTCTACCTGGTGATTATGTAATCTCTAATGTTTTAGAGATTATGTATTCTAGTTCTAACGATAAATCAGATGATATTAATATCATATAAATTCATCAAATCCAAGATTACATCTGAAGAAAATATATATATGTATATATATTTTCATAAAGATTGTAATTAAAAATTCTTTTGTACAAACTATTAATGGTGAAAATATTTTAACGGGTAGGTAATACCCGAGGAATATTTAGATTTCACATTAATAAATTACACTGTACATTATTCGAAGCTGATTCAACAATCATTCACTATCCTACTTACAACCACCGATATATGTATCCGTTCACTACAGAATAACCATTTTCATTCAATTTCATATTTGGATTTTAACCTATCAGAATCCAACAAGTGGCATAATGAAGAAAACATTGGACAAAATAAAACTTGTTAGAAACAAACAAATTAACTATGAGAAATTTTATTAAGAATCCACGCTAACAAAATCCTAGCTAACTGTTCCTAGCTAACTGATTACATTTTATTTATCGCAGTTTATTTATCACAATTTAATTATCGCAATTTTATTTATCGTCATTTAATTTCTGTTATTTACTTTACGCACTTTATTTATCGTCATTTAATTTCTGTTATTTATTTTACGCACTTTAAATATCGGGACACGTATACAAGGTTTTGACATATCATATCAACCCATCTATATATATTATTTGGAATAACCATAGACACTCTATATGCAGTAATGCGGGAGTTAGCTATACATGGTTGAGGTTGATTCTACAATAATATATATAGTTTGAGTTGTGATCGAGTCTGAGACATGTACACGGGTCACGATACGTATTAATTAATTCGAATATTATATATTAAATTATATATGAATTATTAGACTGTTAACTGTGGATTATCGACTGTGGACTAATGTCATTGGACAATTAAAATGAATAAAAATATTGATTATAATATATGAAACTAAATAATTCTTCAAGTTTGTCACTTAATTTCATCTTAAACCTAATTTGTATCTTGACGATTACAATCTGCGTTCAAACCTTTCATGATTCTTGAAAACATCTCAAACGAGAGGATGAACCAACCGCACTTCATCTACGGAAGAAAAGATTTATGCATATAGTTATGCACCTGAAAACACTCGGAACCTGAGTAAAACATTTAACCCATATCTGTGTTAGCTCCTTTAGCATTATTATTACCCAAAATAACTTTACAATTCCTTTTCAAGGTATCAAATTTTATCACAGCTCCAGCAAGCCAACTTTGACTTTTCGTTCGAAACAACCTTATTATAATCTTGATATATATGCGTGCTCTTTTATTGTTACCGGAGAACCTTTTATATTCCACCATATTACCAGCAGATGTATCAGCAACCTCGTCGCTCCTTGGTTTAAATCCCTCTGAAAAATCACTATATTTATCTATTGGAGTCTCATCATGTACTCATTCGCATCTTGTAACAAGTATTGCCATACCAAATACTCGGAATCAGCAAATCTGTATTGTGAGTCTCGAAGCGTTTCCACATCAACAGTTATATGTATCCAAATAACATTTACCTCTTAGAACTATAATCTTCCATCCTGAAATTCTGAAAAGCACCCATTCTGCGAATTAATACTCTGAATTTTGAAAAGCTGAATACAGCAGCAAAAACTGTACACGACCTTAACCGTCGAAAATTTGATGATAAAGAATAGAGTATTGGAAACACCCAATAGAAAATTTAGTACCGAAAAGCGGATTATACGAAACAATGAAGGAAGCCGTGGATAAATCACAAAGAATAAGTTTGACTTCAAAGAATCCAAATGATTCAATGCCTGCTGAAATCTTTAGCGAATACCTTGCTTCTGACTCCAAACTCTTGCGGACAAATTTTCTTCACCATCCTTCGATATTAGAAATTCTAAGATATCATCGTATCTTTCATTATAAATATCCTCCATATTTCTGAAGATATTTTCATAACTATTCTTATCTAAAATCATTAATCTCTTCGTGCTATCAGTGTTACATCATATAGAAACTGTTAGTTTCTATATTCTGTAAACTTTCGAGCTTAAAATATGAATATTATTGAATTAATGTTGGGAACTGATGCATGAGTTAGTATAATATAATGACACTTGATAAACGTGATTATATTACAGTATGTCATGCTGAGTTTCTAAATGGAACATGATGATTCACAGACCCTAAAGTCATCATGTGCCATGTTACACGATTCTTACATTCTGCCTAATCTATAAACATATCAAGAAAATATTTTCTTGATGATTCGGTCTTTTTCGAGGTATTCTGGTAATTTACCAAATCAAATCGTGCTATTATGTTCTTTCTTGTTTAGAACATGAAGTTCATTCGAAACTCCATACCTACGAATTTTGGACCATTACTTGCGAAAAGAAAACAAAAGCATGGACCTCCGAAATAGAAGGGGGGTATAAATCGCAGCAAATAAGAGAGAGCATTAACTGTGAATGATAATGATTATAGAAGACGAAAGTAGGGACTCTGAAATATAAGGGAGAATATAAAGGCCGATAATAACATATAAATTACAAACCATGGATATTAATACGAATAGAAATATAAAGACACGGTAAAAATTAAGAATAGCATCACCCCAAGGTAATAGTAAAAGTAAACAGATTTTTCTGGTGGAAGATTGAAAAGAAGGATGAAAGAAATGATAATTAGAAAAATATCAAGGATTAGAACAGGATTAAGCATTTTCAAAATCTTTTGGATGTATGAACTAAGAAAGAAGGTATAGAAATGGTGAAAATAATGGAACGGAAAAAGTTTAAGTTATAATGGAAATATCAGATAGAGTAATCAAGGCAGATCACCATATTTATTTATAGAGATCTTAATTTCCTTATTCGCCGGAGAATCAAATCTCTCAGATTTCGAAGATTTTCTTTAAATCCCTTGAATTCAGGAATTCAACCGAGACAACGTCAAAAGTTAAGACGAACCTTATTTTTCTAAAATCAACCATGACTAGTCAAAAGTTATGATGAAACATGTCTTTCTCATTTCATTATTTGGTGATAGCTTCATTCACACTATTCGAGTAATCGAATTATTTTATCCATATTACTCAATGATGATAAAACTCTATTTATCAACTCATTTTCGTCATGAAAACATTTTTATTATTATCCATGACCACCCCACTCAAATTTCGGGACGAAATTTCTTTAACAGGTAGGTACTGTGACGACCCGGGAATTTTCGACCAAATTTAAACTTAATCTTTATATGATTCCGACATGATAAGCAAAGTCTGTACTATTGAAGTCACAAAAACTGTGAACTATTTTCATGGATTCATTTGACCTTTGACTGTTTCCAACGATTCACGAACCTATAAACGTAAATAGAAATGTACATGTAAATAACTATACATATACATAATTAGACATTGTAAAATAAATATAGTAGAGAACTGATATGTGATTTAGTTATTAAGAAAGATAAATTAAAATAACTAAAACTTATTATTAATTGATTTCGAACATAATTTGTCAATGATTAACAAAGTATAAATTGTATAATGAATCTGGATATGTAAAACATAATTACATATAGTAATTTGAATATACATATATTATATAAACGTAATTACTACTATATGTATATTGATAAAACATATAAATATTAATTAAATGTTATTAGATAAGTATTAGATAATACATAATTAATAATAAGTAATGTTAATTTAATAAATGTAAATACAAGTTAAAATATAGTTATAAATAATATTATTATTATTATTATTATTATTATTTTCATAAATATTAATATTAATATATGTATTATGATTATTATTAATCCAATATAATATATAGATACAGAAAATTTTAATAATTCGTTCTATGTAAATAATTACGAGTTAATGTTAATTTGTTATGTTAATATTATCAGTATTATTGTTATCATTATTATTATTAATATTATTATGATTAATGTTATTATTATAATTATTATTATTAAACCTATTAAAATTAGCATTTTTTATATAATATATTTATTATTATTAGAATTAATAATATTATTAATATTATGATCATTATTATTAATTTTATTTATATAATTATTATTAATATTAATATGTATTTATTTATTTATTAATACAAGTTGTAAAATAACAGATATATATATATATTCAGAATCTGATTTAAGTCCTAATCCATTCATAACAACTCTTGTTCTTGTCTCTAATCTGTTACCTATCATTATCTATCGTACCAATCAAGAATCAATCACTGAATATTAACAAATTCGATTGTACAACGAAATCACTTTTATTTTTATTTTTTCCTTGTCTGACGAATAAAAATCCTGTCGATTGCTTTTGTTATATTATTCAATCGATTCTGGTTGAAAAGAATACAAAGTGACTTTACACAATCAATTATCAATCCATCAGTTTCAAATTTCTCAAAATTAAAATAGAAACATTACGAATACAGCTTCTTTTGCTCTGTTCTTTTTATTTTCATCAAAACCTCAAATTTGAATTCCTTTTCAAAATCTAAAAATGCAAAGTTATTAGAAATCTATCACTTAATCTTTCTGCAACGTTTCATGCCTCAATTCCTTATATTCAACTTCAATTTACGAGTCAAAGTTTATTTATCAAAAAGTCAATTCTGTGTTCTTCAATCAAATTAAAGTTTTATAGATCGTTTTGATTGAAATTAAGAATGGAGAAAGATTATACTGGTCATTTTAAATGCAATCCGTTTTATAATCTTTGTCTAAAAACGTTTAGAAAGCAAAATCAATTTTTATTTTTATTATGTTCTTCGCGAGACAACAGATATATATGTTTTTATTTATATTTTTGTTTTTTCGTACAAAGAACTGTATCCAATACAGGTCATTACATTTATTTTTTTTTCAAATTTCAATTCAAATCTTAAACTGCTATTTGATAATGAACGAGTGTTTTGGTCGACGGTTTTAAATTGAAGAAGATGGAGGACAGAAAAGAAATTCGGGTTAAATATTTTTTTGTTCGATAATATTTCAGAAAATGGGCAACAGCCCAGCTGGTAAACGAGTTAACGGGTATTAGGGAGGTCACGAGTTCGAGCCTCGTCGTGGGCGATTCTTTTTACACAAAGTCTTAAAAAGGGTATACACTATTATATCTTCATTATTATTATTATTATTATTATTATTATTATTATTATTATTATTATTATTATTATTATTATTGTTATTATTATTATTAGTATTAGTATTATGATTATTATTGTTATTGTTAATATTAGTATTACAATTATTGTTATGAGTATTATAATTGTTATTATTATTATTATTATCATAAAAATAAGTATTATATCTATTATTATTATTACTATAAGTATTATTTATGATATTGTTATAATTTTTTTTAAAACTTTAATATTATTATCATTATGATGAAAAGGTTTATTATTAGTATCATTATGGAAATAATACAAATTATTGTTAGTTTTGTAAATATTAGTATTAGTATCATTATACAAATATTAGAGATGATATTATTATTATTAACATATGTATCATTATAAATATTATCATGAGTACAATTATTAGTATTGTTATTATTAAAAATTACTATTATTATTATTATTATTATTATTATTATTATTATTATTATCATTTTTACTAAAATTATTATTTTTATATCATTAAAACTATCATTATTATTGTTATCAGTATTATTAAGTAGTTACTAAGATCGTTATAATTATTATTAATAGAATTACTAACATATATGTATATATACTATACTATTAATATAAAAAGTATATAACTAATAAATTTATATATATATGTGTTCGATTACAATTATATATATTAATAAATATATAAATGATATAGGTTCGTGAATCCGAGGCCAACCTTACACATGTTCATTAACGTCATATGTATTTTTACTATAAAATACAATAGGTGAGTTCATTTGATTCCCTTTTACTCTTTACATTTTTGGGGCTGAGAATACATGCGCTGCTTTTATAACTACTTTATTAAATGCTTTTGAAATATATTTTGAACTGCGAATACATGAAATACTTTTATAAATGTTTGACGAGATAGACACAAGCAAAATATTCCTCGAATGAATTATTATGCAGACAGAAGTTCTGCGGATTATTGTTGAAATATGTGGACATGATAATTGCCACCGTTGAATTATGTGGACATGATAGTTGCCACCATTGAATTATTTGGACATGATAATTGCCACCATTGAATTATGTGGACATGATAATTGCCACCAATTGATATGAATGTTATGTATCGAGAGAATGATTTTATACCCAGGTTATGTGTATGTTATTTTTGTGCACGAGATATGTGTACGGTTACTAAGATTTATGAAAGATGATTTTGTACATGATAAAGGTGTACTGTATTTAAAATATAACGCATGTACATTACATGTGGGTATAGGATTCGGGCCCATTTGTACCATGCAACATTTAAATCTTGTGGTCTATCAAAATGATGAATTTTATTGTTTTATGATAAACTTATGAACTCACCAACCTTTTGGTTGACACTTGAAAGCATGTTTATTCTCAGGTATGAAAGAAACATTCTGCTGTGCATTTGCTCATTTTAAAGACAGTATTTGGAGTCGATCATCGCTCTGGGATCAAAGGTTGATGACTTCGTCCGGATGGATTAGGACGGGTCTCTACATTACCTACCCGTTAAAAGTTTCACAAGTAATATTTTGTACCAGAGAATTTTTATTACAGTCTTCATGAAAATATATGTATATTTTCTTCAGATGTAATACAGATATAATGAGTTAACTCATTTGATTTTCGGCTGAACTAGAAATGGATAATCTCTAAAACATTAAATATAATCTTTGTGGAGTATTTCACCAATGAAATCAATACTTCATTGTTTATTCTTATTGATATTCCTTGGTGACGGATGTTGATGCTTGTGGAATTCTTATGAACTTCGCATGATACGAATGATGTTTTCTTAGAAAGTTTCGAGTACATCGAAGATGAAAGTGTAAAATCAAACGTATAATTGAATAATACACTTGGTTTATTATGAAATGAAATTCATTGAATTGAAACAGAGATTGTGGTTAACGATGGTTAAGTTGTTAACGAAGGATGTACATCATAGCATATTAGTAATATGAATTTAACCGAGTAGCATCTACCCTTTTTCAATTCATACATAATAGCTTAGTACGAAAAGATTTATTCTAATTTCAAAATTCATATATATATATATATATATATATATATATATATATATATATATATATATATATATATATATATATATATATATATATATATATATATATATATATATATATATATAATATACATATAATTTTTTCAGGGGAAATGAGTTAATACTTCATAACTCGTTGATACAATATACTTGTCATTGGTTAGTGATGATGTTCGCGGTGATTTTGGATCTAGCGGAGCTTGTGATGTTGTAGGTGCTGCTGGTGCTGACAATACTAACGGTACTGACGGTGCTGGTGGTGCTGATGGTACTGGTATAACAAGTCTAGCTTGTAAATCACGCTCCATTCTTGTCAGGGTTTCTACTCTTCCTTCTATCGTTTCGGTCCACTCATCTGATTTATGGTAATGGCTGGAATAGATAATCTCTAAGACTTTAGAGATTATATAATCGCCGCAGAATATTTCTCGAATAAAGTTATGAATTAATACTTCATCGGTTATTGTTGTTGGTACTCCTTGGTATCTATGATGAGTATGACGTTGATGCTCGTGGGACAGTTTGTGATGTTGAAGTATGGGATGTGGATGTTGTTGTTGGTGGTAATGGTACTGTTGGTGTTGATGATGGTGGTACTGCTGATGCCGGTGATGCTGCTGGTGCTTGTAATCTTTGCACCATATTCTATAAAGCCACTACCCGAGCGCGAAGCTCGTTGACTTCTTCTATTACACCGGGATGGTTGTCGGTTTGGACGAGCGGATGAATGAGATCTAAAATTTGAGATAGTATATAATCGTGACGAGATACTCTGGAGATGAGAGAGAAAATGGTGTCTCGAACAGGTTCACCGGTAAGTGCTTCAGGTTCTTCACCAAGAGGGAAATGTGGTGGATGGAAGGGATCACCTTCTTCTTGTCTCCAATGATTAAGTAGATTGCGAACACATCTGTGACGACCCGGAAATTTCCGACTAAATTTAAACTTTAATCTTTATATTATTCTGACACGATAAGCAAAGTTTGTTCAGTTAAATCTCAAGAATTTTAAACTGTGTTCATACATTCATTATAACCTCGACCAAATTCCGACGATTCACGAACCGTTATATATAAATAGATATGTATATGTATATATATATTATAACTTGAGAATATTAATAAAGTATTAAACGTATAATACTTTACACGAACGTATTTGTTTCAATATGATTTTCGACGAAATTAAAAAAATATATATTAAATGATTGAATTATCAGAAACATTGAATTATGATTACAAGTCTCTGTTGAGAGGTCCACTATGATTTGAGAAAATCTATTCCTCTTAACGATATTCAGAATAATTTGTAAAGCTATTTATAAATAAAAACATAAAGTGTCATTTACGAAAGTTAGACAAAAGTTAGTGGAGAATTGGTTTCCATAATATTCTATTAATCTATTTCCAAGCGTACAATGACGTTTTCAGTTTAAAAAGAACTTTATTATTAAAACGTATATAACTTTTATAAATATCTAGAATCACTTTTGACAACTCATTACTTAACCAGTATAATAAATATAACGATATTTATATTTTATTTCATTAAATATATATAACGATTTAAATTAATATTATATATATTTATACGCGCATTATACATACATAGTTTTTATACTTTTACTATACTTTAACTTTACCTTTACTTTACTTTTACTTTACTTTAACTATAATAATTCACTTTAATAATTCATACTTTAATAATTCACTTTAATAATTCATACTTTAATAATTCACTATAATAATTCATACTTTAATAATTCACTTTAATAATTCATACTTTAATAATTTACTTTAATAATTCATACTTTAATAATTCACTTTAATAATTCAAAAATCAATTATAAATAGAATTCAATAAGTTTCATTATTTCATAGAAACTTGAAAATATATTTCTCTAAACTCTCTCAATCGATTTATATATATATATATATATATATATATATATATTTGCTCTGTATTATTTCAAGATATTATTAGTATACATAAAATATTACGACGGAGTGCTGTCCGAGTGATTTCAAAATAGTTTTTTTGAATGAGTCGAAGCTAAGGAAATTATGGGTTATAGCTATGGAGGTGATAGGTATGGTTCATGGGTATGCTCGTGAGGTCAATCTAGTGTTTATCATCTCCGGTGCGTCTACATACTTTTTCCTGCAATATTGAATCTCAATATTGATACGTTCATAAATCCAAGGCCAACATTGCACTTGTTCAATGATGTCATATGTATTTTTACTACAAAATACAGTATTGTGAGTTTCATTTGCTCCCTTTTATATATATTTTTGGGACTGAGAATACATGCGCTGTTTTTATAAATGTTTTACGAAATAGGCACAAGTACTAAAACTAATTCTACGTGGGTTTAAACCAGAAATATACCCTTAGCTTGGTAACATTAGACTACTTGTCTATGTACGGTAGGCGCGAATCCTAAAGATAGATCTATTGGGCCTGACAAACCCCATCCTGACTATGGGATGCTTTAGTACTTCGAGGTTATTTTAAACACACCTGATCTGGTGTACTTCAGAGGGTAAAACATGAACGTTAAGGCTTGTTACCGGGTGCCTACAACTTATAGAATACTTTTATACACTTGCGAGTGTACATATATTTATAAACGGAAATCTTGTGGTCTATTAATATATTGAAATGATTGTTATGATAAACCTATGAACTCACCAACCTTTTGGTTGACACTTTAAAGCATGTTTATTCTCAGGTATTAAAGAAATCTTCCGCTGTGCATTAGCTCATTTTAAGGATATTACTTGGAGTCATTCATGGCATATTTTGAAAGACGTTGCATTCAAGTCATTGAGTTCATCAAGATTATTATTAAGTCAATTATAGTTGGATGTATTATGAAATGGTGTGCATACCGTCAATTTTCGTTGTAAAGAAAGTTTGTCTTTTAAAAACGAATGCAATGTTTGTAAAATGTATCATATAGAGGTCAAATACCTCGCGATGTAATCAACTATTGTGAATCGTTTATAATGTATATGAACGGGTCCTTTCAGTTGGTATCAGAGCGGTGGTCTTAGCAAACCAGGTCTGCATTAGTGTGTCTAACTGATAGTCGTTAGGATGCATTAGTGAGTCTGAACTTCGACCGTGTCTGCATGTCAAAAGTTTTGCTTATCATTTTTGTCGGAATTGCCTGCTTATCATTCTTAGTCTAGACACGTCTTACTGCATTGATTGCATAAATAGTGTATAGACAAAATACATATCTTAGCGTATCTGCTAATCCATATCTTAGCGTATCTGTTACTGTAAACTTTGCCTGACATATCACGTAAATTCCTCCGTAATCTACGAAATCTTTTGCGCTATATATATAGATATTCTATGTAATTAGAATACCACCCGATAGCCGAAAAATCATTTCATATCGAAAAATCCTTTATTCAATCGAACGAAATGGAATTCGTCATTAGTTCAAGTCCCTCGAATTCCGATATGAAATCCCACTCAAGCTCCGAAAGCAGTGTGACCGGAATGGATCAACCAATTAGCCATCATCTATTCTAGATGAATTGGGGATAGGTTCGTAGCCTCCTCAATAATTGGAGACAAGAAGAAGGTGATCCCTTCCATCCACCACATTGCCCTCTTGGCGATGAACCTGAAGCACTTACCGGCGAACCGGTCCAAAACACCATTTTCTCTCTCATTTCCAGAGTATCTCATCACGATTATATACTACATTAAATTCTAGATTTTATTTATCCGCTCGTCCGAACCGACAATCACCCCGGTGTAATAGAAGAAGTCAACGAGCTTCGCGCTCTGGTAGTGGCTTTGGAGAATATGGTGCAAAGGTCACAAATACCAGCAGCAGCACTAGCAGCATAAACAGTACCACCATCAGCAACACCAACATTACCATCACCACCACCAACAACAACATCCACATCCTACACCGCAACATCACAATATGTATCTCAAACATCAACGTCATACACCCTGTAAATATCCAGGAATATCAACAACAACAAACGATGAAGTATTAATTCATAAACTTCATTGAAGAGATATCTCTGCGGCAGTTATGTAATCTCCAAAATCTTAGAGATTATTTAATTCTGACTGTAAATCGGATGAGTGAACGGAGATGGTAGAGTAGAAACTTTGATCGAAAATAGTGTACGATTTACAAGCTAGAATTGTTTTACCAACAGCATCAACAAGACCGTAGCATCATCAACACAGTCAGTGCCGTCAGTATCATCAGAATCAACAGCACCTGTAACATCAAAAACTCTGTCAGTTCAAGAATCATTGTGGACATCATTACGAATCAACAACAAATATATTGTATCAACGAGTTATGAAGTATTAACTCATTTCCAATCGAAAGATTTATATGTATATTTTATATGTATAAATTTTTAAACCATAATAAATCTTCCCGTACCAAGCTATTATGTGTGAATCTTAACTACTCAGTTAATTCATATTACAAATATGCAATGATGTACGTCCTTCATCCGCAACTTAATCATCGTTAATTACAATCTCTGTCTCAATTCAATAAAATTCCAATTCATAATAAACCAAGTGTATTATTCGAATATATGTTTGATTTTACACTTTCATCATCGATGTACTCGAAACTTTTCAAATAACATCATTCGTACCTTGCGAAGTTCACAAGAATTTCACGAAAACCAACAAATAACAAAGTAATGATTCATAATTTCAATATTATTGAAGAAATACTAATGCAATTTATAAAGTTTTAGGGATTACTCAATTCTAGTTCCAACCATAAAACAAATGAGCTTAATTTAATATTAACTCATTAAATCTATATTACATCTAAAGAAAATATACACATATATTTTCATAAAGACTGTAATAAACTTCTTTTGTACAAAATATTAATTGTAAATTTTTTTTTTAACGGGTAGGTAATACCCGAGAGATATATAAATTCACAATTAATATATTATATTTTTCGAAACTGATTCAGCAATCATCAACTATACTCCCTACTTTCACAACAATATCCATTCTTTCATATAAATCAAAACAATCATACTCATTCAAATTCAATTACATATTTTGATTTTGAAATCGCATAATTCAATTCGAAATATAACCAGTATCATCACTCTTAGATTCCTATATCTTTCAAAGCTAAACTTTGACTTCAAAACTGTGTTAGAACATCATATGTATTAACGATTACAATATGTGCTCAAACCCTTCGAAATTCCTGAAGACACTTCAACTAAGGAACAATCGAGATGATGATCCAACCACATGTTACCCACAGTTATACACCTGAAAAACTCTCAAAACCCAAGTCATAGTTAGACACGTATCCGTGTTAGACCCTTTGGCATTTATTAGCTAAAATGACTTTTCAATTCCTTTTCAAAGTAGACAGTTTTGTCACAGCTCCAGCAAGTCAACTTCGACTTTTCAGTCGGACTAGTCTTATTATAACCTCGATAGATACGTTGCCCTTTCGTCATCGTTGCTGGGGACCTTTCATATCTCGCCACCTTAGCAATAAACTTACCAACAACTTCAATTATCTTTGACTTTTCGAAAAATCATTATATTTATTGAAATCACATCATTTACTCATTCGCATCTTGTAACGAGAATTGTCATACGAATCATCGGAAAACAGTAATCAGTATTTTGAAATCTCGCAGCATGTCTACGCCAACAGTTATATGTGTACGTAAAACGTCTATCTCCTGGACTTACATACTTTGAATGTGAAGTTCTGAAAAATATTTTGAACTGCAAACTAGTTCTTGAAATGCTGACGAAGTATCAAAAACTGTAAACAATCTTAACAGTAAAAAAGTTTGATGACAAAGAATAGTAAGGTGGTAAAGCTGAGAAAAAGAGAAGGTTTGGAACTGGAAAACGGATTGAACAGACTATGAAGGAGGCTGTGGACAAATCACAAAGACTAAATCTGCCTTCAAAGAATCCAAATGATTCAGTGCCTGCTAAAGTCATTAACAAATACCTTACTCTTTATCTGAAGTCATTTATCTCTTTGCACTATCAGTGTTACATCATATAAGAAACTATTAGTTTCTATATTCTATAAACTTTCGAGTTTAAATTATGAATGTTTTGAAGTAGTGTTGGGAACTGAAGCATGAGTTAGTATAATATAATGACACTTGATCAACGTGATTATATTACAGTAAGTCATGCTGAGTTTCTAATGGAACATGACGATTCACAGACCATGCCGTCATCATGTTCCATGTTACAAGACTCTTGTATTCTATTTAATCTCTAAAAATATCAAGAATATATTTTCTTGATGATTCGGTCTTTTCAGGGTATTCTGGTAAATTAATAATCAAGATCGTGCCATTACCATTTCCTTCTTAGAACATTAACTATGTTCATTCTGAAATTCATATCTGCGAATACTGGACCATTACAAACGTTGCTTAATCGCAAGAAGAAGAAACGAAAGGACAAAACTCCAAAATAGAAATTGGAGTATAAATCGTAACAAATAGAAGGGAGCATTAACTGTGGATGTCAATGATTATAGAAGACAAAAGCAGGGGCTTTGAAATATAAGGGAAGATATAAAACCCAACAACCACACAAAAATTATAAACCGTATATATCGATGCATATAGCAATATAAAGACACAGAAGAACTAAAAACACTATAAAACCGAGAGTATAGTAAAAGTAAATAGATTCTTCCGGAGGCAGATGAAAAAGAAGAACGACAGATATGAAAGTGAGGAGTATATCTAGAATCAGTACTGGATGAAGCATATTGACAAATACTTTAAAATATGAGCTGAGGGAGAGAGAATAGAAGGTGTGAGTTGTAAGAAAACGAAGGAGGTGGATTTATAATGAAATACCCGACAGAGAAATCAAGATGGATTATCGTATTAATTCGAAGAGAATCATAATCTCCTTAATCACCGAAGCATCAAATCCAACATAGATTACAAAGATTTTCTTTAAATTCAGAGATCAATTGTGATGATGTCAAAAGATATGACGAATCACTATAATCTTATTTCCTTCATTTACGATAACTTCCCTCATACGCTTCGAGTAATCGAATTATTTTATCCATACTTCTTAGACATGATAAAACTTCATAATCGTTACGTCATAATAACATTCTCATTGTTAGCCATAACGACCTCTATCAAATTTCGGGGACGAAATTTCTTTAACGGATAGGTACTGTGACGACCCGGAAATTTCCGACTAAATTTAAACTTTAATCTTTATATTATTCTGACACGATAAGCAAAGTTTGGTAAGTTAAATCTCAAGAATTTTAAACTATGTTCATACATTCA
The DNA here is from genome assembly GCF_046630445.1 of Rutidosis leptorrhynchoides. NCBI lineage: Eukaryota > Viridiplantae > Streptophyta > Magnoliopsida > Asterales > Asteraceae > Rutidosis > Rutidosis leptorrhynchoides. The sequence goes on along the minus strand of NC_092333.1, from coordinate 528,840,046 downwards.
TTATAACCTCGACCAAATTCCGACGATTCACGAACCGTTATATATAAATAGATATGTATATGTATATATATATTATAACTTGAGAATATTAATAAAGTATTAAACGTATAATACTTTACACGAACGTATTTGTTTCAATATGATTTTCGACGAAATTAAAAAAATATATATTAAATGATTGAATTATCAGAAACATTGAATTATGATTACAAGTCTCTGTTGAGAGGTCCACTATGATTTGAGAAAATCTATTCCTCTTAACGATATTCAGAATAATTTGTAAAGCTATTTATAAATAAAAACATAAAGTTTCATTTACGAAAGTTAGACAAAAGTTAGTGGAGAATTGGTTTCCATAATATTCTATTAATCTATTTCCAAGCGTACAATGACGTTTTCAGTTTAAAAAGAACTTTATTATTAAAACGTATATAACTTTTATAAATATCTAGAATCACTTTTGACAACTCATTACTTAACCAGTATAATAAATATAACGATATTTATATTTTATTTCATTAAATATATATAACGATTTAAATTAATATTATATATATTTATACGCGCATTATACATACATAGTTTTTATACTTTTACTATACTTTAACTTTACCTTTACTTTACTTTTACTTTACTTTAACTATAATAATTCACTTTAATAATTCATACTTTAATAATTCACTTTAATAATTCATACTTTAATAATTCACTTTAATAATTCATACTTTAATAATTCACTTTAATAATTCATACTTTAATAATTTACTTTAATAATTCAAAAATCTATTATAAATAGAATTCAATAGGTTTCATTATTTCATAGAAACTTGAAAATATATTTCTCTAAACTCTCTCAATCGATTTTTATATATATATATATATATATATATATATATATATATATATATATATATATATATATATATATTTGCTCTGTATTATTTCAAGATATTATTAGTATACATAAAATATTACGACGGAGTGCTGTCCGAGTGATTTCAAAATAGTTTTTTTGAATGAGTCGAAGCTAAGGAAATTATGGGTTATAGCTATGGAGGTGATAGGTATGGTTCATGGGTATGCTCGTGAGGTCAATCTAGTGTTTATCATCTCCGGTGCGTCTACATACTTTTTCCTGCAATATTGAATCTCAATATTGATACGTTCGTAAATCCAAGGCCAACATTGCACTTGTTCAATGATGTCATATGTATTTTTACTACAAAATACAGTATTGTGAGTTTCATTTGCTCCCTTATATATATATTTTTGGGACTGAGAATACATGCGCTGTTTTTATAAATGTTTTACGAAATAGGCACAAGTACTAAAACTAATTCTACGTGGGTTTAAACCAGAAATATACTCTTAGCTTGGTAACATTAGACTACTTGTCTATGTACGGTAGGCGCGAATCCTAAAGATAGATCTATTGGGCCTGACAAACCCCATCCTGACTATGGGATGCTTTAGTACTTCGAGGTTATTTTAAACACACCTGATCTGGTGTACTTCAGAGGGTAAAACATGAACGTTAAGGCTTGTTACCGGGTGCCTACAACTTATAGAATACTTTTATACACTTGCGAGTGTACATATATTTATAAACGGAAATCTTGTGGTCTATTAATATATTGAAATGATTGTTATGATAAACCTATGAACTCACCAACCTTTTGGTTGACACTTTAAAGCATGTTTATTCTCAGGTATTAAAGAAATTTTCCGCTGTGCATTAGCTCATTTTAAGGATATTACTTGGAGTCATTCATGGCATATTTTGAAAGACGTTGCATTCAAGTCATTGAGTTCATCAAGATTATTGTTAAGTCAATTATAGTTGGATGTATTATGAAATGGTGTGCATACCGTCAATTTTCGTTGTAAAGAAAGTTTGTCTTTTAAAAACGAATGCAATGTTTGTAAAATGTATCATATAGAGGTCAAATACCTCGCGATGTAATCAACTATTATGAATCGTTTATAATGTATATGAACAGGTCCTTTCAACATCCCCAATTCATCCAGAAATAGATGATGTCTAATTGGTTGATCCATTCCGATCACACTGCTTTCGGAGCTCGAGTGAAACTCCATATCGGAATCCGAGGAACTTGAACTAGTGGCGAATTCCATTTCATACGATTGAATAAAAGATTTTTCGATATGAAATGATATCCGGCTATCGGATGGTATTCTAATTACATAGAATATCTATATATATAGGACAACAGATTTCGTAGATTACGAAGGAATTTACGGAATATGTCAACAGATATGCTAAGGTATGAATTAGCAGATAAGCTAAGATATGAATTTTGTCTATACACCATTCATGCAATCAATGCAGTAAGACGTGTCTAGACTAAGAATGATAAGCATGTAATTTCCAACAAGAAATGATAAACAAAACTTTTTGACATGCAACTAAGGTCGAAGTCCAGACTCACTAATGCATCTAACAACTATCAGTTAGACACACTAATGCAAGATCTGGTTCGCTAAGACCACCGCTCTGATACCACATGAAGCGACTCGTCCTAATCCATAAGGACGAATACAATAACATATGGATACATTGCGACGTATTTGACCTCTATATGATACATTTTACAAACATTGCATTCGTTTTTAAAAGACAACTTTCATTACATCGAAAGATGACAGGTATGCATACCATTTCATAATATCCTCACTATAAATGACATAATCTGTCATTTACTTAATAATAATCTTTATTGAACTCAACGACTTGAATGCAACGTCTTTTGAAATATGCCATGAATGACTCCAAGTAATATCTTTAACATGAGCAAATGCACATCGGAAGATTTCTTTAATACCTGAGAATAAACATGCTTTCAAGTGTCAACCAAAAGGTTGGTGAGTTCATTAGTTTATCATAAACATTCATTTCCATTATTTTAATAGACCACAAGATTTTCATTTCCATTTCTTATAAACATCATCTCATATCAGGCATTTCGCATTGCATAGAGATAAAAATCATTCATATGGTGAACACCTAGTAATCGACCTTAACAAGATGCATATAGAATATCCCCATCATTCCGGGACTCCCTTCGGACATGATAAATTCGAAGTACTAAAGCATCTGTTACTTTGGATGGGGCTTGTTGGGCCCGATAGATCTATCTTTAGGATTCGCGTCAATTAGGGTGTTTGTTCCTTAATTCTTAGATTACCAGACTAAAAAGGGGCATATTCGATTTCGATAATCCAACCATAGAATGTAGTTTCGGTTACTTGTGTCTATTTCGTAAAACATTTATAAAATCAGCGCATGTATTCTCAGTCCCAAAAATATAAATTGCAAAAGTATTTAAAAGGGGAGCAAATGAAACTCACAATATTGTATTTCGTAGTAAAAATACATATGATGGCACTGAACAAGTGTAAGGTTGGCCTCTGATTCACGAACCTATATTAAGTATATATATTTATGTTGGCCAATATCTGTCTAACAATTTAGGTCAAGTCGTAGTGTATCACAATCCTAATGCTCGAGATTAATATGCAAAAGTCAACAAAAGTGAGTTTGACCTAAAAATAACTTTCAAAGACTATACATGTTTATTATATAACTTAAATATAGTCGTTATATATATATATATATATATATATATATATATATATATATATATATATATATATATATATATATATATCAGATTTTATTATAGTAAATAATACAAACCATTTATTAATAAATAATAATTTATATTAAAGTTTATATATGATAAAAATATACTTTTATATATCTTAAGTAATAAAATTTATACAGTTTACTCAAAATCATAATTATATAGTGGTATGTACTATTAATGTAATTATATTACATATGATAAAAATATCTTTGTATCACATATTTATTTGATAAAATAATATTGATAATAATAATAATAATAGGTAAAAGTTGTATTATTTTATAATAATAATACTGATAATAATAATAAGGTTAATGTTATTAAAAGTGTTTAATATAAATAACAAGGGTAATAATAATGATATTAATAATACTAATAATATTGATAATAACAATAATTTTAAATAAAACGGTAGTTTTAAATTCTATACTTTAATAATGCTCTATTCTTAATAAAAATAATAATAATAATAATAATTTTTAATAGAATGATAGTTTTAATAAAAATGATAAATTTTAAATGATAATTAATAACGATACATTAATAATATTGATAATAATAATTTTCAATAATATATTTTATCTTAATAATATTTACTATATATATTATATATAATTATTATAAAAATAGTAATAATAATATTTTATAAAATAATCCTATCAAAAATGATAATTTTTAATAATAACCCTAATATGATAATGATAATAAAAAAATAATATTTTTATTAGAATTGATAATTTTAACAAACGTGATAATTTTAATATTAATGATACTTTTAATAGTAATAATGATAAAAATAATAAAATAATAGTTTTTATAAAAAAATAACTTTTAATAATAAATATAGTAATAATAATAACAATAACAATTTTAATGATAATACCTATATTGATAACGATAATGATAATAATACAACAACAACAATAACAATGCTCAATCCCGCGAATGTGAGGTATGGGGGAGGTAGAGTGTAGACAATCATTCCTCGAGCTCTAGAGTAGAAGGAAGTCCCTACTCCACCCGCGGGTATAGAACCCGTGACTAGATAAGATCGTCCCTCCCTCTACTCGAGAGCCAAGAGAATGCTTCCTAAATGACCTCCGGCCAGGAATGCTCCTCCATAATGATAATAATAATAATAATAATAATAATAATAATAATAATAATAATAATAATAATCAGATAATAATAACGACGATAATAACGACGATGTAATAATAATAATAATCATTTTTAATAATAATTCTACGATTAATGATAATTCAGTTGATCATATCTTTTAATTCGTTCATCAGAACCATACGATATCTAAATGAAAAGTTATTAATTTTTCGTCAGCTTTCCAACAACATGCATATCATATACCTTATCTCAGTATCATGTGTATTAAACTCATGATCTATCATAAACTATTTAACGACAAAATTAAACATACAAGCATGCATAAACACATATACTCGAGTACTAGTCAGGGATACACTATTAATATAAAAAAAACATAAGGTATGAATGCTCACGTATCAATATTGAGATTCAATATTGTAGGAAAGTACGTAGACGCAACAGAGATGATAAACACTAGGTTGACCTCACGAGCTATACCACTGGACCATACCCATATCCTCCATAACTATAACCCATAATTTCCTTAGCTCTATCCCGCTCATAAAATCCATTTTGAAATAACATGCTCATAACTTCGTCGTAGTATTTTATGTATAAAAAAAATACTAATAATAAATATAATACTAATACTCCTAATATAATTCATAATAATAATAATAATAATAATAATAATAATAATAATAATAATAATAATAATAATAATAATAATAATAATAATAATAATAATAATAATAATAATAATAATAATAATAATAATATGTTACATATAGAGAGATTGAGAGATATGAGATTTGTGAATTGATCTGAACCAAAATCGAGCGTTTTATAGGCATGTTGGCTGCACCCACACCCCATGCGATCGCATAGGGTCTTAGCTCTATGGCCATGCGATCGCATGGTCTTCACTTCCAGCTCACAACCCACTAATTCGGGCTGCCGACACATTTAAAAATATTTATTATTTAATTATTTAATTTATATATTATTTATATATTATATTATATTTATGTGCATAGTTAACTTTTAATTTTTGTTCCGATGACTCTTACGTTGTCGTTCGACTAATGTCCCGTTTTTGGTTTCTCGAACTCATTTTCGTACGCTTAGAAAACTCGCACTTTACGTTACGCGACGTGTACCTTTATTAATAATTAGACTTAAATTAATGAAAAACTAACCCACTCAAAGTGTAACTTAATCTTTTGAGTGTTTTGGTCATTTGCTTCTGTAAATCATCGTTTCGATATATATACATATATATAAAATAGTATTTTTAAATCAAAACGTTTATATATCAAGGTTAATATTATATTTTATCATTTTGTAAAATTATATATATATACATACATATTCATTTAGAATATTTATATATTTTTAAAATATCTATTTAATAATATTTAGTTTTTCAAATATTAATTATATTTCAAAGTAACATTTTAGATCGTTTACATAATAGGAATTATTATATCATATAACGTTTTCATTTTAAAACTTTACTAAGTATAGTTCATTTATGTGCTAGCGTTTATTTTAACTTCATAACGTACTAATTGACATATCTAAATATCAATCGAATCAATAAGCGAGTGTTACAATCGTTTACTTAATTAATTTGAAATCAAATATATCTAATATACATAAACACGTTTTAAATACACGTTACAAGTTATTTATATATTTAACAACCAATATTCCAACTCACATTAATTAATCAAAGACATTTTAAATAATCAAGTTCCATTATAGCGAAAAACGTTTTCGTACATTTGAAACGAAATCAATTGATTAATATGTAATTTAGTCTTTCACTAACTTTGTCTAATTCTAGTTATTTGACACTTTGTTTTCATATGTAGATCACTTTACCAATTATTCCGAATACCGTTAAAAAGGAACGATTTCTCAAATCAACGTGGACCTCACAATAGAGATCCGTAATCATAATTCAATGTATCTGATAATTCAATCATTTGAAATTATCTTTTAATCTCGTCGATAAATATAATAAACTTATATTGAAACAAATACGTTCATGTAAAGTATTATACATTAATATAACTATATATTATATATACATATTTATATACACATAAATGTTCGTGAATCGTTGGAATCTGGTCGAGGTTAAATGAATACATGAACACGGTTCAAAATGTTTGAAATTTAACTTAACAGACTTTGCTTATCGTGTCGGAATAATATAAAGATAAAGTTTAAATTTGATCGGAAATTTCCGGGTTGTCACACTAACGTACTCCTTTAATTCACGGTCGGGTAAGGAGATTATCCGAGACGAAGTCGATGGAAAATTGGTTAAACCAGACCCTAAAGGCCTCAAAAAATCTTCCGTGACTAAATAGCGTGCTTTGGTATTGTTTTTGTTGGTAGTTTATTTTTTAACTAGGATTCAAGTATAGTTATTTGTTGGTTTAGTTGTATTTTGTTATCTGCCCGGTTTATTTTGTTTGTTTGCTATGTTGTAGTTTCGAGATTAGAGATTTGTTGTAGGCCCGTCTAGGCTCGTTTGTAGATAGCGTTTGCTCGTCATCATTCATTTAGAGTTTTACTTTCTAGTCTCAAGTCTAACCGTTTTGTTTGGTTGTATCGTATTTAGGTCTTTCTTTTTCTGGTGAAAGTATCTTTGTCATATAGTATTCGTTATTTTTGAAAGAAAAAACATTCAAAAACAACATTACATGCTTTGACTTCAATATTTAAAATAGTTTTGACTATTATTAATGAACCTTAATATCTTCTCGCTTCGAATTATTGAGACTAAACAAATATAATAGACAAAATAAAACAAGTCAAAGTGTAAAATGAAAGTTTTATCGAATTGATACCAAGTCAAAAGTATAAATGTAAAGTTTTCTTAAATTGATTCCCATTCTTGTGATTACATGCCATGAGAAGACAAATTATCTTGGCATCATCATATGTTGTACCTTGGCATGCATACGACGAATATGCCCACGCTTGTTTTAACGTACAAATTACCTTGGTTATTTTTTCATTTTTCTAAATTTGAAAACTCTTTTTATATAAAATGCGTTGTTTACATAAATACCCGTTAATAACAGAAATTAACGATTGTGATTTCACCCCCCTGTTTCTCCTTCAAATGTAGTTGTCGTCCTAATCCAATTATTTTTGTTTACATACAGTTGTAACATCAATCTTTACTTCAACTTTAAAAAAAAAAATTGTTTATTATACTTTATACTCTTTTTATGTAATGAGTTCTAAAACACAAACTTTAAATTTAAATAGCAATTAAAGGGTCTTTAAACCAGATTTGGAAAAACGTAAATTAAAGGGATTATCCAACCAGATTTGAAGATTTTTCTCAAGGTGATATAAAAACAAAGGGTAATGAGGTCATTTACTAATCATAATTATCATTGATTATTGGATCCTTAACACGCTCCCTTCCCTATTGAGATTACTTTGAGAACAAATTTTCAAAATCATCACACATAATCATAATTATGCAATGCCAACCCCCAAACACCAACAAACAACAGGCGCCTTGTTCAAGCAACACTCACACAAACAAACCCTTTTTTCAATTCATTCTATTTTTTGTATAAATAACAAAAACCCACTCACTAAATGACAACATCAAACAAACCCAGATACCAATTGTTATTATTTTTAAATTGGGTTTTGAAAAAGAATGGATCTTGCATTACAAGGTTTTGGTATTGTTGTCAATAATTCTGTTTATGATAAGGATTCACCTTGTACTGATGATAAGAAAGAATTAAAGGGTTGTTTGGATACATGTTTAGAAGGACAAGAACAAGAAGAACAGGAAGAAAAAGAAGAGTTGATTGGTGGAATTAGTAGCCCAAGTTGTGATTTAACTACAGTTTTTGAGACTAAAGATTCATCTTCACCTTATTCAATGGATGTTAGCATTGAAAAAAATGAGGTTGAGGCCCCACATTGTGGTGATTCTGAAGATTTGGAGCAACCCCTTTTGGGTGAAAATGATTTACAGAAACAAAACTCAACAGGTTTATCAGGTACTAATTTTAATTTTAATTTTATTATTATTATTATTAGTTTTTTTTTTCTTTCTTGTAAATTAGTTTTATAATTATTATCATTAATTATTAATTTGTAGTTTAGAATCAACAAATTGTGTGGAATGAAATGTTTTTGTTGGTTAATATGTTTTTCATATTTGATTTGGGGTTTTACTATGTGTTGGATATATTGAATTATTATCAAAACTAGATGAACATTTGTTAGAAAAGTAATGGCCTTTGGTAATTTTGTTATAGCTAGTAGTAGTAAATTTTGTATCGGATTCCACCATCGAAATTAGTTCTAGGTTGTACTGTACAACTATAAAATGGATATGTTTGGTGGATGTAGTAATTTAGATGGTATGTATATCGTTAGCCATCTTTTAACCCCTTGTTAATACTGAATACCAGAAACCGATATTCGCAATAGTTAGGTAATCCCTCTAAAAACTGTTATCAAATTATTCCTTACATGTTTACCACTTGTTATTATCTCCTTGTTTGATGTTTTCTATGTTTGCGTTTGATTTGGGGATTTCGATAGAGATTGAAATGATGAAAGAAAGATTCTCAAAGTTGTTGCTTGGAGAAGATATGTCCGGTTGTGGGAATGGTGTTTGTACGGCTTTAGCTATCTCGAATGCAATTACCAATCTTTGTGGTAAGCCAATGTATAAATAATTCAAGTAAGAACATGTATAGCAAATTCAGTCACCAATTACAATGCCTTTAACGTTCGTCGTTTTTGCGAATTTCTTGAAATTTCAGCCACACTTTTTGGACAAATATGGAGACTCGAACCTTTATGTCCTGAAAAGAAATCGATGTGGCGAAGAGAAATGGAATGGCTTCTTTGTGTGAGTGATTATATTGTTGAGCTCATACCGTCTTGGCAGACTTTTCCAGATGGAAGTAAGCTCGAGGTGATTTTATTTTTTATTTTATTTTATTTTATTTTTGATATAACGTTCAAAATATTGCTGGTTAATAAATTTGTGCATGAAGAAATGATGACTGACTTGATTTTGTTTTTGGTTTTGCGTGATATGATATTGTAGGTGATGACTAGTAGACCCAGGTCCGATCTTTATGCTAACCTACCGGCTCTTCGTAAATTAGATAACATGCTTCTTGTGAGATTCTTAACTCTTCTTTTTTGGTGGATTGCAATTATATCAATTAGATATTATATACTCCCAATCGTAATATCTAGATTTAGTAAACTCAATGTTGTAAAACTCGGCCAACTCGGCCAAGTTTTCGGTTTAGATCACCAGCCGAATTCTCGGTGCTCAACTCGGTCAACGACCGAGTTTCTGGCCCAACTCGGCCAAGTTCTCGGGGAGTTTCTCGGTTTAGATCACCAGCTGAATTCTCGGTGCCCAACTCGGTCAACGACCGAGTTTCCGGGCCAACTCGGGGAGTTCTCGGTCAACTCGGTCAAAAGCTTAGCAATTCGGCCAAGTCGGTAAACTCAATGTTGTAAAACTCGGCCAACTCAGCGGAGTTCTCGGGGAGTTCTTGGTTTAGATCCCCAGCCGAGTTCTCGGTGCCCAACTCGGTCAACGGCCGAGTTCTCGGTGCCCAACTCGGTCAACGGACGAGTTCCTCAGGCAACTCGGGGAGTTCTCGGTCAAATCGGTCAAAAACTCGACAACTCAGTCAAAAACTCGACAAATTGGTCGAAGTCTATTAGAACTTATATTAGAACATGCATTATATATTTATATAAGAAAACTAAAAAGTCAACGTAAGTCAACATCGAGTTTTCCCCAAGTTCTCCCGAGTTGCCAAGAACTCCCCAAAATTTTTTGACCGAGTTCTCCCCGAGTTCCGAGTTCTCTCCGAGTTCCGAGTTCTCCAACCTTGAGTAAACTTTAACACAAATCGTCAACAAGGGATGCGATATGCCACGTTTTCCATCTATTTTTTATGTTAGTAAAAAAAATCTTTTGTTCAAGTATGCAAATTGGTAAAAGAAGGAAAAAAGAAAGAAAGAGTCTGCAAGACTACAACTGCAGTAACATGTTCTATTTTTCGTTGACTAAAAGTCAAAGACGGGCCACGAAGTTGAAATGAAGTAAATTTGCAGGAAATATTGGACAGTTTTGAAAAGATGGAGTTCTGGTATGTCGACCAAGGCATTCAAGCTTTGGAAACAGATGTTGCGTCATCTTTTGGTAAAGTGGTCCCGCGTCAAAAGGAAAAATGGTGGTTGCCGGTTCCTCGTGTCCCTACAGGAGGCCTTAGTGAGAATGCAAGAAAACATTTGCAAAATAAACGTGATTCCACAAATCAGATATTAAAAGCTGCAATGGCTATCAACAGCATTAGTTTAGCCGATATGGATGTTCCTGATTCATTCTTGGAAGCACTTCCAAAGGTAACGTCTTTTTGGAACAAACTGAGTGTGATATCGAACTTAACGTTGCCATGTGTGTAAGTTTGTTAAAGTTACTGCTCCCTCCGTCCCAAAATAACCGTCTCAGTTTGACTTTTGAAGTCTTTTTTTTTTCAACTTTGACTTTCAATACTTTTATTTGTGTTATATAATATTTTAGGGTGATGATATGTACACAACCATTTTTATTATGTACCCAACCATTTTTATTATGTACACAACCAATCATTCTTTATAGTGTTGTATTGTACAATACTTTAAAGTTTAAAACATATTTGGTTGTGTACATATAAAAAATAGTTGTGTACATATCACTCCCCAATATTTTATGAAAACTATACCAATGAAAACACGTTTAAAATCTAGTCTATTCATATAAATTTCATTAATTAAATATTATATCAAAAAACAAAAATATTTAAAGTCAAAATGTTGTGAAAAGAAGACTTTTAAAAGTCAAGTGGGACAATTATTTTGGGACGGAGCGAGTATTATTCTTGAATATTTATATTAGTATTTTTATTTTTGCAGAACGCAAAAGGTAGTTTAGGTGATCTCATTCATCGCTACATTTCATCGGATCAATTTTCGCCAGAGTGTCTATTGGACTGCCTTGATTTATCATCTGAGCATCAGGCTCTCGAGATTGCAAACCGTGTGGAGGCATCAATTTACATATGGAGACGTAAAAACAGCACAAAGCAGCATCCACATCAGCAGCCTACAAACTTGATGAGTAGATCGTTTTCAAGGTCTTCATGGGACAAGGTTAAAGATTTGGTTGCTGACGTGGAGAAAAGGGAAACACTAGCGGATCGAGCCGAAACACTCCTGATTTGTTTGAGACACAGGTTTCCTGCCCTTCCTCAGACCACCTTGGACATGACTAAAATCCAATTTAACAAGGTATTTTTTAGTCTATACAAATTACATGATACTAATATTATGTATACTTAGAAACATAGCTGTGCAAATGGGCAAATTTCAGAAAAATGTAATGCAAGTTCTAAAAAGGTTGGTTGTAGGTGACATAAATTCATTTTCATTTTGCACATTAAAGGGCTGTAAATTCAGTTTTGCCTACAAAAAAGGATTTTAGGTTGATTTTGGTTCTACTAACTGGAGTGGACCTTCAATCTTATTGATAAAATAGGTAGATATAAAAAGTCATACTTACCGAGATAGTCCCCGTGGTTTCACCCACATTACTGAAATAGTCCCTAGGGTTTTCTTTAGTGAGATAGTCTTCATGGTTTTCAAAATGTTGTTGAGATGGTCCTTTTCTTACTAAGCTAGTCCCTGTGGTTTCAGCAATTTGGTAAAACCACAGGGACTATCTCAGTGACAAAAGGACTATCTCAGCAACATTTTGAAAATCACGTGGACCAAGTAGATAAAAAAACCGTAGGGACTATTTCAGCAATTTAGATGAAACCATGGAGACTTAGTAATTATGTCATATAGAAAAGAATAATAAGGTATCTACATTTGGAATTTAATTTCATTGCTTGTAACAAAACTCAACTTGCAGTCCTTTTAGTATGCGGAATGAACTTTCGGTACATATATCACGCCTCTTAAAAATTTCATTGCCTCCAAAAATATTCCTCTCAAGTAAAATATTGGAAATTCTTATACTGGGTACGATTTTTGTACTTTCTTGAATATAATCGGTTAACGTGTTTCAGGACGTTGGAAAATCGATCTTGGAAAGTTACTCAAGAGTGTTAGAGAGCTTAGCATTCAATATCGCTGCACGCATTGATGATTTACTATACGTAGACGACTTGACACGTCATTCTGACAAATTCTCGTCAATTGCAAACCGTGACGTTGTTTCCAAAGCCATTGTCGGAAAACCATACACACTTCACAGCATCACGACTCCTTATAGAACTGCTCTAACAACTCCCAGCCTCTCACCTTCACGACTCGATAGTCCTATTGGATTAGGCCCAAAAAAAGTCATGACTGATTATTTGACCACTGACCCGAAAAGCAAGCACAACTATGCAGGTCAAGTTTTAAGGTCAAACTCCTTTTCTGGTAGAACCCGAGAAGCATTACAGAAGATGGGACTTGCACCTTAAAATGGCTCGGTTGGGGACTTGGGGTCAGTTGATTTTTGACCCGATTTTGTCCGAGTTTTATGTTTATATACATGGGTAAATGAAACTTTTATATATGGAGATGTTTAAAAAGCTAGGTAGGTGATGGCATTTGTACATCCTGTTTCGTTATACTGAGTTCCGAGTTGCGGTTGAATTGATTCGGACCTTGTGAAGGACAGTTTAGTTAAGCTGTGTAAATAAATGCCAGGTTTTGTTTTCCACTTTTTAGTTTGAAATAGATATTAAAAATAAAATAAAAAATTATTATGTTACCTGTATAAGAATTATATCAATATCAATCTCAATGCCGGATCACGTTTTTACCATATACGGAGTAATTTATAATAATCTAATATATTCTGATCATAATGATGTTATTTATAATTTATATATTTATATCAATCATTATTAGCTTTATCATGTCTAAAAGAATATAGTGTTACTAGTGAAATCACCCGTGAAATCACGGGTTTGTTTAAACGAAACAGTTTAATGATAGATATTAAGTGAACGTAAATGCTAAAGTTATTTAGTTTAATGACCCGTAGAACTACATAGTTCGACTAAGAAACTCGTCAACTGAACATTTCATCAAACACCTAAAATGCATATTTAACAATTTACATTCAATCATAAGAGATAATATTGGTTGTCATTTTATTTTAAGAGTGTAAATTAAAATATAAATGTAGAATTGGTTTTCTTCTGCCTAACTTGTATAAATAATTAATTAAAATAATTTAATTTTAATAATTAAAATAATTATTAATAAGATTTAATAATAATAATTAATTATAAGATTAAATTTTAATTAAAAATTATTTAGATTAATGACATCATCCACCATGCTTAGATTTTCTTTCTTTCTTTTTGATTTTTTCTTAACAAAGGAATTAGCCTAATAATGACATCATCATTTTAGCAATATAATAATGACCCGTAGAACCACATAGTTCGACTAAGAAACTCGTCAACTGAACATTTCATCAAACACCTAAAATGCATATTTAACAATCCACATCCAATCATAAGAGATAATATTGGTTGTCATTTTATTTTAAGAGTATAAATTAAAATATAAATGTAGAATTGGTTTACTTCTACCTAACTTTTATAAATAATTAATTAAAATAATTTAAAATAATTTAATTTTAATAATTAAAATAATTATTAATAAGATTTAATAATAATAATTAATTAATAAAATTAAATTTTAATTAAAAATTATTTAGATTAATGACATCATCCACAATGCTTATTTTTTTTCTTTTTCTTTTTGATTTTTTCTTAACAAAGGAATTAGCATAATAATGACATCATCATTTTAGCAATATAATAAAAACTATAGATTCGTTTGCTTTTTTTTTTCTTTTTAAGGTATTTAATTAAATCTTTTCTTTATTTTAAAGTGTAATTTGGTGGTGTTATAATTTGGTGACCACTTAGTTGGTAATGGCGTATATGGTCATATATGTCTAGATATATTTCTGGTTGTTGGTATGTGGTCATATATGTTTCTGGATCTTTTAGTGTAACATTCCTCGTTGTCTGGAGCTCCGCACAACTGTCTAAGGTACGTTTTCATATATATATATATAACAATAATAATTTTATTTATTTATTTATTTATTATTACCATTATTATTACTATTATTATTATTATTACTATTTATTATATATACGACCCTATTTAAAGGAGGCAACATCAAGCGTCGATTTATTGGCGACTTGACTGCCGCTTAGGGGCTAAATTGAACTCCGGGCTTGATTAAAACCCATGGAAATTTGATTCTGCCATTTTCATGGCGTCTCTTTTTTATTACTTTTTATCATGTAGGTATTTATTATATTATTTGTATTATCTATTAATTTCATTTTATTTAAATTATTTACTTCATTTAAATCTATTCTTTTATGTGTGTTGTATTTTTTTTCTCCTACTTTTTGGGCCGGAGGTCCTCTTGGAAGCAATCTCTTTATCCGGCGAATACAGAGAGAGATGACTTTTCTTACTCTTGTGAGTGTTTCACTCGGGGTGGAGAAATGATTTCTCTTTATTCTAGGATAGAGGAAGGATTGTCTACGTTTCACCTCCCCCATACCTCACTCATGTGGGATTGGGTCTGTTGTTGTTGCTGCTGCTGTTGTTGTTAGTTGGTAATGGGTGAAAAAACAAAACAAGTGTGCAAACGAATGAATTAATACAATACTTATATCCCCGTCCCATTACAAGTATCAGTAACAAATCTATTACAATTGTCCGTAACAAATGTATGGTAAATTTCTAACTATATGCATCTTACATTCACCCTAGTCCGCATTAGTAAGGTTGAATGTTACTCTATTATTTCTATCTTAATTTAACTTAAGTAGCTACAAAATTGTAATTTCCTACCACCGACGCTTTTCTCATATTTATTTGAAAATTTAGATAAATATTGTAGTTTTTTTATTCTGTCAACGTTAGATGCATTCTTGCAGGACCGAACCTTAACGGATACATTCTTGCACCAGGTTGAGGATAAAGCTGCTAACCCCAGCGTATATATACTAGGATAAATCAGGCAAAAGACCGAACCTATATAGAGCATTTTATAGTTAATGTTTTTCAAAGAACTTCACATATCGTTGGTGCAAAAAAAAAAAAAAAAAAAAAAAAAAAAAAAAAACACTTGAGCAAGTTTAAGTGTAGCAACAGGAAATTGTGTTTAACAACATAGGTAAAAGTTAAAATATGCATGATTACGCCTTCTTCCTCATATTTGGACATAACACATAACCAATCTGATATCCTTCAAAAAGCGTAAGACGTCAAATCTAGTATCAAATCACAATATAGTCCATATTATCTGTAGTTACTCCTTCCCAATTTAGAATACTAATAGAATCCAATTTATCATCTCCTGGTCCAATCATTTTCTAAGAATCACAGTCTTATGTTGTTTATCTGTATATAAGTATTCAATAATGGGAAGGTAGGTTGTTCGTTAAGTTCTGATTCCTGAGAAATAAATGACCTAAGTAAGCCATTTAATACTCTACCAAAAAGGTAAAAAAAGAACACCAGTTACACAAAAGCAATATGGTAAGTAGGGGGATCGAAAAATTCATTGGGTGAATTGGCGCACGATTATGAACCCATCAGATCATGGTGGTTTGGAAGTTGCAAGTCTCTCTTCACTCAATCACACACTATTATACAAATGGAGATGGCGTTTTTATATGAACAAAGATGCAATTTGGGTGAAAGTTATTATGAATATACACGGCCCGGATCAATTTAATGTTCTTCCTGGTAAATCATCTTTTCCTGGTACATGATTTACCATTTTCAAAACCATTGAGACTATACACTCGAGCAACGTTATTGCTCCTTCCAGAATGTTTAAAAAAGTCGGCAACGGTGAGGATACTAGTTTTTGGTTTGACATTTGGATTGGCGACTCTAATTTAGCTTCACGTTTCCCTAGGCTCCTTGCTCTTGATACAAGATGTCTACTGTTGCTTCTAAACGTTGTAACGATGCATGGATTTGGACGTGGAGACGTGAACTTAGAGGTGGTCACGAACAACAACAATTAACCGACCTTTTTAGCATCGTTAATGGGTATTCATTTGGGTCGGATATGGACAAATGGATGTGGGTGGGTCCTTCTTCCAACTTCACTGTTTCTCATGCCAGGTCTATTATAGACTCATATGAATTGGGTAATTTTGTGAGGCCTATTGATTGGTGCAACCTTGTCCATATTAAGGTACATATTTTTAATTGGAGGCTCCATCTCAACCGTCTCCCTGCAAAGAGTAATTTGCCTGACCGCCACATTGATGTGGGTAATTCTAGTTGCGGCCTTTGTAACACTTTAGAAGAAACTGCAGACCACTTATTTGCGAAATGCTCGATCACTTCACTTATTTGGGCTCGCATTCAGTTATGGATCGACTTGACTATCCCAGCTTGGAACTCGGTGGATGATATTTGGGCTTAGGTCGACGGTGTTCCAATATCGAACAACCAAAGAATCGTTCTAAAAGTGATATTCCATTCAGTTCTATGGAACATTTGGAATAAGCAAAATAGTATCATATTCAAGGATGTAAGATCTCGGAATTCGGTTGTATTTGATGACATTGTTGTTTATGCGTTTAATTGGTTGTATTCTAGGTATCATAAGTCTAGAATAAACTGGACGACATGATTCCAAAATTCTTTGTAATCCTTGTATATTTGCTAGCTTTTGCTAGTTTATAATAAAATTTCTGCCGTTCCAAAAAAAAGAAAGGAAAGTAAGTAGCACAGTTAAACGAGATATAACCCTATAGCCTGGCAAAGTAAACCCAAACTCTTCATGAGACCATATGGGTTTCTCTAACACCCATATGGGTCTTAGACAAATAAAAATAAATGGATCCATTGGGTCTAAATCCATAGAGTACAATAATTAGAGACGGGTCCAACATGTCGATTATATGGGTCCAACGGGGTCTTGCGTATTGATATGCATGACAAAGTAAGTGCAAACTCTTCATAAGACCCATATGGGTTTCTCTAGGACCCATATGGGTCTTAGACAAATTAAAAGAAGTAGGTCCATTGGGTCTACATTCATAAAGTCCAATAATAGAGACGGGTCAAATGGGTTTGATAACACCGCGCGAGCTGTGTAGTTTCAGTTATCAGTTTTCATTTTCAGCTTTCAATTTTGCGCTTAAGATTCAGCTTTTAGTTTTCAGTCGCGTTTTAGTTTCAGTTTTGCATTTTAGTTTCATTTTTCAGTTATGCTCATTAGACCCGTTTAGACCCAAACCCGACCCGACCCGATTCGATTGCAAGGTATACTTATATACATATGCATACAAGAAGTTATAGATGTCTAATTCCAAACACAAAGAAGCAGAATCTTGAGTTCTTTAAATTTATACTTCGTAATAAAATAAATATATTATATATAATATAATCTATATACATGCGCGCATAAACATAGATTATACATAACGGTGTTATGTTTAACTGCTTACAAAAGCAATGTTTCTGGAAGACAAAGGCTGAAAATAGCATATATACAATTATAGAACAATAAATACCAAGCAAAGATAATATTGAAGTTCCATAGAAATAGGTTTTAAGAGTGATGAATTCATCTCTTATTCATTTATGCATCTCCCAAGCATGTAGAGATGTCATACACGCAGTCACGAAAGATTATCCCGGTTCATCGAGAATATATGATATACTATCTCCAGTATGAACTGAATTTCAAACTGACTTATGCACATGTACTGCGTTCAATTGAATTTGTAGAATCATGATCGATTCTATAAAGGCTTGGTGACACAAAGCTGTCCCCACAGATACCCCTAATAATCAAATTCTTCAAATTGAAGTACTTATATGTTTACAGAATCTTCCTTCTTCAATATCATATACCTTCATTACACTTAAGCCTACTAACAAAAATCGACCATTCAAATAAAATATCATTGGTTGATATAGCATCTCGTTGAAACCATTTAATATAATCTTAGTCCAAGATTCTTTCACCTCATACTCATTCATCAACCAAACCTCACCTCTCGATTGCATGAATAAACCAAGCTTCCCACCAAGAACAGCAACTTCACAGTTATTAGCAGATATTATATCGAGATCATTAGGTAATGGCTTCAGTGAATCTCTGATTAGCTAAACTAAAAGCTTTTGCATGTATATTAGAACCCCTTTTAGCTACCCAATGTAGAGACCCCTTAACACAACCATCTGACAGCTGCATCCACCCGCAATAATTACAAGGACAATCATTCAAGGATATCGATGGTAATAATCTTGTAATCATCAGTTAACAAATCATAACCAAATCCATGAATAGTATCATTCTATTTTAACTCATACTGGAAATATCTGGCTATTCCATGGTCTCTCGAGTGGTTGGGTTACAATCACCAACATAACATGGCCTAAATTACAGTGGTACCCATTCAACAAAATGAGGCCATTGCAAGAACCATAGAAAGAAAAGCCACAAACAATCATTTTGTTGTTAGTTCAGTGGTAATCGCCCATACCTCTTTTTTAGAGGTTTGGGAGTTCAATTTCCTAGGTGGCAAATTGCACACAAGGATATCCCTTGATTTTGAATTCCATCAAAGGTCGTCTTTCGCACATCGTTGTGGTGGCAGCGGGGAGGGGTTTTTACCGGCAATGGCCTCGGATTGGTCTGGATTTCCTCCAGAGCAGTAGTTGGGGGCTGCTTATGAAAATGATCGCGTGGGTGGTTAAGTCCCCATAGGTGATCCCAAACTGTTAAAAAAAATGCCACAAATAGGTAAATTTAAGTAAATCTCCTAATTCTTCTTTATGATGATGAAATGAGATTGAATAAGGTGCTTCAGAGGTAAAACGGCCTGAAAAAAATATGAGGTGGTACTAGTGGAGTGTTTTTTGATGAGTTTTAATGAATTGTGGATATACCTAGCAAACAAGACCCATAGCATAAGAAATGGGTTGATTGAGTTTACTTGAAGACCCAAATGGGTCCAAACACATACTATCAAAATTTACTCCAAGACCCAAATGGGTCCAATCACATTATAGAAAATTACTTGAGGACTCAAATGGGTTCAAATGGGTTTAATTCAAAGGATTCGATTTCAGAGCGCGAGTTCGAGGCGCATTATTCAACGCGTTTTCGACGCGAGTTTTCGACACCCGGTTTCGACGCCTGTTTTCGGCACCGTTTTTAGCAACCGGTTTTCGGCCCCCGGTTTCGGCGCCCGGTTTCAGCCCCCGTTTTCAGCGCCCGGTTTCGGCCCCCATTTTTTGGACCCATTTTCGGCGCCCGGTTTCGGCACCCAGTTTTCGGCGCGCGTTTTCGGCCCTCGGTTTCGGCACCCGGTTTCGGCCCCCGGTTTCGCGCCCGGTTTCGGCACCCCGTTTTCAGCGCCCGTTTTGGGACCCCCGTTTTCGGCCCCCGGTTTCGGCCCATTTTCGACGCCCAGTTTCGGCACCCGTCTTTGGCACCCGTTTTTGGACCCGTTTTCGCGCCCGGTTTCGGAACCCCGTTTTCGGCGCCCGTGTTGGGACCCCATTTTCGGCCCCCTTTTTTCGGCCCTCAGTTTCGGCCCCCGTTTTCGGAACCGTTATCGACGCTTGGTTTCGGCACCCCGTTTTCGGCGCCCGGTTTCGGCCCCAAGTTTCGGCCCCCGTTTTTGCGCCCGATTTCGCCACCCCGTTTTCGGCGCCCGTTTTGGGACCCCGTTTTCGGCCCCGGTTTCGGCCCCCGGTTTCGGCACCCAGTTTCGGCCCCCAGTTTCGCGTCCGGTTTCGGCCCACCGTTTTCGGCGCCCGTTTTGGGACCCCGTTTTCGGCCCCCGGTTTCGGCGCCCGTTTTTGGACCCCGTTTTCGACGCCCGGTTTTGCCCCCGTTTTCGGCGCCCGGTTTAGGCCCCCGTTTTCGACGCCCGGTTTCGGCACCGCGTTTTCGGTGCGCGTTTTCAGCGCTTGTTTTCAGACCCCGGTTTTCAGCACCCGGTTTCGGCCCTCGTTTTCACGCTCGGTTTCGGTACCCCCGTTTTCGGCCCCCAGTTTTCCGCCCCCTGTTTCGGCACCCTGTTTCGGTTTCAGACCCCGTTTTCAACGCCCGATTTCGGCCCCCGGCTTCGGCCTCCGCTTTTTGACCCCGTTTTCGGCGCGCGTTTTCTGCCTCCGGTTTTAGGGCCCCGGTTTCGGCTCCCGGTTTCGGACCCCGTTTTCGACGTCCGGTTTCGACACCCCGTTTTCGGCGCCTGTTTTCAGCGCGCGTTTTCGGCCCCGGGTTTTGGACCCGGTTTCGGCGTCCGTTTTTGACATGCCCGGTTTCGACCCGCTTTTTCGGCGCCCGTTTTCGACGCTCGGTTTCGGCGCCCGGTTTGAATCGCGTTTTCGAGGCACATTTTTGGCGCATGTTTTCATTGCAAAAACGGGGTCCAAAAAATACATGAAAAACGGGGTGCTAAAAAGGCGCGTGTTCGGAAGAGACACATCAAAAAATACAATTAAGAACAATTTTACTAGCCCGTTCGACCCATTTTAGTTCTGACCCATTTCGACCCATGACCCGTTTCGACCCATACCCATTTGATCTTTGACCCAACCCGACCCATCTCGACCCGTTTGCCAGGTATAATTGTGGAGATGAAAATAAAGATAGCTAATCCTTTGAAAAGCATCTGAAACGACCAACAAATTTAATCGGAAGACGGTATAAGATCTCAGTGATGATTTCTGATGGAAAAGTTATGCTGATTTCAGTTTCTATTATTAGGGCTTCAATCTGACAGAAGAAAAATAACAGCAAAATGAGCACAAATAAGTACATCCAAAATCATAATTACTATCAAACACATAACCAACAAGGCAACAACAGATTTACTATGAACAGTAAAATCAAAACATTAGGATGATAACACTGAGAAGTCTAAACCATCTAACAATACGATGAACACGATAATGCACTATTATTCAATAAACAAGATAGTTAAATACTAAACGTCAATCTCTAGATTTCAACGGTTCAAACTTATTGATACTTAAATACACAATAAGACTATCTAGCTAAGCTACACATAGTTATTCATCAGTAAGTAATTTATCTATAACATCAATCAAGCCTAAAACCATTTTTAATTCTTAATACATATAAAACCATTCATCAGTTGGTAATTGCCATAGCAATTACACTTAAGTCCAATTGATCCTCACGATAGCGCTTGATCACACATGCTTTATACGCTTCATCTGGCTTCCCTATTAAAAAATAATAATAGTAAGAATACAATCATTAGCCAGCCAAGCCTAATTTCAGCTAATTAACATGTCTATAATATAATCAGGCAACAATATAAACAAAGAATGTTTTTATATTCAAAAATCCAAGATCAAACGGTTACACCAGAACCAGAAGCACATACTAGTTGCTGGGTTCAAAATTGTGAACTGGTGCAGGCGTGGGTCTGCATTGGCTAGCTTCTTATACTCATCGGCTTCAGATTTGGTATCTAGTTATAACCATATGTATAGTTAGTATTTTCAGCCTATCAATATCCAAGGGTGAGTTCATATAAAACCATATAATTAAAGATTTAGTTTACTTTCAACAAGTTGCTGCTGACGTACTACTTATAGTCTCCGGCATGATAAACCACCGGTGGGGACCGGTACATTGAAGCATAACTGAACCAACGTGATAATTAATAATCATAATAATCATATAATCAGTCAATTAATATACAACAAATAAGTCCAGTGGCTATTACGTTTTTTTATGGTTTCTGGATCTTCCTTGTTACGCTTAGGTTTGATTTGAGGCTCATCAAGTTTCCATCTAACCCTCTCCTTTTTATACAGCTCCGGATTGTTTCTTCGAAGATTTTTGAGATATTTAATAAACTTTTCTAGATCCGGGCTGAAACGACGGTGTGGATGACAGCCCGGCACCGGCTTACTAATGAAAACACCCTCCAAATCATCCAACTTTTTGTTTCTGGAAAATTATTAGGGCTAAAACATCATGTAGATGGATATATTATGTTTAAAAATTAAAAATAATAAATAAATTACGATGATCCCATAAGACTATTTAACCCCCAAAATACATGCATCCATCCAAATAGTTACTACATACATCAATTTTTCAAACCAAATCCTCCAAAGTTGAATATCTAGAAACAAATTTAGACCCTAAATCCGAAAAGACAATACAACAATGATCCAATGAAATAATAGATAGAAAGTACCTCATTCTTTGTATGTAGAATGAGAGAGGCGACTGATTCTTTATTTATATATGTTTCGACTAGGGCAACATTTTTCAAAACAACTAGTTTGGGCCAATGACTAAGGCTATGACCGAAGACTATATGCTATTTTTATTTAGTAGTACTCCCTCGTCTCATATAGTCCATTATTCTTTTTTAGAATAATGCAAATTAATTTCTATAAATAAATAAAGGTAATATGATCAAAGTTGTTTTATAACCCTACTTAATATATGTAGTACAAAAATATAGGTAAAAAGTAATAGATAAAACTAAAAAGTGAACAAAAAGTACATGTAACATGTGTTTTTTCTTAAATTGTGTTTTTTTATAAAAGGATAATAGATTTGGGACGGGGAAGTAACTTAAAACAAAACTTCATAGTTTTTGAGATCTGGAAAGATGGGACTAGCTATTAGAGTTGTTGTGAACTTCTCTCTCTATGTTTATATCAAGCCATAGGCGTATAATTCACTTTTAAAATACCGACTCGTATAATTCACTCTTAAAATTCAACTGATATTAGATATTAGAAGCGGACCCTTAGACTTATAAAATATCGTCAAAATTTACATATGGGCGAAGTTTCAGTTCCCCCTTTTTTTATTGATATTTTTATCTTCGCTTCTGTTCGTTGTAGTATAAGCATGATAGTGAGGACATAACATGAAATAAATGTACATGGGTTTTTATGGTTTATTTGTGTACATTTAGTTTTTGTTTGTGCATGAAAACTGTTGCTTTATATTTAAATGATATATGCTTTTTAAGGTAACTAGTTTTAAACTCATTAAGTGATAAATTGTCAAAAAATTTCGGTGAGATCACCTAAGTAAGAAGGTAATATATATGATAAGAAAATATCTAAGATTTTTTAGCCTTTTTTATTTAAACTAATATTAAGCAGTCCACCCATGTTGTGACATCTCAAAATTCTGATTTCTGATCCAGTGGAGGCGCGCGCCGTGCATCTATTTGGCGCGCCGCGCCATCGTGCAGACATGCCTACTGTGAAATTTTTAGGATTTTAAGGGTAAGTGGGTCTTTTCACCTAATGTCGAATAACTAGTATCAAAAAGGGGGTTTACAGTTTTTGTTGCTTCATTCAACTTTTCAAAATTCAGAGTATAGATTCGCAGACTGGGTGCTTTTCAGAATTTCAGAATAGAAGGTCATTATTCTAAGAGATAAAGGTTATATGTATACATATAACTGTCGATGTAGACATGCTGTGAGATTTCTAAATACTGATTGCTAATTCCCGGTAATTGATGTGGTAATTCTCGTTATAAGATGTGGATGAGTATATGAATAGGTTTTAATTAACAAATATAATGGTTCTTCAGAGAGACTTAAGTCAATAAGTAATGAAGTTGCTGGTAAGTTTACTGCTAATGTGATGGGGTATAAAAGGTTTCCCGGTAACGATGACGAAAAGGCAAACGTATATATCAAGGTTATAATAAGGCAAATCCGAATGAAAAGTCGAAATTAATTTGCAGGAGCTGTGATAAAATTGGCTATTTTGAAAAGGGATTGAAAAGTTATTTTCGGTAATAACAACGCCAAAGGAGTTAGCACAGATACGTGTCAAACGTTTACTCAGGTTACAAGAGTTTTTCAGGTGCATAACTATATGCATAAATCTTTCCTTCCGTAGATGAAGTGCGGTTGGTTCATCCCCTCGATTGAGCTGTTTTCAAGAATCATGAAAGGTTTGAACATGGTGGGATATATCTATATATCTCTGTATATACATGTATGTTTTATCTCCCCATGCTAGTGTATATGTAAATGTTCAGTCTTCTAAAAGGAAAATAGAAAAGAAGCAGAAGCAAGAGGAAAAGAATTAGAGATAGATATTAGAATAGATAGCAAGTAGTTATATGTATATAATTAGATGGGTTGAATGTAATCACAAAATAAAAACGAATATTTACTTGGTGGGGTTTGCAAGTTTGTTTATGATTGACACAGAAGGATAGATACGTCCTAATATAATAATTTGAAGGTAATCTATTGATGGTATTTCACTAAAAAGAAGGAATAGAAAAGCAACAAGTTGATGAATTGTTAGTGGTTATTGTCTGTACTTAATTTGCTAATATAATGAATATGAATATAATGGGAAACATCAAACAAAGACATAAATATAAATATTATAATAATAATAATAATTTAATAAATCTTATCACATGTGTAGAATAGAATCAAATTTTAAAACAGTGAACCATCGGTAGATTTGAAATCTTATGCGGACAGTCTTCCCACATAGTGTCATATCGTGGTTCATTGGTAAACAGTTAAAATATAAAAGTGTTCCTAAAAATCTCAACATTTTAAATTAACCATATTTATTTATTTTGGTCGGTATAAAATTCGATCATTAACTGTTAGATAAAAATTACATTAATTATTCACCCTCAACCCCAAGTAAAATATAAAAAGTTTTAAAATTCAATAAATAGTTCCTAAATACATTTTTAATAATCCTACAATTTATATTACTCATTTTCGGATCACCGTTTATTTTAAAATTACATAAGTTTGAATTTAAATTGCTTAATATCAATCGAAACATCAAACGAGTATTACAATCATTTAATATTTATTTTTAATATACTTTATTTATATATAGAGATATATTTTAAATAATAATTATTATAATATCCTATTTTTATTTTATTAATTTTTAATAACAACAACATATAATACTTCAAATTATATTTCGAATTATTATTTATATATACCTACACACATATCTATTTACAATTAATTGTTCGTGAATCGTCGAGAGCAGTCGAAGGTCAATTGAATATATGAACATCGTTTCAAAATTTTCTAGACTTAACATTACATACTTTGCTTATCGTATCGAAATCATATAAAGATTAAGTTTAAATTTAGTCGGAAATTCCCGGGTCGTCACAGAAATACCGTCTTGTCTGACGAAGAAGGTGCTATTATCTTCATCTTCGTAATCTATCTAATTAACACACATTCGCTAATGTATACATGTTTATTTTCTGTTTTCTTGCTCGGTGATTGTATGCTATATGGTGTATGTATCAATGTATAGATGAGATTGAAGTTGAGCATGACGAAAGTGAAGAGCCTGAAAGTAATGCAGTTGATTCCGCAGACCGTGACGATGATGAAGAAGACGGTATGAATTTTGTGTGATCTGTATATATGATGAATATTTTTTTATGTACGTAATTGATTGTTTAAAAAGTTGCATAGGGTTTTTTTTAGTTGACTCTATGTTTTCCCTAATTTAAGTTCTATATGTATATTTATTAGTTTTCATGACTAAAGATATGCATATTGAAACAGTGGAATCGAGTATGTGATGCACATAGATATGCTTTCATGTGCTAATGTTGATTTTCTTTTGTTTTGTTTGTTTGTTTGATTAGAAGGAGAAGATGCGTATGATAAAGATGGTTTTATAGTGGGCGTCGTCGATGAAGATGATCAGGATGGAGAGGATGAAGATAGGGAGGATTGTGATGAGGAGAAGCAATGGAAGAAGAAAAGAAAGGAAAGGTGAATTCGTGTTTAAGATATTTACCTATTGTAGTTAACGTGTGGTTGGTTTTCCTTTATAACCAGTGGTGTATAAATCTTTAGAGAATC
This sequence comes from Rutidosis leptorrhynchoides, assembly GCF_046630445.1. Taxonomy (NCBI): domain Eukaryota; kingdom Viridiplantae; phylum Streptophyta; class Magnoliopsida; order Asterales; family Asteraceae; genus Rutidosis; species Rutidosis leptorrhynchoides. Next base: position 528,813,276 of record NC_092333.1, on the reverse strand, counting down.
GGAGAAGAACTATGTTCTCGATGAGGATGACTTTGAGCTACTGCAAGATAATGTTGGCTTTAGACGTCCAAAAGTTGTAAGTCTCATGCGCTACGCTATTTTTTTTTTACTTTATACGTAGTAATTATATTTCTTGTTCATTAAGTACATATTACATATAATTTCAACTATCAAAGGTTTTTGAACTTTTATCAGCAGAGTAATAAGTTGAAAAGACTAAATAAAGCAAGGGCTGATGCTGACGAAGGGCAGTCTGAATTTTCTGATGAGGAGGAATTTGACCAAAGGAGGATAGAAGATGAATTTGAACCAATTATCCTTTCTAAAAAGTACATGACATATCTTGAAGGTGACTATCGTGTTCGGGAGATAGATATTCCAGAAAGAATGCAGGTGATGATCTGAACATAATAGTATAATACTGCTGTTTTGTATTTGTGCACATTCTTTGTATTCATTATAATTCTTATGCAAGTTGTGTTTGTAGGTATTTGAAGAAAGCACTGGTCCACCTCCAACAGATGGAATGAGTATAGATGAAGAGAGTAACTGGATTCTTAATCAACTTGGGCATGAACGGGCTGTACTTAAAAAGGATATCATTAGGTTTTTGAAACTTATGCACGTTCAGAAGTTAGATGTACGCTCGGATTTTAACCACAATTTCTTGCATTTTCTCACTAATTTGTGGAACTTATAATAAGGCCTTTGTTATCAGGTACCATTTATTGCTATGTATAGGAAAGAGGAGTGCAGGAGCCTTTTTAAGGATGAAGAGTCACCAACTGATAATACTAATAAAAAGGCGGATGAAAGTAACCCTGAAAAACCTACGATGAGGTGGCACAAGGTAACTGGTAACTGAATATTTGTATATTACTATATTTAATTAACTTCATTTCGTTCGTGACAAAAGTTGGAGCTACTTTGCAGGTACTCTTGTAAGGATATTAGGACCCAAAATAACGCAAGTAATTCAACAAGATCACTCACCGATAGTAATTCTACAAGATTACTAACCCACTTAATGAACGAAAGATTATAAATGCAAGAAATGTAAATCGACACAAGAGATAACGTGGTTATATGCAATCGTTGTGATTGCTTTAGTCCACGGACCAACTAGAGAATGTATTTACTGAATATTTGTGGTGTGTTTACAATGAGTTACAAGAGAGTCTATTTATAGAATGATTTAAGGAGTAAGCTAAAAACAATTCCTTGAAGCTTCATGTGAATTTCCTGACAGCTTCATGGAGGCTACATGTGAGTTTCCTGACAGCTTCGTGGAAGTTACATGTGAATTTCCTAACAACTTCGTAGAAGCTACATGTGAGTTTCCTAACAACTTCGTGGAAGCTTCGTGTGAGTTTCCTGGAATCTTCCCTCTAATTGTTTAAAGTTCTCCATATCTCCAACAATCTCCCACTTGGAGACTTTGAACAAACCCAACCTTCGTCAACCCAAAATATCAACGATCTAACCAAGAACGTTAAACCACCATTATACCGCCAAACTCCATTTGGGACACGCACACTCAACACATACTTCGGATGAGCAGACTTTCGATACAAGGTCTTCAACACTACTTATTAGAATTGAAACATTAACTCTCTAATTCTCTAGTTGGGGTCTTCTCTCATCAATTCATTAGAAGACCAATTGAGGTAATGCAAAACCTCAATTTCTCTGTCGTAACAACCTTAGTAAACATATCAGCAGGATTCTTCGTACCAAGGATTTTCTCCAATAATAAAGTACCATCATTTATATGATGTCGAATAAAATGATACCTTATCTTGATGTGTTTCGTACGACTATGAAACACCGGATTCTTCCCAAGATGTATTGCACTTTGATTATCACAATATAAGACGCAATAGTCTTGTCTTTTACCCAACTCACCTAAGAAGTTCTTCAACCAAACAAGCTCTTTAGAAGCTTCTGCAATAGCCATATATTCGGCCTCGGTAGTTGACAAAGCAACACTCTTTTGTAGTCGAGAGATCCAACTAACCGCCGTCTTCCCTATTGTGAAAACATAACCCGTAGTGCTTTTCCCCTAATCATCACGTCCACCCAAATCAGCATCCGCATAACCCCTAAGTATGAGATTGTTTTTGGAGAAACACAATCCCATATTAGAAGTACCTTTCAAATAACGAAGCAACCATTTGACCGCTTCCCAATGCTCTTTCTCCGGATTAGACATATAACGACTTACAACTCCCACTGCGTGAGCAATATCGGGTCTTGTACAAACCATGGCATACATAATACTACCCACGGCCGATGCATATGAAACCTTTTCCATATCCGTTTTGTCTTTTACCGTCTTTGGTGATTGACTTTTCGATAACTTAATCGTGCTACCCAAAGGCATAGAACGAGCTTTTGAATTCTCCATATTAAACCTCTCTACTACATTCTCAATATATTTGGATTGAGACAAGTATAGAGTACCTTTCACACGATCACGCACAATACTCATGCCAAGTATTTGCCTAGCACCACCAAGATCTTTCATCTCGAATTCACGGGAAAGTAATCCCTTTAACTTGTTAATTTCGGACATGTTGGAACCTGCAAGTAACATGTCATTAACATACAACAATAAGATTATATAAGAAGACTTGAGTTTCTTCAAGTAGCAACAGTGATCCGCTTCACATCTTAAGAAACCAATCTTTTTCATAAAATAATCAAACTTCAAGTATCATTACCGAGGTGCTTGCTTCAATCCATACAAACTTTTCTTTAGCTTACAAACCCACTTCTCTTTACCTTTTACCTCAAAGCCCTCGGGTTGCCTCATGTAGATCTCTTCAACAAGATCACCATGCAAGAATGCGGTCTTCACATCTAGTTGCTCTAGATGTAAGTCTTCAGATGCAACCATAGAAAGTACCAAACGAATAGTAGTCATCTTCACCACCGGTGAAAATATCTCTTGGTAGTCAACTCCTTTCTTTTGTTGAAAGCCTTTAACCACCAAACGAGCCTTGTACCTTTTCTTGCCATCCAACTCATTCTTGATTCGATACACCCATTTACTTTGCAACGCCCTTTTATCATGAGGTAACTTCACTAGTGACCAAGTTTTATTCTTCTCAAGTGACCCCATCTCTTCTTTCATGGCAAGCTCCCATTGTATGGATTCTTTTGTCTTCCTTGCCTCAAAGTAACTTTCGGGTTCACCATTCTCGGTATAGAGCAAGTAATTTGCTGATGGAGAATACCTAGGATTAGGTTTGGGCACTCTAGTCGAGCGTCTTAGTGTAGGAGTAACCAAAATGGTTGGGCCGGTTTCATTTGTATCCTCCTCATCACTAAAACTCGCACTATGTTCGAAATCATCACCGCTTTCCGAACCATCCCCATCATTAGCATTTTCCGACGCCTCACCGTTCATTGGCAATTCATTATTTCCCGTACTCCCACTAGAACCTGTAAGATCATCAATAGAAACATAGTCAAAAGTAACATGACTCGGTTTAGGACTCCCCGTTTCCGGTTTGCCATAGACCGAATCTTCATCAAAAGTAACATCGCGAGAATGAATTACTTTTCTAGCCTCGTTATCCCAACAACGATAACCCATTTCATCCGACCCGTAGCCTATGAAAATACACTTCTTTGACTTGGCCTCAAGCTTGTCTCTATCCGCATCTTTGGTCTTCACATAGGCATTACACCCAAAGATCCTAAGGTGATTATAACTCACCTTCTTACCTTGCCATTCTTCCTCGGAAATTCGGAAACCCAACGGTGTTGAGGGTCCCCTAATTATCAAATAAGCCGCCGTGTTAACCGCATCCGCCCAAAACATTTTAGGCAAACCGGCATGTAGTCTCATACTCTTAGCCCTTTCATTTAACGTACGATTCATACGTTTTGCGACCCCATTGTTTTGCGGTGTCTCCGGTACCGTTTTCAACATTCTAATACCGAGCTTTGCACAATGGTCTTTAAACTCAAGACTACCATATTCCTCTCCATTATCCGACTTCAAGCACTTGACTTTCCAATTAGTCTCATTTTCTACCATAGCTTTCCACTTCACAAAAGTATTAAATACATCGAATTTAGCTTTAAGAAAATAAACCCATACCTTTCGAGTGGAGTCGTCAATGAAGGTGACATAATAGCGAGAACCTCCATGTGATTCTACATTGGTTGGACCAAACACATCCGTATGAACGAGCTCCAATTTCTCCAACTTAGGTGCATTCCCTGATTTCCCAAAATGTAACAACCCAAACCAACACCCGACAAAACCTTGTGAAAAATACGAAATAAAAAAAATTTTTCTGTTGCAGACCATCGGCGCGCCGCGCCATATGGCCCGCGCGCCGCGCCATATCTGGCTGTCCCCGGGACTTTTAACCGCGAAAAGATTGACTAGTTCCCGGCACTTTTAGACAAAACGCTTTTTACCATACAACCAAATATGTAAAACTAACATGTTTCAAACATAAAATTAAAGTTTTACAAGCGGGGCCCACATCGGCCGTTTTACGAGTTTAATACAATTTACAAGTTTCGACCACCAAAAAGTTTAAGTTCCAAACTACACCATGAGCATGGCGTTTGGGATTAAACTACCCAACTATCGGTCAAACTCCAAGAGCTACTAAAGCCAAAAGCGTCCCCTAGCATCAAGCGGGATCTTTAGTCCAAAACGATGCCCTTACCCTTGTCCAAAACCGAACCTATAAAATGGTAAACAACGAGAGGGTAAGCAAAGCTTAAAGAATGCAATAATCATACGAATACATATATAATTATACCTACTTGCATACACTTACACAACCGCAAACATGCTAGCAAACAACATTAGCTTATCGTCGCAATATCAAGCTATAATTCTCCCATACCACAAGCTAGCATAACAACCGCATATAAATATAGCTCGAATAATATAATATGCTTACAACACAAATAACCATGGTTAACCAATAGTACAAGGGAACGGCGCTCGCGAAAACGCCATCGGTGTTCATAACATCCGTTAGGGCACTTAACACCTCGCACCACTAACCCCTAGGGTGGCACCTTAACACCTCGGCACTTCACCCCGAGTGGCATCTTAACACCTCGATGCTTCACTCATTATTTTACGGAGTGGTGTCTTAACACCTCGACACTACACTCCTAGGTGGCATCTTAACACCTCGATGCTACACCCGAGTGGCATCTTAACACCTCGATGCTACACCCGAGTGGCATCTTAACACCTCGATGCTACACTCTTCACGTGAAACGTGGTGTCTTAACACCTCGACACTACACCTTTCACGCTACAACAAATAGATACATTATATACATACGCATATAATTATTCCACTCACCTCAAAGTCTTGTGAAAAGATACCCGAGCTTGCAAGACCTCAAAGTAACGTACCTATCATATTATACACATCATCAAACGCAACTCAAGTCGGTCAACCAATTCTTTCACCATTCCTAAGTCATTTTGACCCAAAGTGCAATCCCGACCCATTTTGCACCATTAACCCTAATAATGGGTCAACTTCACCAAAAACCCTAACTCTAGTCAAATATGGTCTTATTACATTTTTAAATCACCAATTTAACTCATTTTCACACATGCAAGACCACTTAGGTCATTAAAGACCCATTTGACCCATTTCAAGGTCAACACACCCCTTTGGGTCATCCATGCCCAATTAACACCCATTTACATATCATTGAAGTGTTCTAGTACTTTAACTAACTAATTAGGTTCATAAACATAAATTAACACTTTGAAACCCTAATTAGTTACCTTTGAGTCTACATGACCCAAATTCACCCAAAACCCCCAAATTACTAGCAAGTGGGTTTTGTGTGCATCACTAACCCCAAACTTGAGTAACTCATATACACATATGTACACTACGAATATTCGGGTCTTACAACTCTCCCCCACTTATTCGGATTGCGTCCTCGCAATCCAAGCCGCATGACACGAGGGAAGATAAACCAACACGAACTCTTCGGGTTCCCAAGTGAACTCGGAACCTTTACTTCGTCGCCATTGAACCTTGAAAGTTCTCACCTCTTTATTTCTCAACAATTTCACCTTCTCGCCAAGGATAGCAATTGGTTCCTCGACATATTCTAACTTGTTGTTTAGCTCGATCTCGTCTAAAGGCATCCATGAGGAATCATCCGCAAGACACTTACGGAGGTGGGAAACATGAAATGTATTATGGATCCCCGCAAGCTCTTCGGGTAATTCCAATCGATATGCAACTTCACCAACACGAGCTAAAACCTTGAATGGCCCAATAAACCGAGGAGCTAACTTTCCCCGTTTTCGAAATCGAATAATACCCTTCCATGGCGAAACCTTAAGCATCACCATATCGCCTTCTTGGAACTCAATCAATCGCCTACGTCTATCGGCATACGACTTTTGCCTATCTTGAGCCTTCTTCAAATGTTCCCGAATCAAATCGATCTTGCTATTGGTCTCTAAAACCAAATCGGTACTCCCGATCTCTCTTTGACCCACTTCTCCCCAACAAACGGGAGTTCGACACCTACGCCCATAAAGCATTTCGTAAGGTGGCATCCCGATACTAGTATGATAACTATTATTGTACGAGAATTCCACCAAAGGCAAATGCTCATCCCAACTACCACCGAAGTCAATGATGCACGCTCGTAGCATATCTTCCAAAGTTTGATTCGTACGTTCGGTTTGACCGTCCGTTTGAGGATGATATGCCGTGCTCAACTTCAATTGCGTACCCATATCTTCATGAAACTTTTCCCAAAACCGAGATGTAAAACGGGTATCTCGATCCGAAATAATAGATATAGGAACCCCATGTCGCGAGACCACTTCCTTGATAAACAACTTAGCTAAGGTCTCCGACGATATCGCTTCTTTAATGGGAAGAAACAAAGCGCTTTTTGTCAATCGGTCAACTATAACCCAAATCGAATCGAATTGGGTTCTCGCCGTTTTAGGTAACTTTGTAATGAAATCCATGGTAATATGCTCCCATTTCCATTTCGGGATTTCTAATGGTTGCAACTTACCATACGGCTTTTGGTGTTCGGCTTTTACTTGTAAACACGTGACACATTGCTCAACATACTTCACAACCTCACGTTTCATGCCCGGCCACCAATAATCTTTCTTCAAGTCAAGGTACATTTTCGTCGCGCCCGGATGAATGGAGTATTTTGACTTATGTGCTTCATCAAGTAGCACTCGTCGGTAATCACCCATCTTAGGCACCCACACCCTTCCTTGAAAGGACAACAACCCACGCGGACCTATAGTAATAAACTCCGATTGGCCTACGATTCGCTCCGTATGCTTGTTGTGAACATAAGCCTCTATTTGAATCTCACCAAGCTTTTCAAGAAAATCGTTGGTAATAATCAAACGTAACGACCCCACTTTTATCGCCGGATGTTGACTCTTTCGACTCAACGCATCCGCGACCACATTCGCCTTACCCGGATGATAAAGTATTTCACAATCGTAGTCTTTCACCACATCCATCCACCTACGTTGGCGATAATTCAAATCTCGTTGATTAAAGAGATGTTTCAAACTCTTATGATCCGAATAAATCGTACACTTGACACCATACAAGTAATGGCGCCAAATTTTCAACGCATGCACTACCGCCGCCAACTCAAGATCATGAGTCGGATACCTCGTTTCATGTTCCTTTAATTGTCGAGAGGCATAAGCGATGACCTTACCTCTTTGCATTAGAACACACCCGAGACCATTTAAGGAAGCATCACAATAAACCGTCATGTCTTCTACACCTTCCGACAACACTAACACCGAATCTTGACACAACTTCTCTTTTAACAATTGAAAAGCAATTTCTTGCTCGTTCTCCCAATTAAATCTCGTGTTCTTTCTCGTCAACTTCGTCAATGGAGAAGCAATCTTAGAAAAGTCTTGGATAAACCGACGATAATACCCGGCCAATCCGAGAAAACTTCGGATTTCCGTAGGCGTAGTCGGTCGTCCCCAACTCTTTACCGTCTCTATCTTCCCCGGATCTACTTGAATACCGTCCATATTCACAATATGGCCAAGGAATTGAACTTCCCTTAGCCAAAATTCACATTTTGAGAATTTTGCATACAACTTCTCCTTCCGCAACGTCTTTAACACACACCGCAAATGATGTTCATGTTCCTTCATACTCTTCGAATAAACGAGTATGTCGTCAATGAACACAATTACCGACTTGTCCAAAATAGGTTGGCACACTCGGTTCATAAGATCCATGAATGCCGCCGGTGCATTCGTAAGACCAAAAGGCATTACCACAAACTCAAAATGCCCATAACGCGTTCGAAAAGCCGTTTTCTCAATATCTTCCTCACGGACCCGCATTTGGTGATAGCCGGACCGTAGGTCGATTTTAGAGAAATACATTGCACCTTGGAGTTGATCAAACAAATCGTCAATCCGAGGCAATGGATAACGATTCTTGATCGTCACTTTATTCAACTCCCGATAATCGATGCACATCCGCATACTACCATCTTTCTTTTTCACAAACAAAACCGGAGCGCCCCATGGAGAAGCACTCGGTCGAATGAAACCCTTTTCAAGCAACTCTTGGGTTTGGTTTAACAACTCTTGCATTTCCGTTGGTGCTAAACGATAAGGAGTTTTAGCAATGGGGGTAGCCCCCGGAACCAACTCAATGCGAAATTCAACTTGTCTTTTCGCCGGGACACCCGGTAACTCATCCGGAAAAACGTCTTCAAATTCATTAACCACAGGGATTTCAAGAATGGTTGGTGGCTCATCACGAGTATCAACAACATGGGCAAGAAAAGCCATGCCACCAATAACAAGGAAACGACGTGCCCGTGCAAAAGTGCATATCGGTACAAGTCTCCTTCGCTTATCGCCATGAATAATTAATTCTCCCCCACTTGGGGTCTTCACCCGAATGAATTTATCATGGCATGCAATATCGGCTCTATTAAGATCGAGCCAATCCATACCAATAACAATATCAAAATCACCCAAAGTCATCGGAATAAGATCGATCTTAAATGTTTCGGAACCAAATACAACATTACAATTCTTACACACATCAACCACTAGCGCCGTCTTGCCATCCGCTATTTCAACTTCTACCGGATGACTTAACTTAACTAGCGGTTTATTTAACATAGGCACAAATCGAGGCGACACAAAGGACAAATTAGCCCCACTATCAAAAAGTATCCGTGCCGGATTAGAGTTAACTATGAAAGTACCTGAGACGACTTCATTGGATTGCTTGGCCTCATTATTGGTCATCAAATAGTTGCGACCCCTAGCCGTACCCGCCGCCTTCTCTAGACGCTTAACATTATCGTTGCGCAAATCGGGACACTCCGGCTTCTTATGCCCTTCTTTACCGCAATTAAAACAAGTGAGCTTGTTTCCGGAAGATGGTTTTGGACAATCACGAGCCATATGACCCGCTTGCCCACAATTATAGCACGTAAAAGTAAAACCACCGGAAGCGCCCTTCTTCACGCTATTGACACTTTCGGAACTTTTCTTGTTCTTTTTGTTCGAAAAGTTTGAATAGCTCGAACCTTCACTTTTTCTCTTGCCAAAAGTAAAACCACTCTTTCTTAAGATGAGCGACTCGAAACCTTTGGCCATGTCAAACAACTCATCAAAGCTTTTCACTACGTTCACACTAATCTTATCTTGATAGTTGTTGTTCAAGGTTCGATAGAAATCTTCCTTCAACATTTTATCATTCCCGACGTACTCCGGGCAAAATTGGGTCTTGGACAAAAACACGGATTTGAGAGTGTTCAAATCCATCGACCCTTGTCTCAAGGAACGTAACTCGTCCTTAAGCCTAGTAAGATCGGCCGAAGTTCGGTATTCCTTGAAAAATTCGGACTTGAATTCATCCCAAGTGAATTCCATGCATTGCTCTTCACCATAAACTTGGAGCTTTGCGTCCCACCACAACTTGGCATCGCCCCTCAACATACTACACCCGTACCTTGTCCTCTTATCGAGAGGACATTCACAAGTACGGAAGGCCCCCTCCATATCGGAGATCCAACGGGCGCTCTTAAGAGGATCTCTTTCACCATCAAAAGAGGGAGGTTGAGAGTCTTTGAAATTCTTATAGAAAAAGTCCCGTCTTCCCACATTATCTTCGCGAAGAACGGCCTTAACTTGCTCCCTTACCACATTGACTAATTGCTCGTCAATCATATCTAGGAACATCTTCTTAACGTCCTCGAGAAAAGCTTCATGATGCCTTTTCAAAATGGCCTCAACCTTGGCCGTAAACTCGACTTCTTCACTAGTACCTCCGCCGTTGATATCATGCCCGTTTCTCATCTTCATTCTATAAGACGGAATAGATTAAACAACGAGACGAAAAGGATTTAACACATAAGTATATACATATACACCACACTACCCCATCTTGCTCAACAATCGTCGTACATTGCTCGTTCGACACGATTTGCGCCCGTAACAATGGTAGCTAATCATTGTTACGCGAGCACGTCGCATTAACTTGCTAGTACAACGTCCATCTCGCTCGATGCTCGCTAAACATTCATAACAAATAGCACATGATTAGTTTACATAAACCTATGCACAAACCAATCCCGATCCGACCCAAAGTCCTACAAGTCCCGCATAAACGCGCACACAAAAAGTCTAAGTCTAGGCGCCTATCTCAAGTCACCTAAATCCCTTAGACCATGCTCTGATACCACTTGTAACAACCCAAACCAACACCCGACAAAACCTTGTGAAAAATACGAAATAAAAAAAAAATTTCTGTTGCAGACCATCGGCGCGCCGCGCCATATCTGGCTGTCCCCGGGACTTTTAACCGCGAAAAGATTGACTAGTTCCCGGCACTTTTAGACAAAACGCTTTTTACCATACAACCAAATATGTAAAACTAACATGTTTCAAACATAAAATTAAAGTTTTACAAGCGGGGCCCACATCGGCCGTTTTACGAGTTTAATACAATTTACGAGTTTCGACCACCAAAAAGTTTAAGTTCCAAACTACACCATGAGCATGGCGTTTGGGATTAAACTACCCAACTATCGGTCAAACTCCAAGAGCTACTAAAGCCAAAAGCGTCCCCTAGCATCAAGCGGGATCTTTAGTCCAAAACGATGCCCTTACCCTTGTCCAAAACCGAACCTATAAAATGGTAAACAACGAGAGGGTAAGCAAAGCTTAGTGAATGCAATAATCATACGAATACATATATAATTATACCTACTTGCATACACTTACACAACCGCAAACATGCTAGCAAACAACATTAGCTTATCGTCGCAATATCAAGCTATAATTCTCCCATACCACAAGCTAGCATAACAACCGCATATAAATATAGCTCGAATAATATAATATGCATACAACACAAATAACCATGGTTAACCAATAGTACAAGGGAACGTCGCTCGCGAAAACGCCATCAGTGTTCATAACATCCGTTAGGGCACTTAACACCTCGCACCACTAACCCCTAGGGTGGCACCTTAACACCTCGGCACTTCACCCCGAGTGGCATCTTAACACCTCGATGCTTCACTCATTATTTTACGGAGTGGTGTCTTAACACCTCGACACTACACTCCTAGGTGGCATCTTAACACCTCGATGCTACACCCGAGTGGCATCTTAACACCTCGATGCTACACTCTTCACGTGAAACGTGGTGTCTTAACACCTCGACACTACACCTTTCACGCTACAACAAATAGATACATTATATACATACGCATATAATTATTCCACTCACCTCAAAGTCTTGTGAAAAGATACCCGAGTTTGCAAGACCTCAAAGTAACGTACCTATCATATTATACACATCATCAAACACAACTCAAGTCGGTCAACCAATTCTTTCACCATTCCTAAGTCATTTTGACCCAAAGTGCAATCCCGACCCATTTTGCACCATTAACCCTAATAATGGGTCAACTTCACCAAAAACCCTAACTCTAGTCAAATATGGTCTTATTACATTTTTAAATCACCAATTTAACTCATTTTCACACATGCAAGACCACTTAGGTCATTAAAGACCCATTTGACCCATTTCAAGGTCAACACACCCCGTTGGGTCATCCATGCCCAATTAACACCCATTTACATATCATTGAAGTGTTCTAGTACTTTAACTAACTAATTAGGTTCATAAACATAAATTAACACTTTGAAACCCTAATTAGTTACCTTTGAGTCTACATGACCCAAATTCACCCAAAACCCCCAAATTACTAGCAAGTGGGTTTTGTGTGCATCACTAACCCCAAACTTGAGTAACTCATATACACATATGTACACTACGAATATTCGGGTCTTACACAAAAGTCACCTTCTTTTGCTTCCCATATACACATGGTTCGCAAAACCCAAGTTCTACCTTTTTCAAATCCGGAATTCTCCCACTCGAAACAAGCATCTTCATACCCTTCTCACTCATATGCCCGAGTCGTCGGTGCCATAGAGTTGATTCGGACTCAACATTAACTGTAGCAACCACCGTGTCTTCATCAAACACTTCAACCATATAAAGAGTTCCCCTTTTATGTTCACGAGCCACTACACAACTACCCTTAACCACCTTCCATTGGCGGTTTTCAAAAGTAACCGCGTTACCTTCATCATCTAATTGACCAATCGAAATAAGTTTCCTTTTTAATTTAGGAATGTACCTTACGTTTTTCAAGGTCCAATTAGAGCCAAGAGTAATCTTCAATACAACATCTCCAATGCCCTCTATATTGAGTTGTTTGTCGTCCGCCAATCTCACCTTGCCTTGATATGAACGGAAATTCTTCATCATGCTTTTGACATGAGTAGCATGAAACGAAGCTCCCGAATCCAAAATCCAAGACTCCATAGAATTTTCAACACTACATAAAAGTGCATCATCACTTTCTTCCGCGGTCAAGTTCACACCTTTCGCCGGACCATTTTTACAATTCCTTTGAAAGTGTCCTTTTTGATTGCACCCCCAACAAACAGCTTCACTTCTATCTTTCGATGGATACCTCTTTTTAGACTTCTTTCTACCCTTCTTCTCACCGCGATCAAATTTCCTACCACGGTTGTCGGTACTTAACAAGGAACCAGATGTCGATTCCCCCGAGTTTCTCCTATGAGTATCTTCAATTTGCATCTTCCAGAAGCCAAAGTCTCTCCCATCGAATCGGTCGATTCTAAACTTTCCGTATTCCGCCATCGTACCCAAAGTCGAAACCTTGAGCTCTGATACCAGTTGTAAGGATATTACGACCCAAAACAACGCAAGTAATTCAACAAGATCACTCACCGATAGTAATTCTACAAGATTACTAACCTACTTAATGAACGAAAGATTATAAATGCAAGAAATGTAAATCGACACAAGAGATAACTTGGTTATATGCAATCGTTGTGATTGCTTTAGTCCACGGACCAACTAGAGAATGTATTTACTGAATATTTGTGGTGTGTTTACAATGAGTTACAAGAGGGTCTATTTATAGAATGATTTAAGGAGTAAGCTAAAAACAATTCCTTGAAGCTTCATGTGAGTTTCCTGACAGCTTCATGGAGGCTACATGTGAGTTTCCTAACAGCTTCGTGGAAGCTACATGTGAATTTCCTAACAACTTCGTAGAAGCTACATGTGAGTTTCCTAACAACTTCGTGGAAGCTTCGTGTGAGTTTCCTAGAATCTTCCCTCTAATTGTTTAAAGTTATCCATATCTCCAACAACTCTGGGCTATCTCGGATTTAGACAGAAAGTGGCTGCTGCTGCAAAAACGAAAAACCACTTTACAGCTGTATTACAATAAGCGCTTTCAAGAAGAAGAAGAAGTGCAAAATATATATGATGAAACACACATTAATTTGAATCAGAAGCTGTATGATTCAGCTTTACAAAAATATAAAAAGAAGCTGTTTGATTCAACGACAAAGTCTCTCAAAGTTGCTGAGTCAGACAGAGAGATTGATGATGTGGACTCAAAATTTAACTTGCATTTCCCTCCTGGTGATGTTGGTATAGATGAAGGACAGTTCAAGAGACCAAAAAGGAAATCACAATATAGCATTTGTAGTAAATCTGGACTTTGGGAGGTTGCTACTAAATTTGGCTATAGTTCTGAAGAATTTGGATTGCTGATTTCTCTTGGACAAATGGTTAGTTAGTTAAATTCATCATTTTTAACTACCACTTTTGAAAAATATGATCGACTATTAATGCTTTCGTTATACAGAGGAGGGATGAATTGGAAGATGCAAAGGAAACACCAGAAAAGGTGGCTTCAAGATTTACCTGTGCAATGTTTGAAAATCCTCAGGCTGTTCTTAGAGGCGCTCGACACATGGTATTCTAATATGTTCCCTTTTCTTCTTGTTGGCCTTCCTTTTTTATAAGTGGTTGGTATCATGGTTGCAAACGGCAGTTGTGGCGGCCGTTGAGCCCGTCCCGTTTCGCTCAAAAGTCAAAAGCGTCTCATTAGATGGTTAACACTACTGAAAGTCAGGTCAAAGTTGGGGAAAAAGTCGGTTAACATCGGCAAAAAATTGACTTTTTGTCTGGCCTTGTTATACTGCAAACGAAAATCCTAAGCCAAAATTAGCTGGGAAAAACACCGACTTACGTAGTATCCCTTAAAGATAAAATTAATAAATGAATACTCTATAATTCTAGAAATATTTATAAAAAACCTATATATATTATTAAAATTAACACTACATCATCTTATCTGTGAATCACATATTTTTAAAATATTTATGTTTGAAATATGTATATTTATTACTATATTTTTATTAAAAGTCAACGTTGGTCAACGCCCTTTTCGACCCCGTTTTGACTGACTCGGCCTTTCAAGGTCCTGACCGATTCGTCTTTGTCTCGTGTCTTTTTCAGCCTTGGTTGGTATATGATTGTGTAAACTTGTTACAGGCGGCGGTTGAGATTAGCTGTGAGCCATGTGTAAGGAGACACGTTCGTAGCATCTTTATGGATAATGCAGTGGTTTCCACGACTCCTACTGCTGATGGCAATGCATCCATAGATTCACATCATCAATTTGCAGGGATTAAATGGTTGAAGAACAAGCCATTGACAAAATTTGATGATGCACAATGGCTCCTTATTCAAAAGGCCGAAGAGGAGAAACTTATCCAAGTGTCTGTAAAGCTTCCAGCACCTGTCCATAATAAATTAATCGATGATGCTCATGAATATTTAGTGAAGGGGTGAGTAAATCAGCTCAGTTATGGAATGAACAAAGGAAACAGATTATAAAAGACGCTTTTGATGGTTTGCTTTTACCTTCAATGGCAAAAGAGGCATGAGCCTTGTTGACTAGTAGAGCAAAAAACTGGTTACTTATGGAATATGGAAGATTATTATGGGACAAAGTGTCTGTAGCACCTTATCAAAAGAAGGATCAGGATGTTAATTCTTCTTCAGATGTTTATGAAGTTGCACCAAGAGTGATGGCATGCTGCTGGGGCCCAGGGAAGCCTGCAACTACATTTGTGATGCTTGACTCATATGGGCAAGTCCTTGATGTGGTCTATGCTGGTTCTTTATGTGTATATGGTCAAAGTTCTATCGATAAGCAACGGAAAAGGCACGATCAGCAACGTCTCGTAAAGTTCATGACGGATCACCAGCCTCATGTTGTTGCTCTTGGAGCTGTTAATTTGTCTTGTGCTAAGCTCAAGGAAGAAATTTACGAGGTAAATGTGTTTCTTCGTCACTGTCTTGTATTGTCTCCAGTCTTAATTGTTCACGGTACGCAAATAAGTTTGTCTATATTTATAATATTACTGCTTTATCAGATCATAATCAAGATATTTGAAGATCTTCCAGGAGATGTTGACCATGAAATGGATGATATTAAAGTCGTCTATGCTGATGAGACTCTCCCACACTTGTATGAAAATTCTCATATATCTTCTGACCAGCTTCAACCTCACTCTGGTAATTATCTTCATATTTTGGCTTGATGATAATTGATTTCATATAAGGTCTGCAGGTTGGATAATGAGTCAACATGGGTACTGGTTATACCTGGCAAGCGGGTCAGGTTGGGTCGGTTTGGGTAATGGGCCAAACAGTTCTGGGTTGAAATGGGTCATGGGTCAAACGGGTCAGATTTTCAAACGGGTCCGAATGGGTGAGGTTGGGTCGGGTAACGGGTCGAAACGGGTCATAGGTCAAATGGGTACAAACGGATCATATACTTTTATATTTGATTTTTACATTTATGATTACGTTTTACGTTTGTACTTCTACATTTGATTTTTACATTTATGATTACGTTTCATTGATGAATTGATTCCCACTTGACCTGTCGATATTTATTGAGCTTTATGAATTGATACCCAATTGACCTATTCCATTATATTTTGTATAGGACCCAATAGGTTAGAGGAAAATCCATTCGACTTTTTATAAGTTTTGATTTACATTGCCAAGCCTAATAAATTTCAAGACCCCGTTGACCCAAACTTGAAAGTGTGGGTCTCAATTACCAGGCATAGTGCTGGTTGAGACGAGCAGTTTGGGTTGGGCTCGTTTGAAAGGTCCACAATGCCTTTCTTGCTTATTGCCAATTTCCATGTTTGTATACTTTAAAGTAAAAACTTGCTTTAGGATATTTTCATCCTGGTTGACACTTGTCTCTATTAGCTATTATGTTAATTTGACCTATTTGAGACAAACCACAATCCAAATCGACATACTGTAAAGTAACTGGAATCTTCAAATTAAAAATTCATCATGTTTCAGGCATTTTTAAACGTGCTGTGGCCCTTGGGCGTTACCTTCAAAATCCATTAGCAATGGTTGCTACCCTATGTGGACCCGCTAAGGAGATATTGTCATGGAAACTTGGTCCTTTAGAAACCTTTTTAACTCCAGACGAAAAGTATAGCATGGTTGAACAAATTATGGTAGATGCCACAAACCAAGTGGGTCTTGATGTAAATCTAGCCATAAGTCACGAATGGCTATTTGCTCCACTGCAGTTCATTTCCGGGCTCGGGCCTCGAAAAGCCGCTTCACTACAAAGATCATTAGTTAGAGCTAGTTCAATATATACTCGTAAGGATCTGTTGTCGACCCATGGTCTAGGCAAAAAGGTGTTTGTAAATGCAGCCGGGTTCCTACGTGTTCGGCGGAGTGAAAACGCTGCCAGCAGTAGTCAATTCATTGACTTTGACTTATTGGATGATACACGAATCCACCCTGAATCATACCGTCTTGCACAGGTGCTGGCTAAAGATATATGGACTTATGATGCACAAGATGATGTAAAAGAGGATGAAGATTTGCTTGAAATGGCAATAGAGCTTGTGAGAGAAAACCCGCATGACTTAAAGAGACTTAATGTTGATGCATATGCAAGAATGTATAAACGTGATTTAAAAGATACTCTTAATCATGCACGGTTGGAGTTGATACAAGGTTTTCAAGACTGGCGAAAACCGTACGCTCAACCGAATCCAGATGAATTGTTCTATATGCTTTCTGGTGAAACAGAGGAAACACTTTCTGAGGGTAAAATTGTCCAAGCAACTGTTCGTAGGGTTCAACCTCAACGAGCAATATGTGTTCTTGAATCTGGTATTTCTGGCATGCTTAGTAAAGAAGACTACAGTGATGACCGTAGGGACATTGATTTGAGTGAGAGTTTAAATGAAGGTGATGTTTTAACTTGCATGATAAAGTCAGTTCTAAAAGATAGGCGTTGGGTCTTATTAAGCTGTAGAGATAGTGATTTAAGAAGTGACTGGTTTCAAAACTATAAAAACATGAAACCCTATTATTATGAGGACTGGGATAATTCAGAAACTGAAAAAGAAAAAGCTCGTAAAGCTAAGGAGTTGGCGAAGATGCAAAACACAAGTCAAGGATGAATGTTCATCCTCGTTTTCAGAATATCACAGATGATGAAGCTACGGAGATGTCAGGTGTGTTTGTTTCAAAGCAACTGTTGAACCATTTATGTTCCTCAAGCTAACATGTAAGTTCTGCATTGAATACAACATAGTGAGTAAATCACAGTTTTAAAGCACGTGACCATGTGATTATATTTTAACCTCGTTTTCTGACCCCTGATAATGGATCATAGGTATGCGCAAGAATTGAAATAACAAATAAGCATGAGAATTAAATTGGGAGCTGATTTAAAAAAAAAAAAAAAGAGAGAGAGAGAGAGAAAATTAGGGAGCTGATTTGCCACACTAGATTTCAATCCATCCACACCAATTTATAGAGTTCCTATATTACCCTTTATAAAAACACTACCATTCTTAAAAACATTCATAATGTAAAACGTCAGAATTCGTAAAATGCATTAAATTGAGTACACGTGACTTATGCTTCACGGTTCAACAATAGATGTTCTACCAAGTCGGATAGAAGTCCCTCATGGATATCTATATCTCGTAATTCCTTAGTCATTCTCTCGTACGTTTCACACCTATTACCTTGCATATTCCCAACCGATTCATTAAATTCATAATTCTCGGCAATGTTATAACCATTATTTTCACTAATCATATAATGCAATATAATACATGCATACACAATCCTTTTATTGCGCTCGTTTTGAAAGCTCTACAAGGTGGTTGTAGAATATGCCATTGACCTTGTAATACACCAAAAGTCATCTCAACATCTTTAATTGCAAAAGCTTGTTTTGTGTAAAATAAGACCATTTTCGATCGAAAATGCTTGAAAAACCCGTAATGAATGTGTCCACATTGGCTAAAGCCCATAAGCGAGATAGTATCCTCTTGGGTACTCCACATAAAATATTGTATACGGGAGTTGGGGCGCAGTGTCATTTAATATAGAGTTGAACAACAGAGAGTTTAACACATTTAAGTCGTTGTTTTGAGCCTGCCACCCCAACATAGGCATGCCAAATCCACATGTCATATGATGTTACAGCTTCAAGCATAATCGTCGGATAACGATTTCCAAACATACTCGGAAATCCATGAAGCTATTCATGTTTCAGATGCAATCTTTCCATATCTTCTTGAGTGGCTTATCTCATATACACATTTGCATACAATTCAATAATGCACTTTATAAAATTATGTAAAGCTTCATGTGACGTCCGTTCAGACAATTGTAAATACTCATAAAAAGCATCCGGTGATGTGCCATATGCCAATTGACGTAAGATAGACGCCACTGTTAAGATTTAAGTAAACCAATTATGCCACTAGCAGCAGTTCGTCGATAGAAGTATTTAAAATGATCAGGAGGTTGTATTTAAATGGACGTTCTCTAATGCGAAAGCATCGTTTGAAATACTTGGGGTACTTCGTGCAAGGACCAACTTCAAAAGTTTTTTTTTTTCCTAACTTGGGAAGTCATTTTGTTTACCATAGTTAGCGTGGTGAGTCCATATCATTATTTGACTATTTTTCTTGTTAATTTCTGTCATGTGACCTACATGCTAAAGTAATTTTATCATTTTGTATTCTCCATCCCAACAGTCACCTTCATCCTCAATAGTATCATAACTTATTTCTTTCAAAAAAGAGTGAATAAGTAATTGAACATAGTATTGCCTCGCCTTAACCCTCTGTAAGATCGCATAGCCCAAACACAATGTCCTGCAATATAAGCCCAAGAGTCCATCCTTTTCTAAAACCAATTGGTACTAGAGGGACTTCCCCTTAGACTTATATACATACATTTGTTTTTGTCTCCCTCCCCTATGTGGGATAGGTTTGCACCCCAACAATCCTCCCCTCAAACCGAAGACCACATCACCGAGCCTCCCCTTCAACGATACTCCCGCCATCTTATATCACCGGTCTCTTTTTTCTTTCACTTTTCTTTCACTACCGGGACACACCTCTTATACCGCCGATCTCTTTCTTTCACCATCGGGACACGCCGCACTTCCACTCCTTGGGAAGGAAGACTTTCAATATAAGGCACCATGGCTCCATTATCGTTGGCAAACTGAGGGGTGTACCATGTCGCACCGTGCGCTTAAGGGTGCGCCACCACTGCGTTGTTCACCACATCGGGCTATAGCCTAGCTCTGATACCATTTGTAAGATCGCATAGCCCAAACACAATGTCCTGCAATATAAGCCCAAGAATCCATCCTTTTCAAAAACCAATTGGTACTAGAGGGACTTCTCATTAGACTTATATACATACATTTGTTTTTGTCTCTCTCCCCTATGTGGGATATGTTTGCACCCCAACACCCTCTTGGACTTTTAATGAATCTATGAGCTTCACCATTCACATAAACTAAAATGATGTACTGTAAAAAGTAAGATAAAACTGTAAATTAAAATCATAGTACAATGTGATAATTTGATTTTTTAAACTGTGTTCTTTGTTTGTGGTCATTTATATTGGGACAAAGAAGTACCAATTTTCATGTTTATTGTAATTATAAACTACGGGAAAAAAGTTAGCAGAACCATGTATCGTTGCAAAGGATTTTCCGTCACAATGCGTGGTTCATCTCTACTACTGAAACAATGTTTAAGTTATCGAGTAAAATCATTTCACGCTACAACGTGCGGGCAACTATACACTCGTTAACTCTATCATACCCTCTTAATAGCTCTTGTGTGACTAATAGGTTGTCGTCTATCATACATTCATACTCCTTTAATAGCTCTTGCGTGACTAATAGGTTATCCTAAATATGCCTTCCCGATATAAAAGAAGTTCAGTTAAAATTAACCAATTTGTCCAACCCACTCTTATTTCTATTTGTGAGAATTTTGCTTTATGTATTTGTATAACACATTGCAACAAGCTATAGGTATGAAGTGAGAGACGTTATTAGGTGTAGACACCTAAGGAACAATTGCAATCAAGGTTGCATTCACTTCACACGATAACAATATAAGTATATAACATACATACAGAAAGATATACAATACACATAACACTGTCATGTTGTAGTTCAACCGCTTAAGAATTGAATGCAATATTTGCTACAAGACAAAAGGATGAAAATAACCTATACAACTATAGAGCAATAAACATCAAGCAAATAAAAGAAAATGACTATATGACATACTATCTCCATTAAGAATTGCATTGCAAACCAAGCCTTGTACACATGTACTGCCTTCAATTGTATTCGTAGAATAATACTAATCGATTTTATAGTCTTGGTGACACAAGGCTTTCCTCATAGATACCCCGTATAATCAAATCTTTCAAATTCCAAGAAGTATTTATACGTTCACATAATCTTCCTTTTTCAATATCATATATGAACATTTGATTGCAGCCTACTAGCAGAATTCGACCATTCAAATAAAAGATCATTGGTCGATAAAACATCTCGCTGAACCCATACAATATAATCTTTGTCCAAAATTCTTTCACACCATACTCATTCATCAACCAAATCTCACCCCTCGATTTAAAGAATATACCAAGCTTCCCACCAAGAACACAAATTTCACAATTATAATCAAATATAATATCGAGATCATTAGGTGATGGCACTTCAATGAAATTCTCATCAGCTAAGCTAAAAGCAATGATTACTTGTATATTAGAATCTCTTGTAGCTCCCAATGTAGAAACCCGTTAACACAAACATCTGACAATTGCGTCCACTCGTAATAAGCATAAGGATAATCACTCAATCGCGCCCAAGTGTTTGTTTTAAGGCTATAAACATGCAGATGTGTGCTATTGTCATTCTTATGGTTATAGATGGTAACAACCTTGTAATCATCCGTTAACGAATCATAACCTAATCCACATATGAAGTTTTTGTAAGCCAACTCGTACGGGAAATGTGGCAATTCCATGTTCTCTTTAGTGGTTGGGTTAAAAATCACCAAGCTATCATGGCCTAAATAAGGGTGGAACCCGGACAACAAAATGAGGCCGTTGGAAGAACCACAGAAAGATAGGTAGAAAACACGTGATTCTATGTGAATCTCAGTGGGTAATGTTATTTGAAGATAATGAAATGGGATTGAATAATTTGAATTGCAGAAGCGGGAATAAGTATTGTTATTTTTGATATGTGGAATAGAGATCAAAGGGTTCGAAACAAAGATGAAGTTGTATTGCTTGCTTTTATTTTGATGGGTTTTGATGAATTGTTGAGATGAAAGTAGAAATAGCCAATCCTTTGAAACGCATCTAAAACGACCAACAGATTTAACTGGAAGAAGGTATAGGATATCGGTGATGATTTCTGATGGAAGTCTAATGCTGATTTCAGGCTCCAGTTTTAAGGCTTCCATCTGACAGTAGAAAAATAAATTAGTACAATGCACACTATAAGATCATTAATCATAACTACAATGAAACACATAACAATATGATAAGTAACGATATGATGGACACCATAATACACTATAATAACAATTAACAATTCAAGAAACAAGTAAGTTAGATACTAAACGTCAATCTTTATTATTCTTTAAATGTTGACACTTTATAGAACTTAAAAAAATAATAAGGCTCTCTAGCCAAGCTAAACCACTAAGCAATTTATGTAGAGCCTTAATCAAGCCTCAAAATCCTTCATCGCATAATACCTATCACATCATAAAAAGATCTTCACATAATAACATAGCATAGCAACTGGAATATATATACTAGAATATAATATGTATCCATAACAATAGAATTTAATATACAGTAATTGCTTTATGGCGCAGCTGCTTGATTCACTTCGATCGATAACAACTGAAAGCATCAATCGGATTTATAAAAAAAAAAAAAAATTAATGCTAGGAATTACAGTGTTAAACAAGCTCAAATCACTTGAATATATCATGACTGATAGTTTTAACTAGTGAGAAAGCATATATTTGCCTTCCATGTTTCTGTCGAAAAATAAATCTAAAAGTTGTCTCTCTGGTTTTTGTGCGTAGCTATCAAAGAATGGTAAAATTTTAAATAGATTTTTCGTTTTGCTTAGTATACAAAAAAGAAAAACATGTCTTTTTCCTCACGTTACAATCACAAAATGTCAAACAAAGATAAAGTGTTATGGAATATTTAATAAAGACAACTTCTACATCACACAATATTCATATAAAATATGAATAAATTGATCCATGGTGATTTAGAAGCTTGGAGATCAAGTCCTCGCGATATGGTGTCGTAACTGTTATTTGGAGTTGGAAGGAGTAGAGGTCAATCGCTTGAAGTCTGGTGATGCTGTAATTCATAAATTGGTCTAGGTGGTTATCCATGTATTTAGTTGTTTTTGTTTTTGTGTGCTCTAGCATGTGTCTTGCATGCTGTGTTTGTTGTGGTGTTTGCCTTCTGGGCCTTTTCTGGTGTTGAATGATAGCTTTCCAAAAAAAAAAAAAAAAAAAAAAAAATTCATATAAAATAATTCGTACAATAATGATGTATGTCACATATTCACTAATTAAATTTATTCATATTTTCTTTTCTATACTTCTCTTTCCTCTCAATTAGTACACGTCATTATGTAAAATATTTTGTGTGAAATACAGTGAATGTATCCTTACTCCTTAATTAAAAGTATATATGATTATTATCAAATTTCTTCAATGCTTATTTATTTAACTTCTATACAAAATCAGCTTTATTTAAATACTTTGTTAAATAATAATTTATTAGATATTAGAATTTGTGATTAATACATGCATAAAAATTTTAAATATTAATTTAATTAATAAATATTTAAAACAAATATAACATATATAATAACGCTACCGTAATATATAACGAAACTTCAATTTTATCAATTACAACTTAGTATGTGTCATATATATTACTCCTACTACTTTTGTCCCACCAAAAAGTGTCACATAAGAATATTTGTTGAATTTGACACCATTACATAATAAGTGTCCACAATGTTATTTTGTTTTATCCCATATCAATTGCTCAGTTTGTATTTTAACAACAACAACAAAACCCAATCTCACATTCAGTGGTTTATAGGGTTGTATTTTAACCAATTAAAATAGATTATATTGGCTAAATATGTTATTTGATTGGTGAGGTAAACTTCAGTGTAAGACTGTCGTGGGTAAATAGGTGGGTCTGGTGATGGATCAAAACAGTTTCAGACCAAAACGTGAAAAGTTTGGAATGGTAGGGGTCAATGCAGGTTGAGTTAGGTCGACACAAATAACTTTTTGTCTGTTTTTCTGAACGTATCCAATACTTAACTACTTTGTTTGCTGAATTTGAAAGCAAAATAAGATATTCTGATTATTTGTATACAACAATTTAGTATGTTATACTTTTATGCATTATACCTTGGATGATTATCGACTAGTTTAACCTGTTCCCCTTTATAGCTTACTACTATTTTAATTTACCCAATTCAACCGTTATGTATAAAATGATCCAAATTGACACATATATAAATACACGAATAGCATCTCTATTTGTCCTTTTAGTCTAACAACAAATATAGAGATTAGAGACATTACCTAGTAAAGCGATTAGGCTCAAACCCACGAACATCTGGTGGACCAAAAGGATAAAAACGAGCACATGGTAGAACACCTCTGTTTCAATATCATTCGACAATTTAAAAAACCGACATCAAATAATGTTTTTGTGATAAAATGAAGATATGCTATAGTTGAAGAAAGAACTCGTGGGTGTCCTCCTGGGAAACCCATCTGTTCTCGACCAACGCCGCCATAAAATCTGGGATCATTTGGCCTTGCGTAAACAATAACATGATAATGATATGCATTTCTTAAGCATAATGTAGGAATTAAGATTAAAAATAGAAGAATACATACCCACAAACATACCCCTGTTCATTCTGAGATGAGGAGGTAAGGTGCATAATAAAGAGATGACTTTATTAAAGTTTTCTGTTAACCCAACAATACAAATGGGGCAGAAAACTATTTACTTTTTTCTTGCATAACAGTCAGTTCTTTTCTAATTTACATCACTAAGACACAAGTCGAATCCCATTGACAACACAATCCAATAGCGAATCGTTGTTCAGGTCTGAAGTAAAAATTGAAACGTCACTCCTACCAGGATTCTTCATACAGTAGTATTTAAACAATGTTATTACATAGGTCTGAATTTAAATATCAAGATTACGCATTCTTCCTCATAAAAATCTTAACACGTTAATTCTAGTACCTAATAATAATAATATAGTCCATGGTATGTGTATATGTTTATCATCTCCTGGTTCAATCATATATTAAGGATTACAATCTTATGTTCCTTATATGTTTTCAAGACACAAAAAAAAAAAAGAAGAAGCTGAAAATGGCATTTATATACAACTAAAGAGCAATAAACACCAAACATATGTAATATTGATGATCCATACAGATAGGTGTTATAAGTGACGTTTTCATCTCTTGTTCATTTACGCATCTCACAAACATGAAGAGACGTCATTCATGCACTCATAAAAGATCATCTCGGTTCACTAAAATTGAATTTATTAGATTTCACATATCCACTATGAACTGAATTGCAAACCAAGCCTTACTTGTACACATGTACTGCTTTCAATTATCGATTCTATAGAGTCTTGGTTGATTTCTAATGAAAATGATAATCTGAAAATGTTTATTGATAATTGATTCAGTTATTTCAAACTGAGAAGTATTTTACAAATAAGAGCTTAAGTGTGTTTTATACACTTAAGAATCTAACAGCTATATTTAGTCTAGAGAATGGGACTAATTATAAAATATATGTGGAAACACTAATCTAGATGAAGTGTGCAGGGACATAAACGTTTTTTGTTGAGCATGCTTCTACTTGTAGGGACTTTCTCACTCTTTCAGGTGCTTTATCTCTTATTTTATATTATTTAACACTCCTCATCAAGTTGAATAGTGGGATTCCCGATATTCAACTTGACAAGAACATCGCTGAAGAGTCTTCCATTTACTGACTTTGTTAGGATGTCGGCCAATTGGTCCTCTGATCTGACGTGTGGTAAAGAAATAATTTCGGCATCCAGTTTTTCTCTGATGAAATGTCTGTCCACTTCAACATGTTTTGTTCGATCATGTTGAACTGGATTTTCTGAGATAGCTATTGCAGCTTCATTGTCGCACATAATCTGAATAGCTTTTTTTGGTTGGAATCCAACTTCTGTTAGTAACTTTTTAATCCATAAGGGTTCAACTACTCCCTTTGCTATCCCTCTGAATTCGGACTCGGCACTTGAGAGTGAAACCACCTTTTGTTTCTTACTTCTCCATGCAACTAGATTTCCTCCTACAAGAGTGAAGAATCCTGAGGTAGACCTTCTATCTCCTTTTTCTCCAGCCCAACTAGCATCTGTATAAATTTTGGTTTCTAAGTGACCATTCTTCTTGAAGACAACTCCATGATCTGCCGTTTTCTTTAAATATCTGATGATTCTGATTACGACTTCCATATGATGAACTTGTGGTTGATGCATGAATTGACTTACTACCCCAACTGCGTGTGCTATATCTGGTCGAGTGTGAGCAAGGTAGATGAGTTTTCCTACAAGTCTTTGATATCGCCCTTTATCAGCAAGCTCGGCTTTGTCTTCCATGTATATCTTTTGGTTTGGTATCATAGGAGTATCGGCTGGTTTGCAATCAACCATCCCTGTTTCTGCAAGAAAATCAAGGACATATTTCTTTTGACAGATAAATATCCCCTGTTGAGATCGTAATACTTCAATCCCTAAAAAGTATTTAAGTCTCCCCAAATCTTTCATTTCAAATTCATTAAATAAGTTTGTTTTAAGTTTTGAGATTTCTTCTTTATCGTTTCCGGTAATTATCATGTCATCAACGTAAATAATTAAACATGTAATAAGGTTTTTTCTTCGTTTAAGAAATAGTGTATGATCAGAATTACTTTGTTTAAAACTATAGTTTTTCATAGCTAAAGTGAATCTCCCAAACCAAGCAAGTGGGGATTGTTTTAACCCATATAACGCCCTTTTAAGTCGACAAACTTCCCTGTTTTTGAAGTTGTTGGTAAATCCCGGTGGTGCTTCCATATAGACTTCTTCCTTTAATTCGCCATGTAGAAAAGCATTCTTCACATCAAATTGGTGAAGTGGCCAATCTTCATTTGCAGCGATAGAGAAGAGAACTCTAATGGTATCAATCTTTGCAACTGGTGAGAAAGTTTCGGAATAATCGATCCCATATGTCTGAGTGTACCCTTTTGCAACCAGTCGAGCTTTATATCTTTCAATAGTACCATCTGGTTTATGTTTTATTGTAAATACCCATCGACATCCCACTGGTTTTTTTCCTTGAGGCAAGACACATTTTCCCCACGTGTTATTATCATTCAAGGCTTTCATTTCAACTTCCATTGCTTTGCTCCAGTTTTTTGATTTTAGAGCTTGTTCGACGGAAGTTGGAATTTTTTCAGAGTAAATTGCGGAATTAAATTGATGAGCTTCTTTCGACAGATTTCCTTGTGCTATATTAGCCATAGGATATCTTGTGACGACCCCGTCAAAACACTTAACGGATCCGTCAGTTGGTCCCATAGCTTGATCGGACTTAAATGAATTAAATAAACAAAGTTGCATTCTTTTATTTCAAAATGTTCCCCAAAAAGGAAACAAACCAAATTAAGTAGTTTGAAAACCAACCAACCATAATATGAAACCAAAAGTTGACACAAAACATTGCCAACAAACCCACAATTTAAATTATCCAAAATAGAATGCAAACTTAAGTTTCATAAATAGTTTCATAAAATCTGCCCAAATGCATGCAGACTCTTCTAACGACAGCGGAAGCATCAAATAACTCAAGTACCTGTGAAAACATGCAAGTAAACTGTCAACACAAAGGTTGAGTGAATTATAGGTTTAAATAAATAAGTAAACTTTAGACCACAAGATTTAAAAATGTTAGAAAACATTAAACATTATTCCATTATCAATGAGCCACCTGGTAACCACTTAACCCTTTATTTACCCTTGCCAAACACAATAAAAATATACACTTGGACAGTGTATCTACAACAAATTACGAAGTACTAAACATTCCGATTATAAATTGCTAGCGCGACTAGCTCGAAATGGGGTTGTCAAACCCGATAGATCTATCCGTAGGATTCGCGTTCACCGGTAGAAACCAATGATTACAGTTACCAGACTAGGGAATATTTTTGTCCAACTCACAATGAATAATTAAATTTAACTGTTACTTGTGTCTAAACGTAAATAAAAATCTGCATGTAATCACATCCCAAAAATATACTTTGAAAAGTATGTAAAAACGGGACTATAACTCACCTTAAATAGCAACTGAAGAAATCTCACAAACAAGCGAACAGCACGTAAAGTAAAGTGATCAAGAAAGATCACAACGCCGACCTATAAATAAAGCAGGTCGAAATAAATAACTAACTTAGGCCAAGTCTTAGTATGATAGCTATTGTACATGTTGCAAGTAGGCATAGAACATTACTCAGCAAGCATCGGTTTGATTGGAACAGCATAAGGACACACACTTTCTATTTTTAGAAAGTTTCTATTTTTAGCAGGTTTCCATTTTTGGAAAGTTTTCTATTTTAGGAAAGTTTCTATTTTAGGAAAGTTTCTATTTTAGGAAAGTTTCTATTTTTGGAAAGTTTCCAAATTTAGAAAGTTCTATTTTTAGAAAGTTTTGAAGTTAGGAAAGTTTCCTTATTTAGAAAGTCAACATAAGTCAACTGAAAGTCAAAGTCAACCGAAAGTCAACTCAAAAGTCAACCTTGGTCAAACATAGTCAACATTAATTTTAAAAGTGTAAGTTATAATAATAACATAGGTTATAATGTTATTTAAAGTCAAATGTGTATAATAATGTCTTAACATAAGTTTAATTAAATAAAATGAATTATTAAAGTTAATATAAATTGAAATGTTATAATTAGTATAACATAAGTATTTAATTAATTAATTAAATGTCAATCATAATATAAATATTATTAATTTATAATAAATTTTAAATCATATCATAAGTATTATTAATTAATAAAGAATTATTAATCATATCATAAGTTTCTAATTAAAATTATTAAATCATAAGTTTTTAATAATTAAGTCATAATTAAATAATAATTAAGTCTTATAATAATTAAATAATTATTTAATATTTATTATAAGTCTTTTAATAATTTCTCATAATTAAATTTAATACTTATCATAAGTATTTTCCTTTAATAATAAAAGTATTACTAATCATAAGTTTAATTAAAATGTTAATTAAATTATAATTAATAATTAAATAATATAATAAATAATTATATTAAAAGTCTTAAAATAAAATAATTACTTCTTTAACATAAGTAATTTATTTAATAATGAAATCCATAAATTTTTATCATAAGTTAAATCATTAACCATAAGTATAAATTTAAAAGTTCGCCGGGTCGTATCTTGAGCCCCGGGTGTCGGTTTCGGGCAAGCCACATATGTAACTTCACCTACTCAAACCACCCGACACATTTATGAACTCAAGAACACTCCAAGAACAGTCCCTAAGTCGTGCATATCAGCCATGACTTCAATTGGGAAATCATTTTACTCAAAACAGTAATTCGGGCAAAACGGGTGAACCGTGGCTCGGATTTAGGTGACCCGAACATGAATATTCGTCTCACCATCAGTCCTAACCAAATAACACACCCTAAAGACACCAAGGATGGTCACAAAGTCGGACCCAACCTTGTTCATGCCAAGAACACCTTTCAATCTTTAACAAAAACCAAATTAAGCGTATCTAGGGCTCCGGGAATCGAAACGACATGAATCCGGAGTCTAAAATTAATGTCTTGATGAGAGGAACTCATTTATGTACTTTATTTTAACATTCATATCAGTTATATGGTCAGAATATACGACACAAACTGCTGTCCAAAATTTACAAACCGAAAACATGAACAAACGAGTAATTCTACGCATTCAAACAACAATACAATAACTTATACATATCATACTAATCATATTACATCAAAATACAGAAAAATAAATAAATATGAAAAGATCTAGGGTTAGGGTTTATACCCTAATCAAGAATCAAAGTATATGATCGCGTAGAGAACGACGAGAGGAATCCGATTATGCAAGCCAATTAAAGATCCAAGCAATAAAATTGATGAAGATGATGAAGGTTGGTGGTGGTGGTGTCGACAATGGGAGAGGGAGAAGAGAGAAAAAGATAAAATTTAGGTTTTAGGTTTAGGGAATAAATTAGGAGATAAAATTAAATAACCTAAATATGGAAACAAGGAAAGGCTCCCCCCCTCCCCATGGGGTTCGGCCGAAAACTGCATGGGGGTGGGCCCCATGGGTCCAAAATTGTTAAATGTTAATTTCCTTGTGGCCCGGAATCCCGAACGAAGCCCGAAACGCGAAAACGCACTTACGCGATTAAAAATCCGGAGAGATAACAAACGCGCGACGAAAAATAAATATAAATACACCTAATAATAATATGACCTTAAAATATCATATTTAAAATATTTAGGATTTAAAAATCCCGAAAGCTCGATCGTTGGTTTAAAAACCGAAAAGATTCGCCGGATGGAAATCCGCGGAACGTAGAAACGTGTAATTTAAAATATGAATACATATATCCACATAACACATAATAATTATTATATATATATTATTACAAAAATAATAATATAGGTCATGGAAATGACGTGGCACACTAACAGTTAACGGTCGTTAAATAATTAACGGAAAAAGATAACGGAAAAAGTAGGGTCGTGACAGTACCTCCCCGTTATGGAAATTTCGTCCCGAAATTTAAGCAGGCGCAGGGGTTGACTCGGCATCTGAGAACAAATGCGGATATTTCTGCTTCATTTGGTCTTCACGCTCCCAAGTGAACTCGGGACCGCGTCTAGCGTTCCATCGAACCCGAACAATAGGAATTCTGCTCTGTTTAAGAGTCTTAACCTCTCGGTCCATGATCTCAACTGGCTCCTCAATAAAATGCAATTGCTTGTCAACTTGAAGTTCCTCCAAAGGAATAGTCTGATCAAATTCAGCCAAACACTTCTTTAAGTTCGAAACATGGAAAACATCGTGAACAGCACTGAGTTCTTGTGGCAACTTCAAACGATAAGCCACCGGTCCAACTCTTTCAATGATCTCAAATGGTCCCACGAAACGAGGACTTAACTTCCCTCTTTTACCAAAACGAATAACACCCTTCCAAGGCGAAACTTTTAACATAACACGATCACCAACTTGAAATTCAACATCTTTCCTTCCTTTGTCGGCATAACTCTTTTGCCGACTTCTAGCAGTTCTCAACCTTTCTTTAATCTGAACAATCTTCTCAGTAGTCTCGTGAATAATCTCTGGACCTGTAAGTTGAGCATCCCCAACCTCATTCCAACAAATAGGAGATCTACACTTCCTACCGTACAAAGCTTCAAACGGTGCGGCTTTAATACTTGCGTGGTAGCTGTTGTTATAAGAAAACTCAGCTAACGGCAAATACCTATCCCACCCATTTCCAAAATCAATCACACAAGCTCGCAACATATCTTCTAATGTCTGAATGGTCCTCTCACTTTGACCATCCGTTTGAGGATGATAAGCGGTGCTCATATCCAATCTAGTGCCCAAGGCTTCTTGCAACGATTGCCAAAATCTCGATACAAATCGACTATCTCTGTCGGAAATTATAGAAACGGGAACACCATGCCTCGAAACAATCTCTTTCAAATACAAACGGGTGAGTTTCTCCATGGAATCGGTTTCCCTAATCGGCAAAAAGTGAGCCGACTTAGTGAGTCGATCTACAATCACCCAAATCGCATCGTAGCCACCCGAAACTCTTGGTAACTTAGTGATAAAATCCATAGTGATACCTTCCCACTTCCACTCGGGAATTTCTGGTTGTACCAACAATCCGGACGGTTTTTGATGTTCAGCTTTGACCTTAGAACAGGTCAAACACTTAGCCACATACGTAGCCACATCACCTTTCAAATTTGGCCACCAATACAGCTCCTTAAGATCATGGTACATCTTCCCTGAACCAGGATGAATAGAGTACCTAGACTTATGAGCCTCATCCAAAACAAGTTGTCGCAGTTCACCAAACTTCGGAACCCAAAGACGTCCTACAAAGTACCTAGTACCATCTGCTCGAATCTCAAATTTCTTAGCCATACCTCTTACGTTTTCTTTCACAAAATTCTCTTCCTTTAAGGCTTCTTGTTGTGCCTCAAGAATCTGCCTTGCGAGGTTTGATCTAACTGTCATATTCAAGGCCCTAACCCTGCGAGGTTCAGTCCTTTCTTTACGACTCAATGCATCAGCCACAACATTGGCCTTACCCGGGTGATACAAAAGGTCACAATCGTAATCATTCAATGTCTCAATCCATCTTCGTTGTCTCATGTTCAACTGTTTCTGATCGAGGATATGTTGAAGACTTTTGTGATCTGTGTACACAGTACTCTTGACCCCATACAAATAATGTCTCCAAATCTTAAGTGCAAATACAACGGCCCCCAACTCTAAATCATGAGTTGTATAGTTCTGCTCGTGAATCTTCAACTGACGTGATGCGTACGCAATAACCTTCTTTCGTTGCATCAAAACGCAACCATAGCCTTGTCGTGATGCGTCACAATAAACAACAAAATCATCATTACCCTCCGGTAAAGACAATATCGGAGCGGTAGTCAATTTCTTCTTCAAAATCTGAAAAGCATTCTCCTGTTCATCCTTCCACTCATACTTTTTCCCTTTATGCGTTAAAGCAGTCAGAGGTTTCGCTATACGAGAGAAATCCTGGATGAACCTTCGATAGTAACCTGCCAATCCTAAGAACTGACGAATTTGAGTAGGAGTTTTCGGGGTTTCCCACTTTTCAATCGCCTCAATTTTAGCAGGATCAACTTGTATTCCTTGTTTGCTAACAATGTGACCAAGGAACTGAACTTCTCTTAACCAAAAAGCACACTTAGAGAACTTAGCGTACAACTCTTCTTTCTTTAACAAATCAAGCACTAACCTCAAATGTTCTTCGTGCTCTTCATCACTCTTAGAATAGATAAGAATGTCGTCTATGAAAACAATAACGAACTTGTCCAGATAGGGTCTACACACACGGTTCATGAGGTCCATGAACACAGCAGGTGCATTTGTCAATCCGAACGGCATAACAAGAAATTCAAAGTGACCGTAACGGGTGCGAAAAGCAGTTTTTGAAACATCAGATTCTTTAACACGCAACTGATGATAGCCAGAACGAAGATCAATTTTTGAATAAACAGAAGAACCCTGAAGCTGATCGAACAGATCATCAATTCTCGGAAGAGGATAACGATTTTTAACAGTGAGCTTATTCAGTTCACGATAATCAATGCATAAACGAAAAGAACCATCCTTCTTCTTAACAAACAGAACAGGAGCTCCCCAAGGGGACGAACTAGGACGAATAAAACCTTTGTCTATCAACTCACGGAGTTGACTTGACAATTCTTGAAGTTCAGAAGGCGCAAGACGATAAGGAGCACGTGCTACAGGAGCAGCACCGGGAACAAGATCAATTTTAAATTCTACCGCGCGTTGCGGCGGAAGGCCAGGTAAGTCATCGGGAAACACCTCGGGAAAATCCCTAACAATATGAACGTCATCAACGTTCTTTACTTCCTTACTAGGATCAACAACATGAGCAAGGATAGCATGACAGCCCTTACGGAGATGTTTTCGAACTTTCATACAGCTAATAAGGTTTAACTGTGTGCATTTCTTATCTCCAAAGACCATCAGTGGCTCTCCAATCACATCAGTAATACGAATAGCCTTATCATAACAGACGATCTCGGCACGGTTCGCGGACAACCAATCCATACCAATAACAATATCAAAACTACCAAGTTCAATCGGTATCAAATCTATCTCGAAATCCCTACCACCCAGATTAATGTTACACTTACGATGTACAGTCTTAGCAGTAAGTTCCTTACCATTAGCTACTTCGATAACATAAGTATTGTCTAATAGAGTTAACGGCGTTTTGATTCTCGGACTTAATTTACTCGACACGAAACTTAAATCAGCCCCTGAATCAAATAGAACATAAACTGATAAATCGTTGACTGAGAACGTACCAGTAACAAGCTTAGGATCTTCCTCCGCATCCTTAGCATTAATGTTGAACGCTCGGCCGCGTGCAGTCTCTGCAGTCTTCTTGTTGGGACAAGCATCTCGGAAATGCCCCGGCTTCCCACACTCATAACAAACCCTCGGATTACCTCCATTATTCGATTTCCCATTACCGTTACCGTTACCACCTCTATTACCAACATTATTATTATTACCACCAGTCGCGGGAGTAGCAGACCCCGGCAAAAGCACTGTACAATCTTTAGCAATGTGCCCTTGCTTAGAGCACCTCTTACAAGTAACTGTGCAGTAACCATCATGAACTTTATAGCAACGAGGACACACCCGCTGATTTCTGTTGTTAGCACCTGAGGTATCCTGTTTCTTCTGCTGATGTTGGTTTTGATTGCGGTTGTTATCCCACTTTCGTTTCCCATTATCAGCTTTCTTGACAACCTCCCCACTACTTTCAACAACTGTAGTCTTGCTTCTTCTCAACACTTTGTCATTAAGTTTGTGGGCCATAGACATAGCTGCCTCAATAGTCTGGGGTTCACTGGACTCAACCCCGTGTTCAATCTTCTCGGACAAACCATCAATGTAAGCCTCAATTTTGCGGTCCTCATCCGCATAAACCCTAGGACACAGCAAAGTTAACTCGAAAAACCTTCGTTCATAGGCATCTAACTCGGTGCCATGCATTTTCAAATTCTTGAGCTCAACCTCTAGCTTCTTAAGCTCACCCCGAGGTCTATAGCGGGTGATCAATCTTTCCTTAAAATCATTCCAGGCCAAACCATAAGCTACATCGCTTCCCAAACTACTAACCAGATTGTTCCACCATGTCAAGGCACTATCCTTGAGAGTGCAACTAGCGAAACTAACTTTGTCCTCTTCACGGACCCGACTGACCCTGAAAATAGATTCGATCTTCTCGAACCAACGAGTAAGCCCTATTGGTCCTTCCGTACCACTGAATTCTTGAGGTCGACCAGCCATAAAAGTTTTGTGGGAGCATCCCACGTTGTTGTTCGCATTGGCGTTAACATCAGCATTTGCTGCCATAGCAGCAGCAATTCCTTCATTGATCAGGCGTTGCATACGCGCTTCAGCGGACTCTCTTGGAGGCATGATCTTCAAAATAGAATAACACATCCGTTAGTACCAAGAATAATACTAGTGTCATAAAGGAATAGATCAAAACACGAAAAGACTAATCATTAAGATATTAGTCAACTAACACTATGAGTAATAACATGACAGTTATGATTGTTATAGAAATAACCATCACATGCATACATATTTTATGATAACATCATACAACATACATAGCACCTAACATACATGAACATATATTACGCATAATATAACATGCCAAGAGCCACAACATCAGAAATAAAACATGATAATGATAATAGATGTCATAAAAATAACCATCCATACATAATGAAAAAAAATATCCCATAACAAAATCTTAATAAAATCCTCGGCAAAACGCCGTACATAACCCAAAATGTATGTATAAAAAGGACATTAAGTCTGATGAAATAGATAATCAATATGAATAATCACATCACATTCGCTTAGAGCGGGTGTGATAAGCTGGTCCAGCATGAGTCTCAGCAGGATCCTCATACTTACGCAACTTCCCTTTCACAACATCCAACTCTTCCTTCAACACACGAACAGTGCTCTCGAGAGCCTCGAACTTAGCATTAACTTCCCGATCACGCTTGCGGTTCGCATCCTCAACCCTATGCTTGAAAGTGACAAAGTTACGCATGTCGGCACGGATCTCGTCCATAACTTCATTATGTGGCAAGGTGCGCAAACAATCACTAAGGGCGTTAATACGTGTCACCTCATTATAAGCCCGGTTCATATGAGTAATGGTAGAAAAATAGTAATGAACAGGATCATCGATCTCCGGTTGATTAGCACGACGTCTAGCAGGAGACGGTGGAGCAGGAGCAGCAACAGAGTTATCGCTCGAAGTCGACATCTGCAAACAGCAAAACCGCAAACCATATACCAAAAGATATGAAAGCTAATAATATAACTTATACGAAATGAAATGCATAATAATGCTATAGCAAAATGGTCGGGCTGTAGACTAGACTCTAATGCACCCTAATAACCACGGGTTGACCACATTAAGACCGCCTAGTTCCCTACAACCAGAGCTCTGATACCACATGTGACGACCCCGTCAAAACACTTAACGGATCCGTCAGTTGGTCCCATAGCTTGATCGGACTTAAATGAATTAAATAAACAAAGTTGCATTCTTTTATTTCAAAATGTTCCCCAAAAAGGAAACAAACCAAATTAAGTAGTTTGAAAACCAACCAACCATAATATGAAACCAAAAGTTGACACAAAACATTGCCAACAAACCCACAATTTAAATTATCCAAAATAGAATGCAAACTTAAGTTTCATAAATAGTTTCATAAAATCTGCCCAAATGCATGCAGACTCTTCTAACGACAGCGGAAGCATCAAATAACTCAAGTACCTGTGAAAACATGCAAGTAAACTGTCAACACAAAGGTTGAGTGAATTATAGGTTTAAATAAATAAGTAAACTTTAGACCACAAGATTTAAAAATGTTAGAAAACATTAAACATTATTCCATTATCAATGAGCCACCTGGTAACCACTTAACCCTTTATTTACCCTTGCCAAACACAATAAAAATATACACTTGGACAGTGTATCTACAACAAATTACGAAGTACTAAACATTCCGATTATAAATTGCTAGCGCGACTAGCTCGAAATGGGGTTGTCAAACCCGATAGATCTATCCGTAGGATTCGCGTTCACCGGTAGAAACCAATGATTACAGTTACCAGACTAGGGAATATTTTTGTCCAACTCACAATGAATAATTAAATTTAACTGTTACTTGTGTCTAAACGTAAATAAAAATCTGCATGTAATCACATCCCAAAAATATACTTTGAAAAGTATGTAAAAACGGGACTATAACTCACCTTAAATAGCAACTGAAGAAATCTCACAAACAAGCGAACAGCACGTAAAGTAAAGTGATCAAGAAAGATCACAACGCCGACCTATAAATAAAGCAGGTCGAAATAAATAACTAACTTAGGCCAAGTCTTAGTATGATAGCTATTGTACATGTTGCAAGTAGGCATAGAACATTACTCAGCAAGCATCGGTTTGATTGGAACAGCATAAGGACACACACTTTCTATTTTTAGAAAGTTTCTATTTTTAGCAGGTTTCCATTTTTGGAAAGTTTTCTATTTTAGGAAAGTTTCTATTTTAGGAAAGTTTCTATTTTAGGAAAGTTTCTATTTTTGGAAAGTTTCCAAATTTAGAAAGTTCTATTTTTAGAAAGTTTTGAAGTTAGGAAAGTTTCCTTATTTAGAAAGTCAACATAAGTCAACTGAAAGTCAAAGTCAACCGAAAGTCAACTCAAAAGTCAACCTTGGTCAAACATAGTCAACATTAATTTTAAAAGTGTAAGTTATAATAATAACATAGGTTATAATGTTATTTAAAGTCAAATGTGTATAATAATGTCTTAACATAAGTTTAATTAAATAAAATGAATTATTAAAGTTAATATAAATTGAAATGTTATAATTAGTATAACATAAGTATTTAATTAATTAATTAAATGTCAATCATAATATAAATATTATTAATTTATAATAAATTTTAAATCATATCATAAGTATTATTAATTAATAAAGAATTATTAATCATATCATAAGTTTCTAATTAAAATTATTAAATCATAAGTTTTTAATAATTAAGTCATAATTAAATAATAATTAAGTCTTATAATAATTAAATAATTATTTAATATTTATTATAAGTCTTTTAATAATTTCTCATAATTAAATTTAATACTTATCATAAGTATTTTCCTTTAATAATAAAAGTATTACTAATCATAAGTTTAATTAAAATGTTAATTAAATTATAATTAATAATTAAATAATATAATAAATAATTATATTAAAAGTCTTAAAATAAAATAATTACTTCTTTAACATAAGTAATTTATTTAATAATGAAATCCATAAATTTTTATCATAAGTTAAATCATTAACCATAAGTATAAATTTAAAAGTTCGCCGGGTCGTATCTTGAGCCCCGGGTGTCGGTTTCGGGCAAGCCACATATGTAACTTCACCTACTCAAACCACCCGACACATTTATGAACTCAAGAACACTCCAAGAACAGTCCCTAAGTCGTGCATATCAGCCATGACTTCAATTGGGAAATCATTTTACTCAAAACAGTAATTCGGGCAAAACGGGTGAACCGTGGCTCGGATTTAGGTGACCCGAACATGAATATTCGTCTCACCATCAGTCCTAACCAAATAACACACCCTAAAGACACCAAGGATGGTCACAAAGTCGGACCCAACCTTGTTCATGCCAAGAACACCTTTCAATCTTTAACAAAAACCAAATTAAGCGTATCTAGGGCTCCGGGAATCGAAACGACATGAATCCGGAGTCTAAAATTAATGTCTTGATGAGAGGAACTCATTTATGTACTTTATTTTAACATTCATATCAGTTATATGGTCAGAATATACGACACAAACTGCTGTCCAAAATTTACAAACCGAAAACATGAACAAACGAGTAATTCTACGCATTCAAACAACAATACAATAACTTATACATATCATACTAATCATATTACATCAAAATACAGAAAAATAAATAAATATGAAAAGATCTAGGGTTAGGGTTTATACCCTAATCAAGAATCAAAGTATATGATCGCGTAGAGAACGACGAGAGGAATCCGATTATGCAAGCCAATTAAAGATCCAAGCAATAAAATTGATGAAGATGATGAAGGTTGGTGGTGGTGGTGTCGACAATGGGAGAGGGAGAAGAGAGAAAAAGATAAAATTTAGGTTTTAGGTTTAGGGAATAAATTAGGAGATAAAATTAAATAACCTAAATATGGAAACAAGGAAAGGCTCCCCCCCTCCCCATGGGGTTCGGCCGAAAACTGCATGGGGGTGGGCCCCATGGGTCCAAAATTGTTAAATGTTAATTTCCTTGTGGCCCGGAATCCCGAACGAAGCCCGAAACGCGAAAACGCACTTACGCGATTAAAAATCCGGAGAGATAACAAACGCGCGACGAAAAATAAATATAAATACACCTAATAATAATATGACCTTAAAATATCATATTTAAAATATTTAGGATTTAAAAATCCCGAAAGCTCGATCGTTGGTTTAAAAACCGAAAAGATTCGCCGGATGGAAATCCGCGGAACGTAGAAACGTGTAATTTAAAATATGAATACATATATCCACATAACACATAATAATTATTATATATATATTATTACAAAAATAATAATATAGGTCATGGAAATGACGTGGCACACTAACAGTTAACGGTCGTTAAATAATTAACGGAAAAAGATAACGGAAAAAGTAGGGTCGTGACATATCTAGATCTTTGCGCCTCTTTTTCTGGTGAGTATCGTTTCGGTGGAACACCTCTATTGGCTCTTTGAGGAAGGACATATCGCTGGGTGAGTTCATCGGAATTTTGTTCAACTTGGGTTTGATTATCATTATTTGAGGTGGTGTCAGTGGTTTCTATAGGTTCATGGTTTGGTATTGATTCGGGTTCAATTGGCTCATGGTTTGGTATTGGTTCGGTGTCTGGTATTGGTTCGGGGTTAATTGGCTCGGTGTTTAGTGGTTGAGGTGGTACCCATGTCATCCAACTTAGAGTGTCATTACTCTCACTCTCCCCCTCACTCGTGAGTTGGGTGTTATTGTAAAAGTATTCAGTTTCAATAAAATCACAGTTCATTGTAGTAATGATTGTTCGTCCTTTTGGATTATAACATCGATAGCCTTTTTGGTTTACACCATATCCCACCATAACACATTTCTCGGCACATGGATCTAGTTTTGTACGGTCATGCTTTGGAATGTGAACGAAGACCGAACACCCAAAAACTCTAGGTTCAAGATTAAGTGAGGACGGGAGCGTAAAAGATTGAGACAAGACATCCCTAGGGGCTTTTGTGCCAAGAACTTTAGTAGGTAACCGATTTATGAGGTAGGTTGCAGTAGCAAGTGCTTCAGGCCAGAAACTTTTTGGAACCTTGGACTCAATTATTAAAGCTCTAGTCATTTCTAGGAGTATCCGATTTTTTCTTTCGGCTACACCGTTTTGTTCCGGTGTATGAGCACATGTTGTTTGATGAATAATCCCTTTTTCTTCGCAAAAAAGTTTCATTGATGTGTTAACGAATCCCCCCCCCCCCCCCCCCCCCCCCCCCCCCCCCGTTATCTGACCTCAGGATTTGTATATTTTTGTGAAATTGGGTTTGAATCATTTTATAAAAGTGACAAAATTTTTCAAAAACCTCTGATTTGTTTGTTAAAAAATAGATCCATGTCATCCGAGTGCAATCATCAATAAAGCTAACGAAATATCTAATTTTCCCCCCCCATTAATTGGAGCGGGCCCCCATACATCCGAATGAATTAAAGCAAAAGGTGCATCCTTTCTAGTATTAGAAAGTTTAAACGTACTTCTGTGGCTCTTTGTCAAAATACAAGTTTCACAATTTAAATTAACATTAGAAGGAAATAAACTAGGAAATAATAAACGTAGATAGCCAACAGATGGGTGTCCCAATCTCCGATGCCATAACCAGGCTTCCCTCGTAGGTGTTCCGTGAGAAAGTAACACGGTGCCATCTTGGGAAACCTCGTCAATAAAATATAGCCCCCCTTTTTCAGTGCCACGTCCAATCACTAGTCCCGTCCGGATATCCTGCAAGATGCAGAATGTTGGGTACATTAGGACTTTACAATTTAGTTCTTTTGTTACATGACTTACCGATAACAGCTTATGAGACAAAGCTGGAATATATAGACAATTAGGTAGTTTAATCGTAGGTGAAATTTCAATAGTACCGCCACTTTCAACTTGAATAATCTCACCATTAGCAGTTTGGATTTTACCCTTTTTAGGTTTAGTTTTAAAAATGATATCATTTTTATCAAACGTCATAGTGTCAGTGGCCCCACAATCAAGTACCCATGATTTAGTTTTAAAAACTTTTGAGGCTACATTTGCTTCGGATTGAGACACCTCATCACCTTTTATTTTAGTCAACGCGGAGTACCTATTATAGCAAGGAATAGTGGGTTCGGGTCCATGTAAATTACTAGTCTTATGGCTTCTATTAGGAACCTTTATTTTTGAGTTCACTAAACTTTTAACCTTAAGCCCATTATTTGATTTATTAATTAGTTTGGACTTAACATGCCCATTTCCTTTATTTCCTCTTGGATCCGTTTTTCTACAGTATGCTATCTTATCCGTTGGTGAACAAAGATTTTTATATGATCCTCTTATATTCCCTAGGTCATTCACGTGGTGGTTTTTACTTTTTCCTATATACCTTTTGTGAACCACTTTATCTTTTACTCTTATATTTAATAGATTATTCACGTGATGGTTTTTTATTTTTTCTGTACACCTATCGTTATCGTGAACCACTCTATCTCCTAGATATTGCTTGTGAATAAAATTTCTCTGCCCTAGATTGAGATTCGTTCTATCTATGTTGTTATCATCAAATAAAGAGGGAAAGGGTTTTGAAAACTTACCTTGTTCAGCTTTAGCAGCCACGCCTCCAAATCCGATTTCTGGTTCAGTGGTGGTTGGTGGTTGGTGGTGGTTCAGCTACTGCCGCCGCTCCTTTTGCCGGTTTTACCCACCATTCAGGAAATCCTTTGATCTCAAAGCATTGTTCTCTAGTATGCCTCTTTTTCCCACACTTGGTGCAAACTAATTTTGATTTATCAATTTTAGGATACGATTTGTTCCGGTGAGGATAAGGATTGGCGGTTTGCCCTAGTTGTTCTGATTTGTTAGCTGCAACGAGACCCGATGCAATCCTTTAATGGCTTGACTCATTTTTGGCTTGCCCAAGGATATGCCGGTGAGCCACCTCCTTCCTCACGGTTGCGTATGCTTCTTCCGGTGTCGGTAACGGATCTAACCTTAAAAGCTCTCTCTTAATCGTATCATAATTTTGATCAAGAGCGTTAAGAAACTGAAAAAGTTTCTGTTCTGTTCTGATTTTGGTGTATATAACGATGTCAGTAGCACATTTCATTGGGTTTGGATCTCGCCTGTCGATTTCCCCCCAAATACCCTGCATCGTGATCCATAAGTCTTCCAGTGACTGATCTTTTTGTTTGATGTCATTGGCTTTTACATGTAGGTCAAAGTTTTGAAGTTTATCTTTTCCACTGCTATATGTAACCATCAGTGCATCCCAAAGGGCTTTTGCTGTGGGGTACTCGGTCAGGTTGCTGGCCAAAGTGGGTTCAATATTTTGTATGAGCCATGAGAACACGACTAAATCATCCTGTTCCCATTGTCCATACCCTTCTTCACTTGTTTCTGGTGCAACAGTGGTTAAGTGGTTAAGGAGAGATTTTGATTTTCCTCCTATTGCAACTTTAATCATCCTTGCCCATAACGCATAATTTT
Organism: Rutidosis leptorrhynchoides; assembly: GCF_046630445.1. Classification (NCBI taxonomy): domain Eukaryota; kingdom Viridiplantae; phylum Streptophyta; class Magnoliopsida; order Asterales; family Asteraceae; genus Rutidosis; species Rutidosis leptorrhynchoides. The sequence continues at coordinate 528,770,630 of NC_092333.1, read as the reverse complement.
GATTGTTAAGGGCAAGGTTTATTTTCAGGCTATCAGAAAGTTTTGAGTGAGATTGAAGGTTGTTTTTGAGAAGGTTGCTTAACTGAGTTGCTAAGTCTTGATTCGTTGAGTTGACCGATTGGTCATGGCTGCTGTCTTCAGTTGACATTGTAACCACCAATCAATTAACCAACACAAGGTAGATGATTGAAGCTAAAAAATGAGTGTAATGATCCAAGATCTACACCATTAGCTCTGATACCATGATTTCTAATGAAAATGATAATCTGAAAATGTTTATTGATAATTGATTCAGTTATTTCAAACTGAGAAGTATTTTACAAATAAGAGCTTAAGTGTGTTTTATACACTTAAGAATCTAACAGCTATATTTAGTCTAGAGAATGGGACTAATTATAAAATATATGTGGAAACACTAATCTAGATGAAGTGTGCAGGGACATAAACGTTTTTTGTTGAGCATGCTTCTACTTGCAGGGACTTTCTCACTCTTCCAAGTGCTTTATCTCTTATTTTATATTATTTAACATTGGTGACACCAGGCTTTCCACATAGATACCAAGTATAACTTTACCCTTCAAATTCCAAGAAGTATTAATATGTTCACAAAATCTTCCTTCTTCAATATCCTATATGAACACTAGATTGCAGCCTACTAGCAGAATTCGGCCATTCAAATAAAAAATCATTGGTCGATATAACACATTGCTGAACCCATTTAGTATGATCTTAGTCCAAGATTCTTTCACCCCATATTCATTCATCAACCAAACCTCACCTCTCGATTTCAAGAATATACCAAGCTTCCCACCAAGAACATAAAGTTTACAATTATCATCAAATGTAATATCCAAATCATTAGGTAATGGCACTTCACTGAATTTCTCATCTGTTAAGCTAAAAGCAACGATTGCCTGTATAATCGAACCCCTTTTAGCTACCCAATGTAGAAACCCGATAACACAAACATCTGACAATTGCATCCACTCGTAATAAGTATAAGGATAATCACTCAATCGTGCCCAAGTGTTTGTTCTAAGGCTATAAAGACGGAGATGTGTGCTATTGTCATTCTTGTGGTTATAGATGGTAACAACCTTGTAATCATCAGTTAACGAATCATAACCTAATCCACACATTAAGTTTTTATATGCTAAATCATATGGGAAATGTGGCAATCGCATGGTCTCTTTAGTGGTTGGGTTAAAAATCACCAACTTATCGTAGCCTAAAGTAGAGTAGAACCCAAACAGCAACATGAGGCCATTCCAAGAACCACGGAATGAAAGGTCAGAAACATGTGATTCTGAAAGAATCTTGGAGGGTAATGTTGTTTGAAGATTATGAAATGGGATTGAATAATGTGAATTGCAGAAACGGGAATAAGTATTGTTGTTGTTGTTGTTGTTGATATGTGGAACAGAGATAAAAGGGTTCGAGACAAATATGAGGTGGTATTGGTTGCTTTTATTTTGATGGGTTTTGATGAACTGTTGAGATGAAAGTAGAGATAGCCAATCCTTCGAAACACACCTAAAACGGCCAACAGATTTAGCTGGAAGACGGTATAGGATTTCGATGATGATTTCTGATGGAAGACTTGTGCTGATTTCAGGCGCCAGTTCTAGGGCTTCCATCTGAAAGTTGAAAAATGAATGAGTACAATGTGCACAAAAAGTACATCACAAATCATACTATTACTATCAAACACATAACCAGTAAGGCAAAAAACAGCAACAGGTTACAACTAAAAATATGTCAAGCCATGAATACGCTGAATAGTACAATCAAAACACTAGGATGTTAACGCCGGGAACAAGTAAACGTCAATTTTTGTTATTTAACGATTCAAACTTTATAGAACTGAAATACACAATAAGACTATCTAGCCTAGCTAAATCACTAAGTAATTTATGTAGAGCCTCAATCAATCAAGCCTTAAAACTTTTATCACCCAAAATAACCAAAATAGTTGTCACATTTTGACTATTAAAAGTCTTTCTTTTCAACTTATAAGAACGCGTTAAAAACCCAGATCGTTCTACGAATTTCATCAAATATTATACGACATAAACAGAAATATCAAAAGTCATAAATCGAGAAAGGGAAACGGTTCAAAAGTCAAAATAGTATAATTATTTTGGGACGGAGGGGGTAATACCCAGGGGCGAATTTAGAGGGGGGGCAGGGGGGCGCCCGCCCCAGTCGATTTCGAAATTTTAGTGTAAAAATTTAGATTTTTTTCATTTTGCCCCAAACCCAAAAGCCATTTGCCCCAAAACCTACATATTTTGCCTCAAAACCTTCAAATTTTGCCCACAATTCTCTAAATTTTGCCCTAAAACCTTCAAATTTTGCCCACAAACCTTCAAATTTTATCCAAAAACCTCAAAATTTTGCCTAAAAACCTCTAATTTTTGTCTCAAAAACTCCGTATTTTGCCCAAAAAAGTTGCTACGGTTTTAAAAAAAAATTTCGCCTCCGGTGAAGAAAAATCCTGCTTCCGCCACTGTTAATAACTACCAGATCAGAACATATCTTCATATAATAACATAGCAACTACAACGTAATTTTACAGTAATTGCATTATTGCGCAGCTCAATTCACTTAGTTAAGCATCAATTGGATGCATAAACAAAAGATTAATGATAGGAATAACTATAAAAGGTCAATACACTTGGATTAATCATAATTGAAAACATTTGATCATCTAATACAGTAATAAAAACTGTGCAGACTTTCGGATTATCGGTAGTCATGTTCGGAGCAAGCCCTAAATATGCACGAGAGTAATAACGATTAAAATACTACACATATAACATTCATTATGAACTACAGTATAAGAAAGAAACAGCGTATAGTTATTGTAATAGTGTAAGTGTGTAACCGACTAATTAACCTAACCGAAGTCGTATTCAGACACCAGCAGTGAAGTGGATAACGATGAGCACACAAGTGATTAAAGGTTTACAAAGAGTTTTTAACATCAATATCAATATGTAAAATATGTATATGTATGCGTAATTGTATATTACAGTAGTTATTAATAACTACGCCAGGGCCGCTTCGGCTGAGCCGCGAATTATTGTTGCATGAAATTATATGTGTCCGTTAAAATATATTACTATTAGTATTTAGTGGTGAAACTACTTGGGGCAAGCGGCGTGCTCTATTCAGTGTGAAAATTTTGAATTTTTTGACTTTGCTCCATTGAATATTTTTTTCACCAAAACCTACAAATTTTGCCCATAATTTTTCAACTTTTGCCCCAAACCTTTATATTTTGTCCAAAAAATTGCTACGATTTTAATTTTTTTTCTTCCCTGGTGAATAAAATCCTAGTTCCGCCACTGCTCGTATTGTATTTGACAAAATTAATTTAAAAAAACATTAAGTTAAACCTATAAAAACACACATAATTTAATTTACTATAATTTAACAAATAAAACTCAAATAATATAATATAATTGATTTAAATGCTTGCACGAAAGAATAATTGGTGAACAAATAAATAATAATCGTTGTGTACAACTCATACATGTACGTTAACAATATCTAATATGCATGGTCGGTCTCGAAAATTTAGAGACGTAGAATGTAAAAAAAAAAAAAAAAAAACTACGGATTATTTTGTTTGGAAGATCTTATAGTGGGCCATATGTTTTTATTTATATATTGGACCCAAATTGAGAAATATGGGTCAAAATACTCGAATTGTGTAATTCGCTTTCTACGGTCTTTGTCAACAATTTTACCCAATAAGGTAGTTGAACTATTCAACTATTAGATTAATTAGTATTCGTATTATTATTATTATTATTATTATTATTATTATTATTATTATTATTATTATTATTATTATTATTATTATTATAAATTATAAATATAAATAAATGTCAATCATGTTTGTTATCGGGTCGGGGTTGAGAGGTCATTTCAAATAGATAGTTGAATGATATGGTAGTTGGTCTGGCGGTACGTGGTTACAATTATCATGAGGTTGAAGGTTTAACCATGTTGTATATAGTGGTAGATTAATGTAAATAGTTCAATATTATACACATGTAACATTTACTACTAGGTCAAATTATTAATAATGTAAATCATGTGTTGAGTGGTACGTGTGTTCGATCTAGGAGTTCGAACAAGAGGTTGGTCGAATGGTTGAAGTGGAGTCTATTTGAACAAGAGATTGGTCGATTGTGCATTTCACGGCCCAAAATGTTCGAAATAGATTTTTATAAAATGAGGGGTTCGAACTATAAATACGGCACAAAACGTTCGAAATGGTTTTATATAAAATGAGAGGTTCGAACTCTGAAATTGACTATATCAAACAAATTTAGGCGCTAACTCAAATGTGTGTGTGCACGTTCGAATTCACCACATGAGGTCGTTACAAGTCGTCCGAGTTCGAACATGAACCAGTCGTAAATGAACTTGGGGTCGAACAATTCGTGACGAGCTCAGTGCACAGGAACGTAAAAGATTTTCTCGGTAACGATTGTGGAATACCGGTCACGACAAGTTCAACCAAAAAATGAGCGAGTCATGTATTCGAACGGAGGGTGTAAAATCTCAATTCTATTGAAAAAAGGTTTATTTTGTTCTAAAAGTTTTATTTGTTTGAACGTCAATCAATATTATATAGCCTTTTACATTGCTCATGGCTGCAATACATTTGGTCGGATGTGTTCTTTTGGTGGTATGTGTGTTGGGTGTTGCTCTCTTCTTTCGAGAATGTTTGTGTGAATGTTCAATCGAGCTAAGTCCTAAGGCGTGTTTTATGGTTCATTTTTGTGTTGGGTCCGTAGTGTGCCTAGAGTCAAGTTAAAGGTTTTGATCCAACGGATGTGTATGCGAAGATAAAGTCATCAACTCTATGTATGGCTAAATATTCAATGGATGGTTATGTTTTCTGGTTTCTGTATAAATTTGATGCTTCTTAGTCTACTGTTGGTAGAGCCATATTGTGTGGTGTTTATAGTTTTGTTTGCTTGTATGTTTAAAGTCTTGTTTCAAATGGGCAAGTTATGAGATGTAAGCCCAGTTTGATTGTCTGTTGTAATTGTAAGATTTTTTCACTTTTTAGTGAAAAAATCTTTATTTATTTAATTCTAGTTTTTTGCCAAAAAAAAAAAAAAAAAAAAAAAACTTACACACTCAGACGCTTATTAATTTACCGATATGTTCGCAACAGGGTTTGAAACGCAGCAGAAACAATAAATTCAAAATCTGATCCAATCATCAAACAAGGTAAATTGATGAAATCTTAGAGATGAGTGACCAATCCAAAACACCTTTAAAAGTTGATTCACACATGAGCATTTACAACGATAAAATGTCAGTATTAATCAGAAATGAACAACATATTTTGCCAACGTTTCTGTCCAAGAATAAAACGAAAAGTTGCCTCTCTTATTTTCGGGCGAAGCATTAAACGAAAAGTTGCCTCTCGAAATTAAAAAAAAAAAAAAAAAAAAACGACTCAACCCGTTATCCAACCGAATATGCAACAATTTTTATTTTATTTTTATTTTTACAACAGGTAGGGTGCGCGGCGCGCAACCCTCTCTGTGCGCGGTGCGCACAGAGCCCAGCAACCTCTGTCCGAAATTTTCATTTTTTGGTTTAAAGATTTCCCGCTTTCCGACATTTTTAGACGAAACGACTTTCACAACACATTATAGTAAGTAAAACTAACACATTTTCATAATAAAACAAGTTTTACGACACCGGGCCCACATCGGCCCGAATTACCATTTACGTAAAAAATACAAATTTCAACCCAATATACATTTAGACGAGTTAGGACTCTATAACCCAACCCAATACCAAGAGCATAATCCCGGGGACTACCACATCCCCGATCCGCGTCCGTTTATCAAAAAGCTACCCCCTCGAGCCCAAGCGCTCCTACATCTAGTCTATCAACTAGCTAGCTTCATAATCACAATACCTGTAAAAAGGTAAACAACGAGAGGGGTAAGCTTGAAGCTTAGTGAATGCAATAATTATACATATACATATATAACCTACTTACTTGCAATCACTTACACAATTACCGCATACACGCTAGCAATATAATTAGCATACCATCGCAAAGTATAACGCTAAATCTCCAATACGCAAGCTAGCACAAACAATAGCATATAACTCTCACAATATAATATGCTACACTACAACACATAAAACATTGATGTTCACAACATCCACTAGTACTCAAGATTTCAAGGCTAGCCCAACGAATGGTATCGTCAACATCGAACTTAAATCCCATCCGTCCCATTTAATGTGGTATCGTCAACATCGAACTTAAAACCCACATATGAGGTATCGTCAACATCGAACTTAAACCCTCATCGAATTTCACTACAATAGCGGTATGGCTTCGTCAACATCGAACTTTAAATCCATACATGAAGTATCGTCAACATCGAACTTAAACTCTCATCAAAACGTACCAACAATATACTCTAGGATATGGTATCGTCAACATCGAACTTTAACCCATACTCCACAAGCAAATTAATCATATACATACATATATAATTATTCCACTCACCTTGGAATGCCCGCACAAGTCATGTATAACATGATCTTCGTCCTCAAATCCGAGCAAGTACCCACCTATATCACACATAGGTACAATATACACATAAATAGCCATTCTCTAAAAGAGAACCCGACACAAACTTCCCTTTAGCCGAGGGATCACACATTGCTCGCCAAAAACCCGCCCCTTTAACACCTAATGGACACAAACCAATTACCACTTCGGGTGGTAATTCAAACCAACACAACAAAGTACAATTTAACCCAAATCATACTTTACACCAATTAGACCAAACCTAGGTCTTAACACTAAATTACTAATTAGGTAGTAATCATTTCAAAAGCCGATTACACCAAAACCCCAACATGTGCAATATTGACCCATATTGCTTTTGATCACATTTGACTTATGTTAAAATATCACTTTAACCCCAAAATTACTTCTCGCGAGTAATTACATCCAAAAACATTATTTAACACTTAACAAAAGCGTTTATCATCCATTTAATCCAAATTAGTGTCGTCATCAATTTTGACCCAATTCAAATTACCCATTTTGACCAAGGTCATAAAATGCCCAAAATCACTAACGACTAGTGATTATATTTCCAAAACGCCAATTAACACCTAAATCAAGTATTTACATACTTGATTCACCAAAACTTGACTCAAAACCCATTTTGACACCAAACCAAGTCAACATCGATTTTGACTAGCAAAACTTGTTCTTAAGAACATCAAAGTCACTAACAACCTTTCAATCTAGAGGTTTAACTCCCAAACCAAGACAAATACTTCCAAATTCATCATCAAACCCTAAACCCATAATAATCGGGTTCACTTACACTAACAATACAACAACCCAATTTCATGAGAAATGAGGTTTATAACCCTAACTAGCTCAAACCCCAAACATGAACAAGAATCATAAACAACAAAATTCGAAGTTAGAACATACCAACACTACCAAGACGTAGCCGTGAACGAGGTGAACAACCTTAACTCTTGTACCTTAACCCGAGTCAACCTCCTTCTTCTCCAAATGGAGCTTTCCCTCTCTAAAACTCTTCCTCTCTCTAGGGTTTGAAGATGAGAGAGTTGTGGATGTGAAAGTGATCCATAATTGGATCCAAATATGCCAATAAGGCTACAGATCCGTCCTCAAGTGAAAAGACCAAAAAGCCCCTCATTTAACTCAAAATAGAAAAAGGCAGAAAACTGTCGCTGGAAGTGTGCGCGGCGCGCACCCCTAGCCATACGCGGCGCGCACGATGGTCCAAACAGTCTGTCAACTTTTAAATTTAAAAGTTCAGGGACTGAGGTTGACAGATTCTGATTCTGATGTAAATTCTGAAAATGCATAAGTGTTAGGTTCACTTTTAGTGGCGCTTTCTGGTGCACACATTTTATGACACTTTCAGGAACATTTCCTGACGCACAAAATTCAGGGTGTTACAACTCTCCCCCACTTAGATTGGATCACGTCCTCGTGATCCGCACCGAATACTAGAAGTTAAGCACTTCCCCTTGAACATTCTCTCCTCCAAATGCGGAGTCACACATGTAGTAATCACGTATTCGACGAAACACAATCAAGGCCGACATCCATAACATCTTACGAAAATTCTAAGATCTCACCACACGCTAATAATCACTAGCGTGCACTACCGCAACAAGCAATATCTCATACACTCAACGTCAAAATACGGAAAACACCATTATCCCTGCAAGTTCTCTCGACTAAAACTTGCAACAAGCTACATCCATAACTACATTACCCAACCCGATCTACTAGGTCCACTACGCCGTGAACCAAGTCTTGCATTAATCCCAATCGAGAAGGATTCATGCCGCGTCGAAACTAAGTACTTTCAAAGGTCCATAACCGTACCACTCAACGATCACACATCCGCTTATGTGCAAACATTTGTTTTCCACCCCAGAAAACTCGTGATTCGCAATTTTACAAGTCGATGCCAACGGGGCAATCGACACGCTCCTCCGACTAGTACTTCTTACAGTCACCACAACCGGGTTATTCCTTCAACGAAGAAATTTTGGTATCCCAAAATATTCACACTGGGAACACAAACTTTCCCGTCAATCGATCCGCACACGACCACAGTATCTGGACTAATCCAGGGTGACAATAATACACCACATGCTAAATAATACATCAACACTCGACATAGGGTTTCTACTCTAAACCCTACAACACAATCACATGAGACGGCTTACTAGTTGTAACAACCCTGCTTTTTCCGTTACTTCCGTTACCCTTCCGTTAGTTTATTTAATGACGATTACTTGACGCTTATGTGATTATATGTAATAAATGTGTACTTGATCCTTGGAGGGTTACAATAATTATTTGATAACTGCTTTTTGAACAACGAAACGCTCGAGTTTATTTTAATAATTAAATTATTAATTATTAACTTTTCAAAAATAATTAATTTATTGGGTTTTTAATAAATTAAATGATTGGTTGCGTTTAACGATCAGGTTAGCATTCCGGGCCTTCGGTACGACTAAATGGCACTTAAAACGGACCACGAATACGAGCTTTTGCAAAACGAGAGCCCGAGATACCCATAGTGGGCCCCATTCGGCCGACCCCTCTCCCCTCTCCCCTTATCTTGTTAATTGTTGGCTTAATTAAGGGACTTATGTGTAATTAGTGGAAATTAGCCTAGGTATAAATTAACTAGTAACCTAAAAACACTGTATTATCAGTGATCACAAAAAGGCAGTCGACTTTTGGCTCCCTCCCTCTCCCTCTTGGCCGCTGACCTTCAATCCACCACCACCACATCAAAAATTAATTTTTAGATTAAGATTTCAACACAAAGATTGTAATTTCCTTTGTGCTCTACGCATTGATATAATTCTTTTCACGATCAAAGGTATAATTACATGAACTCTAATCTTAAAAATCTGATTTTTATTGATGTTTCATAGTATTTTTTTAATTTCTCAAGTCTATACGCGTACATGTTAATTGTTATCGTTAATTTGATCGTTTGATGCGTTAGGGTTTAAAACCGAATTTGTTTATGCATGATCAGTAAATTTAAGTTTTTCAAATGCATGATATTATGTTATATTCAGATTCCTTGCGAAAAACTATTAAGTTTAGGCTTTGGATTCGCTTGATTTCGTTTCCGGATGATCAAGTTATGGCCAATTGAAATTAACGTTGTGTTTTCGTGTGTAATCAGAAATCTGGGTTAGATAGACCATGAATTGGCATGTGAAACTTATACCACTGGAAATATAATTTAAAAACACTCAAGTTACACTAGGATATCATATCGTTTGCTTATGTATAACTCGAGATATGCTTGATTTAGTGTAAAAGTGGATTTATACAGCACTTGCATGAAAACAGCCTTGTATGATAAAATGTGTTAACTTATGTGATTAAAGCTTTGAATATTTGAAATGTACACAAAAATTACTTCACCTTTCATGTAGATATCATAGGCTAATTGTATCTAGATCTTCGGATAATCGCGTGCGAATGTGACTAGCTAAACTAGAATCGAATATGTAAATTGCTCTCTGTTTTATACTATGTGGATTGTGTTTATTGAATGAGCATGTAAGCTTCTGGAATATAAATTTTAACATGATATGTGACTTATTGTTAGTTTATGTCAATCTCTAAAACCTTATGCATTGGGCACAATAGAGCCGTACTTTATGTAAATTCTGATTTGAGCTGAAAACTGAATATTCAACTTGCACGAATAAACTGTACAAATTGGCTAAAAAAAATTTCTCGATTTTTGATATGTGTTATTTTGACTTGTTCGTGAACTATAGCCACTGGTCTTGTATCAATTGCATGTTCCTAACTCAGGTTATAGCCAAAACAAAATCAGTGCGCGATCAGAAACTGACTTGGCAAACCCCAAATGTACCCCTTCTGATTCCTGACTTTTAATATACTTTATTGATATGTTCAGAAGTTAAGCAGAATGAAAGAGTTATGTAACATGGCACATGATGACGTTATGGCCTGTGAATCATCACATCCCATTAGAAACTCATCATGACTTACTGTAATATAATCATGTTGATCAAGTGTCATTATATTATACTAACTCATGCATCAATTTCCAACACTACTTCAAAATCATTCATAATTCAAATTCGAATTTTCAGGATTTTAAAAACTAAAACAGTTTCTTTTATGATATAACACCGATAGAGCGGAGAGATTATTAATATCGGACAAGAATATTTATGAAGATATCTTCAGAAATATTGAGGATATCTATAAAGAAAGATACGATGATATCTTAGAATTTCAGAATCAAATTGTGATGAAGAAATTCATTCACGATGATTTAGAGCGGTTAAGGAGTAAGGTATTCGCTAAAGATTTCATCAGAAATAGAATCATCAGGATTCTTTATGTACAAGTTTAGTCCTTGTGATTTGTTCAGAGTCTCCTTCATGGTTTGCTCAATTCGTTTTTCATAATGCCATTCTTTATTATCAAACTTTTGACTGTTAAGGCAGTCTTCAGTTTTCACTGCTTCATCAGCTTTTTCAAAACTCAGAAAACTGATTCATAGGCTAAAGCGTTTTTCAGAAATTCAGAATTGAAGTTCGCAAATTCAGGAGATAGAAGTTATATATATATATATATATATATATATATAATTGTTGTCGTAGAAACGCTGAGAAATTTGAGATTATTGATTGATACCTCCCGGTATTTGGTATGGCGATTATCGTTACAAGATGCCGATGAGTTCATGATAAGACTTCAATAGATAAATATAGTGATTTGTCGGAGAGATTTAAGCCAAAGAGCAACGAGGTTGCTGGTACGTTTACTGTTAATGTGGTGGGATATAAACAGTTCCCCGGTAACGAAGGCGAAAAGACAACGTATATATCAAGGTTATAATAAGGTTGTTTTGAACGAAAGTCGAAGTTGGCTTGCTGGAGCTGTGACAAAATTGGCTAATTTGGAAAGCGATTGTAAAGTTATTTTCGATAATAGTATCGCTAAAGGAATTAACACAGCTACGCGTTAAACGTTTACTCAGTTTCCAAGAGTTTTTCAGGTGCAATACTATATGCATAAATCTTTCCTTCCATAGATGAAGTGCGGTTGGTTCATCCTCTCGATTGAGGTGTTTTAAGAATCATGAAAGGTTTGAACGCAGATTGTAATCGTCAAGATACAAATGAGGTTTAAGATGAAATCAAGTGGCAAACTTGAAGAAATATTTAGTTTCATATGTTATAATCAATATTTTAATTCATTTTAATTGTATGTTATTAGTCCACAGTCGATAGTCCACAGTTAGTAGTTCAACAATTCATATATAATTTAATATATAATATTCTAATTAATTAATACGTATCGTGACCCGTGACAGACTCGATCACAACTCAAAGTATATATATTATTGTAGAATCAACCTCAACCCTGTATAGCTAACTCGATCATTACTGCATATAGAGTGTCTATGGTTATTCCAAATAATATATATAGATGCGTCGATATGATATGTCAAAACCTTGTATACGTGTCCCGATATTTAAAGTGCGTAAAATAAATAACAGAATTTAAATGACGATAAATAAAATTGCGAGAATATAAATTGCGATAAATAAATTGCGATAATTAAAATGTAATCAGTTAGCTAGGATCAGTTAGCTAGGAACAGCTAGCGTGGATTCTTAACAAAATTTCTCATAGTTGATTTGTTTGTTTTAACAAATTTTATTTTGTTCAATATTTTCTTCATTATGCCACTTGTTGGATTCTGATAGGTCAAAATCCAAATATGAAATTGAATGAAAATGGTTATTATGTGGTGAACGGATTCGTATATCTATGGATGTAAGTAGAATAGTAAATGACTGTTGAATCAGCTTCGAATAATGTACAGTGTAATTTATTAATGTGAAATCTAAATATTCCTCGAGTATTACCTACCCGCTAAAATATTTTCACCATTAACAGTTTGTACGAAAGAATTTTTAATTACAATCTTTATGAAAATATACTTACATATATATTTTCTTCAGATGTAATTATGGATTTAATGAGTTAATATAATATTAATCTCATTTGATTTACCGTAAGAACTGGAATACATAATCTCTAAAACATTAGAGATTACATAATCGCCAGGAAGAACGAAGATAATTGATATAGAACGATACGTAGAATGATGATTATACTCGAGGTACAGAATGAGATGTTGAGGCATGGATTGTTGATGGTACTGGTGCTATTACTGATGGTACTGTTGGTGCCGGTGATGTTTTTTGAAGCTGGTAAATTTTGCACCATATTCTCCTAATTGATTACTCGAGCGCGAAGTTCGTTGACTTATTCTATTATTTCGGGATGATTGTGGGTCGAAACGAGCGAATGAATAAGGTTTAGAATTTGAGATAGTATATAATCATGGCGAGATATTCAGGAAATGATGGTGAAAATGGTGTTTCGGATTGGTTTGCCGATAAGTGCTTCAGATTCTTTGTCAAGAGGGCAATTCGGTTGGTGGAAAGGATCGCCTTCTTCGTGTCTCAAATGATTGAGGAGGCTACGAACCCATCAGATGAATTGGGGATGGTTGATGAAATGTCCCGTTCTTATTGATTAAAAACGTTCCATATTAATTGATTTTGTTGCGAGGTTTTGACCTCTATATGAGACGTTTTTCAAAGACTGCATTCATTTTAAAACAAACCATAACCTTTATTTCATCAATAAAGGTTTAAAAAGCTTTACGTAGATTATCAAATAATGATAATCTAAAATATCCTGTTTACACACGACCATTATATACAAATATGTTACAACAAAATAAGTTTCTTGAATGCAGTTTTTACACAATATCATACAAGCATGGACTCCAAATCTCGTCCTTATTTAAGTATGCGACAGCGGAAGCTCTTAATAATCACCTGAGAATAAACATGCTTAAAACGTTAACAAAAATGTTGGTGAGTTATAGGTTTAACCTATATATATCAAATCATAATAATAGACCACAAGATTTCATATTTCAATACACATCCCATACATAGAGATAAAAATCATTCATATGGTGAACACCTGGTAACCGACATTAACAAGATGCATATATAAGAATATCCCCATCATTCCGGGACACCCTTCGGATATGATATAAATTTCGAAGTACTAAAGCATCCGGTACTTTGGATGGGGTTTGTTAGGCCCAATAGATCTATCTTTAGGATTTGCGTCAATTAGGGTGTCTGTTCCCTAATTCTTAGATTACCAGACTTAATAAAAAGGGGCATATTCGATTTCGATAATTCAACCATAGAATGTAGTTTCACGTACTTGTGTCTATTTTGTAAATCATTTATAAAACCTGCATGTATTCTCATCCCAAAAATATTAGATTTTAAAAGTGGGACTATAACTCACTTTCACAGATTTTTACTTCGTCGGGAAGTAAGACTTGGCCACTGGTTGATTCACGAACCTATAACAATATATACATATATATCAAAGTATGTTTAAAATATATTTACAACACTTTTAATATATTTTGATGTTTTAAGTTTATTAAGTCAGCTGTCCTCGTTAGTAACCTACAACTAGTTGTCCACAGTTAGATGTACAGAAATAAATCGATAAATATTATCTTGAATCAATCCACGACCCAGTGTATACGTATCTCAGTAATGATCACAACTCAAACTATATATATTTTGGAATCAACCTCAACCTTGTATAGCTAACTCCAACATTCACATATAGAGTGTCTATGGTTGTTCCGAAATATATATAGATGTGTCGACATGATAGGTCGAAACATTGTATACGTGTCTATGGTATCTCAAGATTACATGATATACAATACAAGTTGATTAAGTTATGGTTGGAATAGATTTGTTACCAATTTTCACGTAGCTAAAATGAGAAAAATTATCCAATCTTGTTTTACCCATAACTTCTTCATTTTAAATCCGTTTTGAGTGAATCAAATTGCTGTGGTTTCATATTGAACTATATTTTATGAATCTAAACAGAAAAAGTATAGGTTTATAGTCGGAAAAATAAGTTACAAGTCGTTTTTGTAAAGGTAGTCATTTCAGTCGAAAGAACGACGTCTAGATGACCATTTTAGAAAACATACTTCCACTTTGAGTTTAACCATAATTTTTGGATATAGTTTCATGTTCATAATAAAAATTATTTTCTCAGAATAACAACTTTTAAATCAAAGTTTATCATAGTTTTTAATTAACTAACTCAAAACAGCCCGCGGTGTTACTACGACGGCGTAAATCCGGTTTTACGGTGTTTTTTCGTGTTTCCAGGTTTTAAATCATTAAGTTAGCATATCATATAGATATAGAACATGTGTTTAGTTGATTTTAAAAGTCAAGTTAGAAGGATTAACTTTTGTTTGCGAACAAGTTTAGAATTAACTAAACTATGTTCTAGTGATTACAAGTTTAAACCTTCGAATAAGATATCTTTATATGTATGAATCGAATGATGTTATGAACATCATTACTACCTTAAGTTCCTTGGATAAACCTACTGGAAAAGAGAAAAATGGATCTAGCTTCAACGGATCCTTGGATGGCTCGAAGTTCTTGAAGCAGAATCATGACACGAAAACAAGTTCAAGTAAGATCATCACTTGAAATAAGATTGTTATAGTTATAGAAATTGAACCAAAGTTTGAATATGATTATTACCTTGTATTAGAATGATAACCTACTGTAAGAAACAAAGATTTCTTGAGGTTGGATGATCACCTTACAAGATTGGAAGTGAGCTAGCAAACTTGATAGCATTCTTGATTTTATGTAACTAGAACTTGTAGAATATATGAAGAACACTTAGAACTTGAAGATAGAAGTTGAGAGAGATCAATTAGATGAAGAAAATTGAAGAATGAAAGTGTTTGTAGGTGTTTTTGGTCGTTGGTGTATGGATTAGATATAAAGGATATGTAATTTTGTTTTCATGTAAATAAGTCATGAATGATTACTCATATTTTTGTAATTTTATGAGATATTTCATGCTAGTTGCCAAATGATGGTTCCCACATGTGTTAGGTGACTCACATGGGCTGCTAAGAGCTGATCATTGGAGTGTATATACCAATAGTACATACATCTAAAAGCTGTGTATTGTACGAGTACGAATACGGGTGCATACGAGTAGAATTATTGATGAAACTGAACGAGGATGTAATTGTAAGCATTTTTGTTAAGTAGAAGTATTTTGATAAGTGTATTGAAGTCTTTAAAAAGTGTATAAATACATATTAAAACACTACATGTATATACATTTTAGCTGAGTCGTTAAGTCATCGTTAGTCGTTACATGTAAGTGTTGTTTTGAAACCTTTAGGTTAACGATCTTGTTAAATGTTGTTAACCCAATGTTTATAATATCAAATGAAATTTTAAATTATTATATTATCATGATATTATCATGTATGAATATCGCTTAATATTATATATATACATTAAATGTCTTTACAACGATAATCATTACATATATGTATCGTTTAAAAATCATTAAGTTAGTAGTCTTGTTTTTACATATGTAGTTCATTGTTAATATACTTAATGATATGTTTACTTATCATAGTATAATGTTAACTATATATATATATCCATATATATGTCATCATATAGTTTTTACAAGTTTTAACGTTCGTGAATCACCGGTCAACTTGGGTGGTCAATTGTCTATATGAAACATATTTCAATTAATCAAGTCTTAACAAGTTTGATTGCTTAACATGTTGGAAACATTTAATCATGTAAATATCAATCTCAATTAATATATATAAACATTGAAAATTTCGGGTCACTACAGTACCTACCCGTTAAATAAATTTCGTCTCGAAATTTTAAGCTGTTGAAGGTGTTGACGAATCTTCTGGAAATAGATGCGGGTATTTCTTCTTCATCTGATCTTCACGCTCCTAGGTGAACTCGGGTCCTCTACGAGCATTCCATCGAACCTTAACAATTGGTATCTTGTTTTGCTTAAGTCTTTTAACCTCACGATCCATTATTTCGACGGGTTCTTCGATGAATTGAAGTTTTTCGTTGATTTGGATTTCATCTAACGGAATAGTGAGATCTTCTTTAGCAAAACATTTCTTCAAATTCGAGACGTGGAAAGTGTTATGTACAGCCGCGAGTTGTTGAGGTAACTCAAGTCGGTAAGCTACTGGTCTGACACGATCAATAATCTTGAATGGTCCAATATACCTTGGATTTAATTTCTCTCATTTACCAAATCGAACAACGCCTTTCCAAGGTGCAACTTTAAGCATGACCATCTCTCCAATTTCAAATTCTACATCTTTTCTTTTAATGTCAGCGTAGCTCTTTTGTCGACTTTGGGCGGTTTTCAACCGTTGTTGAATTTGGATGATCTTCTCGGTAGTTTCTTGTATAATCTCCGGACCCGTAATCTGTCTATCCCTCACTTCACTCCAACAAATCGGAGACCTGCACTTTCTACCATAAAGTGCTTCAAACGGCGCCATCTCAATTCTTGAATGGTAGCTGTTGTTGTAGGAAAATTCTGCTAACGGTAGATGTCGATCCCAACTGTTTCCGAAATCAATAACACATGCTCGTAGCATGTCTTCAAGCGTTTGTATCGTCCTTTCGCTCTGCCCATCAGTTTGTGGATGATAGGCAGTACTCATGTCTAGACGAGTTCCTAATGCTTGCTGTAATGTCTGCCAGAATCTTGAAATAAATCTGCCATCCCTATCAGAGATAATAGAGATTGGTATTCCATGTTTGGAGATGACTTCCTTCAAATACAGTCGTGCTAACTTCTCCATCTTGTCATCTTCTCTTATTGGCAGGAAGTGTGCTGATTTGGTGAGACGATCAACTATTACCCAAATAGTATCAAAACCACTTGCAGTCCTTGGCAATTTAGTGATGAAATCCATGGTAATGTTTTCCCATTTCCATTCCGGGATTTCGGGTTGTTGAAGTAGACCTGATGGTTTCTGATGCTCAGCTTTGACCTTAGAACACGTCAAACATTCTCCTACGTATTTAGCAACATCGGCTTTCATACCCGGCCACCAAAAATGTTTCTTGAGATCCTTGTACATCTTCCCCGTTCCAGGATGTATTGAGTATCTGGTTTTATGAGCTTCTCTAAGTACCATTTCTCTCATATCTCCAAATTTTGGTACCCAAATCCTTTCAGCCCTATACCGGGTTCCGTCTTCCCGAATATTAAGATGCTTCTCCGATCCTTTGGGTATTTCATCCTTTAAATTTCCCTCTTTTAAAACTCCTTGTTGCGCCTCCTTTATTTGAGTAGTAAGGTTATTATGAATCATTATATTCATAGATTTTACTCGAATGGGTTCTCTGTCCTTCCTGCTCAAGGCATTGGCTACCACATTTGCCTTCCTCGGGTGGTAACGAATCTCAAAGTCGTAATCATTCAATAATTCAATCCACCTACGCTGCCTCATATTCAGTTGTTTCTGATTAAATATGTGTTGAAGACTTTTGTGGTCGGTATATATAATACTTTTGACCCCATATAAGTAGTGCCTCCAAGTCTTTAATGCAAAAACTACCGCGCCTAATTCCAAATCATGCGTCGTATAATTTTGTTCGTGAATCTTCAATTGTCTAGACGCATAAGCAATCACCTTCGTTCGTTGCATTAATACACAACTGAGACCTTGCTTTGATGCGTCACAATAAATCACAAAATCATCATTCCCTTCAGGCAATGACAATATAGGTGCCGTAGTTAGCTTTTTCTTCAATAACTGAAACGCTTTCTCTTGTTCATCATTCCATTCAAATTTCTTCCCTTTATGCGTTAATGCAGTCAAGGGTTTTGCTATTCTGGAAAAGTCTTGGATGAACCTTCTGTAGTAACCAGCTAGTCCTAAAAACTGGCGTATGTGTTTCGGAGTTTTCGGGGTTTCCCACTTTTCAACAGTTTCTATCTTTGCCGGATCCACCTTAATACCTTCTTTGTTCACTATGTGACCGAGGAATTGAACTTCTTCCAATCAAAATGCACACTTTGAAAACTTAGCGTACAATTCTTCCTTCCTCAATACTTATAACACCTTTCTCAAATGTTCACCGTGTTCTTGGTCATTCTTTGAGTAAATAAGTATGTCATCAATGAAAACAATGACAAACTTGTCAAGGTATGGTCCACACACTCGGTTCATAAGGTCCATGAACACAGCTGGTGCATTAGTTAAACCAAACGGCATGACCATAAACTCGTAATGACCGTAACGTGTTCTGAAAGCAGTCTTTGGAATATCATCTTCTTTCACCCGCATTTGATGATACCCGGAACGTAAGTCAATCTTTGAATAAACAGACAAGCCTTGTAGTTGATCAAATAAGTCGTCGATTCTCGGTAGTGGGAGCGGTTCTTGATGGTAAGTTTATTCAACTCTCGGTAGTCGATACACAACCTGAATGTACCATCTTTCTTCTTGACAAACAAAACAGGAGCTCCCCACGGTGATGTGCTTGGTCGAATGAAACCACGCTCTAAAAGTTCTTGTAATTGGCTTTGCAGTTCTTTCATCTCACTGGGTGCGAGTCTGTAAGGAGCACGAGCTATTGGTACAGCTCCTGGTACAAGATCTATTTGAAATTCAACGGATCGATGTGGGGGTAATCCCGGTAATTCTTTCGGAAATACATCGGGAAATTCTTTTGCGACGGGAACATCATTGATGCTATTTTCTTCAGTTTGTACTTTCTCGACGTGTGCTAGAACAGCATAGCAACCTTTTCTTATTAGTTTTTGTGCCTTCAAATTACTAATAAGATGTAGCTTCGTGTTGCCCTTTTCTCCGTACACCATTAAGGGTTTTCCTTTTTCTCGTATAATGCGAATTGCATTTTTGTAACAAACGATCTCTGCTTTCACTTCTTGCAACCAGTCCATACCGATTATCACATCAAAACTCCCTAACTCTACTGGTATCAAATCAATCTTAAATGTTTCACTAACCAGTTTAATTTCTTGATTCCGACATATATTATCTGCTGAAATTAATTTACCATTTGCTAATTCGAGTAAAAATTTACTATCCAAAGGCGTCAATGGACAACTTAATTTAGCACAAAAATCTCTACTCATATAGCTTCTATCCGCACCCGAATCAAATAAAACGTAAGCAGATTTATTGTCAATAAGAAACGTACCCGTAACAAGCTCCGGGTCTTCCTGTGCCTTTGCCGCATTAATATTGAAAACTCTTCCGCGGCCTTGTCCATTCGTGTTCTCCTGGTTCGGGCAATTTCTAATAATGTGGCCCGGTTTTCCACATTTATAATAAACTACATTGGCATAACTTGCTCCGACACTACTTGCTCCGCCATTACTCGTTCCGACACCATTTGTTCCTTTCATTCTATTAACCCCTGGTCCATAGACCTTACACTTTGCCGCGCTATGACCATTTCTTTTACACTTGTTGCAAAATTTGGTGCAGAACCCCGAGTGATACTTTTCACACCTTTGGCATAGCTGCTTCTGATTGTTGTTGTTGTTGCGGTTATTATTGTTGTTGGGATGATTGTTGTAGGTGCTGTTGTTGTTGTTGTTGTTGTTGTTGTTTTTTTTTGTTGGGCCGTTTGTTGTAGTTGCGATTGATGTTGCGATTGTTGGGATAATTGTTGCGATTATTGTTGTAATTACTGTTGTTGTTGTATTGGTGATTCTTATCACCGTTTTCCTCCCACTTTCTTTTGACTTGCTTCACATTGGCCTCTTCAGCAGTCTGTTCTTTAATTCTTTCTTCAATCTGGTTCACTAGTTTGTGAGCCATTCTACATGCCTGTTGTATGGAGGCGGGCTCGTGTGAACTTATATCTTCTTGGATTCTTTCCGGTAATCCTTTCACAAACGCGTCGATCTTCTCTTCCTCATCTTCGAATGCTCCCGGACACAATAGGCACAATTCTGTGAATCGTCTTTCGTACGTGGTAATATCAAATCCTTGGGTTCGTAACCCTCTAAGTTCTGTCTTGAGCTTATTGACCTCGGTTCTGGGACGGTACTTCTCGTTCATCAAGTGCTTGAATGCTGACCACGGTAGTGCGTACGTATCGTCTTGTCCCACTTGCTCTAGATAGGTATTCCACCATGTTAACGCAGAACCTGTGATGGTATGCGTAGCGTACTTTACTTTGTCCTCTTCAGTACACTTACTTATGGCAAACACCGATTCGACCTTCTCGGTCCACCGTTTCAATCCGATCGGTCCTTCGGTTCCATCAAATTCCAAAGGTTTGCAGGCAGTGAATTCTTTGTAGGTGCATCATACACGATTTCCTGTACTGCTAGATCCAAGGTTATTGTTGGTATGTAGCGCAGCCTGTACTGCGGCTATATTTGAAGCTAGAAAAGTACGGAATTCCTCTTCATTCATATTCACGGTGTGTCGAGTAGTCGGTTCCATTTCCTTCAAAATAGTCAAATAGAACAAGTTAATCATACAGAATATTAAGAGTAGTTAATAGTATTTCGTAGCAAAATATGAACTCATTTATAAAAGCTTTTTCTTCATATTAGCGTTTTATAAGTTTAAATTCGGGTAGTACCTACCCGTTAAGTTCATACTTAGTAGCTAATATACAATTCAACTACTACAATTCTATATGAAAAACTGATTATAATAATATTTCGCGTTCAAACTTTTACACAATATTTTACAAACTTACAATACCGCTTATTTTACATATAGCATGAAATATAGCACACAATAAATTTGATACAAGATGGTTGTGAAGATAATTCTAGCTAGTACACAAGTCGTTCAGCAAAGGCAATAAAGACACGTAATTCATACGTCCAGAAACAAGTCATGCATTCTGGTTTTACTAGGATTACTTCCCATCCTTGGTCTTGTGGAACATAACCGTTATGGCCGTTGATAAGACAGCGTGTTGTAACGTCGTCAAAGGGACGAGGGTTACGTAATGTCCAACAGTCCCGTAACAATCTAAAAACCTCATTTCTTACTCCAATTACCGTGGTCGGTTGGTTGAGGATTTTCTTTTACTTAACCATTTTATTATTTCCCCCACCGATTCTATTTCTTCATCCGATTCCGATTCTTCTTCCGGTTCCGATTCTTCTTCCGGTTCCGACTCTTCTTCCGGTTCCTCTTCGGGAACTTGTGAATCAGTCCACGAATTATTCCAATTTACATTTGACTCTTCATTATTATTAGGTGAGTCAATGGGACTTGTCCTAGAGGTAGACATCTATCACATAATATCAAACGCGTTAAGAGATTAATATATCACATAATATTCACATGTTAAAAATATATAGTTTCTAACAAAATTTGTTAAGCAATCATTTTTCAAGTAAACACGGTCGAAGTCCAGACTCATTAATGCATCCTAACAAACTCGATAAGACACACTAATACAAAATTCTAGTTCTCTAAGACCAACGCTCGGATACCAACTGAAATGTCCCGTTCTTATTGATTAAAAACGTTCCATATTAATTGATTTCGTTGCGAGGTTTTGACCTCTATATGAGACGTTTTTCAAAGACTGCATTCATTTTAAAACAAACCATAACCTTTATTTCATCAATAAAGGTTTAAAAAGCTTTACGTAGATTATCAAATAATGATAATCTAAAATATCCTGTTTACACACGACCATTACATAATGGTTTACAATACAAATATGTTACAACAAAATAAGTTTCTTGAATGCAGTTTTTACACAATATCATACAAGCATGGACTCCAAATCTCGTCCTTATTTAAGTATGCGACAGCAGAAGCTCTTAATAATCACCTGAGAATAAACATGCTTAAAACGTCAACAAAAATGTTGGTGAGTTATAGGTTTAACCTATATATATCAAATCATAATAATAGACCACAAGATTTCATATTTCAATACACATCCCATACATAGAGATAAAAATCATTCATATGGTGAACACCTGGTAACCGACATTAACAAGATGCATATATAAGAATATCCCCATCATTCCAGGACACCCTTCGGATATGATATAAATTTCGAAGTACTAAAGCATCCGGTACTTTGGATGGGGTTTGTTAGGCCCAATAGATCTATCTTTAGGATTCGCGTCAATTAGGGTGTCTGTTCCCTAATTCTTAGATTACCAGACTTAATAAAAAGGGGCATATTCGATTTCGATAATTCAACCATAGAATGTAGTTTCACGTACTTGTGTCTATTTTGTAAATCATTTATAAAACCTGCATGTATTCTCATCCCAAAAATATTAGATTTTAAAAGTGGGACTATAACTCACTTTCACAGATTTTTACTTCGTCGGGAAGTAAGACTTGGCCACTGGTTGATTCACGAACCTATAACAATATATACATATATATCAAAGTATGTTCAAAATATATTTACAACACTTTTAATATATTTTGATGTTTTAAGTTTATTAAGTCAGCTGTCCTCGTTAGTAACCTACAACTAGTTGTCCACAGTTAGATGTACAGAAATAAATCGATAAATATTATCTTGAATCAATCCACGACCCAGTGTATACGTATCTCAGTAATGATCACAACTCAAACTATATATATTTTGGAATCAACCTCAACCTTGTATAGCTAACTCCAACATTCACATATAGAGTGTCTATGGTTGTTCCGAAATATATATAGATGTGTCGACATGATAGGTCGAAACATTGTATACGTGTCTATGGTATCTCAAGATTACATGATATACAATACAAGTTGATTAAGTTATGGTTGGAATAGATTTGTTACCAATTTTCACGTAGCTAAAATGAGAAAAATTATCCAATCTTGTTTTACCCATAACTTCTTCATTTTAAATCCGTTTTGAGTGAATCAAATTGCTGTGGTTTCATATTGAACTATATTTTATGAATCAAAACAGAAAAAGTATAGGTTTATAGTCGGAAAAATAAGTTACAAGTCGTTTTTGTAAAGGTAGTCATTTCAGTCGAAAGAACGACGTCTAGATGACCATTTTAGAAAACATACTTCCACTTTGAGTTTAACCATAATTTTTGGATATAGTTTCATGTTCATAATAAAAATTATTTTTCTCAGAATAACAACTTTTAAATCAAAGTTTATCATAGTTTTTAATTAACTAACTCAAAACAGCCCGCGGTGTTACTATGACGGCATAAATCCGGTTTTACGGTGTTTTTTCGTGTTTCCAGGTTTTAAATCATTAAGTTAGCATATCATATAGATATAGAACATGTGTTTAGTTGATTTTAAAAGTCAAGTTAGAAGGATTAACTTTTGTTTGCGAACAAGTTTAGAATTAACTAAACTATGTTCTAGTGATTACAAGTTTAAACCTTCGAATAAGATAGCTTTATATGTATGAATCGAATGATGTTATGAACATCATTACTACCTTAAGTTCCTTGGATAAACCTACTGGAAAAGAGAAAAATGGATCTAGCTTCAACGGATCCTTGGATGGCTCGAAGTTCTTGAAGCAGAATCATGACACGAAAACAAGTTCAAGTAAGATCATCACTTGAAATAAGATTGTTATAGTTATAGAAATTGAACCAAAGTTTGAATATGATTATTACCTTGTATTAGAATGATAACCTACTGTAAGAAACAAAGATTTCTTGAGGTTGGATGATCACCTTACAAGATTGGAAGTGAGCTAGCAAACTTGAAAGCATTCTTGATTTTATGTAACTAGAACTTGTAGAATATATGAAGAACACTTAGAACTTGAAGATAGAACTTGAGAGAGATCAATTAGATGAAGAAAATTGAAGAATGAAAGTGTTTGTAGGTGTTTTTGGTCGTTGGTGTATGGATTAGATATAAAGGATATGTAATTTTGTTTTCATGTAAATAAGTCATGAATGATTACTCATATTTTTGTAATTTTATGAGATATTTCATGCTAGTTGCCAAATGATGGTTTCCACATGTGTTAGGTGACTCACATGGGCTGCTAAGAGCTGATCATTGGAGTGTATAGACCAATAGTACATACATCTAAAAGCTGTGTATTGTACAAGTACGAATACGGGTGCATACGAGTAGAATTGTTGATGAAACTGAATGAGGATGTAATTGTAAGCATTTTTGTTAAGTAGAAGTATTTTGATAAGTGTATTGAAGTCTTTCAAAACTGTATAAATACATATTAAAACACTACATGTATATACATTTTAGCTGAGTCGTTAAGTCATCGTTAGTCGTTACATGTAAGTGTTGTTTTGAAACCTTTAGGTTAACGATCTTGTTAAATGTTGTTAACCCAATGTTTATAATATCAAATGAAATTTTAAATTATTATATTATCATGATATTATCATGTATGAATATCACTTAATATTATATATATACATTAAATGTCTTTACAACGATAATCGTTACATATATGTCTCGTTTAAAAATCATTAAGTTAGTAGTCTTGTTTTTACATATGTAGTTCATTGTTAATATACTTAATGATATGTTTACTTATCATAGTATAATGTTAACTATATATATATCCATATATATGTCATCATATAGTTTTTACAAGTATTAACGTTCGTGAATCACCGGTCAACTTGGGTGGTCAATTGTCTATATGAAACATATTTCAATTAATCAAGTCTTAACAAGTTTGATTGCTTAACATGTTGGAAACATTTAATCATGTAAATATCAATCTCAATTAATATATATAAACATTGAAAAGTTCGGGTCACTACAGTTGATTGGTTGATTCATTCTGGTGACGCTGCCTCCGGAGCTTAGGTGAGCATCCATGTCGGAGTAGCTGTCGAAATCCGAGGAATTCGAACTGGTTGAAGGATTCATCTCGTACGATCAGATGAAGGATTTTCGATAAGAAATATATTATAGGATGTAGATTAGTACCCTGCAATACATAATTTACATATGCATATATAATACTAAAATCCCATAAGTTACGGAGGAATCTACGGAAGCTGTCAGGCAAAGGTAACAATAACAGATACGCTAAGATATGAATTTATCTATACACTGTCTATGCAATAAAGGTAGTAAGATGTGTCTAGACTTTAAGGATGATAAGCAAATAATTTTCGACACTAAATGATAAGCAAAACTTTTGACATGCAGACACGGTCGAAGTCCAGACTCACTAATGCATCTAAACAACTATCTGTTAGACACACTAATGCAAGACCTGGTTCGCTAAGACCACCGCTCTGATACCAACTGAAAGGACCCGTCTAAATCCACCTGGACTAATACATTACATTTGGTTACATCACGAGGTTCAGGCCTCTATATGATACATTTTACAAACATTGCATTCGTTTTTAAAAGACAAACTTTCATTACATCGAAAGTTGACAGGCATGCATACCATTTCATAATATATCAAACTATAATTGATTTAATAATAATCTTGATGAACTCAACAACTCGAATGCAACGTCTTTTGAAATATATCATGAATGACTCCAAGTAATGTCTCTAAAATGAGCAAATGCACAGCGGAAGATTTCTTTCGTACCTGAGAATAAACATGTTTTCAAGTGTCAACCAAAAGGTTGATGAGTTCATTAGTTTATCATAACCGATCATTTTCATCATTTTAATAGACCACAAGATTTCGATTTCCATTTCTCATAAATATACGTCCCATGCATAGAGATAAAAATTATTTATATGGATTGAACACCTGGTAACCGACATTAACAAGATGCATATAAGAATATCCCCAATCATTCCGGGACATCCATCAGACATGATAAAACAACATCGAAGTACTAAAGCATCCGCTACAACGGATGAGGTTTGTTAGGCCCAATAGATCTATCTTTAGGATTCGCGTCAATTAGTAGACTGGTTTACTAATTCTTAGGCTACCAAGTAAAAGGGGCATATTCGGCTTCGATCATTCAATCATATAATGTAGTTTCGATTACTTGTGTCTATTTCGTAAAACATTTATAAAAGCAGCGCATATATTCTCAGTCCCAAAAATATATATTTCAAAAGCATTTAAAAAGGGAGCAAATGAAACTCACAATACTGTGTTTCATAGCAATTATGCATATGACGGCACTGAACAAGTGCAGGGTTGGTCTCGGATTCACGAACCTATATCAAGTATATATATATTAACACATATTCTTGTAATCGAATAATTCTATATATTATTATTAATGATATATTTGTTATATTTAATAATTTATAAGTTTCATTATTTATTTATATATTTTTATTTTTATATAATGAAATATTAATATAATTAAGTTATGTAATTTAAATATATTTTTGTGTATGAAATCTTTATTTTTATACTTATAACCTTAACAATATCTTTAAAACCTTTATTTTCATAATCATAATAATTTTAATAATAATTATTAATAATGATGTTGATAATACTAATAATAATAATAATAATAATAATAATAATAATAATAATAATAATAATAATAATAATAATAATAATAATAATAATCTTATAAGGAGACTACCTTTCAAACAAGCCAAAAATAATAAATGTCATAGCCCGGGCTTGAACCCAAGGCCTCTCGCTCAATGACCAAACGACTAACCACTCCTCTGTGGTCGTTTTTCTGATAAGATTCTTAAATTAAATCTTATTTAACCATTTCAATTCTGTTTTTCTCTTCATCATTTAGCATCATCATCATTGTGATCATCATTATGATCACCATTCCATTATCATCTTAATCATCATCATCACGTATTACCAAACATCATAACCATAACATCATCTTCTTTGATAACACCATCATAATCATGTTATCATATCTATAATTTTCGTTCATCATCATCGTAATAGGAGAAGGAATCGAACAGCAAAAAAAATAAAAAATAATAAAATAAAAGAGCTTGTAACATCGTGGACCCGTTTCCTTAGGAGCCCAATATTACTTTAAAGATCCAAATGGAAAAGATTAAACCTCTACATCCTGTCACGCTGTAGCCCAACATGTGTATCTCGGATTCGAAACAGGAAAAGCAACAGCCGACATCCACTTGATATCTTTATCGTTATTTAAATCCCCACATTCCATCATTCTTTATTCGTTAATCATTAACATAATTCAACAGCTCATCACAATTAATATATATATCATTATCATTCATCATCTAGATATAGAAAAGGGATTTGGAAGGGTAAAAAATTACTGCAGCCGTATGAGTTCAGAAAAGAAAGAAAAAAATATTACAGCAGTAAAGAATAGCAGGTGAGTTTAGTTCAAGTGGGTTTCGTGGGAGGTTTTTGAGTAAACATAAAACAAATTAGCTGATGGTTTCATGGCGTGTGCAAAAGGTAATAAAGAAATAGCAGTTGCAATCTCTTTACCTCGTTACTGTAATAGGAAACACAAAAAAAAAAAAAAACAACAATGGCAGCATTATTTGCAGTGGTTGTTATAGCCTGTGGGTGTTGAGTAGTTGTAGAGCAAAGAAAACGAGCTGAGTAGTAGTTCAGTAGGCGGTTTTTCTCGGACAGGATTAAGAGAGAGAGAGAGTGAAAAACGAAGAGTGATTGCAGTGGTGGTGATTCAATTGGGCTGTGGTTGCGGTTTATCAACTAATAGAAACAGAAGAATGGGTGTCGTTATAGGTCGAGATGTCAACAGAAAAGCAAGGAGGATGACTCTTTTGTGATGGTGGTATTGGTTTGGGTTGGTTCTTGACATACAACAATCCAATTAGTAGTAGTAGCAACTACGATGGGTGATCGATCAAAGAGGTGGTGTTCTTGTTTGAAGTTATGATTGTGTGGTGTGTGTTTTGGTTCTTGATTACTAACGAGAACCGTACTAGTAAATGGGTGAGGATTCTAGTTTGAACACGTTATGATTATAGTGGTATTGTGGAGTTAGTAAAGGTGATTTGATCAGTTTTGCTGGCATTGAGAAATTTATGCCATCGGGTACAATCTCACAGACAGGAAGGACAGATGAATCAATCGTACAAAAGGAAATATATAAAAAATATAAAAAAAGCTGCAGGGGATTGTTACAGAATTGGATTCATTCAAGTGTTTGAATTCTTGATTAGTACTAAATTGAAGATTGTGAATCAATCTAAAACAGTGTTGAAAACGATATGCAACAGAATACAGATTTACTGTATTTGTGTACGGAGTATATATATATTCTACTGTATTTACACATATATACATATATATCTGAATAAATATTTGTATATACCGTATATTTATATAATTATCCATATTTATATTTATATTTAAATATATAATTGTATTTTATATATATATATATATATGTATATAAATATGTTTTTCTATGTTTGTATATACATACATTCATAATTTTTTTATAATTACTAAATATATTAATATTATTAATAATACTATTACTAATATTACCTATAATACTAATATTATTAGTAAAAAGACTAGTAATAACAAATGATAAATAATAATATGATAATATTTATAATAATAATACTTTCAATAATAATAATAATAAAAATAATAATAATATTAATAATAAATATAATGACCATTATTAATAAGTTGTATTATAATAACATCAATAGATATAAAAAAGTTTAATGATTTTAGTAATAATAATTATAAAAGCAATAATAACAATAATAATGTAACAATTTTTATGTATTAAATTTTATATCTATATATCATATTAAAATAATATCATTCCTAAAACTGATATTAACATTTATATTAATATTTATTTTAATATTAATAGTGAAAGTAATAACACTTTATACATCTCAACTTTTATATTTATACGATATAATAATATAAATAATACTATCATTGATATTAATATTAATAGTCATGGTAATAATGAAAGTAACTATATCTATTATATTATCAACCTGTAATCAAACTAATCATATTAATATTACATATTATTAATTATGTAATATATATAATAACATGTATCAAATATTTATTATTCATACATACAGCATAATAATAGTTATACATTGAAATCATACAGATATTCATATATATTTACATTTTTATTTACACACAAATGTTCTTGAATCGTTGGGAATAGTCAAAGGTCAAATGATTTCATGAAACAGTTCATAAATTTTTGAGACTCAACTTTACAGACTTTGCTTATCATGTCGAAATCATATAAAGATTAAGTTTAAATTTGGTCGGAAATTTTCGGGTCGTCACAGTACCTACCCGTTAAAGAAATTTCGTCCTGAAATTTGATTGGGATCATCATGGCTAACAATAAGAATGTTTTCTTGACGAATATGAGCTGATAAATAGAATTTTATTACTGTTGAGTAATATGGATAAGATAATTTGATTACTCGGAGCGTATGAGTGAAGCTATCACAAAAGATTGAGATAGAGATTTAACTTTTGACGTAGTCACTGTTGAATTCCGGAATTCAAGGGATTTAAAGAAAATCTTCGAAATCTAAAAGATTTGATTCTTCGGCGAATAAGGAATATTAAGATCTCTATAATTAAATACGGTGATATGCCTCGATTACTCTGTCTGATATTTCCATTATAAATTAAGCTCTTCCGTTCTATTATTCTCACCATTCATATACTTTCTTTCTTAGTTCATACATTCAAAAGATTGTGAAAATGCTTAATCCCGTTCTAAGCCTTGATATTTTTCTAATTATCATTTCTGTCATTCTTCTTTTTAATCTTCCACCAGAAAAATCTGTTTACTTCTACTATTACCTTGAGGTGATACTATTCTTAATTACACCGTGTCTTTATATTGCTATTCGTATTAATATCCACGGTTTGTAATCTCCGTGTTGTTATTGGGTTTTATATTTTCTTTTATATTTTGGAGCTCTTTGCCTTTTTATTATCTTCTCGATCTCTAGTAAAACGAGTAACGGTCCAGAATTCGTAAGTATGGAGTTTTGAATGAACTTAATGTTCTAAACAAGAAAGAATGTAGTCGCACGATTTGATTTGTCAACTTACCTGAATCACTAAGAATAGAACTATCAAGAATATACTTTATTGATATGTTCAGAAGTTAAGCAAAATGAAAGAGTTATGTAACATGGCACATGATGACGTTATGGTCTGTGAATCATCACATCCCATTAGAAACTCAGCATGACTTACTGTAATATAATCACATTGATCATGTGTCATTATATTATACTAACTCATGCATCAATTTCCAACACTACTTCAAAATCATTCATAATTCAAATTCGAATTTTCAGGATTTTAGAAACTAAAACAGTTTCTTTTATGATATAACACCGATAGAGCAGAGAGATTATTAATATCGGACAAGAATATTTATGAAGATATCTACAAAAATATTGAGGATATCTATAAAGAAAGATACGATGATATCTTAGAATTTCAGAATCAAATTGTGATGAAGAAATTCATTCACGATGATTTAGAGCGGTTAAGGAGTAAGGTATTCGCTAAAGATTTCATCAGAAACAGAATCATCAGGATTCTTTATATACAAGTTTAGTCCTTGTGATTTATTCAGAGTCTCCTTCATGGTTTGCTCAATTCGTTTTTCAGCATGCCATTCTTTATTATCAAACTTTTGACTGTTAAGGCATTCTTCAGTTTTCACTGCTTCATCAGCTTTTTCAAAACTCAGAAAACTGATTCATAGGCTAAAGCGTTTTTCAGAAATTCAGAATTGAAGTTCGCAAATTCAGGAGATAGAATTTATATATATATATATATATATATATATATATATATATATATATATATATATATATATATATATATATATATATATATATATATATATATATATATATATATATATATATATATATATATATATATATATATATATATATATAAAATTGTTGTCGTAGAAACGCTGAGAAATTTGAGATTATTGATTGATACCTCCCGGTATTTAGTATGGCGATTATCGTTACAAGATACCGATGAGTTCATGATAAGACTTCAATAGATAAATATAGTGATTTGTCGGAGAGATTTAAGCCAAAGAGCAACGAGGTTGCTGGTACGTTTACTGTTAATGTGGTGGGATATAAACAGTTCCCCGGTAACGAAGGCGAAAATACAACGCATATATCAAGGTTATAATAAGGTTGTTTCGAACGAAAAGTCGAAGTTGACTTGCTGGAGCTGTGACAAAATTGGCTAATTTGGAAAACGATTGCAAATTTATTTTCGGTAATAGTATCGCTAAAGGAATTAACACAGCTACGCGTTAAACGTTTACTCAGTTTCCGAGAGTTTTTCAGGTGCAATACTATATGCATAAATCTTTCCTTCCGTAGATGAAGTGCGGTTGATTCATCCTCTCGATTGAGGTGTTTCAAGAATCATGAAAGGTTTGAACGCAGATTGTAATCGTCAAGATACAAATGAGGTTTAAGATGAAATCAAGTGGCAAACTTGAAGAAATGTTTAGTTTCATATGTTATAATCAATATTTTAATTCATTTTAATTGTCCAATATTATTAGTCCACAGTCGATAGTCCACAGTTAGTAGTTCAACAATTCATATTTAGTTTAATATATAATATTCGAATTAATTAATACGTATCGTGACCCGTGTACATGTCTCAGACTCGATCACAACTCAAAGTATATATATTATTGTAGAATCAACCTCAACCCTGTATAGCTAACTCGATCATTACTACATATAGAGTGTCTATGGTTATTCCAAATAATATATATAGATGCGTCGATATGATATGTCAAAACCTTGTATACGTGTCCCGATATTTAAAGTGCGTAAAATAAATAACATAATTTAAATGACGATAAATAAAATTGCGAGAATATAAATTGCGATAAATAAATTGCGATAATTAAAATGTAATCAGTTAGCTAGGATCAGTTAGCTAGGAACAGCTAGCGTGGATTCTTAACAAAATTTCTCATAGTTGATTTGTTTGTTTCTAACAAATTTTATTTTGTTCAATGTTTTCTTCATTATGCCACTTGTTGGATTCTGATAGGTCAAAATCCAAATATGAAATTGAATGAAAATAGTTATTCTGTGGTGAACGGATTCGTATATCTGTGGATGTAAGTAGAATAGTGAATGACTGTTGAATCAGCTTCGAATAATGTACAGTGTAATTTATTAATGTGAAATCTAAATATTCCTCGAGTATTACCTACCCGTTAAAATATTTTCACCATTAACAGTTTGTACGAAAGAATTTTTAATTACAATCTTTATGAAAATATGTAGTGACCCGAACTTTTCCATGTTTATATATATTAATTGAGATTGATATTTACATGATTAAATGTTTCCAACATGTTAAGCAATCAAACTTGTTAAGACTTGATTAATTGAAATATGTTTCATATAGACAATTGACCACCCAAGTTGACCGGTGATTCACGAACGTTAAAACTTGTAAAAACTATATGATGACATATATATGGATATATATATAGTTAACATGATACTATGATAAGTAAACATATCATTAAGTATATTAACAATGAACTACATATGTAAAAACAAGACTACTAAATTAATGATTTTTAAACGAGACATATATGTAACGATTATCGTTGTAAAGACATTTAATGTATATATATATCATATTAAGAGATATTCATACATGATAATATCATGATAATATAATAATTTAAAATCTCATTTGATATTATAAACATTGGGTTAACAACATTTAACAAGATCGTTAACCTAAAGGTTTCAAAACAACACTTACATGTAACGACTAACGATGACTTAACGACTCAGTTAAAATGTATATACATGTAGTGTTTTAATATGTATTTATACACTTTTGAAAGACTTCAATACACTTATTAAAATACTTCTACTTAACAAAAATGCTTACAATTACATCCTCGTTCAGTTTCATCAACAATTCTACTCGTATGCACCCGTATTCGTACTCGTACAATACACAGCTTTTAGATATATCTACTATTGGTATATACACTCCAATGATCAGCTCTTAGCAGCCCATGTGAGTCACCTAACACATGTGGGAACTATCATTTGGCAACTAGCATGAAATATCTCATAAAATTACAAAAATATGAGTAATCATTCATGACTTATTTACATGAAAACAAAATTACATATCCTTTATATCTAATCCATACACCAATGACCAAAAACACCTACAAACACTTTCATTCTTCAATTTTATTCATCTAATTGATCTCTCTTAAGTTCTATCTTCAAGTTCTAAGTGTTCTTCATAAATTCTACAAGTTCTAGTTACATAAAATCAAGAATACTTTCAAGTTTGCTAGCTCACTTCCAATCTTGTAAGGTGATCATCTAACCTCAAGAAATCTTTGTTTCTTACAGTAGATTATCATTCTAATACAAGGTAATAATCATATTCAAACTTTGGTTCAATTTCTATAACTATAACAATCTTATTTCAAGTGATGATCTTACTTGAACTTGTTTTCGTGTCATGATTCTGCTTCAAGAACTTCGAGCCATCCAAGGATCTGTTGAAGCTAGATCCATTTTTCACTTTTCCAGTAGGTTTATCCAAGGAACTTAAGGTAGTAATGATGTTCATAACATCATTCGATTCATACATATAAAGCTATCTTATTCGAAGGTTTAAACTTGTAATCACTAGAACATAGTTTAGTTAATTCTAAACTTGTTCGCAAACAAAGGTTAATCCTTCTAACTTGACTTTTAAAATCAACTAAACACATGTTCTATATATATATATATTATATGCTAACTTAATGATTTAAAACCTGAAAACACGAAAAACACCGTAAAACCGGATTTACGCCGTCGTAGTAACACCGCGGGCTATTTTGGGTTAGTTAATTAAAAACTATGATAAACTTTGATTTAAAAGTTGTTATTCTGAGAAAATGATTTTTATTATGAACATGAAACTATATCCAAAAATTATGGTTAAACTCAAAGTGGAAGTATGTTTTCTAAAATGGTCATCTAGACGTCGTTCTTTCGACTGAAATGACTACCTTTACAAAAACGACTTGTAACTTATTTTTCCGACTATAAACCTATACTTTTTCTGTTTAGATTCATAAATTAGAGTTCAATATGAAACCATAGCAATTTTATTCACTCAAAACGGATTTAAAATGAAGAAGTTATGGGTAAAACAAGATTGGATAATTTTTCTCATTTTAGCTACGTGAAAATTGGTAACAAATCTATTCCAACCATAACTTAATCAACTTGTATTGTATATTATGTAATCTTGAGATACCATAGACACGTATACAATGTTTCGACCTATCATGTCGACACATCTATATATATTTCGGAACAACCATAGACACTCTATATGTGAATGTTGGAGTTAGCTATACAGGGTTGAGGTTGATTCCAAAATATATATAGTTTGAGTTGTGATCAATACTGAGATACGTATACACTGGGTCGTGGATTGATTCAAGATAATATTTATCGATTTATTTCAGTACATCTAACTGTGGACAACTAGTTGTAGGTTACTAACGAGGACAGCTGACTTAATAAACTTAAAACATCAAAATATATTAAAAGTGTTGTAAATATATTTTGAACATACTTTGATATATATGTATATATTGTTATAGGTTCGTGAATCAACCAGTGGCCAAGTCTTACTTCCCGACGAAGTAAAAATCTGTGAAAGTGAGTTATAGTCCCACTTTTAAAATCTAATATTTTTGGGATGAGAATACATGCAGGTTTTATAAATGATTTACAAAATAGACACAAGTACGTGAAACTACATTCTATAGTTGAATTATCGAAATCGAATATGCCCCTTTTTATTAAGTCTGGTAATCTAAGAATTAGGGAACAGACACCCTAATTGACGCGAATCCTAAAGATAGATCTATTGGGCCTAACAAACCCCATCCAAAGTACCGGATGCTTTAGTACTTCGAAATTTATATCATATCCGAAGGGTGTCCCGGAATGATGGGGATATTCTTATATATGCATCTTGTTAATGTCGGTTACCAGGTGTTCACCATATGAATGATTTTTATCTCTATGTATGGGATGTGTAATGAAATATGAAATCTTGTGGTCTATTATTATGATTTGATATATATAGGTTAAACCTATAACTCACTAACATTTTTGTTGACGTTTTAAGCATGTTTATTCTCAGGTGATTATTAAGAGCTTCCGCTGTCGCATACTTAAATAAGGACGAGATTTGGAGTCCATGCTTGTATGATATTGTGTAAAAACTGCATTCAAGAAACTTATTTTGTTGTAACATATTTGTATTGTAAACCATTATGTAATGGTCGTGTGTAAACAGGATATTTTAGATTATCATTATTTGATAATCTACGTAAAGCTTTTTAAACCTTTATTGATGAAATAAAGGTTATGGTTTGTTTTAAAATGAATGCAGTCTTTGAAAAACGTCTCATATAGAGGTCAAAACCTCGCAACGAAATCAATTAATATGGAACGTTTTTAATCAATAAGAACGGGACATTTCAAAATATACTTACATATATATTTTCTTCAGATGTAATTATGGATTTAATGAGTTAATATAATATTAATCTCATTTGATTTACCGTTAGAACTAGAATTCATAATCTCTAAAACATTGGAGATTACATAATCGCCAGGAAGAACGAAGATAATTGATATAGAACGATACGTAGAATGATGATTATACTCAAGGTACAGAATGAGATGTTGAGGCATGGATTGTTGATGGTACTGTTGGTGCCGGTGATGTTGCTGAAGCTGGTAAATTTTGCACCATATTCTCCTAATTGATTACTCGAGCGCGAAGTTCGTTGACATATTCTATTATTCCGGGATGATTATGGCTCGAAACGAGCGAATGAATAAGGTTTAGAATTTGAGATAGTATATAATCATGGCAAGATATTCAGGAAATGGTGGTGAAAATGGTGTTTCGGATTGGTTTTGCCGGTAAGTGCTTTAGATTCTTTGTCAAGAGGGCAATTCTGTTGGTGGAAATGATCGCCTTCTTCGTGTCTCCAATGATTGAGGAGGCTACGAACCCATCAGATGAATTGGGGATGGTTGATTGGTTGATTCATTCTGGTGACGCTGCCTCCAGAGCTTAGGTGAACATCCATGTCGGAGTAGCTGTCGGAATCCGAGGAATTCGAACTGGTTGAAGGATTCATATCGTACGATCAGATGAAGGATTTTTGATAAGAAATAGATTATAGGATGTATATTAGTACCTTCCAATACATAATTTACATATGCATATATAATACTAAAATCCCATAAGTTACGGAGGAATCTACGGAAGCTGTCAGGCAAAGGTAACAATAACAGATACGCTAAGATATGAATTTATCTATACACTGTCTATGTAATAGAGGCAGTAAGACGTGTCTAGACTTTAAGGATGATAAGCAAATAATTTTCGACACTAAATGATAAGCAAAACTTTTGACATGCAGACACGGTCGAAGTCCAGACTCACTAATGCATCTAAACAACTATCTGTTAGACACACTAATGCAAGACCTGGTTTGCTAAGACCACAGCTCTGATACCAACTGAAAGGACCCGTCCAAATCCACCTGGACGGATACATTACATTTGGTTACATCGCGAGGTTCAGACCTCTATATGATACATTTTACAAACATTGCATTAGTTTTTAAAAGACAAACTTTCATTACATCAAAAGTTGACAGGCATGCATACCATTTCATAATATATCAAACTATAATTGACTTAATAATAATCTTGATGAACTCAACGACTCGAATGCAACGTCTTTTGAAATATGTCATGAATGACTCCAAGTAATGTCTCTAAAATGAGCAAGTGCACAGCGAAAGATTTCTTTCGTACCTGAGAATAAACATGCTTTTAAGTGTCAACCAAAATGTTGGTGAGTTCATTAGTTTATCATAATCGATCATTTTGATCATTTTAATAGACCACAAGATTTTCATTTCCATTTCTCATAAATATACGTCCCATGCATAGAGACAAAAATCATTTATATGGATTGAACTCCTGGTAACCGACATTAACAAGATGCATATAAGAATATCCCCTATCATTCCGGGACATCCATCGGATATGATTAAACAACATCGAAGTACTAAAGCATCCGCTACAACAGATGGGGTTTGTTAGGCCCAATAGATCTATCTTTAGGATTTGCGTCAATTAGTAGACTGGTTTACTAATTCTTAGGCTACCAAGCAAAAGGGGCATATTCGACTTCGATCATTCAACCATATAATGTAGTTTCGATTACTTGTGTCTATTTCATAAAACATTTATAAAAGCAGCGCATGAATTCTCAGTCCTAAAAATATATATTGCAACAGCATTTAAAAAGGGAGCAAATGAAACTCACAATACTGTGTTTCGTAGCAATTATGCATATGACGGCACTGAACAAGTGCAGGGTTGGTCTCAGATTCACGAACCTATATCAAGTATATATATTAACACATATTCTTGTAATCGAATAATTCTATATATTATTATTAATGATATATTTGTTATATTTAATAATTTATAAGTTTCATTATTTATTTATATATTTTTATTTTTATATATAGAAATATTAATATAATTAAGTTATGTAATTTAAATATATTTTTGTGTATGAAATCTTTATTTTTATACTTATAACCTTAACAATATCTTTAAAACCTTTATTTTCATAATCATAATAATTTTAATAATAATTATTAATAATGATGTTGATAATACTACTACTACTAATAATAATAATAATAATAATAATAATAATAATACTAATAATAATAATAATAATAATAATAATAATAATAATAATAATAATAATAATAATAATAATAATAATAATAATAATAATAATAATCATCTTATAAGGAGACTACCTTTCAAACAAGCCAAACGACTAACCACTCCTCTGTGGTCGTTTTTCTGTTAAGTTTCTTAAATTAAATCTTATTTAACCATTTCAATTCTAGTTTCTTCTTCATCATTTAGCATCATCACCATTGTGATCATCATTATGATCACCATTCCATTATCATCTTAATCATCATCATCACGTATTACCAAACATCATAACCATAACATCATCTTCTTTGATAACACCATCATGATCATGTTATCATATCCATAATTTTCGTTCATCATCATCATAATAGGAGAAGGATTCGAACAGCAAAAAAAAAAAAAAATTAAAATAAAATAAAAGAGCTTGTAACATCGTGGACCCGTTTCCTTAGGAGCCCAATATTACTTTAAAGATCCGAACGAAAAAGATTAAACCTCTACAGCCTGTCACGCTGTAGCCCAACATGTGTATCTCGGATTCGAAACAGGAAAAGCAACAGCCGACATCCACTTGATATCTTTATCGTTATTTAAATCCCCACATTCCATCATTCTTTATTCGTTAATCATTAACATAATTCAACAGCTCATCACAATTAATATATATATCATTATCATTCATCATCTAGATATAGAAAAGGGATTTGGAAGAACAAAAATTATTGCAGCCGTATGAGTTCAGGAAAGAAAGAAAAAAATATTGCAGCAGTAAAGAATAGCAGGTGAGTTTAGTTCAAGTGGGTTTCGTGGGAGGTTTTTGAGTGAACATAAAACAAATTAGCTGATGGTTTCATGGCGTGTGCAAAAGGTAATAAAGAAATAGCAGTTGCAATCTCTTTACCTCGTTATTGTAATAGGAAACATAAAAAAAAACAACAACAATGGCAGCTGTATTTGCAGTGGTTGTTATAGCCTGTGGGTGTTGAGTAGTTGTAGAGCAAAGAAAACGAGCTGAGTAGTAGTTCAGTAGGCGGTTTTTCTCGGACATGATTAAGAGAGAGAGTGATTGCAGTGGTGGTGATTCAGTTGGGCTATAGTTGCGGTTTATCAACTAATAGAAACAGAAGAATGGGTGTCGTTATGGGTTGAGATGTCAACAGAAAAGCAAGGAGGATGACTCTTTTGTGATGGTGGTATTAGTTTGGGTTGGTTCTTGACACACAACAATCCAATTAGTAGTAGTAGCAACTACGATGGGTGATCGATCAAAGAGGTGTTGTTCTTGTTTGAAGTTATGATTGCGTGGTGTGTGTTTTGGTTCTTGATTACTAACGAGAACCGTACTAGTAAATGGGTGTGGATTCTAGTTTGAACATGTTATGATTATAATGGTATTGTGGAGTTAGTAAAGGTGATTTGATCAGTTTTGCTGGCATTGAGAAATTTACGCCATCGGGTACAATCTCACAAACATGAAGGACAGATGAATCAATCGTACAAAAGGAAATATATAAAAAATATAAAAAAAGTTGCAGGGGATTGTTACAAAATTGGATTAATTCAAGTGTTTGAATTCCTGATTAGTACTAAATTGAAGATTGTGAATCAATCTAAAACAGTGTTGAAACGATATGCAACAGAATACGGATTTACTGTATTTGTGTACGGAGTATATATATATATATATATATATATATATATATATATATATATATATATATATATATATTCTACTGTATTTACACATATATATCTGAATAAATATTTGTATATACCGTATATTTATATAATTATCCATATTTATATTTATATTTAAATATATAATTGTATTTTATATATAAATATATGTATATAAATATGTTTTTCTATGTTTGTATATACATACATTCATAATTTTTTTATAATTACTAAATATATTAATATTATTAATAATACTATTACTAATATTACCTATAATACTAATATTATTAGTAAAAAGACTAGTAATAACAAATGATAAATAATAATATGATAATATTTATAATAATAATACTTTCAATAATAATAATAATAAAAATAATAATAATATTAATAATAAATATAATGACCATTATTAATAAGTTGTATTATAATAACATCAATAGATATAAAAAAGTTTAATGATTTTAGTAATAATAATTATAAAAGCAATAATAACAATAATAATGTAACAATTTTTATGTATTAAATTTTATATCTATATATCATATTAAAATAATATCATTCCTAAAACTGATATTAACATTTATATTAATATTTATTTTAATATTAATAGTGAAAGTAATAACACTTTATACATCTCAACTTTTATATTTATACGATATAATAATATAAATAATACTATCATTGATATTAATATTAATAGTCATGGTAATAATGAAAGTAACTATATCTATTATATTATCAACCTGTAATCAAACTAATCATATTAATATTACATATTATTAATTATGTAATATATATAATAACATGTATCAAATATTTATTATTCATACATACAGCATAATAATAGTTATACATTGAAATCATATAGATATTCATATATATTTACATTTTTATTTACACACAAATGTTCGTGAATCATTGGGAATAGTCAAAGGTCAAATGATTTCATGAAACAGTTCATAAATTTTTGAGACTCAACTTTACAGACTTTGCTTATCATGTCAAAATCATATAAAGATTAAGTTTAAATTTGGTCAGAAATTTCCGGGTCATCACAGAGTCGAGCAATAAGACAACTTATACTATGAAACCACATTTGTTTAGGATATATTTATTGACCAACCTATATACATATACTTAGGTTGCATTACTCAGCTGTAAACCGTACAAGTTTTGTCTGTCATCCAAGCTTATTCAAAGGTGAGTCTACAGTCCAGCTTTTTACATGTTTTCAGGGATGAGAATATACGCTGTTATACTTACATTTTCAAATACTTTTGTATTGACACGAGTACTATATATGCATATTGAGTTTGTTCAAAAAGCCTCTAGCTTGAATACTTTTAATACCATTGGTGTAAGCACAATTTAGATGGACGGATCCGTTAGGTTGACAACCTCACCCTGCAATATTAACTGTGGTGCATTTATTTTGAACATTAGATACACTCGAACAAGTGTATAACATTTTAGGAGGTAAAGGTGGGTATAGTGGTTTCTATACTCGGGTCATTGCTAGTATTCAGGTGCTCATATATTAATCAAACGTTTTACAACTTGGTGGTGTACTTGTAAAATCTCGTGGTCAAGGAAACTAAACTATTTTTCTGATAACTGTTTTTTAGATATTCTTACTTAATTTTAAACCTATAGATTCACCAACATTATTTGTTGACCTGTTTTTGCGTGCTTTTATTCTCAGGTCCTTAAGAGGTAGACTTCCACTGTGTTTGCTGCATGTCTGGCCGTGGAGTCAGCATTTGATTTAATGAACATTATTTACTTTCGCATTTAAAACTTTTAAACTTTTAACAGTGTTTCTATTTTGGGATTATTGACTTATGTTTTTGAAAATCAACTTTTAATAAAATTAAATGTAATTGCTTTAAACGTCTCGTATAGAGGGCGTATGTGGGACCTTGATTAACGCACCGTCAGATGGAAATTTGGCGGGGTGTTAAGCTAGTACTAGCAAGGAGACAATTCATACACTAGAATCCTGTCAACAACGAATTATCATCGTAAAAATTCGCGATTTGCCACACGACCCACAAAAATATTCACCAAAGCCGGGTGAACCTTCCTACCTAGACCGTCCGTTAAGGATGGCCTCGACATTTCAATGCAACCTACGGATCACATCACTATGTTACACACTCTCGCAATCCAAACAACAACCGCGTGTCTCGACGTGAGACAATCAGAACTGGCGCTCCCCGCCTCACAACCATCCACAAAATGGAATAATCCAATGAAAATTCTCACGATCACGTTTCCCGGCAGGGAAAATACAATATTCACCACCATCTCAAACTCGTACTCACTCGACAGTACTATCCGAGTTTCACACTAACCCAAATTTATATCACGAGAGCACCCGCAATAACAGTTACATTCGCTCGCTTTCGTGATCTCAAACTTCACACTTGGTCTCATACCGCACTTTGGTACTACATGACCACCTTACATAAGAAGTCTTACACTTCACTTGATCTAGTACCACGGGAGCTTCCTCGGGCGGCAGTAAAAACTCCCCCACTGAGGATTTAGCTCCACATTCTTACCGCAAAGATGATAACATCCCGCAGAAATACCATTCCACAACACACATGATCAGTCTCATCACTAATCATAAACACCGAATCACTACAAAATCACTTTAGGCTCTCAGAGCCGTCATACAAAATTGCCAGAGATGTCGTACACCCGATGACTTCGCACCTTCATACCATAAATCATAATCGACTGCCTTAATCGTTCGCAAAGCAAACTCCACCAAAGTCCCACATACGTCTCTATGCCGGAGCATACGTCACTCCGATAAATCAGTCGTGCATCTCAGTTGAGATCACCCGACCTTCCACTCAACGAACCTTTACTAACAATTGCTCACCCACATGGAGAAGAGTGACCAATCTGACACAATAATTGCATCGACCGCAATATCATCACTTCATCATAACCTTCGGTCTTAACCGAACATTAAGTCCGTCAATGGCTCGCTGGTCATCTTCACCCGTCTATCACAAGAGCAACCAGATTCTCTCATCCGTCACTTCATAGGAAGTATTTATCGTAATGCTCTCTAACTTCAACTTTCGCAACCACCGAATTACTATCACCTATCGATCACTATTGTAATCTCCGCTGCTTCCAATGGTATCTCACGGGAACCCTAAGCATAAAGTGATCACACCACTACCGGAGTTTGACATTTCACTAGCAGGTATAAGGAGGCACCTGACGTAGTGTCACGCAGACTCCCACCACAATCTACCAAAATTTAGAAACTCGATCTTTGGGTTTCATACACCCGATGTCACCCATTTCTCCACAAAAATGACCCGAAGTCATACCTACCCGACAAACCTTACGGTTTATTGTCTTCTCGAAAGTTCCTAGCGATCACACGCTAGCCACAATTTCCACAAGGCCAAAACGATATAGCCTCACGAACCCTTTCATCTACCACCAAAGAGATGCTTGGAAACACCAAGTCTTACACCCTTCCGCACATCGGCAAGACCACCACAACAAGGGATATTCCATTAGGAATGTTACCTTATAATCCATAACAAGCTAACACACTAACGCAATCATCATCATACGGGTCCCACTCCCATGAGTTTAATGACCCCAAGACTCCCCGATTCGCCAATTCCACGGCGGCTCACAACTGGAATCCTTACACGATCCTCTAACCACAGACTCTACCGAGTGCAACTCCAAACCACAATCATTAGACTTGTCGTATTCTATTACGGAATTTAAGTCCTCGACGCACACACACACACACACAATAATCGGTCATCCTAGTTACGATGGGTAACTACAACCAATGACGATCTCAAATAATGCACCCACTATGTAGGGTGACTAATTATGCGCCGTACTCGTGAGTTGGCTCACTCACTTAACTAACCGAATCCAGCGTAACAATTTTCGACTCACAACAAATCCGACGTGACAACAAGCACATCACCCGAGACCACTATAACCTAGGAACCAATAAAAGATTCCTAACTCGTCCCGATTCTACCCCAACCATGCCACGTTTCCTCCGTTCGGTACTCGTCATGTCATTCTTGGTGTCAAGATACACGGTTGTAATAATGGTGATCAGTCACTATTACAATTGTGTACCTTACCATTTTCGCATGGTCACGCAAAGTACTTTACCCGGACTGACGCGACATTCACTCAAAATAACACGCGATAACTCCTAGTACCAGAATGACCAAAGTCCTTACTTCGAACTTGATCACTTCAAACCGCCAAACATGCGAATCTCTCCAATAGATTCGTCCCTAGGACACCGCACCAAATAGATACTTGTATATATACACCCATATACAATATAGTAATAAACGTACACGAGTACACCACAACAACAAGTCAACCTACAACCTAGGTGACTATCACTGAAATAACGTCCAAGTTCGACTACTTACATTAGGCACTAGCTATCTAAGGCACTAATTTACACGCGAAATAAGGCCCCACA
The DNA here is from genome assembly GCF_046630445.1 of Rutidosis leptorrhynchoides. Taxonomy (NCBI): domain Eukaryota; kingdom Viridiplantae; phylum Streptophyta; class Magnoliopsida; order Asterales; family Asteraceae; genus Rutidosis; species Rutidosis leptorrhynchoides. The sequence goes on along the minus strand of NC_092333.1, from coordinate 528,726,122 downwards.
TAATCACACTTTGGACAAACACAAATCCTAGTTAGTCACCTACTCTAAGGCACTAACAAATCTCAATCCGACCTGTATTCCTACAAGTCCCGCAAATATTGCATAACTGTCAATAAGTCTAAGACTAGGCACCTATTCCAAGGTCACCTAATTTGCTTAGACTATACTCTGATACCACTTGTAACGACTCAACCCGTTATCCAACCGAATATGCAACAATTTTTTTTTACAACAGGTAGGGTGCGCGGCACGCAACCCTCTCTGTGCACGGCGCGCACAGAGCCCAGCAGCCTCTGTCCGAAATTTTCATTTTTTGGTTTAAAGATTTCCAGCTTCTCGACATTTTTAGACGAAACGACTTTCACAACACATTATAGTAAGTAAAACTAACACATTTTCATAATAAAACAAGTTTTACGACACCGGGCCCACATCCGCCAGAATTACCATTTATGTACAAAATACAAGTTTCAACCCAATATACATTTAGACGAGTTAGGACTCTATAACCCAACCCGATACCAAGAGCATAATCCTGGGGACTACCACATCCCCGATCCGCGTCTGTTTATCAAAAAGCTACCCCCTCGAGCCCAAGCGCTCCTACATCTAGTCTATCAACTAGCTAGCTTCACAATCACAATACCTGTAAAAAGGTAAACAACGAGAGGGGTAAGCTTGAAGCTTAGTGAATGCAATAATTATACATATACGTATATAACCTACTTACTTGCAATCACTTACACAATTACCGCATACACGCTAGCAATATAATTAGCATACCATCGCAAAGTATAACGCTAAATCTCCAATACACAAGCTAGCACAAATAATAGCATATAACTCGCACAATATAATATGCTACACTACAACACATAAAACATTGATGTTCACAACTAGTACTCAAGATTTCAAGGCTAGCCCAATGAATGGTATCGTCAACATCGAACTTAAATCCCATCCGTCCCATTTAATGTGGTATCGTCAACATCGAACTTAAAACCCACATATGAGGTATCGTCAACATCGAACTTAAACCCTCATCAAATTTCACTACAATAGCGGTATGGCTTCGTCAACATCGAACTTTAAATCCATACATGAGGTATCATCAACATCGAACTTAAACCCTCTTTAAAACGTACCAACAATATACTCTAGGATATGGTATCGTCAACATCGAACTTTAACCCACACCCCACAAGCAAATAAATCATATACATACATATATAATTATTCCACTCACCTTGGAATGCCCGCACAAGTCATGTATAACATGATCTTCATCCTCAAATTCGAGCAAGTAACCACCTATATCACACATAGGTACAATATACACATAAATAGCCATTCTCTAAAAGAGAACCCGATACAAACTTTCCTTAGCCGAGGGATCACACCTTGCTCGACAAAAACCCGCCCATTTAACACCTAATGGACACAAACCAATTACCACTTCGGGTGGTAATTCAAACCAACACAACAAAGTACAATTTAACCCAAATTATACTTTACATCAATTAGACCAAACCTAGGTCTTAACACTAAATTACTACTTAGGTAGTAATCATTTCAGATGCCGATTACACTAAACGTGCAATATTGACCCATATTGCTTTTGATCACGTTTGACTTATGTTAAAATATCACTTTAACCCCAAAATTACTTCTCGCGAGTAATTACATCCAAAAACATTATTTAACACTTAACAAGCGTTTATCATCCATTTAATCTAAATTAGTGTCGTCATCAATTTTGACCCAATTCAAATTACCCATTTTGACCAAGGTTATAAAACGCCCAAAATCACTAACGACTAGTGATTATATTTCCAAAATACCAATTAACACCTAAATCATGTATTTACATATTTGATTCACCAAAACGTGACTCAAAACCCATTTTGACACCAAACCAAGTCAACATCGATTTTGACTAGCAAAACTTGTTCTTAACTTATGGTTGCATTAAAGTGAAGATCCAAGTTCTATAACTTAGGATCTAACTTAAGAACACTAGATCTATACTTTCTAGTCTAGGATCTTTAAGATCTAGCTAAGATCTAAGTTCTACAACTTAAGATCTTGATTATTTAGTTACTTTCAAGTTTGTTGCTTAATATTACTATTAGAACTCATGTATGTGTCGGATCTAAGATCTTGATGTAACTTTGGTTCATCAAACTACTTACAACCCTTAATTGAGTTATGCTACATATCTTAGACTTACACTATTGTTATGATGGTCAAAACTTGGTTAAGATGATGTAAACACATCAACGAGTTGTACACTTGAAGCTATACGCATCAAGGATGAGAACCTTGATGAGCATCAAGCACCAAGAACCCACCAGAACACCTTTACTTACTGTTTCTGGAACTTATCATTAACCTGGGCTACTGTAAAAGTTTATTTCCAGCTAGTTCGGTTCGAGTAGATGATTTTCCGTTTAGACCTCGTCTTAATCCGAGTTACGGTTTAGGATTTATGGCCATCCGAAAGTCACTACACCCTTTTAACGTTGTGCTGAAATTTCTGACCTACTCGCACTTAAACCATCGCCACGGTCAAACGAAGATAAGTTTGGTTCTGTAAATTGGTCACCCTCTAGAGGACTCATATACGGAGCCATGGACACTGGTCTCACCTCATTTCAGTTTGTATAGAGGTCGTGGCAACTGAATGAAGTCAGCCTTTATTTCAAACTCTATTCTTGATTGAAACTTACTTTACACTTTTTGATTAATGATGAATGATGATGATACTTAAGACCTAATTTGTAACGACCCGATTTTTTCGACTTGCTTTTGTACCTTGTATTTTAGCGAAACTGCGTATTTGTGCGTACTGTGTTACTTTATTACTCCGGAACCTTGGCACACGTGTTTTATATTCATATTCACCCTAAAACATGCCTTGGTGTATGTGGAATGCTTAACTTGTCCATTGGATGCTTGTAACGACCCAACCCGTATTAAAACCGGCCCATAAAATTTTTTCCTTTTAATACGCTTTAAATAACACTTTAGGTCCCAATTGTGTTTACATAAACATCTTTAATACAATAGAAGGTTTAATAAACCTTAAAACATTTAATACATTGATTAATTGTCCAAACGGACATACACGACCCGACTAGGAATACAAAAGCAAGATCTTCCAACCAAAACTGAGCATGGTGATTTGGGACTACGCTACCCAAATCCTAATCGAATACAAAAGCAAGATCTTCTAAGCAACCTAGCCAAGATCTCTAATCCCCAAGCTTACCCGAGCCGCCAAGCATGCGAACCTATAAAAATATCAACAACGAGAGGGTAAGCTAACGCTTAGTGAATGATAATATACTACATACATATATATGTATAAAATGGACACGCCACACAATTATCAAATACCGCATACCGAAGCATCCATGTAGAAGGCAACTACACTAAGCATACCGTACTATCTCTAAGCAACAAGCTAAAGATATCAACAAAGTGTAAGTTCACCAACGACGATGTGAACAACGCCAATAAGCTATACCTGGAGGGTTAGCTACAACACAACATTACATTAATATATATAACAATATAAAACGAATAAGGTTAACCCCTTAACCCATAACCAAATACCAAACGCCATAATGAAGATTGGCCGAACTACACGAGCCTTAGTAATCCGAAACCACACGAGATTACTATCTTCACAACATCCAGGTTGGCCGAACTACACGAGGCTTAGTAATCCGAAACTACACGAGATTACTACCTCAATAAGATGACCAGACTACACGAGTCACCATCAATCCGAACTACACGAGATTCACTGCCAATAAGATGACCGAACTACACGCGTCATCGTGAATCCGAACTACAGGAGATCCACTTCTCCAACTCAAAACCCACGGTCACGAGATTATAAAATCCACCACATCGGGGTTATCCACATCACAACAATATCAACCCTTCGCCATTGGGGTTATATACTCCACATCACAAACACGTGTGATAACGTACACACAAAACGTGTACCTCGCCAAAGGTGGTCAACCTAAACGCACAACCGTGCCAATTGGACCTAAACGCAAGTCCATCAAATCTACCTATATGTGAAGTGAGCTCTATAACCGAGAACCACTTCACCCGACCCGCACCCATCCTACACATACACATGTACATAGGATATTAACACTCACCTTGTCTCCTTGATGAAATGCTTCCAAGTAATCAGTAACTCGTCAATGGAAAGTACCTAATCCATTATCACAAATTCAACAACACACTTAGATTGGATTTACAAACCAACCCAATTTGACACTTAGTGCAAATTCGACCCAATTGCACTTCCAAGCACAAACCGTGCCCAAACTAACCAATAATCACTAACACAAGTGATAATGGTCCTAATATGCCAATTAAACCCGAACACAAGTGTTAAACACTTATCGTTCTCAAAATCGCCCATAAACCCTAATTTTGACCCATAAAGTCAAAATCTCACCATTTACAAGTTTTGACACCAAAACATGTTTAACTCGGTTTTATACTTCAACTTAATCCATTTTAAGTTTACAAACCTCATTGAATCGACATTCGGGTTATAATCCTCAACAAACCCTAATTTCGACTCTAGTCAAAATTAGTCAACCACAAGAACCCTAAAAGTCTCCAAAACATCAATAATCGCTAATACTAGTGATTATACACCATCCTCAACTCTTAAACATGGTTAAATCATTAACCAACCCAAAACCCGCCTTTAACAACAATAAACCCGAATATTGGTGTTAATCTCCAATTAACAACTAAATGGATTTCACCTATGAATCATACAATCAAAAGCCCCAAATTTGAATGATGAACACAAAAATGAAATTCGGAGTTAGAGCTTACCACTAGTATCACCGTGTATCCAAGAACGAGGAGAACAACCTAGTCAACTACGCCAAAGATCAAATCCCGCTTCTTCCTTTCCAAAAATCCCTTTGAAATCAAATGGGTGTTTGAGTTTTGAGAGAAAAATGAAAAGAAAAGAAAAATGAAATTAGGAAAATGAATGAGTGGATGAGGTTAAAGCCTCAAATCTGGCTCAAACATGAAAAGACTAAAATGCCCTTGCTTCTCATGTAATATTACAAAAATCCGGCACCAGTTTGCCCAGAATGCCGCGCCGCGGCCTTAAATGTCGCGCCGCGACATTTGCCTAGTTCTGGGATCATTATTCGTCCTACTTCTGATCTCAATTTCAGTCCATTGCCGCGCCGCGGCCTCCTTTGTCGCGCCGCGACACAAGGCACGATCTGAGTCATCTTCTCCTCACACAAGACTTAACACCCGAACACGTCTCAAATCCTTCAAACTCTAGTCGTACCCACACAATACACCTATATATCATGTACGGAGAAAAATGGGGTGTTACAACTCTCCCCCACTTAATTTCGATCACATCCTCGTGATCCTAGTCACGAACCCAACGGACCCACACTCAATGGTTCCCGAACATGTATTCCGAACCAACTTCTACCACAATTTCACTAACCCGAAGGTTAACCAAATGACAAATTACACACATGCTCGCATTCTGAGACGTACAATACACCCAACAACCGAAATCTACAACGATCCCTTAGAAAATTCTTCTCAAAGAGTTACCCTTAACAACTAAATCGTCACCCGCGATTTATCAAATTCCACAATTCCGAGCACTAGCACTAACTCAATCCCTCACATCGGGAAAAACTCAACAAATTTTGTACCGAGGTTTCAACCCCTAGCGTACCATACCAAGTACATCGCTAGTAACAACCACAAACCAAGACAAAGTCAACCATCAAACCGAAGAAGACCGAATTTAAGCGAATCCTTACGGATAATACTCATCACTAAACATCCCTTGTAATGCGCAATACAACCAATACGCAACTATCGTAACATCATAACAAACGGTTAAGACCAATAACGCCCAAAACAACTATGGTAACGTTAATCCCAAGGCGTACAAAATTGACTGTTGTCACACCCATAACATCATGTGAGCGAAGTACGGCTATCGCATCACTAATCATACAACATGGTCCTCACCACCCCACCATCGGCGTATAAAACGACTGATAGTTCCCACAACATGGTCCTTACGACCCCACCATCGGTGTATAAAACAACCGATAGATCACACAACCCGAAGGCTGGCCGAAAACATACGCGCCTTAGTGAATCCGAACTACACGCGACTCACTACCTTCACCACAACAACAATCGGGATTGGCCGAACTACACGCGCCATAGTGAATCCGAGCTACACGAGAGTCACTATCCCGGAGGAATGACCGAACTACACAAGTCATTTGTGAATCCGAACTACACGAGACTCACTCTTCAATACAATGACCAAAACCACACGAGTCATTTGTGAATCCGAACTACACGAGATTCACTTCCACAATAAGATGACCGAAACCACACGCATCATCGTGAATCCGAAACCACACGCGATCCACTACCATGATGAAGTCAGCAGACCCGAAGATCATGCTTCACCAATCTCAACACCGGATGAAGTCAGCGGACCCCGTCAAAGGTCATGCTTCACCGATATAACACCTCGCTCATGATGAAGTCAGCGGACCCCGAAGGTCATGCTCCACCAATCGCATACTCCCATGATGAAGTCAGCGGACCCTAAAGGTCATGCTTCATTAATCACCAATACCATGATGAAGTCAGCGGACTCCGAAAGTCATGCTTCATCAATCAACGCCCTTTTGGCCTCGAACGATGAGTAGCGTAACATCGCGCTCTGCTACGCCATAGTGAATCCTATCGGATACCACTAACCATTCACACACTCGAGCAAGAACCACCTATATCAAACATAGGCACAAAACAATAATTCTCTAGAAGAGAATCTGACACACACCTCCCTTAATCGAAGGATTTCACCTTGCTCACCAAACACGTCCATTATCTCTCAACGAGATTTATCACATTACCACCTCGGTGATAATTTAAATCCAAACCATAAGTACAATTTATCCGAAATTGTAATCTACCAAAAGCATCATCCGAAATCTCACACTAAAACTTCCTTGTGCGGGAGTGTAACTCCCCCACTTGGAACTACGTCCCATATCCACAACTCGTATAACCGTACAATGCTACCAAAGGTATACTTTACAAACGATTGGGCTCACAAGACCCATCACCATATCTTGCTCCAGCCTTGAGCACACGAAGGATTTCAATCAATCCTTAAACACTTCGAACAAAAAGTGCACCACGATTACACAAACCACACCCTCGCAATCATCCAATTGCTTTAGTTTGTCAAATTCCACCTAGTCACTCATGTACCTAAGGGTTTCACTCCGGTACCCTAAGTACAATGTAACCACAACACAATCGGAGTCGAACACCACGCTAGTAGGTATAAAAGAGGCACCTAATGTCGCGTCTTATATACTCCATTACCAACATACATCGAGATTCAAAACACTCGATCTCAAGGTTTTCAGCCCACCCGTCGAACCTCACGGTTCATCGACCTCCACACAAAAGCGAACACGCGCTTAACAACCGAACACCAAAACCCATTTCCATGGCTTGGTAGAAACATTTCCCAGATACTAAGGAATGCTTGGTTGCACCAAGTCTTACGCCCTTCGCCCAACAACCGAACGTCACCATAGGGTACTTCCATTAGGAACGTCACCCATATCAATAACATGCACAACACAATGCATCTAATAAACTCAAATTCAACGGCACATAATAAATAATCAAAGGACATATTTATTAAAATGAAACGTACCTTAACGTCTCCTTGCCGCACCCGTCCCCGCTAACTTGGGACATTCTGACTTACAATGTCCTTCCTCTTGACAATTGAAACACACCATACCATCACTCTTTGGTACCAAACATTCCTAAGACTTGTGACCCCTCATGCCACAATTGTAACATCTAGATGCACTAGAATCCGGTATACCCGTCCGTGTACCACCCGTGCTCACACTCGGACCCTTAGTCCTCTTACTCGGAGCACCATACGAAACAACCCTTCTCTCGCTCGAAGGTTCACCCTTCTTTGATCGTGAATACGACTCGAACCCTCTAGCTATGGCGAATAATTCCGCAAACGATTTCACGTGACCCCGGCTAATCTTATTCTTCAAGTCATCATACAAGGTTCGATAGAAATCTTGCATCAACAAATTATCATTCCCCAAATACTCCGGGCAAAAACGAGCCTTCACCATAAAGGTCGTCTTGAGAGTATTCAAATCCATAGAACCCTGTTGCAAATTTCGCAACTCATTACGCATTTCTAAAAAATCGACTGAAGTCCGGAACTCCTCGAAGAATTCCTTCTTAAACCCGTCCCACGATAATGCCATAAACGGTTCACCACCGACAAGATCAATCTTACCATCCAACCAATCCTTTGCCCTAACCCGCAACAAACTAGTAGCGAGTCTTGTCCTCTTCTCAGGAGGGCATTCAATAGTACGAAAACACCCTTCGACATCCGAGATCCAAGTTGTGCTTATCAAAGGATCCGGTTTTCCGTCGTACATCGGGAGTTTGGTCCTCATGAATCTCTTAAGACAACGCTCCATTTCACCACTACTTTGAAGCTCGGAATACTTCCTTTCCATTTCTTCTCGAAACGCACTCATTTGCTCCGCAACGGCGGCCGCAACTCTAGCGTTAATCTCAGCGTCGTTCGTCTCGATCCCACTTCCCGTCACCATTCTAAGGAATGCAAAGTGATTAGATCACGAACGTATAAAACCACACACACAACACCGTCCCATCTTGCTAAACACTCGTCGTACATCACTTGTTAGACACGATTTGCACCCGTAATAAGGTTTGCAAGTCCTTATTACGCATACACGCCGTATCGACTTGTTAGTACAACGACCGTCTCGCTCGATGCTATAAACAAACACAAATGAAATTCTACGCGATATAAACACACGCGAGAATTATCATCACAACACAATCATATATTAATAATATCCGCATTACTAATATAAACGTTAGTCCACCTACAAACAAGGCACTAACTATAACCTATTTCAACCCGTAATCCTACAAGTCCCACAACAAACTAAGCACACACAAAAGTCTAAGTCTAGGCACCTATCTCAAGTCGCCTAAATCCCTTAGACCATGCTCTGATACCACTTGTAACGACCCAACCCCTATTAAAACCGGCCCATAAATTTTTTTTCCTTTTAATACGCTTTAAATAACAATTTAGGTCCCAATTGTTTTTTCATAAACATCTTTAATACAATAGAAGGTTTAATAAACCTTAAAACATTTAATACATTGATTAATTGTCCAAACGGACATACACGACCCGACTAGTTTAGTTTCCAACCAAAACCGAGCATGGTGATTTGGGACTACGCTACCCAAATCCTAATCGAATACAAAAGCAAGATCTTCTAAGCAACCTAGCCAAGATCTCTAATCCCCAAGCTTACCCGAGCTGCCAAGCATACGAACCTATAAAAATATCAACAACGAGAGGGTAAGCTAACGCTTAGTGAATGATAATATACTACATACATATATATGTATAAAATGGACACGCCACACAATTATCAAATACCGCATACCGAAGCATCCATGTAGAAGGCAACTACACTAAGCATACCGTACTATCTCTAAGCAACAAGCTAAAGATATCAACAAAGTGTAAGTTCACCAACGACGATGTGAACAACGCCAATAAGCTATACCCGGAGGGTTAGCTACAACACAACATTACATTAATATATATAACAATATAAAACGAATAAGGTTAACCCCTTAACCCATTACCGAATACCAAATGACAAAATGAAGATTGGCTGAACTACACGAGCCTTAGTAATCCGAAACCACAAGCGATTACTATCTTCACAACATCGAGGTTGGCCGAACTACACGAGCCTTAGTAATCCGAAACTACACGAGATTACTACCTCAATAAGATGACCGAACTACACGAGTCACCATGAATCCGAACTACACGAGATTCATTTCCAATAAGATAACCGAACTACACGCGTCATCGTGAATTCGAACTACACGAGATCCACTTCTCCAACTCAAAACCCACGGTCACGGGATTATAAAATCCACCACATCGGGGTTATCCACATCACAACAATATCAACCCTTCGCCATTGGGGTTATATACTCCACATCAAAAACACGTGTGATAACGTACACACAAAACGTGTACCTCGCCAAAGGTGGTCAACCTAAACGCACAACCGTGCCAATTGGACCTAAACGCAAGTCCATCAAATCTACCTATATGTGAAGTGAGCTCTATAACCGAGAACCACTTCACCCGACCCGCACCCATCCTACACATACACATGTACATAGGATATTAACACTCACCTTATCGCCTTGATGAAATGCTTCCAAGTAATCCGCAACTCGTCAATGGAAAGTACCTAATCCATTATCACAAATTCAACAACACACTTAGATTAGATTTACAACCAACCCAATTTGACACTTAGTGCAAATTCGACCCAATTGTACTTCTAAGCACAAACCGTGCCCAAACTAACCAATAATCACTAAAACAAGTGATAATGGTCCTAATATGCCAATTAAACCCGAACACAAGTGTTAAACACTTATCGTTCTCAAAATCGCCCATAAACCCTAATTTTGACCCATAAAGTCAAAATCTCACCATTTACAATGTAACAACCCAATCCAATAACCAATTGATTTCGCGAAACATAAATTTTTTTTTTTACAGAGGAGTGCGCCACACACACCACCATAGGGTGCGCGGCGCGCACAGGCCCCAATTCAGTTCTGTCCGAATTTGCAAATTTTCAAATAAAGATCTCCCACTTCCCGACATAATTAGACGAAACGCTTTTCACAACATGTTCTAATATGGAAAACTCATACGATTCAAACATAAAATGAGTTTTACAAAACGGGACCCACATCGGCCGTTTTACGAGTTTCATACAAAAGTTCGAGTTTCGACCACACTAGTTTAAATTCCAAACGACACTATGAGCATGGTGTGTGGGGGTTAAACTACCCAAATCTCGGTCAAACTCCAAAAGCTATCACATCCCAAAAGCGTCCCCTAAACAACAAGCGGGATCTCTAATCTAATCGAAGGCCCTTACCCTTGTCAACGCCGGAGCCTATAAAAAGATAAACAACGAGAGGGTAAGCAACGCTTAGTGAATGCAATAATTATACCCATATATATATATATATATATATATATATATATATAATATACCTACTTGCAATCACTTACACATATACCGCATACACGCTAGCAATACAATTAGCATACCATCTCAAGTACAAAGCTAATAATCTCCCACAAACCGCTACTAGCATAATCAATAACATATAATCGACATAATATAATATGCTACAAAATAATACACAACCATGGTTAACCATTCTCGCGTCATGGTAAGGTGCTACCGGCTCTTTGGTTCACACCCTAAAAAATCGTGCTATAGCGCTACCGGCTCTTTGGTTCACACTATAACACACGTACTATGATGCTACCGGCTCTTTGGTTCACATCATAGCACGCTCTTACATACTATGGCACTACCGGCTCTTTGGTTCATACCATAGCATACAAATAAATACATTACATACATATGCATATAATCATTCCACTCACCTTAACGATTTGGTGATGATTTACACCTCCACAAGCTTCAAAGCAAGGTACCTAATATAATAAGTACTCGATCAATAAACAAACTTGTTGGACTAAATACCAACACTTCACTCATGTGCATTTAATGACTTAAATGCATTAAATGCCCCATTTTCACCAAAACCGCCCTTTAAGGGTCAAGACCATCATTAATCACTTAAAAGCTAGTGATTAAGGTCCAACAACACTAACCATTACACAACTAGGGTATTTCATGCCCATATTTCCCAATTAGGTCAATCATTAGCCCCTTGACTAATTTAAAGTCAACACACCCATTTCGGGTCATCTACTAACCCATCTAACACCCATTTACTAATTAACTAGGTGTGCTAGTGATTAACTAACCAATTAGAACTCATAAACATCATTTAATACTTTGAAACCCTAGGTTAGTCACCATTTAGCCTTCATGACTCAATTTTACCCAAGAACACCCAAAATCACCAAATATGGTTTTATGTTCATCACTAACTCAAACCCTAACCCTTACACAAAATTAAAGAAAGGAAATTAAAGTTAGAACGTACCACTACAACCAAAACGAAGCTAGAGATGAGATGAACAACTTTAATGCACGCGATTTGACCCGAAAGCAACTTCTTCCTCTTGGATTTAAGCTTTCTCACTCAAGAATCAAAGTCTCTCTTTAGATTTAAAGTGATAAGGATAAATTAGTTGAAAATGGAGTTATGACTCCACCCAAACAGATCTGGTAGCCTTTATCCCATCCACAAATGAAATTACCAAAATGCCCATCAAAATATCTCATTAAAACAGCAAAAACCCGGCTACAGTAGGGAGTGCGCGGCACGCTCCCTTTGGTGTGCGCGACGCGCACTAAGCTCAGATTGCTCTCTGACTTCTGTTTAACTGCACAATCGTTCCCACACTTTATGTACTCTATATACTCTGCTGTACAATGAAGATTTGGGTCATACATACAAGTTTTGACACCAAAACATGTTTAACTCGGTTTTATACTTCAACTTAATCCATTTTAAGTTTACAAACCTCATTGAATCGACATTCGGGTTATAATCCTCAACAAACTCTAATTTCGACTCTAGTCAAAATTAGTCAACCACAAGAACCCTAAAAGTCTCCAAAACATCAATAATCGCTAATACTAGTGATTATACACCATCCTCAAGTCTTAAACATGGTTAAATCATTAACCAACCCAAAACCCGCCTTTAACAACAATAAACCCGAATATTGGTATTAATCTCCAATTAACAACTAAATGGGTTTCACCTATGAATCATACAATCAAAAGCCCCAAATTTGAATGATGAACACGAAAATAAAATTCAGAGTTAGAGCTTACCACTAGTATCACTGTGTATCCAAGAACGAGGAGAACAACCTAGTCAACTACGCCAAAGATCAAATTCCGCTTCTTCCTTTCCAAAAATCCCTTTGAAATCAAATGGGTGTTTGAGTTTTGAGAGAAAAATGAAAAGAAAAGGAAAATGAAATTAGGAAAATGAATGAGTGGATGAGGTTAAAGCCTCAAATCTGGCTCAAACGTGAAAAGACCAAAATGCCCTTGCTTCTCATGTAATATTACAAAAATCCGGCACCAGTTTGCCCAGAATGCCGCGCCGCGCCCTTATATGTCGCGCCGCGACATTTGCCTAGTTCTGGGATCATTTTTTGTCCTACTTCTGATCTCAATTTCAGTCCATTGCCGCGCCGCGGCCTCCTTTGTCGCGCCGCGACACAAGGCACGATCTGAGTCATCTTCTCCTCACACAAGACTTAACACCCGAACACGTCTCAAATCCTTCAAACTCTAGTCGTACCCACACAATACACCTATATATCATGTACGGAGAAAAACAGGGTGTTACAATGCTTTATAATCGTTAGTGTTACTTGCCGTTACGAATAAACCGCGAACTGCGCGCACGTTTGACTTTTGTCGGAACCGGAACTTTTGGACTGCGAAATATTAATTATTATTTTATAATAATAATTACTTGGGCCTTTGGATGCTTAATTTTATTTATTTAATTGCTAAAGCCCAATAGTTAGTCTTGTTGGACTTTCTACCTTGTTGGGCTCAAGCCCACCCTACTCTAGCTAGTGACCCAATTAATTAGCCCAAGTATTATTACTAGTAGCCCATAATAATAAATAAATAAATTAAGAAATTAATTAATGAGTCATACTAGCATAATGGATAAGGATTATCCATATTGTCACTTAGGATTCTAGCATAAGGACATACTTTAGACACCATTAGCCAAAAAGCAAAACTTTGTCTCCCCCCTCCCCCATCAAAAATCACGGCCACAAAGGCCTTGGTCTTGGCCACCTCATCAATCCATGTGATACTCATTTGCTTATAAATACTAGCCTTTAGCCTCTCATTCCAACACTTGATCATTTTGGCTTTTCACACACTTATTCTTTCTTTCTTTCTTAGCTTGTAAGTTTTCTTCTTCCTCTTCTTTTCCTTTCATTTTCGTGTACATCATCATCATCTTTATGGAGATCAAGTTCCTTGTAGCTTTGATCTTACTTATATCTTGTTGATTCAAGCATGAATCTTTCAAGAACATGGAAGATTCAAGCTTTCTAGCTTGAATCTTCATATCTTTTGTAGATCTACTTCTTTTATACTTTAATCTTTCTATTTTGTGATAAAGATTCAAACTTTTGTTTGTAATCTTCATGTATCTTCAAGATCCAAGCTTTATGCTTCAAGATCTTCAAGAACAAACAAGATGCAAGCTTTCTAGCTTGAATCTTCATATCTTTTTGTTAGATCTAAGTTCTTTTTGCTTTGATCTTGTTATTTTGTTGAAAATATTCAAACTTTTGTTTGTAATCTTCATGTATCTTTAAGATCCAAGCTTTATGCTTCAAGATCTTCAAGAACACTTAAAGGTTCAAGCTTTCTAGCTTTGCAACCTTGTAACTTGTGTGAAAAGGATCCAAGCTCTCTAGCTTAGGGTTCCATCACCTCTTTTAACTTGGATTGTGCTTATACTTGTTGAAATGATGTAAAGTTTGTAGCTTTAGTTGTTATTGTGAATTGAAATTGTGTTAAGACTAAGGATATGATGTAACCTTGGTTCATCATCCATCTAAGACTCATAAATGAGTTGTGTTCTTACTTGGTCTTAACATATTGTGTATTGATTGTGAATCTTGGTCAAAAGTGATGCTAAACCATCAACGAGTTGTACACTTGAAGCTACAAGCATCAAGGATGAGAACCGTGATGAGCATCAAGCACCAAGAACCCCACCGGAGCACTTACCTAATGTTTTTCGTATCGGATCAGACCACCTGGGCTACTGGAAAGTTGATTTTCAGTTAGTTCGGTTCGATTAGATGATTTTCCGTTTAGGCCTCATCTTAATCCGAGTTACGGTTTAGGATTTATGGCCCTCCGATAGTCACTACACCCTATTAACGTTGTGCTGAAATTTCTGACCTACTCGCAATTAAACCATCGTCACGGTTAAACGAAGATGAGTTAGGTTCTGAAAATTGGTCAGCTGTTAGGGGACTCATATACAGAGCCATGGCCACTGACTATACGTCTTTTCGATTTACGTAGAGGTCGTAGCAGCTGACTAAAGTCAGCCTATTGTTTCAATCTCTATTCTTGTCGAACTTACCTAGCTTTTATGATGATGAATGATGATGATGATGACACTTAAACTTATTTTATGCACTATTAGAATTTATAAGGACAACCTACTGACCTAGTAACCTTTGATTTAGGTTGACGACCTTTCGGACCGACTTACTACTTGCGTACTTTCATTACCGACTTTACCGCTTTTATCACTGTGAGTTATAGCATCCCTTTTTACTACTTTTTACTATTTTTGGGACTGAGAATACATGTTCCTTTTTATGTTTTACTTACTTGACACGAGTACTTAAACTTTACATATGTGTGGGTTATATAACGGCATAAACTTTCCCCTTAGCATGGTAACATTTAACTATTGGTTTTTGAACCGGTAGACGCGAATCTTAGATATGGATCCATAGGGTTTGACATCCCCACCCGGGCTAGTCGCGCTAGCATTTAACGGGTGTTTAATACTTCGAGGACATACGCACTCGCCAGGTGTACTTTTAGGGGGTGATATTTATATTTACGTTAAGTCTAGTTACCATGTGCCCACGGTTAAACATATACTTTTCATACTATTTTGAATACTGATTTAAACTACTGGTTGAAGCACTGAAATCTCGTGGTCTACATTGCTTTACTGTTTACAAACTATAGCTCACCAACATTCGTGTTGACTTTTTAAGCATGTGTTTCTCAGGTGCTTAGACGTTGTTGCTTCCGCTGTTTAGACTTGCTGTCTTGGTGTTAAACTTGTTGTTAAGGACCTGCTGTGCTAGAATTTCTACTGCATTACTAGAGATGTCTCATTCATGGAACTTTTCTTTTCCATTCGTAGTTTATGTTAATTTCAAACTATGGCTTTGTAACGACCTTAGGGTCAAATAATTTTGTTTATGCTCCTATTCATAGGATGCACGCTATCTTTTGTAAAAACGTTATCTTTTATGAATGCAAATCGGTTTTCAAATAGCATATAGTGTTTGACCATGTAATGATCCTGTTGATTGAAGAACCGTACACAATTGTTTTGTACGGGGCGTCACAGTTGGTATCAGAGCATTGGTTGTAGGGAATTAGGTTGCATTAGTGAGTCTAGACCGGGTCGAGTAGGATTCACTAATAGGACTAATCTACAACTTGCTCGTTTACTTGTTACTGCTTACTACTGCAGCATGATGCTGCTTACTTATACTGCCATATGATCTTGATGCATGCTACTGCTTACTCTTACTACTATGAGAACTTGCTGTATGATATTGCTTATCCCCGCTACTGCATGCTACTATCTGCTTTTTAAATGATACTTCTGTTGATACTGTTATTACTGCCACGCTATGTACTGCTGTAGACGATCTAGGCTGCTGTAATTACTATGCCTGATTACGTGCTTGCTACCCATCTGCTTTTCGCTGTACCGACTTAGAAAACTTATCTTTCCTAGTTCAAATGTTTTTCTGAACCCTTTTCCCACTCGTCTAACCCTAAGGATTAGTATTGTAATCCACCTATTACTGTCGTTCCACCGTTTCGGAGAGTGAAACATTACTTCATGCAAGCTTGGAGGAGAACCCTCGGATTATGCGCCCACTAAAGATGATCCTCGGAGGAGGAGATATGTGAGGACTTGTCGGAGTAACTGCACCCCGAGCTCACTTTAATTAGCCACGTACAACATATGAACATTAGAAGGTTGTTCACTTCCCACAAGGTGACCCGTATCCCGTACGCTTTCGTGACCGTCACTTATCTCTTTCGTTCTTCACCACTACTCGATGATTTAACGACACTTCTGGATTTAGGACCTAACACTCTTAGGCATTGGGGAAGTCAGGAGGACATCTCGTTTCACAAGGTCAGAGTGCCTTCTACTGATGCTCAGCCATACCCAAAGACTTGGGAGTCACCTCAAGACATATCGCATTACTACTTGCTACACGTACAACGCAACGCGAGACCCAGATTGAATTTCTAGAAAGGAACCTAACAACGTTACCTGAACCCGAACATTTTGAAGAAATTTAGGGACATTTAGGCATTGGTGCATGACCTACGGAACCTACGTACCCACACTGAGAAACCGTGAGATTAATTATGTAGATTTTGTTTTGAGATAGCATAGATAAATCACCGTTGGATGAAATTGAGTAGAACTGGAAGTGATCACGTTACATTGACCATATGGAGTGATATTGGAATGAACGTATAATTTAGTACAATATAATGACGGCAGGCTAGCGTAATTATACTGAAGCGAATCATGCAGAAGTCCCAATGTTACTATATAAGGAATATGAAGTGATTCAGATAAAATCTTGGTAGGAACCACTTGAGTATACGTATTACGGTCTATTAGAGGTAGGGAAAGAATAACCACGTAGCCCAGATACTGTACAAGAAGGGCCTTGATTTCAGAAATGATAACCCGAATTTTTTTTATGGATATAGACACTCTGGACACTTAAGGACAAAGTTCTTAAATAGGAAAAACTTTAGACTTACTTATTGTAGAGCAATCGTTATCTCAGCTATGGAGACTCGCATGGATCCTGATTTTTAGTTAGGGTACATTTCGTCACGACGTTTTATTGTCTCGGAGTTGTTTAATACTAGAGATATAGAAACCTTATATCTAAGAACCTTAGTGTTATGACTAATAAGTCATTAACAACCATGAGAGTTAAGTATTCTATTGGACAAGCTAATGGTAAGCTGGCAGAGATAGAGGAATGATTTAAGGTAGTACCTTAAAATTAACAGGTGAGTCATTTGGAGATGACCTCATGTCAACAAAACTTGGAAGTTTAAAGTAGTAGTGGAAAGGATTAGTTACCTACGCACAAGTGGATGTTATTTGGGGAGAATGATAAAATTTTTCACGGTAGTATAATAAGATTTGGTTGGAATGAACCTTAAGATTAACCTAATACTCATCAAGTTAGGAAGCTTTGATGAAATAGTTTGAATGGACTGGCTTTCAAGGATGAAAGCGGAAGTTATTTATAGTGAGAAGGTCATTCGTGTACCTCGCGAGAATGGTGAGCCGTTAATAGTTTACGGGGAGAGAAGTAGCCCAAAACTGAACCTTATTAGTTGCATGACAATAACCCGAAATCCCACAATGGAAATGGGAAGGAATAATAATGGATTTTATCACGAAGCTACCGAAAACGGTAGGCGGTTAGGACACTATCTGGGTTATCGTTGACCATCTCACCAAATCTGCTCACTTTATAGCCATGAAAGAAACCGATACAATGGATAAACTTACACGACGATACATAAAGGAAATTGTATCCCGTCACTTCGGCGATTCAAATTCTATCTTAAGGACTAGCCAGGAATCTTATTTGATACTCATTCTTACGCGACTCTGAATCCTAACTTATTCCGAGAGATTTCTTATTTGATGATAATCACACCATCATCCTTCTTACTTCGACATTAGTCATACCAGTTCAAAAATTTCCAAAATCAATGGGTAGTTAATTCCCATCCTCACACTCTCCCATTCATATCTCACTTATAAGCAACAACTTCACACTTAAGCATTTTTGGTCAAAAGACTTATGCCCTACTAATAGTCATCAACCACATTTAAATTCAATAGTTTTATTACCTCAAATATCACCCGAAATTTTCAGAATCTTTTACTTAATCCTCATCAATCCTTTTTCCAACTTGTAATATCCGAAACACGAAAATTTTGTTTGCCAAAATTTCTCACACACTATTTTACCGTGCGATCCTCTCAAAGTTTTATATTATTTTATCTGCCATTCGTGCAATTTTTGAAATTGTATATGTTATATAAAATAAAGTAAATGATTACTTATTTTTGACAAATACATATGAAATTTTACTATTACTTTTACAAATCAAATCTTTTATTCAAAGGATTTTACTTTGAATGGTGCATGTTGTACATAACCCTAGTTTACTTAGAACTTCGTTTCTTTTCTTACATTGTCACCTTAAACAGTTTTTATATAAAAAAAAAATTGTTGCTTATTATATAAAATTTTTCGTTGCTTATTCGTATCCAAGTCATCCTAAAGACTTTACAACCGTCGAAATTGAAGAATTCATGTATGTGTGTGTGTGTGTGTGTGTATGTGATGAAGGCACTTACTACCACGTCACGCAGAGCCTTCGGACATCCACTAACACTTAAACCATTCAAAATTACTGCGTTACCCAGGAATCTCATTTGTCACACCGGTCGGAGCAATGCTCTTTCTTACGTAACCCTAAGTCATGACTTATTCCGAGGGATTCTCATTTAGTGATATTAACACCATCAGTACTCCGAATTTAATATTGTCCATAACCTGTTTGGCATTTGGCAAAGTCAAGAAGCGATTAACTTCTCATCCTCATGCTCTATCCTTCATACCTCACTTTTTAGCAACGGCTTCGCACGTGAACATTTTTGGGCCAAAGACTTAAGTCCCTGATAATCATCAAAACTACATTTAATTCATTAGTTTTCATTACCTAGTAACATGTCAACCGATGATTCAAAGATTTTCCACTCAATCTTTTTCAAATCGTAACCTCTGAAATACGAAAAACTATGTTTATCAAAAATTTTACACGTTGATTTTACACGTTGCTTATTTGTGCGGTCCTCACGAGATTTATGGACAAATGAAAGTACTAAAAACTTTTCTATCACTTATGCGATTTATAAAATCATATATGAATAAATTTACCCTTACTTATTTTGGGTTAGTACATACTAAGTTATACCTTCAAGATATTTAAAAGTCGCTCCTTTATTGAGTTGTTTAACTTAAGTCAAATAGTTTGTACAAAATGGTACACGTTGTACATACTTCTGAATTTACTAAGAACTTTGTTCCGTTTATGTTATCACATCAAACGTTTAAAGGTTTTTCAAAACTCCCTTGGTTAATTTTATTGAAGGTTTTCGTATTAGACTACACCATGTATGGATCAAGCTTCTTCTCGCCCTCCGTGTGGGATAAAGCTTACTATTAAAATCTTTGTTAAAAACTCTTGAGCCACTTTGGGTGGCAGTTTTATAAAATTTGTTAAGAAGTCTTTGCGCTCCTGAAATGTTCCTTTTAAGGTTAGACATGGAAAAAATGTGGGCCGATAAATCAAGTTTTCTGGGAAACACTCAGTGGTGACCCTATCGTAGGAAAGGCACTAGGCAGATTTCTACTCTCAATGTTTCACGGCTAAATCGAAACACCCTCGTAAATGTCATCTCTATGAATCAGTAGGTTGATGTATAAGGAATCATTTTTGAGATTCTTTTCACTTAGAGTAAACCGTTCTTTATGACCAAGAGTTCACATATCCTCTCATCCGCGCATCCCCATAAGTATAAGGATAAATTCGGATCAATCCACTCGAAGAGTTCACTCTAGTTCAAGGACCACACCTTTCGTGCGATTTTCTTTCGGAATTGTAGTGTAAGATACTTTAGGAATCTATGAATCTCATTATCCTGTTGGAAGGGGACTGCTTAAAACATTTACGGCACTGATGTGGATACTCTACATATTTCTTCCTTCGTTGATTGCAACTTTATGTTGTTCTAGTTAATAATAACCATAACTTTAACATGTAACTGAATGAATAAAGTTACAATATGGAACTGTGCTTTCATTCCATCCAAGGATAAGTTCACACGTAGTATGTTGTGATCATCATGTTTTCTATTCTATCTGTCAGCTTTGTATTGCGACACAAGCGCTCAATGTTTTAGGTAAGTTTAGAAACACTCATGATGTATTTCATGCATCTGGCTTACTGAAGATGCCTGTAGGGCTAAAAACATCATATTTCCTTTTGTGGGTATATATATTCGGATGACATATTCATGTTAGCAAGAAACGAAATCAACTTGTTGGTCTCTTAGGACAAGAGACTTAATTAATGGCATATACCTATTCTTACTTTTATACGCCGAAGTACCCTTCAAGGAAAATAACTCATTTCTGAGCCCACGAGTCTCACTGAACTTTAATACGCTACTTATTAATTAAATACGGTACCACACTTAGTCAATCCTCAAATTTCGGGACAAAATTTCCATTAACAGGTGGGTAATGTAACGACCCGACTTTTTCGACTTGCTTTTGTGCCTTGTATTTTAGCGAAACTGCGTATTTGTGCGTACTGTGTTACTTTATTACTCCAGAACCTTGGCACACGTGTTTTATATTCATATTCACCCTAAAACATGCCTTGGTGTATATGGAATGCTTAACTTGTCCATTGGATGCTTTATAACCGTTAGTGTTACTTGCCGTTACGAATAAACCGCGGACTGCGCGCACGTTTGACTTTTATCGGAACCGAAACTTTTGAACTGCGAAATATTAATTATTATTTTATAATAATAATTACTTGGGCCTTTGGATGCTTAATTTTATTTATTTAATTGCTAAAGCCCAATAGTTAGTCTAGTTGGACTTTCTACCTTGTTGGGCTCAAGCCCACCCTACTCTAGCTAGTGACCCAATTAATTAGCCCAAGTATTATTACTAGTATCCCATAATAATAAATAAAGAAATAAAGAAATTAATTAATGAGTCATATGAAATGTCCCGTTCTTATTGATTAAAAACGTTCCATATTAATTGATTTCGTTGCGAGGTTTTGACCTCTATATGAGACGTTTTTCAAAGACTGTATTCATTTTAAAACAAACCATAACCTTTATTTCATCAATAAAGGTTTAAAAAGCTTTACGTAGATTATCAAATAATGATAATCTAAAATATCCTGTTTACACACGACCATTACATAATGGTTTACAATACAAATATGTTACAACAAAATAAGTTTCTTGAATGCAGTTTTTACACAATATCATACAAGCATGGACTCCAAATCTCGTCCTTATTTAAGTATGCGACAGTGGAAGCTCTTAATAATCACCTGAGAATAAACATGCTTAAAACGTCAACAAAAATGTTGGTGAGTTATAGGTTTAACCTATATATATCAAATCGTAACAATAGACCACAAGATTTCATATTTCAATACACATCCCATACATAGAGATAAAAATCATTCATATGGTGAACACCTGGTAACCGACATTAACAAGATGCATATATAAGAATATCCCCATCATTCCGGGACACCCTTCGGATATGATATAAATTTCGAAGTACTAAAGCATCCGGTACTTTGGATGGGGCTTGTTGGGCCCGATAGATCTATCTTTAGGATTCGCGTCAATTAGGGTGTCTGTTCCCTAATTCTTAGATTACCAGACTTAATAAAAAGGGGCATATTCGATTTCGATAATTCAACCATAGAATGTAGTTTCACGTACTTGTGTCTATTTTGTAAATCATTTATAAAACCTGCATGTATTCTCATCCCAAAAATATTAGATTTTAAAAGTGGGACTATAACTCACTTTCACAGATTTTTACTTCGTCGGGAAGTAAGACTTGGCCACTGGTTGATTCACGAACCTATAACAATATATACATATATATCAAAGTATGTTCAAAATATATTTACAACACTTTTAATATATTTTGATGTTTTAAGTTTATTAAATCAGCTGTCCTCGTTAGTAACCTACAACTAGTTGTCCACAGTTAGATATACAGAAATAAATCGATAAATATTATCTTGAATCAATCCACGACCCAGTGTATACATATCTCAGTATTGATCACAACTCAAACTATATATATTTTGGAATCAACCTCAACCCTGTATAGCTAACTCCAACATTCACATATAGAGTGTCTATGGTTGTTCCGAAATATATATAGATGTGTCGACATGATAGGTCGAAACATTGTATACGTGTCTATGGTATCTCAAGATTACATAATATACAATACAAGTTGATTAAGTTATGGTTGGAATAGATTTGTTACCAATTTTTCACGTAGCTAAAATGAGAAAAATTATCCAATCTTGTTTTACCCATAACTTCTTTATTTTAAATCCGTTTTGAGTGAATCAAATTGCTGTGGTTTCATATTGAACTCTATTTTATGAATCTAAACAGAAAAAGTATAGGTTTATAGTCAGAAAAATAAGTTACAAGTTGTTTTTGTAAAGGTAGTCATTTCAGTCGAAAGAACGACGTCTAGATGACCACTTTAGAAAACATACTTCCACTTTGAGTTTAACCATAATTTTTGGATATAGTTTCATGTTCATAATAATAATCATTTTCTTAGAATAACAACTTTTAAATCAAATTCTATCATAGTTTTTAATTAACTAACCCAAAACAGCCCGCGGTGTTACTACGACGGCGTAAATCCGGTTTTACGGTGTTTTTCGTGTTTTCGGGTTTTAAATCATTAAGTTAGCATATCATATAGATATAGAACATGTGTTTAGTTAATTTTAAAAGTCAAGTTAGAAGGATTAACTTTTGTTTGCGAACAAGTTTAGAATTAACTAAACTATGTTCTAGTGATTACGAGTTTAAACCTTCGAATAAGATAGTTTTATATATATGAATCGAATGATGTTATGAACATCATTACTACCTCAAGTTTAGTAGGTAAACCTACTGGAAGTGACAAGAAATGATCTAGCTTCAAAGGATCTTGGATGGCTTGAAAGTTCTTGAAGTAGGATCATGACACAAAAACAAGTTCAAGTAAGATTTTTACTCGAATTAAGATAGTTTATAGTTATAGAAATTGAATCAAAGTTTGAATATGAATATTACCTTGAATAAGAAAGATAACCTACTGTATATAACAAAGGTTTCTTGATCTTAGATGATTACTTGGAATGGATTAGAAAGTTTGGAAGTAAATTAGTAAACTTGAAGGGATTTTTGAAGTGTTCTTGAAGTGTTCTTCCTATGATGATTATAGCTTGATTATTGAAGTGATTTTTGATGAAGATGATGATTAAATACTGGAAAAATACGTTCATAATAGAGTGTGTGTGTGTGTTGAGAGAGAATTAGAAAGAGAATTGGAAGTGAAATGGAGTGAATGATGAGTGGTAATTGGTGAGTGGTGAGTGAGGTTAAAAGGAGTTCTAGTTAGTTGACTAGCTCATGGTAGAAGTTAAAATTGATTAGTCATACATGACATAATCAAGAGTGGAATACCATGCTAGTTCCTATTGGTATATACCCATAGTAAGTACGTTTTGAAGCTGTGTATAATACGGGTAAGAATACGACTAGAATTCTTGATGAAAGAAAAGAATGGGAAAGTAACTGTAACCATTTTCGTTAAGTATGAGTGTTTTGATATATGTCTTGAAGTCTTCCAAAAGTATTTTAATACATCTAAATACACTACATGTATATACATTTTAACTGAGTCGTTAAGTCATCGTTAGTCGTTACATGTAAGTGTTGTTTTGAAACCTTTAAGTTAACGATCTCAATTAATGTTGTTAACCCATCGTTTATTATATCTAATGAGATGTTAAATTATTATATTATCATGATATTATGATATATTAATATATCTTAATATGATATATATACATTTAAATGTCGTTACAACGATAATCGTTACATATATGTCTCGTTTCGAAATCCTTAAGTTAGTAGTCTTGTTTATATGTATATAACTCATTGTTAATATACTTATGGAGATACTTACTTATCATAATCTCATGTTAACCATATGTATATCCATATATATATATCGTCATGTCGTTTTTACAAGTTTTAACGTTCGTGAATCGCCGGTCAACTTGGGTGGTCAATTGTCTATATGAAACATATTTCAATTAATCAAGTCTTAAAAAGTTTGATTGCTTAACATGTTGGAAACATTTAATCATGTAAATATCAATCTCAATTAATATATATAAACATGGAAAAGTTCGGGTCACTACAGTACCTACCCGTTAAATAAATTTCGTCCCGAAATTTTAAGATGTTGAAGGTGTTGACGAATCTTCTGGAAATAGATGCGGGTATTTCTTCTTCATCTGATCTTCACGCTCCCAGGTGAACTCAGGTCCTCTACGAGCATTCCATTGAACCTTAACAATTGGTATCTTGTTTTGCTTAAGTCTTTTAACCTCACGATCCATTATTTCGACGGGCTCTTCGATGAATTGGAGTTTTTCGTTGATTTGGATTTCATCTAACGGAATAGTGAGATCTTCTTTAGCAAAACATTTCTTCAAATTCGAGACGTGGAAAGTGTTATGTACAGCCGCGAGTTGTTGAGGTAACTCAAGTCGGTAAGCTACTGGTCCGACACGATCAATAATCTTGAATGGTCCAATATACCTTGGATTTAATTTCCCTCGTTTACCAAATCGAACAACGCCTTTCCAAGGTGCAACTTTAAGCATGACCATCTCTCCAATTTCAAATTCTATATCTTTTCTTTTAATGTCAGCGTAGCTCTTTTGTCGACTTTGGGCGGTTTTCAACCGTTGTTGAATTTGGATGATCTTCTCGGTAGTTTCTTGTATAATCTCCGGACCCGTAATTTGTCTATCCCCCACTTCACTCCAACGAATCGGAGACCTGCACTTTCTACCATAAAGTGCTTCAAACGGCGCCATCTCAATGCTTGAATGGTAGCTGTTGTTGTAGGAAAATTCTGCTAACGGTAGATGTCGATCCCAACTGTTTCCGAAATCAATAACACATGCTCGTAGCATGTCTTCAAGCATTTGTATCGTCCTTTCACTCTGCCCATTAGTTTGTGGATGATAGGCAGTACTCATGTCTAGACGAGTTCCTAATGCTTGCTGTAATGTCTGCCAGAATCTTGAAATAAATTTGCCATCCCTATCAGAGATAATAGAGATTGGTATTCCATGTCTGGAGACGACTTCCTTCAAATACAGTCGTGCTAACTTCTCCATCTTGTCATCTTCTCTTATTGGCAGGAAGTGTGCTGATTTGGTGAGACGATCAACTATTACCCAAATAGTATCAAAACCACTTGCAGTCCTTGGCAATTTAGTGATGAAATCCATGGTAATGTTTTCCCATTTCCATTTCGGGATTTCGGGTTGTTGAAGTAGACCTGATGGTTTCTGATGCTCAGCTTTGACCTTAGAACACGTCAAACATTCTCCTACATATTTAGCAACATCGGCTTTCATACCCGGCCACCAAAAATGTTTCTTGAGATCCTTGTGCATCTTCCCCGTTCCAGGATGTATTGAGTATCTGGTTTTATGAGCTTCTCTAAGTACCATTTCTCTCATATCTCCAAATTTTGGTCCCCAAATCCTTTCAGCCCTATACCGGGTTCCATCTTCCCGAATATTAAGATGTTTCTCCGATCCCTTGGGTATTTCATCCTTTAAATTTCCCTCTTTTAAAACTCCTTGTTGCGCCTCCTTTATTTGAGTAGTAAGGTTATTATGAATCATTATATTCATAGATTTTACTCGAATGGGTTCTCTGTCCTTCCTGCTCAAGGCATCGGCTACCACATTTGCCTTTCCCGGGTGGTAACGAATCTCAAAGTCGTAATCATTCAACAATTCAATCCACCTACGCTGCCTCATATTCAGTTGTTTCTGATTAAATATGTGTTGAAGACTTTTGTGGTCGGTATATATAATACTTTTGACCCCATATAACTAGTGCCTCCAAATCTTTAATGCAAAAACAACCGCGCCTAATTCCAAATCATGCGTCGTATAATTTTGTTCGTGAATCTTCAATTGTCTAGACGCATAAGCAATCACCTTCGTTCGTTGCATTAATACACAACCGAGACCTTGCTTTGATGCATCACAATAAATCACAAAATCATCATTCCCTTCAGGCAATGACAATATAGGTGCCGTAGTTAGCTTTTTCTTCAATAACTGAAACGCTTTCTCTTGTTCATCATTCCATTCAAATTTCTTCCCTTTATGCGTTAATGCAGTCAAGGGTTTTGCTATTCTGGAAAAGTCTTGGATGAACCTTCTGTAGTAACCAGCTAGTCCTAAAAACTGGCGTATGTGTTTCGGAGTTTTCGGGGTTTCCCACTTTTCAACAGTTTCTATCTTTGCCGGATCCACCTTAATACCTTCTTTGTTCACTATGTGACCGAGAAATTGAACTTCTTCCAACCAAAATGCACACTTTGAAAACTTAGCGTACAATTCTTCCTTCCTCAATACTTCTAACACCTTTCTCAAATGTTCACCGTGTTCTTGGTCATTCTTTGAGTAAATAAGTATGTCATCAATGAAAACAATGACAAACTTGTCAAGGTATTGTCCACACACTCGGTTCATAAGGTCCATGAACACAGCTGGTGCATTAGTTAAACCAAATGGCATGACCATAAACTCGTAATGACCGTAACGTGTTCTGAAAGCAGTCTTTGGAATATCATCTTCTTTCACCCGCATTTGATGATACCCGGAACGTAAGTCAATCTTTGAATAAACAAACGAGCCTTGTAGTTGATCAAATAAGTCGTCGATTCTCGGTAGTGGGTAGCGGTTCTTGATGGTAAGTTTGTTCAACTCTCGGTAGTCGATACACAACCTGAATGTACCATCTTTCTTCTTGACAAACAAAATAGGAGCTCCCCACGGTGATGTGCTTGGTCGAATGAAACCACGCTCTAAAAGTTCTTGTAATTGGCATTGCAGTTCTTTCATCTCGCTGGGTGCGAGTCTGTAAGGAGCACGAGCTATTGGTGCAGCTCCTGGTACAAGATCTATTTGAAATTCAACGGATCGATGTGGGGGTAATCCCGGTAATTCTTTCGGAAATACATCGGGAAATTCTTTTGCAATGGGAACATCATTGATGCTCTTTTCTTCAGTTTGTACTTTCTCGACGTGTGCTAGAACAGCATAGCAACCTTTTCTTATTAGTTTTTTTTTGTGCCTTCAAATTACTAATAAGATGTAGCTTCGTGTTGCCCTTTTCTCCGTACACCATTAAGGGTTTTCCTTTTTCTCGTATAATGCGAATTGCATTTTTGTAACAAACGATCTCTGCTTTCACTTCTTTCAACCAGTCCATACCGATTATCACATCAAAACTTCCTAACTCTACTGGTATCAAATCAATCTTAAACGTTTTGCTAACCAGTTTAATTTCTCGATTCCGGCATATATTATCTGCTGAAATTAATTTACCATTTGCTAATTCGAGTAAAAATTTACTATCCAACGGCGTCAATGGACAACTTAACTTAGCACAAAAATCTCTACTCATATAGCTTCTATCCGCACCCGAATCAAATAAAACGTAAGCAGATTTATTGTCAATAAGAAACGTACCCGTAACAAGCTCCGGGTATTCTTGTGCCTCTGCCGAATTAATATTGAAAACTCTTCTGCGGCCTTGTCCATTCGTGTTCTCCTGGTTCGGGCAATTTCTAATAATGTGGCCCGGTTTTCCACATTTATAACAAACTACATTGGCATAACTTGCTCCGACACTACTTGCTCCACCATTACTAGTTCCGACACCATTTGTTCCTTTCGTTCTATTAACCCCTGGTCCGTAGACCTCACACTTCGCCACGCTATGACCATTTCTTTTACACTTGTTGCAAAATTTGGTGCAGAACCCCGAGTGATACTTTTCACACCTTTGGCATAGCTGCTTCTAATTGTTGTTGTTGTTGCGGTTATTATTGTTGTTGGGATGATTGTTGTAGTTGCTGTTGTTGTTGTTGTTGTTGTTGTTGTTGTTGTTAGGCCGTTTGTTGTAGTTGCGATTGATGTTGCGATTGTTGGGATAATTGTTGCGATTATTGTTGTAATTTCTGTTGTTGTTGTATTGGTGATTCTTATCACCGTTTTCCTCCCACTTTCTTTTGACTTGCTTCACATTGGCCTCTTCAGCAGTCTGTTCTTTAATTCTTTCTTCAATCTGGTTCACTAGTTTGTGAGCCATTCTACATGCCTGTTGTATGGAGGCGGGCTCGTGTGAACTTATATCTTCTTGGATTCTTTCCGGTAATCCTTTCACAAACGCGTCGATCTTCTCTTCCTCATCTTCGAATGCTCCCGGACACAATAGGCACAATTCTGTGAATCGTCTTTCGTACGTGGTAATATCAAATCCTTGGGTTCGTAACCCTCAAAGTTCTGTCTTGAGCTTATTGAGCTCGGTTCTGGGACGGTACTTCTCGTTCATCAAGTGCTTGAATGCTGACCACGGTAGTGCGTACGCATCGTCTTGTCCCACTCGCTCTAGATAGGTATTCCACCATGTTAACGCAGAACCTGTGAAGGTATGCGTAGCGTACTTTACTTTGTCCTCTTCAGTACACTTACTTATGGCAAACACCGATTCGACCTTCTCGGTCCACCGTTTCAATCCGATCGGTCCTTCGGTTCCATCAAATTCCAAAGGTTTGCAGGCAGTGAATTCTTTGTAGGTGCATCCTACACGATTTCCTGTACTGCTAGATCCAAGGTTATTGTTGGTATGTAGCGCAGCCTGTACTGCGGCTATGTTTGAAGCTAGAAAAGTACGGAATTCCTCTTCATTCATATTCACAGTGTGTCGAGTAGTCGGTGCCATTTCTTTCAAAATAGTCAAATGGAACAAGTTAATCATACAGAATATTAAGAGTAGTTAATAGTATTTCGTAGCATAATATGAACTCATTTATAAAAGCTTTTTCTTCATATTAGCGTTTTATAAGTTTAAATTCGGGTAGTACCTACCCGTTAAGTTCATACTTAGTAGCTAATATACAATTCAACTACTACAATTCTATATGAAAAACTGATTATAATAATATTTTGCGTTCAAACTTTTACACAATATTTTACAAACTTACAATACCGCTTATTTTACATATAGCATGAAATATAGCACACAATAAATTTGATACAAGATGGTTGTGAAGATAATTCTAGCTAGTACACAAGTCGTTCAGCAAAGGAAATAAAGACACGTAATTCATACGTCCAGAAACAAGTCATGCATTCTGGTTTTACTAGGATTACTTCCCATCCTTGGTCTTGTGGAACATAACCGTTATGGCCGTTGATAAGACAGCGTGTTGTAACGTCGTTAAAGGGACGAGGGTTACGTAATGTCCAACAGTCCCGTAACAATCTAAAAACCTCATTTCTTACCCCAATTACCGACTCCGTCACTTGTGGGAACGTTTTGTTTAATAGTTGTAGCCCGATGTTCTTGTTCTCACTTTGGTGAGAAGCGAACATTACTAATCCGTAAGCATAACATGCTTCTTTATGTTGCATGTTAGCCGCTTTTTCTAAATCACGAAGTCCAATATTCGGATATATTGAGTCAAAATAATTTCTTAACCCATTGCGTAAAATAGCATTTGGGTTCCCCGCAATATATGCGTCAAAGTAAACACATCGTAACTTATGGATTTCCCAATGTGATATCCCCCATCTTTCGAACGAAAGCCTTTTATAAACCAAGGCACTCTTGGAACGTTCTTCGAATGTCTTACAAACTGATCTCGCCTTAATTAGTTGTGCCGAAGAATTCTGACCGACTCTAGACAAGATTTCATCAATCATGTCTCCGAGTAGGTCTCTTAAAATATTGAGTTGTCTATCCATTTTGTGTTTTTATACTGTAAAATAGACAAGAGTTAGATTCATAAAAAAAAATACTTATTAATACAAGCAATTTTTTTACATATATCATAAAGCATAAGCACACTATATTACATATATTACACCGCACGAATACAACTATCTTATTCCGACTCGCTTGTTTCTTCTTCTTCGGTTTTGGTTCGTTTTGCCAAGTTTCTAGGGATATATGATGTTCCCCTAATACGAGCCGTCGTTTTCCACATTGGTTTAGAAAAACCTGGTAGTTTAGTGGTTCCCGGGTCATTGTTACAACTTAAGGACTTCGGGGGTTGACGATACATATAAAGTTCATCGGGGTTGGAATTAGATTTCTCTATTTTTATGCCATTTCCCTTATTATTTTCTTTTGCCTTTTTAAATTCAGTTGGGGTAATTTCTATAACATCATCGGAATTCTCGTCAGAATCCGATTCATCGGAGAATTGGTAATCCTCCAAATATTTTGCTTCCTTAGCGGAAACACCATTGACCATAATTAACCTTGGTCGGTTGGTTGAGGATTTTCTTTTACTTAACCGTTTTATTATTTCCCCCACCGGTTCTATTTCTTCATCCGGTTCCGATTCTTCTTCCGGTTCCGATTCTTCTTCTGGTTTCGACTCTTCTTCCGGTTCCTCTTCGGCAACTTGTGAATCAGTCCACGAATCATTCCAATTTTCATTTGACTCTTCATTATTATTAGGTGAGTCAATGGGACTTGTTCTAGAGGTAGACATCTATCACATAATATCAAACGCGTTAAGAGATTAATATATCACATAATATTCACATGTTAAAAATATATAGTTTCCAACAAAATTTGTTAAGCAATCATTTTTCAAGTAAACACGGTCGAAGTCCAGACTCACTAATGCATCCTAACAAACTCGATAAGACACACTAATGCAAAATTCTAGTTCTCTAAGACCAACGCTCTAATACCAACTGAAATGTCCCGTTCTTATTGATTAAAAACGTTCCATATTAATTGATTTCGTTGCGAGGTTTTGACCTCTATATGAGACATTTTTCAAAGACTGCATTCATTTTAAAACAAACCATAACCTTTATTTCATCAATAAAGGTTTAAAAAGCTTTACGTAGATTATCAAATAATGATAATCTAAAATATCCTGTTTACACACGACCATTACATAATGGTTTACAATACAAATATGTTACAACAAAATAAGTTTCTTGAATGCAGTTTTTACACAATATCATACAAGCAAGGACTCCAAATCTCGTCCTTATTTAAGTATGCGATAGCGGAAGCTCTTAATAATCACCTGAGAATAAACATGCTTAAAACGTCAACAAAAATGTTGGTGAGTTATAGGTTTAACCTATATATATCAAATCGTAACAATAGACCACAAGATTTCATATTTCAATACACATCCCATACATAGAGATAAAAATCATTCATATGGTGAACACCTGGTAACCGACATTAACAAGATGCATATATAAGAATATCCCCATCATTCCGGGACACCCTTCGGATATGATATAAATTTCGAAGTACTAAAGCATCCGGTTCTTTGGATGGGGCTTGTTGGGCCCGATAGATCTATCTTTAGGATTCGCGTCAATTAGGGTGTCTGTTCCCTAATTCTTAGATTACCAGACTTAATAAAAAGGGGCATATTTGATTTCGATAATTCAACCATAGAATGTAGTTTCACGTACTTGTGTCTATTTTGTAAATCATTTATAAAACCTGCATGTATTCTCATCCCAAAAATATTAGATTTTAAAAGTGGGACTATAACTCACTTTCACAGATTTTTACTTCGTCGGGAAGTAAGACTTGGCCACTGGTTGATTCACGAACCTATAACAATATATACATATATATCAAAGTATGTTCAAAATATATTTACAACACTTTTAATATATTTTGATGTTTTAAGTTTATTAAATCAGCTGTCCTCGTTAGTAACCTACAACTAGTTGTCCACAGTTAGATATACAGAAATAAATCGATAAATATTATCTTGAATCAATCCACGACCCAGTGTATATGTATCTCAGTATTGATCACAACTCAAACTATACATATTTTGGAATCAACCTCAACCCTGTATAGCTAACTCCAACATTCACATATAGAGTGTCTATGGTTGTTCCGAAATATATATAGATGTGTCGACATGATAGGTCAAAACATTGTATACGTGTCTATGGTATCTCAAGATTACATAATATACAATACAAGTTGATTAAGTTATGGTTGGAATAGATTTGTTACCAATTTTTCACGTAGCTAAAATGAGAAAAATTATCCAATCTTGTTTTACCCATAACTTCTTTATTTTAAATCCGTTTTGAGTGAATCAAATTGCTATGGTTTCATATTGAACTCTATTTTATGAATCTAAACAGAAAAAGTATAGGTTTATCGTCAGAAAAATAAGTTACAAGTCGTTTTTGTAAAGGTAGTCATTTCAGTCGAAAGAACGACGTCTAGATGACCATTTTTGAAAACATACTTCCACTTTGAGTTTAACCATAATTTTTGGATATAGTTTCATGTTCATAATAATAATAATTTTCTTAGAATAAAAACTTTTAAATCAAAGTCTATCATAGTTTTTAATTAACTAACCCAAAACAGCCCGCGGTGTTACTACGACGGCGTAAATCAGGTTTTACGGTGTTTTTCGTGTTTCCAGGTTTTAAATCATTAAGTTAGCATATAATATAGATATAGAACATGTGTTTAGTTAATTTTAAAAGTCAAGTTAGAAGGATTAACTTTTGTTTGCGAACAAGTTTAGAATTAACTAAACTATGTTCTAGTGATTA
Source organism: Rutidosis leptorrhynchoides (assembly GCF_046630445.1). Lineage (NCBI taxonomy): Eukaryota > Viridiplantae > Streptophyta > Magnoliopsida > Asterales > Asteraceae > Rutidosis > Rutidosis leptorrhynchoides. The sequence continues at coordinate 528,692,499 of NC_092333.1, read as the reverse complement.
CGAGTTTAAACCTTCGAATAAGATAGTTTTATATATATGAATCGAATGATGTTATGAACATCATTACTACCTCAAGTTTAGTAGGTAAACCTACTGGAAGTGACAAGAAATGATCTAGCTTCAAAGGATCTTGGATGGCTTGAAAGTTCTTGAAGTAGGATCATGACACAAAAACAAGTTCAAGTAAGATTTTTACTCGAATTAAGATAGTTTATAGTTATAGAAATTGAATCAAAGTTTAAATATGAATATTACCTTGAATAAGAAAGATAACCTATTGTATATAACAAAGGTTTCTTGATCTTAGATGATTACTTGGAATGGATTAGAAAGTTTGGAAGTAAATTAGTAAACTTGAAGGGATTTTTGAAGTGTTCTTGAAGTGTTCTTCCTATGATGATTATAGCTTGATTCTTGAAGTGATTTTTGATGAAGATGATGATTAACTACTGGAAAAATACGTTCATAATAGTGTGTGTGTGTTGAGAGAGAATTAGAAAGAGAATTGGAAGTGAAATGGAATGAATGATGAGTGGTAATTGGTGAGTGGTGAGTGGGGTTAAAAGGAGTTCTAGTTAGTTGACTAGCTCATGGTAGAAGTTAAAATTGATTAGTCATACATGACATAATCAAGAGTGGAATCCCATGCTAGTTCCTATTGGTATATACCCATAGTAAGTACGTTTTGAAGCTGTGTATAATACGGGTAAGAATACGACTAGAATTCTTGATGAAAGAAAAGAATGGGAAAGTAACTGTAACTATTTTCGTTAAGTATGAGTGTTTTGATATATGTCTTGAAGTCTTCCAAAAGTATTTTAATACATCTAAATACACTACATGTATATACATTTTAACTGAGTCGTTAAGTCATCGTTAGTCGTTACATGTAAGTGTTGTTTTGAAACCTTTAAGTTAACGATCTCAATTAATGTTGTTAACCCATTGTTTATTATATCTAATGAGATGTTAAATTATTATATTATCATGATATTATGATATATTAATATATCTTAATATGATATATATATACATTTAAATGTCGTTGCAACGATAATCGTTACATATATGTCTCGTTTCGAAATACTTAAGTTAGTAGTCTTGTTTATATGTATATAACTCATTGTTAATATACTTATGGAGATACTTACTTATCATAATCTCATGTTAACCATATGTATATCCATATATATATATATCGTCATGTCGTTTTTACAAGTTTTAACGTTCGTGAATCGCCGGTCAACTTGGGTGGTCAATTGTCTATATGAAACATATTTCAATTAATCAAGTCTTAACAAGTTTGATTGCTTAACATGTTGGAAACATTTAATCATGTAAATATCAATCTCAATTAATATATATAAACATGGAAAAGTTCGGGTCACTACATCATACTAGCATAATGGATAAGGATTATCCATATTGTCACTTAGGATTCTAGCATAAAGACATACTTTAGACACCATTAGCCAAAAAGCAAAACTTTGTTTCCCCCCTCCCCCATCAAAAATCACGGCCACAAAGGCCTTGGTCTTGGCCACCTCATCAATCCATGTGATACTCATTTGCTTATAAATGCTAGCCTTTAGCCTCTCATTCCAACACTTGATCATTTTGGCTTTTCACACACTTATTCTTTCTTTCTTTCCTAGCTTGTAAGTTTTCTTCTTCCTCTTCTTTTCCTTTCATTTTTGTGTACATCATCATCATCTTTATGGAGATCAAGTTCCTTGTAGCTTTGATCTTACTTATATCTTGTTGATTCAAGCATGAATCTTTCAAGAACATGGAAGATTCAAGCTTTCTAGCTTGAATCTTCATATCTTTTGTAGATCTACTTCTTTTATACTTTAATCTTTCTATTTTGTGATAAAGATTCAAACTTTTGTTTGTAATCTTCATGTTGAAATGTCCCGTTCTTATTGATTAAAAACGTTCCATATTAATTGATTTCGTTGCGAGGTTTTGACCTCTATATGAGACGTTTTTCAAAGACTGCATTCATTTTTAAAACAACCCATAACCTTTATTTCATAAATAAAGGTTTAAAAAGCTTTACGTAGATTATCAAATAATGATAATCTAAAATATCCTGTTTACACACGACCATTACATAATGGTTTACAATACAAATATGTTACATCAAAATCAGTTTCTTGAATGCAGTTTTTACACAATATCATACAAACATGGACTCCAAATCTTGTCCTTATTTTAGTATGCAACAGCGGAAGCTCTTAATATTCACCTGAGAATAAACATGCTTTAAACGTCAACAAAAAATGTTGGTGAGTTATAGGTTTAACCTATATATATCAAATCGTAACAATAGACCACAAGATTTAATATTTCAATACACATCCCATACATAGAGATAAAAATCATTCATATGGTGAACATCTGGTAACCGACAATAACAAGATGCATATATAAGAATATCCCCATCATTCCGGGACACCCTTCGGATATGATATAAATTTCGAAGTACTAAAGCATCCGGTACTTTGGATGGGGTTTGTTAGGCCCAATAGATCTATCTTTAGGATTCGCGTCAATTAGGGTGTCTGTTCCCTAATTCTTAGATTACCAGACTTAATAAAAAGGGGCATATTCGATTTCGATAATTCAACCATAGAATGTAGTTTCACGTACTTGTGTCTATTTTGTAAATCATTTATAAAACCTGCATGTATTCTTATCCCAAAAATATTAGATTTTAAAAGTGGGACTATAACTCACTTTCACAGATTTTTACTTCGTCGGGAAGTAAGACTTGGCCACTGGTTGATTCACGAACCTATAACAATATATACATATATATCAAAGTATGTTCAAAAATATATTTACAACACTTTTAATATATTTTGATGTTTTAAGTTTATTAAGTCAGCTGTCCTCGTTAGTAACCTACAACTAGTTGTCCACAGTTAGATGTACAGAAATAAATCGATAAATATTATCTTGAATCAATCCACGACCCAGTGTATACGTATCTCAGTATTGATCACAACTCAAACTATATATATTTTGGAATCAACCTCAACCCTGTATAGCTAACTCCAACATTCACATATAGAGTGTCTATGGTTGTTCCGAAATATATATAGGTGTGTCGACATGATAGGTCGAAACATTGTATACGTGTCTATGGTATCTCAAGATTACATAATATACAATACAAGTTGATTAAGTTATGGTTGGAATAGATTTGTTACCAATTTTCACGTAGCTAAAATGAGAAAAATTATCCAATCTTGTTTTACCCATAACTTCTTCATTTTAAATCCGTTTTGAGTGAATCAAATTGCTATGGTTTCATATTGAACTCTATTTTATGAATCTAAACAGAAAAGTATAGGTTTATAGTCGGAAAAATAAGTTACAAGTCGTTTTTGTAAAGGTAGTCATTTCAGTCGAAAGAACGACGTCTAGATGACCATTTTAGAAAACATACTTCCACTTTGAGTTTAACCATAATTTTTGGATATAGTTTCATGTTCATAATAAAAATCATTTTCTCAGAATAACAACTTTTAAATCAAAGTTTATCATAGTTTTTAATTAACTAACCCAAAACAGCCCGCGGTGTTACTACGACGGCGTAAATCCGGTTTTACGGTGTTTTTCGTGTTTCCGGGTTTTAAATCATTAAGTTAGCATATCATATAGATATAGAATATGTGTTTAGTTGATTTTAAAAGTCAAGTTAGAAGGATTAACTTTTGTTTGCGAACAAGTTTAGAATTAACTAAACTATGTTCTAGTGATTACAAGTTTAAACCTTCGAATAAGATAGCTTTATATGTATGAATCGAATGATGTTATGAACATCATTACTACCTTAAGTTCCTTGGGTAAACCTACTGGAAAAGAGAAAAATGGATCTAGCTTCAATGGATCCTTGGATGGCTCGAAGTTCTTGAAGCAGAATCATGACACGAAAACAAGTTCAAGTAAGATCATCACTTGAAATAAGATTGTTATAGTTATAGAAATTGAACCAAAGTTTGAATATGATTATTACCTTGTATTAGAATGATAACCTACTGTAAGAAACAAAGATTTCTTGAGGTTGGATGATCACCTTACAAGATTGGAAGTGAGCTAGCAAACTTGAAAGTATTCTTGATTTTATGAAACTAGAACTTTTGGAATTTATGAAGAACACTTAGAACTTGAAGATAGAACTTGAGAGAGATTAATTAGATGAAGAAAATTGAAGAATGAAAGTGTTTGTAGGTGTTTTTGGTCGTTGGTGTATGGATTAGATATAAAGGATATGTAATTTTGTTTTCATGTAAATAAGTCATGAATGATTACTCATATTTTTGTAATTTTATGAGATATTTCATGCTAGTTGCCAAATGATGGTTCCCACATGTGTTAGGTGACTCACATGGGCTGCTAAGAGCTGATCATTGGAGTGTATATACCAATAGTACATACATCTAAAAGCTGTGTATTGTACGAGTACGAATACGGGTGCATACGAGTAGAATTGTTGATGAAACTGAATGAGGATGTAATTGTAAGCATTTTTGTTAAGTAGAAGTATTTTGATAAGTGTATTGAAGTCTTTCAAAAGTTTATAAATACATATTAAAACACTACATGTATATACATTTTAACTGAGTCGTTAAGTCATCGTTAGTCGTTACATGTAAGTGTTGTTTTGAAACCTTTAGGTTAACGATCTTGTTAAATGTTGTTAACCCAGTGTTTATAATATCAAATGAGATTTTAAATTATTATATTATCATGATATTATCATGTATGAATATCTCTTAATATGATATATATACATTAAATGTCTTTACAACGATAATCGTTACATATATGTCTCGTTTAAAAATCATTAAGTTAGTAGTCTTGTTTTTACATATGTAGTTCATTGTTAATATACTTAATGATATGTTTACTTATCATAGTATCATGTTAACTATATATATATCCATATATATGTCATCATATAGTTTTTACAAGTTTTAACGTTCGTGAATCACCGGTCAACTTGGGTGGTCAATTGTCTATATGAAACATATTTCAATTAATCAAGTCTTAACAAGTTTGATTGCTTAACATGTTGGAAACATTTAATCATGTAAATATCAATATCAATTAATATATATAAACATGGAAAAGTTCGGGTCACTACAGTACCTACCCGTTAAATAAATTTCGTCCCGAAATTTTAAGCTGTTGAAGGTGTTGACGAATCTTCTGGAAATAGATGCGGGTATTTCTTCTTCATCTGATCTTCACGCTCCCAGGTGAACTCGGGTCCTCTACGAGCATTCCATCGAACCTTAACAATTGGTATCTTGTTTTGCTTAAGTCTTTTAACCTCACGATCCATTATTTCGACGGGTTCTTCGATGAATTAAAGTTTTTCGTTGATTTGGATTTCATCTAACGGAATAGTGAGATCTTCTTTAGCAAAACATTTCTTTAAATTCGAGACGTGGAAAGTGTTATGTACAGCCGTGAGTTGTTGAGGTAACTCTAGTCGGTAAGCTACTGGTCCGACACGATCAATAATCTTGAATGGTCCAATATACCTTGGATTTAATTTCCCTCATTTACCAAATCGAACAACGCCTTTCCAAGGTGCAACTTTAAGCATGACCATCTCTCCAATTTCAAATTCTATATCTTTTCTTTTAATGTCAGCGTAGCTCTTTTGTCGACTTTGGGCGGTTTTCAACCGTTGTTGAATTTGGATGATCTTCTCGGTAGTTTCTTGTATAATCTCCGGACCCGTAATCTGTCTATCCCCCACTTCACTCCAACAAATCGGAGACCTGCACTTTCTACCATAAAGTGCTTCAAACGGCGTCATCTCAATGCTTGAATGGTAGCTGTTGTTGTAGGAAAATTCTGCTAACGGTAGATGTCGATCCCAACTGTTTCCGAAATCAATAACACATGCTCGTAGCATGTCTTCAAGCGTTTGTATCGTCCTTTCGCTCTGCCCATCAGTTTGTGGATGATAGGCAGTACTCATGTCTAGACGAGTTCCTAATGCTTGCTGTAATGTCTGCCAGAATCTTGAAATAAATCTGCCATCCCTATCAGAGATAATAGAGATTGGTATTCCATGTCTGGAGATGACTTCCTTCAAATACAGTCGTGCTAACTTCTCCATCTTGTCATCTTCTCTTATTGGTAGGAAGTGTGCTGATTTGGTGAGACGATCAACTATTACCCAAATAGTATCAAAACCACTTGCAGTCCTTGGCAATTTAGTGATGAAATCCATGGTAATGTTTTCCCATTTCCATTCCGGGATTTCGGGTTGTTGAAGTAGACCTGATGGTTTTTGATGCTCAGCTTTGACCTTAGAACACGTCAAACATTCTCCTACGTATTTAGCAACATCGGCTTTCATACCTGGCCACCAAAAATGTTTCTTGAGATCCTTGTACATCTTCCCCGTTCCAGGATGTATTGAGTATCTGGTTTTATGAGCTTCTCTAAGTACCATTTCTCTCATATCTCCAAATTTTGGTACCCAAATCCTTTCAGCCCTATACCGGGTTCCGTCTTCCCGAATATTAAGATGCTTCTCCGATCCTTTGGGTATTTCATCCTTTAAATTTCCCTCTTTTAAAACTCCTTGTTGCGCCTCCTTTATTTGAGTAGTAATGTTATTATGAATCATTATATTCATAGATTTTACTCGAATGGGTTCTTTGTCCTTCCTGCTCAAGGCATCGGCTACCACATTTGCCTTCCCCGGGTGGTAACGAATCTCAAAGTCGTAATCATTCAATAATTCAATCCACCTACGCTGCCTCATATTCAGTTGTTTCTGATTAAATATGTGTTGAAGACTTTTGTGGTCGGTATATATAATACTTTTGACCCCATATAAGTAGTGCCTCCAAGTCTTTAATGCAAAAACAACCGCGCCTAATTCCAAATCATGCGTCGTATAATTTTGTTCGTGAATCTTCAATTGTCTAGACGCATAAGCAATCACCTTCGTTCGTTGCATTAATACACAACCGAGACCTTGCTTTGATGCATCACAATAAATCACAAAATCATCATTCCCTTCAGGCAATGACAATATAGGTGCCGTAGTTAGCTTTTTCTTCAATAACTGAAACGCTTTCTCTTGTTCATCATTCCATTCAAATTTCTTCCCTTTATGCGTTAATGCAGTCAAGGGTTTTGCTATTCTGGAAAAGTCTTGGATGAACCTTCTGTAGTAACCAGCTAGTCCTAAAAACTGGCGTATGTGTTTCGGAGTTTTCGGGGTTTCCCACTTTTCAACAGTTTCTATCTTTGCTGGATCCACCTTAATACCTTCTTTGTTCACTATGTGACCGAGGAATTGAACTTCTTCCAACCAAAATGCACACTTTGAAAACTTAGCGTACAATTCTTCCTTCCTCAATTCTTCTAACACCTTTCTCAAATGTTCACCGTGTTCTTGGTCATTCTTTGAGTAAATAAGTATGTCATCAATGAAAATAATGACAAACTTGTCAAGGTATGGTCCACACACTCGGTTCATAAGGTCCATGAACACAGCTGGTGCATTAGTTAAACCAAACGGCATGACCATAAACTCGTAATGACCGTAACGTGTTCTAAAAGCAGTCTTTGGAATATCATCTTCTTTCACCCGCATTTGATGATACCCGGAACGTAAGTCAATCTTTGAATAAACAGACGAGCCTTATAGTTGATCAAATAAGTCGTCGATTCTCGGTAGTGGGTAGCGGTTCTTGATGGTAAGTTTGTTCAACTCTCGGTAGTCGATACACAACCTGAATGTACCATCTTTCTTCTTGACAAACAAAACAGGAGCTCCCCACGGTGATGTGCTTGGTCAAATGAAACCACGCTCTAAAAGTTCTTGTAATTGGCTTTGCAGTTCTTTCATCTCGCTGGGTGCGAGTCTGTAAGGAGCACGAGCTATTGGTGCAGCTCCTGGTACAAGATCTATTTGAAATTCAACGGATCGATGTGGGGGTAATCCCGGTAATTCTTTCGGAAATACATCGGGAAATTCTTTTGCAATGGGAACATCATTGATGCTCTTTTCTTCAGTTTGTACTTTCTCGACGTGTGCTAGAACAGCATAGCAACCTTTTCTTATTAGTTTTTGTGCCTTCAAATTACTAATAAGATGTAGCTTCGTGTTGCCCTTTTCTCCGTACACCATTAAGGGTTTTCCTTTTTCTCGTATAATGCGAATTGCATTTTTGTAACAAACGATCTCCGCTTTCACTTCTTTCAACCAGTCCATACCGATTATTACATCAAAACTCCCTAACTCTACTGGTATCAAATCAATCTTAAATGTTTCGCTAACCAGTTTAATTTCTCGATTCCGACATATATTATCTGCTGAAATTAATTTACCATTTGCTAATTCGAGTAAAAATTTACTATCCAAAGGCGTCAATGGACAACTTAATTTAGCACAAAAATCTCTACTCATATAGCTTCTATCTGCACCCGAATCAAATAAAACGTAAGCAGATTTATTGTCAATAAGAAACGTACCCGTAACAAGCTCCGGGTCTTCCTGTGCCTCTACCGCATTAATATTGAAAACTCTTCCACGGCCTTGTCCATTCGTGTTCTCCTGGTTCGGGCAATTTCTAATAATGTGGCCTGGTTTTCCACATTTATAACAAACTACATTGGCATAACTTGCTCCGACACTACTTGCTCCGCCATTACTCGTTCCGACACCATTTGTTCCTTTCGTTCTATTAACCCCTGGTCCGTAGACCTCACACTTTGCCGCGCTATGACCATTTCTTTTACACTTGTTGCAAAATTTGGTGCAGAACCCCGAGTGATTCTTTTCACACCTTTGGCATAGCTGCTTCTGATTGTTGTTGTTGCGGTTATTATTGTTGTTGGGATGATTGTTGTAGTAGTTGTTGTTGTTGTTGTTGTTGTTGTTGGGCCGTTTGTTGTAGTTGCGATTGATGTTGCGATTGTTGGGATAATTGTTGCGATTATTGTTGTAATTGCTGTTGTTGTTGTATTGGTGATTCTTATCACCGTTTTCCTCCCACTTTCTTTTGACTTGCTTCACATTGGCCTCTTCAGCAGTCTGTTCTTTAATTCTTTCTTCAATCTGGTTCACTAGTTTGTGAGCCATTCTACATGCCTGTTGTATGGAGGCGGGCTCGTGTGAACTTATATCTTCTTGGATTCTTTCCGGTAATCCTTTCACAAACGCGTCGATCTTCTCTTCCTCATCTTCGAATGCTCCCGGACACAATAGGCACAATTCTGTGAATCGTCTTTCGTACGTGGTAATATCAAATCCTTGGGTTCGTAACCCTCTAAGTTCTGTCTTGAGCTTATTGACCTCGGTTCTGGGACGGTACTTCTCGTTCATCAAGTGCTTGAATGCTGACCACGGTAGTGCGTACGCATCATCTTGTCCCACTTGCTCTAGATAGGTATTCCACCATGTTAACGCAGAACCTGTGAAGGTATGCGTAGCGTACTTCACTTTGTCCTCTTCAGTACACTTACTTATGGCAAACACCGATTCAACCTTCTCGGTCCACCGTTTCAATCCGATCGGTCCTTCGGTTCCATCAAATTCCAAAGGTTTACAGGCAGTGAATTCTTTGTAGGTGCATCCTACACGATTTCCTGTACTGCTAGATCCAAGGTTATTGTTGGTATGTAGCGCAGCCTGTACTGCGGCTATGTTTGAAGCTAGAAAAGTACGGAATTCCTCTTCATTCATATTCACGGTGTGTCGAGTAGTCGGTGCCATTTCCTTCAAAATAGTTAAATGGAACAAGTTAATCATACAGAATATTAAGAGTAGTTAATAGTATTTCGTAGCATAATATGAACTCATTTATAAAAGCTTTTTCTTCATATTAGCGTTTTATAAGTTTAAATTCGGGTAATACCTACCCGTTAAGTTCATACTTAGTAGCTAATATACAATTCAACTACTACAATTCTATATGAAAAACTGATTGTAATAATATTTCGCGTTCAAACTTTTATACAATATTTTACAAACTTACAATACCGCTTATTTTACATAAAGCATGAAATATAGCACACAATAACTTTGATACAAGATAGTTGTGAAGACAATTCTAGCTAGTACACAAGTCGTTCGGCAAAGGCAATAAAGACACGTAATTCATACGTCCAGAAACAAGTCATGCATTCTGGTTTTACTAGGACTACTTCCCATCCTTGGTCTTGTGCAACATAACCGTTATAGCCGTTGATAAGACAGCGTGTTGTAACGTCATCAAAGGGACGAGGGTTACGTAATGTCCAACAGTCCCGTAATAATCTAAAAACCTCATTTCTTACCCCAATTACCGACTCCGTCACTTGTGGAAACGTTTTGTTTAATAGTTGTAGCCCGATGTTCTTGTTCTCACTTTGGTGAGAAGCAAACATTATTAATCCGTAAGCATAACATGCTTCTTTATGTTGCATGTTAGCCGCTTTTTCTAAATCACGAAGTCCAATATTCGGATATATTGAGTCAAAATAATTTCTTAACCCGTTGCGTAAAATAGCATTTGGGTTCCCCGCAATATATGCGTCAAAGTAAACACATCGTAACTTATGGGTTTCCCAATGTGATATCCCCCATCTTTCAAACGAAAGTCTCTTATAAACCAAGACATTCTTGGAACGTTCTTCGAATGTCTTACAAACTGATCTCGCCTTAAATAGTTGTGCCGAAGAATTCTGGCCGACTCTAGACAAGATTTCATCAATCATGTCTCCGGGTAGGTCTCTTAAAATATTGGGTTGTCTATCCATTTTGTGTTTTTAAACTGTAAAATAGACAAGAGTTAGTTTCATAAAAAAAATACTTATTAATACAAGCAATTTTTACATATATCATAAAGCATAAGAACACTATATTACATATATTACACCACACGAATACAACTATCTTATTCCGACTCGCTCGTTTCTTCTTCTTCGGTTTTGGTTCGTTTTGCCAAGTTTCTAGGGATATATGATGTTCCCCTAATACGAGCCGTCGTTGTCCACATTGGTTTAGAAAAACCTGGTGGTTTAGAGGTTCCCGGGTCATTGTTACAACTTAAGGACTTCGGGGGTTGACGATACATATAAAGTTCATCGGGGTTGGAATTAGATTTCTCTATTTTTATGCCCTTTCCCTTATTATTTTCTTTTGCCTTTTTAAATTCAGTTGGGGTAATTTCTATAACATCATCGGAATTCTCGTCGGAATCCGATTCATCGGAGAATTGGTAATCCTCCCAATATTTTGCTTCCTTGGCAGAAACACCATTGACCATAATTAACTTTGGTCGGTTGGTTGAGGATTTTCTTTTACTTAACCGTTTTATTATTTCCCCCACCGGTTCTATTTCTTCATCCGGTTCCGATTCTTCTTCCGGTTCCGATTCTTCTTCCGGTTCCGACTCTTCTTCCGGTTCCTCTTCGGGAACTTGTGAATCAGTCCACAAATCATTCCAATTTACATTTGACTCTTCATTATTATTAGGTGAGTCAATGGGACTTGTTCTAGAGGTAGACATCTATCACATAATATCAAACACGTTAAGAGATTAATATATCACATAATATTCATATGTTAAAAATATATAGTTTCCAACAAAAATGTTAAGCAATCATTTTTAAAGAAAACACGGTCGAAGTCCAGACTCACTAATGCATCCTAACAAACTCGATAAGACACACTAATGCAAATTTTCTGGTTCTCTAAGACCAACGCTCGGATACCAACTGAAATGTCCCGTTCTTATTGATTAAAAACGTTCCATATTAATTGATTTCGTTGCGAGGTTTTGACCTCTATATGAGACGTTTTTCAAAGACTGCATTCATTTTTAAAACAAACCATAACCTTTATTTCATAAATAAAGGTTTAAAAAGCTTTACGTAGATTATCAAATAATGATAATCTAAAATATCCTGTTTACACACGACCATTACATAATGGTTTACAATACAAATATGTTACATCGAAATCAGTTTCTTGAATGCTGTTTTTACACAATATCATACAAACATGGACTCCAAATCTTGTCCTTATTTTAGTATGCAACAGCGGAAGCTCTTAATATTCACCTGAGAATAAACATGCTTTAAACGTCAACAAAAAATGTTGGTGAGTTATAGGTTTAACCTATATATATCAAATCGTAACAATAGACCACAAGATTTCATATTTCAATACACATCCCATACATAGAGATAAAAATCATTCATATGGTGAACACCTGGTAACCGACAATAACAAGATGCATATATAAGAATATCCTCATCATTCCGGGACACCCTTCGGATATGATATAAATTTCGAAGTACTAAAGCATCCGGTACTTTGGATGGGGTTTGTTAGGCCCAATAGATCTATCTTTAGGATTCGCGTCAATTAGGGTGTCTGTTCCCTAATTCTTAGATTACCAGACTTAATAAAAAGGGGCATATTCGATTTCGATAATTCAACCATAGAATGTAGTTTCACGTACTTGTGTCTATTTTGTAAATCATTTATAAAACCTGCATGTATTCTCATCCCAAAAATATTAGATTTTAAAAGTGGGACTATAACTCACTTTCACAGATTTTTACTTCGTCGGGAAGTAAGACTTGGCCACTGGTTGATTCACGAACCTATAACAATATATACATATATATCAAAGTATGTTCAAAAATATATTTACAACACTTTTAATATATTTTGATGTTTTAAGTTTATTAAGTCAGATGTCCTCGTTAGTAACCTACAACTAGTTGTCCACAGTTAGATGTACAGAAATAAATCGATAAATATTATCTTGAATCAATCCACGACCCAGTGTATACGTATCTCAGTATTGATCACAACTCAAACTATATATATTTTGGAATCAACCTCAACCCTGTATAGCTAACTCCAACATTCACATATAGAGTGTCTATGGTTGTTCCGAAATATATATAGATGTGTCGACATGATAGGTCGAAACATTGTATTCGTGTCTATGGTATCTCAAGATTACATAATATACAATACAAGTTGATTAAGTTATGGTTGGAATAGATTTGTTACCAATTTTCACGTAGCTAAAATGAGAAAAATTATCCAATCTTGTTTTACCCATAACTTCTTCATTTTAAATCCGTTTTGAGTGAATCAAATTGCTATGGTTTCATATTGAACTCTATTTTATGAATCTAAACAGAAAATTATAGGTTTATAGTCGGAAAAATAAGTTACAAGTCGTTTTTGTAAAGGTAGTCATTTCAGTCGAAAGAACGACGTCTAGATGACCATTTTAGAAAACATACTTCCACTTTGAGTTTAACCATAATTTTTGGATATAGTTTCATGTTCATAATAAAAATCATTTTCTCAGAATAACAACTTTTAAATCAAAGTTTATCATAGTTTTTAATTAACTAACCCAAAACAGCTCGCGGTGTTACTACGACGGCGTAAATCCGGTTTTACGGTGTTTTTCGTGTTTCCGGGTTTTAAATCATTAAGTTAGCATATCATATAGATATAGAACATGTGTTTAGTTGATTTTAAAAGTCAAGTTAGAAGGATTAACTTTTGTTTGCGAACAAGTTTAGAATTAACTAAACTATGTTCTAGTGATTACAAGTTTAAACCTTCGAATAAGATAGCTTTATATGTATGAATTGAATGATGTTATGAACATCATTACTACCTTAAGTTCCTTGGGTAAACCTACTGGAAAAGAGAAAAATGGATCTAGCTTCAATGGATCCTTGGATGGCTCGAAGTTCTTGAAGCAGAATCATGACACGAAAACAAGTTCAAGTAAGATCATCACTTGAAATAAGATTGTTATAGTTATAGAAATTGAACCAAAGTTTGAATATGATTATTACCTTGTATTAGAATGATAACCTACTGTAAGAAACAAAGATTTCTTGAGGTTGGATGATCACCTTACAAGATTGGAAGTGAGCTAGCAAACTTGAAAGTATTCTTGATTTTATGAAACTAGAACTTTTGGAATTTATGAAGAACACTTAGAACTTGAAGATAGAACTTGAGAGAGATCAATTAGATGAAAAAAATTGAAGAATGAAAGTGTTTGTAGGTGTTTTTGGTCGTTGGTGTATGGATTAGATATAAAGGATATGTAATTTTGTTTTCATGTAAATAAGTCATGAATGATTACTCATATTTTTGTAATTTTATGAGATATTTCATGCTAGTTGCCAAATGATGGTTCCCACATGTGTTAGGTGACTCACATGGGCTGCTAAGAGCTGATCATTGGAGTGTATATACCAATAGTACATACATCTAAAAGCTGTGTATTGTACGAGTACGAATACGGGTGCATACGAGTAGAATTGTTGATGAAACTGAATGAGGATGTAATTGTAAGCATTTTTGTTAAGTAGAAGTATTTTGATAAGTGTATTGAAGTCTTTCAAAAGTGTATAAATACATATTAAAACACTACATGTATATACATTTTAACTGAGTCGTTAAGTCATCGTTAGTCGTTACATGTAAGTGTTGTTTTGAAACCTTTAGGTTAACGATCTTGTTAAATGTTGTTAACCCAATGTTTATAATATCAAATGAGATTTTAAATTATTATATTATCATGATATTATCATGTATGAATATCTCTTAATATGATATATATACATTAAATGTCTTTACAACGATAATCGTTACATATATGTCTCGTTTAAAAATCATTAAGTTAGTAGTCTTGTTTTTACATATGTAGTTCATTGTTAATATACTTAATGATATGTTTACTTATCATAGTATCATGTTAACTATATATATATCCATATATATGTCATCATATAGTTTTTACAAGTTTTAACGTTCGTGAATCACCGGTCAACTTGGGTGGTCAATTGTCTATATGAAACATATTTCAATTAATCAAGTCTTAACAAGTTTGATTGCTTAACATGTTGGAAACATTTAATCATGTAAATATCAATCTCAATTAATATATATAAACATGGAAAAGTTCGGGTCACTACACATGTATCTTCAAGATCCAAGCTTTATGCTTCAAGATCTTCAAGAACAAACAAGATGCAAGCTTTCTAGCTTGAATCTTCATATCTTTTTGTTAGATCTAAGTTCTTTTTGCTTTGATCTTGTTATTTTGTTGAAAAGATTCAAACTTTTGTTTGTAATCTTCATGTATCTTCAAGATCCAAGCTTTATGCTTCAAGATCTTCAAGAACACTTAAAGGTTCAAGCTTTCTAGCTTTGCAACCTTGTAACTTGTGTGAAAAGGATCCAAACTCTCTAGCTTAGGGTTCCATCACCTCTTTTAATTTGGATTGTGCCTATACTTATTGAAATGATGTAAAGTTTGTAGCTTTAGTTGTTATTGTGAATTGAAATTGTGTTAAGACTAAGGATATGATGTAACCTTGGTTCATCATCCATCTAAGACTCATAAATGAGTTGTGTTCTTACTTGGTCTTAACATATTGTGTATTGATGATGAATCTTGGTCAAAAGTGATGCTAAACCATCAACGAGTTGTACACTTGAAGCTACAAGCATCAAGGATGAGAACCGTGATGAGCATCAAGCACCAAGAACCCCACCAGAGCACTTACATACTGTTTTTCGTATTGGATCAGACCACCTGGGCTACTGGAAAGTTGATTTTCAGTTAGTTCGGTTCGAGTAGATGATTTTCCATTTAGGCCTCGTCTTAATCCGAGTTACGGTTTAGGATTTATGGCCCTCCGATAGTCACTACACCCTATTAATGTTGTGCTGAAATTTCTGACCTACACGCACTTAAACCGTTGCCACGGTCAAACGAAGACGAGTTAGATTCTGAAAATTGGTCAGAAGTTAGGGGACTCATATACGGAGCCATGGCCACTGACTATGCGTCTTTTTGATTTACGTAGAGGTCGTAGAAGCTGACTGAATTCAGCCTATTGTTTCGATCTCTATTCTTGTCGAAATTACCTAGCTTTTATGATGATGAATGATGATGATGATGACACTTAAACTTATTTTATGCACTATTAGAATTTATAAGGACAACCTACTGACCTAGTAACCTTTGATTTAGGTTGACGACCTTTCGGACCGACTTACTACTTGCGTACTTTCATTACCGACTTTACCGCTTTTATCACTGTGAGTTATAGCATCCCTTTTTACTACTTTTTACTATTTTTGGGACTGAGAATACATGTGCCTTTCTATGTTTTACTTACTTGACACGAGTACTTAAACTTTACATATGTGTGGGTTATATAACGGCATAAACTTTCCCCTTAGCATGGTAACATTTAACTATTGGTTTTTGAACCGGTAGACGCGAATCTTAGATATGGATCCATAGGGTTTGACATCCCCACCCGGGCTAGTCGCGCTAGCATTTAACGGGTGTTTAATACTTCGAGGACATACGCACTCGCCAGGTGTACTTTTAGGGGGTGATATTTATATTTACGTTAAGTCTAGTTACCATGTGCCCACGGTTAAACATATACTTTTCATACTATTTTGAATACTGATTTAAACTACTGGTTGAAGCACTGAAATCTCGTGGTCTACATTGCTTTACTGTTTACAAACTATAGCTCACCAACATTCGTGTTGACTTTTTAAGCATGTGTTTCTCAGGTGCTTAGACGTTGTTGCTTCCGCTGTTTAGACTTGCTGTCTTGGTGTTAAACTTGTTGTTAAGGACCTGTTGTGCTAGAATTTCTACTGCATTACTAGAGATGTCTCATTCATGGAACTTTTCTTTTCCATTCGTAGTTTATGTTAATTTCAAACTATGGCTTTGTAACGACCTTAGGGTCAAATAATTATGTTTATGCTCCTATTCATAGGATGCACGCTATCTTTTGTAAAAACGTTATCTTTTATGAATACAAATCGGTTTTCAAACAGCATATAGTGTTTGACCATGTAATGATCCTGTTGATTGAAGAACCGTACACGATGATTTTGTACGGGGCGTCACATAATTTACATACTTTTAAACCTTTGGGAATGATTTACTGACTTAGTAACTTTTGACTTAGGTTGAGGACCTTTCGGACCAACCACTTGCTTACTATTCCCGCGTATCGACTTTTACTACTTTCCACTGTGAGTTATAGCATCCCTTTTTACTTTAACTATTTTGGGAACTGAGAATACATGCGCATTTTACGTTTTACATACTAGGCACGAGTACTTAAACTTTATATATGTGTGGGTTATACAACGACATAAACTTTCCCCTTAGCTCGGTAACGTTTAGTCATTGGTCTTTGAACCGATGAACGCGAATCTTAGATATGGATCCATAGGGTTTGACATCCCCACTCGGGCTAGTAGCGCTAGCATTTAACGGGTGTTTAATACTTCGTAAACTTACGCACTCGTCAAGTGTACTTTTAGGGGGTGTTATTTACGTTAAGTTAGTTACCAAGTGCCCATGGTTATACATATACTTTTCATACTATTTTGAAATACTGAAATCTCATGGCCTACCTTACATTACTGTTATACTTAAACTATAGCTCATCAACCTTTGTGTTGACGTTTTTAAGCATGTTTTTCTCAGGTGCTTAAGGTTTGATTGCTTCCGCTGTAGTTGTCATGCTTTGTAGACTCCCGCTGCGCTTATTAGAGATGTCTTCGCATGAAACGTTTATTTTGCATTCAAACTATGTTACTTTTGAAACAATGTATTTGTAACGACCATTTGGTCACGTACTATCATTAATTGCTTCTATTCATAAAAGCATACTTTTTGTGTAAAACTTTTTGGTTAAGACATCACCTTTTCTTATGAATGCAAACTTCTTTTAAAACAGCTATAGTGTTTGACCTTGTAATGATCCTGTTGTTGATGATCCGTACACATTAATTTTGTATGGGGCATTACATTTGGTATCAGAGCATTGGTTGTAGGGAATTAGGTTGCATTAGTGAGTCTAGACCAGACCGAGTAGGATTCACTAATAGGACTAATCTACAACTTGCTAGTTTACTTGTTTATGCGGAACTTGCTGCATGCTGCTGCTTACTTTTTCTGCTATATGTCGTATGCTACTACATGATTTCACTACTGCATGCTATTATTTGCTTTCGATTGCATGATACTTGTCGTTATTGCCATGCTACTTACTGCTATAGATGATCTAGACTGTCGTAGTTACCTTGCCTAATACGTGCTTGCTTTATGACTTACTGACATGAAAAAAGTTATTTTTCATTGTTTAGATGTCGGATATTCCACCTGTTATCATTTTTGAGAGCGACTCAGACTCAACCTCCACCTCGCCTGCTACTGCTGCCGACACACAGATCCCGTCCTCTTTACCCTCCAGCGACTCTGGCGCTTCGTCCTCTGGAGCCAGTAGCCACACACCCGACCCAGTGATCATCTCGGACGGACACGAGGATCCATCGAAGATTCCAGCTCCACTTATCCCAGGACCCTCAGAGCCACAACACCATTCCGGTGGTGCTGTGATTCCTGGGGAATATGGGGACGTTCCTTTCCGGAATGAGCATAATCATTGGGCTAGACGCCTTCCTGATGGACGTGTTGTGCCGATTCCACCCGGCAGATACCGACTGATGACTACTGGCCTAGCACATCCACCTTCCGATGATTCCGACGACTCGTCATCCGACGATTCCAGCGAGGAGGATTCCGATGATGATTCTGACGAGGACCCTGAGGAGGCACCCGTGCAACCACCCTCCACCCCACCGAAGAAGCGGTATCGTTTCGATGGTACCATTATTCCAGGGGTTAACAGAGGTAGATCGTTCGTTAACGCCCATGGACTGAAGGTTAGAGTTACTGCCCGTTAGCAGCTTGTGCCGTATCCTGCTGATCCATTCTTACGTAAGGCTCCCCGTTACGCAACATCTACTTCTGGTGCTGGACCGTCTGCACCACCAGCTCCACCAGCATTATCTGCACCACCGGCACCACCTGCACCATCAGCACCGCCTGCTCCACCAGCCTCTCCCTCTGTCGAGGAACTAACGAGGGAGGTGGATACCCTCCGTGCTCGGGTAACTGAGCTCGAGGACCAGGTGTCCCACATGATGGACATCCTTTACCCACCGTCACCATAGAGCTTTTGTATTAGGTTTCTTTATGTAATCCCGTTTGTAGTTTCATGTTTCACTCATGTATTGTACGAATCTTATGCGAATGTATGCAACTTTTTATTAATGAATGGAACTTTGGGTTGTTTAATCTTTGTACGATGTTCCATTTACGTTACTGTATGATGATTTTATGGTATCTGTATCTAGTTGCATTACTTAAGTAACATGTGTTGCGTTGATTCCATGTTGGTTACCATATACTGTATTATTATTATTTGAATACTGGATTTTGACTTGAGTCAAAATTTTTGTTTAGAAGATCAATGGCCAACGGAAGATCAACGCCCACAGCAGCACAGATTGAAAAAATGATAGCCGAACGGGTGGCCGCAGCTATAGTGGAAATGAACCCCCAAGCTCCACCGGTTATCCAGCACAATCATAACAGGTGCACATACAAGGAATTCCAAAGCTGTAAGTCCCACAACTTCAGTGGTACTGAGGGGCCGGTTGGACTTACTAGGTGGTTTGAGAAATTAGAAGCTGTGTTCCGTGTAAGCAACTGTTCAGAAATGAACAAAACTAAGTATGCCTCATGTACACTGTCGGACGGCGCCTTAACCTGGTGGAACACACTTGCTCAAGCCAAGGGTATTGATGAGGCGTATGCTACCCCGTGGGAGGAATTTAAGGGGGCCGTGATTGGAGAGTATTGCCCCAGGACAGAGATACAGAAAATGGAGGCTGAGTTCTGGGATTTGAAGGTTGTGGGAACCGATCTCGATGGTTATAACCGTAGGTACCTGGAATTAGCTCTGATGTGTCCTACGATGGTCACCCCCGAATTTAAGAGAATGGAACGATACTTGTGGGGACTTCCCAACTCCATCCAAGGAAATGTCACCTCTTCAAAACCAGCTGATGTCCCGGAAGCTATGTGTATGGCGCATAACCTGATGAACCAAATCACCAGCAAATAACCAGAGAAGGCTAAATCCGAATCGGGTAGTAGTGAGAAGCGTAAGTGGGACAACAACAATGAGAGAGTCTATGATCAAAACCCAGCTAAGCAACATGAAGGTTTCAAGGGAAACAACCCCAACCCGAACACTAGCTCGAACTCTAACTACAAGGGTAGTATGCCGCAGTGCAAGAGATGCTACAAGCATCACACCGGGTACTGCAACGTGGTCTGCGAAAAATGTAAAAGGACTGGGCATATTGGCAAAGACTGCAAGATCACCACCCTGAATGTGAAGACAAATCCCACTGGACCAAGAAAGTGCTATGAATGCGGACAGACGGGCCACTTCAGAAATGAGTGTCCCAACAAGCGAAAGGACGGCGGATCACCGCGTGGCAGAGCTTTCAATGTAAGCTCAAGGGATGCCCATGAGAACCTCGACTTGGTTACAGGTATATTCACTATCAACAATCTATTAGCTTATGTCCTATTTGATACTGGTGCCGATAGAAGTTATGTATGTAGACACTTTTTCTCTAAGATAAATTGGTCGTTAGTTCCTTTAAAGGAGAGTATGCTTGTAGAGGTAGCCAATGGAAAACTTGAGAAAGTTGACCAAGTTAGCCGAGGAGCTATTATCAACATAGCTGGTGTGGATTTCGAGATTGACTTGATACCCATCAAATTGGGAAGCTTTGATGTTATTGTCGGTATGGACTGGTTGACCAAGATAAGGGCTGACATTATCTGTGGAGATAAAGCTCTTCGTATACCACACGAAGATGGTGAGCCACTGATTATTTACGGAGAGAGATGTAGCTCAAAACTGAATCTCATTAGTTGCATGAAAGCCCAAAAGATCATGAAGAAAGGACGTCTTGCTGTTTTAGCACATGTGAAAATGTTAGAAACTGAGATGAAGAGCATGGATGACGTGCGAATTGTGAACGAGTTTCCCGACGTCTTCCCAGAAGAATTGCCTGGATTACCGCCACCGAGAGCAGTAGAGTTTTAGATCAATTTAGTGCCAGGAGCTGCACTTGTAGCTCGCGCACCTTATCAACTCGCACCTTCCGAAATGCAAGAGTTGCAGAGCCAACTACAAGAACTGGTAGACCGTGGATTTATCCAACCAAGTTTCTCGCCTTGGGGCGCACCTGTTTTATTTGTGAAGAAGAAGGACGGATCATTCCGCATGTATATCGACTACCGTGAACTCAACAAATTGACGATCAAGAATCGGTATCCTCTTACCCGAATTGACGATCTTTTTGATCAACTACAAGGATCTAGCATTTACTCTAAGATCGATTTGCGATCCGGTTATCACCAGTTGAGGGTGAAAGAGAGCGATGTGATGAAGACTGCATTCAGAACCCGTTATGGTCATTATGAGTTTCTCGTGATGCCATTCGGTTTAACCAACGCACCTGCCGTATTTATGGATCTCATGAATAGTGTCTTCAAGCCATACCTGGATAAGTTCATTATCGTCTTCATAGATGATATCCTCATCTACTCCAAAAGCGAAGAAGAACATGAGCAACATCTTCATCTAGTGTTGGAACTCTTGAGACAAGAGCAACTTTACGCCAGATTCTCTAAGTGTGAGTTTTGGTTGAAGGAAATCTAATTTCTGGGTCATATTGTGAGCGATCAAGGTATCAAAGTTGATCCCACAAAGATCGAAGCTATCAGCAAGTGGGAGACCCCCACTACTCCGACTCATATCCGCCAATTTTTAGGCCTCGCCGGTTACTACCGAAGATTTATTGAAGGTTTCTCTCTGATTGCGCGTCCTTTAACCGCGCTGACTCACAAAGGGAAGAAGTTCATTTGGGAACCCGAACAAGAATATGCATTTCAAACCTTGAAAAAGAAGTTAACCACCGCACCTATCTTGTCACTTCCTGAAGGCAGTGATGATTTCTTCGTTTATTGCGATGCTTCGAAAAGTGGATTTGGTTGTGTACAGATGCAACAAACAAAGGTTATCGCTTACACCTCTCGTCAACTGAAGATTTACGAGTGAAATTACACAACGCACGATCTCGAGCTTGGAGCCGTTGTATTTGCATTAAAACTGTGGAGACACTATCTTTATGAAACTAAGAGCACCATCTTCACCGACCACAAAAGCCTCCAACACATCTTTGATCAGAAGCAACTAAATATGAGACAGCGTCGATGGATCGAGACGTTGAACGACTATGATTGTGAACTTCGTTATCACCCTGGCAAGGCCAATGTTGTAGCTGATGCTTAGAGCCTAAAGGAGAGGATGACACCTCTTCGTGTTCGGGCACTGAACATCACCATTCATTCGAACCTTAATAACCAGATCCGAGCAGTCCAAGATGAGGCTCTCAAGGAGGAGAATATATCTCATGAATACTTGAACATTCTCATTTCTCGATGTGAAGTTAAGGAGACTGGACTCCGATGCTATGCCGGAAGAATTTGGGTACCTCATTATGGAGATCTACGGAGTTTTATACTAGATGAAGCCCACAAGTCAAGATATTCGATTCACCCAGGAGCCGGTAAAATGTACCACGATCTTAAGGAACAGTATTGGTGGCCTAATCTTAAGAAGGACGTTGCAACATATGTTGGGAAGTATTTGACTTGCTCAAAAGTTAAGGCCGAACATCAGAGGTTTTCTGGGTTACTTCAACAACCGGAAATCCCGCAATGGAAGTGGGAAAGGATAACAATGGATTTCATTACGAAGTTACCAAAGACGGTGGGCGGATACGATACCATCTAGGTTATTGTTGACCGTCTTACTAAATCTGCACACTTCTTAGCCATGAAGGAAATGGATACGATGGAGAGACTCGCTCAACTATACGTAAAAGAGGTTGTATCTCGTCATGGTGTGCCCTTATCGATCATCTCAGATCGCGATCCCCGTTTTGCTTCTAGATTTTGGCGTTCTTTGCAAGAAGCCTTGGGGACTCGTCTCGACATGAACACTGCATATCACCCGCAGACTGACGGACAAAGCAAACGCACGATTCAGACTTTAGAAGACACGTTGCGTGCATGTGTTATTGATTTTGGAAAGGCTTGGGAAAGGCATTTGCCGCTAGCCGAATTATCTTACAACAACAGTTATCATTCGAGTATTAATGCTGCACATTTTGAAGCGATGTATGGCCGCAAATGCCGATCTCCTATTTGTTGGGCTGAAGTAGGCAAAATGCAAATCACCGGACCCGAGATAGTCCATGAAACAACTGAGAAGATTGTCCAAATTCAAGCGAGACTCAAGACAGCCCGTGATCGTCAAAAGAGTTATGCCGACCTTAAATGTAAAGACTTCAAATTCGACGTGGGTGACCGTGTAATGTTGAAGGTCGCACCTTGGAAAGGTGTCATCCATTTTGGAAAACGTGGGAAGCTCAACCCGCGATACATTGGTCCTTTTGAAATCTTAGAGCGTGTTGGACCCGTTGCTTACCGTTTGGATCTTCCGACTCAATTGAGCTCAGTTCATCCTACCTTTCATGTATCGAATTTGAAGAAGTGTCTCGCTGAACCGGAACGTGTCATACCATTCGAGGAACTTACAATTGATGACAAACTCCACTTTGTGGAAGAACCTGTCAAAATTATGGACCGTGAGGTCAAAACTTTGAAACACAACAGGATTCCGATCGTCCGAGTCCGATGGAATGCCAAACAAGGACCTGAGTTTACCTAGGAATGAGAGGATCAAATGATGCAGAAGTATCCTCACCTTTTCCCGACTCCTCCATCTACCTCAGCTTAAAATTTCGGGACGAAATTTTCTTTAACATGTGGGTAATGTAACGACCCTGGATTTTCCAACTTATTATTATTAATACTTGCACTTTAATGAATGTATTTTTATACATTTACTTGTTGCCGTATTTGACTTTACATGGCCTGACTTGTCTTTGTGACACACGTACTTTTCACGAATAATATTTTAAATATTATTTACGTTCATGATTAATTATTATGAATCATTTTTAATTAACTAATGCAAGTAGTTAATTACTTGGGCTTTGTTTATTTATTTGTTACTTACTTACACATGGGCTTTTGTTAATGGACATGGACTTGGAAGCCCACCCTACTTTCTTAATAGACTAATTAGCCCATTATTATGCAAGTATTTCATTAAGATAAAACTAGATTAATTAATGATATGAGGAGACTTGTTACAAGTATACTTACACCTCTTTCCCATGCCATTTAACTTTATTACCATTCTAAGCTAACACCATCTCCCCATGCATGAAAGTAGCTTTTGACCTTACCCTTTAGAGAGCTTGGCCGTTGGTTTTGGGTGATGGGAGGGAGAGTTCAAAAAAAAAAAAATTGTGTTACTTATTCACTAGTTTGTTACTTCATCTCACACACACACTTACTTACTACTCTTTTCTCTCAACATTTGCTCTCAAACTTAGTAAGTAACAACATTTTTCTTCTTTCTTTTTTCTTTCTAAAAACCGAAATATACATCATCATCAATTTACTTCTTACTTGTTTAGTTACTTGTTGTTGTTTGTTGTTGTTAAAGATCAAGTTTTCTAACTTGTATCTTCATGTAATCTTGTTCTTCCATCTTTGTTTGATGAAGAACCAAGAACAAGAATCTAAACTTGTTAGTTTATGGTTCTACACTTAAATGTTATAAGATTTAAAGTTCATAAACTTTATATTCATACTTGTGTTCATGTTTTGTAGACTTAAATTCTTAAGATCCAAACTTTGATTTGAATCTTCTTAAGTATGAAACAAACATGAACATAATACTTGTAACTTTAGTTTATTTCTTTCTTTTGTAAGTACTTTAAAGTTGTGATGTTGTTAATTTGGTCAAGTATTACTAGTTAAGCTTGATCTCATATTTCTTGAAACTAAAGTAAACTTTATAAGTTCAAGAACATGGAAGTATAACTTTCTAGTTATAACTTCATACACTTGTATTGGATCTAAGTTTCTATAGCTTATGGTCTTCCAAATTTGTTTCAAAACAAGAGCTTGTAAGCTTATATACATTTTACAAGTTGAAAATCTAAGTTTCATAACTTATGGTTTCATTAAAGTGAAGATCCAAGTTCTATAACTTAGGATCTAACTTAAGAACACTAAATCTAGACTTTCTAGTCTAGGATCTTTAATATCTAGCTAAGATCTAAGTTCTACAACTTAGGATCTTGATTATTTAGTTACTTTCAAGTTTGTAGCTTAATATTACTATTAGAACTCATGTATGTGTCTGATCTAAGATCTTGATGTAACTTTGGTTCATCAAACTACTTACAACCCTTAATTGAGTTGTGCTACATAATTTAGACTTACACTAGTGTTATGATGGTCAAAACTTGGTTAAGATGATGCAAACACATCAACGAGTTGCACACTTGAAGCTATACACATCAAGGATGAGAACCGTGATGAGCATCAAGTACCAAGAACCCACCGGAACACCTTTACTTACTGTTTATGGAACTGATAAGTAACCTGGGCTACTGGAAATGTTAATTTCCAGCTAGTTCGGTTCGATTAGATGATTTTCTGTTTAGACCTCGTCTTAATCCGAGTTACGGATTAGGATTTATGGCCATCCGAAAGTCACTACACCCTTTTAACGTTGTGCTGAAATTTCTGACCTACTCGCACTTAAACCATCACCACGGTCAAACGAAGACGAGTTTGGTTCTAGAAACTTGTCAGCCTCTAGGGGACTCATATACGGAGCCATGGCAACTGGTCTCACCTCATTTTAGTTTGTATAGAGGTCGTGGCGACTGAACGAAGTCAGCCTTTATTTCAAACTCTATTCTTGATTGAAACTTACTTTACACTTTTTGATTAATGATGAATGATGATGATACTTAAGACCTAATTTACATACTTTTAAACCTTTGGGAATGATTTACTGACTTATTAACTTTTGACTTAGGTTGAGGACCTTTCGGACCAACCACTTGCTTACTATTCCCGCGTATCGACTTTTACTACTTTCCCCTGTGAGTTATAGCATCCCTTTTTACTTTAACTATTTTGGGAACTGAGAATACATGCGCATTTTACGTTTTACATACTAGGCACGAGTACTTAAACTTTATATATGTGTGGGTTATACAACGGCATAAACTTTCCCCTTAGCTCGGTAACGTTTAGTCATTGGTCTTTGAACTGGTGAACGCGAATCTTAGATATGGATCCATAGGGTTTGACATCCCCACTCGGGCTAGTAGCGCTAGCATTTAACGGGTGTTTAATACTTCGTAAACTTACGCACTCGTCAAGTGTACTTTTAGGGGGTGTTATTTACGTTAAGTTAGTTACCAAGTGCCCACGGTTATACATATACTTTTCATACTATTTTGAAATACTGAAATCTCGTGGCCTACCTTACACTACTGTTATACTTAAACTATAGCTCACCAACCTTTGTGTTGACATTTTTAAGCATGTTTTTCTCAGGTGCTTAAGGTTTGATTGCTTCCGCTGTAGTTGTCATGCTTTGTAGACTCCCGCTGCGCTTATTAGAGATGTCTTCGCATGAAACGTTTATTTTGCATTCAAACTATGTTACTTTTGAAACAATGTATTTGTAACGACCATTGGGTCACGTACTATCATTAATTGCTTCTATTCATAGAAGCATACTTTCGTTGTAAAACTTTTTGGTTAAGACATCACCTTTTCTTATGAATGCAAACTTCTTTTAAAACAACATATAGTGTTTGACCTTGTAATGATCCTGTTGTTGATGATCCGTACACGTTAATTTTGTACGGGGCATCACACGCACCCCTAGCCATGTGCGGCGCGCATGATAATGCTAAAAACGAACAAATATTTCATAGCATTATTCCTCAAGAAAGACAAGCTTTTAGTTGCAATTGTTCTATTTACAAGTGATATTCGTTTAAATAATAAAAGGTGAAGACAAAAGATAGATTCGACGAATTGAAGACGCAAACGACCAAAAAGCTCAAAAGTACAAAAGACAATCAAAGAGGTTCCAATTATTGATAAGAAACGTCTCGAAATTACAAGAGTACAAGATTCAAAACGCAAAGTACAAAATATAAAATTGTACGCGAGGACGTTCGAAAATCCGGAACCGGGAACGGAGTCAACTCTCAATGCTCGACGCAACGGACTAAAAATTACAAGTCAACTATGCACATAAATATAATATAATATTTAAATAATTCTTATAATTATTTAATATATTATATTATTTATAAAACGTCGGCACAAGGAAACAAGTAACATGTGAACTCTCCCAGCTGGCCATGCGATCGCATGGCCAGGAAGAAGAAAGTCCATGCGATCGCATGGCATGAAAAGTCAGGCCACATCTCCTATAAAATCGAGTTTTGGTGAACCAAAAATCGATCCATCTTTCTCTCTTCTCTCATATATACGTAAAATATATATATATAATTTATATTTTAATTTTAATTTTAATTATAATTCTAATAATAAGGGTATGTTAGCGAATGTTGTAAGGGTGTAAGTCGAAATTCTGTCCGTGTAACGCTACGCTATTTTTAATCATTGTAAGTTATGTTCAACCTTTTTATATTAATGTCTCGTAGCTAAGTTATTATTATGCTTATTTAAAACGAAGTAATCATGATGTTGGGCTAATTACTAAAATTGGGTAATTGGGCTTTGTACCATAATTGGGGTTTGGACAAAAGAACGACACTTGTGGAAATTAGACTATGGGCTATTAATGGGCTTTATATTTGTTTAACTAAATGAAAGTTTGTTAATGTTAATATAAAGATTTATAATTGGGCGTCCCTATAAATTACCATATACACTCGATCGGACACGATGGGCGGGGTATTTATATGTACGAATAATCGTTCATTTAACCGGACACGGGAATGGATTAATAGCCACTAGAATAATTAAAACAGGGGTGAAATTACATTCAAGGGTAATTGGTGTAATTGTTAACAAAGTAGTAAAACCTTGGTTTACACGCAGTCGATAACCTGGTGTATTCATTAAACAAAGTATTAAAACCTTGTTACAATTCGAATCCCCAATTAGTTGGAATATTTAACTTCGGGTATAAGAATAATTTGACGAGGACACTCGCATTTTATATTTATGACTGATGGACTGTTATGGACAAAAACCAGACGGACATATTAAATAATCCAGGACAAAGGACAATTAACCCATGGGCATAAAACTAAAATCAACACGTCAAACATCATGATTACGGAAGTTTAAATAAGCATAATTCTTTTATTTCATATTTAATTTCCTTTATTTTATATTTAATTGCACTTCTAATTATCGCATTTTTATTGTTATTTTATTTAATTGCACTTTTAATTATCGTACTCTTTAATTATCGCAAGTTTATTTTATCGCACTTTTATTATTCGCAATTTCATTATCGTTATTTACTTTACGCTTTAATTTAAGTCTTGTATTTATTTTTAATATTTTACATTTGGTTTTAACTGCGACTAAAGTTTTAAAATCGACAAACCGGTCATTAAACGGTAAAAACCCCCCTTTATAATAATAATATTACTTATATATATATATTTGTATTTTTATAAAAGTAAACTAATATAGCGTTGAGCTTTGTTTAAAGATTTCCCTGTGGAACGAACCGGACTTACTAAAAACTACACTACTGTACGATTAGGTACACTACCTATAAGTGTTGTAGCAAGGTTTAAGTATATCCATTCTATAAATAAATAAATATCTTGTGTAAAATTGTATCGTATTTAATAGTTTTTCCTAGTAAAATATAAACTATTTCTTATACACCTCGCATAACATCAAGTATTTTTGGCGCCGCTGCCGGGGAAACGCCGAAGCGAAACGCCACACACACACACAAAAAAAAAGATTTTTATTTTTAGTACGTTTTGTAGAAATACGTTTTAAATATTCGAAAATATAAAAATAAAAACAAAAATATAAATATTTTTTTTTTTAGAATTTGTAAGTTATATAAAAGTTTCTTTATCTTTATTTTATAAAAATATAAGTTTTATTTAATTTATATAAATATATTACATAATTTTATTAAAACAGAAAAAAAAAATACATATATATATATTCGGCCCGAACACTGTAGCAGCCCAGCTTTTGGCCCGAAACCCTAGCCCATGCGATCGCATGGCTGGGCAACTGAGGACTCATGCGATCGCATGAGCCCATCTGACACGCCAGACTGCAGCCTGCCTGCATTAATTACGGATAATAATAATAATAATAATTATAATATTAAAACCCTAATTAGGGTTATATATAAAATATATTAATTTAGTTTTTATTATTAATTTGTATTTTTAGTTTAATTAGTTTATTTAAATTGTAAAATTAGTAGTTTTATTAAATAAATAATATAAAAATAATATTTTTATAAAAATTGTACTTTTTACAACTTTTTATATATTTTTATATTTTGTCCCTTTTTAATCGTTTTAGCGTAACTTTTGTATTTTTAGCTCATATTTAGTTTTAATTCATAGTTTTTGCCATAATTATTTTTACTTCTAGATTTTTAGGCTTTGCCGTAGAATTCCTTAAGTGCTTTTTCTTTAGACTAAGATTTAGGTGCTTTAGAATTTTGCGACGCCTTTTTAAGTTTTAGTTTCTTTTTAAGTTATTTCCATTTGGGATTTAGTTTTTCTTGTAAGCTTTAATATTTTTAGACACCTTTTACTATGTATCAATTATCATTCCAGTTAGTAATTTCAATTTGCGATTATAATTTTAAGTTAGTTGTAGTAATAAGGTTAGGTTAGTCAAGTATTTTTAAGTTTTATAAGTTTCTTTTATTTTTCCGTCACCTTTTATTTTTCAACCATTTTTCTTTTTCGACCTTTTTCGACGAGCTCTTTTTCTTTCTTATTTCTCGCTATTCTAGTTTTAGGACATAGATTTTTATTCTACTTCTTATCTAAATTTCTTAAAATTACGAAAATTTATTTTAAGTGGTTAAATTAATAGACATCAAAATTTTCTGGTTCGTAGTAATAGTTGGATTTGTACGTGGACCGGGTTATTGGAGCCAAACAGTCCTCAATTATATTGAGACCAAACGAATCCTGCCCCTCTGCTGCATCTTTTGGCTATTCGAAACGTGGGCAAAATCAGAAAAGTCTATTGATTGGATAACTTATTATAATTTTTCTTTCCTTTTTAAAACTAATAGGATATTCAGTGAATGCACCGAGCAAGACGTTCACCACCTTTTGTACGTTCACCACCTGTAACTAGATCAAGACATTTAGCAAATATAACCACCGTTGATTTTTCTTTAGAATCGTCATCCAGTAGACCAAGAACTTCAGTTCAAATTTCCGATAATCCATTTTTTGAACCCGACCTCACAATTGAGAATCCGGAGAATATTCAGGAACGGTTCGTAGATCCTGAACCATTAAACTTTCCTCCGGAGCCACCAATCATTCAAGCAGAGATTGTTGAGGAACTAACCTTTAAATCAGAATCATCTAGTGATACCGATTCAACAAATTCAATTATGGAGAACCTGGAATCTCTAAGTATGGAAGACCGAATGAGAGCTAAACGCACTGGCCAAGGTCACGCAATTACTCATCCTGACATTAATGCGCCAGATTATGAAATCAAAGGACAAATTCTACATATGGTGACTAATCAATGCCAATTTAGTGGTGCGCCGAAGGAAGATCCAAATGAACATCTACGTACCTTTAATAGGATCTGCACACTATTTAAAATCCGAGAAGTGGAGGATGAACAGATATATCTCATGTTATTTCCCTGGACTTTAAAGGGAGAAGCCAAAGATTGGTTGGAATCGTTACCTGAAGGGGCGATTGATACATGGGATGTTTTAGTTGACAAATTTCTTAAACAATTCTTTCCTGCATCTAAAGCCGTAAGACTTCAAGCAGAAATTGTTACGTTCACACAGAAACCAAATGAAACTCTATATGAGGCGTGGACTAGATATGGAAAGTTGTTAAGAGGATGTCCGCAACATGGTTTAGACACATGTCAAATAGTACAAATATTCTACCAAGGATGCGACATCACTACAAGGAAAGACATAGATATAGCAGCTGGTGGTTCTATTATGAAGAAAACCGAAGCTGATGCTTACAAAATTATTGATAACACTGCTTCCCACTCACATGAGTGGCACCAAGAAAAAGATATCATTAGATCATCTAAAGCAGCTAGAGCCGATTCTAGCCATGACTTAGATTCCATTTCCGCAAAGATAGATGCTGTGGAGAGACGAATGGAAAAGAGGACTAAAGATATTCACTCAATACGAATTAGTTGTGAGCAGTGTGGAGGACCACATTTGACAAAAGATTGTCTCAGTATTGAATTAACAATGGAACAAAGAGAGAATATTTCATACATAAACCAAAGGCCTGGAAATAATTATCAACCGCCAAGACCGATTTACAATCAAAACCAGAATTATAACCGAAATATTCCATACAACAACCAACAAGGTCCTAGCAATCAACAAGTATCCAATAATACTTACAACCAGCAAAGACCGAATTTTCAAAACAAACCACCACAACAAACCGATGATAAAAAGCCGAATTTAGAAGATATGATGACGAAGCTAGTTGAAACTCAAACACAGTTTTTCACATCTCAGAAACAAACCAATGAACAAAATGCTCAAGCATTTAGAAATCAACAAGCTTCTATTCAAAATCTGGAACAAGAAGTAAGTAACCTAGCAAGGTTAATAGGTGAAAGAAAACCGGGAAGTCTACCTAGTGATACAAACGCTAACCCCCGGAATGAAACAGCTAAAGCCATTACCACAAGAAGTGGTACAACACTTAAACCACCTGAAATACCTGTAACTTCTGATGAAACTATTCCTACTCCACAAGAACCACAACCTGATCAAGATAAGGAAAAAGAACCGGTAGTTGAAAAAGTTAATGAAGATAACACAGTTAAGGATAAACCTTATGTTAAACCATACCAACCACCACTTCCTTACCCGAGTAAAATGAAGAAAGAGAAACTTGAAGCCGAGCAATCCAAATTTTTGGATATGTTTAAACAGATAAATGTAAATCTTCCTTTCATTGATGTGATTTCAGGAATGCCTAGATATGCTAAATTCTTGAAAGATCTAATCTCAAATAGAAAGAAAATGGAAGAACTCTCGGCTGTTACTATGAATGCTAATTGTTCAGCAGTGCTGTTGAATAAGATACCAGAAAAACTATCTGATCCAGGAAGTTTCACAATTCCATGTTTTCTGGGTAGTCTTAGTTCAATAGAAGCATTGGCAGACTTAGGTGCTAGTATAAATCTAATGCCGTATTCACTATACGCTAAACTAGACCTTGGAGAATTGAAACCAACAAGAATAAGCATACAACTAGCCGATCGATCAATAAAATATCCTAGAGGGATAATGGAGAACATGCTAGTTAAAGTTGGTACTTTAGTATTTCCAGTAGATTTTGTTGTTTTGGACATGGAAGAAGATTCTCAAGTTCCTCTCATATTAGGAAGACCATTCTTAAACACGGCTAAAGCAATGATAGACGTGTTCGGTAAGAAACTGACCCTAAGTATAGAGGATGAGAGTGTTACCTTTTCAGTTGATAGAGCAATGCAACAACCACAATCTGCAGATGATACATGTTATTATATTCAAACTATAGATGCACATGCAGAATTATTAGAAGAATTTCCAGAATTACAAGGAACAGGAGAATGTTCTTTAGGAGAAGGTAATGAACCAATTGATGAAGCTGAAATGTTAGCTACACTTATAGCTAATGGATATGAACCAACAACAGAAGAAATTCAAATGCTAAAAGAAGAAGACAGATATCGATATAAATCATCGATAGAAGAACCTCCGAAATTAGAGTTAAAGCCACTTCCAAACCATTTGGAATACGCTTATTTACATGGTGAATCTGAATTACCTGTAATAATATCGTCTTCTCTTACTGAAAATGAGAAATCACAACTCATTTCTGTGTTGAAAGCTCATAAACCAGCCATTGCATGGAAGATTCATGATATTAAAGGAATAAGTCCTTCGTATTGCACACATAAAATCCTTATGGAAGAAGGTCATAAAACGTATGTGCAACGCCAACGAAGACTAAATCCTAATATGCAAGATGTAGTTAAGAAAGAGATTATTAAACTGCTAGATGCAGGTTTGATATATCCAATTTCTGATAGTCCATGGGTAAGCCCAGTTCAATGCGTACCTAAGAAGGGTGGCATGACTGTCATTACGAATGAGAAAAATGAGCTTATTCCTACTAGGACTGTAACAGGATGGCGTGTATGTATTGATTATAGAAAATTAAATGACGCCACCAGAAAAGATCACTTTCCCTTACCTTTCATAGATCAAATGTTGGAAAGATTAGCCGGAAATAGTTACTATTGTTTTCTAGATGGATTTTCCGGATATTTTCAAATTCCAATAGCACCCGAAGACCAAGAGAAAACCACATTCACGTGCCCTTATGGTACTTTTGCTTACAAACGCATGCCATTTGGACTTTGCAACGCCCCTGCAACCTTTCAAAGGTGCATGATGGCGATTTTTCACGACATGATAGAAGAATGCATGGAAGTATTCATGGATGACTTTTCAGTCTTCGGTGATACATTTAAATCATGTCTAGTTAATCTGGAACGAATGCTAATTAGATGCGAACAATCAAATCTAGTACTTAATTGGGAGAAATGCCATTTCATGGTTAAAGAAGGCATCGTTCTTGGACATAAAATTTCAAAAGAAGGAATTGAAGTGGATAGAGCTAAAGTAGATGTAATTGCTAAACTTCCACATCCCACCAATGTTAGAGGAGTTAGGAGTTTTCTAGGGCATGCCGGTTTTTACCGACGTTTCATAAAAGATTTTTCTAAAATTGCCACTCCTATGAATAAACTCCTAGAAAAGGATGCGCCATTCATCTTTTCAGATGAGTGTATCAAATCTTTTAATATTCTTAAAGAGAAACTCACTAATGCGCCGATCATGATAACGCCAAATTGGAATCTACCATTTGAACTAATGTGCGATGCAAGTGATTTTGCAATGGGAGCCGTTTTAGGACAAAGGATTGAAAAACGATTTCAACCTATATATTATGCTAGTAAGACATTACAAGGAGCACAAACAAACTATACAACTACTGAAAAAGAACTCCTTGCTATTGTCTTTGCTTTTGACAAATTTCGATCATATCTCGTTCTAGCAAAAACGGGGGTCTATACCGACCATTCTGCTCTTAGATACCTATTTTCAAAACAAGATGCTAAACCAAGATTAATCCGTTGGATCTTACTCTTACAAGAGTTTGATATTGAAATCCGAGATAAAAGAGGAGCAGAAAATCTCGCCGCTGATCATCTTTCTCGTCTTGAAAATCCCGAATTAGAAGTTCTGAATGAATCAGCCATACAAGACAACTTTCCTGATGAATATCTATTGAAGATAGATTATAAAGAAATCCCATGGTTTGCAGATTATGCAAACTACTTAGTTTGTGGATTCCTTGAAAAAGGATTATCGTACCAAAAACGAAAGAAATTCTTCAGTGATATAAAACACTATTTCTGGGAAGATCCACATTTGTTTAAAAGTTGTCCCGATGGAATAATACGCCGATGTGTATTTGGAGATGAAGCTAGTAAAATATTAAACCATTGTCACACAGGACCAACAGGAGGGCATTATGGGCCTCAACTAACAGCAAGAAAAGTTTATGAAGCTGGATTCTATTGGCCTACAATTTACAAAGACGCACACCTTCTTTGCAAATCTTGTGATGCATGTCAAAGGGCCGGAAAAATAAGTCAACGTGATGAAATGCCACAAAATGTCATCCAAGTATGTGAAGTATTTGACATTTGGGGTATTGACTTTATGGGTCCATTTCCAAAATCTCATAATAATCTATATATACTCGTAGCCATTGATTATGTATCTAAATGGGCGGAAGCACAAGCTCTCCCAACTAACGATGCACGAGTTGTAGTCAACTTTTTAAAACGTCTTTTTGCAAGGTTTGGAACACCGAAAGCTTTAATAAGTGATCGGGGAACTCATTTTTGTAATAATCAACTTGAGAAAGTTCTCAAACGTTATGGAGTAACTCATAAAATCTCAACCGCATATCATCCACAAACAAGTGGACAAGTTGAAAATACCAACCGAGCTTTAAAACGTATTCTAGAGAAAACCGTAGGATCAAATCCGAAGGAATGGTCCATTAAATTGGAGGATGCACTCTGGGCTTTTAGAACAGCCTACAAAACTCCAATTGGAACCACACCTTTTAGACTTGTTTATGGAAAAGCATGTCATCTTCCAGTAGAAATTGAACACAAAGCATTTTGGGCTTTGAAAACATGTAATCTTGATTTACATGAAGCTGGACGTCTACGATTAAGTCAACTAAACGAATTAGAAGAATTAAGACATGAAGCATACGAAAATTCGTTAATCTATAAAGAAAGAACGAAGAAATGGCATGATAAAAGAATCAGAAGTTCAAAAGAATTTAAAGAAGGAGACATAGTTCTTCTTTTCAATTCACGATTCAAGCTATTTCCTGGAAAATTGAAATCAAGATGGTCTGGACCATTCATAGTCAAAAGAGTTTTCCCATACGGAACGATAGAATTGATAAATTCAAATGGGATTGAATTTAAAGTTAATGGTCACAGAGTTAAACATTACATACATGGTCCGATGGAAGTCGACAACGAAGTTAATCACAATTTCGACACCACAGCTAACTAAGTGTGGGGAGAATCAAGTCTTTAAAGGATAATATGTATTTCTGTTAGAGTTAGATTGTCTGTTTTCGTGTAGTTCTCGAAAATGGAACCCGAATGGTCTTTCCCTAGCAGACCCTAAAGAACTAGTCTTCTCCCCCCATTCTGAATTTTTATTTTTTTTAGGTTTTTACGAAATGAAGACTGCCTGTGAACTAAACCATGGTCTAATGCTACACGCTTTGATCACTAAAAGAAATAATGACATACTACCGAGTGAAATAGTATCAGTAATCAGAGAAAGAATGGACGGAGTTAGAAAAGAATCCAGATGCGAAGATAATAAGTTACAATTTGGTAAAGGAAAATCAAAATCCGCAGCGAAAAGAAGAGCACGACACCTAGAACGATGTCACAAATGCGGAAAATGGTCACATGGAGGTAAATGTTCAAATAATCAAACCTATTCAAATACCGAATTTGTTACTTTATGCAGAGACGGACCGTTCATATGTTTAGAAGAAAAGATACTGAATGCTCGAGGTTACGCCTATGTAGCCATGGAAAACCAATTAAACCGACTATCTTATGAATGGGATAGATCATATAACTAAGAAATCTATTTCACAGGTATGTCTGTACAGTTTTTAGTTTTATTTTTATTTTTAACCTTTTGATAATAAACGCTAATTTGTTCGCTAAAAAGTATTAAATTGGTATTGAATAAAATTAGGTTTGGCGACCGAAATTATTGATATCATTTAAAAATGTAATACATCACTGCGAAATTTAACGTTTATTCTTAAGGTATAAATATCTTTAATCAATCAACCCAAAATATTTCAAAAATTCGTCATGAGTTAAATTAGGTCTTGGAACCGAAATTACTTTACCGAAAAGAGGGGCGCATATTTTTGATAATATTTGATTGATTAAAGTGGGATAAAAAGACAAAAAGATTTTTTATTTTATTCTTACCATGTTTTTAAAAATTAATATTTAAATCTTAAATTAATATTGTAAACTTTGTAAAAACAATATATTTAAAATATTTGAAAAATTAATATAAGTTTGATATGAATTTATGAATTTTTAAATTAAGATTGGTGTGAATTTTTAATTTTTTAAAAAAAAAAATATGAATTTTTAATTTTATGCGTTTCAAATTTTAAGTTTGGTGTGAATTTTTAATATTAATTTTGAATTTTATATTTATGTTGTGTGAATTTAAAAACAAAAATTTACTTTATCTCATTAAGTTAAAAATATGATTTTTAAAATTCGTCGTAAGTTGAAGACTAGGTCTTTGAACCGAAATTGCTTTACCCAAGGGAGGGACGAGAACTTTTATTATCATTATTTTTAATCTTATTGAATTAAAGTATGCCAAAACATTAAAAAACCCAAAAATCTTTACTTTTAAAAACAGCGCTTTGATTTGACAAATTTTAAAATTTTGTCGAGGGACAGACTAGGACAACGATCCGAAACGCCCTCGCTCCTAAAGGAAACCAAATTTTTAAAATTTAAATAATTATAAGTTTTATAAAGTATAAGGATTTATAAAAAAAAAAAAAAAAAAAAAAAAAAAAAAAAAAAACAAAAAAGCTGAAAACACTGTAGCCGGCACCCCATGCGATCGCATGGGGTTTGTACTTGGAACCCATGCGATCGCATGGGGACCAAATGCTGGTCAGGAACAAATACAGCAGAGGGTCTGTTCTTCACACAAAACACACACATACACCCGAAACTCACCCAAAAATTCACCAATTTTCGCCATTTTTCCACCGTAATTCGTCATTTTTCTTGCTCTAATCATGCCTAGATTCTCATTCTTCAGCAAATTGGTAAAAATTACACTCCTAAACTCTATAAATTCCTAGTTTTTGTGATAATTACCAATTATTTTACCTAATGCAATTTTGTTAATTTCTAGTGTAATTAGTGTTAAATTGTTAGTATTTTATGCATGTATAACCTAGATTGATGCTATTTAACATGATTTGAAGCCAAAAACTTCAAAATTTTTAGAAATCTAGGGTTTGTGTTCTTGAGCAATTTGGGGCTTTTTGATATAAACAGGTTATGGCCGATTTTTGTCATGAATTATTGCCAAATTGAGTAGTGTAACATATTTAGATAGTTAAATGATCAAAACAATGATCCTAAACAAGATTTTTGGAGATTAAAGTGGACTTTTTAAGTCCAAAATTCATGAACTTGATTAATTTGATATATTTGCCATTTGAGACTTGTTAAATTATTAGTAATGAATATTTTGACATGTTATTTGAGTTAAATGCTTATGAATTTTGTATACATTTTCATATGTGCTTATTTGAAAAGTGTAGAATTGTGAAAAATTGTGAAGATGTGTATAAGTTTAATTTTGATTTAACATGTTATAGTGATTGTTTTAAGTTGTTATTTTGCTAACACTAATGCATATTTGGATGCACAAATTTTGTGTTTAATGTGTTTTACAGAGAGAGAATACTGGAGGTTCAGGAGCATCATCATCTAGACGACCAGCACCAGAACCAGAACCAGAAATGCAACACGAACAAGAACCGCAACAGGAACAACAACAGCCTGATCAGCACATACCTTATTATGATCTGGTACAGTTTGTTGATGAATTCATAGTATTCCCAATGAGGCCGCCAGTAGAATTCCCAACGATTCCTGAGCACACTCTACATCCTAATCTGAGATTTGATAGAAGATGGAGAGATTACGAGACATATCAAAGGAACAAATTCAAATTGGTAACAAAAAATGTAGAGGTGCCAAGGGTAATTGATTGGGCCCCTTTGGAAACGGTCCATCTAGCTGACCGTGTTAGACAGCTTTTAGTTCAAAGGTATGGCAGTTCTTCTTTTACAGATTGGGAACGTCTTTTCACCATTCGTAGACCTGTATATAAGGAATGGTGTGTTGAGTTGATGAGTACTGTATCACTTGATACAAATATAGTTAGGATAGATGATAGAAGATTTCTTAGGTTTATCCTTGGCGGTAGGATGTACAGAATGTCCATGCTGGACATGGCCAGGGCCTTACAGATTTATACTCCTGGTGAGTTGCTATTACCCGATTGTACAAACTTGATTCATTATGGTGAACGGGTAGATAGTAACTTTGACGCTGACGCCATTTGGAGGCGTATGTCACATTTTGATGTTTTTACACGAGCAGGAGGACACTCCTATACACATATTGACAGGGCCGAGCTTCGTATTATTCATAGATTTTTGGCCAACTCGATTACACAAAGAGGTCATAATAAAGAAAAAATTACCTTATATGATTTATTCTACCTAAAGTGTATTCGGGATCCTAGAAGCTTTGTCAATATCCCTTACTGTGTTGCTTTTTATTTATCTAAAATGGTAGAGGGAATGCAGGACGGGAGTATAATAGGAGGAGGTATTTTTGTTACTCTCATTGGAGAGTATTTAGGTGTTGATAGGAACCAAGGGGGTCCATTACAGATTTGTAGAGAACAGGTTGAGCCCTTAGGATTGAAAGTTTATGTGGGTGCTAAGGTATTGAAAAGTAGACGTAACCAGGCAGTACCCTATGAGGGATCTCATCCTCAGGTAGAGAGAGGCTCAGACGAGGAAATGGAGGAGGCGGAAGACATTAGGGATGTCTTTCGAGATGCTATTCTTGACGTCCACGTTCGTATAGATGAGGAAGCAATGACGAACGCGGTAAGACATAGTATGTATGAGCAGTGGAACTCCGAGCGAGTATACGAGGATTATAGGCGACGCCAACACGATAGCTGGTTAGTTCATCAGCACCAAATCATGAGCCAGCTATCATATCAGGTACCAAATAACTATGTACCTACTCGACCTGCTCATTTTCCGCCACATAACCCCGATATCCGACCACCCTTTAACCGGTATGACTATAACCAAGCCTATCAGAACACCTATAACCAACAATGGAACCCACCCGATGAGATGAACTGGAACCCCTATCCAGACTGATTTAGTTCCAATTGGTTATTTTTATGATTTTTATGTTTTTATCTTTTGACTTTTTCATGTTTAAACTTATGTTATTGGATAAATTTGTGTAATTTTTATTATTTTATTATTATTGTGTACTAATATTTCATATTTAGAATTTGAAAGTGGGATATTAAGTCCCATTTCAAATTGCCATGCACGATTATACTTGTATGTATGTATATTGTCGATTGTTCAAAACAGGGTAAAACAGCGCATTTTCAAAGACTGACATTAAGTTCAGCAAAAGCTACTAATTTTGACGACAAGATGACAAATAAATGTGATGTCACAACAGACGGAATGAACAAATGATGTGCACCATTTATCATTCAGCAAACTAACGCCAATATATTTGGAAACTTTGGTAAAATTTAATCATTTTCACACAAATCACCCTCAATAATTTAAATTGTTACTGATTTCTTGCAAATGAGGGCATTGCAAGATCTTAGGTGTGGGAAGGGGTTAAATTCTTTCGGATTTTAAAAAATTTTTACTTTATACACTTGGTAACCATTAAAAATACTAGTAACGTAGTAGTTGTATTAGAATCTAGTGCTCTCTGATAATAAAGAACAGCCCTAGTCTTATATACTGACTACCCAATTCTAGTAAAATTTTTCAAAATTTTCAATTAAATGAAATCAAAATCATGTTTATACATATTTATGAACGATAAAACTAGGTGTTAACACCGAAATTATTGTTACCTCGGAAAGGACATAAATTGAGAAACAAACCAAAATGTTGAAATTCATTTAAAATGGAATAGAGGACGATAAAAAAAGAAAATAAAAGCCAAGTGTGGGAAAATTTACCAAGTTATCTTAAACATATGTCACATATATCTGTAACAAATAACTGAAAATACTTTTGCTTTGGACTAAACTAAACTGTTTTACCCAATGAAAGAAAAGAAAAGATAGATCTATGTTACATTCAAACTATGTTATTAGAGATGTCTTCGCATGAAACGTTTATTTTGCATTCAAACTATGTTACTTTTGAAACAATGTATTTGTAACGACCATTGGGTCACGTACTATCATTAATTGCTTCTATTCATAGAAGCATACTTTCGTTGTAAAACTTTTTGGTTAAGACATCACCTTTTCTTATGAATGCAAACTTCTTTTAAAACAGCATATAGTGTTTGACCTTGTAATGATCCTGTTGTTGATGATCCGTACACGTTAATTTTGTACGGGGCATCACACGCACCCCTAGCCATGTGCGGCGCGCATGATAATGCTAAAAACGAACATATATTTCATAGCATTATTCCTCAAGAAAGACAAGCTTTTAGTTGCAATTGTTCTATTTACAAGTGATATTCGTTTAAATAATAAAAGGTGAAGACAAAAGATAGATTCGACGAATTGAAGACGCAAACGACCAAAAAGCTCAAAAGTACAAAAGACAATCAAAGAGGTTCCAATTATTGATAAGAAACGTCTCGAAATTACAAGAGTACAAGATTCAAAACGCAAAGTACAAAATATAAAATTGTACGCGAGGACGTTCGAAAATCCGGAACCGGGAACGGAGTCAACTCTCAATGCTCGACGCAACGGACTAAAAATTACAAGTCAACTATGCACATAAATATAATATAATATTTAAATAATTCTTATAATTATTTAATATATTATATTATTTATAAAACGTCGGCACAAGGAAACAAGTAACATGTGAACTCTCCCAGCTGGCCATGCGATCGCATGGCCAGGAAGAAGAAAGTCCATGCGATCGCATGGCATGAAAAGTCAGGCCACATCTCCTATAAAATCGAGTTTTGGTGAACCAAAAATCGATCCATCTTTCTCTCTTCTCTCATATATACGTAAAATATATATATATAATTTATATTTTAATTTTAATTTTAATTATAATTCTAATAATAAGGGTATGTTAGCGAATGTTGTAAGGGTGTAAGTCGAAATTCTGTCCGTGTAACGCTACGCTATTTTTAATCATTGTAAGTTATGTTCAACCTTTTTATATTAATGTCTCGTAGCTAAGTTATTATTATGCTTATTTAAAACGAAGTAATCATGATGTTGGGCTAATTACTAAAATTGGGTAATTGGGCTTTGTACCATAATTGGGGTTTGGACAAAAGAACGACACTTGTGGAAATTAGACTATGGGCTATTAATGGGCTTTATATTTGTTTAACTAAATGAAAGTTTGTTAATGTTAATATAAAGATTTATAATTGGGCGTCCCTATAAATTACCATATACACTCGATCGGACACGATGGGCGGGGTATTTATATGTACGAATAATCGTTCATTTAACCGGACACGGGAATGGATTAATAGCCACTAGAATAATTAAAACAGGGGTGAAATTACATTCAAGGGTAATTGGTGTAATTGTTAACAAAGTAGTAAAACCTTGGTTTACACGCAGTCGATAACCTGGTGTATTCATTAAACAAAGTATTAAAACCTTGTTACAATTCGAATCCCCAATTAGTTGGAATATTTAACTTCGGGTATAAGAATAATTTGACGAGGACACTCGCATTTTATATTTATGACTGATGGACTGTTATGGACAAAAACCAGACGGACATATTAAATAATCCAGGACAAAGGACAATTAACCCATGGGCATAAAACTAAAATCAACACGTCAAACATCATGATTACGGAAGTTTAAATAAGCATAATTCTTTTATTTCATATTTAATTTCCTTTATTTTATATTTAATTGCACTTCTAATTATCGCATTTTTATTGTTATTTTATTTAATTGCACTTTTAATTATCGTACTCTTTAATTATCGCAAGTTTATTTTATCGCACTTTTATTATTCGCAATTTCATTATCGTTATTTACTTTACGCTTTAATTTAAGTCTTGTATTTATTTTTAATATTTTACATTTGGTTTTAACTGCGACTAAAGTTTTAAAATCGACAAACCGGTCATTAAACGGTAAAAACTCCCCTTTATAATAATAATATTACTTATATATATATATTTGTATTTTTATAAAAGTAAACTAATATAGCGTTGAGCTTTGTTTAAAGATTTCCCTGTGGAACGAACCGGACTTACTAAAAACTACACTACTGTACGATTAGGTACACTGCCTATAAGTGTTGTAGCAAGGTTTAAGTATATCCATTCTATAAATAAATAAATATCTTGTGTAAAATTGTATCGTATTTAATAGTTTTTCCTAGTAAAATATAAACTATTTCTTATACACCTCGCATAACATCAGCGCACGATGGTCCAAACAGTCTGTCAGCTTTTAAATTTAAAAGTTCAGGGACTGAGATTGACAGTTTCTGATTCTGATGTAAATTCTGAAAATGCATAAGTGTTAGGTTCACTTTTAGCGGCGCTTTCTGGTGCACACATTTTCTGACACTTTTAGGAACATTTCCTGACGCACAAAATTCAGGGTGTTACAACAAGGTCCTTTTCCCACATTAAAATCATATAAAGTCAAACAATGATAAAGTATTACGAAATATTTAATTAAGAAGATGCCCAATCCCCACAATATTCATACAAAGAATTCATTACAATGATGATGCAATAAAGTCACATATTAACTAATTAAATTAAATTAAATAAATTAAATTCTATTTTTTTTTCTTTTTTAGAACGACAATATTAAAATGTTATAATGATGACATCATAATTAGTCATTTTCTTTCATTGAAAAAAATTAAAAAGAAAATAGAAAAAATCTAACCCACTTGGATGACATCATAAATCAATTTAATTTACAATTAAAATTTAATATTTACAATTAATTATGATTAAGATATAAATTAACAAAAATGCAGCCTTTATTCCTTTTGTAATTTACAGAGTATTTGTTTTTTATATAGTAAATAAAATTACCCCCGTGCTCCGCAATATATTCGCTAAATCAAAAAGCATATACGGATACAACAGCTCCGGATATATGTACAATATTGACGCATTATGTACAACTTTATAGTAAGACACCCTCATGACCATATTTACAATATTTAAAACATTATGTACACTCTTCTACAAAACAC
This sequence comes from Rutidosis leptorrhynchoides, assembly GCF_046630445.1. Classification (NCBI taxonomy): domain Eukaryota; kingdom Viridiplantae; phylum Streptophyta; class Magnoliopsida; order Asterales; family Asteraceae; genus Rutidosis; species Rutidosis leptorrhynchoides. Next base: position 528,648,623 of record NC_092333.1, on the reverse strand, counting down.
TCAATGAACAAATGTACAAATTTTAAAGCATATTGTACAATTTTCATATAATAATTGTATTTTAATTTTTTTTAAAATGTCAAAAGGCATTTGTTATTAGTAATAATTATTATAAAAAAATAAATACTCAATTTTTAAGTAAACTTTATTATTATTATTATTATTAATTATTAATTATTATTATTATAATTATAAAAATTATTATTAGAATATTAATATTCAAATATGGATTCTCTTTACAGGATTAATTATGTTACATATGTATGCCAAAATACATGTCTCTATATGTTTGTAAAAACGACGACAAGTTTTTTAGTCAGAATATGTGGTTTTAGGGGTCATTAAACTAAACGACTTTAGCATTTACATTCATTTAATTCTTAAAACATATCATTAAACTATTTTATTTAACCAAACTCATAGTTTCACGGGTCATTTCAGTAGTCTAATACCTATTAGTCATCAATATGCCTCATGATGTGACTTGAATCCCCCCATCTTTTTAGTTAAAAACTTTTCGATGTGAAAAATATCGATGTGAAAATAGAGTGGATATATCATTTATCCTTGAATAAAAATATGATTATTATCAAATTTCTTCATTGCTTATTTATTTAACATCTATACAAAATCAAACTTTATCAATTAAATTAGTTAAATAATAATTAATTTAATATTAATTTGCAACTGATACACAATAAAATTTGTAAGTATTAAATTTAGTCAATAATTATCTAATAATAATATATAAGAAAACTTCAAATTTATAATATATAAATATATAAAACTTAATATACACTAAATGAGCACACATTAATAAAACATATATATATATATATAATAAAGGAATCAAATTAGAACTTTTTGACCATGAGAACTCCAAAATACACTAAAATACACTGAAATTCGAACAAAAAAAGGGCGGGCGAACAAAAAAGGTGAAATTTGAACAAAAATTGTGAAATTCGAACAAAAAAAAGATGGGGCGAACAAAAATGTGAAATTCGAACAATTTTATGATCTACATTTTTGAAATTCGAACAGAAAATTGTAGAACATGTGAAATTCGAACAAAAAAAATGAAATTCGAACAATTTTATGTTCTACATTTTTGTAATTCGAACAAAAAAAATTGTTCGCCCGTGTTTTTTTTGCTCGAATTCCTTATTTTTTACTCGCCCGCCACTTTTTTTTGCTCGAATTTCAATGTATTTTGGAGTTCCTAGAGTTCCCACACTAATAAAGTTCTCACTGAATCCTCTCCATATATATATATATATATATATATATATATATATATATACACTAGGTTTTTGAGCCCGTGCGTTGCACGGGTGTGTAAAAAACGGTGCAAAAATATAATTTTCAGTTGATATTGGTATATAAATAGCGATACTAAAAAAAAGGAAAAGTATAAGAATTATTTAAGACTCCGTGGTGTTGATAAATCTTAAAAATTCTTTTGAGTTTAAGAGCCCATGTTGTTGACAAATTTTTAAAAATTTCTTTTGAGTTTAAGAGTCCGTGGTGTTGATGAATTTTGAAAGTTCTTTTGAGCCCATGGTGTTGACAAATTTTAAAAGTGATTTTGGATGGTGTTAGTAATTTAATATCTACAATTTTTTTTCTCACCATTAATACTTTTTTAATATACAAATTATATACTACGTAATATTTAGAGTACATTGAAAATTTGTGATGGAACGTGACATTAGTATAGTATAAGTTATATTATATTAGAATTATTATATACAATTTTTATTTATTGAATAAACGTATAACCCGCAAGTTTAATTTAGAAAAGTTGTTAGTCATTTCAGCAAAATAATAATACTCGGTAGAGTCGTTATTTATTATTAATATTATAATAATTATATTTGCGTGTTCATAAATATTTTAAGGACTGCAACTGTAAATCCAGATCACTTCTATATTTATTGCTAAAAAGAAATGCTACGTTGGTAGTGCATCAAAGCTCCGTTTCGAATACAATTTATTGCGTTTTGTTTGTAAATTTTAAAGTTGTTTTGTGTTTAAGAGCCTGTGGTGTTGACAAATTTTATTATTAGTTTTATGTGGTGTTAGTAACTTAACGTCTACAATTTTTTTTGTATTGTAACAAAATCATATTTATATTGTAACAATTATTAAGATTGTTGGACTTGATATATTGAATACACTACAATATATGTTATACAGTTGCGGCAATGTAATATATGAGATCAAAATGCAAATATAATACCACACTTACAAGTTATAATTTGTCATGCATAATAATATTAAGTAAAAAAAATGACAAGTGTATTATGCACCAACTTTAATCTTTACTTGATAAAAAATGTTTCAATTGTAAATTCAGTTTAGGGATCAGGGTATATTGGTGAAAGGACCCGTTCATATACATTATAAAAGATTCACAATAGTTGATTACATCGCGAGGTATTTGACCTCTATATGATACATTTTACAAACATTGCATTCGTTTTTAAAAGAAAAACTTTCTTTACAACGAAAGTTGATGGCATGCACACCATTTCATAATACATCCAACTATAATTGGCTTAATAATAATCTTGATGAACTCAATGACTCGAATGCAACGTCTTTCAAAATATGCCATGAATGACTCCAAGTAATATCCATAAAATGAGCTAATGCACAGCGGAAGATTTCTTTAATACCTGAGAATAAACATGCTTTAAAGTGTCAACCAAAAGGTTGGTTAGTTCATAGGTTTATCATAACAATCATTTCAATATATTAATAGATCACAAGATTTCCGTTTATAAATATATGTACACTCGCAAGTGTATAAAAGTATTCTATAAGTTGTAGGCACCCGGTAACAAGCCTTAACGTTCATGTTTTACCCTCTGAAGTACACCAGATCAGGTGTGTTTAAAATAACCTCGAAGTACTAAAGCATCCCATAGTCAGGATGGGGTTTGTCAGGCCCAATAGATCTATCTTTAGGATTCGCGCCTACCATACATAGACAAGTAGTTTAATGTTACCAAGCTAAGGGTATATGTGATGCCCCGTATAAAACCATCGTGTACGAATCATCAACAACAGGATCATTATAAGGTTAAGTACTATATGCTGTAATAAAAGAAGTTGCATTCACGATAAAAAAGATGACGTCATAACCGACGTCAATTATTTTACACCAACAGTATGCTTCTACGAATAGCAAGCATGAATAAATGTATGTGACCCTTAGGTCGTTACAAAACATAGTTTCAAATGTATTAAAGTTTGAATACAAGATAAACAGTTCATGCGGTGATAACACTAGAGCAGCGGGTGTCTACGGCAAGACTAGCACGACAGCGGAAGCAAATAATCTTAAGCACCTGAGAAAAACATGCTTAAAAATTTCAACACAAAGGTTGGTGAGCTATAGTTTAAGTATAACAGTATGTAAGGTAGGCCACGAGATTTCAGTGCTACAAAGAGCGTTTCAAAACGGTATGATAAAGTATATGTTAACCGTGGGCACTTGGTAACTAAGTTAACGTTTATACCCCCTGAAAGTACACTTGGCAAGTGCGTATGTTTACGAAGTATTAAACACTCGTTAAATGCTAGCGCTACTAGCCCGAGTGGGGATGTCAAACCCTATGGATCCATATCTAAGATTCGCGTTCACCGGTTCAAAAACCAATGACTAAACGTTACCGAGCTAAAGGGAATGTTTCTGCCGTTATATAACCCATACATATATAAGTTTAAGTACTCGTGCCTAGTATGTAAAACATAAAATCCGCATGTATTCTCAGTTCCCAAAATAAGTTAAAGTAAAAAGGGAATGCTATAACTCACAATGATAAAGTAGCGATAAAGTATGACTCGGAAAGTAAGCAAGTAATGAAGGTTGTCCAAACGGGTCCTCAACCTAAGTCAAATAGTACTAAGTCAGTAAATCGTCTGAAAAGGTTTAAAAGTATGTAAATAAGGTCTTAAGGGTCATCATCATTCATTATTAAACAAAAGGTGTAAAGTAAGTTTCGTTCATGAAAAGAGTTTTAAAAAAAGGCTGAGTTCGTCAGTCACCACGGTCTCTACACCTACTGAAATAAGGTGAGACCAGTGGCCATGGCTCCGTATATGAGTCCTTTAGTTGTGGTAAAAATCCCAGAAGCAACTCATCTTCGTTGGACCGTGGCAACGGTCTAAGTGCGAGTAGGTCAGAATTTTCAGCACAACGTTAAATGGACATAGTGACGATAGGAGGGCCATAAATCCTAAACTGTAACTCGGATTAAGATGAGTCCTATATGAAAAGTTATCTACTCGAATAGAGATATCTGAAAATCATAATTAAAGTAGCCCAGGTCGTACGAGTTAGACACAGAAATAGTAAAACAGTAGGGTTAGTAGGTTCCGGAGGTTCTTGGTGCTCGATGCTTATCATGGTTCTCATCCTTGATGCATATAGCTTCAAGTGTACAAATCGTTGATGTGTTTGCATCATTTTCACCAAGGTTTGACCATCATAACCCAAGTGTAAGTCTAAGACATGAAGCACAACTCACTTAAGTGTTGCAAGTGTTTTGATGAAACAAAGTTACATCAAAGTCTTAGATCTAACACATACATGAACTTTAAAACTAATAATAAGTTACAAACTTGAAAGTTAACTTATGAAATCAAGATCCTAAGTTGTAGAATATAGTTCTTAGTTAGATCTTGAAGTTCCTAGACTCAAAAGTCTAGATCTAACATAAGTGTACAAAGTTATAATTAAAGAAATCTTACTTACATGTTCTTGAACTTTTAAAGTTAACTTTAGTTCAAGATTAATGAGATCAAAGTCAACTAGTAAAATTTGACCAATATTAACCAACAAAAATGAATTTAAAGTACATAATATGAAGTAATAAACAAAGTAAACAAGTTTATAATTCATGGTGGTTCATACTTTAAAGATTCAAACCAAAGTTTGATCTTTAAGAAAGTAAACTTTAAAGTTTACTAACATGAATTACATGTATGATTTTTATCACCATGAACTTACAATCATTAAAACAACATATGTAGAATATAAACTAGTAAGTTTAGTTCTTGAGTGTTCTTGAAATTACAAGATAAAAGAAGAATGAAACTAGTAAGTTTGATTCTTGAAACTAGTAAGTAAATAATAAATAACAACTAGTAAGTAAGTAATAACAACAACAAAGAACAAGTAAACAACAATCAAATGATGATGATATGAGCATCAAGGTCACGGTTTTGAGGGAGGAAAAAGGAGAGAAAATCTTGGTTACTTACAATAATTAGAGAGAAAAGATGAGAGGAAAATGAAAGTAAGTTTAAAGTGTGTTTTGAATGAGAGAATTCTAGTATGAAGTGATAAGGAAAAATGAAACAAAAATGCTCCATCAGGCCTACTAAGGACGACGGTTGGAAGAGAGAAGGGGGGGAGGGGATTACACACAAGTCTCATGCAAGTAAAGGTTCATAAAGTTGGTTATTTGGTGTATTGTTATGGGAATGAGTTGTAACAAGATTCCTTAAGTAATAACTATCTAGTTCCATTGCAAAATAATACTTACATGTAGTAAAAATGGGCTATTTAATCCAATAAGGTGTAGGGTGGGTTTATAAGCCCATATTCATGAGTCCATTAACATTAACAAGGCCCAAGTTCAAGTAATTAATAAATAAATCCAATTAAAGCCCAAGTAATTAACTAATAATCATAGTTAATTAAAATGATTAATAAAACTAATCATGAATGTAAATAATACTTGAAAATATTATTCGTGCAAGTTTCGTGTGTCACAAAGACGTTTCGGGCAATTAAAGTCAAGTACGGGCAATCATGACAACATGTAAATGTAATAACATACATTCGTTAAATCACAAGTATTAATAATAACAATTATTAATAAATAAACGTTGGAAAAATCCAGGATCGTTACATTACCCACCTGTTAAAGAAAATTTCGTCCCGAAATTTTAAGCTGAGGTAGATGGAGGAGTTGGGAAAAGGTGAGGATACTTCCGCATCATTTGATCCTCTCGCTCCCAAGTAAACTGAGGTCCTCGTTTGGCATTCCATCGTACTCGGACGATCGGAATCTTGTTGCGTTTCAAAGTTTTGATCTCACGATCCATAATTTCAACAGGTTCCTCCACAAAGTGGAGTTTGTCATCAATTGTAAGTTCTTCCAGTGGTATGATAAGTTCAGGTGCAGCAAGACACTTCTTCAAGTTTGACACGTGGAAGGTAGGATGAACTGAGTTCAATTGAGCTGGAAGATCCAAACGGTAAGCAACGGGTCCAACACGTTCCAAGATTTTAAAAGGACCAATGTATCGTGGGTTTAACTTTCCATGTTTTCCAAAGCGAATCACACCTTTCCAAGGTGCCACCTTCAACATTACACGATCACCAATGTTGAATTCAAAGTCTTTACGTTTAAGATCAGCATAACTCTTTTGATGATCACAGGCAGTCTTAAGTCTAGCTTGAATCTGAGCAATCTTCTTCGTTGTTTCATGGACTACCTCGGGTCCAGTGATTTGCCTTCCGCCTACTTCGGCCTACCAAATAGGAGATCAGCACTTACGGCCATACAATGCTTCAAAAGGTGCAGCATTAATGCTCGAGTGATAACTGTTGTTGTAAGAAAATTCGGCGAGTGGCAAATGCCTTTCCCAGGCCTTTCCAAAATCAATGACACATGCACGCAACATGTCCTCCAAGGTCTGAATCGTTCGTTCACTTTGCCCGTCAGTCTGAGGGTGATAAGCAGTACTCATGTCAAGACGAGTTCCCATGGCTTCTTGCAAAGAACGCCAAAATCTAGAAGCAAAACGGGGATCACGATCGGAGATGATCGATAAAGGTACACCATGACGAGATACAACCTCCTTGATGTATAGTTGAGCAAGTCTTTCCATTGTATCCGTTTAATTCATCGCTAGAAAGTGTGCTGATTTGGTAAGGCGGTCAACAATAACCCAGATGGTATCGTATCCGCCCACCATCTTTGGTAGCTTGGTGATGAAATCCATCGTTATCCTTTCCCACTTCCATTGTGGGATTTCCGGCTATTGAAGTAACCCAGAAGGTCTCTGATGCTCGGCTTTAACCTTCGAGCAAGTCAAACACTTACCAACATAAGTCGCAATGTCCTTTTTAAGATTCGGCCACCAATACTGTTCTTTAAGGTCGTGGTACATTTTTCCCGCTCCAGGATGAATCGAATATCTCTATTTGTGTGCTTCATCAAGTATAAGGTTCCGTAGATCTCCATAACAAGGTACCCAAATTCTTCCGGCATAACATCGGAGTCCAGACTCCCTAACCTCGAATCGAGAGGCAAGTATGTTCAAATGTTCATGAGTTATATTCTCCTTCTTGAGAGACTCGTCTTGGCCTACTCTGATCTGGCTGTTGAGGTTCGAATGGATGGTGATGTTCAGAGCCCTAACACGAAGAGGTGTCGTCCTCTCCTTTCGGCTTAAAGCATCAGCTACAACATTGGCCTTACCAGGATGATAACGAAGTTCACAATCGTAGTCGTTGAGCATCTCGATCCATCGACGCTGTCTCATATTCAGTTGCTTCTAATCAAAGATGTGCTGGAGACTCTTGTGGTCGGTGAAGATAGTACTCTTAGTTCCATACAAATAGTGTCTCCACAATTTGAGCGCAAAGACAACGGCTCCAAGTTCGAGATCGTGAGTGGTGTAGTTCCGCTCGTGAATCTTCAGTTGACGAGAAGCATAAGCGATAACCTTTGATCATTGCATCAACACGCAACCAAAACCACTTTTCGAAGCATCGCAATAAACAACAAAGTCGTCACTGCCCTCAGGAAAGGATAGGTGTGGTGGTTAACTTCTTCTTCAAAGTTTGAAATGCTGATTCGTGTGCGGGTTCCCAAATGAACTTCTTGCCCTTGTGAGTCAGTGCGGTCAAAGGACGCACAATCAGAGAAAATCCTTCAATAAACCTTCGGTGATAACCGGCGAGACCTAGGAATTGGCGAATATGCATCGGAGTAGTGGGGGTTTCCCACTTGCTGATAGCTTCAATCTTGGCGGGATCAACTTTGATACCCTGGTCGCTCACAACATGACCCAAAAACTGGACTTCCTTCAACCAAAATTCACACTTAGAGAATTTAGCGTAAAGTTGCTCTTGTCTCAAGAGTTCAAGTACTAGCCGGAGGTATTGCTCATGCTCTTCTTCGCTCTTAAAGTAGATGAGGATATCATCTATGAAGACGATAACAAACTTATCCAAGTACGGCTTGCAGACACGATTCATGAGATCCATGAACACGGCAGGTGCATTTCTCAAACCGAATGGCATCACGAGAAACTCATAATGACCATAACGGGTCCTGAGTGCAGTTTTCATCACGTCACTTTCCTTCACCCTCAACTGGTGATAACCGGATCGCAAATCGATCTTGGAGTAAACGCTCGATCCTTGTAGTTGGTCAAAAAGATCGTCAATTCGTGGAAGAGGATACCGATTCTTGATAGTCAATTTGTTAAGCTCACGGTAGTCGATACACATACGGAAGGATCCATCCTTCTTCTTCACAAACAACACAGGTGCGCCCCAAGGTGAGAAGCTTGGTTAGATAAATCCTCGATCAAGTAGTTCTTGTAGTTGGCTTTGTAATTCTTGCATCTCGGAAGGTGCGAGTCTATAAGGTGCGCGAGCTATAGGTGCAGCTCCTGGCACTAAGTCAATCTGAAACTCTACTGCTCTCGGCGGTCGTAATCCAGACAATTCCTCTGGGAAGACATCGGAAAATTCGTTCACAATTCGAACGTCGTTCACATTCTTCACCTTGGTGTCTACCGTTTTCACATGCGCTAGGACAGCAAGACGTCCCTTCTTCATAATCTTTTGCGCTTTCACGCAACTAATGAGGTTCAACTTCGAGGTACATATCTCTCCGTAGATGATCAGTGGCTCACCGTCTCCGTGTGGTATACGAAGAGCTTTGTCTCCACAAATAATATCGGCCCTTATCTTGCACAACCAATCCATACCGACGATCACGTCAAAACTTCCCAATTTGATGGGTATCAAATCAATTTCGAAATCTGCACCAGCTATGTTGATAATAGCTCCTCGACTAATATGGTCAACTTTCTCAAGTTTTCCATTGGCGACCTCGACAAGCATACTCTCTTTTAACGGGACTAAAGACCAATTAATCTTATCACAAAAATGTCTACATACATAACTTCTATCCGCACCAGTATCAAACAAGACAGAAGCTAAAAGATTGTTGATTTTGAATATACCTGTCACCAAGTAGGGGTTTTCGCGTGCGTCCCTTGCATTAACATTGAAAGCTCTAGCGCGAGGTGGTCCGCCATCTTTTTGCTTGTTTTGACACGCATTTCTGAAATGGCCCGTCTGTCCGCATTCGTAGCACTTCCTCGGCTTCCCATTCAAAGTGGTGACCTTGCAGTCTTTTCCAACATGCCCAGTCCGTTGGCACTTCTCACAAACAACATTGCAATACCCAGTGAAATGTCCCGTTCTTATTGATTAAAAACGTTCCATATTAATTGATTTCGTTGTGAGGTTTTGACCTCTATATGAGACGTTTTTCAAAGACTGCATTCATTTTTAAAACAAACCATAACCTTTATTTCATCAATAAAGGTTTAAAAAGCTTTACGTAGATTATCAAATAATGATAATCTAAAATATCCTGTTTACACACGACCATTACATAATGGTTTACAATACAAATATGTTACAACAAAATAAGTTTCTTGAATGCAGTTTTTACACAATATCATACAAGCATGGACTCCAAATCTCGTCCTTATTTAAGTATGCGACAGCGGAAGCTCTTAATAATCACCTGAGAATAAACATGCTTAAAACGTCAATAAAAATGTTGGTGAGTTATAGGTTTAACCTATATATATCAAATAATAATAGACCACAAGATTTCATATTTCAATACACATCCCATACATAGAGATAAAAATCATTCATATGGTGAACACCTGGTAACCGACATTAACAAGATGCATATATAAGAATATCCCCATCATTCCGGGACACCCTTCGGATATGATATAAATTTCGAAGTACTAAAGCATCCGGTACTTTGGATGGGGTTTGTTAGGCCCAATAGATCTATCTTTAGGATTCGCGTCAATTAGGGTGTCTGTTCCCTAATTCTTAGATTACCAGACTTAATAAAAAGGGGCATATTCGATTTCGATAATTCAACCATAGAATGTAGTTTCACGTACTTGTGTCTATTTTGTAAATCATTTATAAAACCTGCATGTATTCTCATCCCAAAAATATTAGATTTTAAAAGTGGGACTATAACTCACTTTCACAGATTTTTACTTCGTCGAGAAGTAAGACTTGGCCACTGTTGATTCACGAACCTATAACAATATATACATATATATTAAAGTATGTTCAAAATATATTTACAACACTTTTACTATATTTTGATGTTTTAAGTTTATTAAGTCAGCTGTCCTCGTTAGTAACCTACAACTAGTTGTCCACAGTTAGATGTACAGAAATAAATCGATAAATATTATCTTGAATCAATCCACGACCCAGTGTATACGTATCTCAGTATTGATCACAACTCAAACTATATATATTTTGGAATCAACCTCAACCCTGTATAGCTAACTCCAACATTCACATATAGAGTGTCTATGGTTGTTCCGAAATATATATAGATGTGTCGACATGATAGGTCGAAACATTGTATACGTGTCTATGGTATCTCAAGATTACATAATATACCATACCAGTTGATTAAGTTATGGTTGGAATAGATTTGTTACCAATTTTCACGTAGCTAAAATGAGAAAAATTATCCAATCTTGTTTTACCCATAACTTCTTCATTTTAAATCCGTTTTGAGTGAATCAAATTGCTATGGTTTCATATTGAACTCTATTTTATGAATCTAAACAGAAAAAGTATAGGTTTATCGTCAGAAAAATAAGTTACAAGTCGTTTTTGTAAAGGTAGTCATTTCAGTCGAAAGAACGACGTCTAGATGACCATTTTAGAAAACATACTTCCACTTTGAGTTTAACCATAATTTTTGGATATAGTTTCATGTTCATAATAAAAATCATTTTCTCAGAATAACAACTTTTAAATCAAAGTTTATCATAGTTTTTAATTAACTAACCCAAAACAGCCCGCGGTGTTACTACGACGGCGTAAATTCGGTTTTACGGTGTTTTTCGTGTTTCCAGGTTTTAAATCATTAAGTTAGCATATCATATAGATATAGAACATGTGTTTAGTTAATTTTAAAAGTCAAGTTAGAAGGATTAACTTTTGTTTGCGAACAAGTTTAGAATTAACTAAACTATGTTCTAGTGATTACGAGTTTAAACCTTCGAATAAGATAGTTTTATATATATGGATCAAATGATGTTATGAACATCGTTACTACCTCAAGTTTAGTAGGTAAACCTACTAGAAGTGACAAGAAATGATCTAGCTTCAAAGGATCTTGGATGGCTTGAAAGTTCTTGAAGTAGGATCATGACACAAAAACAAGTTCAAGTAAGATTTTTACTCGAATTAAGATAGTTTATAGTTATAGAAATTGAATCAAAGTTTGAATATGAATATTACATTGAATAATAAAGATAACCTACTGTATATAACAAAGGTTTCTTGATCTTAGATGATTACTTGGAATGGATTAGAAAGCTTGGAAGTAAATTAGTAAACTTGAAGGGATTTTTGAAGTGTTCTTGAAGTGTTCTTCCTATGATGATTATAGCTTGATTCTTGAAGTGATTTTTGATGAAAATGATGATTAACTACTGGAAAAATACGTTCATAATAGTGTGTGTGTGGTGAGAGAGAATTAGAAAGAGAATTGGAAGTGAAATGGAGTGAATGATGAGTGGTAATTGGTGAGTGGTGAGTGGGGTTAAAAGGAGTTCTAGTTAGTTGACTAGCTCATGGTAGAAGTTAAAATTGATTAGTCATACATGACATAATCAAGAGTGGAATCCCATGCTAGTTCCTATTGGTATATCTGAAATGTCCCGTTCTTATTGATTAAAAAAAGTTCCATATTAATTGATTTCGTTGCGAGGTTTTGACCTCTATATGAGACGTTTTTCAAAGACTGCATTCATTTTAAAACAAACCATAACCTTTATTTCATCAATAAAGGTTTAAAAAGCTTTACGTAGATTATCAAATAATGATAATCTAAATATCCTGTTTACACACGACCATTACATAATGGTTTACAATACAAATATGTTACAACAAAATAAGTTTCTTGAATGCAGTTTTTACACAATATCATACAAGCATGGACTCCAAATCTCGTCCTTATTTAAGTATGCGACAGCGGAAGCTCTTAATAATCACATGAGAATAAACATGCTTTAAACGTCAACAAAAATGTTGGTGAGTTATAGGTTTAACCTATATATATCAAATCGTAACAATAGACCACAAGATTTCATATTTCAATACACACCCCATACATAGAGATAAAAATCATTCATATGGTGAACACCTGGTAACCGACATTAACAAGATGCATATATAAGAATATTCCCATCATTCCGGGACACCCTTCGGATATGATATAAATTTTGAAGTACTAAAGCATCCGGTACTTTGGATGGGGTTTGTTAGGCCCAATAGATCTATCTTTAGGATTCGCGTCAACTAGGGTGTCTGTTCCCTAATTCTTAGATTACCAGACTTAATAAAAAGGGGCATATTCAATTTCGATAATTCAACCATAGAATGTAGTTTCACGTACTTGTGTCTATTTTGTAAATCATTTATAAAACCTGCATGTATTCTCATCCCAAAAATATTAGATTTTAAAAGTGGGACTATAACTCACTTTCACAGATTTTTACTTCGTCGGGAAGTAAAACTTGGCCACTGGTTGATTCACGAACCTATAACAATATATACATATATATCAAAGTATGTTCAAAATATATTTACAACACTTTTAATATATTTTGATGTTTTAAGTTTATTAAGTCAGCTGTCCTCGTTAGTAACCTACAACTAGTTGTCCACAGTTAGATGTACAGAAATAAATCGATAAATATTATCTTGAATCAATCCACGACCCAGTGTATACGTATCTCAGTATTGATCACAACTCAAACTATATATATTTTGGAATCAACCTCAACCCTGTATAGCTAACTCCAACATTCACATATAGAGTGTCTATGGTTGTTCCGAAATATATATAGATGTGTCGACATGATAGGTCGAAACATTGTATATGTGTCTATGGTATCTCAAGATTACATAATATACAATACAAGTTGATTAAGTTATGGTTGGAATAGATTTGTTACCAATTTTCACGTAGCTAAAATGAGAAAAATTATCCAATCTTGTTTTACCCATAACTTCTTCATTTTAAATCCGTTTTGAGTGAATCAAATTGCTATGGTTTCATATTGAACTCTATTTTATGAATCTAAACAGAAAAATTATAGGTTTATAGTCGGAAAAATAAGTTACAAGTCGTTTTTGTAAAGGTAGTCATTTCAGTCGAAAGAACGACGTCTAGATGACCATTTTAGAAAACATACTTCCACTTTGAGTTTAACCATAATTTTTGGATATAGTTTCATGTTAATAATAAAAATCATTTTCTCAGAATAACAACTTTTAAATCAAAGTTTATCATTGTTTTTAATTAACTAACCCAAAACAGCTCGCGGTGTTACTACGACGGCGTAAATCCGGTTTTACGGTGTTTGTCGTGTTTCCAGGTTTTAAATCATTAAGTTAGCATATCATATAGATATAGAACATGTGTTTAGTTGATTTTAAAAGTCAAGTTAGAAGGATTAACTTTTGTTTGCGAACAAGTTTAGAATTAACTAAACTATGTTCTAGTGATAACAAGTTTAAACCTTCGAATAAGATAGCTTTATATATATGAATCGAATGATGTTATGAACATCATTACTACCTTAAGTTCCTTGGATAAACCTACTGGAAAAGAGAAAAATGGATCTAGCTTCAACGGATCCTTGTATGGCTCGAAGTTCTTGAAGCAGAATCATGACACGAAAACAAGTTCAAGTAAGATCATCACTTGAAATAAGATTGTTATAGTTATAGAAATTGAACCAAAGTTTGAATATGATTATTACCTTGTATTAGAATGATAACCTACTGTAAGAAACAAAGATTTCTTGAGGTTGGATGATCACTTTACAAGATTGGAAGTAAGCTAGCAAACTTGAAAGTATTCTTGATTTTATGTAACTAGAACTTGTAGAATATATGAAGAACTCTTAGAACTTGAAGATAGAACTTGAGAGAGATCAATTAGATGAAGAAAATTGAAGAATGAAAGTGTTTGTAGGTGTTTTTGGTCGTTGGTGTATGGATTAGATATAAAGGATATGTAATTTTGTTTTCATGTAAATAAGTCATGAATGATTACTCATATTTTTGTAATTTTATGAGATATTTCATGCTAGTTGCCAAATGATGGTTCCCACATGTGTTAGGTGACTCACATGGGCTGCTAAGAGCTGATCATTGGAGTATATATACCAATAGTACATACATCTAAAAGCTGTGTATTGTACGAGTACGAATACGGGTGCATACGAGTAGAATTGTTGATGAAACCGAACGAGGATGTAATTGTAAGCATTTTTGTTAAGTAGAAGTATTTTGATAAGTGTATTGAAGTCTTTAAAAAGTGTATAAATACATATTAAAACACTACATGTATATACATTTTAACTGAGTCGTTAAGTCATCGTTAGTCGTTACATGTAAGTGTTGTTTTGAAACCTTTAGGTTAACGATCTTGTTAAATGTTGTTAACCCAATGTTTATAATATCAAATGAGATTTTAAATTATTATATTATCATGATATTATCATGTATGAATATCTCTTAATATGATATATATACATTAAATGTCTTTACAACGATAATCGTTACATATATGTCTCGTTTAAAAATCATTAAGTTAGTAGTCTTGTTTTTACATATGTAGTTCATTGTTAATATACTTAATGATATGTTTACTTATCATAGTATCATGTTAACTATATATATATCCATATATATGTCATCATATAGTTTTTACAAGTTTTAACGTTCGTGAATCACCGGTCAACTTGGGTGGTCAATTTTCTATATGAAACATATTTCAATTAATCAAGTCTTAACAAGTTTGATTGCTTAACATGTTGGAAACATTTAATCATGTAAATATCAATCTCAATTAATATATATAAACATGGAAAAGTTCGGGTAACTACAATATACCCATAGTAAGTACGTTTTGAAGCTGTGTATAATACGGGTAAGAATACGACTAGAATTCTTGATGAAAGAAAAGAATGGGAAAGTAACTGTAACCATTTTCGTTAAGTATGAGTGTTTTGATATATGTCTTGAAGTCTTCCAAAAGTATTTTAATACATCTAAATACACTACTTGTATATACATATTAACTGAGTCGTTAAGTCATCGTTAGTCGTTACATGTAAGTGTTGTTTTGAAACCTTTAAGTTAACGATCTCAATTAATGTTGTTAACCCATTGTTTATTATATCTAATGAGATGTTAAATTATTATATTATCATGATATTATGATATATTAATATATCTTAATATGATATATATACATTTAAATGTCGTTACAACGATAATCGTTACATATATGTCTCGTTTCGAAATCCTTAAGTTAGTAGTCTTGTTTATATGTATATAACTCATTGTTAATATACTTATGGAGATACTTAATTATCATAATCTCATGTTAACCATATGTATATCCATATATATATCGTCATGTCGTTTTTACAAGTTTTAACGTTCGTGAATCGCCGGTCAACTTGGGTGGTCAATTGTCTATATGAAACATATTTTAATTAATCAAGTCTTAACAAGTTTGATTGTTTAACATGTTGGAAACATTTAATCATGTAAATATCAATCTCAATTAATATATATAAACATGGAAAAGTTCGGGTCACTACAGTACCTACCCGTTAAATAAATTTCGTCCCGAAATTTTAAGCTGTTGAAGGTGTTGACGAATCTTCTGGAAATAGATGCGGGTATTTCTTCTTCATCTGATCTTCACGCTCCCAGGTGAACTCGGGTCCTCTACAAGCATTCCATCGAACCTTAATAATTGGTATCTTATTTTGGTTAAGTCTTTTAACCTCACGATCCATTATTTCGACGGGTTCTTCGATAAATTGAAGTTTTTCGTTGATTTGGATTTCATCTAATGAAATAGTGAGATCTTCTTTAGCAAAACATTTCTTCAAATTCGAGATGTGGAAAGTGTTATGTACAGCCGCGAGTTGTTGAGGTAACTCAAGTCGGTAAGCTACTGGTCCGACACGATCAATAATCTTGAATGGTCCAATATACCTTGGATTTAATTTCCCTCGTTTACCAAATCGAACAACGCCTTTCCAAGGTGCAACTTTAAGCATGACCATCTCTCCAATTTCAAATTCTATATCTTTTCTTTTAATGTCAGCGTAGCTCTTTTGTCGACTTTGGGCGGTTTTCAACCGTTGTTGAATTTGGATGATCTTCTCGGTAGTTTCTTGTATAATCTCCGGACCCGTAATCTGTCTATCCCCCACTTCACTCCAAAAAATTGGAGACCTGCACTTTCTACCATAAAGTGCTTCAAACGGCGCCATCTCAATGCTTGAATGGTAGCTGTTGTTGTAGGAAAATTCTGCTAACGGTAGATGTCGATCCCAACTGTTTCCGAAATCAATAACACATGCTCGTAGCATGTCTTCAAGCGTTTGTATCGTCCTTTCGCTCTGCCCATCAGTTTGTGGATGATAGGCAGTACTCATGTCTAGACGAGTTCCTAATGCTTGCTGTAATGTCTGCCAGAATCTTGAAATAAATCTGCCATCCCTATCAGAGATAATAGAGATTGGTATTCCATGTCTGGAGATGACTTCCTTCAAATACAGTCGTGCTAACTTCTCCATCTTGTCATCTTCTCTTATTGGCAGGAAGTGTGCTGATTTGGTGAGACGATCAACTATTACCCAAATAGTATCAAAACTACTTGCAGTCCTTGGCAATTTAGTGATGAAATCCATGGTAATGTTTTCCCATTTCCATTCCGGGATTTCGGGTTGTTGAAGTAGACCTGATGGTTTCTGATGCTCAGCTTTGACCTTAGAACACGTCAAACATTCTCCTACATATTTAGCAACATCGGCTTTCATATTCGACCACCAAAAATGTTTCTTGAGATCCTTGTACATCTTCCCCGTTCCAGGATGTATTGAGTATCTGGTTTTATGAGCTTCTCTAAGTACCATTTCTCTCATATCTCCAAATTTTGGTACCCAAATCCTTTCAGCCCTATATCGGGTTCCGTCTTCCCGAATATTAAGATGCTTCTCCGATCCCTTGGGTATTTCATCCTTTAAATTTCCCTCTTTTAAAACTCCTTGTTGCGCCTCCTTTATTTGAGTAGTAAGGTTATTATGAATCATTATATTCATAGATTTTACTCGAATGGGTTCTCTGTCCTTCCTGCTCAAGGCATCGGCTACCACATTTGCCTTTCCCGGGTGGTAACGAATCTCAAAGTCGTAATCATTCAACAATTCAATCCACATACGCTGCCTCATATTCAGTTATTTCTGATTAAATATGTGTTGAAGACTTTTGTGGTCGGTATATATAATACTTTTGACCCCATATAAGTAGTGCCTCCAAGTCTTTAATGCAAAAACAACCGCGCCTAATTCCAAATCATGCGTCGTATAATTTTGTTCGTGAATCTTCAATTGTCTAGACGCATAAGCAATCACCTTCGTTCGTTGCATTAATACACAACCGAGACCTTGCTTTGATGCGTTACAATAAATCACAAAATCATCATTCCCTTCAGGCAATGACAATATAGGTGCCGTAGTTAGCTTTTTCTTCAATAACTGAAACGCTTTCTCTTGTTCATCATTCCATTCAAATTTCTTCCCTTTATGCGTTAATGCAGTCAAGGGTTTTGCTATTCTGGAAAAGTCTTGGATGAACCTTCTGTAGTAACCAGCTAGTCCTAAAAACTGGCGTATGTGTTTCGGAGTTTTCGGGGTTTCCCACTTTTCAACAGTTTCTATCTTTGCCGGATCCACCTTAATACCTTCTTTGTTCACTATGTGACCGAGGAATTGAACTTCTTCCAACCAAAATGCACACTTTGAAAACTTAGCGTACAATTCTTCCTTCCTCAATACTTCTAACACCTTTCTCAAATGTTCACCGTGTTCTTGGTCATTCTTTGAGTAAATAAGTATGTCATCAATGAAAACAATGACAAACTTGTCAAGGTATGGTCCACACACTCGGTTCATAAGGTCCATGAACACAGCTGGTGCATTAGTTAAACCAAATGGCATGACCATAAACTCGTAATGACCGTAACGTGTTCTGAAAGAGGTCTTTGGAATATCATCTTCTTTCACCCGCATTTGATGATACCCGGAACGTAAGTCAATCTTTGAATAAACAGACGAGCCTTGTAGTTGATCAAATAAGTCGTCGATTCTCGGTAGTGGGTAGCGGTTCTTGATGGTAAGTTTGTTCAACTCTCGGTAGTCGATACACAACCTGAATGTACCATCTTTCTTCTTGACAAACAAAACAGGAGCTCCCCACGGTGATGTGCTTGGTCGAATGAAACCACATTCTAAAAGTTCTTGTAATTGGCTTTGCAGTTCTTTCATCTCGCTGGGTGTGAGTCTGTAAGGAGCACGAGCTATTGGTGCAGCTCCTGGTACAAGATCTATTTGAAATTCAACGGATCGATGTGGGGGTAATCCCGGTAATTCTTTCGGAAACACATCGGGAAATTCTTTTGCAATGGGAACATCATTGATGCTCTTTTCTTCAGTTTGTACTTTCTCGACGTGTGCTAGAACAGCATAGCAACCTTTTCTTATTAGTTTTTGTGCCTTCAAATTACTAATAAGATGTAGCTTCGTGTTGCCCTTTTCTCCGTACACCATTAAGGGTTTTCCTTTTTCTCGTATAATGCGAATTGCATTTTTGTAACAAACGATCTCTGCTTTCACTTCTTTCAACCAGTCCATACCGATTATCACATCAAAACTTCCTAACTCTACTGGTATCAAATCAATCTTAAACGTTTCGCTAACCAGTTTAATTTCTCGATTCCGACATATATTATCTGCTGAAATTAATTTACCATTTGCTAATTCGAGTAAAAATTTACTATCCAAATGCGTCAATGGACAACTTAATTTAGCACAAAAATCTCTACTCATATAGCTTCTATCCGCACCCGAATCAAATAAAACGTAAGCAGATTTATTGTCAATAAGAAACGTACCTGTAACAAGCTCCGGGTCTTCTTGTGCCTCTGCCGCATTAATATTGAAAACTCTTCCGCGGCCTTGTCCATTCGTGTTCTCCTGGTTCGGGCAATTTCTAATAATGTGGCCCGGTTTTCCACATTTATAACAAACTACATTGGCATAACTTGCTCTGACACTACTTGCTCCGCCATTACTCGTTCTGACACCATTTGTTCCTTTCGTTCTATTAACCCCTGGTCCGTAGACCTCACACTTCGCCGCGCTATGACCATTTCTTTTACACTTGTTGAAAATTTTGGTGCAGAACCCCGAGTGATACTTTTCACACCTTTGGCATAGCTGCTTCTGATTGTTGTTGTTGTTGCGGTTATTATTGTTGTTGGGATGATTGTTGTAGTTGCTGTTGTTGTTGTTGTTGTTGTTGTTGGGCCGTTTGTTGTAGTTGCGATTGATGTTGCGATTGTTGGGATAATTGTTGCGATTATTGTTGTAATTGCTGTTGTTGTTGTATTGGTGATTCTTATCACCGTTTTCCTCCCACTTTCTTTTGACTTGCTTCACATTGGCCTCTTCAGCAGTCTGTTCTTTAATTCTTTCTTCAATCTGGTTCACTAGTTTGTGAGCCATTCTACATGCCTGTTGTATAGAGGCGGGCTCGTGTGAACTTATATCTTCTTGGATTCTTTTCGGTAATCCTTTCACAAACGCGTCGATCTTCTCTTCCTCATCTTCGAATGCTCCCGGACACAATAGGCACAATTCTGTGAATCGTCTTTCGTACGTGGTAATATCAAATCCTTGGATTCGTAACCCTCTAAGTTCTGTCTTGAGCTTATTGACCTCAGTTCTGGGACGGTACTTCTCGTTCGTCAAGTGCTTGAATGCTGACCACGGTAGTGCGTACGCATCGTCTTGTCCCACTTGCTCTAGATAGGTATTCCACCATGTTAACGCAGAACCTGTGAAGGTATGCGTAGCGTACTTTACTTTGTCCTCTTCAGTACACTTACTTATGACAAACACCGATTCGACCTTCTCGGTCCACCGTTTCAATCCGATCGGCCCTCCGGTTCCATAAAATTCCAAAGGTTTGCAGGCAGTGAATTCTTTGTAGGTGCATCCTACACGATTTCCTGTACTGCTAGATCCAAGGTTATTGTTGGTATGTAGCGCAGCCTGTACTGCGGCTATGTTTGAAGCTAGAAAAGTACAGAATTCCTCTTCATTCATATTCACGGTGTGTCGAGTAGTCGGTGCCATTTCCTTCAAAATAGTCAAATGGAGCAAGTTAATCATACAGAATATTAAGAGTAGTTAATAGTATTTCGTAGCATAATATGAACTCATTTATAAAAGCTTTTTCTTCATATTAGCGTTTTATAAGTTTAAATTCGGGTAGTACCTACCCGTTAAGTTCATACTTAGTAGCTAATATACAATTCAACAACTACAATTCTATATGAAAAACTGATTATAATAATATTTCGCGTTCAAATTTTTATACAATATTTTACAAACTTACAATACCGCTTATTTTACATAAAGCATGAAATATAGCACACAATAACTTTGATACAAGATAGTTGTGAAGATAATTCCAGCTAGTACACAAGTCGTTCAGCAAAGGCAATAAAGACACGTAATTCATACGTCCAGAAACAAGTCATGCATTCTGGTTTTACTAGGACTACTTCCCATCCTTGGTCTTGTGGAACATAACCGTTATGGCCGTTGATAAGACAGCTTGTTGTAACGTCGTCAAAGGGACGAGGGTTACGTAATGTCCAACAGTCCCGTAACAATCTAAAAACCTCATTTCTTACCCCAATTACCGACTCCGTCACTTGTGGGAACGTTTTGTTTAATAGTTGTAGCCCGATGTTCTTGTTCTCACTTTGGTGAGAAGCGAACATTACTAATCCGTAAGCATAACATGCTTCTTTATGTTGCATGTTAGCCGCTTTTTCTAAATCACGAAGTATAATATTCGGATATATTGAGTCAAAATAATTTCTTAACCCATTGCGTAAAATAGCATTTGTGTTCCCCGCAATATATGCGTCAAAGTAAACACATCGTAACTTATGGATTTCCCAATGTGATATCCCCCATCTTTCGAACGAAAGCCTTTTATAAACCAAGGCATTCTTGAACGTTCTTCGAATGTCTTACAAACTGATCTCGCCTTAAATAGTTGTGCCGAAGAATTCTGACCGACTCTAGACAAGATTTCATCAATCATGTCTCCGGGAAGGTCTCTTAAAATATTGGGTTGTCTATCCATTTTGTGTTTTTATACTGTAAAATAGACAAGAGTTAGATTCATAAAAAAAAATACTTATTAATACAAGCAATTTTTACATATATCCTAAAGCATAAGCACACTATATTACTTATATTACACCACATGAATACAACTATCTTATTCCGACTCGCTTGTTTCTTCTTCTTCGATTTTGGTTCGTTTTGCCAAGTTTCTAGGGATATATGATGTTCCCCTAATACGAGCCGTCGTTATCCACATTGGTTTAGAAAAACCTGGTGGTTTAGAGGTTCCCGGGTCATTGTTACAACTTAAGGACTTCGGGGGTTGACGATACATATAAAGTTCATCGGGGTTGGAATTAGATTTCTCTATTTTTATGCCCTTTCCCTTATTATTTTCTTTTGCCTTTTTAAATTCAGTTGGGGTAATTTCTATAACATCATCGGAATTCTCGTCGGAATCCGATTCATCGGAGAATTGGTAATCCTCCCAATATTTTGCTTCCTTGGCGGAAACACCATTGACCATAATTAACCTTGGTCGGTTGGTTGAGGATTTTCTTTTACTTAACCGTTTTATTATTTCCCCCACCGGTTCTATTTCTTCATCCGGTTCCGATTCTTCTTCCGGTTCCGATTCTTCTTCCGGTTCCGACTCTTCTTCCGGTTCCTCTTCGGGAACTTGTGAATCTGTCCACGAAGCATTCCAATTTACATTTGACTCTTCATTATTATTAGGTGAGTCAATGGGACTTGTTCTAGAGGTAGACATCTATCACATAATATCAAACGAGTTAAGAGATTAATATATCACATAATATTCACATGTTAAAAAATATATTGTTTCCAACAAAATTTGTTAAGCAATCATTTTTCAAGTAAACACGGTCGAAGTCCAGACTCACTAATGCATCCTAACAAACTAGATAAGACACACTAATGCAAAATTCTAGTTCTCTAAGACCAACGCTCGGATAACAACTGAAATGTCCCGTTCTTATTGATTAAAAACGTTCCATATTAATTGATTTCGTTGCGAGGTTTTGACCTCTATATGAGACGTTTTTCAAAGACTGCATTCATTTTTAAAACAAACCATAACCTTTATTTCATCAATAAAGGTTTAAAAAGCTTTACGTAGATTATCAAATAATGATAATCTAAAATATCATGTTTACACACGACCATTACATAATGGTTTACAATACAAATATGTTACAACAAAATAAGTTTCTTGAATGCAGTTTTTACACAATATCATACAAGCATGGACTCCAAATCTCGTCCTTATTTAAGTATGCGACAGCGGAAGCTCTTAATAATCACCTGAGAATAAACATGCTTAAAACGTCAACAAAAATGTTGGTGAGTTATAGGTTTAACCTATATATATCAAATAATAATAGACCACAAGATTTCATATTTCAATACACATCCCATACATAGAGATAAAAATCATTCATATGGTGAACACCTGGTAACCGACATTAACAAGATGCATATATAAGAATATCCCCATCATTCCGGGACACCCTTCGGATATGATATAAATTTCGAAGTACTAAAGCATCCGGTACTTTGGATGGGGTTTGTTAGGCCCAATAGATCTATCTTTAGGATTCGCGTCAATTAGGGTGTCTGTTCCCTAATTCTTAGATTACCAGACTTAATAAAAAGGGGCATATTCGATTTCGATAATTCAACCATAGAATGTAGTTTCACGTACTTGTATTTATTTTGTAAATCATTTATAAAACCTGCATGTATTCTCATCCCAAAAATATTAGATTTTAAAAGTGGGACTATAACTCACTTTCACAGATTTTTACTTCGTCGAGAAGTAAGACTTGGCCACTGTTGATTCACGAACCTATAACAATATATACATATATATTAAAGTATGTTCAAAATATATTTACAACACTTTTACTATATTTTGATGTTTTAAGTTTATTAAGTCAGCTGTCCTCGTTAGTAACCTACAACTAGTTGTCCACAGTTAGATGTACAGAAATAAATCGATAAATATTATCTTGAATCAATCCACGACCCAGTGTATACGTATCTCAGTATTGATCACAACTCAAACTATATATATTTTGGAATCAACCTCAACCCTGTATAGCTAACTCCAACATTCACATATAGAGTGTCTATGGTTGTTCCGAAATATATATAGATGTGTCGACATGATAGGTCGAAACATTGTATACGTGTCTATGGTATCTCAAGATTACATAATATACAATACCAGTTGATTAAGTTATGGTTGGAATAGATTTGTTACCAATTTTCACGTAGCTAAAATGAGAAAAATTATCCAATCTTGTTTTACCCATAACTTCTTCATTTTAAATCCGTTTTGAGTGAATCAAATTGCTATGGTTTCATATTGAACTCTATTTTATGAATCTAAATAGAAAAAGTATAGGTTTATAGTCAGAAAAATAAGTTACAAGTCGTTTTTGTAAAGGTAGTCATTTCAGTCGAAAGAACGACGTCTAGATGACCATTTTAGAAAACATACTTCCACTTTGAGTTTAACCATAATTTTTGGATATAGTTTCATGTTCATAATAAAAATCATTTTCTCAGAATAACAACTTTTAAATCAAAGTTTATCATAGTTTTTAATTAACTAACCCAAAACAGCCCGCGGTGTTACTACGACGGCGTAAATCCGATTTTACGGTGTTTTTCGTGTTTCCAGGTTTTAAATCATTAAGTTAGCATATCATATAGATATAGAACATGTGTTTAGTTAATTTTAAAAGTCAAGTTAGAAGGATTAACTTTTGTTTGCGAACAAGTTTAGAATTAACTAAACTATGTTCTAGTGATTACGAGTTTAAACCTTCGAATAAGATAGTTTTATATATATGAATCGAATGATGTTATGAACATCGTTACTACCTCAAGTTTAGTAGGTAAACCTACTGGAAGTGACAAGAAATGATCTAGCTTCAAAGGATCTTGGATGGCTTGAAAGTTCTTGAAGTAGGATCATGACACAAAAACAAGTTCAAGTAAGATTTTTACTCGAATTAAGATAGTTTATAGTTATAGAAATTGAATCAAAGTTTGAATATGAATATTACATTGAATAAGAAAGATAACCTACTGTATATAACAAAGGTTTCTTGATCTTAGATGATTACTTGGAATGGATTAGAAAGCTTGGAAGAAAATTAGTAAACTTGAAGGGATTTTTGAAGTGTTCTTGAAGTGTTCTTCCTATGATGATTATAGCTTGATTCTTGAAGTGATTTTTGATGAAAATGATGATTAACTACTGGAAAAATACATTCATAATAGTGTGTGTGTGTGTTGAGAGAGAATTAGAAAGAGAATTGGAAGTGAAATGGAGTGAATGATGAGTGGTAATTGGTGAGTGGTGAGTGGGGTTAAAAGGAGTTCTAGTTAGTTGACTAGCTCATGGTAGAAGTTAAAATTGATTAGTCATACATGACATAATCAAGAGTGGAATCCCATGCTAGTTCCTATTGGTATATACCTATAGTAAGTACGTTTTGAAGCTGTGTATAATACGGGTAAGAATACGACTAGAATTCTTGATGAAAGAAAAGAATGGGAAAGTAACTGTAACCATTTTCGTTAAGTATGAGTGTTTTGATATATGTCTTGAAGTCTTCCAAAAGTATTTTAATACATCTAAATACACTACATGTATATACATTTTAACTGAGTCGTTAAGTCATCGTTAGTCGTTACATGTAAGTGTTGTTTTGAAACCTTTAAGTTAACGATCTCAATTAATGTTGTTAACCCATTGTTTATTATATCTAATGAGATGTTAAATTATTATATTATCATGATATTATGATATCTTAATATATCTTAATATGATATATATACATTTAAATGTCGTTACAACGATAATCGTTACATATATGTCTCGTTTCGAAATCCTTAAGTTAGTAGTCTTGTTTATATGTATATAACTCATTGTTAATATACTTATGGAGATACTTAATTATCATAATCTCATGTTAACCATATGTATATCCATATATATATCGTCATGTCGTTTTTACAAGTTTTAACGTTCGTGAATCGCCGGTCAACTTGGGTGGTCAATTGTCTATATGAAACATATTTCAATTAATCGAGTCTTAATAAGTTTGATTTCTTAACATGTTGGAAACATTTAATCATGTAAATATCAATCTCAATTAATATATATATAAACATGGAAAAGTTCGGGTCACTACACCCAGTATGATGCTTGTAGCACCGTTTGCATTGTGGTAAGGTTCCTTTGTAGTTCGGGTTTGAGTTGGTGTTCGGATTGGGGTTTTCACCATTGTTGTTTCCTCTGAAACCCTCATGTCGTTTCGCCGGGTTCTGTTCATAGTTTCTTTCCCTGTTGTTGTTGTTATTGTGGTTATCCCATTTGCGCTTCTCACTAGTACCCGCTTCAGTCTTAGTTTTCTCCGGTTCATCGATGGTTATTTGATTCATTAAAGTATGCGCCATGCGCATCGCTTCGGGAACATTTGGTGGTTTGGATGAGGTGACGTTTCCCTTAATGCCCTTAGGGAGTCCCCAGAAGTATCTCTCCATTCACTTGAACTCTGGGGTGACCATTGTCGGACACATCAGGGCTAGTTCCAAAAATCTCCTGTTGTAACCATCAAGGTCGTTCCCAACGGCCTTTAACTGCATGAATTCCATTTCCATCTTTTGGATTTCGGTTCTCGGACAATACTCCTCAATCATGGCACACTTAAATTCTTACCATGGCGTAGCATACACCTCATCAATGCCTTGTGCATGTGCATTGTGTTCCACCACGTGAGCGCGCCGTCAGATAGCGTGCAAGAAGCAAATTTGGTTTTGCTGTCCTCCGAACAGTTGCTAACTCGGAATACTGATTCAATTTTCTCGAACCATCTAGTAAGACCAACCGGTCCCTCAGTGCCGCTGAAGTTATGTGGTTTACAGCTCTGGAATTCCTTGTAAGTACACCCATTTAGAACGGGTTGAATAACCGGTGGTGGCAGCGGTGGAGCTTGGGGTTGCATTTCCGCAATGGCTGCGGCTACACGTTCTTGGATCATCTCTTCAATTTGAGCAGCAGTAGGTGTGGATCGACCGTTAGCCATGATGTTCTAAACAAAAATTTTGACTCAAGTCAAAATCCAGCATTCAATAGTAATAATACCGTATATAGTAACCAACATGGAATCAAAACATCACATGTTATTAAATAAAGCATCTAGGTACAAATACCACAGAATCATCGTACAGTAATGTAAATAGAATGTCGTGCAAGAATTAAATAACGCAAAGTTCCATTCATTAATAATAATAAGTTTCATACATCTGAATAAAACTACAACTAGATTACATAATGAAATCTAAATACAAAAGCCCTACGGTGAAGGTGGGTGTAGGATGTCCATAACATGGGACATCTGGTCCTCTAGCTCAGCAACTCGAGCTCGGAGGGTCTCCACCTCCCTTGTCAATTCCTCGACAGTGGGAGATGGTAGGGCAGGTGGTGCTGGGGGTGCCGGTGGTGCAGACATTACATAACGGGGCGCAGATGTTCCGGCTCCAGAAATAGTCAGTACGTAACGGGGTGCCTTACGCACTTGTGGGTCGGCAGGATACGGCACACGCCGCTTACGGGCAGTAACCCTACGACGCCGACCAAACGCGTCAGTGAAGGCTCGTCCTCCGTTGATCCTCAGAATGATGGTACCGTCGAAGCGATACCGCTTCTTCGGCGGGGTGGAGGGTGGCTGAACAGGTGCATCAGGATCCTCCTCGTCGGAATCATCTGAGGAGGTGTCGTCTGACGAAGCATCAGTGGATGACGGGTCGTCCGAATCATGTGGTGGTTGTACGGGTGGCTGAACTGGCCGTCCTTGAGCGGCCATCATCTGTTGGTAATGAGCGGGTCCGATCGAAATGAGACGTCCATCAGGGGCACGTCGGCACCAATGGCGATACCGGTTACGGAATGGACCTTCCCCGAACTCCGCGGGAAACACAATCTCGCCGGAGCGGGGCTGTGATCCTGAAGGTCCGGGGGCAGATGGAGCTGGAATCTCCGAAGGGTCCTGGGCTCCGCTAGAAGTAACCACTGGGGCAGGCGCCTGGCTGCTAGTCCCGGAAGATGAAGCGCCGGGATCACTCGTGGGTAGCGGGATCGGTGTGTCGGCAGCAGCAGCAGGTGGGGTGGCTGACGAGTCTGAACTGCCCAAAATGATAGCAGGTGAAGTATCCGACATCTGAACAAGGAAAAATAAATTTTTCCATGTCAGTAAGTCATAAAGCAAGCACGTATTAGGCCAACAATTTAAATCATGTATAACAATAAGTAGTATGGCAATAACGACAAGTATCATGCAATCGAAAGCAGATAATAGCATGCAGTAGTGAAATCATGTAATAGCATACGGCATATAGCAGTAAAAGTAAGCATCAGCATGCAGTAAGTTCAGCGGAAACAAGTAAACTAGCAAATTGTAGATTAGTCCTATTAGTGAATCCTACTCTGGTCGATCTTAGACTTACTAATGCAACCTAATTCCCTACAACCAATGCTCTGATACCAAATGTGATGCCCCGTACAAAACTATCATGTACGAATCATCAACAACAGGATCATTACAAGGTTAAGTACTATATGATGTAATAAACGAAGTTGCATTCACGATAAAAAGATGACATCATAACCGACGTTAATTGTTTTACACCAACAGTATGCTTCTACGAATAGCAAACATGAATAAATGTATGTGACCCTTAGGTCGTTACAAAACATAGTTTCAAATGTATTAAAGTTTGAATGTAAGATAAACAGTTCATGCGGTGATAACACTAGAGCAGCGGGTGTCTAAGGCAAGACTAGCACGACAGCGGAAGCAAATAACCTTAAGCACCTGAGAAAAACATGCTTAAAAACGTCAACACAAAGGTTGGTGAGCTATAGTTTAAGTATAACAGTATGTAAGGTAGGCCACGAGATTTCAGTGCTACAAAGAGCGTTTCAAAACGGTATGATAAAGTATATGTTAACCGTGGGCACTTGGTAACTAAGTTAACGTTTATACCCCCTGAAAGTACACTTGGAAAGTGCGTATGTTTACGAAGTATTAAACACTCGTTAAATGCTAGCGCTACTAGCCCGAGTGGGGATGTCAAACCCTATGGATCCATATCTAAGATTCGCGTTCACCGGTTCAAAAACCAATGACTAAACATTACCGAGCTAAAGGGAA
Organism: Rutidosis leptorrhynchoides; assembly: GCF_046630445.1. NCBI lineage: Eukaryota > Viridiplantae > Streptophyta > Magnoliopsida > Asterales > Asteraceae > Rutidosis > Rutidosis leptorrhynchoides. The sequence continues at coordinate 528,619,740 of NC_092333.1, read as the reverse complement.
TGTTTCTGCCGTTATATAACCCACACATATATAAGTTTAAGTACTCGTGCCTAGTATGTAAAATATAAAATCCCCATGTATTCTCAGTTCCCAAAATAAGTTAAAGTAAAAAGGGACAAGTAACAATAAAATCCCCATTTAAATCATGTATAACAATAAGTAGTATGGCAATAACGACAAGTATCATGCAATCGAAAGCAGATAATAGCATGCAGTAGTGAAATCATGTAATAGCATACGGCATATAGCAGTAAAAGTAAGCATCAGCATGCAGTAAGTTCAGCGGAAACAAGTAAACTAGCAAATTGTAGATTAGTCCTATTAGTGAATCCTACTCTGGTCGGTCTTAGACTTACTAATGCAACCTAATTCCCTACAACCAATGCTCTGATACCAAATGTGATGCCCCGTACAAAACTATCATGTACGAATCATCAACAACAGGATCATTACAAGGTTAAGTACTATATGCTGTAATAAACGAAGTTGCATTCACGATAAAAAGATGACATCATAACCGACGTCAATTGTTTTACACCAACAGTATGCTTCTACGAATAGCAAACATGAATAAATGTATGTGACCCTTAGGTCGTTACAAAACATAGTTTCAAATGTATTAAAGTTTGAATGTAAGATAAACAGTTCATGCGGTGATAACACTAGAGCAGCGGGTGTCTAAGGCAAGACTAGCACGACAGCGGAAGCAAATAACCTTAAGCACCTGAGAAAAACATGCTTAAAAATGTCAACACAAAGGTTGGTGAGCTATAGTTTAAGTATAACAGTATGTAAGGTAGGCCACGAGATTTCAGTGCTACAAAGAGCGTTTCAAAACGGTATGATAAAGTATATGTTAACCGTGGGCACTTGGTAACTAAGTTAACGTTTATACCCCCTGAAAGTACACTTGGAAAGTGCGTATGTTTACGAAGTATTAAACACTCGTTAAATGCTAGCGCTACTAGCCCGAGTGGGGATGTCAAACCCTATGGATCCATATCTAAGATTCGCGTTCACCGGTTCAAAAACCAATGACTAAACATTACCGAGCTAAAGGGAATGTTTCTGCCGTTATATAACCCACACATATATAAGTTTAAGTACTCGTGCCTAGTATGTAAAATATAAAATCCCCATGTATTCTCAGTTCCCAAAATAAGTTAAAGTAAAAAGGGAATGCTATAACTCACAATGATAAAGTAGCGGTAAAGTATGACTCTGAAAGTAAGCAACTAATGAAGGTTGTCCAAACGGGTCCTCAACCTAAGTCAAATAGTACTAAGTCAGTAAATCATCCAAAAAGGTTTAAAAGTATGTAAATAAGGTCTTAAGGGTCATCATCATTCATTATTAAACAAAAGGTGTAAAGTAAGTTTTGTGCATGAAAAGAGTTTTAAACAAAGGCTGAGTTCGGTCAGTCACCACGGTCTCTACACCTACTGAAATAAGGTGAGACCAGTGGCCATGGCTCCGTATATGAGTCCTTTAGTTGTGGTATAAATCCCAGAAGCAAACTCATCTTTGTTGGACCATGACGACGGTCTAAGTGCGAGTAGGTCAGAATTTTCAGCCCAACGTTAAATGGACATAGTGACGATCGGAGGGCCATAAATCCTAAACCGTAACTCGGATTAAGATGAGTCCTATATGAAAAGTTATCTAATCGAATAGAGCTATCTGAAAATTTTAATTACAGTAGCCCAGGTCGTACATGTCAGACAAAGAAACAGTAAAACAGTAGGGTCAGTAGGTTCCGGAGGTTCTTGGTGCTCGATGCTTATCATGGTTCTCATCCTTGATGCATATAGCTTCAAGTGTACAACTTGTTGATTTGTTTGCATCATTTTCACCAAGGTTTGACCATCATAACCCAAGTGTAAGTCTAAGACATGAAGCACAACTCACTTAAGTGTTGCAAGTGTTTTGATGAACCAAAGTTACATCAAAATCTTAGATCTAACACATACATGAACTTTAAAACTAATAATAAGTTACAAACTTGAAAGTGAACTTATGAAATCAAGATCTTAAGTTGTAGAACATAGTTCTTAGTTAGATCTTGAAGATCCTAGACTCAAAAGTCTAGATCTAACATAAGTGTACAAAGTTATAATTAAAGAAATCTTACTTACATGTTCTTGAACTTTTAAAGTTAACTTTAGTTCAAGATTAATGAGATCAAAGTCAACTAGTAACATTTGACCCATATTAACCAACAAAAATGAATTTAAAGTGCATAATATGAAGTAATAAACTAAGTAAACAAGTAAATAATTCATGGTGGTTCATACTTTAAAGATTCAAACTAAAGTTTGATCTTTAAGAAAGTAAACTTTAAAGTTTACTAACATGAATTACAAGTATGATTTTTATCACCATGAACTTACAATCTTTAAAACAACATATGTAGAACATAAAATAGTAAGTTTAGTTCTTGAGTGTTCTTGAAATTACAAGATAAAAGAAGAATGAAACTAGTAAGTTTGATTCTTGAAACTAGTAAGTAAATAATAAATAACAACTAGTAAGTAAGTAATAACAACAACAACAAAGAACAAGTAAACAACAATCAAATGATGATGATATGAGCATTAAGGTCACGGTTTTGAGGGAGGAAAAAGGAGAGAAAATCTTGGTTACTTACAATAATTAGAGAGAAAAGATGAGAGGAAAATGAAAGTAAGTTTGAAGTGTGTTTTGAATGAGAGAATTCTAGTATGAAGTGATAAGGAAAAATGAAACAAAAATGCTCCATAAGGCCTACTAAGGCCGACGGTTGGAAGAGAGAAGGGGGGAGGGGATTACACACAAGTCTCATGCAAGTAAAGGTTCATAAAGTTGGTTATTTGGTGTATTGTTATGGGAATGAGTTGTAACAAGATTCCTTAAGTAATAACTATCTAATTCCATTGCAAAATAACACTTACATGTAGTAAAAATGGGCTAGTTAATCTAATAAGGTGTAGGGTGGGTTTATAAGCCCATATTCATGAGTCCATTAACATTAACAAGGCCCAAGTTCAAGTAATTAACAAATAAATCCAATTAAAGCCCAAGTAATTAACTAATAACCATAGTTAATTAAAATGATTAATAAAACTAATCATGAATGTAAATAATACTTGAAAATATTATTCGTGCAAGTTCCGTGTGTCACAAAGACGTTTCGGGCAATTAAAGTCAAGTACGGACAATCATGGCAACTTGTAAATGTAATAATATACATTCGTTAAATCACAAGTATTAATAATAACAATTATTAATAAATAAACGTTGGAAAAATCCAGGGTCATTACAGTGTATTTCTGGTTTAAACCCACGTAGAATTAGTTTTAGTACTTGTGCCTATTTCGTAAAACATTTATAAAAACAGCGCATGTATTCTCAGTCCCAAAAATATATATAAAAGGGAGCAAATGAAACTCACAATACTGTATTTCATAGTAAAAATACATATAACGTCATTTAACAAGTGCAAGGTTGGCCTCGGATTCACGAACGTATCAATATTGAGATTCAATATTGCAGGAAAGTACGTAGACGCAACGGAGATGATAAACACTAGATTGACCTCACGAGCATACCCATGAACCATACCCATCACTGTTAGAGGGATTAGGTTGGCCCAAGTCCAATTGTGGGCTTGGGTCCATTAGGGTTTTTAGGATTTATGTGTCATTGTATCCCTATATATATCGGGCGATAATAAAGTTATACCTACGGGGTTTCATTCTATAACATGGTATCCGAGCCAGTGCTCTAACTATGTAACTCGCTTCTCCTTCGTGTTCATTATCCTCCGATCACGTTGTGTGATACGGAGGGATCCGTATTTGTTAAGTTCGATTGTTTTTTTCCTTCATCTAAATAATAAAACAAAATAATCCGCCGCAGTTTTTGATTTTTACTCGTATTTCGTTTCGTTTTCTTTCTTCTTGTATTCAGCCTACGTAAACATGCACCATATCATATGTGGCCTAATCCAAATACCTCTGAACATGCATTGATGCACCCTATGCACACAGCCATATTCTATTGGTTTTATTATCTTTTCAATATTTAATTTTCAATACCACTTTTATTTTATATTATTTCTGATTTTTACACAATAATAAATCGGCGTGGAGATGAGCCGCCTAACTTGACTAATGGACACATAAACCCTAAAAACCCTAATGGACCCAAGCCCACAATTGAACTTGGGCCAATCTAATCCCTCTAACAATCACCTCCATAGTTATAACCCATAATTTCCTTAGCTTCGACTCATTTAAAAAAACTATTTTGAAATCACTCGGACAGTACTCCGTCGTAATATTTTATGTATACTAATAATATCTTGAAATAATACAGAGCAAATATATATATATATATATATATATATATATATATATATATATATATATATATATATATATATATATATATATATATATATATATATATATATATATATATATATATATATATATATATATATATATATATATATCGATTGAGAGAGTTTAGAGAAATATATTTTCAAGTTTCTATGAAATAATAAAACCTATTGAATTCTATTTATAATAGATTTTTGAATTATTAAAGTGAATTATTAAAGTATGAATTATTAAAGTATGAATTATTAAAATGAATTATTAAAGTATGAATTATTAAAGTGAATTATTAAAGTATGAATTATTAAAGTGAATTATTAAAGTATGAATTATTAAAGTGAATTATTAAAGTATGAATTATTAAAGTGAATTATTAAAGTATGAATTATTAAAGTGAATTATTAAAGTTAAAGTAAAGTAAAAGTAAAGTAAAGGTAAAGTTAAAGTATAGTAAAAGTATAAAAACTATGTATGTATAATACGCGTATACATATATATAATATTAATTTAAATCGTTATATATATTTAATGAAATAAAATATAAATATCGTTATATTTATTATACTGGTTAAGTAATGAGTTGTCAAAAGTGATTATAGATATTTATAAAAGTTATATACGTTTTAATAATAAAGTTCTTTTTATACTGAAAACGTCTTTGTACGTTTGAAAATAGATTAATAGAATATTATGGAAACCAATTCTCCACTAACTTTTGTCTAACTTTCGTAAATGACACTTTTTTTTTTATTTATAAATAGCTTTACAAATTATTCTGAATATCGTTAAGAGGAATAGATTTTCTCAAATCATAGTGGACCTCTCAACAGAGACTTGTAATCATAATTCAATGCTTCTAATAATTCAATCATTTAATATATATTTTTTAATTTCGTCGAAAATCATATTGAAACAAATACATTCGTGTAAAGTATTATACGTTTAATACTTTATTAATATTCTCAAGTTATAATATATATATATATATATATATATATATATATATATATATATATATATACATATACATATCTATTTATATATAACGGTTCGTGAATCGTCAGAATTTGGTCGAGGTTATAATGAATTTATGAACACAGTTTAAAATTCTTGAGATTTAACTTAACAAACTTTGCTTATCGTGTCGGAATAATATAAAGATTAAATTTTAAATTTGGTCGGAAATTTCCGGGTCGTCACAGTACCTACCCGTTAAAGAAATTTCGTCCCCGAAATTTGATAGAGGTCGTCATGACTAACAATGAGAATGTTATTATAACGATTATAGAGTTTTATCATGTTCAAGAAGAATGGATAAAATAATTTGATTACTCGAAGCGTGTGAGTGAAGTTATCGTAAATGAATGAAATAAGATAATAGTGATTCGTCGTATCTTTTGAAGTCATCACGATTGATCTCCGAAAAGAAAATCTTTGTAATCTATATTGGATTTGATTATTCGGCGATTAAGGAAATTATGATCCTCTTCGAATTAATGCGATAATCCATTTTGATTTCTCTGTCGGATATTTCACTATAAATCCACCTCATTTGTTTTCTTACAACTCACACCTTCTCAACTCATATTTTAAAGTATTTGTCAATATGCTTCATCCTGTGCTGATTCTTGATATACTCCTCACTTTCATATCTGTCGCTCTTCTTTTTCATCTGCCTCCGGAAGAATCTATTTACTTCTACTATACTCTTGGTTTTATAGTGTTTTTAGTTCTCCCGTGTCTTTATATTGCTATATGCATTGATATATACGGTTTGTGATTTCTGGGTTGTTGTTGGGTTTTATATCTTCCCTTATATTTCAAAGTCATTGCTTCTTCTATAATCATTGTCATCCACAGTTAATGCTCTCTTCTATTTGCTATGATTTATACTCCCATTTCTAGTTCGGAGCTTTGTCGTTTCGTTTCTTCTTCTTGCGATTAAGCACCGCTTGTAATGGTCCAGAATTCGCAGATATAAATTTTGGAATGAACATTGTTAATGTTCTAGGAAGGAAATTGTAATGGCACGATCTTGACTTGTCAAATTACCAGAATACCTCGGAAAAGGCCGAATCATCAAGAAATATTTTCTTGATATTTAGAGATCAAAGAGAATACAAGAGTCGTGTAACATAGCATATGATGACGTTATGATCTTTGAATCATCATGTTCCATTTAGAAACTCAGCATGAATTACTGTAATATAATCACGTTGATCAAGTGTCATTATATTATACTAACTCATGCTTCAGCTCCCAACACTTCTTCAAGAATATTCCTATTTTAAACTCGAATGTTTCAGAATTTAGAAACTAAAATAGTTTCTTTTATGATATAATACAGATAGCGCGAAGAGGTAAATGATTTCAGATAAGAATAATTATAAAAATATCTTCAGAAGTATGGATGATATTTATAATGAAAGATACGATGATATCTTAGAATGTCTGATATCAGAGGACGATGAAGGATATTGTCCGCAGGGGTTTAGAGTCAGGAGCAAGGTATTCGTTAATGACTTTAGCAAGTACTGAATCATTTGGATTCTTTGAAGGCAGGTTCAGCCTTTGTGATTTGTCCACAGCCTCCTTCATACTTTGCTCAATCCGTTTTCCAGTTTCAAAGCTTCTCTTTTTCTAAGCTTTGCCAATATACTATCCTTTATCATCCAACTTTTTACTGTTAAGGTCGTTTACAGTTTTTGCTGCTTCATCAGCATTTTTCAAAATTTCGAGAACTGGTTCGCAGTTTAGGGTGTTTTTCAGAAATTTCTCATTCAAAGAATGTAAGTCTTGGAGGTAGACGTTGTGTGTATATGTAATTGTTGATGTAGACATGCTGCGAGGTTTCAAAATACTGATTGCTGATTCTCAATAATTGGTATGGCAATTCTTGTTATAAGGTACGAATGAGTATATGATAGGGTTTCGATAATTATAATGATTTTTTTTTTTGGAAAGTCAAAGATCAGTGAAGTTGTTGGTAAGTTTATTGCTAATGTGGTGAATATAAACGATTCCCCGGTAATGTTGGCGAAAGGGCAACGTATCTATCGAGGTTATAATAAGACTGTTTTGATTGAGAAGTCGAAGTTGACGTGCTGGAGCTGTGACAAAACTGTCTATTTTGAAACGGAATTGAAAAGTTATTTTAGCTAGTAAATGCCAAAGGGTCTAACACGGATACGTGTCGAACTATGACTTGGGTTTTGAGAGTTTTTCAGGTGTATAACTGTGGGTAACATGTGGTTGGATCATCATCTCGATTGTTCCTTAGTTGAAGTGTCTTCAGGAATTTCGAAAGGTTTGAGCACATATTGTAATTGTTAATACATATGATGTTCTAACACAGTTTTGAAGTCAAAGTATAGCTTTGAAAAATATAGGAATCTAAGAGTGATGATACTGGTTATATTTCGAATTGAATTATGCGATTTCAAAATCAGAATATGTAATTGAATTTGAATGAGTATGATTGTTTTGATTTATATGAAAGAATGGATATTGTTGTGAAAGTAGGGAGTATAGTTGATGATTGCTGAATCAGTTTCGAAAAATGTAATATATTAGTTGTGAATTTATATATCTCTCGGGTATTACCTACCCGTTAAAAAAAATTTCACAATTAATATTTTGTACAAAAGAAGTTTATTACAGTCTTTATGAAAATATATGTGTATATTTTCTTTAGATGTAATATAGATTTAATGAGTTAATATTAAATTAAACTCATTTGTTTTATGGTTGGAACTAGAATTGAGTAATCCCTAAAACTTTATAAATTGCATAAGTATTTCTTCAATAATATTGAAATTATGAATCATTACTTTGTTATTTGTTGGTTTTCGTGAAATTCTTGTGAACTTCGCAAGGTACGAATGATGTTATTTGAAAAGTTTTGAGTACATCGATGATGAAAGTGTAAAATCAAACATATATTCGAATAATACACTTGATTTATTATGAATTGGATTTTTATTGAATTGAGACAGAGATTGTAATTAACGATGGTTAAGTTGCGGACGAAGGACGTACATCATTGCATATTTGTAATATGAATTAACTGAGTAGTTAAGATTCACACATAATAGCTTAGTACGGGAAGATTTATTATGGTTTAAAAATTTATACATATAAAATATACATATAAATCTTTCGATTGGAAATGAGTTAATACTTCATAACTCGTTGATACAATATATTTGTTGTTGATTCGTAATGATGTCCACAATGATTCTTGAACTGACAGAGTTTGTGATGTTACAGGTGTTGTTGATTCTGACGATACTGACGGCACTGACTGTGTTGATGATGCTACGGTCCTGTTGATGCTGTTGGTAAAACAATTCTAGCTTGTAAATCGTACACCATTTTCGATCAAAGTTTCTACTCTACCATCTCTGTTCACTCATCCGATTTACGGTCAGAATTAAATAATCTCTAAGATTTTGGAGATTACATAACTGCCGCAGAGATATCTCTTCAATGAAGTTTATGAATTAATACTTCATCGTTTGTTGTTGTTGATATTCCTGGATATTTACAGGGCGTATGACGTTGATGTTTGAGATACAGATTGTGATGTTGCGGTGTGGGATGTGGATGTTGTTGGTGGTGGTGGTGATGGTACTGTTGGTGTTGCTGATGGTGGTACTGTTTATGCTGCTGGTACTGCTACTGGTGTTTGTAACCTTTGTACCATATTCTCCAAAGCCACTACCCGAGCGCGAAGCTCGTTGACTTCTTCTATTACACCGGGGTGATTGTCGGTTCGGACGAGCGGATAAATAAAATCTAGAATTTGGTGTAGTATGTAATCGTGACGAGATACTCTAGAAATAAGAGAGAAAATGGTGTTTCGGATAGGTTCGCCGGTAAGTGCTTCAGGTTCTTCACCAAGAGGGCAATGTGGTGTATGGAAGGGATCACCTTGTTCTTGTCTCCAATGATTAAGGAGGCTACGAACCCATCACCAATTCATCCAGAATAGATGATGACTAATTAGTTGATCCATTCCGGTCACACTGCTTTCGGAACTTGAGTGGGATTCCATTTCAGAATCCGAGGGACTTGAACTAATGATGAATTCCATTTCGTACGATTGAATAAAGAATTTTTCGATATGAAATGATTTTTCGGCTATCAGGTGGTATTCTAATTATATAGAGCAAAAGGTTTCGTAGATTACGGAGGAATTTACGGAATATGTCAGGCAAAGTTTACAGTAACAGATACGCTAAGATATGAATTAGCAGATACGCTAAGATATGAATTTTGTCTATACACTATTCATGCAATCAATGCAATAAGATGTGTCTAGACTAAGAATGATAAGCAGGTAATTTCTGACAAAAATGATGAGCAAAACTTTTGACATGCAGACACGGTCGAAGTCCAGACTCACTAATGCATCCTAACGACTATCAGTTAGACACACTAATGCAGACCTGGTTTGCTAAGACCACCGCTCTGATACGAACTGAAAGGACCCGTTCATATACATTATAAACGATTCACAATAGTTGATTACATCGCGAGGTATTTGACCTCTATATGATACATTTTACAAATATTGCATTCATTTTTAAAAGACAAACTTTCTTTACAACGAAAGTTGACGGCATGCACACCATTTCATAATACATCCAACTATAATTGGCTTAATAATAATCTTGATGAACTCAATGACTCGAATGCAACGTCTTTCAAAATATGCCATGAATGACTCCAAGTAATATCCTTAAAATGAGCTAATGCACAGCGGAAGATTTCTTTAATACCTGAGAATAAACATGCTTTAAAGTGTCAACCAAAAGGTTGGTGAGTTCATAGGTTTATCATAACAATCATTTCAATATATTAATAGATCACAAGATTTCCGTTTATAAATATATGTACACTCGCAAGTGTATAAAAGTATTCTATAAGTTGTAGGCACCCGGTAACAAGCCTTAACGTTCATGTTTTACCCTCTGAAGTACACCAGATTAGGTGTGTTTAAAATAACCTCGAAGTACTAAAGCATCCCATAGTCAGGATGGGGTTTGTCAGGCCCAATAGATCTATCTTTAGAATTCGCGCCTACCGTACATAGACAAGTAGTTTAATGTTACCAAGCTAAGGGTATATTTTTGGTTTAAACCCACGTAGAATTAGTTTTAGTACTTGTGCCTATTTCGTAAAACATTTATAAAAACAGCGCATGTATTCTCAGTCCCAAAAATATATATAAAAGGGAGCAAATAAAACTCACAATACTGTATTTCGTAGTAAAAATACATATAATGAAAGGACCCGTTCATATACATTATAAACGATTCACAATAGTTGATTACATCGCGAGGTATTTAACCTCTATATGATACATTTTACAAACATTGCATTCATTTTTAAAAGACAAACTTTCTTTACAACGAAAGTTGACGGAATGCACATCATTTCATAATACATCCAACTATAATTGGCTTAATAATAATCTTGATGAACTCAATGACTCGAATACAATGTCTTTCAAAATATGCCATGAATGACTCCAAGTAATATCCTTAAATTGAGCTAATGCACAGCGGAAGATTTCTTTAATACCTGAGAATAAACATGCTTTAAAGTGTCAACCAAAAGGTTGGTGAGTTCATAGGTTTATCATAACAATCATTTCAATATATTAATAGACCACAAGATTTCCGTTTATAAATATATGTACACTCGCAAGTGTATAAAAGTATTCTATAAGTTGTAGGCACCCGGTAACAAGCCTTAACGTTCATGTTTTACCCTCTAAAGTACACCAGATCAGGTGTGTTTAAAATAACCTCGAAGTACTAAAGCATCCCATAGTCAGGATGGGGTTTGTCAGGCCCAATAGATCTATCTTTAGGATTCGCACCTACCGTACATAGACAAGTAGTTTAATGTTACCAAGCTAAGGGTATATTTCTAGTTTAAACCCACATAGAATTAGTTTTAGTACTTGTGCCTACTTCGTAAAACATTTATAAAACAACGCATGTATTCTCAGCCCAAAAATATATATTGCAAAAGCAATTAAAAAGGGAATAAATGAAACTCACAATACTGTATTTCGTAGTAAAAATACATATAACGACATTTAACAAGTGCAAGGTTGGCCTCGGATTCACGAACGTATCAATATTGAGATTCAATATTGCAGGAAAGTACGTAGACGCAACGGAGATGATAAACACTAGATTGACCTCACGAGCATACCCATGAACCATACCCATCAGCTCCGTAGCTATAACCCATAAATTCCTTAGCTTCGACTCATTCAAAAAAACTATTTTGAAATCACTCGGACAGCACTCCGTCGTAATATTTTATGTATACTAATAATATCTTGAAATAATACAGAGCAAATATATATATATATACATATATATATATATATATATATATATATATATATATATATATATGTATATATATATATAAATCGATTGAGAGAGTTTAGAGAAATATATTTTCAAGTTTCTATGAAATAATGAAACCTATTGAATTCTATTTATAATAGATTTTTGAATTATTAAAGTGAATTATTAAAGTATGAATTATTAAAGTGAATTATTAAAGTATGAATTATTAAAGTGAATTATTAAAGTATGAATTATTAAAGTGAATTATTAAAGTATGAATTATTAAAGTGAATTATTAAAGTGAATTATTAAAGTATGAATTATTAAAGTGAATTATTAAAGTATGAATTATTAAAGTTAAAGTAAAATAAAAGTAAAATAAAAGTAAAATAAAGGTAAAGTTAAAGTATAGTAAAAGTATAAAACTATATACGTATAATACGCGTATAAATATATATAATATTAATTTAAATCGTTATATATATTTAATAAAATAAAATATAAATATCGTTATCTTTATCATACTGGTTAAGTAATGAGTTGTCAAAAGTCATTCTAGATATTTATAAAAGTTATATACGTTTTAATAATAAAGTTCTTTTTAAACTGAAAACGTCTTTGTACGTTTGAAAATAGATTAATAGAATATTATGGAAACCAATTCTCCATTAACTTTTGTCTAACTTTCGTAAATGACACTTTTTGTTTTTATTTATAAATAGCTTTACAAATTATTCTGAATATCGTTAAGAGGAATAGATTTTCTCAAATCATAGTGGACCTCTCAACAGAGACTTGTAATCATAATTCAATGTTTCTGATAATTCAATCATTTAATATATTTTTTTTTATTTTGTCGAAAATCATATTGAAACAAATACGTTCGTGTAAAGTATTATACGTTTAATACTTTATTAATATTCTCAAGTTATAATATATATATACATATACATATATATTTATATATAACAGTTCGTGAATCGACGAAATTTGGTCGAGGTTATAATGAATGTATGAACACAGTTTAAAATTCTTGAGATTTAACTTAACAAACTTTGCTTATCGTGTCGGAATAATATAAAGATTAAAGTTTAAATTTGGTCGAAAATTTCTGGGTCGTCACAGTACCTACCCGTTAAAGAAATTTCGTCCCCGAAATTTGATAGAGGTCGTCATGACTAACAATGAGAATGTTATTATAACAATTATAGAGTTTTATCATGTTCAAGAAGAATGGATAAAATAATTCGATTACTCGAAGCGTGTGAGTGAAGTTATCGTAAATGAATGAAATAAGATAATAGTGATTCGTCGTATCTTTTGACGTCATCACGATTGATCTCCGAAAAGAAAATCTTTGTAATCTATATTAGATTTGATTATTCGGCGATTAAGGAAATTATGATCCTCTTCGAATTAATGCGATAATCCATTTTGATTTCTCTGTCGGATATTTCACTATAAATCCACCTCATTTGTTTTCTTACAACTCACACCTTCTCAACTCATATTTTAAAGTATTTGTCAATATGCTTCATCCAGTGTTGATTCTTGATATATTCCTCACTTTCATATCTGTCGCTCTTCTTTTTCATCTGCCTCCAGAAGAATCTATTTACTTCTACTATGCTCTTGGTTTTATAGTGTTTTTAGTTCTCCCGTGTCTTTATATTGCTATATGCATTGATATATACGGTTTGTGATTTTTGGGTTGTTGTTGGGTTTTATATCTTCCCTTATATTTCAAAGTCCTTGCTTCTTCTATAATCATTGTCATCCACAGTTAATGCTCTCTTCTATTTGCTATGATTTATACTCCCATTTCTAGTTCGGAGCTTTGTCCTTTCGTTTCTTCTTCTTGCGATTAAGCACCGCTTGTAATGGTCCAGAATTCGCATATGTGAATTTCGGAATGAACATTGTTAATGTTCTAAGAAGGAAATTGTAATGGCACGATCTTGACTTGTCAAATTACTAGAATACCTCGAAAAAGGCCGAATCATCAAGAAATATTTTCTTGATATTTTAGAGGTTAAAGAGAATACAAGAGTCGTGTAACATAGCACATGATGACATTATGATCTGTGAATCATCACGTTCCATTTAGAAACTCTGCATGACTTACTGTAATATAATCACGTTGATCAAGTGTCATTATATTATACTAGTTCATGCTTCAGTTCCCAACACTACTTCAAAAAATTCCTATTTTAAATTCGAAAGTTTCAGAATTTAGAAACTAAAATAGTTTCTTTTATGATGTAATACAGACAGCACGAAGAGGTAAATGATTTTAGATAAGAATAATTATGGAAATATCTTTAGAAATATGGAGGATATTTATAATGAAAGATATGATGATATCTTAAAATTTCTAATATCAGAGGATGATGAAGAATATTGTCCGTAAGGGTTTAGAGTCAGGAGCAAGGTATTCGATAATGACTTCAGCAGACACGGAATCATTTGGATTCTTTGAAGGTAGATTTCGTCCTTGTGATTTATCCACGGCCTTCTTCATGGTTTGCTCAATCCGTATTTTTCGATACCAAATCTTCTCTTTTTCTGAGCTTTGCCAACACACTACTCTTTATCATCAAACTTTTTACTGTTAAGGTCGTTTATAGTTTTTGCTGCTTCATCAGTATTTCGAGAACTAGTTCGCAGTTTAGGGTGTTTTTCAGAAACTTCACATTCAAAGTATATAAGTCCAGAAGATAGACACATATAATTGTTGGCGTAGACATGCTGCGAGATTTCAAAATACTGATTGCTAATTTTCGATGATTCGTATGGCAATTCTCGTTACAAGATGCAGATGAGTAAATGATGGGGTTTTGATAAATATAAATATTTTTCGGAAAGTCAAAGATCAATGAAGTTGTTAATAAGTTTACTGCTAATGTGGCGAGATATGAAAGGTTCCCCGGTAATAATGATGAAGGGGTAATCATTGTAATAAGGCTTATTCGATTGAACAATTGAAGTTGGTTTGCTGGAGCTGTGACAAAACCGTCTATTTTTAGAAGGGATTGAAAAGTTATTTTAGCTAGTAAATGCCAAAAGGTCTGACATGGATACATGTTAAATTATGACTTTGGTTTCAAGAGTTTTTCAGGTACGTAACTGTGGATAACATGTGATTGGATCATCATCTCGATTGTTCATTATTTGAAGTGTCTTCAGGTATTTCGAAGGGTTTAAACACAGATTATAATCGTTAATATACATACGATGTTCTAACACAGTTTTGAAGTTAAAGTATAGCTTTGAAAGATGTAAGAATCTAAGAGTGATGATACCGGTTATAACTTGAATTGAATTCGGCGATTTCAAAATCAGAATATGTAATTAGATTTTTGAATGAGTATGGTTGTTTTGATTTCTATAAAAGAATGTATATTGTTGTGAAAGTAGGGAGTATAATGGATGATTTGCTGAATCAGATTCGAAGAATGTAACATATTAATTGTGAATTTATATATCTCTCGGGTATTACCCACCCGTTAAAAAAAATGTCACAATTAATATTTTGTACAAAAGAATTTTATTACAGTCTTTATGGAAATATATGTGTATATTTCTTCAGATGTAATATAGATTTAATGAGTTAATATTAAATTAAACTCACTTGATTTATGGTTAAGGCTAGGATAGATAATTTCTAAACTTTAGAAATTACATAATCGTCGTAGAATGTTTTCCCAATGAAGTTATGAATCAATACTTCATCGTTGTGGTATTCCTTAGTATCTACAGGGCGTATGATGTCGATGCTCATGGGACAGATTGTGAAGTTGAGGTTTGCGATGCGGTTGTTGTTGGTGGTGGTAATGGTACTGTTGATATTGTTGATGGTGGTACTGGTTATGTTTCTGGTGCTGCTGCTGGTGTTTGTAACCTTTACACCATATTCTCCAAAGCCACTACCCGAGCGCGAAGCTCGTTGACTTCTTCTATTACACCGGGGTGATTGTTGTTTCGGACGAGCGGATAAATAAGATCTAGAATTTGGTGTAGTATATAATCATGACGAGATACTCTGGAAATGAGAGAGAAAATGGTGTTTCGAACAGGTTCGCCGGTAAGTGCTTCAGGTTCATTGCCAAGAGGGCAATGTGGTGGATGGAAAGGATCGCCTTCTTCTTGTCTCCAATGAATAAGGAGGCTACGAACCCATCCCCAATTCATCCAGAATAGATGATGGCTGATTGGTTGATCCATTCCAGTCACACTGCTTTCGGAGCTTGAGTGGGATTCCATTTCGGAATCCGAGGAACTTGAACAGATGACGAATTCCATTTCGTACGATTTGATAAAGGATTTTTCGATACGAAATGATTTTTCGGCTATCGGGTGGTATTCTAACTACATAGAATATCTATATATATAGATCAAAAGATTTCATAGATTACGGAGGAATTTACGGAATATGTCAGGCAAATTTTACGGTAATAGATACGATAAGATATGATTTAACAGATACGCTAAGATATGAATTTTGTATATACACTATTCATGCAATCAATGCAGCAAGACGTGTCTAGACTAAGAATGATAAGCAGGTAATTTCCTAAGGATGGTAAGTAGATGATTTCCGACTAAAAATGATAAACAAAACTTTTGACATGCAGACACGTTCGAAGTTCAGACTCACTAATGCATCTTAACAACTATCAGTTAGACACACTAATGCAAGACCTGGTTCGCTAAGACCACCGCTCTGATACCAACTGAAAGGACCCGTTCATATACATTATAAACGATTCACAATAGTTGATTACATCGCGAGGTATTTAACCTCTATATGATACATTTTACAAACATTGCATTCATTTTTAAAAGACAAACTTTCTTTACAACGAAAGTTGACGGAATGCACATCATTTCATAATACATCCAACTATAATTGGCTTAATAATAATCTTGATGAACTCAATGACTCGAATACAACGTCTTTCAAAATATGCCATGAATGACTCCAAGTAATATCCTTAAATTGAGCTAATGCACTGCGGAAGATTTCTTTAATACCTGAGAATAAACATGCTTTAAAGTGTCAACCAAAAGGTTGGTGAGTTCATAGGTTTATCATAACAATCATTTCAATATATTAATAGACCACAAGATTTCCGTTTATAAATATATGTACACTTGCAAGTGTATAAAAGTATTCTATAAGTTGTAGGCACCCGGTAACAAGCCTTAACGTTCATGTTTTACCCTCTGAAGTACACTAGATCAGGTGTATTTAAAATAACCTCGAAGTACTAAAGCATCCCATAGTCAGGATGGGTTTTGTCAGGCCCAATAGATCTATCTTTAGGATTCGCGCCTACCGTACATAGACAAATAGTTTAATGTTACCAAGCTAAGGGTATATTTCTGGTTTAAACCCACATAGAATTAGTTTTAGTACTTGTGCCTACTTCATAAAACATTTATAAAACAGCGCATGTATTCTCAGCCCAAAAATATATATTGCAAAAGCAATTAAAAAGGGAGCAAATGAAACTCACAATACTGTATTTCGTAGTAAAAATACATATAACGTCATTTAACAAGTGCAAGGTTGGCCTCGGATTCACGAACGTATCAATATTGAGATTCAATATTGCAGGAAAGTACGTAGACGCAACGGAGATGATAAACACTAGATTGACCTCACGAGCATACCCATGAACCATACTCATCACCTCCATAGCTATAACCCATAATTTTCTTAGCTTCGATTCATTCAAAAAAACTATTTTGAAATCACTTGGACAGCACTCTGTCGTAATATTTTATGTATACTAATAATATCTTGAAATAATACAGAGCAAGTATATATATATATATATATATATATATATATATATATATATATATATATATATATATATATATATATATATATATATATATATATATATATATAAATCGATTGAGAGAGTTTAGAGAAATATATTTTCAAGTTTCTATGAAATAATGAAACCTATTGAATTCTATTTATAATAGATTTTTGAATTATTAAAGTGAATTATTAAAGTATGAATTATTAAAGTGAATTATTAAAGTATGAATTATTAAAGTGAATTATTAAAGTATGAATTATTAAAGTGAATTATTAAATTATGAATTAATAAAGTGAATTATTAAAGTATGAATTATTAAAGTGAATTATTAAAGTATGAATTATTAAAGTTAAAGTAAAATAAAAGTAAAATAAAAGTAAAATAAAAGTAAAATAAAGGTAAAGTTAAAGTATAGTAAAAGTATAAAACTATATACGTATAATACGCGTATAAATATATATAATATTAATTTAAATCGTTATATATATTTAATAAAATAAAATATAAATATCGTTATCTTTATCATACTGGTTAAGTAATGAGTTGTCAAAAGTGATTCTAGATATTTATAAAAGTTATATACGTTTTAATAATAAAGTTTTTTTTTTAAACTGAAAACGTCTTTGTACGTTTGAAAATAGATTAATAGAATATTATGGAAACCAATTCTCCACTAACTTTTGTCTAACTTTCGTAAATGACACTTTTTGTTTTTATTTATAAATAGCTTTACAAATTATTCTGAATATCGTTAAGAGGAATAGATTTTCTCAAATCATAGTGGACCTCTCAACAGAGACTTGTAATCATAATTCAATATTTCTGATAATTCAATCATTTAATATATTTTTTTTTAATTTCGTCGAAAATCATATTGAAACAAATACGTTCGTGTAAAGTATTATACATTTAATACTTTATTAATATTCTCAAGTTATGATATATATATACATATACATATCTATTTATATATAACGGTTCGTGAATCGTCGGAATTTGGTCGAGGTTATAATGAATGTATGAACACAGTTTAAAATTCTTGAGATTTAACTTAACAAACTTTCCTTATCGTGTCGGAATAATATAAAGATTAAAGTTTAAATTTGGTCGAAAATTTCCGGGTCGTCACATATAACGTCATTTAACAAGTGCAAGGTTGGCCTCGGATTCACGAACGTATCAATATTGAGATTCAATATTGCAGAAAAGTACGTAGACGCAACGGAGATGATAAACACTAGATTGACCTCACGAGCATACCCATGAACCATACCCATCACCTCCATAACTATAACCCATAATTTCCTTAGCTTCGACTCATTCAAAAAAACTATTTTGAAATCACTCGGACAGTACTCCGTCGTAATATTTTATGTATACTAATAATATCTTGAAATAATACAGAGCAAATATATATATATATATATATATATATATATATATATATATATATATATATATATATATATATATATATATATATATATATATATATATATATATATATATCGATTGAGAGAGTTTATTGAAATATATTTTCAAGTTTTTATGAAATAATGAAACCTATTAAATTCTATTTATAATAGATTTTTGAATTATTAAAGTGAATTATTAAGGTATGAATTATTAAAGTATGAATTATTAAAGTGAATTATTAAAGTGAATTATTAAAGTATGAATTATTAAAGTGAATTATTAAAGTATGAATTATTAAAGTGAATTATTAAAGTATGAATTATTAAAGTAAATTATTAAAGTTAAAATAAAGTAAAAGTAAAGTAAAGGTAAAGTTAAAGTATAGTAAAAGTATAAAAACTATGTATGTATAATACGCGTATAAATATATATAATATTAATTTAAATCGTTATATATATTTAATGAAATAAAATATAAATATCGTGTAACAACCCAAACCAACCCGCGAACAAACCACGTGAAAATACAAAATAAAAAAAAAATTGCTGCACAGTGAACTGGCGCGGCGCGCCATTCGGGTCTGTCCGGAAAGTCTCAAAATGCGAAAAAGATTGACTAGTTCCCGACACTTTTAGACGAAACGCTTTTTACCATACCTCCAAATATGTAAAACTAACCTGTTTCAAATATAAAATCAATGTTTTACAAGTGGGGCCCACATCGGTCGTTTTACGAGTTTAATACAATTTACGAGTTTCGACCACCAAAAAGTTTAAGTTCCAAACTACACAATGAGCATGGCGTTTGGGATTAAACTACCCAACTATCGGTCAAACTCCAAGAGCTACTAAAGCCAAAAGCGTCCCCTAGCATCAAGCGGGATCTCTAGTCCAAAACGATGCCCTTACCCTTGTCCAAAACCGAACCTATAAAAATAGTAAACAACGAGAGGGTAAGCAAAGCTTAGTGAATGCAATAATTATACGAATACATATATAATTATACCTACCTGCATACACTTACACACCAAACCGCAAACACGCTAGCATACACATTTAGCTTATCGTCACAATAACAAGCTATAAATCTCCAATACCACAAGCTAGCATAACAACCGCATATGAATATAACTCGAATAATATAATACGCTTACAACACAAATAACCATGGTTAACCAATAGTACAAGGGAACGGCGCTCGCGAAAACGCCATCGGTGTTCATAACATCCGTTAGGGCACTTAACACCTCGCACCACTAACCCCTAGGGTGGCACCTTAACACCTCGGCACATCACCCTGAGTGGCATCTTAACACCTCGATGCATCACTCATTATTTTTACGGAGTGGTGTCTTAACACCTCGACACTACACTCCTAGGTGGCATCTTAACACCTCGATGCTACACCCGAGTGGCATCTTAACACCTCGATGCTACACTCTTCACGTGAAACGTGGTGTCTTAACACCTCGACACTACACATTTCACGCTACAACAAATAGATACATTATATACCTACACATATAATTATTCCACTCACCTTGTCGCCTTGAAGAATGCTACCGAATAATCTGCAACTCGTCAATGGAAAGTACCTATTCCATTATCACAAATTCAACAACACACTTAGATTGGATTTACAAACCAACCCAATTTGACACTTAGTGCAAATTTGACCCAAATGCACTTCCAAGTACAAACCGCGCCCAAAATTAACCAATAATCACTAACACAAGTGAGAATGGTCTTAATACGCCAATTAAACCCAATCATAGGTGTTAAACACCTATCTTTCCCATAAAGACACTTCAACCCTAATTTGACCCATAAGAAGTCAATAACACGCCATTAGCAAGTTTTGACACCAAAACATATTTAACTCGGTTTTATACTTCAACTTAATCCATTTTAAGTTTATAAACCTTACTAAATCGACAATTGGGTCATAACCGTCACCAAACCCTAATTTTGACCCATAGTCAAAATTAGTCAACCAAATAACCCTAAATGGGTTCCAATACTTCCATAATCACTAAACCTAGTGATTAAACCCAAATTCAAGTTCTAAACATAACCAATTTGTTCACCAACCCAAAATCCACCAACACTAACAATAAACCCGATTACTAGCATCACTAAACCCACTTCATGAGTCTAAATGGGTTTATCAACAAATCAAGTTCAAACCCTAACTTTGAATAGCAAAATCAACAATGAAATTCGGAGTTAGAACTTACCAATACCGCCAAAATGATGCCGTTGACGAGTAGAACAACTTTAATGCTTGAGGTTTGACCCGAAACAACCTCCTTCTTCTCCAAATGGAGTTCTCTCTCACTAGAACTCAATCTCTCTCTAGGGTTTGAGGATGGGAGTGTTTGTGTGGGTGAGAAATGAGCTCCAATGGAGTTCTAGGTCAGTCTTGATGACCCCAAACCGACCCTAATTGAAAAGACCAAAGTACCCCTCATTTAAACCTTTTAAAAAGGCTGAAAATTGCCTCTGCAGCAATCGGCGCGCCGCGCCAGAAGGTGGAGCGCCGCTCCAAATAACTGGAAATTGTGGTCGAGCCCAAAACAGGTTTCAGCAACTTGTTTTGGCCATAACTTTTCGACCGTAACTCCGTTTTCGATGAATCAAATATCGTTGGAAACGTAATAAGATATTCTATCCAATGGTAAGGCTTTGAAAGATCAACTCAAACTTTATTTGGAGTTGAAAAGATACGTACACACCTTGTCACTTCGGACAACGTCCAGTTTCCTTCGACGTTCGAGCAAGCAACACGTACACTTCATACACGCATCGTACACCATAAATACATTATGTACAATAAATATTTGGGTCTTACAACTCTCCCCCACTTAAACTCGATCACGTCCTCGTGATCTTCTCCACTTAACCAATTCGGAACTACTCAACGGTCCTCAATTATAAGTCCCAATCCGACTTTTCTAAGCAATTCTTCCCAATGAATCGCCTTTAACAACTAAAATCGTCACCCGCGATTTTATCGAAACTAAAATCCGAGCACTAAAACCTGCTCAATCCCCCATACATCAGGAAAACTCAACCGATCTCGTACCGAGATATCAACCCTATAGTGTACCCTTTCCAAGTACAATGCTAAAAACAACCAAATATCGACCTAAGGTCAACAACCCAAACGATGAAGACCAAGTAAAGACGAATCCTTACGGATAACACTTACCATCTAACACCCTTAGTAGTGCGCAAACATAGCTAATACGCAACTACCCAATTACGTGAGCAAAATACGGCTATTACATCACTAATCACACAACATGGTCCTTACGACCGAACCATCAGAGCTTAAAACAACCAGTGGTTCTCAAGTCCAACAACGCGAAGGTTAGTTCACACGAAACCCATGGTGTACAAAAACGGCTATCGTGATATATCCGTAGTGTGCAAAAACGGCTATTGCAACACTACCAACCATATGTGAGCGAAACACGGCTATCGCATCACTATTTATCAACGTGTGAGTAAAAATCGGCTATCACTCACAACCACGAGTGGTTAACGAATAGCTAATCCTTCCGGATATCCCTCGTCACCTATCTTAAGTCAAACGCGGTCAACATAGAGATAACCCCAAATAAACACCACATAATCACCTTGTAGTTCACAAAATGGCTATTGTGTAACTACCACCCAAAGTATATGATAATGAGGCATCGTAACCTTTCTCAAAGTCCCATTACTCTATTCCCAAAGGTAACCACACGGCTATCACAATCGAGCCAAGAACCACCCACATTACTCATAGACACAACAATAATTCCCTAGAAGAGAATCCGGCATACACATCCCTTTACCGAGGGATCTTACCTTGCTCGTCGAACACGTAAATTATCTCCCAATGAGATTTACCACCTTACCACCGCGGTGATAATTTAAATCCAAAAATCGTAAGTATAATTTATTCCAAATCGTACTTTTACCACAATCGACCAATGTAGGTCTCAACACTAGCTTCGAATCCCTACGAGTATCGTCCAAATATCACTGCAATAGAACACCTTCGTGCAAGAGTACAAACTCCCCCACTTAGGACTCCGCTTCGTAACCACATCATCGAATAATAGCATCCCGTGGAATGACCACTAACCTAACAACTAATGCGCCAAATCACATTACCGTAACTCCTATGAGAGAGACGAGGTTCACCCGTCTTGCTTCTCTTAATACGCACGTTACCATAATCTTGCTCCAACCTTGAGCATACGAAGGAATTTAACCTATCCTTAAACTCTTTGAACGAAGAGTCTACCACAATTTACACAAACCTTACACTTGCAATAATCCAATTGCTATAGTTTGTCAAATTTCCACCTAGTCACTCATGTACCTAAGGGTTTCTATCCGGTACCCTAAGTACAATGTAGCCGCAACACCATCGGAGTCGAATACCACGCTAGTAGGTATGAAAGAGGCACCTAACGTTGCGTCCCGTAGACTCCATTTCCAACATACATCGAGACCCAAAACACTCGATCTCAAGGGTTCTATCCACCCGTCGAACCTCATGGTTCAACAACTTCAACACGAAAGCAAAACGCTCTAATAATCGAACACCAATGCACATACCTATGGCTTGGTAGAAACATTTCCTAACACTAAAGAATGCTTGGTTGCACCAAGTCTTACGCCCTTCGCCCGACAACCAAACGTCATCATAGGGTGTTTCCATTAGGAATGCCACCCATACTAATACTACGTATTACCGCCATGCATTCGTCCCCAGGGCGCATTTCCACGAGTCAACGACTCAAAAGCTACCCCGGTGCACTATCATCAAAATCGCTAACAAACCGAATCTTCACCGAGTTCACTAATCCCGCACCCTTATGGGTACCTTTGAAACATACACTCACTTGAGACTAATTAGACCATGAAACAAAGTTTAAGTCTCTAATACATACATGAATCCATCGGCACACAATAAACAACAATAAGGCATATTTGTACCAAAGACGAAAATACCTGAAACATCATCGTTGGACTTCTGTGCTTCACTATCCATCGAATACTCGTGCTCTAACCTCTTAACTCGATCGGCGAACGATTCGGAACACTCCGACCTTTTGTGTCCCTCCTTCCGGCAATTAAAGCACATGATCGTACTTGAAGGCATATTTGCACAATCGCGTGTCATATAACCTCGTTGTAGATGATCATAACCCGTAGGCGCGAAATCCCCCAACTTACAATCTCTTTTAGCAATCAATTTAGGACACTTTGGCTTTTGGTGCCCTTCCTTCCAACAGTAAAAACATAACTTCTTGCCCGACGGGCACTCGCGAGCCTTATGTCCCCTTTGCCCACATTTGTAACACTTCAACCCACAGGGGCCCGACGCTCCCTTCTTCATGCTACTAGCCGCCTCAATTACACCTCTACTTTGATTATTAAACAACTCGGGACACTCCGTCTTCCGGTGTCCCTTTCTTCGACACTTGAAACATATGTCGTCTTTAGGAGGCGCAAGCGTGCAATCACGCGACAGGTGACCCTTTTCAGCACAATTATAACACGTAGGTACATGACCTCCCTTACTCCTCTTCTTCACGTTTCCGACGCCTTCAGGCGCACTTCTTGTCCTCTTACCAGTAGCACTTGGCTCCAATCTTGCAAGTACATCCTCATTACTACTACCTCGAGGTTTAGAAAACCTCTTCTCAAACTCTTCCCTTACAACCTTAGTCACTTGGTCTCGGACCATTTCGGTTACTCGTCCTTCGATTGACTCTTTGACTACTTGACCAACTCCGTTGGCGAAACCCAAGACGCATTGCTCAATCGCGGCGTCAACCATTACCGCTAACTCGCCCTTCCTTTCATGAGTAGGCCCTTCCGTTCCGTCTTCATTCTTAAGAAATGAAATAGATTAACCAATGGAACGAAAAGATATAACACGTATGTATATATATAAATATACATATACCACACTACCCCATCTTGCTCAACAATCGTTGTACATTGCTTGTTTGACATGATTTGCACCCGTAACAACGGTAGCTAGTCGTTGTTACGCGAGCACGTCGCGTTAACTCGCTAGTACAACGTCTATCTCGCTTGATGATTGCTAAACACAACACAAACAATTAGTACACGATTAGTTCACATAAACCTATGCACTAACCAATCCCGTTTCGACTCAAAGTCCTACAAATCCCGCATAACGCGCACACAAAAAGTCTAAGTCTAGGCGTCTATCTCAAGTCACCTAAATCCCTTAGACCATGCTCTGATACCACTTGTAACAACCCAAACCAACCCGCGAACAAACCACGTGAAAATACAAAATAAAAAAAAATTTGCTGCACAGTGAACTGGCGCGGCGCGCCAGGATGGCCGCGCGGCGCGCCATTCGGGTTCGTCCGGAAAGTCTCAAAATGCGAAAAAGATTGACTAGTTCCCGACACTTTTAGACGAAACGCTTTTTACCATACCTCCAAATATGTAAAACTAACCTGTTTCAAATATAAAATCAATGTTTTACAAGTGGGGCCCACATCGGTCGTTTTACGAGTTTAATACAATTTACGAGTTTCGACCACCAAAAAGTTTAAGTTCCAAACTACACAATGAGCATGGCGTTTGGGATTAAACTACCCAACTATCGGTCAAACTCCAAGAGCTACTAAAGCCAAAAGCGTCCCCTAGCATCAAGCGGGATCTCTAGTCCAAAACGATGCCCTTACCCTTGTCCAAAACCGAACCTATAAAAATAGTAAACAACGAGAGGGTAAGCAAAGCTTAGTGAATGCAATAATTATACGAATACATATATAATTATACCTACCTGCATACACTTACACACCAAACCGCAAACACGCTAGCATACACATTTAGCTTATCGTCACAATAACAAGCTATAAATCTCCAATACCACAAGCTAGCATAACAACCGCATATGAATATAACTCGAATAATATAATACGCTTACAACACAAATAACCATGGTTAACCAATAGTACAAGGGAACGGCGCTCGCGAAAACGCCATCGGTGTTCATAACATCCGTTAGGGCACTTAACACCTCGCACCACTAACCCCTAGGGTGGCACCTTAACACCTCGGCACATCACCCTGAGTGGCATCTTAACACCTCGATGCATCACTCATTATTTTTACGGAGTGGTGTCTTAACACCTCGACACTACACTCCTAGGTGGCATCTTAACACCTCGATGCTACACCCGAGTGGCATCTTAACACCTCGATGCTACACTCTTCACGTGAAACGTGGTGTCTTAACACCTCGACACTACACATTTCACGCTACAACAAATAGATACATTATATACCTACACATATAATTATTCCACTCACCTTGTCGCCTTGAAGAATGCTACCGAATAATCTGCAACTCGTCAATGGAAAGTACCTATTCCATTATCACAAATTCAACAACACACTTAGATTGGATTTACAAACCAACCCAATTTGACACTTAGTGCAAATTTGACCCAAATGCACTTCCAAGTACAAACCGCGCCCAAAATTAACCAATAATCACTAACACAAG
This sequence comes from Rutidosis leptorrhynchoides, assembly GCF_046630445.1. NCBI lineage: Eukaryota > Viridiplantae > Streptophyta > Magnoliopsida > Asterales > Asteraceae > Rutidosis > Rutidosis leptorrhynchoides. The sequence goes on along the minus strand of NC_092333.1, from coordinate 528,593,174 downwards.
TGAGAATGGTCTTAATACGCCAATTAAACCCAATCATAGGTGTTAAACACCTATCTTTCCCATAAAGACACTTCAACCCTAATTTGACCCATAAGAAGTCAATAACACGCCATTAGCAAGTTTTGACACCAAAACATATTTAACTCGGTTTTATACTTCAACTTAATCCATTTTAAGTTTATAAACCTTACTAAATCGACAATTGGGTCATAACCGTCACCAAACCCTAATTTTGACCCATAGTCAAAATTAGTCAACCAAATAACCCTAAATGGGTTCCAATACTTCCATAATCACTAAACCTAGTGATTAAACCCAAATTCAAGTTCTAAACATAACCAATTTGTTCACCAACCCAAAATCCACCAACACTAACAATAAACCCGATTACTAGCATCACTAAACCCACTTCATGAGTCTAAATGGGTTTATCAACAAATCAAGTTCAAACCCTAACTTTGAATAGCAAAATCAACAATGAAATTCGGAGTTAGAACTTACCAATACCGCCAAAATGATGCCGTTGACGAGTAGAACAACTTTAATGCTTGAGGTTTGACCCGAAACAACCTCCTTCTTCTCCAAATGGAGTTCTCTCTCACTAGAACTCAATCTCTCTCTAGGGTTTGAGGATGAGAGTGTTTGTGTGGGTGAGAAATGAGCTCCAATGGAGTTCTAGGTCAGTCTTGATGACCCCAAACCGACCCTAATTGAAAAGACCAAAGTACCCCTCATTTAAACCTTTTAAAAAGGCTGAAAATTGCCTCTGCAGCAATCGGCGCGCCGCGCCAGAAGGTGGAGCGCCGCTCCAAATAACTGGAAATTGTGGTCGAGCCCAAAACAGGTTTCAGCAACTTGTTTTGGCCATAACTTTTCGACCGTAACTCCGTTTTCGATGAATCAAATATCGTTGGAAACGTAATAAGATATTCTATCCAATGGTAAGGCTTTGAAACATCAACTCAAACTTTATTTGGAGTTGAAAAGATACGTACACACCTTGTCACTTCGGACAACGTCCAGTTTCCTTCGACGTTCGAGCAAGCAACACGTACACTTCATACACGCATCGTACACCATAAATACATTATGTACAATAAATATTTGGGTCTTACATATCGTTATATTTATTATACTGGTTAAGTAATGAGTTGTTAAAAGTGATTCTAGATATTTATAAAAGTTATATACGTTTTAATAATAAAGTTTTTTTTAAACTGAAAACGTCTTTGTACGTTTGAAAATAGATTAATAGAATATTATGAAAACCAATTCTCCACTAACTTTTGTCTAACTTTTGTAAATGACACTTTTTGTTTTTATTTATAAATAGCTTTACAAATTATTCTGAATATCGTTAAGAGGAATAGATTTTCTCAAATCATAGTGGACCTCTCAACAGAGACTTGTAATCATAATTCAATATTTCTGATAATTCAATCATTTAATATATATTTTTTTAATTTCGTCCAAAATCATATTGAAACAAATACATTCGTGTAAAGTATTATACGTTTAATACTTTATTAATATTCTCAAGTTATGATATATATATATACATATACATATCTATTTATATATAACGGTTCGTGAATCGTCGGAATTTGGTCGAGGTTATAATGAATGTATGAACACAGTTTAAAATTCTTGAGATTTAACTTAACAAACTTTGCTTATCGTGTCGGAATAATATAAAGATTAAAGTTTAAATTTGGTCGGAAATTTCCGGGTCGTCACAATTGGTATCATTTAACAATTTCAAGGGACCAATATGTTTATGATCTCTCTTTTATACTGTATTTACTTACGTCCAGTGGCAGATCTTGAACAAGTTTTATGAGAGGGCCAAAGATATTTGAAACATAAAAAAAAAAAGCTTAAAGGATTGTAAGATGATCCATGTATTTCAAATGATTTTGTGCTCGAAAATTTTGTATTTATTTAAGGGTTTAAATTAATCGTATAATTAAATTTATTTTTTAACTGTAATTTAGTTATTAAGTCAATAAAGTTTAACACATCTAGTTAAAGGATGGTTTTTATTAAAAATTATTATCCGCCCATGCTTACGTCTTATTTTTAATCTTTCACATTTAGCTTCATTTAATTCATGATCAACTAACAAACATAGCTAATAAAATAATAAGGATTAGATATACCACTGAATTAAATTCGAACGGATCAAGCATGAAAATGTTACGGAGTAAGAAATTATAAATTTGCTGAGTTTAATTGGTTGATTATTATATTTGGTATACATTTGAACCCATGCAAAAGTCATCTAAGTCCTTATGACATTTTCTTCATTGTCTAAGGGCTTAAGATGTAATATAACAATCTATTTATGTATTTTTGGAATTTAAATGTTGTGTTGACTTACTAATATTCATATACGGTATCAATTGACATATAATAATTATAATTAATATATGGTAATAAAATAATATTTTAAATAAATACAATATGTATATTAAAATATTAAATTTAATAATCTATATATGGTAATTATATTAATTTTATATTTAATTCAATTTAATAATAAAATAACACGTAAGATTACGTAATTCAGATTAATTAATAAAATAACACGTAGGACAATTTAATTTGGATTAATTGAGAAGATGACACGTAAGATTTATGGCACGTGCTTTAATATATATATATATATATATATATATATATATATATATATATATATATATATATATATATATATATATATAGTGAAAAGATCTAGAGAGAACTTGACAAGGAGAGAACTCCTAGCACCATGTTATTTCACTTACATGCCAAGCCTTTCTTAGCACCATGTTATGTCACTTATTTCACTCATATTAATAAGGGTATTTTCGTCCTATCGCATCAATTCATTCCTAAACATAAATTAGGGTTTAGAAATTAGGGTTTAGGGTTTAGATTGAGTTTTTAACATGTAATGGTTTAGAGCCTAAACCCAAAACACTAAACCCTAAACTCTAAATCGGACTAAATTTTGAAAAAAAAGTCGAAAAAAAAGAATTTTTTTATTCCACATCAGCATGCCACGTCAGCAGACTGACTGCCACGTCAGCAGACTGACTGCCACATCAGCACAGACTGAGCCACGTGTCAGTTTGTGCTGACGTGGCAGTCAGTCTGGCTGACGTGCAGTCAGTCTGCAGACGTGGAATTAAAAAAATTTCAAAATTTTTTTTCCAGCAAAAAATATTTTTTTCGAAAATTTTTTTTTTTTTACTTTTTTTTTTTCAAAGAATAGGTACATATGGTAGGTGCATGTACATTAATATGTGACTTCTCTAGGTTCTCTCCCTACCCAAGTTCTCCATGGATCCTCACTATATATATATATATATATATATATATATATATATATATAATATATATATATATATATATATATATATATATATATATATATATATATATATATTAGAGGGGTCAAATGAGAACCATTTTTAGAATGAGAACTCTGAGAACTACAGTAGTCGAGCAAAAATTTGGACATGGCCGAACAAAAATTGTTCTAGTCGAGCAATTTTTATTTTTTGTCTTTTAGATGCATTGTTTGCTTGGTTCTACATTTTTATGTAGAACATGCTGTTCTACACTTGTTCTACATCAATTTTTATCAAATTAAGTTTGGGTTTAGATTTAGGGTTTAGGGTTTAGATTTTAGGGTTTAGGGTTTAGATTTAGGGTTTAGAATGAGTTTTTTACACGAACGGTTTAGAGTTTAGGGTTTAGGGTTGAGGGTTTACGGAGTAAACCCGAAAACTCTAAACTCTAAATCGGGCTAAATCAAAAAAAAAAAGTTGATTTTGAAAAAAACAGGTGAAATTCGAACAAAAAGGTGAAATTCGAACAAAAAATGTGTGATTCGAACAAAAATGCTTCAATTCGAACTAATTTTCGTTCTACAATTTTGTAGAACCGAACAAAATAATTGTAGAACCGAACAAAAACAGGAAATTCGAAAAAAATTTGTGAAATTCGAACAATTTTAGGTTCTACATTTTTGTAGAACATGTAGGAATTCGAACAAAAATTAGGAAATTAGAACAAAAAAATTGTAGAACATGATATGTAGAACAGAAATGTAGAACTAAAATTGATTTTGTGCTTTTGATTTTTTGTTCGACTTCATTCAAAATTGTTCGGCCGCGTCACTTTTCTACTCGAATTTGAGTTCTCAGGTTCTCACAGTAGAATAGTTCTCAGTGGATCCCTCCCCTATATATATATATATGGGCACGATCAATGGGGAAGTAACCAATCGGGGGGAAGCGGGGGAAAGCAAATTTTTTTTTTTTCGTTTTTTTTTGAAATATTTTTTTTCCGGCATCAAGATCACACGAAAATATAAACATTTAGAAGAGACACTTCGTGATGAATGTTATTATTTAGGCGGTAAAACGATCGACAAAAATAACATTCAAGATAATATTGTTCGTGAAGAATATGAACGTTTTTTTCCATGTTTTGTGAAGTAAAATTTAGCCCGATTTAGAGTTTAGGGTTTAGGGTTTAGGGTTTGGTGTTTTGGGTTTATGGAACCCTAAACTCTAAACCGTTCGTGTTAAAAACTCAATCTAAATCCTAAATCTAAACCCTAAATCTAAACCCTAAACCCTAAATTTCTAAACCCTAATATCTAAACCCTATAAACCCTAATATCTAAACCTTAATATCTAAACCCCAATAGCTAAAACCTCAAAATACGCTCGAAAAACACGATAATTGTTATATATTACTTCTTCGAGCGTTTTCCCGCCAAAATAAAAACATTTATCACAAAGTGTCTCTACTAAATGTTCATATTTTCATCTCATCTATAATGTTCGTGAACAAAGTTTTTTCAAAAAACGAAAAAAAAAAAAAAAAAGTGTTTTTGCTTCCCCCCACTTCCCCCCGAATAGTTACTTCCCTCTCGATCCTAGCACTATATATATATATATATATATATATATATATATATATATATATATATATATATATATATATATATATATATATATATATATTAGAAAGAAAAAAACAAATAGCTTAAATATAGACTTTTTTGCTCCGTTGATCCTTCAATTATACACGAAATTGCAATCCGAGTTCCTCAAGTTTTTTTTTTGGATTTTCGAGTCCTTAAAATTGCAAAATTTTGCAATCCGCGTCCCTCCGTCTACCTGCCGTTTAAATTGGCCGTTAGCTCTTGACATGTGCCTTGCATGTGAGGGTAAAATCGTTTTTACCCTGCATCATCATCTTCTTCACTAACGAGGAACTACCTGCGCAAATATATATTCATTTTTTCACATTCTTCCCCGATTAAAAACTAATCCATATCTCACAACGGTGACTTAATCCAACTAATCTAAACTTGCTTCCAACCTTCCTCGTTGTAGTCATAACAGATTTGTCACACAGGATATGTATCTAGTTTAGAACAATAATACGAAATTGAGAGAGAGATGGGGGTAATTTAGAACAAATTTAACCTCAAAATTCCTAACCCAAATTTCGCAACACTCTGACTTGTCCACCAAAAAACAAATGTGCAGGATTGTACATTGGATCTTGTGTTCTCCAACCAAAAAATACGGAGTAATCAAATTACCTAAACTCAATACAATATACACACCTGCAATTTAAAATTGATATGTCCAAATAAATATACCTGCTTCATCCATTCCTTCGTTATTCACAAATACCCTCTGTAACTAATACCCATCTATACTTCTAGCTAGTAAACCACAACGACAGCGACACAAATTATTAAACTAATATTAGTTACATATCAAGTGTATATCCAAATCAATTTGGAATAAAATTGGTTACCTGATTGACGAATGAACTCAGATCCAAATTCGATTGAATATGTTTCAGACTATTATCAAAGCACAAAAGTTGTTGCAAATCACTAGTAGAGTGGTCGTTAAACGGATTCAGCTCCTGAAATTCAATAATTCGTTCTAATTTGATTGATGAACTCGTGTTTGACTTTTAATATAGAGTTTGACCTTCGAATATTTTCTCACATCTGAATGTTAAGTATGAAAATTTGCAGATAGTGATGATTTGGGGTAATCAATTTTTGTATATGAAAAATAGTGATGATTTGTACGATACTATCTAGATGTAGACTTTTAGTGAAAGATGGAAAGGGATTTTAAGAATTTTAGAAGAAATAGAAGTTTATAAGAATTTAGAAGAAATGGAAGAAAAAATTAGGGTTTGATTTTGCGCAGATGGTCCCTTGTTTTTTAATGAAGAAAAGTGTAAAAAGATGATTTTACCCTCACATGCAAGACACATGTCAAGAGTTAACGGCCAATTTATATGGCAGGTAGACGGAGGGACGCGGATTGCAAAATTTTGCAATTTTAGGGACTCGAAAATCCAAAAAAAAGCTTGAGGGACTCGGATTGCAATTTCGTGTATATTTGAAGGACCAACGGAGCAAAAAAGTCTTAAATATAACAGGAATTGCTCATCAAAGATGAAAGAGACCAAACAAAGAAAAAACAGTGACAAACAAGCAAGCTGGTAAAAAGACACCGGAACGAACAACCTAACCAAAGAAGGAAGCGAAACAAACGCAAACTCTCAACAACTTAAAACAAAGCCCAACAAAAAACAATAAAAAACCAAAAAAATAAATACTAGAACGAAACCATCAAGAAAACACCCACTACTTGGAGGACGGAACATGAACATAGTAATCCTCTTCCGTTCAGACCCAGAGGGTGGAACAATCTTTTTCTTGCACTTATGTTTAGAATTGATTAACCCTAGCAAACTTAACCGATTTACCCGAGACACCATCAGACGTGAGGACTAGTTAGCAGACATACCGACCACGTCTGATTACATATAGGCACTGGAATCCAAACCAGCAGGGTCAGTCTCAACAACAGCTATGTTATATATTACAACTAGCAGCAGGGTCAATCCAAATCAGCAACATTATATATAACAGCTTGCATGTAAGCTAATAAAAACTCTTATTCTATAATCACCACGTCTATTTATATAGAAGCTATATATCTATATACCAATTTATAAACCAAAAACAAAAGTATCACATAAGCAAAGTTTATACAAGAACCATTTTGAAAGGAAAAAAAGGTCAACATAAACACTTCTAGGACACTCCACTATATGAAATCTGAGTCATTCCCAAAGTGCTCGAGATCAGGATGTGTTCCACCTGGTGGCCTTCGTGGGTTCCTGTAAACATATTTAGATGAGGTGAACTTCAGTGTAAGACTATGGGAAGGAAATAGGTGGGTCTGTTGATGGATCAAAACAGTTTCAGACCAAAACGTGCAAAGTTTGGAATGGTAAGGGTCAATGCAGGTTGAGTTGGATTCGACCCGACGAACTTTTTGTCCATTTCTGACCCTATTACTACTTAACTTATTTGTGTACTGAATCTGATTGCCATATAAAATAAACTATAAACCATTCATTTATATACAGCAATTTTAGCCTGTTAAGCTTTTCATCTTTAATGCATTACCTTGGGTGATTATCAACCCATTTAACCTGTTCTCCTTCTAGCTTACTACTTTAATTTACCACCCGTTATGTATAGCATGGTTGCAAAACTCGGCCAACTCGGCCGAGTAATCGGCGATTACTCTGGAAGAACAAAACGAGTAATCGGTGTCTAACTCGTCCATTTACTCGGTCAACGCCGGTCAACGCCGGTCAACGGCATCGGAAAACTCGGTGAAAAGATGAAGGAAAACAGGAGACGATTAATCTGAGTTCAATAAGGTTTTGATCGATGTCCAACTCCCTAATTTCTCCAACAACTTTCTCGTCCTAACTTTTTTCAGAATTGAAATTAAGAGTTCTGAATCGATTTGATGTGTTTGTTTGTTTAGATAGAACAAATTGAAGGAACATACCTGTAATGTCTCGATTTCCATCCATGAAGAGAACAAACAATTTAGGGTTGGGTGACTGAGCGGTTGAAGAAGAAGAAGAAGTGGGTAGCGTGACTGCTACTGGTAGGGTTTCCGAGTCATTTTATTATTTTTATTTTTTAACTTACATTCAAACCCCCTAAAGTTTAACTGTTATTTATTTTAACACCTCAAGTTTAGTTTTTCTTTCAACTTCATTATTAAATATATACAAATCTAACCCCTCCAATTAAAATAAATATTTATATGTAACTAAACTTTACATATTTAACATATATATTTATAAATTTTATATATTTAACATATATATATTCATAAAAATGTTTGTTTATAGCTAATATATATATTATATATCTATAATATATTGAAAATATTTAGTTATATTAGAAAAGTCAACAAAAGTCAACATCCGAGTACTCCTCCGAGTACTCCCCGAGTCGCCGATTACTCCTCAAAAACCTCCGGCCGAGTACTCCCCGAGTCGCGAGTTTTACAACCTTGATGTATAGAATGTTCCGAATTGATACACATATATATAAACGGATAAAAAATCTTCCATATATTCCTATTTTCACTTTTAATCTAATCACATATATAGAGAGATTAAAAGCAATACCTAGTAAAACGATTAGGCTCGAAGCCAGGAACATCTGGTGGACCAAAAGGGTCGAAGCGAGCACCTGGTGGAACACCTCTGTTTTAATTTCATTCCACAAGTTAAAAACCGACATCAAATAACATCTTCAAAATATAATAAAAAATAAAAATAAAAAATAGCATATAGTTGAAGAAAGCACTCACGGCTGTCCTCCTGGGAAACCCATCGTTCCTCCACCAACGCCGCCAAAAAATCTAGGATCATTTGGCCCTGCATCAACAATAACATGATAATAATGATTAAAAAATTCTAAAACTAAATGGAAGAATTGAGATAAAAATTAAAAAAATACATACCAACAAGCATTCCACCGCCGCCAATACCCCTGTAGAATAAGTTGAAAGACGGATTTAAGATTAGCAACTTGTAAACGAGATACAGAAAAATAATAGTTTTGAAAACCTAAAGAGGGAAAATAATGGACCTTGAGGGGTACCTTCCTGCACCAGGCATAGGGTTGACATCATCCCAACCAACACTAGGATAAACCGGAGGCAAAACTACCCTGCATTTGAACTACCTAGTTATTATAACAATAAATGGAATACAACAATAACGGTATAAGTATAAGTCATATGATGACATTGTACTTTTCAGAAAGTGCTAATATGAACAACTCAACAACCTATTTCTTTGTAATTGTTACCAAGATACCCATTGAACTCTTGAAGTGTACAAGTATTCCATATTCTCATAAAAGAACTTGTACACAAAAAATGATTTTTATGACTTGGTGTTTATGTGACGTACACTAGGATGTGGCTTGGTACTTATATATAGTAAAAAGTTTCCTTTTTTATCTGACATATAGTTGGTTATAATTGAACAAAAATATGGATGTCAATGCAATACGATCCGTCTCAAATGGAATTATTCGTAATAAAAAACGACAAAAAGGGTGATACAAATAGAGATGGAAGACAAGTGTAAATGAATAAGACGGTGCATGTGGTTTATTCCAATTCAAATCAACAAATGAGTAAACTTCTAACATAAAAGATATAAATACCCTGAAGGATGGTAAGGAACACGAGGATCTTCAAGTCCATAAGGTCCAGCTATAGGCTGATCTCTATCAGTGTCTTCTGCTTTTGGTTCAGAACTACAAAAGAATGCATAAACTTAAAAGGTAGAATAAACAAATAAATTGGACTATACAATAGGCGTAAACACTACAAGCTTCTATACAAGCATTTTAAAGTGAATAATTTACAAATAATTTCAATTATCCTTTGTGTAGATCAGAACAAAACCTAAAATGAGTTCAAGCCTCGCGACACTTAATTGTGTGTGCATAATAGCCTGATCAAGCGCGCACACACACACACACATATGAGATGAGGTAAGGAACGTGACAAAGGATCCCTTTATTTTATATGTCTGTTAAGCCAAAAGTACAAATGAGTGGTATGTGGACTTTTAGGTTGCCTATAAACATATAACCAAACAAATTGTTTGAAAGACAAAAATCCATTTGACTTTGCATTATTGATAAATTAAGAGGATAACCTAACTCTTATATACTTTTTTCTATTGATTTGCAGCAATCATGTTTTTCCTATTTTGATTGCTTAGATTTCATCCCTTAATTCAGTTTAAAATAATTATGCATATCAATCACTCCTCTTCTAATTTACATCACATGTTCACTAGTCGAAAGCCGTCAAAAATATAATTTAGTAACGAGTTGATGTTCAGGGTTTAAAATAATTGTAAACTCACTTCTACCAAGATTATTCATATCATTTACCCATTGTGATTACAAATGTATGGATCTAAACAGGCATAGTTGTGCTTTTTATCTCATTTAAGTAAATATACATTACCAATCTGGTATCATTCCACAGCGTAAGACGATAAACCTAGTATCCTACTCTAATATAGTCTATAGTCTATCTTCTTAATTACTCATTCAAAAATCTCAACATTAATTTCTGAAACTGTGAAACCGAAGACCTCATTATGCAATCTCGATAGTCTAAAAGCTAACAAACACTAATGAGCTCCTTCAAAAAATTGCAATCTCTGTAGTCTAAAAAAAAAATATAAAGACCTCATTATGCTATCTCATTATGTTCAAACATGAATTACTTACCTTGCAGCCGTATTCGATGTGCTTGGTGTGGAAGAACCATTCAACTTCTGTATAACGTCTTTATTAATACCATCTACAAGCTTACCCAAGTTCTTAAACTGTGAACTGTACTTCATATCATCGTTGTCTCCAATAAAATCACCAATACTACATTAATGAAACACCAGTTAAACAATAGCCATAAGGTACAAAAAACTGCTTATAACGGTATCTTCTATCGCATAGAAACAGCAACAAGAATTCAAGTAATAAAATTGCAAGACAGAGAAAAAGCGCAACGATTACTTGATTTCGAGGTGTACAGGATTAGAAGATCCAGCACTTAAAGCATCAATAAACATCTGGTTGTTCATAACAAGGCACTTCACAAGTACTTTCTTCGAGTCTTTTTCTGGGCTTGAGTAAACAAATGCATAATTATCTTCAACTTCGTTCCATCCATCGATTACCGCTTCATCTAAAACCCATACAAAACAAAGAGTAACCATACATACATTACATACATATACATCTGCGTATATAACGATTTCTACAACGACCATATCAATATGTATCTATAATAAGAACATAAGTTATTAGTCCAAAACTCCAAAGGACATTTATATTTATAGCAAGTATAAAACACAAATCTAGTTCATACAGCAAGGGTCAAGGGAAATCAAAAAAATGAACCCTATATCTAAATGTATACATACGAATAAACATATCTACCAATTACCTTATTTTATGAATCAAAACCCTAGAATCAAGTAAACCAAGTCTATATTTAATTAAAATTAAAATTACAGATACAAACACAAACAGATATATACATGTATGAACAGTTTACCGGTAAATGGAGCGGTGAGGGCGTCATCGGTGAACGCCGGAGCACCGGTGGCGTTAAGGTTGAAGCCGGTAGCAAGGAAAACAGAATGTACAGCAAATGCGATTTTATCTGCAGAGTTTCTAAAATTAGGTCTTGATGCCCTGATTACCGCTAACACCGATTGATCACTCGCCATTGTTTCAATTTGATTTTTACTTGACACGAAATCAAAAACCCTAGGGTTAAATCGAAACTACCGCCAACTAAAAAAAATAAACCCTAAGATCAAATGAGGTTCTCCCTTTGCAACGAAATCTAAAACCCTAGATTTCAACAACAATCGCACACGCAAAAGAAAACAGAAAAGAGACGAAGCGAGTAACAAAAGGTCGGCAACATTTAACAAGGATCTATGAGACATCCATGATAATGTCATTATTAATAAAAATATAAATATAAATATTTAATTATTAAGCAAACTTTATTATTATTATTATTATTATATTATTATTATTATTATTATTATTATTATTATTATTATTATTATATTATTATTATTATTATTATTATTATTATTATTATTATTATTTATCTCTCACTTACAAGTTTCTTAGTCGGAATTTGTGGTTCAACGGGTCATTAAATAAAATGACTATAACATTTACATTCACTTAATACTTAAAACATATTATTAAACTGTTTCGTATAAATAAACCCGTGATTTCACGGGTTATTTCACTAGTTTAAAATTATTTTTTAATATGTGTGTGTGTGTGGGAGTATGTATGTGTGTTTGTGTGGCTGGTTTTTTTTTTTTCTTTTTTTTTTTCTATTTTGATATCACATATTTCTGCGCATTATATTATTTATGCTATCTGTCATACTATTGTGCATCACTGCTATATGTGTCTTCTTTTATGAAGACATTGTATGGTTGCATCTTACTAGAAGCACATAACTCTTTCAGGTACGTATGCCCGCTCTATTTCGTATTGATGAGCATTTCTGGCCGGAGGTCCTTTAGGAAGCAATCTCTTGGCTCTCGAGTAGAGGGATGGACGATCTTATCTAGTCGCGAGTTTTATACCCGCGGGTGAAGTAGTGACTTCCTTCTAATCTAGTGTACGAGGAATGATTGTCTACCCTTCACCTCCCCCATACCCTACATTCGTGGGATTGGGTATTGTTGTTGTTAAAATTATTTTTTAAACAGATTAAAATCGTTAATAAGCATGCAGCATACCACGTGGCCCACTAGGCCCACTAAACACAATAAGCTGCTACCGGGTTGATTCTAAAACGACGATTAACGAATCCAAAATTGAAATAAAAACTAGGGTTTATCACTGAAATGTTCAAAAAAAATTCACCCCTTGCACTCGACTACTGGAGTCAAAAAATATTTTTTTTTTTGACAAAATGCCCTCGCAGGGCGCAAGGAAGCTTGCGTACACACCAGCGCAAGCACGCAAGTAACCTTGCGTCCTTGCGTCCTTATCTTATCAGGATAGGATTTCATCAGATTTTCTATATTTTTATGGATAAAATTTTGATTATATATATAGAATGACCCTGGAACTTTTAATTCATCATTTCAGAGATTATTGTCAGCTTAAGGTACATTTTTAAGCATTTTTACAATAATTTAAGTATTTATGAATTTTATTAATGAAGATAAATTTGTTGTTCATATATGTTGTGGGGGTTCTTTTGAGTATATTAACAACATTCTCACGTATTTGCCCCTAGATTGTTTTAGAATTCGGCTAAAACTACTTGTTGCACCTATAAAATCAATGAATCGAAGAATATTATTAAAAATGTTCTTAAAAAGATAGAAATATCACCCAATGCACCTGTTTCAATGAGATACATTTATAATAACCATAACCATATTTTTTATATTACAGATGATTATGAAGACTTTCAAGAGTTTTTACAATATGCAATTGTAAATGCACCTATTGATATTTATGTTGTTGAGAGAGTACGGATGAATCTACCACAACGAAACCCAGAAACAAACCAGTTTCAACGCTCAAACCATCCACAAGGAAACCCAGAAACACACCAATCATAACGAAACCCATAAACACACCAACCACAACGAAACCCAGAAACACTCCAACTACAACCAAACCCAGAAACACTCCAACCACAACCAAAACCAGAAACACACCAATCACAAGATACTGAACCAAACCTTCATAATAACAATTTAGAAGTGGAAGAGCCTGAAATGCCACCTTCAAACACTGAAGAGTTTGATATGTTTAACTATGGTGTTGAAAACGTATGTAAAACTAAAGAAGGAGACCACCCGTTTGAGATATCTGTTGTCGTATCTAGTGATTCAGATGGAAAAAAAGACGGAGACGAAGACGAAGAAGATCAATATGAAAAAGAAAAGAAAGATTTATTCTGGAATATGCCACCTCTTTAGAGTCGACAAGAGCCTGAATTTACGACACAAACACCAACCACGTATAGGGTATCAGATTTAATTAAAGTTCGTCAAACTTTTTTAAACAAGGCCGAGTTCATAAATACTATATTTACAAGGCCGGTTCTTGTGTATCAAAACGTGCACGGAAGAACTTCCTTGCCATTCTTTTTCTATACTGCTCTGCAGCCTTTTGAGCATCTACAAGGCTGTCATTCTCCTCCCATCCATAAATAATCCTCTCCATATGTATGCCAACCAAACCCCACAATCACCGTGACCACCACTCTGCATTGGCACAATGGGACCATTTTCAGTCATCAACTCCACACTCTCTTTGTTTTCATAGTATTCGATAATTTGGGAGTCTTGCATCTTGTTAAAATAGTCAATCACCTTCAAGTACACCGGCAAGCTGTCACCCAAATTTTTGAAAACTTCGTCAAGTTGTTGTGTACTGACACATCCGGGTAAACTGTCATACACAAAAACCTTCATTTCTTCTAACTTCAACTGAAGCAGCAGGAAATGTTCTTGTTAACTAAAATGTAATGGGATCAAGACCTGAAACAGATAGACAGTTAATAAGAGAGACAAAAAAAAAAAATAACATACGCAAGAACGCAAGATTAACCTTGCGAACACACAAAAACCATACGCAAGGACGCAAGACTGACCTTGCGACCTAAAGACAACGAGACGCAAGGACGCAAACAGAACCTTGCGACCGATGACAAAGACGCAAGGTCGCAAGAAAGGCCTTGCGTCTACTCCATAATACTAAACAGTGTATAAATAACTTGTGTTTACCTGATCACAGTCAGCCCAAGATGGATATAGGTCATCACTGCCGTCTCCAAGTCCAATTAAGTACATGTAATCTGGAGGATTATGGCTAATGATTCCCTCTCCGGACGTATTAGGTTCCTCCTGTTTGCCGTCCTCCTTCTGAGTATTGTCAAAATAAGCCTTGAACCTCTCAAGCTGATTCAGGAATCCCATTGGAATAATAGTCCATCGGGAACTTGCTTTAAGCACCTCTGCTGGAAACTCAGGAGTGGAATACATTTGGCTGGCTCGGTAGAGAAATCTCTGACGATATCTCAAAAGAAATGTAGCCCAGCCATCAATGTGCTATAAATATAACAAGTTAATATACATGGTAATCCTAATAATACTATAATATAAAATACATTGTAAAAAATTATTAATTAACAAAACAATAACAAACTTACCAAGTTATCCAAATAGCCAGAATGTCCTAATCCGAGTAATCGAATCCAAAAGTCTTCATTTATCTAAATGAATTGGTCATTTTGAAAGATGAACATGCAGCACGTCTCTTGCTTGCTCTCAATCATTGTCTTTGGATCTTTTATTGGGCCCGCATGCTTTCTACCATTTCTCCAGGCATTAGGTGGCAGTGGTTCGAGAGTTCCTTGATCATTTTTACAAACCTATCAATCATCGCCCATATTTCTTCTTCACTAGCCCAGTCTTGTTTCTTTCTTTTACTCTTAAAAACTTTAACATGAGGCTTATCAACTCTCACCTACAATAATTCAATAGATTAGCTTAATAAAAGGTTAAATCATCGAGACGTAAGGACGCAAACATGTTCTTGCGTAGGTTAAACCAACGAGACGCAAGGACGCAAACCTAGCCTTGCGCCTAAAAGTAAGGGACGCAAGGACGCAAGGTGTTGTTTGCGCCAGCTAAAATCCAGTACCCACCTATGCTGCTGCATCTGTTTTCATAGGTACCACATCATCATTTTTTTGTTATTGACCTTGATCTTCTTCAGTATCTAGGTGTACAACATTCATGCTTTCCACTTTCTCAACCACGTCTTTTGACAACTGAGTAAAAAAATAAAGAGTTACTTAGTAAACAGTCATGCGCAAGGACACAAATCAAACCTTGCGACACGAAGATGCAAGGACACAAATATGACCTTGCGTGTCAAGGATGCCAGGATGCAAGAACAACCTTGCGATACGCAAGGAGGCAAGGTATGTCTTGCGTCCACAACAGTCACAGAAATACAACATTATTTTTTGCAATAATGTAACATACAAGTAATTAATTGGCTAAAATGTACCTTCTCAATAGGTTTTCTGTACCCATGTGATGACCCGTCAAGTACCCTTAACGGCTCCGTCACTTGGTCCCACAGCTTGATCATAACTCTATATGAATTTTCATAAATAACATTGCATTCATTTAACAAAATTGATTACCTCAAAAGGAAAATCTAAATCATTTTGTAAATTTATAAAACCAAACCAAATGTATAAAAAGGGTTGACCAAAACAAGTTAACAACTACCCACAATGTAAAAGTATTTAAAGTAGAATGCGATGTTTAATGTTTTAATCAAAATCTGCTACAAACAATGTAGACTCTCTAAGCATAGCGAAAGCAATCAATCATGAACCTGAGAATAAGAACATGCGAGTAAACTGTCAACAAAAATGTTGAGTGAATTATAGGTTTAATATTGCAAACAATACTTAATTTAAACCATAAAAATTTATGTTTGAAAACATAAAGACTCATTTTGGACCACAAAATTATATGCTCGAAAACATATAAAAACATTATTCCATTAACCCGTGAGCCATCTGGTAATCACTTAACAACTCCTTACCCTTAACAAAAACCAATATAACAATATACACTGAACAGATGTATCTTCCAAAATACAAATTACTAATACATTCTGTCTGTAACTGCTAGTGCAACTAGCACGAAATGGGGCTGTCAGGCCTGATAGATCTATCCATAGGATTCGCGTTCACCAGTAGAAACCAGTGATTAAAATTACCAGATTAGGGAATATTTTTGTTCGACTCACAATGAATAACTTAAACCAACTTCCACTTGTGTCCAATATGTAAAATAAAATGCATGTATTCTCATCCCAAAAGATTTAAAATAGAAAAATGGGACTATAACTCACCCTTAAGCAAATGAAGCAACAACACAGAAATGCGAACAGCAAAAGGTAAAGTGATCAAGAATGACCACAACGCCGACCTATAAATAAAGCAGGTCGATATAATTAACTTAGGTCAAGTCTTAGTATGATAGCTATAGTACTTGTTGTAGATAAACATAGAACATCACTCTGTATGATTCGGTATGATCAGGACAGCGTATAATCACGTACTTTCTATTTTTAGAAAGTTTCTATTTATAGCAGGTTTCCATTTTTGAAAAGTTTATATTTTATGAAAGTTTCTATTTTTGGAAAGTTTCTATTTTTGAAAAGTTTCTATTTTTATCTTAGGAAAGTTTTCTTAATTAGAAAAGTCAACAAAAGTCAACTGAAAGTCAAAGTCAACCAAAAGTCAACTTAAAAGTCAACCTTGGTCAAACTTAGTCAACATTGAAATAAAAGTGTAAATTATATTATAATATAAGTTATAATGTTATTTAAAATAATATTTGTATAATCATGTCATATCATAAGTTTAATTGAATTAAATCGAATTATGAAGTTAATATAAATTTAAGTGATATAATTAATATAACATAAGTATTTAATTAATTAAATAAATATTAATCATATCATAAGTATTATTAATTAATAATGAATTATTAATCATAATATAAGTATCTTAAATAATTTATGAAATGTTACACATATCATAAGTATTTTAATATAATTATTAAACCATAAGTATTTAATAATTAAATTGTATTATAATTAAATAATAACTAAGTCTTATAATAAATAAATAAATAATTAATCTTTAATATAAGTCTTGATATAATAATCTCATAACATAAGTTTAATACTTATCATAAGTATTTTCATTAATAATAAATGTATTATTAATCGTAAGCTTAATTATAAGAATAATTAAATCATAATATAATTATTAAATGATATAATATATATATATATATATATATATATATATATATATATATATATATATATATATATATATATATATATCATAAGTCTTAATTAAAAATAATTACTTTTGTATCATAAGTAATTCAATCATAATGCAAATCATTAATTATAACCTAAGTTTAAATTTTATAACCATAAGTTTAATTAAAAGTTCGTCGGGTCATAACTTGAGCCTCGGGTGTCGGTTTTTTGACGAATTTTATATATATCCTCGTCTAACCAACCAACCCGACACATTAGTGCACTCAAGAACACCCTAAGATCAGTTCATAAGTCGTGACATACAGCCATGAACCAACCTTTGCTTTAATCCGTTTCAAAAACATGTTTTAGCCATTTCGGGTGATCCGTGGCTCGGATTTCGAGGACCCGAACATGAATGTTCATCCAATCATCAATCCTAACCCAATGGTACACCCTAAAGACTCCAAAAATGGTCACAAATTCGGACCCGAACTGATCATACAATTTTTCACATTTTAATTTCATCAAAACCCTAAATTGGGCATAACTTTTGATCCAAAAGTCAAAACAACGTGAATCCAAAGCCTAAAATTATTTTCTTAATGAGAGGAACTCATTTATACACTTTAATTAACCAAAAATGTATGTTAAGTTCACTGATTTTAACAAAAAGTCCGCTGTCCGTTTTTAATCATACCGAAAACATACACAATTCACCATTTCTAAGCAAGAAATCAACAATACAACAACATACAAGTACTATAGCATCAACATATAATCAAAATCAGTAGAAATGAAAGAAAATTGAAAATTTAGGGTTCATGAATATACCCTAATCAAAGAATTAAGAGTATGATTGCGTAGATCTTGAAAAGGAGAATCCGATGAGATAAAAAGCCATAAATCTTCAAGTATAAAATTGTTTGAAGATGATGATGATGTTAGTGATGGTGGTGAATGACCATGGGAAGAGGAAAAGGAGAGAAAAATGATTTTTAGGTTAAAATGAAATGAAATGAG
This sequence comes from Rutidosis leptorrhynchoides, assembly GCF_046630445.1. Lineage (NCBI taxonomy): Eukaryota > Viridiplantae > Streptophyta > Magnoliopsida > Asterales > Asteraceae > Rutidosis > Rutidosis leptorrhynchoides. The sequence goes on along the minus strand of NC_092333.1, from coordinate 528,574,333 downwards.
CTTTTTGATCAAATGGGATACAAGTTTGCAAAAGTGACAAAATCAACCCTCCCCTCACCCCTTGTGGGTTTCGGGCGAATTTAAGAGGAGGATGGTCTCCTCTTAGCCCATCATGAAGAGAAGTGATATTACTTGTGGCCCGAAATCCTGAACGAAGCCCGAAACGCAAAAATACCGTTACACGATTAATTATTCGGAGGAATTACGCACACGCGAAAAATAAAATATAAAAATATTTTATATAACCATGCGATATAAAAATATCATAATTAAAATAATTTGGATTCAAAAATCTCAAAAGTCTGACCATTGGTTTGAAAACCGAAATAATTCGCTGGATAGAAATCCACGATACGTAGAAACGTACAATTTTAAATACGAATACAAATATTCACATTACTCATAATAAATATATTATTATTATTAAAATAATGATATAAGTTATAGAAATAACGTGGCATGAATATCAAATAACGGACGTTAAATACAAACAGAAAAAGGTAACGAAAAAAGTAGGGTCGTGACAATACCTTCCCGTTACGGAAATTTCGTCCCGAAATTTAAGCAGGTGCAGGGTGTAGTTACCCGAACTTTTCCATGATTATATATTATATGAGATTAATATTTACATGAATAAATGTTTCCAACATGTTAAGCAATCAAACTTGTTAAGACTTGATTAATTGAAATGAGTTTTATGTAGACAATCGACCACCCAAGTTGACCGGCGATTCACGAACGTTAAAACTTGTAAAAGCTATATGATATATATATATATATATATATATATATATATATATATATATATATATATATATATATATATAGTTAACATGATATTATGATAAGTAAGTATCTCATTAGGTATATTAACAATGAGTTATATACATAATAATGAGACTACTAAGTTAAGAAACTCGAAACGATATATATAACGATTATCGTTATAACGTCTTACTGAATACATATGTATCATATTAAGATATTGTTACATTATATTTAACATGATAAAATGATAATTATATATATCATTAAGTATGTTAACAATGAACTACATATGTAAAACAAGACTACTAACTTAAGAATTTCGAAATGAGACATATATGTTACGATTATAGTTGTAACGACATTTTAATGTAAATATATCACATTAAGATATATTCATACATCATAATATCATGATAATGTAATAATTTAATATCTCATTAGATATAATAAACATTAGGTTAACAACATTAAATGAGATCGTTAACTTAAAGGTTTCAAAACAACACTTACATGTAAGGACTAACGATGACTTAACGACTCAGTTAAAATGTATATACATGTAGTATATTAAGATGTATTAGTACACTTTTGAAAGACTTCATGACTCATACCAAAGTACTTCTACTTAACAAAAATGCTTACAATTACATTCTCATTCATTTTCATCAACAATTCTCCTCGTATGCACCCGTATTCGTACTTGTACAATACACAGCTCCTAGATGTATATGCTATTGATATATACACATAAAAATCTATTCCTTAGCAGCCCTAAATGATTAATAACATGTGGGACTCAAAGATTTGTCATCTAATACCAAATATCTAACTAGAAAACAAGTTACATGTTTTATATCATGAATTATTAAACTAAAATACAAACTAGAATTTCCTTTAAATCCCATCCTTGATTCACGACCAAAAATACCTACAAACACTTTTATTCTTCAATTTTATTCATCTAATTAATCTCTCTCAAGTTCTATCTTCAATTTCTAAGTGTTCTTCATAAATTCCTTAAGTTCTAGTTTCATAAAATCAAGAATACTTTCAAGTTTGCAAGTATACTTCCAAGCTTTCTAATCCATTCCAAGTAATCATCTAAGATCAAGGAACCTTTGTTACTTACAGTAGGTTATCATTCTAATTCAAGGTGATACTCATATTCAAACTTTGATTCAATTTCTATAACTATAACTATCTTAATTCGAGTAGAAAATCTTACTTGAACTTGTTTTCGTGTCATGATTCTACTTCAAGAACTTTCAAGCCATTCAAGATCCTTTGAAGCTAGATCATTTTTTGTCACTTCCAGTAGGTTTACCTACTAAATTTAAGGTAGTAATGATATTCATAACATCATTCGATTCATATATATATATATATATATATATATATATATATATATATATATATATATATATATATATATATAACTATCTTATTCGAAGATCTAAACTTGTAATCACTAGAACGTAGTTTAGTTAATTCTAAACTTGTTCGCAAACAAAGTTAATCCTTCTAAATTGACTTTTAAAATCAACTAAACACATGTTATATATCTATATGATATACTAACTTAATGATTTAAAACTTGGAAACACGAAGAACTCCGTAAAACCGGACATACGCCGTCGTAGTAAAATCGGGGACTGTTTTGGGTTAGATAATTAAAAACTATGATAAACTTTGATTTAAAAGTTATTCTTTTGGGAAAATGTTTTTCTTATGAACATGAAACTATATCCAAAAATCATGGTTAAATTCAAAGTGGAAGTATGTTTTTCAAAATGGTCATCAAGACGTCGTTCTTTCGACGGAAATGACTACCTCTTACAAAATTGACTTGTAACCTGTATTTCTGACTATAAACTTATACTTTTTCTGTTTAGTTTCATAAATTTCAGTTCATTATGAAACCATAGCAACTTGAATCACTCAAAACGGATTTAAAACGAATCTATACTAACCATAATGAATCACTCAACTTGGATAATTTTTCTTGTTGTAGCTACGTGAAATTTGTAACAAATCTATACTAACCATAACTTAACTAACTTATATTGTATTATACATGTACTCTAACATATTATGTAACCTTGATAGACCATAGACACTTATGCAATATTTTGACATATCATATTGACGTCATCTATATATATTATTTGGAACAACCATAGACACTCTATATGCGGTAATGATCGAGTTAGCTATACAGGGTTGAGGTTGATTCCAAAATAATATATATACTTTGAGTTGTGATCGAGTCTGAGACTTGTATGTACTGGGTCGTGGATTGATTAGAGATAATATATATTGATTTATTTCTGTACAACTAACTGAGGACAATTATTTGTGGACTACAAACGTTGGACTATCAACTTAACAAGCTTAAATCGTTAAAACATAATAAAATATGGTATAATTATATTTCGATCATACTTTGATATATATATATATATATATATATATATATATATATATATATATATATATATACATACATATTTTTTATAGGTTCGTGAATCGACCAGTGGCCAAGTGTTATTTTTCGACGAAGTGATAACCTGTGAAAGTGAGTTATAGTCCCATTTTTACTATCTAATATTTTGGGATGAGAATTCATGCAGTTTTGTAAATGTCTTACAAAATAGATACAAGTACTTGAAATTACATTCTATGTTGGATTATGAATACCGAATATCACCCTTTTAGCTTGGTAACCTAAGAATTAGGGAGCAAACACCCTAATTGACGCGAATCCTAAAGGTAGATCTACGGGCACTAACTCCCCCCATACTGGAAAATGGTATGCTTTAGTACTTCAAGTTATTAATACAGATGGATTTCTGTTTTGGGGATATTCTATATGCATTTTGGTAATGTCGGTTACCAGGTGTTCAACATATGAATGGTTTTTATGCAGTTCGCATGTTATTGAAAAATGGAAATGGAAATCTTGTAGTCTATTATTACGATTTGATAAATATATAGGTTAAACCTATAACTCACCAACATTTTTGTTGACTTTTAAGCATGTTTATTCTCAGGTGATTATTAAGAGCTTCCGCTGTTGCATGCTAATTTAAGGACAAGAATTGGAGTAAGCATGCTTGTAATATATTGTTTAAAAACTGCATTCGGAGATTTAAATCGATGTGTAATATTGTTGTAAACCAATATGTAATATTCGTGTGTAAAATGTTATCTTTTAGATTATCATTACTTGATAATCTACGTTATAGTTCTTGAACCTTTATTTATAAAATAAAGGTTATGGTTTGTTTTTAAATAAAACGAATGCAGTCTTTGAAAAACATCTCATATAGAGGTCAAACCTTGCAACGAAATCAATTAATATGAAACGTTTATAATCGATATGAACGGGACATTTTAGTTGGTATCCGAGCGTTGGTCTTAGAGAACCAAAAATTTGCATTAGTGTGTCTTATCGAGTTTGTTATGATGCATTAGTGAGTCTGGACTTCGACCGTGTTTTCTTTAAAAATAATTGCTGAACACTTTTTGTTGGAAACTACAAATTGTTAATATGTAAATATTATGTGATATATTAACCTCTTAATGTGTTTGATATTGTGTGATAGATGTCTACCTCTAGTACAAATCCCATCGACTCACCTAATAATAATGAAGAGTCAAATATATTCTGGGAAGATTCACAAATTCCCGAAGAAGAATCGGAAGAAGAAGAACCGGAAGAAGAGGAACCGGAAGAAGAGGAACCGGAAGAAGAGGAACCGAAAGAAGAGGTTCCGGAGGAGGAAATATTAGGAATCACAGAAAAATAGATAAATAAAAGAAAATTCTCAACCAATGGACCAAAGCTAAAAATGGTCAATGGTGTTTCCGCCGAGGAAGCAAAATATTGAGAAAATTACCAATTTTCTAATGAATCGGATCCCGATGAGGATTCCGATGATGTTATACAAATTACCTCGACCCAATTTAATAAGGCAAAAGAAAATAATAAAAGAAAAGCTATCAAAATAGAAAAACTCGAGTCCAAAACAGATGAACTCTATGTTAACATGAAATATCCCGATGGGATATATCGTAAACATCCGTATTTCTTAAACTTTCACTATAACCAGGGAACATCTAAGACACCAGGTTTTTATAGACCATTTGTGAAAAGGACGGCTCGTATTAGAGGAGCACCATCTATCCCTATAAAATTAGCAAAACGAAATGAGTCTGAAGAAGAAGAAACAAGTGAGTCGGAATAAAGAGTTGAAGGCAATTATTCTTACCATGCCATGTAATACATGTATTGCAGTGTATTTGTACTTTTATGTTGTATGTAAAAATTGCTTGTATTGTGTGTTAATTATCTTTTATGAATCTAATCCTCGTCTATTTTACAGTATAAAAACACACAATGGACGTTAAGGATAGACAGCCAAATATTTTAGAAGACTTACCAGGGGATATGATTGATGAAATCTTGTCTAAAGTCGGTCAGAATTCATTGGCACAATTATTTATGGTGAAATTAATTTGTAGGACTTTTGAAAGACGTTCCAGGCATGCCTTGGTTTATAAAAGGTTTTCCTTTAATAGATGGTGTATATCACATTGGGGAGAACCTAAGTTACACCGTGTTTTCTTTAAGGCATTAAGTGTGGGAAACCCTACTGCAACTTTCCGCTACGGGTTGAGAGCCTATTTTGACTCCACATATCCCAACATAGGACTTCGTTCTTTAGAAAGAGCTTCAAACATGCAACATAAAGAAGCATGTTATGTTTACGGGTTAGTGATGTTCGCTTCTCACCAAATTGAGAAAAAGAACATCGGGTTGCAACTTCTAAATAAAACATTCCCATAAGTGACAGATTCAATAGTTGAAGTGAGAAATAAGGTTTTTAGATTGTTACGGGGCTGTTGGGCATTACGTAACCCTCGCCCTTTTGATGACGTTACAACATGCTGCCTAGCCAACGGCCATAACGGTTATTTTCCACAAGACCAAGGATGGGAAATAGTATTAGTAAAACCCGAATGCATGACTTGCTTCTGGACCTATGAATTACGTATCTTTATTGCCTTCGTGGAACGACTTGCATTAAACTAGAATTGTCTTCGCAATTTCCTTGTATCAAAGTTATTGTGTGCTATATTTCATGCTATATGTAAAATAGCGGTATTTTACGTTTGTAAACTATTGAATAAAAGTTTGAACGTGAAATTTATTGTAATCAGTTTTTCATATAGAATTGTAGTAGTTGAATTGTATGTTAGCTATTAAGTATGAACTTAACGGGTAGGTACTACCCGAATTAAAACTTATAAAACGCTAATATAAAGAAAAAGCTTTTATGAATAAGTTCATATTATGCTACGAAATACTATTGACTACTCTTAATATTCTATATGATTAACTCAATTCTTTTGGCTATTTTTGAAGGAAATGGCACCGACGACTCGTCAGAATTTAAACATGAGCGAGGAAGACTTCCGTGCTTTTCTTGCTGCGAACATAGCCGCAGTGCAGGCCGCAATACAAAATAACAACAATAACTCCGGATCTAGCAGTGGAATTAATTCCATAAGGAATCGTGTAAGATGCTCCTACAAAGAATTCACTACCTGTAAACCTCTAGAATTCGATGGAACCGAAGGACCAATCGGATTGAAGTGGTGGACCGAGAAGGTCGAATCGGTGTTTGCCATAAGTAAGTGCACTGAAGAAGATAAAGTAAAGTACGCTACGCATACCTTCACAGGTACTGCGTTAACATGGTGGAACACCTATCTCGAGCAGGTGGGACAAGATGCTGTTTACGCACTATCATGGTCAGCATTCAAACACTTGATGAACAAGCAGTATCGTCCCAGAAACGAGGTCAATAAGCTCAAGGTAGAGCTTAGAGGATTACGAATGCAAGGTTTATATATCACCACGTACGAACGACGATTCATAGAGTTGTGCCTATTGTGCCCTAGAGCATTCGAAGATGAAGAAGAGAAGATCAACGCATTTGTAAAAGGGTTACCTGAAAGAATTCAAGAAGATGTGAGTTCACAAGAACCCGCCTCCATACATAAGGCAAGTTGAATGGCTCACAAAATCATAAATCAGATTGAAGGAAGGATTAAAGAACAGGCGGCTGAAGAGACCAACACGAAACAAGTCAAGAGAAAGTGGGAAGAAACCAGCGACAAGGGTCACCAATACAACAACGACAACAATCACAATCGCAACAACTATCACAACAACCGTAACATCAACCGCAACAACAAAAATCGCAACCCCAACAAAAACTATAACAACCGATTCAACAACAACAATAACCACAACAACAAACATCCCAACAATAATAACAAAAGGCAGAAGCCATGCCAGAGGTGTGAAGGATACCATCTGACTGGGTTCTACCCGACAACGTGTACTAAGTGTAAAAGAAGTTGTCATAGAGCGACGAAGTGTGAAGTCTACGGACCGGTGATTAATAAAAATAATGCAACAAATAATGTCGGGACAAATAATGTCGCCTTTATTTGTTATGGATGTGGGAAACCGGGCCACGTCAAGAGTAAATGCCCAAACCAAGGGAATACAAATGGGCAAAGTCGTGGAAGAGTCTTCAACATCAATGCGGCAAAAGTGCAGGAAGACCCGGAGCTTGTTACGGGTACGAATCTTATTGATGAAAAACTTGCTTATGTTTTATTTGATTCGGGTGCGGATAGAAGCTATATGAGTAGAGATTTTTGTGCTAAATTAAGTTGTCCACTGACGCCTTTGGATAATAAATTTTTACTCGAATTAGCTAACGGTAAATTAATTACAGCAGATAATATATGTCGGAATCGAGAAATTAAATTGGTTAGCGAGACATTTAAGATTGATTTGATACCAGTAGAGTTAGGGAGTTTTTATGTGATAATTGGCATGGACTGGTTGAAAGAGGTGAAAGCAGAGATCGTTTGTTACAAAAATGCGATTCGTATTGTACGCGAAAAAGGAAAACCTTTAATGGTGTACGGAGATAAGAGCAACGTGAAGTTAAATCTTATTAGTAGTTTGAAGGTGCAAAAACTAATAAGAAAAGGTTGTTATGTCATTTTAGCACACATCGAGGAAGTCAAACCCGAATAAAAGAACATCAGTGATGTTCCCGTCACAAAATAATTTCTCGATGTATTTTCGAAAGAATTATCGGGACTACCTCCACACCGATCCGTTGAATTTCAATTAGATCTTGTACCGGGAGCTGCACCAATAGCTCGTTCTCTATACAGACTCGCACCCAACGAAATGAAGGAACTTCAGAGTCAATTACAAGAACTTTTAGAGCGTGGTTTCATTCGACCAAGCACATCACCGTGAGGAGCACCAGTTTTGTTTGTTAAGAAGAAAGATGGTACATTCAGGTTGTTTATAGACTACCGAGAGTTGAACAAACTTACCATTAAGAACCGTTGTCCACTACCCAGAATCAACGACTTACTTGATCAACTACAAGGCTCGTCAGTTTATTCAAAGATTGATTTACGTTCTGGGTATCATCAAATGCGGGTGAAGGAAGATGATATTCCGAAGACTGCTTTCAGAACGCGTTACGATCATTATGAGTTTATGGTTATGCCGTTTGGGTTAACTAATGCACCAGCTGTATTCATGGACCTCATGAACCGAGTGTGTGGACCATATCTTGACAAGTTTGTTATTGTTTTCATCGATGACATTCTTATCTACTCAAAGAATGAGCAAGAGCACGAAGAACATTTAAGAAAAGTGCTAGAATTGTTGAGGAATGAGAAATTGTACGCTAAATTTTCAAAGTGTGCATTTTGGTTGAAAGAAGTTCAATTCCTCGGTCACATAGTGAGCAAAGAAGGTATTCAAATTGATCCGACAAAGATTGAAACCGTTGAGAAATGGGAAACCCCGAAAACTCCGATGCAGATACACCAATTTTTAGGATTGGCTGGTTACTACAGAAGGTTCATCCAAGATTTTTCCAAAATAGCAAAACCCTTAACTGCATTAACGCATAAAGGGAAGAAATTTGAATGGAAGGATGGGCAGGAGAAAGCGTTTCAATTGTTGAAGAAAAAGTTAACTACGGCACCTATATTGTCATTGCCTGAAGGGAATGATGATTTTGTGATATATTGTGACGCCTCAAAGCAAGGTCTCGGTTGTATATTAATGCAACGAACGAAGGTAATTGCTTATGCGTCTAGACAATTGAAGTTTCACGAGCAGAATTATACGACACATGATTTGGAATTAGGCACGGTTGTTTCTGCATTAAAGACTTGGAGACATTACTTATATGAGGTCAAAAGTATCATATATACTGACCACAAAAGTCTCCAACATATATTTGATCAGAAACAGCTGAACATGAGGCAACGTAGGTGGATTGAACTGTTGAACGATTATGACTTTGAGATTCGATACCACCCGGGGAAGGCGAATGTGGTAGCCGACGCTTTGAGTAAGAAGGACAGAGAACCTATGCGGTTAAAAGCTATGAATATAATTATTCGTACTAACCTTACTACTCAAATAAAGGAGGCGCAGCAGGGAGTTTTAAAAGAAGGAAATTTGAAGAATGAAATACCCAAAGGATCGGAGAAACATCTTAATATTCGGGAAGACGGAACCCGATATAGGGCTGAAAGAATTTGGGTACCAAAGTTTGGAGATGTGAAAGAAATGGTACTTAAGGAAGCACATAAGACCAGATATTCAATACATCCCGGAGTGGGGAAGATGTACAAAGATCTCAAGAAACACTTTTGGTGGCCGGGTATGAAAGCCGATATTGCTAAATACGTAGGAGAATGTTTAACATGTTCTAAGGTCAAAGCTGAACATCAGAAACCATCAGGTCTACTTCAATAACCCGAAATCCCGGAATGGAAATGGAAAAACATTACCATGGATTTTATTACTAATTGCCAAGGACTGCAAGTGGTTATGATACTATCTGGGTAATAGTCGATCGTCTCACCAAATTAGCACACTTTCTGCCAATAAGAGAAGATGATAAAATGGAGAAGTTGGCGCGGTTATACTTGAAGGAAGTTGTCTCCAGACATGGAATACCAATCTCTATTATCTCTGATAGGGACGGTAGATTTGTTTTAAGGTTTTGGCAAACGTTACAACAAGCGTTGGGAACTCGTCTAGATAAGAGTACTGCCTATCATCCACAAACCGATGGGCAGAGTGAAAGGATGATATAAACTCTTGAAGATATGCTACGACCATATGTTATTGATTTTGGAAACAGTTGGGATCGATATTTACTATTAGCAGAATTTTTCTACAACAACAGTTACCACTCGAGTATTGAGATGGCACCGTTTGAGGCACTTTATGGCAGAAAGTACAGGTATCCGATTTGTTGGAGTGAAGTGGGTATAGACAAATTACGGGTCTAGAAATTCTCCAAGAAACTACAGAGAAAATCATTCAAATTCAACAACGGTTGAAAACCGCCCAAAGTCGACAAAAGAGCTACGCGGACAGTAAAAGAAAAGATATAGAATTTGAAATTGGTGATATGGTCATGCTTAAGGTATCACCTTGGAAAGGTGTTGTTCGATTTGGTAAACGGGGGAAACTGAATCCAAGGTACATTGGACCATTCAAGATTATAGATCGTGTCGGACCAGTAGCTTACCGAATTGAATTACCTCAACAACTCGCCGGCGTACATGATACTTTTCACGTATCGAATCTGAATATATGCTTAGCCAAAGAATATCTCACTATTCCTTTAGACGAAATTCAAATCAATGAAAAACTTCAATTCATTGAAGAACCTGTCGAGATAATGGATCGTGAGGTTAAAGGACTTAAGCAAAACAAAATACCAATCGTTAAGGTTCGATGGAATGCTCGTAGAGGACCCGAGTTCACCTGGGAGCGTGAAGATCAGGTGCAGAAGAAATACCCACACTTAATTCCATATGATGTGTAAACACCTTCAACTACTTAAAATTTCGGGATTTATTTAACGGGTAGGTACTGTAGTGACCCAAACTTTTCCATGATTATATATTATATGAGATTAATATTTACATGAATAAATGTTTCCAACATGTTAAGAAATCAAACTTGTTAAGACTTGATTAATTGATATGAGTTTTATGTAGACAATCGACCACCCAAGTTGACCGGCGATTCACGAACGTTAAAACTTGTAAAAGCTATATGATGATATATATATATGGATATGTATATAGTTAACATGATATTATGATAAGTAAGTAACTCATTAGGTATATTAACAATGAGTTATATACATAATAATGAGACTACTAAGTTAAGAAACTCGAAACGATATATATAACGATTATCGTTATAACAACGTCTTACTAAATACATATGTATCATATTAAGATATTGTTACACTATATTTAACATGATAAAATGATAATTATATATATCATTAAGTATGTTAACAATGAACTACATATGTAAAACAAGACTACTAACTTAAGAATTTCGAAATAAGACATATATGTTACGATTATCGTTGTAATGACATTTTAATGTAAATATATCACATTAAGATATATTCATACATCATAATATCATGATAATGTAATAATTTAATATCTCATTAGATATAATAAACATTAGGTTAACAACATTAAATGAGATCGTTAACTTAAAGGTTTCAAAACAACACTTACATGTAAGGACTAACGATGACTTAACGACTCAGTTAAAATGTATATACATGTAGTATATTAAGATGTATTAGTACACTTTTGAAAGACTTCATGACTCATACCAAAGTACTTCTACTTAACAAAAATGCTTACAATTACATTCTCATTCATTTTCATCAACAATTCTCCTCGTATGCACCCGTATTCGTACTTGTACAATACACAGCTCCTAGATGTATATGCTATTGATATATACACATAAAAATCTACTCCTTAGCAGCCCTAAATGATTAATAACATGTGGGACTCAAAGCTTTGTCATCTAATACCAAATATCTAACTAGAAAACAAGTTACATGTTTTATATCATGAATTATTAAACTAAAATACAAACTAGAATTTCCTTTAAATCCCATCCATGATTCACGACCAAAAACACCTATAAACACTTTCATTCTTCAATTTTATTCATCTAATTAATCTCTCTCAAGTTCTATCTTCAATTTCTAAGTGTTCTTCATAAATTCCTTAAGTTCTAGTTTCATAAAATCAAGAATACTTTCAAGTTTGCAAGTATACTTCCAAGCTTTCTAATCCATTCCAAGTAATCATCTCAGATCAAGGAACCTTTGTTACTTACAGTAGGTTATCATTCTAATTCAAGGTGATACTCATATTCAAACTTTGATTCAATTTCTATAACTATAACTATCTTAATTCGAGTAGAAAATCTTACTTGAACTTGTTTTCGTGTCATGATTCTACTTCAAGAACTTTCAAGCCATTCAAGATCCTTTGAAGCAGATCATTTCTTGTCACTTCCAGTAGGTTTACCTACTAAATTTGAGGTAGTAATGATATTCATAACATCATTCGATTCATATATATATATATATATATATATATATATATATATATATATATATATATATATATATATATATATATATATATATATATATATATATATATATATAACTATCTTATTCGAAGATCTAAACTTGTAATCACTAGAACGTAGTTTAGTTAATTCTAAACTTGTTCGCAAACAAAGTTAATCCTTCTAACTTTACTTTTAAAATCAAATAAACACATGTTCTATATCTATATGATATACTAACTTAATGATTTAAAACTTGGAAACACGAAGAACACCGTAAAACCGGACATACGCCGTCGTAGTGAAACCGGGGGCTGTTTTGGGTTAGATAATTAAAAAATATGATAAAATTTGATTTAAAAGTTGTTCTTCTGGGAAAATGATTTTTCTTATGAACATGAAACTATATCCAAAAATCATGGTTAAATTCAAAGTGGAAGTATGTTTTTCAAAATGGTCATCAAGACGTCATTCTTTCGACTAAAATGACTACCTCTTACAAAATTGACTTGTAACCTGTATTTCAGACTATAAACTTATACTTTTTCTATTTAGTTTCATAAATTTTAGTTCATTATGAAACCATAGCAACTTGAATCACTCAAAACAGATTTAAAACAAAAAAGTTATGGGTAAAACAAAATTGGATAATTTTTCTTGTTGTAGCTACGTGAAATTTGTAACATCCCACCTTTTTTCGTTTACCTTCCGTTATACTATTTTAAAATCCGTTATGTAATTATAACATCCTCCGTTAATACGTATTTAAAAATATCTCGTTTAGGTAATTCACGCACCCGATTCAAACTCGAGGGACTAGACTTGCCAAATGACCAAAGATGTTACTAGGTCAAATGGTTAAACCATCATCCCTTCCACTCATTCACCTCCTCACTCTTTTACTACTTCCACTTTATTCTCTCAAACACCAAATCAAAGATTCATCATCTATTCAAGATCTAGCAAACATCAATTCAAACAAATTACATATTTGGAATCCTTGCAACTTCCTCTTCAGTTCCATACCAACTTCATTACATTTGGGTAACTTTATAAAAATACTAGATTTTGTGTTCTTGATGTTTTTAACTTATAAAAGTGTTAATTAGTGTCTATGGCTCAAGTCTAACATGAATATGTGATTTATATGCTCGATCTTGTTATTTTAAGTAACTAGCATGAATTTGAAATTTGGTGTGTTTGATCTTGTGATTCGTTGCCTAAATGTTGTTAGATGTTAAAAGTACATGTATTAAATGTGTTACTAGCATTACTAGCTTGAATTTGATGTGTAGGTTGACTTAGAAAGACTCCATAAACATAATTGCTAAATTTATGATTTTAAGTTAGGGTTTGATAGAAGTAAAATGGATTTTTGATGCATTGAATGCTTTGCAATGTGGTTTGTAAGTGTTTAATTGTATTGTATGCATAATTACCTACGAAACGGCGTATCATATGTGTGCATTTAATTCCCGAATCATATATGTGCATTTATGAATTTGAAGCATTAATGATGGTCATTAATTGATCATTCAATTTGGAAATTCGATTATTGCAAATGATAATTTTGATTGATAAAATGTGTTTAGTTGTATTCCTCGTCAAATTACCTTTCCAACGATATAAGATACGTGTCTTGAATGTTTACGGTTCATTAAATGTGGTTGAATGAAATTTGGTTTGGGACTTAGACTTTTGAAACGAGCCAGGCACCAGCTCCAGTTGATTGCCGCGGCGCGGCCATTCATGTCGCGGCGCGACATAAGCCGTGTTTAGTGGCTGTTCACTTTGGCACTTTTTTCGAAAAATGTTTGCTAAGCTACGCACCTCCGATTCACATGTAACTTGTTATAACATGCTTATATATGATTAAAAACCTCAAAAAAATAGTTCGGGACCCGACCCGAACTTGTTGACTTTTTCATTGACTTTGACTTGACCAAAGTTGACTTTTGTTTAAACTTAACCAAATACTTATGCAATCATCCTAACATGCTTTTATACTTATATCTTGCATGAAACTTGACAACGTGATTCACATGCTATATGTAATCGAGTCGTAACGAGCCATAGGACTAATTGAACACTTTGACCGACTTCATGCTTTACCGATATTGATACAACCTATTGTTTAGGTCGAGACTAGCATTTGTTCTTGCACACATTTACTTGTGAAGTACTTTTATACCCTTACACTCAAGGTGAGATCATAGTCCCACTTTTACTCTTTTATACTTATACGTGGGATGAGAAAACATAAACGATTTATACTTTTATACTTTAAACAAAAATACGAAAGTAAAGATACATACGAGTTAGAACAAAAATCCTCAAGTCCAATTATCACCAGTTACACTTGTAGGGTGTAAGCGTGAACTTATGTTGTGTGACCATACGGGTTTAACGAACCCTCGTTCGGACGGTTCGCTACCGTTAGCGAATGAAATATAATTTTATCGGAATAGTGTAGGTTCTAACACTATATGCAGAGGTAAGATTCAGTTAAGCTTAGATAATTGGATGCTCGTGATACAAACACATCTTTTGAGATGTATACGCTTGATAATCGGTTTATACCAAATCTTGTGGTTCAAAACATACTTTATACATACACCTATGATTTCACCAACGTTTTGGTTGACAGATTTTCTATGTTTTTCTCAGGTCCTTGAATACTAGGTGATATATGCTTCCGCACTATACTTCTTGATACTTTATTGGATGTCGAGTATACATGCATACGTGGAGCGTCTTTTAACTTATTTCTTAAATTGTGTTGCATTTGTTTCAATTGTACTTTAAACATTGTAATGTAACTAGTTGTCGAACTACTTTGTAAACCCTGAAACATACTTACTTTTGAAATGAATGCGACATACTTTTGGTCAAACGTTGTTTTAAAGACTTATGACCACGTAACGGGACCTAAGTAGACGGCTCCGTCAATGACGATTTTGTCGGGTCGCTACAGATGGCATCAGAGTGTTGGTTGTAGGGATTTAGAGTTCATTGGTGTCAACCCCGAGTCATAGGGTACATTAGTGAGTCTAGACTACAACCGGCATATAGACTTGAAGTAGGAATTACTTGACTACTTGTGCATTTATACTCGAACTCTTCTAATCATATCTACTCTTATTTCATCTTAATCTCACGTTGTTTACTTTGATTGACAACCCACCTTGACTATATGAAATAATGTCGAATGCACATATGAATCAGGGTAATATAATTTCCGGGATTATATTACGGTGACTCATATGAACGTTCCGACATTATGACATAAAGAATTTAAGGCGAGTCAAGGAAAATTTTCTCTTTATCCTCATTCCATATCATGGTTAGTATTATTGAGAATACTAATCAACGATATTCTTGTGTTTTGAAGGAACAATGCCTCCTCGCCATGTACCACGCCATGAAACACCCGAACAAGCTCTACAACGAATGATAGCCACCGCCGTAGATGCGGCCATGGCCGGTCACTCTTCCAACAATAACAACAACAACAATAACAACAACCACAACAACAACAACAACAACAATAGAGCCGGTAACCCAAACGAGGGATGCTCCTACAAAGCTTTCATGGGGTGAAAACCTCATACTTTTGATGGGACCGGAGGACCGGTTGCTCTCACTAGATGGCTTGAGTAAACGGAAGCCGTTTTTAGTATAAGCGGTTGTCGGGACCAAGACAAGGTTAAATATTCCACCCACACTTTTGCCGGTATCGCTCTCACGTGGTGGAACACGTATGTACAATCAGTGGGTACCGATGAAGCCCACGCTCTCTCTTGGCCCGATTTGAAAGAAAAGATGATCACCAAATTCTTTCCGCGCGAGGAAACTCGAAATCTCGAACAAGAGCTAAGAACTCTAAAAGTGGTCGGAAACGACCTTAAGGCTTATAATCAACGATTTTCCGAACTAGCCTTGATGTGCCCAAACCTTGTGAACCCCGAGTCTTTAAGGGTTGAACTTTACATGGATGGTCTTCCAAAGAGCATCAAATACGGAGTAATGTCATCCAAACCCACCAATCATCAAGAAGCTTTGAATATGGCCCGCAAATTGATTGAAAGGGTGGAAGATATCGTAGTACCGACACCTAAAGCCAAGGACAAGTCGGGTGGCAACAAAAGAAGATGAGAAGCCACTCCATCAAGCAACTACAACAACAACTTCACCAAAAAGCCTTTCACCTTCGACGGCAAGAAGAGTTATGTCGGAAACTTGCCTTATTGTAACAAGTGCTACAAACATCATCTTGGTGAATGTGGCAAACCATTTTGCGTCAAGTGTCAAAGGAGTGGTCACGTGGCCCACGATTATAGGAATACAGCCCCCGTTGCTCAAAAGGGGCCCAATGCACCAAGACCGGGTGTTTGTTATGAATGTGGTCAACCGGGTCATTATAGGAATGCGTGCCCAAAGAAGAAAGCTAACCTCAATGCACGCGACCGAGCTTTCAACATCAACACCAAGGAAGCCCGGGATGACAATGAACTAGTCACGGGTACGTTCCTTCTCAACGATTCTTATGTCTCTTGTTTATTCGATTCGGGTGCCGATAAGAGTTTTATATCCAAGACTTTGACTCATTCTTTTAGCACTCCACCGCTCCCACTAGATACTACTTATACCATTGAAGTGGCCAACGGAAAACTATTGAGTGCAAACAAATTCTATCGGGGGTGTGCGTTAAACTTAGTGAGTAAAGAGTTTGAAATTGATTTGATACCCATATAACTAGGGAACTTTGATGTAATCATTGGTATGGATTGGATAGCCAAAACGAAATCCCACATTGTTTGCGATCTTAAAGCGATTCAAATTCCTATCGAGGATGGTGAACCATTGGTTGTCTATGGCGATAAGAGTTGCACCGGACTCAACCTCGTTTCGTGCCTTAAAGTTGAAAAATACCTTCGTAAAGGTTGTTTCACGATCCTAGCCCACGTTAAGAAAGTCGAGACCGATGAGAAGCATATCGATGATATGCCAATCGTTAGTGAGTTTTTCGATGTATTTCCCGACGAATTGCCGGGTCTTCCACCTCGTCGACCGGTAGAATTCCAAATCGATCTTATTCCGGGAGCCGCACCCGTAGCACGTGCACCGTATAGACTTGCTCCATCGGAATTGCAAGAATTGCAAAGTCAAATCCAAGAACTACTTGACTGTGATTTTATCCAACCTAGCCATCCACCATGGGGCGCTCCAATTTTATTCGGTAAGAAGAAAGATGGATCCCTACGAATGTGTATCGACTATCATGAACTAAACAAATTGACGGTTAAGAACCGATATCCTCTTCCACGCATCGATGACCTCTTTGATCAATTACAAGGATCTCGTGTATATTCGAAAATCGATCTCCGCTCGGGTTATCATCAATTAAGGGTTAAGGGGGAAGATGTCTCCAAAACCGCTTTCTGGACTCGTTATGGTAGTTATGAATTTCTTGTAATGCCATTTGGTCTCACTAACACACCGGCGGTGTTCATGGATCTTATGAACCGCGTGTGCAAACCGTACCTCGACAAATTCGTTATCGTGTTCATCGATGATATTTTGGTCTATTCTAAAAGCGAAGAAGAGCACGAACAACATCTCCGACTTGTGATCGAACTCTTGAGACAAGAACGACTCTATGCTAAATTCTCCAAGTGCGAATTTTGGTTGAAGGAAGTTCAATTTCTTGGTCATGTTATAAGTGATCAAGGTATTAAAGTCAATCCCACAAAAATTGAAGCCATTAGCAAATGGGAGACCCCTACTACTCCTACCCACATTCGTCAATTCTTGGGTCTCGCTGGGTACTATTGTAGATTCATCAAAAACTTTTCTTTAGTTGCACGTCTTCTAACCGCGTTAACTCACAAGGGAAATAAATTCATTTGGGCGACCGAGCAAGAATCCGCGTTTTAAATCTTGAAGACAAAGCTAACCACCGCTCCTATCTTGTCACTTCCCGAAGGCAATGATGATTTTGTTGTATATTGCGATGCCTCGAAACATGGTTTTGGGTGTGTATTGATGCAACGAAAGAAAGTCATTGCTTATGCCTCTCGACAACTAAAAATTCATGAACGAAACTACACGACACATGACCTCGAACTTGGAGCCGTTGTCTTTGCACTCAAAATGTGGAGACATTATCTTTATGGGACCAAAAGTACCATCTTCACCGATCACAAAAGCCTTCAACACATCTTCGATCAAAAGCAACTAAACATGAGACAACGCCGGTGGATTGAAACTTTAAGCGATTATGATTGTGAGCTTCGTTACCATCCCGGAAAGGCAAACGTAGTAGCCGATGCCTTAAGTCGAAAGGAAAGAGCGGTGCCTCTTCATGTCCGAGCTTTAAACATCACCATCCACACCAATCTTAATAATCAAATTCGTGTAGCCCAAAATGAGGCCCTCAAGGATGAAAACATCTCTCTCGAACACTTAAACGTCCTCGCCTCACGATTCGAAGTTAAAGAAACCAGACTCCGATATTTCGTCGGAAGAATTTGGGTACCTAGTTATGGGGACCTACGAAGCCTTATTTTAGACGAAGCCCATAAGTCAAGATATTCGATTCACCACGGTGCCAATAAGATGTACCACGACCTCAAAGAACAATATTGGTGGCCGAACATTAAAAGGGACGTCGCTACTTATGTTGGAAAGTGCCTAACTTGCTCCAAGGTCAAAGCTGAACATCAAAGACCATCCAGATTACTTCAACAACCCGAAATTCTGCAATGGAAGTGGGAAAGAATAACGATGGATTTTATCACAAAACTACCAAGAACGGTAAGCGGTTATGATACTATTTGGGTTATTGTAGACCGTCTCACCAAATCCGCTCACTTCCTTGCCATGAAGGAAACCGACAAAATGGAGAAACTTGCACAACTTTACATTAAAGAGATCGTAGCCCATCACGGTGTACCATTATCGATTATTTTAGACCGAGATGGCCTTTTTGTTTCTAGATTTTGGCGTACTTTACAAGAAGCATTGGGAACGCGTTTAGACATGAGCACCGCATATTATCCACAAACCGACAGACAAAGCGAACGCACAATTCAAACCTTGGAAGACATGCTACGAGCTTGCGTTATCGATTTCGAAAAAGCTTGGGACAAGCACTTGCCTCTCGCCGAATTCTCCTACAACAATAGTTATCACGCGAGTATTAACGCCGCACCATTCGAAGCATTATATGGCCGAAAATGTCATTCACCTCTTTGTTGGGCCGAAGTAGGCGACACACAAATCACCGGACCCAAACTCATTCATGAAACAACCGAGAAGATCATTCAAATCCGAGATAGGCTTAGGACGGCCCGTAGTCGTCGAAAGATCTATACCGACACTAGACGCAACGACCTCGAATTCCAAGTCGGTGACCGCGTAATGTTAAAAGTGGCACCTTGGAAAGGTGTAATCCGTTTCGGGAAACGTGGGAAGCTAAATCCGCGGTATATTGGTCCTTTCGAAATTTTGGAATGTGTTGGAACCGTTGCTTATCGTTTAGATTTTCCGCCTCAGTTAAGCTCCGTTCATCCTACTTTCCATGTATCGAACTTGAAGAAGTGGTTTACCGAACCCGAACTCGTCATCCCTCTCGAGGAACTTACTATTGATGACAAACTTCATTTTGTGGAGGAACCGGTTGAAATTGTGGACACTTCCGTCAAAAAGCTAAAACAAAGCCGAATTCCAATTGTTAAGGTCCGTTGGAATGCCAAAAGGGGACCCAAGTTTACTTGGGAAAGGCAAGATCAAATGCAAAAGAAATATCCTCATTTATTCGTGGATTCGGAAGCGCAAGATCTAAAGGAAGAAACAACGACCACTATGCCTACTTATATTTCGGGACGAAATTTCTTTTAAGGAGTAGGTAATGTAACATCCCGCCTTTTTCTATTTACCTTCTGTTATACTATTTTAAAATCCGTTATGTAATTATAACATCCTCCGTTAATACGCGTTTTAAAATATCTCGTTTAGGTAATTCACTCACCCGATTCAAACTCGAGGGACTAGACTTGCCAAATGACCAAAGATGTTACTAGGTAAAATGATCAAACCATCATCCCTTCCGCTCATTCACCTCCTCACTCTTTTACTACTTCCACTTTATTCTCTCAAACACCAAATCAAAGATTCATCATCTATTCAAGATCTAGCAAGCATCAATTCAAACAAATTACATATTTGGAATCCTTGCAACTTCCTCTTCGATTCCATACCAACTAGCATGAATTTGAAATTTGGTGTGTTTGATCTAGTGATTTGTTGCCTAAATGTTGTTAGATGTTAAAAGTGCATGTATTAAATGTGTTACTAGCATCACAAGCTTCAATTTGATGTGTAGGTTGACTTAGAAAGACTCCATAAACATAATTACTAAATTTATGATTTTGAGTTAGGGTTTGATAGAAGTAAAATGGATTTTTGATGCATTGAATGCTTTGCAATGTGGTTTGTAAGTGTTTAGCTATATTGTATGCATAATTACCTACAAAACGGCGTATCATATGTATGCATTTAATTCCCGAATCATATATGTGCATTTATGAATTTGAAGCATTAATGATGGGCATTAATTGATCATTCAATTTGGAAATTCAATTATTGCAAATGATAATTTTGATTGATAAAATGTGTTTAGTTGTATTCCTCGTCAAATTACCTTTCCAACGATATAAGATACGTGTCTTGAATGTTTACGGTTCGTTAAATGTGGTTGAATGAAATTTGGTTTGAGACTTAGACTTTTGAAACGAGCCAGGCACCAGCTCCAGTTGATTGCAGCGGCGCGGCCATTCATGTCATGGCACGACATAAGCTGTGTTCAGCGGTTGTTCACTTTGGCACTTTTTCAAAAAATGTTTGCGATGCTACGCACCTCCGATTCACATGTAACTTGTTATAACATGCTTATATATGATTAAAAACCTCAAAAAAATAGTTCGGGACCCAACCTGAACGTGTTGACTTTTTGTTGACTTTTACTTGACCAAAGTTGACTTTTGTTTAAACTTAACCAAATACTTATGCAATCATCCTAACATGCTTTTATACTTATATCTTGCATGAAACTTAACAACGTAATTCACATACTATATGTAATCGAGTTGTAACGAGCCATAGGACTAATTGAACACTTTGACTGACTTCATGCTTTACCGATATTGATACAACTTATTGTTTAGGTCGAGACTAGCATTCGTTCTTGCACACGTTTACTTGTGAAGTACTTTTATACCCTTGCATTCAAGGTGAGATCATAGTCCCACTTTTATTCTTTTATACTTATACATGGGATGAGAAAACATAAACGATTTATACTTTTATACTTTGAACACAAATACGAAAGCAAAGATACATACGAGTTAGAACAAAAATCCTCAAGTCCAATTATCATCAGTTACACTTGTAGGTTGTAAGCGTGAACTTATGTTGTGTGGCCATACGGGTTTAACGAACCCTCGTTCGGACGGTTCGCTACCGTTAGCGAATGAAATATATTTCTATCGGAATAGTGTAGGTTCTAACACTATATGCAGAGGTAAGATTTAGTTAAACTTTGATAATTAGATGTTTGTGATACAAACACATCTTTTGAGATGTATACGCTTGATAATCGGTTTATACCAAATCTTGTGGTTCAAAACATACTTTATACATACACCTATGATTTCACCAACGTTTTCGTTGACAGATTTTCTATGTTTTTCTCAGGTCCTTGAATACTAGGTGATACATGCATCCGCACTATACTTCTTGATACTTGCTTAGATGTCGAGTATACATGCATACGTGGAGCGTCTTTTGACTTATTTCTTAAATTGTGTCCCATATGTTTCAATTGTACTTTAAACATTGTAATGTAACTAGTTGTCGAACTACTTTGTAAACCTGGAAACATCCTTACTTTTAAAATGAATGCGACATACTTTTGGTCAAATGTTGTTTTAAAGACTTATGACCACGTAACGGGACCTAAGTAGACGGCGCCGTCAATGACAATTTTGTCGGGTCGCTACAAAATTTGTAACAAATATATACTAATCATAACTTAACTAACTTATATTGTATTATACATGTACTCTAACATATTATGTAACCTTGATAGACCACAGACACGTATGCAATGTTTTGACATATCATATTAACGTCATCTATATATATTATTTGGAACAACCATAGACACTCTATATGCGGTAATGATCGAGTTAGCTATACAGGGTTGAGGTTGATTCCAAAATAATATATATACTTTGAGTTGTGATCGAGTCTGAGACTTGTATGTACTGGGTCGTGGATTGATTAGAGATAATATATATTGATTTATTTCTATACAACTAACTGAGGACAATTATTTGTGGACTACAAACGTTGGACTATCAACTTAATAAGCTTAAATCGTTAAAACATAATAAAATATGGTATAATTATATTTCGATCATACTTTGATATATATATATATATATATATATATATATATATATATATATATATATATACATACATACATATTTTTATAGGTTCGTGAATCGACCAGTGGCCAAGTGTTATTTTTCGACGAAGTGATAACCTGTGAAAGTGAGTTATAGTCCCATTTTTACTATCTAATATTTTGGGATGAGAATTCATGCAGTTTTGTAAATGTTTTACAAAATAGATACAAGTACTTGAAATTACATTCTATGTTGGATTATGAATACCGAATATCACCCTTTTAGCTTGGTAACCTAAGAATTAGGGAGCAAACACCCTAATTGACACGAATCCTAAAGGTAGATCTACGGGCACTAACTCCCCCCATACTGGAAAATGGTATGCTTTAGTACTTCGAGTTATTAATACAGATGGACTTCTGTTTTGGGGATATTCTATATGCATTTTGTTAATGTCGGTTACCAGGTGTTCAACATATGAATGGTTTTTATGCAGTTCACATGTTATTGAAAAATGGAAATGCAAATCTTGTGGTCTATTATTACGATTTGATAAATATATAGGTTAAACATATAACTCACCAACATTTTTTTTTTTTGACTTTTAAGCATGTTTATTCTCAGGTGTTTATTAAGAGCTTCCGCTGTTGCATGCTAATTTAAGGACAAGAATTGGAGTAAGCATGCTTGTAATATATTGTTTAAAAACTGCATTCGGAGATTTAAATCGATGTGTAATATTGTTGTTAACCAATATGTAATATTCGTGTGTAAAACGTTATCTTTTATATTATCATTACTTGATAATCTACGTTATGGTTCTTGAACCTTTATTTATAAAATAAAGGTTATGGTTTGTTTTTAAATAAAACGAATGCAGTCTTTGAAAAACGTCTCATATAGAGGTCAAACCTCGCAACAAAATCAATTAATATGAAACGTTTATAATCGATATGAACGGGACATTTCACAGGGGTTGACTCGCCATCAGAGAACAAATGCCGGTATTTCTGCTTCATCTGATCTTCACGTTCCCAATTGAATTTAATGACCCGTCCTAATCCATCTGGACGAATACATTATATTTGGTTACATCGCGAGGTACTTGACCTCTATATGATACATTTTACAAACATTGCATTCGTTTTTAAAAGACAAACTTTCATTATATCGAAAGTTAACGGCATGCATACCATTTCATAATATATCCGACTATAATTGACTTAGTAATAATCTTGATGAACTCATCGACTCAAATGCAACGTCTTTTGAAATATGTCATGAATGACTCCAAGTAATATCTCTAAATGAGCAAATGCACAGCGGAAGATTTCTTTCATACCTGAGAATAAACATGCTTTCAAGTGTCAACCAAAAGGTTGGTGAGTTCATTAGTTTATCATAGAATGTAATTTTCAAGTACTTGTGTCTATTTTGTAAATCATTTATAAAAGCGGCGCATGTATTCTCAGTCCCAAAAATATAAAGAGTAAAAGGGAGCAAATGAAACTCACAATACGATATTTTGTAGTAAAAATATGCATACAACGATACTGAACAATGCAAGGTTGGCCTCGGATTCACAAACCTATATCAAGTATATATATTAACATATAGTCGTAATCGAACAAATTTATGTATTATTAATAGTGATATAAATTATATACTTTGTTGGAATAATTTCTTATTAAAGTAGTTTAATAATTTATTATAATATCTATTATTTATGAAAATAACAACTTACATTAAGGTTTCTAAAATATATATTTATATATTAATTGATATATTTATATATAATTTAATTAATATCATTTTAATAAAAAATATAGTGATATGTAATATTATTATTATTGTAATGTATTTTTATATAAAAATATCTATTTGTAATAATATTGATAATGATCAGTGATAATAATAATAATAATAATGATATTCTATTTATAATTTTCTTGAAAACATTTATATTCATTTTTAAAATCTTTATTTTTATACTTATAACTTTTAACCACCGTATTAAATCTTTTATTTTCATAATCATACTAATTTTAATAATAATGATTTTGATAATATTGATAGTATTAATAATAGTACTAGTAATAGTTTTAATGTTAACAAAATGATAATAATGATAATGATAATAGTTTTTAATAATAACAATAATAATAATGATAATTATGTTAATAATAATAATGATAACATTAATAATAATACTTATGATAATAATAATGATAATCATAATAATAATAATAATAATAATAATAATAATAATAATAATAATAATAATAATAATAATAATAATAATAATAATAATAATAATAAATATGATAATAATGCTAATATTAATGATAATAAAAATAGATTGTGTTATTTTCCTAATAATGATAATAATAATAATCATAATCATAATCATAATAATAATATTTATAATCAATAATAATAATAATAATAATAATAATAATAATAATAATAATAATAATAATAATAATAATAATAATAATAATAATAATAATAATAATAATAATAAGGTTTATGTTTATACCATCATAATCATAATCATGCATTACTAACATCATCATCATCATCTCACATCCGTATCATCATCATTATCATAACCAAACCATCATCCACATGCATACCATCAATAACATCATAAATTGTACTCGTCATCATCATTTAACATTCGTTATCATGTATTATCATCATCTCTCACCATCATTGATAATGCTAAAAACGAACATATATTTCATAGCATTATTCCTCAAGAAAGACAAGCTTTTAGTTGCAATTGTTCTATTTACAAGTGATATTCGTTTAAATAATAAAAGGTGAAGACAAAAGACAGATTCGATGAATTGAAGACGCAAAGGTCCAAAAAGCTCAAAAGTACAAAATACAATCAAAGAGGTTCCAATTATTGATAAGAAACATCTCGAAATTACAAGAGTACAAGATTCAAAACGCAAAGTACAAAATATAAAATTGTACGCAAGGACGTTCGAAAATCCGGAACCGGGACATAAGTCAACTCTCAACGCTCGACGCAATGGACTAAAAATTACGAGTCAACTATGTACATAAATATAATATAATATATAATTAATTCTTAAAATTAATATATATATTATAATATATTTATAAATCGTCTGCAAGAAAGAAGCCAAAGGAGGGTGAGCTGTATTTTCAAACTCCGCGACTCGCGGAGTTTGAAGGCAAAAATTGCCGCGAGTCGCGGAGTACCCCTGAACTCAATTCCCTATAAAGCCAAACGAATTCTGATCATTTTGATCATAAAAAAATTCAATCTCTCTCTATATATGTATACGTAATATATTTATATTTATATTTTTATTTTAATTTTAATTATAATTCTAATAATAAGGGTATGTTAGCGAATGTTGTAAGGGTGTAATTCGAAATTCTGTCCGTGTAATGCTACGCTATTTTTAATCATTGTAAGTTATGTTCAACCTTTTTACATTAATGTCTCGTAGCTAAGTTATTATTATGCTTATTTAATCCGAAGTAATCATGATGTTGGGCTAATTACTAAAATTGGGTAATTGGGCTTTGTACCATAATTGGGGTTTGGACAAAAGAACGACACTTGTGGAAATTAGACTATGAGCTATTAATGGGCTTTATATTTGTTTAACTAAATGATAGTTTGTTAATGTTAATATAAAGATTTACAATTGGGCGTCCCTATAAATTACCATATACACTCGATCGGACACGATGGGCGGGGTATTTATATGTACAAATAATCGTTCATTTAACCGGACACTGGAATGGATTAATAGCCACTAGAATTATTAAAACAGGGGTGAAATTATGTACAAGGACACTTGGCATAATTGATAACAAAGTATTAAAACCTTGGGTTACACTCAGTCGACATTCTGGTGTAATTATTAAACAAAGTAATAAAACCTTGTTACAGTTTAAGTCCCCAACTAGTTGGAATATTTAACTTCGGGTATAAGGATAATTTGACGAGGACACTCGCACTTTATATTTATGACTGATGGACTGTTATGGACAAAAACCATACGGACATATTAAATAATCCAGGACAAAGGACAATTAACCCCTGGGCATGAAACTAAAATCAACACGTCAAACATCATGGTTACGGAAGTTTAAATAAGCATAATTCTTTTATTTCATATTTAATTTCCTTTATTTTATATTTAATTGCACTTCTAATTATCGCATTTTTATTGTTATTGTATTTAATTGCACTTTTAATTATAGTACTTTTTAATTATCGCAAGTTTATTTTATCGCACTTTTATTATTCGCAATTTCATTATCGTTATTTACTTTACGCTTTAAATTAAGTCTTGTATTTATTTATTATTTTACATTTGGTTTTAACTGCGACTAAAGTTTTAAAATCGACAAACCGGTCATTAAACGGTAAAAACCCCCCTTTATAATAATAATATTACTTATATATATATTTGTATTTTTATAAAAGTAAACTAATATAGCGTTAAGCTTTGTTTAAAGATTTTCCCTGTGGAACGAACCGGACTTACTAAAAACTACACTACTGTACGATTAGGTACACTGCCTATAAGTGTTGTAGCAAGGTTTAAGTATATCCATTCTCTAAATAAATAAATATCTTGTGTAAAATTGTATCGTATTTAATAGTATTTTCTGCTAAAATATAAAGCTATTTTATATACACCTCGCATAACATCAAGTTATTTTTGGCGCCGCTGCCGGGGAACAATCTAGCTTAAAAGCCGGAAGCGCAACGCTACATAAAAAAAAAGATTTTTATTTTTAGTTTACTTTTATTAAAATTCACTTTTGTAAAAATACGTTTTTAATTATTCGAAAATATAAAAAGAATAACAAAAATTTATATATTTTTAAGAATTTATTAAATATTTAAGTTTTATAAAGTTTCTTTATTTTTATTTTATAAAAATATAAGTTTTTATTATATAAATATTTTAGATTTTAAAACAGAAAACAGAAAAAAAAATATAAAAAAAAACGCATCAAATTTTAAACAGTACCTAAGTTGAAAATTGGAACCCCGCGACTCGCGGAGTTTGCTGCTTGGAATACCGCAACTCGCGGAGCTACCCTGACACCGACAGAAACCCTAATAAGCATTTATTACGGGTAATTATTAATTATTATTATTAATAAACCCTAATTACTTAATTATTAATATAATTAGTTTAAGTTTTTAAATTAAATTGTATTTTAAATTTTAATTAGTTTTATTATATATATAAATTAATAGTTTTATAAAATAAATAATGTAAAAATAATATTTTTATAAAAATTGTACTTTTTACAACTTTTAGTTTATTTTTATATTTTTTTCCCTTTTTAATCGTTTTAGCGTAATATTTGTATTTTTAGCTCATATTTAGTTTTAAACTTAGTTTTTGCCATAGTTATTTTTACTTCTAGATTTTTAGGCTTTGCCGTAGAATTCCTTAAGTGCTTTTTCTTTAGACTAAGATTTAGGTACTTTAGAATTTTGCGACGCCTTTTTAAGTTTTAGTTTTTTTTTAAGTTATTTCCATTTGGAATTTAGTTTTTCCTGTAAGCTTTAATATTTTTAGATGACTTTTACCTATGTATCAATTATCATTCCAATTAGTAATCTCAATTTGCGATTATAATTTTAAGTTAGTTGTAGTAATAAGGTTAGGTTAGTCAAGTGTTTTTAAGTGTTATAAGTTTCTTTTATTTTTCCGTCACCTTTTATTTTTCAACCATTTTTCTTTTTCGACCTTTTTCGACGAACTCTTTTTCTTTCTTATTTCTCGCTATTCTAGTTTTAGGACATAGATTTTTATTCTACTTCTTATCTAAATTTCTTAAAATTACGAAAATTTATTTTAAGTGGTTAAATTGATAGACATCAAAATTTTCTGGTTCGTAGTAATAGTTGGATTTGTATGTGGACCGGGTTATTGGAGCCAAACAGTCCTCAATTATATTGAGACCAAACGAATCCTGCCCCTCTGCTGCATCTTTTGGCTATTCGAAACGTGGGCAAAATCAGAAAAGTCTATTGATTGGATAACTTATTATAATTTTTCTTTCCTTTTAAAAACTAATAGGATATTCAGTGAATGCACCGAGCAAGACGTTCACCACCTTTTGTACGTTCACCACCTGTAACTAGATCAAGACATTTAGCAAATATTACTGCCGTTGATTTTTCTTTAGAATCGTCATCCAGTCGACCAAGTACTCCAGTTCAAATTTCCGATAATCCATTTTTTGAACCCGACCTCACAATTGAGAATCCGGAGAATATTCAGGGACGATTCATAGATCCTGAACCATTAAATTTTCCTCCGGAACTACCAATCATTCAAACAGAGATTGTTGAGGAACGAACCATTAAATCAGAATCCTCTAGTGATTCCGATTCAACAAATTCAATTATGGAGAATCTGGAACCTTTAAGTATGGAAGACCGAATGAGAGCTAAACGCACTGGCCAAGGTCACGCAATTACTCATCCAGACATTAATGCGCCAGATTATGAAATCAAAGGACAAATTCTACACATGGTGACTAATCAATGCCAATTTAGCGGTGCGCCGAAGGAAGATCCAAATGAACATTTACGTACCTTTAATAGGATCTGCACACTATTTAAAATCCGAGAAGTAGAGGATGAACAGATATATCTCATGTTATTTCCCTGGACTTTAAAGGGAGAAGCCAAAGATTGGTTGGAATCGTTACCTGAAGGGGCGATCGATACATGGGATGTTTTAGTTGAAAAATTTCTTAAACAATTCTTTCCTGCATCTAAAGCCGTAAGACTTCAAGGAGAAATTGTTACATTCACACAGAAGCCAAATGAAACTCTATATGAGGCTTGGACCAGATTTGGAAAGTTATTGAGAGGATGTCCGCAACATGGTTTAGATACCTGTCAAATAGTACAAATATTCTACCAAGGATGCGACATCACTACAAGAAAAGACATAGATATAGCAGCTGGTGGTTCTATTATGAAGAAAACTGAAACTGATGCTTACAAAATTATTGATAACACTGCTTCCCACTCACATGAGTGGCACCAAGAAAAAGATATCGTTAGATCATCTAAAGCAGCTAGAGCCGATTCTAGCCATGACTTAGATTCCATTTCCGCAAAGATAGATGTTGTCGAGAGACGAATGGAAAAGATGACTAAAGATATTCACTCAATACGAATTAGTTGTGAGCAGTGTGGAGGACCACATTAGACAAAAGATTGTCTCAGTATTGAATTAACAATGGAACAAAGAGAGAATATTTCATACATAAACCAAAGGCCTGGAAATAATTATCAGAATAATTATCAACCGCCAAGACCGATTTACAATCAATACCAGAATTATAACCAAAATATTCCATACAACAACCAACAAGGTCCTAGCAATCAACAAGTATCCAATAATACTTACAACCAGCAAAGACCTAATTTTCAAAACAAACCACCACAACAAACCGATGATAAAAAGCCGAATTTAGAAGATATGATGACGAAGCTAGTTGAAACTCAAACGCAGTTTTTCACATCTCAGAAACAAACAAATGAACAAAATGCTCAAGCATTTAGAAATCAACAAGCTTCTATTCAAAATCTG
The DNA here is from genome assembly GCF_046630445.1 of Rutidosis leptorrhynchoides. NCBI lineage: Eukaryota > Viridiplantae > Streptophyta > Magnoliopsida > Asterales > Asteraceae > Rutidosis > Rutidosis leptorrhynchoides. The sequence goes on along the minus strand of NC_092333.1, from coordinate 528,543,920 downwards.
GAACAAGAAGTAAGTAACCTAGCAAGGTTAATAGGTGAAAGAAAACCGGGAAGTCTACCTAGTGATACAAATACTAACCCCCGGAATGAAACAGCTAAAGCCATTACCACAAGAAGTGGTACAACACTTAAACCACCTGAAATACCTGTAACTTCTGATGAAGCTATTCCTACTCCACAAGAACCACAACCTGAACAAGATAAGAAAAAAGAACCGGTAGTTGAAAAGGTTAATGAAGATAACACAGTTAAGGCTAAACCTTATGTTAAACCATACCAACCACCACTTCCTTACCCGAGTAAAATGAAGAAAGAGAAACTTGAAGTCGAGCAATCCAAATTCTTGGATATGTTTAAACAGATAAATGTAAATCTTCCTTTCATTGATGTGATATCAGGAATGCCTAGATATGCTAAATTCTTGAAAGATCTGATCACGAATAGAAAGAAAATGGAAGAACTCTCGGCCGTTACTATGAATGCTAATTGTTCAGCAGTACTGTTGAATAAGATACCAGAAAAACTATCTGATCCAGGAAGTTTCACAATTCCATGTTTTCTGGGTAGTCTTAGTTCAATAGAAGCATTGGCAGACTTAGGTGCTAGTATAAATTTAATGCCGTATTCACTATACGCTAAACTAGACCTTGGAGAATTGAAACCAACTAGAATAAGTATACAACTAGCTGATCGATCAATAAAATATCCTAGAGGGATAATGGAGAACATGCTAGTTAAAGTTGGTACTTTAGTATTTCCAGTAGATTTTGTTGTTCTGGACATGGAAGAAGATTCTCAAGTTCCTCTCATATTAGGAAGACCATTCTTAAACACGGCTAAAGCAATGATAGACGTATTCAGTAAGAAACTGACCCTAAGTATAGAGGACGAGAGTGTTACCTTTTCAGTTGATAAAGCAATGCAACAACCGCAATCTGCAGATGATACATGTTATTATATTCAAACTATAGATGCACATGTAGAATTATTAGAAGAATTTCCAGAATTACAAGGAACAGGAGAATGTTCTTTAGGAGAAGGTAATGAACCAATTGATGAAGTTGAAATGTTAGCTACACTTATAGCTAATGGATATGAACCAACAACAGAAGAAATTCAAATGCTAAAAGAAGAAGACAGATATCGATATAAATCATCAATAGAAGAACCTTCAAAATTAGAGTTAAAGCCACTTCCAAACCATTTGGAATACGCTTATTTACATGGTGAATCTGAATTACCTGTAATAATATCGTCTTCTCTTACTAAAAATGAGAAATCACAACTCATTTCTGTGTTGAAAGCTCATAAACCAGCCATTGCATGGAAGATTCATGATATTAAAGGAATAAGTCCTTCGTATTGCACACATAAAATCCTTATGGAAGAAGGTCATAAAACGTATGTGCAACGCCAACGAAGACTAAATCCTAATATGCAAGATGTAGTTAAGAAAGAGATTATTAAACTGCTAGATGCAGGTTTGATATATCCAATCTCTGATAGTCCATGGGTAAGCCCAGTTCAATGCGTGCCTAAGAAGGGTGGCATGACTGTCATTACAAATGAGAAAAATGAGCTTATTCCTACTAGGACTGTAACAGGATGGCGTGTGTGTATTGATTATAGAAAATTAAATGACGCCACCAGAAAAGATCACTTTCCCTTACCTTTCATTGATCAAATGTTGGAAAGATTAGCCGGAAATAGTTACTATTGTTTTCTAGATGGATTTTCCGGATATTTTCAAATTCCAATAGCACCCGAAGATCAAGAGAAAACCACATTCACGTGCCCTTATGGTACTTTTGCTTACAAACGCATGCCATTTGGACTTTGCAACGCCCCTGCAACCTTTCAAAGGTGTATGATGGCGATTTTTCATGACATGATAGAAGAATGCATGGAAGTTTTCATGGATGACTTTTCAGTCTTCGGTGATACATTTGAATCATGTCTAGCTAATCTGGAACGAATGCTTATTAGATGCGAACAATCAAATCTAGTACTTAATTGGGAGAAATGCCATTTCATGGTTAAAGAAGGCATCGTTCTTGGACATAAAATTTCAAAAGAAGGAATTGAAGTGGATAGAGCTAAAGTAGATGTAATTGCTAAACTTCCACATCCCACCAATGTTAGAGGAGTTAGGAGTTTTCTAGGGCATGCCGGTTTTTACCGACGTTTCATAAAAGATTTTTCTAAAATTGCCACTCCTATGAATAAACTCCTAGAAAAGGATGCTCCATTCATCTTTTCAGATGAGTGTATCAAATCTTTTAATATTCTTAAAGAGAAACTCACTAATGCGCCGATCATGATAACACCAAATTGGAATCTACCATTTGAACTAATGTGCGATGCAAGTAATTTTGCAATGGGAGCCGTTTTAGGACAAAGGATTGAAAAACGATTTCAACCTATATATTATGCTAGTAAGACGTTACAAGGAGCACAAACGAACTATACAACTACTGAAAAAGAACTCCTTGCTATTGTCTTTGCTTTTGACAAATTTTGATCATATCTCGTTCTAGCAAAAACGGTGGTTTATACCGACCATTCTGCTCTTAGATACCTATTTTCGAAACAAGATGCTAAACCAAGATTAATCCGTTAGATCTTACTCTTACAAGAGTTCGATATTGAAATCCGAGATAAAAGAGGAGCAGAAAATCTCGCCGCTGATCATCTTTCTCGACTTGAAAATCCCGCATTAGAAGTTCTAAATGAATCGGCCATACAAGACAACTTTCCTGATGAATATCTATTGAAGATAGATTCTAAAGAAATTCCATGGTTTGCAGACTATGCAAATTACTTAGTTTGTGGATTCCTTGAAAAAGGATTATCGTACCAAAAACGAAAAAAATTCTTCAGTGATATAAAACACTATTTCTGGGAAGACCCACATTTGTTTAAAAGTTGTCCAGATGGAATAATACGCCGATGTGTATTCGGAGATGAAGCCAGTAAAATATTAAACCATTGTCACACAGGACCAACAGGAGGGCATTATGGGCCTCAACTAACAGCAAGAAAAGTTTATGATGCTGGATTCTATTGGCCTACAATTTACAAAGACGCACACCTTCTTTGCAAATCCTGTGATGCTTGTCAAAGGGCCGGAAAAATAAGTCAACGTGATGAAATGCCACAAAATGTCATCCAAGTATGTGAAGTATTTGACATTTGGGGTATTGACTTTATGGGTCCATTTCCAAAATCTCATAATAATCTCTATATTCTCGTAGCCATTGATTATGTATCTAAATGGGCGGAAGCACAAGCTCTCCCAACTAACGATGCACGTGTTGTAGTCAATTTTTTAAAACATCTTTTTGCAAGGTTTGGAACACCGAAAGCTTTAATAAGTGATCGGATAACTCATTTCTGTAATAATCAACTTGAAAAAGTTTTTAAAAGATATGGAGTAACTCATAAAATCTCCACTGCTTATCATCCACAAACAAGTGGACAAGTTGAAAATACCAACCGAGCTTTAAAACGTATTCTAGAGAAAACCGTAGGATCAAATCCGAAGGAATGGTCCATTAAATTGGAGGATGCACTCTGGGCTTTTAGAACAGCCTACAAAACTCCAATTGGAACCACACCTTTTAGAGTTGTTTATGGAAAAACATGTCATCTTCCAGTAGAAATTGAACACAAAGCATTTTGGGCTTTGAAGACATGTAATCTTGATTTACATGAAGCTGGACGTCTACGATTAAATCAATTAAACGAATTAGAAGAATTAAGACATGAAGCATACGAAAATTCATTGATCTATAAGGAAAGAACGAAGAAATGGCATGAAAAAAGAATCAGAACTTCAAAAGAATTTAAGGAAGGAGACAGAGTTTTTCTTTTCAATTCACGATTCAAGCTATTTTCTGGAAAATTGAAATCAAGATGGTCTGGACCATTCATAGTTAAAAGAGTTTTTCCATACGGAACAGTAGAATTGATAAATTCAAATGGGATTGAATTTAAAGTTAATGGTCACAGAGTTAAACACTACATAGATAGTCCGATGGAAGTCGACAACGAAGTTAATCACAATTTTGACACCACAGCTAACTAAGTGTGGGGAGAATCAAGTCTTTAAAGGATAATATGTATTTCTGTTAGAGTTAGATTGTCTGTTTTCATGTAGTTCTCGAAAATGGAACCCGAATGGTCTTTCCCTAGCAGACCCTAAAGAACTAGTCTTCTCCCCCCCATTCTGAATTTTTATTTTTTTAGGTTTTTACAAAATGAAGACTGCCTGTGAACTAAACCATGGTCTAATGCTACACGTTTTGATCACTAAACGTAATAATGACACACTACCAAGTGAAATAGTATCAGTAATCAGAGAAAGATTGGACGGAGTAAGAAAAGAATCCAGATGCGAAGATAATAAGTTACAATTTGGTAAAGGAAAATCAAAATCCACAGCGAAAAGAAGAGCACGACACCTAGAAAGATGTCACAAATGCGGAAAATGGTCACATGGAGGTAAATGTTCAAATAATCAAACCTATTCAAATACCGAATTTGTTACTTTATGCAGAGATGGACCGTTCATATGTTTAGAAGAAAAAACACTGAATGCTCGAGGTTACGCCTATGTAGCCATGGAAAACCAATTAAACCGACAATCTTATGAATGGGATAGATCGTATAACTAAGAATACTATCTCACAGGTAAGTCTGTACAGTTTTTATTTTTAATTTTTTTTAACCTTTTGATAATAAACGCTAATTTGTTCGCTAAAAAGTATTAAATTGGTATTGAATAAAATTAGGTTTGGCGACCAAAATTATTGATATCATTCAAAAATTTATTACATCACTGCGAAATTTAACGTTTATTCTTAAGGTATAAATATCTTTAATCAATCAACCCAAAATATTTCAAAAATTCGTCATGAGTTAAATTAGGTCATGGAACCGAAATTACTTTACCGAAAAGAGGGGCGTATATTTTTGATAATATTTGATTGATTAAAGTGGGATAAAAAGCCAAAAAGATTTTTAATTTTATTTTTACCATGTTTTTAAAATTAATATATAAATTTTAAATTAATATTGTACACTTTGTAAAATCAATATATTTAAAATTGTAAATATTCGAAAAATTAATATAAGTTTGGTGTGAATTTATAATATAAAAATTTAAATTAAGTTTGGGTGTGAATTTTATTTTTATGAATTTTTAAATTTAAGTTTGGTATGAATTTTTAATATTAATTTTGAATTTTATGCATTTTAAATTTAAGTTGTGTGAATTTAAAAACAAAAATTTACTTTATTTCGCTAAGTTAAAAATATGATTTTTAAAATTCGTCGTAAGTTGAAGACTAGGTCTCTGAACCGAAATTGCTTTAACCGAGGGAGAGACGAGAACTTTTATTATCATTATTTTTAATCTTATTGAATTAAAGTATGCCAAAAATATTAAAAAACCCAAAAATCTAAGCTTTAAAAACAATCGCTTGAAAAAGACAAATTTTAAAATTTTGTCGAAGGACGGACTAGGACATCGATTCGAAACGACCTCGTCCTAAACAACAAAGGAAAACAAAATTTTAAATTTATTTTATATTTGTTTATTAAGTTAAGATTTTATATATTAAAAAAAAAAAACCAAACACCGCGACTCGCGGTGTTTGAGGCTACCAAACCCCACGACTCGCGGAAGGACCAAAATACAGAAAAAAAATAAAATCGAGCTGAACTGATCAGTCCACACCACAACTCAAACATACAGCGAAAATAAACCCGAAAAAACCCGAGAAAACACCCCCAAAATCACAATTTTTAACCGTTAATCATCAAATCTTTTACTAAAATCATGTTAAGAAGGATGCTATCAAGGAATTACTCAAGAAAAACGGTAAATTTCTACACCTAAACACCATTTAATCCGAAAATTAGTGTTCTTGAGCAATTTTATACCCAATTCAATTTTGATGCTTTTTAGTGTAATTATGCTTCAATTGCTTATGTATTATGCTTGTATAACCTAGATTGATGCTATTTAACATGATTAGAAGCCTTAAACTTCAAATTTTGAATAATCTAGGGTTTGTGTTCTTGAGCAATTTGGGGCTTTTTGATATAAACAGGTTATGGCCGATTTTTGTCATGAATTGTTGCTAAATTAAGTAGTGTAACATGTTTAGGTAGTTAAATGATCCAAACTTTGAGCCTAAACATGATTTTGAGAATTAAAGTGGACTTTTTCAAGTCTAAAATTCATGAACTTGATTTTTGAGAGATAATGCCATTTGAAACTTGTTTAATTGCTAGTAATGATTATTTTGACATGTTATTTGAGTTGAATGCTTATGAACTTGGCGAACATTTTCGTATATGCTTATTTGAAAAAGTGTAGATTTGATAAAAATATGAAAATGAGCTTAAGTTTGATATAAATTGATCATGTCATTGTAATTATTTTGATTGATGATTTTGCTGACACTAATGCATATTTGGATGCACAAAAATTGTGTTTGATGTGTTTTGCAGACTGAAAGGGGTGAATCTTCATCCCAAACTCGCAAAGCTCCTGCTGAGAATGCGGAACAACAGGAGGTGGATAACTACTACAAACAAGATATACCTCATCCAGTCATGACATTTTCTGATATGCACGTGGAAGATTATCACCCGAACCTGAGATTTGACAGACTTTGGATAGATTATCCAAAATACCAAAGGGGTTTGCATACTCTTCATTCTAAAGTTGTTGAGGTACCTAGGGTCATAGAATGGGGACCATTAGAAGCTGTAAAATTGACCGGGCCAATTAGGGAATTACTTGCACAGAGGTATGGTAATTCTACTTTTAACGACTGGATACGTTTATTCACCATGCGTAGACCTGTATATAAAGTATGGTGTGAAGAATTGTTGTGTAGTATAGAATTAAATGATCGGGTAGCTAGTTTAACCGATCGATCTTTTATTAGATTTTTGTTAGGAGGTTCGATGTGCCACATGTCTTTACTAGACATGGCTCAGGCTTTACGTATATATACGCCTGAGGAGTTAGCATCTGCCAATTGTAGAGGGTTGATACTAAATGGTAGAAAGATAGATGAAAATTTTGATACACATGGTATATGGAGTCAAATGACAAGCCATCATCGATTCAAAGGGGGAAATTACTCTTATTTGGATATAGATAGAGCAGAGTTAAGAGTAATTCATAGGTTTTTAGCTAATTCGATTACACAAAGAGGTAAGAATAAGGAAAAGGTAAATGAACAGGATTTGTTTTACCATATGTGTATTCGAGACCCACAAAACGCTGTAAGTATACCTTATTGTGTGGGTTATTATTTATCAGCTATGGTTAGGGGGATGAGACCACATAGCATAATAGGAGGTGGTATATTTATTACTTTGATTGCTGAATATCTCGGTGTGGATATAAGTCGGGGGGGGGGATTATTAGTCGAAGAACCAGAACCCCGTGATACAATAGGTTTAAATGTATACCATAGTGCGAAAGTTTTGAAGAGGCGAAATAACACCGCAGTACAATACCATGGTAGACATTCACAGGTTGAGAGAAACCAACAACAAGGTAATGTAGGAGGGGGAAATGAAATGGCAGAAATGCAAAGGTTTATAGCTTCACAAGAGTATGAAAATGCTAGACATAGAGCATTTGAAGATTGGCAAGTTCATCAAAACCAAATCATAGCTTATTGCCAACATATAGGTAGAAACTATATTCCTACTCCATCGCCCATATTCCCTCCCTGGTCTATAGAGATTCAACCACCGTATCCTACGTATAACCCAGCCGAAGCATTTTATAGCACCTATGGTTATGCATGGAACCCCTACTGGTATCAGTATCCTCCCTAGTCTACTTAGTTTTATTTATTTTGTAATTTGTAATGTTGATACGTTTAATACTTATGTTAATATTGTAATAGTTTTTATAATTTTCTAACTTTTATTCTTAGATTTTAATAATTTTTGAATGTGGGGTAATATACCAAACTTCAAAAATATGTATATATGTTTGCAGTTTATCTTATGTACACAACAGGGTAAAACAACGCATTTTCAAAGACTGGCATTAAGTTCAGCAAAAGCAACTAATTTTGACGACAAGATGCAAAATATATGTGAAATAACAACAAGACGGAATGAACAAATGATATGCACCATTTATCATTCAGCAAGCAAACACAAATATGTTTGGAAACTTTGGTAAAATTTAATCATTTTCACACAAATCACCCTCAATAATTTAAATTGTTACTGATTTCTTGCAAATGAGGGCATTGCAAGATCTTAAGTGTGGGAAGGGGTTAAATTCTTTCGGATTTTAAAATTTTTACTTTATACACTTGGTTACCATTAGAAATACTAGTAAAGTAGTAGTTGTATTAGAATCTAGTGCTCTCTGATAATAAAGAACAGCCCTAGTCTTATATACTGACTACCCAATTCTAGTAAAATTTTTCAAAATTTTCAACTAAATGAACTCAAAATCATGTTTATACATATTTATGAACGAAAAAACTAGGTGTTAACACCGAAATTATTGTTACCTCGAAAAGGACATAAATTGAGAAACAAACCAAAATGTTAAAATTCATTTAAAATGGAATAGAGGACAATAAAAAGGAAAATAAAAGCCAAGTGTGGGAAAATTCTCCAAGTTATTCAAAACATATGTCACATATTTTTGTACAAATAACTGAAAATACTTTTGCTTTGGACTAAACTAAAATTTTTTACCTGATTTACTGTAAGAAAGATGGATCTACACGATGAATCAATTCCATCATTAAAAGGAAGTAAAGTCTTCCGAAAAAGAAACGCGCTTCTTGATTTAGGTCAGGAAGTTGTCGTCCAGACTAGCTGTAGGTTGACGAAAAATCTAGAAAAGTCATCTCTAAAATCAGAAGGAAATCCACGGACCTCAACATTAAACAGGGTCGCCAAGTGGTCAGATTTATCCTAACCATGAGAAGGATTTATCTCGTACAATGGGGGGGCACAGTGCAAATTAGCTGGATAAGACTAATGAATCAGATCCCCAGAAAGGATAATCTCCTTAAAAGATTAAAAATCAGCTTTTAAGCCTGATATTACTCAATCCTAGAGATTGACCTTAAAGATTGAGAATTCAAACTCATGGAATTCGATGATATCTAAACTCGAGCTTGAACGAGAAAATATTTTGATCAAAATTACAAACCGATTTGTTTTCTAAAAATCCATTTTCAATGTGTTCATTACCATTGAACGTAAAATCCTAGGAATTCACCTGGAATTCATTAGGTCACCTGAACCAAATCGGGTGTCAACCGTAAGAACGGTGGTTGCATAGCATGGTAAAGGACAGGACCTTGTGCCAGACCGAAAAATTTTAAGGGTGAGCTTTACTATTGCTCCTACCAAGGATAGTAATTGCGTCCGACACGTTATAGACCATAATTAAAAGCATGTTAGGGGACATTGCCTTAACAGTTGCTTGTTCAACGCTTTCCTTTACAACCGGACGGTAGTTTACCGAAAGGTAATATACGGGACAAGTAAACTGGACGTATTGCTTTCCAAATACAAGGTTAGCAAGTGGGTGACACAAAACCGCAAGTTTTGAACTAAAATTTTCAAATCTGAAACCCACCAAACCCACAAAAATAATTTGCAAACACCGGTGAAAGGTTATTCCGGAAAACTTATCTAGGGTAAAAGCTAGATTTAATTTTCAAAAGATCAAATGTTTTCATAAAGATCCAATTTCCTTAATGGATCTAAATTTTATAGTCATGTGGGACTGTAAACCATATCGTTACTACCATTGTTTATACCTCCGTAAAGAAATCACTGATGTACAAAGTGTGAAGAATAAAGAAGTAATTCTAATATTTCAAGACTATATTGCTTGAGGATAAGCAACGCTCAAGTGTGGGAATATTTGATAATGCTAAAAACGAACATATATTTCATAGCATTATTCCTCAAGAAAGACAAGCTTTTAGTTGCAATTGTTCTATTTACAAGTGATATTCGTTTAAATAATAAAAGGTGAAGACAAAAGACAGATTCGATGAATTGAAGACGCAAAGGTCCAAAAAGCTCAAAAGTACAAAATACAATCAAAGAGGTTCCAATTATTGATAAGAAACGTCTCGAAATTACAAGAGTACAAGATTCAAAACGCAAAGTACAAAATATAAAATTGTACGCAAGGACGTTCGAAAATCCGGAACCGGGACATGAGTCAACTCTCAACGCTCGACGCAATGGACTAAAAATTACGAGTCAACTATGTACATAAATATAATATAATATATAATTAATTCTTAAAATTAATATATATATTATAATATATTTATAAATCGTCGGCAAGAAAGAAGCCAAAGGAGGGTGAGTTGTATTTTCAAACTCCACGACTCGCGGAGTTTGAAGGCAAAAATTGCCGCGAGTCGCGGAGTACCCCTGAACTCAATTACCTATAAAGCCAAACGAATTCTGATCATTTTGATCATAAAAAAATTCAATCTCTCTCTATATATGTATACGTAAATATATTTATATTTATATTTTAATTTTAATTTTAATTATAATTCTAATAATAAGGGTATGTTAGCGAATGTTGTAAGGGTGTAAGTCGAAATTCTGTCCGTGTAACGCTACGCTATTTTTAATCATTGTAAGTTATGTTCAACCTTTTTACATTAATGTCTCGTAGCTAAGTTATTATTATACTTATTTAATCTGAAGTAATCATGATGTTGGGCTAATTACTAAAATTGGGTAATTGGGCTTTGTACCATAATTGGGGTTTGGACAAAAGAACGACACTTGTGGAAATTAGACTATGGGCTATTAATGGGCTTTATATTTGTTTAACTAAATGATAGTTTGTTTATGTTAATATAAAGATTTACAATTGGGCGTCCCTATAAATTACCATATACACTCGATCGGACACGATGGGCGGGGTATTTATATGTACAAATAATCGTTCATTTAACCGAACACGGGAATGGATTAATAGCCACTAGAATTATTAAAACAGGTGTGAAATTATGTACAAGGACACTTGGCATAATTGATAACAAAGTATTAAAACCTTGGGTTACACTCAGTCGACATTCTGGTGTAATTATTAAACAAAGTAATAAAACCTTGTTACAGTTTAAGTCACCAATTAGTTGGAATATTTAACTTCGGGTATAAGGATAATTTGATGAGGACACTCGCATTTTATATTTATGACTGATGGACTGTTATGTACAAAAACCAGACGGACATATTAAATAATCCAGGACAAAGGACAATTAACCCATGGGCATGAAACTAAAATCAACACGTCAAACATCATGGTTACGGAAGTTTAAATAAGCATAATTCTTTTATTTCATATTTAATTTCCTTTATTTTATATTTAATTGCACTTCTAATTATCACATTTTTATTGTTATTGTATTTAATTGCACTTTTAATTATCGTACTTTTTAATTATCGCAAGTTTATTTTATCGCACTTTTATTATTCGCAATTTCATTATCGTTATTTACTTTACACTTTAAATTAAGTCTTGTATTTATTTATTATTTTACATTTGGTTTTAACTGCGACTAAAGTTTTAAAATCGACAAACCGGTCATTAAACGGTAAAAACCCCCCTTTATAATAATAATATTACTTATATATATATTTGTATTTTTATAAAAGTAAACTAATATAGCGTTAAGCTTTGTTTAAAGATTTTCCCTGTGGAACGAACCGGACTTACTAAAAACTACACTACTGTACGATTAGGTACACTGCCTATAAGTGTTGTAGCAAGGTTTAAGTATATCCATTCTCTAAATAAATAAATATCTTGTGTAAAATTGTATCGTATTTAATAGTATTTCCTGCTAAAATATAAAGCTATTTTATATACACCTCGCATAACATCAATCATCATTAAATCGTTTAGCATTATATATCAACTCGATCGTATCTCCGTCATCATCACATCACTCATCATTACTTCCATCGTTTTATTATCATGATCATGGTCATGATCGTTCCTCATCCTCCTCTCTTCTATCATTCGAACAAATTAGAAAACGATTCATTAAAAAGCACTCATCAAAAAAACAAGATTACATCTGAACGTCTTTGTGCTGTATTGGTCGGCCCATTACAAAAAGAATCCAATATGCAATGTACAAATTGTCAATTTGAAAGTGGAAATAATTGATTATCCGTTTCATTCATTAGGCTGTCACCATCACTTTTACTTTTTCATTATCATAAATTATTCATCATCTTTAATAGAAACAAAAGACTAGTATTAATCATGATGATTAAATAGTAGTTGCGAATGAAGATAGAAACAGGTATATAGCAACATCGAATATAAATTGAAGTGGGTTTGTGTTGGTGGTTTTGAGTGGCGAATTACTGCAGGAGGACATCAGGAACATTAACGGTAGCAAGATGGTGGCGACGGTTGTTGTTGCCAAAGAGAGTAGCAAGTTGGCGGTTGGTTTCAAAACAGAAACGAGTAATGATAGTAGTAAAAGAAAAATTAATATGGCGGTATAGAGTGATTATTGGTGTTGGACTAAAACAGAAAAATTCGAGTAGCAGACAAGTATGTTAATGATGTTTGAATGAAAATAGAATTTGGGTGTTGCAGGTGCAGTAATCATGGTGGTTTGTTTCTCTCGACTAATAACAAGGAGGTAGTGACGATGATGGTGTTCGGTTTGTGATCCCATAACAAAGAACGAGTATAAGATCAAACAGAAAACATAAGATACAGTCTGGTTCGCTGTTGTTTATCGAAGAAGAAAAAGAAGATAAATGCAGTAGGTTTTGTAGTGATTTTTTGTGGTGGTGAATTAAGATGATTTTCGAACAATAAAAGCAAGCAATCGAGCATGAACAGTTGCAGATACGTGATAGGGTTCCATGGTTTTAATGATTGTCGATGATGGTGAATTTCTCCTGCTTACAAAAGCGAGAATGAAATAGAAGCAAAATATAACAAGGATTGATGGTCAAGGTGGTTTTGCAAGTGGTGGCCGTGGTTTACGGCTGTGGTAATGGAGGGTGATATGGTGGCGGTTAGTAGTAGTGATCAAGGAGACGAGCAAGAAAACAGATATCTAGGAGTAGAAGTAGCAATTTGTATGTAATCAAGTGGAATTAAAAGTGGCGGTTTAGATGGATTCTTTGGCCAAAAGTTATAAGGTGGCAGAGGTGGTTCATGGTGAAAGGTGGTGCCGGTGGTGCTCCAACGAAGTGAGGGTGGTGGGTTGGAAGATTGTAGCAGAAGGTGAAGTAGAAGAAAAGACGGTGTGTGTGTGTGTGTGTGTGTGTGATCCTAAACTCTTATGTATCTATCTATATATCATATAGTATTAATATAATAATAATAATAATTAATAATATCAATTAATAATTGTAATATGTAGTTAGTGGGTTAGTGAATGAACGAAAACAGAAACACAGTTCTCAAATAGTTCAGCAGCCTAAATCTTGGATTTTATGTGCCGACAGTATATTCAAGGAGAGTATATCGTATTTCGTTGTTAATTAATGACGTATAAAAATGTTCAGAAAAATATCATATTTTTAAATTAACTATATTTATTTATTTTGGTCATTATGGTATAAAATTCGAACATTAACTATTAAATAAAAATTACATTAATTATTCACTCCCAACCCCAAGTAAAATATAAAAACTTTTAAAATTCAACAAATAGTTTCTAAATACATTTTTAATAAGCCTATAATTTGTAAAACTCATTTTCGGCTAACCGTTTATTTTAAAATCACATAAATTTCTTTTTAACTCGATTACTGTCAATCAAATGACAATTGAGCGTTACTTTCGTTTACTAAATAACTTCAAAACTACAAATTATTCAATATACTTTAAAACCTCTAATTACTATCCATACACACACACACAAACACACACACACACACACACACACACACACACACATATATATATATATATATATATATATATATATATATATATATATATATATATATATATATGTATCTATATACATATTTAAATAATAAGTTTTATCAAATATATTTAATATTATTATATATATTTACAAGTAACATTTATATATATATATATATATATATATATATATATATATATATATATATATATATATATAAATGTTATATTTATTACTTTCAATATTATTATTAACATGATTATTTGATATAATGAATATAACATTTATTATCATTATTAAATCACTCCCAATTTACTTAATCGAGCACGCAAAATAGATTATTTACAAGATGGGATGGATCGGGGAGCAAATCGATTCAGTGATATATATATATATATATATATATATATATATATATATATATATATATATATATATATATATATATATATATATATATATATATATATATATATATCTATATATATATATCTATATACATATTTAAATAATAAGTTTTATCAAATATATTTAATATTATTATATATATATATATATATATATATATATATATATATATATATATATATATATATATAACTATATACATAATAATTTCATTGTTATATTATTTTACATAATTATTTACAATAACAATTCCATACAATAATTAATAACATTTCAAGTTATTATATAAATATATTTATTTATATATATATATATATATATACACACATATCTATTTACAAATTGTTGTTCGTGAATCGCCGAGAACAGTCAAAAGTCAATTGAATATATGAAATAGTTCAAACTTTTTGAGACTCAACCTAACAGACTTGTGTCAAAGATATTAAATCGTATCGAGAGTTTGGTTTAAAATTAGTCGAAATTTTCTGGGTCGTCACAGTACCTACCCGTTAAAGAAATTTTGTCCTGAAATTTGATCGAGGTTGTTATGGCTAACAATAAAAATGTTTTCATGACGAATATGAGTTGATAAATAGGGTTTTATCACCATTGAGTAATATAGATAAAACAATTCGATTACTCGAAGAGTATGGGTGAAGCTATCACAAAAGAGTGAAATGAGAAAATAATTTTTCGTCATATCCTTTGGTGTAGATATGGTTGATTTCCGGAGTTCAAGGGATTTGGAGAAAATCTTCGTGATAAGATTTGATTCTTCGGTAATTAAAGAAATTAGGATCCTCTTTGATTAAATGCGATGATTTGTCATGATTGCTTTATCTGACATTTCACTATAAATCCACCCTCTTCGTTTCCTTATTTCCACAACTCGGTTTGACTTGTCAAGTTATCAGAAGTCACGAGAAAAGATATAACTATCAAGAAAATATGTTCTTGATATGTTTATAGATTAGATAGAATGTAAGAGTCGTGTAACATGGCACATGATGATGGTACTGTGAATCATCACGTTTCATTAGAAACTCAGCATGACTTACTGTAATATAATCACGTTGATCAAGTGTCATTATATTATACTAACTCATGCTTCAGTTCCCAACACTACTTCAAAAACATTCATATTTTAAATTTGAATTTTTCAAAATTTGGAAACTAAAACAGTTTCCTTTCTGTTGTAACACAGATAGCGTGAAGAGGTAAATGATTTCGGATAACAATAGTTATGAAAATATCTTCTGAAATATCGAGGATATTTATAATGAAAGATACGATGGTATCTTAGAATTTCTAATATCTATGGATGATGATGAAGATTTGTCCGTAAAGATTTAGAGTCAGGAGTAAGGTATTCACTAATAACTTCAGTAGATACTGGATCGTTTGGATTCTTTGAAGGCAGGTTTAGTCTTTGGGATTTGTCCACAGCCTCCTTCATGGTTTGCTCAATCCGTTTTCCAGTTCCAACATTTCTGAGCTCCGCCAACATACAATTATTTATCATCAAACTTTTGGCTGTTAAGGTCGTTTATAATTTTTACTGCTTCATCAGCACTTTTCAAAATTTCGAGAACTGATTTGTAGGCTGGGCACTTATCAGAATTTCAGAATGGAAGATCATAATTCTAAGAGATAAAGGTTATATGTATACATATAACTGTTGATGTAGAAACATTGCGAGATTTAAAATACTGCTTGCTAATTCTCGGTAATTGGTATGGCAATTCTCGTTACAAGATGTGGATGAGTATATGATAGGGTTTCAACGAACAAATATAATGGTTCTTCGGAGAGACTTAAGCCAATGAGTAATGAAGTTGCTGGTAAGTTTACTGCTAATGTGGTGGAATATAAACGGTTCCTTGGCAACGATAACGAAAGACAAACTTATATATCGAGGTTATAATAGATTTTATTCGAATGAAAAGTCGAAATTGATTTGCTGAAGCTATGACAAAATTGGCTATTTTGGAAAGGGATTGCAAAGTTATTTTCGGTAATAACACATCAATGAATCATAGATTCATGTTAAACTTCTACTTGGGTTCTGAAAATTTCTCCCAGGTACATGACTGTGGATAACTTGTGATTGGATCATCATCTCGATTGTCTCTTAATTGAGAGGTTTTAAGAATCAGGAAGGGTTTGAATGCAGATTGTAATCGTCAAGATATAAATGAGGTTTAAGATGAAATCAAGTGACAAACTTGAAGAAATGTTTAGTTTCATATGTTATAATCAATATTTTAATTCATTTTAATTGTCCAATGTTGGTAGTCCATAGTTAGTAGTCCCTAATTAGTAATTCAACAATTCATATATAGTTTAATTTATGATATTCGAATTAATTAATACATATCGTGACCCATTGTATACATGTCTCAAACTCGATCACAACTCAAGGTATATATATTATTTTAGAATCAACCTCAACCCTGTATAGCTAACTCGAACATTACCGCATATAGAGTGTCTTTGGTTATTCCGAATAATATATATAGATGACGTCGATATGATATGTCAAAACATTGTATATGTGTCCCGATTTATCCGACGATATTTAAAGTGCATAAATTAAATAACAGAAATTAAATGATGATAAATAAAATTACGAGAATTAAAATTGCGATAATTAAATTGCGATAAATAAAATGTAATAAGGAATTAACAGTTAGCTAGGAACAGTTAGCTAGGATTTTGTTAGCGTGGATTCTTAACAAAATTTCTCGTAGTTAGTTTATTTGTTTCTAACAAGTTTTATTTTTGTCCAATGTTTTCTTCATTATGCCACTTGTTGAATTCTGATAGGTAAAAATTCAAATATGAAATTGAATGAAAATGGTTATTCTGCGATGAACGGATACGTATATATGTGGATGTAAGTAGGATAGTAAATGACTTTTGAATCAGATTTGAAGAATGTACAATGTAACTTATTAATGTGAAATTTAAGTATTCCTCGGGTATTACCTACCCGTTAAAATATTTTCTTCATTAACAGTTTGTACAAATAATTTCCAATTACAATTCTTATGAAAATATATATACATATATATTTTCTTCAGATGTAATCATGGATTTAATGAGTAGATATAATATTAAACTCATTTGATTTACCATTAGGTCTAGAATACATAATCTCTAAAACATTAGAGATTACATAATCGTCATGTAGAATGAAGATAAATGATGTAGAACGTCATGTAGTATGATGATTATGCTGGAGATACAGACCGTGAGTTTGAGACGTGTAGTGTTGAGGCTTGTGCTGCGGATGTTGTTATTGGTGATACTGGTGTTGCCGGTGTTGTTTCTGAAGCTGGTAGGTTTGCACCACGTTTTCCAAATTTATTACTCGAGCGCGAAGCTCGTTGACTTCTTCCATTATTCCGGGATGATTGTCGGTCGGAACGAGCGGATAAGGTTTAGAATTTTAGATAGAATATAATCGTGGTGAGATACTCTGGAAATGAGTGTGAAAATGGTGTTTCGAACAGGTTCACCGGTAAGTGATTCAGGTTATTCGCCAAGAGGTGAATTCGGTTGATGGAAGGGATCACCTTCTTTGCGTCTCCATTGAATAAGTCGACTACGAACCCATTCCCAATTTATCCAGAATTGATGATGGCTGATTGGTTGATTTATTCCGGTGACGCTGCTTTCGGAGCTTAGGTGAACATCTATGTCGGAATAGCTATCGGATTTCGAAGAACTTGAATTAGTGGCGAGTTACATTTCGTACGATTGAGTAAAGGGTTTTTCGGTATGAAATGATTTTCGGCTATCGGATGGTATTCTAATTACATAGAATATCTATATATATAGAACAAAAGATTTCGTAGATTACGGAGGAATTTACTGAATATGTCAGGCAAAGTTTACAGTAACAGATACACTAAGATATGAATTTTGTCTATACACTATTCATGCAATCAATGCAGTAAGATGTGTCTAGACTAAGAATGATAAGCAAATGATTCCCTAAGAATGATAAGCAGGTAATTTTTGACACAAAATGATAAGCAAAACTTTTGACATGCAGACATGGTCGAAGTCCAGACTCACTAATGCATCTATCAGTTAGACACACTAATGCAAGACCTGGTTCGCTAAGACCACCGCTCTGATTCCAACTTTAATGACCCGTCCTAATCCATCTGGACGAATACATTACATTTGGTTACATCGCGAGGTACTTGACCTCTATATGATACATTTTACAAACATTGCATTCGTTTTTAAAAGACAAACTTTCAATATATCAAAAGTTGACGGCATGCATACCATTTCATAATATATCCGATTATAATTAACTTAGTAATAATCTTGATGAACTCATCGACTCGAATGCAACGTCTTTTGAAATATGTCATGAATGACTCCAAGTAATATCTCTAAATGAGCAAATGCACAGCGGAAGATTTCTTTCATACCTGAGAATAAACATGCTTTCAAGTGTCAACCAAAAGGTTGGTGAGTTTATTAGTTTATCATAAGCATTCATTTCCAAAATTTTAATAGACCACAAGATTTTATTTTTCATAATTAACTGCAGGAACACTCATCTGCAAAAAATATAATATAAGAACACTCATCTGTATAAAAATCATTCATATGAAGAACACCTGGTAACCGACATTAACAAATGCATATAGAATATCCCCAAATATACAGGTACACTCATCTGTATATAAAAATCGAAGTACTAAAGCATCCATAACCTGGATGGGGTTCGTTAGGCCCATAGATCTATCTTCAGGATTCACGTCAATTAGTGGCGTTCACTAATTCTTAGGTTACCAAGCAAAAGGGTGATATTCAATAAGATAACTCAATCATAGAATGTAATTTTCAAGTACTTGTGTCTATTTTGTAAATCATTTATAAAAGCAGCGCATGTATTCACAGTCCCAAAAATATAAAGAGTAAAAGGGAGCAAATGAAACTCACAATACGATATTTTGTAGTAAAAATATGCATACGACGATACTGGACAATGCAAGGTTGGCCTCGGATTCACAAACCTATATCAAGTATATATATTAACATATAGTCGTAATCGAACAAATTTATGTATTATTAATAGTGATATAAATTATATACTTTGTTTGAATAATTTCTTATTAAATTAGTTTAATAATTTATTATAATATCTATTATTTATGAAAATAACAACTTACATTAAGGTTTCTAAAATATATATTTATATATTAATTGATATATTTATATATAATTTAATTAATATCATTTTAATAAAAAATATAGTGATATGTAATATTATTATTATTGTAATGTATTTTTATATAAAAATATCTATTTGTAATAATATTGATAATGATCAGTGATAATAATAATAATGATATTCTATTTATAATTTTCTTGAAAACATTTATATTCATTTTTAAAATCTTTATTTTTATATTTATAACTTTTAACAACCTTATTAAATCTTTTATTTTCATAATCATACTAATTTTAATAATAATGATTTTGATAATATTGATAGTATTAAAAATAGTACTAGTAATAGTTTTAATGTTAACAAAATGATAATAATGATAATGATAATAGTTTTTAATAATAACAATATTAATAATGATAATTATGTTAATAATAATAATAATGATAACATTAATAATAATACTTATGATAATAATAATGATAATAATAATTATAAATATGATAATAATGCTAATATTAATGATAATAAAAATAGATTGTGTTATTTTCCTAATAATGATGATAATAATAATAATAATAATAATCATAATAATATTTATAGTCAATAATAATAATAATAATAATAATAATAATAATAATAATAATAATAATAATAATTATAATAATAATAATAAGGTTTAGGTTTATACCATCATAATCATAATCATGCATTACTAACATCATCATCATCTCACATCCGTATCATCATCATTATCATAACCAAACCATCATCCACATGCATACCATCAATAACATCATAAATTGTACTCGTCATCATCATTTAACATTCGTTATCATGTATTATCATCATCTCTCACCATCATCATTAAATCGTTTAGCATTATATATCAACTCGATCATATCTTCATCATCATCACATCACCCATCATTACTTCCATCGTTTTATTATCATGATCATGGTCATGATCGTTCCTCATCCTCCTCCCTTCTATAATTCGAACAAATTAGAAAACTATTCATTAAAAAGCACTCATAAAAAAAACAAGATTACATCCGAACGTCTTTATGCTGTATTGGCCGGCCCATTACAAAAAGAATACAATATGCAATGTACAAATTGTCAATTTATAAGTGGAAATAATTGATTATCCGTTTCATTCATTAGGCTGTCACCATCACTTTTACTTTTTCATTATCATAAATTATTCATCATCTTTAATAGAAACAAAAGACTAGTATTAATCATGATGATTAAATAGCAGCTGCGAATGGAGATAGAAATAGGTATATAGCAACAGCGAATATAAATTGAAGTGGGTTTGTGTTGGTGGTTTTGAGTGGCGAATTACTGCAGGAGGACATCAGGAACATTAACAGTAGTAAGATGGTGGTGACGGTTGTTATTGCCAAAGAGAGTAGCAAGTTGGCGGTTGGTTTCAAAAAAGAAACGAGTAATGATAGTAGTAAAAGAAAAATTAATATGGCGGTATTGAGTGATTATTGGTATCGAACTGAAACAGAAAGATTCGAGTAGCAGATAAGTGTGTTAATGATGTTTGAATGAAAATAGAATTTGGGTGTTGCAGGTGCAGTAATCATGGTGGTTTGTTTCTCTCGACTAATAACAAGGAGGTAGTGACGATGATTGTGTTCGGTTTGTGATCCCATAACAAAGAACGAGTATAAGATCAAACAGAAAACATAAGAAACAGTCTGGTTCGCTGTTGTTTATCGAAGAAGAAAAAGAAGATACACGCAGTAGGTTTTGTAGTGATTGTTTGTGGTGGTGATTTACGATGATTTTTGAACAATAATAGCAAGCAATCGAGCATGAATAGTTGCAGATACGTGATAGGGTTCCATGGTTTTAATGATTGTCGATGATGGTGAATTTCTTCTGCTTACAACAGCGAGAATGAAATAGAAGCAAAATATAACAAGGATTGATGGTCAAGGTGGTTTTACAAGTGGTGGCCGTGGTTTACGGATGTGGTGATGGAGGGTGATATGGTGGCGGTTAGTAGTAGTGATCAAGGAGACGAGCAAGAAAACAGTTAGCTCGGAGTAGAAGTAGCAATTTGTAAGTAATCAAGTGGAATTAAAAGTGGCGGTTTAGATGTGTTCTTTGGCCGAAAGTTATAAGGTGATGGAAGTGGTTCATGGTGAAAGGTGGTGCCGGTGGTGCTCCAACGAAGTGAGGGTGGTGGGTTGGAAGATTGTAGCAGAAGGTGAAGTAGAAGAAAAGAAGGTGTGTGTGTGTGTGTGTGATCCTAAACTCTTATGTATCTATCTATATATCATATACTATTAATATAATAATAATAATAATAATTAATAATATCAATTAATAATTGTAATATGTAGTTAGTGGGTTAGTGAATGAACCAAAATAGAAACACAGTTCTCAAATAGTTCAGCAACCTAAATCTTGGATTTTATGTGCCGACAGTTTATTCAAGGAGAGTATATCGTATTTCGTTGTTAATTAATGACAGATAAAAATGTTCAGAAAAATCTCATATTTTTAAATTAACTATATTTATTTATTTTGGTCATTATGCTATAAAATTCGAGCATTAACTATTAAATAAAAATTACATTAATTATTTACTCCCAACCCCAAGTAAAATATAAGAAGTTTTAAAATTTAACAAATAGTTTCTAAATACATTTTTAATAAGCCTAACAGACTTGTGTCAAAGATATTAAATCGTATCGAGACTCAACCTAACAGACTTGTGTCAAAGTTATTAAATCGTATCGAGAGTTTGGTTTAAAATTAGTCGAAATTTTCCGGGTCGTCACAGTGAACTCGGGTCCGCGTTTAGCATTCCACCCAACTCGGACGATAGGAATCTTACTCTGCTTGAGCTTCTTACTTCTCGATCCATAATTTCAACAGGTTCTTCAACAAAATGGAGTTGTTTATCAACATGAAGTTCAGCAAGAGGAATGGTTTCATCGGCCTCGGCCAAATACTTCTTCAAATTCGATACATGAAAAACGTCATGAACAACACTAAGATCTTGTGGCAATTTCGAACGATAAGCCACGTGTCCAATTCTTTCGATAATCTCAAACGGCCCAACAAATCAAGGATTCAACTTTTCTCTCTTACCAAATTGTACCACACCCTTCCAGGGTGTTACCTTCAACATAACATGATCACCAACTTGAAATTCTAAATCTGTCCTTCAAACATCGACATAACTCTCTTGCCGACTCATGCGGTTCTCAACCTTTCTTTAATCTGTACTATCTTCTTGGTAGTCTCATGAATGATTTCTGGGCCTGTGAATTGAGCATCCCCAACCTCATTCTAACAGATAGGAGATCTACACTTCCTACCATATAGTGCCTCAAACGGTGCGACTTTAATACTTTCATGATAGCTGTTATTATAAGGAAATTTAGCCAACGACAAATATCTATCCCACCCATTACCAAAATCAATAACGCATGCTCGCAACATGTCTTCTAACGTTTAAATGATCCTTTCACTCTGACCATCCGTCCGAGGATGATAAGTGGTGCTCATATCCAATTTTGTTCCCAAAGCTTCCTATAAGGATTGCCAAAACCTCGATGTAAATCGACTGTCTCGGTCTGAAATAATAGATACAGGAACACCATGTCTTGCAACAACTTCCTTCAAATATAAACGGGTAAGCTTCTCCATCGAATCGGTTTCTTTAATCGGCAAGAAATGAGCTGACTTTGTGAGTCGATCAACAATAACCCAAATGGTATCATAACCACCCACTACTCTCGGTAACTTCGTTATATAATCCATTGTAATACCTTCCCACTTTCACTTTGGAATTTCAGGTTGCACCAAAAGTCCGGACAGTTTCTGATGTTCAGCTTTAACCTTAGCACAGGTCAAACACTTA
The DNA here is from genome assembly GCF_046630445.1 of Rutidosis leptorrhynchoides. NCBI lineage: Eukaryota > Viridiplantae > Streptophyta > Magnoliopsida > Asterales > Asteraceae > Rutidosis > Rutidosis leptorrhynchoides. The sequence continues at coordinate 528,520,463 of NC_092333.1, read as the reverse complement.
GCCACATAAGTAGCCATATCAGTTTTTAAATTAGACCACCATTATAGCTCCTTAAGATCATGATACATCTTCCCTGAACCAGGGTGAATAGAGTACCTTGACTTATGAACTTCATCTAAAATAAATTGTCACAAATCACCAAATTTCAGAACCCAAAGACGTCCCGCAAAATACCGAGTACCATCGGTTCGTACCTCAAACTGTTTTCTCAAGCCTCTGACTTTCTCGTGTACGAAATTCTCCTCCTTCAAGGCTTCTTGTTGTGCCTCAAGAATCTGCCTTGCGAGGTTTGTTCGAATAGTCATATTCAAGGCTCGAAACCTATGATGTGACAACCCGCCAAAATCGTCATTTACGGCACCGTCAACTTAGGTCCGTTACGTGGCCATAGTCCTTAAATGAGACGCATTTGACCAAAATTATGTCGCATTCATTTGAAACGTATAAGACTTGCAAAGTTTTAAGTAAACCAAACGGTTCGACAACAAGTATAAGTTTACAAAAGTTATAAAGTATAAATGAAATAACTTGCGACATAATATAAGTTGAAAATCACGAATACTATCAATAGCTGTGATGACCCGAAAATTTCTGACCAAATTTAAACTTAATCTTTGTATGATTAACATTTCTGACAAGATAAGCAAAGTCTGTAAAACTGAATCTCAAAATTTTTGAACTACTTTTATATATTTAAATACCCTTCGGTTGTTTTCGACGATTCGCGAACAATTATATGTAAATAGATACATATATACTTGAAAATGTAACGATGTATTAATTGTTTGATACCGTACATTAAACTTATTGGTTTAAATATCTATTTGAATATATATGATAAGCTGAAATATTTATTATTAAAATTAATTATAAATAACTTCCAATGTGTATTTAAAAACTAATTTATGTATATTAAAAAGATATATACATATATATAATTTCAAGTTATTTAGTAAATGATAGTAACATTCATTTATTGATTCGATTGATATTTAGATAAGTTAACTAAAGCGTTTAAGATAAACCAGTAAAACACTAATTTGCTACAGTATTTTCAAATTACTACAGTACCCAAAATGCTACATTGTTTTCGAAAATCACTATTTGCTACAGTGAAATTGACTTTGCTACAGTGAATTGCTACAGTAAAAATTGACTATATGTATATACTACAAGACGATGATTTATAGAAGTAAATAACCAAAACACTTAATTGATTAAAGCTACACTTAGAGTGACATAGTTATCAATGATTAAGTTTATATTTTGACAAAGGTACGAGTCAAGAAACGAAAAGTACTAGTTTTCTCAGCGTACGAAAGGGCATTCGAAAAACCAAAACCGGGACATAAGTCGAGTGACAACGTACGACTTATCGGAACAAAAATTACAAGTCAACTATGCATGTGAATTTAATATAATATATAATTAATTATATAAATTAAATATATTATATATATTATATTAAATTATGTCGACGAGCTAAATTACAAAAATATGTGAGCTGGAAAAACGGGCCATGCGATCGCATGGCAAATGGCCTTCAGAACCATGCGATCGCATGGGGTCTGAATTCAGGCCACACCTATAAAAGCTCGAGCATATCTGTTTCTGATTCATTCCATTACTCCGTATTTATTTACTTATTATATTATTATTATTATTATTATTATTATTATTATTATTATTATTAATATTAATAATATTAAATCTTATTATTATTAATATTATTCTTATTATTAGTATTACACATAAAATACTACGACGAGGTTTTGCTCGAATAAATTCAAAACAAGTTTTATGAGCGGGATAAAGCTAAGAAAATTATGGGTTATTGCCAATGAAGTTATGGGTAATGTTCGGGGGTATATTTGTGAATCAAATCTAGTGTTTATCATCTCCGTTACGTCTACGTACCTTCCTACAATATTAAATCACAATATTGATATGTAAGCATTTATATCTTATCTATTATATATTAATAGTGTATCCATGTCTAGTGCTCGAATATATATTTATACATACTTGTATACTAAATTTCGTCGTTAAACAGTTTATAATGAATCACGAATTAAATACATATATTACTGGTAAAAGGTATATGATATACATGTTTTCGGAAAGCTGGCGAAAAATCAATAACTTTTCATTTAGATATCGAATAAATTCGATGAACGGATTAAAAGATATGATCAACTGAATTATGATTGACGTTAATTGAAATTGCTTTTGAATCTGCAATTAAGATTTAAACAACTTGTTTACGAGATTGATTAATTGGATTTTTGAATATCACCAACCGAGTAAATGAATCCTTATATAAGGTACGTCTCGTTTTGTTAAACAACTGTCAAAATTGACTTTTTGAAATGACTTTGGATAACTTATGTATGTCGATCTCGAGCATTAGGATTGTGATACACTATGACCTGACCTAGCTTGATAGACATTTATTGACCAACATATATTCTCTAGGTTGAGATCTACGATTATTTGGTAATCCGAGTTTCGATCACATTTTGGTGAATGACTTTATATGCTGCTAAGGTGAGTTTCATTTGCTCCCTTTTTAATTGCTTTTGCAATATATATTTTTGGGCTGAGAATACATGCACTTTATTTTAAACACAATGGATACAAGTACATACTAAATTCTACACTGAGTTTGAACCGAAAATCCCTTAGCTTTGGTAACTGTTAACTGCCAGTTATAAGAACTGGTGGGCGCGAGTAGTAGTATATGGATCTATAGGGCTTGATATCCCAGTCTGAGCTAGAGCACTAGCCTTTTAACGGACGTATGCTATTTGAGAAGTGTACACGTTGGTTTGCGTGTATTATTAAGATGATTATACAAAGGGTACAAATTATATATACGTTAAGTTTAGTTACCAGGGTGCTCAATTTCGTAGAATATTTTGATAAACGTTTCTGGATTGAACAACTGAAATCTTGTGATCCACCTTTATATACAGATTATGCGCAACATTAAAACTATGAACTCACCAACCTTTGTGTTGACACTTTTAAGCATGTTTATTCTCAGGTTTCTAGAAGTCTTTCGCTGTTTGCTTATATGTGATACAAGCTATGTGCATGGAGTCATACATGCTTTATTCAAGAAAACTTTGCATTCACAAAATCATCACCGTGTATCTTATTTTGACTTCATTGTCAACGGATGTATTATGGTAAACTATTATTTATGGTGATTGTCTATATGTAGAAATCATCAAACGTTGAAAACCTTAGAAATTGATATTCATTTATTGTGTACCTTTTGAAAAGAATGCAATGTTTACAAAACGTATCATATAGAGGTCAAATACCTCGCAATGAAATCAATGAATTACGTGTTCGTCCATATGGATTTGGAGCGATCGTCACAATAGCGTATGCATGTATGCCTTAAGTTTGAATCCAAAGGTTCTATCAATAGCTTATGCATGTATGCTTGACCCCAAGCAAGTAATCAAAGTGTGCGGAAGCATGTATCAAGTAGCCAAGTATGAACCAGAGAAACATATAGAAAACTATCAACGAAAAACGTTGGTGAAATCATAGGTGTATTTGTAAACATTGTTTTTGAACCACAAGATTTAGTATGAAGTTGATTATCCAAATCGTTTGCATTCCAAAGATGTTGTTCATTTGTCGAGCACCCAATTATCAAAGCTTAATTGAATGGTACCTCTGAATCATAGTGTTAGAACCTATACTATACCCGATAATATATTTCATCCGCCGACGGTAGCGAATCGTCCGAATGAGGGTCCGTCAAACCCGTATAGCCACACAACATAATTTCACGCTTACACTTACACCCTGCAAGTGTAACTGATGATAATTGGACTTGAGGATTTTTGTTCTAACTCGTATGTGGTATGTTTGTTTTCGTACTTGTGTTTAAAGTATAAAAGTAAAAACCATATATGTTTCTCATCCCATGATTTAAATGTATAAAAGTTGTTGAAAAGATGGGACTATTATCTCACCTTGAGTGCACGAGTATAATGGTACTTCACAAAGTAAACGTGTGCATGAACAAATGCTAGTCTTGACCTAAACAAGTAGGTTGTATTAATACTGGTAAAATACGAGGTCGGTTAAAGTTGTTCAATTAGTCCTATGGCTCGTTAAGACTCAATTATATAGCATGTGAGTCACGTTATCAAGTTTCATGCAAGATACAAGTATAAAAGCAAGTTAGAACGATTGCATAAGTATTTGGTTAAGTTTGACTAAAAGTCAAACTTGGTCAAAGTCAAAGTCAACGGGGTCGGGTCGGGTATCCGACAATTTTTCTTCAATTAGTAGTCATATATAAATATGTTGGAAAAATTTCATGTTAATCGGAGTTGCGAGTAAGCGGGAAAGAAATTGTGAAAACACAAAGTGATTTTGGTCAGCAGGAATCGGAGCCGAGCTCCAAGTGGCGCTCAAATAGGCATATGGGGGCCTTAAGCGGCGCTCCAGGGGCCTTGAGTGGCGCTCAGGGTGTCAGATCAGCAATTTGGGCAGTTTTGAACACTTAATGCACGAACCAAAATTCATTTTAACACAACTAATGATCTGGAAACACTCAAAATGCATACCATACATCGTTGGAAATGTATTTTAACGAGGAATACAAATAAACACATATCATCAATCAATTTCATCATTTCCAATAACTAAATCCTCGTCGAATGATCGTTAAATGTTCATCATTAAAGTTTCAAGTTCATAAAATGCAAATGATGATTCGGGAACTTAATACACACATATAATACGTCGTTTCGTAGGTAATTACGCATAAAATACAACTAAACACTTACTAACAATGCTTGTTATCATTTAAGACCTCAAATGTTCATATCAAAACCTATCAAATCCTAACCAAGAATCACAAAACCAATAATCATGTTAATGTAAGGTTTTCATGTCATCCAACATACCAAAATGAAGCTAATGATGCTAGTAACACTTTTAACACATAAGGTTTAACATCTACCAACATTTAATCAACCAAAATCAAAGATTTGACAAACCCATTTCAATTGTTCATGCTAGCTACTCAAGATAACGAGATCGAGCAAATAAATTACATATTCATGTTAGACTCGAGCCATAGACACTAACTAACACACTTTTAAGTTTAAAGGTCTAATTTATGAAAATTAGAGAATTTGAAAAGCTTACCTCAAGCTATGAAATTAGTACCAAATTGAAGAGGATGATGCAAGGATCACAAATATGTAGTTTGTTTTGTGATGAGCTTCCTAAAAACGATTTAGATGATGATTGAATGATTTTGGTGGAAATGGAGTTTTTCCATCTAGAGAGAAAAGGGAGGTGGAAGGTGGGTAGTTAATGAATGGCGGGGAAGAGTGGGTTGACTAGTTGACCTAGTCACTAGTTTTCCCACTTGGCAACTTTAGTCCCTCGAGTTTAAAAGCGGGTGCGTGAATTAACCGAACGAATTATTTTAAATACGCGAGAATAAATGGGAGATGTTATAATCAAATAACAGAAATATTGGAAACGCTTATTAACGGGAGATACGAATTTAGATAACAAAAGATATTATATAAAAAAAAGACGGCGTTAAAATAAATTAACGGAAAAAGGCGGGTTATTACATACGAGGTTCAACTCTCTCTTTTCGACTTAGAGGATCAGCCACAACATTGGCTTTTCAAGGATGATAAAGGAGTTCACAATCATAATCGTTCAATAACTCAACCCATCTTCGCTGTCTCATAATCAACTGTTTTTTATCAAAGATATGTTGAAGACTTTTGTGATCAGTGTACACTTTACATTTGACCCCATATAAGTAATGTCTTCAAATCTTGAGTGCGAACACAATAGCTCCCAATTCTAAATCATGGGTTGTATAATTCTGTTCATGAATCTTCAACTGACGTGACGCGTAAGCAATTGCTTTCTTTCACTGCATCAAAACACAACCAAAGCCTTGACACGAAGCATCACAATAGATAAAAAAATCATCATTACCCTCAGGTAGTGATAATATCAGTGCAGAAGTTAACTTCTTCTTCAGAGTTTGGAAAGTAAACTCTTGTTCACTCTTCCACTCGTACTTCTTCCCCTTATGCGTTAAAGCAGTCGGAGGTTTCGCTACTCGTGAGAAATCTTGAATGAAGCTTCTATAATAACCTGTCAAACCTAGGAACTGGCGAACTTGAGTAGGAGTCTTTGGAATTTCCAACTTTTCAATTGCCTCAATCTTAGCAGGATCAACTTAAATTCCTTGTTTACTTACAACGTGTCCAAGGAATTGAACTTCTTTCAACCAGAACACACACTTCGAAGATTTAGCATACAGCTCCTCTTTTCTTAACAAATCAAGCACTAGCCTCAAATACTCTTCGTGCTCTTCATCACTCTTGGAATAGATAAGAATATCATCGATGAAAATGATAACGAATTTGTCCAGGTAAGGACTACACACACAGTTCATGAGGTCTATGAACACTGCAGGTGCGTTAGTCAATTCGAACGGCATAACAAGAAATTCATAGTGACCATAACGGGTTCGGAAAGCGGTTTTCGGAATATCAGTTTCTTTAACGCGCAATTGGTGATAACCAGAATGAAGATCGATCTTAGAATAAATGGACGAACCTTGAAGTTGATCGAACAGACCATCAATTCTCAGAAGGGGGTAATGATTCTTAACAGTAAGCTTGTTCAATTCGCGATAATCGATACACAAACGAAACGAACCATCTTTCTTTTTAACAAACAAAACAGGAGCTCCCCAAGGGGACGAACTAGGACGAATGAGATATAGTTGCAACCAACGAAAGAAAATTTTTTTATAGAGTAGCCACATCAGTGGTATAGATGTTTAAAGCAATTCCTTCAAAGGGGATAACGACGATCATAGATTTCAAAGTAAATTTTCATTACAATTCCGAAAGGAAGACGTACGAAAGGTGGGATCTTTCAACGCGAGTGAACTTCCTCGCACAAAGAGCGAGTCAAACTAGGATTCATCCTTATTCTTAAATTTATATGCGGATGAAAAGAAGAGTGAATACTGGGTTATAATGAATAGTCGACTCCGAGTAAGATGAATCTCCAAAATGATTTCATACACCTCAAAGTATTTAATCATAGGATTGATGTTTACGAGGGTGTTGCGGTTAGCCGTGAATATCGAGAGTAGAAACTTCTCAGATGGTCTAGTGTAATATCTATCTGTGATACCAACCATAATAACAGTTGGGGTAGAAACCCACCCAGTGCCTTTCTTAAGAACAGGGTGACCACTGAACATACCTCAGAAACTGATTTATTGGTCCGCGTTTCGGTTATGCTCAATCATAAGAGGGAAAATTTTATGAGCACAAAGACGGCCCAACAATTTTATAATACCGCCATCCAAAGTGGCATAAGAGTTTTTATCAATGAACTTAATGGTAAGTTTCATCCTTAAACGGGGGATGAGAAAAACTGTGATCCAAACACACTGTAGAGTAAATGTGAAAATTTTAATATAATCAATCAAAGAAATTTTGAAAAAGCTTTAAACGTCTGATCTGAGCCCATAAACGGAACGAATTTCTTAGTAAATTTAGAAGTATGTATAATGTGTACCATTTTACATAAAAACAATTTGACTTAATTAAACGACTCAATAAAGGAGTGGTTTTAAAATAATTTGAAGGTATAATTTAGCATGTACTAACCAAATTTGGTAAGGGTAAATTTATTCATTTGATTTTATACGTACATATATGACTTTATAAATTGCATACGTGATGGCCCGTAAATCTCGTGAGGACCGCACAAATAAACAAATGTGTAAAAATTCTGATAAACAGAGTATTCATATTTCAGAGGTTACGAGTTGAAGTAAGATCGTGAAAGATCGGGTGAAGGACTTGAATCGTCGTGCAACATTTGATCAACAAATATTACGAGGTCATGAAAACAAATGAATTAAATGTTGTTTTGACTATTATCAAGACGTAAGTCCTTGGGCCAAAACTGTTCACGTGCGAAGCTGTTGCTAACAAGTGAGGTATGAAGGATAGAGCATGAGATAAGTAGTTCGGTTAAAAAGAGTTTCTCGTATATCAACAAATAAGATAATGAGTATTTTCCTTACTCATGTAACAACATTAGAATTTCTGAATGAGTGGTGTAAAAATTTTCTTTGACTCACTTTCTATTCCTCATGTCACAATATTAGAATTTCTAAATGAATTACCATAATATAATCCCGTTGGCCAGACGCCATTATATTTCACTAATTCATAGTTCCATTCTAATAGCACTACGTAAGGTCAGGACACGTGATCAACCTCGAATTTCTGCACAATTTTCTCCAAAACGATTTCTTAAACAGTGTGCTAAGGATAGCACAAAGAGACAAAAACATCAAAAGTAATGAATAGGAGTAATGATGACATAAAAATGTCTTTGAAGTATCAAGAATCTCTAAAAGTCAAGAATGACATTTTTCGGTTCGAAAACCAAAGCACAAAAGCACGTAATATAACAAGAATGTTATATACACAATCATAATAGCTGATATTGAAATGCCTAGCATTTTAGAAGTCACGAATGACATCTCGCGTAATATAAATCAGACGTTATATACACAACCATAATGGATGACATGGAAATGTTGAAAATTTCAGAAGTCATGAATGACATCCCTCGGTTTCACTAATCGAGACAGTCTTGTAAAAAGATAATCTCATAAGTGTCAGAGAATACGTTTAATTGAAATGGGAGTTCCTCTCGGAATCGTAATGTAAGACCTTGTTCGTGTTTCAGTTCAATGGGACGCCGTCCCAATTTCTGGACACCGTCCTACTCTTTGAAACTGGACGTCGTCCCACATTCTGGACGCCGTCCAAATGTGATGACGGGCCAGCTGTATAATTCTGTTTTAAAAAGGGGTATTTTGGTCAAATCACTTGGGTGTCGGTTTGGAGCCCTCAAAACTGATCTAGATCCCATTTGTGGATCACATTTCATCCACACAAACACTATCATCCAATTCTAGAGAGAGAGGAAGGGTTTAGAGAGAGAGCTTGATTTGGAGAAGAAGGAGTTGGATTCTCACCAAAGCTCGGGTTTTAAAGTTGTTCATCTCGCTCCTAGCTACGTTTTGGTAGTAGTGGTAAGTTCTAACTCCGAATTTCATTAATTGATTTGATATTCAAGTTAGGGTTTGAACTTGATATTGTTGAGAAACCCATTTAGACTCATGAAGTAAGTTTAGTGATGCTAGTAATCGGGTTTTGTAGTGTCGTTGATGGATTTTAGGTTAGTTGTTGTTTTGGTCAAGTTCAAGACTTGCAAAATGGGTTAATCACTAGGTTTAGTGATTATGGATGTGTTGAAACCCATTTGGGTGTATTTTGGTTGGCTAATTTTGAAATGGGTCAAAATTAGGGTTTGGTGTCAAATAAGGTAAGATAAGCGTTAACACTTATGATTTGGGTTAATTGGTGATTTAGGGCCATTTTCACTTATGTTAGTGATTATTGGTTAGTTTGGGTGCGGGTTGTGCTAGGAAGTGCATTTGGGTCGAAATTGCACTTATGGTGTTTTGGTCGTAAGCTAGAGGGTGTTTAGCTTATTTGTTTGTGAATTATCTAGGTGATTCACATTTGGACAATTAGGAACTCAAGCGGGAGTTTCCTTTCTTGTAATTGAGGTGAGTGAAATATTTATACATGTATGTATGTAGTTTTTCTACTCGTGTGCGATGTGGGTCTTCGGTGCCACATCGTGAGTATTATGTTGGTATGTGTCACAAGACGGTGACTTATTTGTTGGTATGATGGGATGAGAATACAAGTTGGTAGTGTCTCGATAGGTGATTCACAAGTCGGTAACACCTAATGGTGATTCACAAGTCGGTGACACCATATGTCGGGAAGTGATTTACAAGTCGGTGACACTTCATAGTGTTTCAAAAGTCGGTGACACTTAGTGGTGCTTCACAAGTCGGTGACACCATATGGCGTTCACAAATCGGTGACCCATAGGTATTGGTGGGTAGTTCACAAGTCATTGACACACTTTGGTGATTCACAAGTCGGTGACACCTTATGATGATTCACAAGTCGGTGACATCACACGAGTGTGACTCGACGTTATTGGTCGACTACAAGGCGGTAGTACTATAGCGAAAATGGTTGGTATGTTTATGCATTGTATTGGTTTAATATATTATTGTGTTAAGTTATATACTAACGTTGTTGATAGTTGTATGTGGTATTGCTAGATTGCTTATACGTTCTTATACGTGTTATGTGTTGGGGTATGCGTGTAGGTAAACTATATATGTATGTGTATAAATGTTTTACTCACTAAGCATTAGCTTACCCTCTCATTGTTTACATTTTTAGGTTCGGAGGCGGGCGTGGCAAGGGTATGCTAGGGATTAGATGATTTCCCCTTTTGATGCTTGCTTGGATTACTTTTGGATTCGACCTAGGATTGGGTAGTTTATCCCCAAACATCATGCTCGTAATTTGTTTGGAAACTAAACTCGTATGGTCGAAACTCGTATTTTGTATGTATTTCGTAAAACGGCTGACGTGGGTCCGATGTCGTAAAACTTGTTTAATAGTGAAAACTTCTTAGTTTTACTTAATATGAAGTGTTGTAATATTTCATTTCGTTTAAAAGTGTCGGGAAACTTGTTTTCCGTTCACGTGAAATGGGCATTTTGGACAGTAGCTGGAAGACTGATAGTGCTCCAAATGAACATATATTTAGTAGCAATATCCTTCCAATATGTAAAGTTTTCAGTTGCAATTGTTCTATTTTCAAGTAATACTCGTTTAAATAAATAAGTGCGAAGACAAAAGGCGAAAACGAAGATTTGAAGACGCAAACATCCAAAAAGCTCAAATGTACAAGATACAATCCAAGTGGTTCAATTTATTGGTAATAAACGTCTAAAAATGACAAGAGTACAAGTTGCGGAACGCAAAGTACAAGATATTAAATTATAAGAAATGACGTTCGAAAATCCGGAACCGGGACCTGAGCCAACTATCAATGCCCGACGCAACGGACCAAAAATTATGAGTCAACTATGCACAAGAATATAATATAATATTTAAATAATTATATAAATTATTTATATATTATATATATATATTAATTATGTCGACAAGCTAGTGTACAGAAGTTTGTGAGCTGGAATCCGAATCTCCACGATCGCAGAGCTGCAAAGGGTAAAAACTCCACGATCGCGGAGCAGCCAAAGTCAGAAATTTCCTATAAATTCACGAATTCTGGCCGATTTTTAAAAACAATAATAATAATACTTCTCTGTAATATATAATAAATATATATATATATATATATATATATATATATATATATATATATATATATATATATATATATATATATATATATATATAGGTTAGTTTTATATTAGATTAGTTTTGGGTTACGCAAAGGTTATTTTACGGGTTTTAAAGTCGGAGCTCTGTCTGTGTAACACTACGCGATAAATAATCAATGTAAGTTATGTTCTCCTTTTTAAATTAATGTCTCGTACTTAAGTTATTATTATGCTTATTTAAGACGAAGTAATCATGATGTTGGGTTAAAATACTAAAATTGGGCAATTGGGCTTTGTACCATAATTGGGGTTTGGACAAAAGAACGACACTTGTGGAAATTAGACTATGGGCTATTAATGGGTTTTATATTTGTTTAACTAAATGATAGTTTGTTAATTTTAATATAAAGATTTACAATTGGACGTACCTATAAATAACCATATACACTCGATCGAACACGATGGGCGGGATATTTATATGTACGAATAATCGTTCATTTAACCGGACACGGGAATGGATTAATAGTCTATGGAATTATTAAAACAGGGGTGAAATTATGTACAAGGACACTTGGCATAATTGATAACAAAGTATTAAAACCTTGGATTACACGCAATTGATATCCTGATGTAATTATTAAACAAAGTATTAAAACCTTGTTACAGTTTAAGTCCCCAATTAGTTGGAATATTTGACTTCGGATATAAGGATAATTTGATGAGGACACTCGCACTTTATATTTATGACTGATGGACTGTTATGGACAAAAACCAGACGGGCATATTAAATAATCCAGGACAAAGGACAATAAACCCATGGGAATAAACTAAAATCAACACGTCAAACATCATGATTACGGAAGTTTAAATAAACATAATTCCTTTATTTTCATATTTAATTGCACTTCTAATTACTGCACTTTTATTTATTGTTATTGTATTTAACTGCACCTTTAATTATCGTACTTTTTAATTATCGCACTTTTATTTATCGCAATTTCATTATCGTTATTTACTTTACGCTTTAAATTAAGTTGTATTTATTTTTAATATTTTACATTAGATTTTAACTGCGACTAAAAGTTTTAAAATCGACAAACCGGTCATTAAATGGTAAAAACCCCCTTTTATAATAATAATACTACTTATATATATTTTTGTATTTTTACAAATATAGTTTTTAAATATATAGCGTTAAGCTTGTTTAAAGGATTCCCTGTGGAACGAACCGGGCTTACTAAAAACTACACTACTCTACGATTAGGTACACTGCCTATAGTGTTGTAGTAAGGTTTAGGTATATCCAATCTGTAAATAAATAATTAAAACTTGTGTAATTTGTATCGTATTTAATAGTATTTCCTTGTAAAAATTAATAGTATTTCACGTACACCTCGCATGACATCAAGTTTTTGGCGCCGTTGCCGGGGAAGTTAAACGCCGAAAGCGCAACGCTAAAAATAAGAAAAAAAAAAGTTTTTAAAAAAGTTTTTGTTAAGTTCTTTTTATTAAAATATAAGTTTTAAAAATAATAAAAATATAAAAATACAAAAAGAAAAAAAATATATTTATATTTTTAAGAGTTTATAATATTTATAAAGTAAATAAGTGTTTTTATTTTAGTTTTAAAATTAAATTTTTATTTAAGTTATATTTATATTTTTTATATTTTATAAAACAGAAAAACAAAAAAAAATTAAAAAAAAATCGAACCTTTCTCAACTGAAACTGAACCCTCCGCGACTCGCGGAACTTTTGAACTGGGACTAACCGCACTCGCGGAGGTCTTCTGACAGGCCATAGAAAACCCTAGTTCAGCATTAATTACGATAATTATTATTAATATTATTTAATTTAAACCCTAATTAGGTTTTGTTTATTTAATTATTTAGTTTAGTTTTTAATTAATTTGTATTTTAAGTTTAATTAGTTTTTATAAATTATAAAATTAATAGTTTTATAAAATAATTAATATAAAAATAATATTTTTATAAAAATTATAATTTTATAAACTTTAAGTTTATTTTTATATTTTGTATCTTTTTATTTGTTTTAGCATAATTTGTATTTTTTTTCGTTCGTACTTAGTTTTAAATATAGTATTTGCCATAGTTATTTTTATTTCTAGATTTTTAGGCTTTGCCGTAAAATCCCTTAAGTACCTTTTCTTTAGATTAAGATTTAGGTTCTTTAGAATTTTACGACGCTGTTTATAAATTTTAGTACCTTTTAAGTTTCGACGCGCTACTCTATTTTTATTTTTCAACTCCTCGTTTTTCGATGTTCTTTTTCTTTTTCTTTTCGACACTCTAGTTTTTTTTTTAGGACTTAGAAATTTTCTCTACTTCTTCTCTAATAATTCAAAACGAAAAATTATTTTAAGCGGTTAAATTGATAGGCATCCAAATTTTCTGCTTCGTAGTAATAGTTGGATTTGTTAGTGGCTGAGTTGTGAGCTTCCGATTTAAAGGGTTCTGGCTCCCTGCTACATCTTTTGGCTATTCGAAACGTGGGCAAAAGCAAAAAAGTCTATTAATTTGATAACTTTAAATAATTTGTATCTTTTTATAACTAATAGGATAATTAGTAAATGCACCACATTGTAGCTAAAATTTGGCCATCGCAATAAAATGGAAAATTTTGAAAACAATGCCTTGGAAACTCTTTTTGAACTCCAAAATCAATTAAATCAATACTCTCAAACGGGTATTGATGATAATTCGTTCGGTCAATCTTGGATCACGAATGACGAAACAATAACTGGTTGTGAAATCTGTGGAGATTATCACTCAATATGGGAATGTTATTATTACGTTCCTATGGAAAATTACGCACCCACGCAACCTGAATGGAACGATTATGAAGAATACAATTCAAATTGGGATTATTCCCAAGAATATATCCAAACTCAACAACCAGAAGACGAGGAAAATTATGTGCCTGAAAATTCTTTAGATTATATGAAAATCAAACTCGAAGAACTTGATGCTCAAAATGAACAAATCAGAGAGTTTGTAAATAGGCAAGCTAAAACTCTATCAGATTACACACCTATTAATCTGAGGAGTATTGTGCAAGAAAATCTCATATCATCGAATTTTGATGAAGTCGATAGCTCCGAAATCACCAACTATCCCGATGATACTTTTTATTCAGTCTTACCAATTTCACAACATATCGACACATTAGCCTCTACCGACGAAATCATCGATCCATCTATGGATGAAGAAGAAATAAGGGAGATAAATTTGTACTCTTGGGAAAACGATAACGTTGAAAATTTTACCCCCAAGACCAAAATGGTGGGACCGATAAGTACCATTAATGAAGAAGAATTTGCTTCGATCCTGAAATTCACCATTCCACAACCTTCTAACCCAATATTCTCAATAGACAAGTCATCTACAGAAGATGAACTACGAGCCGTAATAGATAATGACACCTCAGATTTCACCCAATTGGGTAATAGAGGTGAAAACTTTGATCCCGAGAATAAACGGAAGGAAATGTTAGGAATTGTCCACCCTATAGAAATATGTATGTCGGTGTATATCGATCCATTTGACCAAGAACCAGAAAAGAGACGTATCCATTTACTAAAAGCTATACTTAAAAAAGAATTAAGTAGTGACGATCGGGTGGTTTTAAACTTTAAACCCATTGATATATTCTATACCACCCGAGATGTAAATAACTGGCTCACTATTTTAATCCGTGGAACTTATTCTACCGACTTCACATGTCGTCAGCTAAGTATGGGGAAGTCTAACCCCACTTAACGTTAAATTCTGGGTTCGGGTTAGTGCATAACTCATTAATAAACATGCATAATAAGTTAGGGTAAAAGACGCATTTTCAAAGATTAGCAAACAGTTCAGAAAAGCAACCATTTTTGAAGAAAAACATGTGTGATAAAACAAGAAGGAATGAACGATGAGGCGCGCCATATATCATTCGACGAGCTTTGTAATTACAAACTGGGTATTTTTAATTACTTTTCTACACTAATCACCCTCATAAATTTATAATTAGAGTCTGATTTCATGCAAATGAGGACATTGCATGATCTCAAGTGTGGGGAAGGGTTATAAATTCTCTCGGGTTTATACTTGGTTTATTTTCTAAATTTTGTGAAAATTTAAAAAAAAAAATTTCAACTAAATGAATTCAAAATCATGTTGATACATATTTATGAACGATGAAAACTAGATGTTAATACCGAAATTATCATTACCTCGGAAAGGACATAAATGGAGAAACAACTAAAACACTTGAATTTATGTATTAAGATATAAAAAGACGCATGAAAAAAGCCAAGTGTGGGGAGAATGTACCAAGTTATTCAATAAAAAACTATCTATCACATGTTTCTGTAAAGTTTATTGCAGGTGCTTTTGTTTTGGACTAAATTGACTGTTTTACCCGCAATATTATAATAAAGATAAAAGAAAAGATGGATCTACACGATGAATCAATTCCATCATTAGAAGGAAGTAAAGTCTTCCGAAAAAGACACGCGCTTCTTGATTTAGGTCAAGAAGTTGTCGTCCAGACCAGCTGTAGGTTGACGAAAAATCTAGAAAAGTCATCTCTAAAATCAGCAGGAAATCCACGGACCTCAGCATCAAACAGGGTCGCCAAGTGGTCAGACTTATCCTAACCATGAGAGGATCTGTCTTGTAAAATGGAGAGGACGCCGTGCAAATTAGCTGGATAAGACTAATGAATCAGATCCCCAGAAAGGATAATCTCCTTAAAGATCAAAAATCAGCTTTTAAGACTAATATTACTCAATCCTTGAGATTGACCTTAAAGATTGAGAATTACAAACTCATAGAATTCAATGATATATAAACTCGAGCTTGAACGAGAAAATATTTGGATCAAAATTAAAACCGATTTGTTTTCTGAAAACCCATTTTCATTGCGTTCATTACCATTGAACGTAAAATCCTAGGAATTCACCTGAAATTCATTAGGTCATCTGAACCAAATCGGGTGTCAACCGTAAGAACGGTGGTTGCATAGCATGGTCAAAGACAGGACCTTGTGCCAGACCGAAAAATCATAGGATGATCTTTACTATTGCTCCTACAAAGGATAGTAATAGCATCCGACACGTTATAGACCATAATTAAAAGCATGTCAGGGGACATTGCCTTAACAGTTTCTTGTTCATCGCTTTCCTTTACAACCGGACGGTAGTTTGCCGAAAGGTAATATACGGAACAAGTAAACTGGATGTGTGCTTTTCGATACAGGGATAGCAGTGGATTACACGAACCTAAATATTTTTAGCCAAAATATTGATCCACAAATATATTTTGCAACACCAATGGTGGGTCAAATCAGAAAACTTATCTAGGGTAAAAGCTAGAATGAAATTTTTAAAAGATCAAATGTTTTCATAAAGATCCAATTTCCTTAAAGGATCTAAATTTTTATAGTCGTGTGGGACTGCAAACCACAATTACTATCATTGTTTACACCGCCGTATCAAAATCACTGATGTATAAAGTGTGAAGAATAAAGAAGTGATTCGTGTGATTTAATTTCAAGTTCTGTATTGCTTGAGGACAAGCAACGTTCAAGTGTGGGGATATTTGATAGTGCTCCAAATGAACATATATTTAGTAGCAATATCCTTCCAATATGTAAAGTTTTCAGTTGCAATTGTTCTATTTTCAAGTAATACTCGTTTAAATAAATAAGTGCGAAGACAAAAGGCGAAAACGAAGATTTGAAGACGCAAACATCCAAAAAGCTCAAATGTACAAGATACAATCCAAGTGGTTCAATTTATTGGTAAGAAACGTCTAAAAATGACAAGAGTACAAGTTGTGGAATGCAAAGTACAAGATATTAAATTATACGAAATGACGTTCGAAAATCCGGAACCGGGACCTGAACCAACTATTAACTCCCGACGCAACGGACCAAAAATTATGAGTCAACTATGCACAAGAATATAATATAATATTTAAATAATTATATAAATTATTTATATATTATATATATATATATATATATATATATATATATATATATATATATATATATATATATATATATATATATATATATATATATATATATATATATATATATATATATATATATATATATATATATATATTAATTATGTCGACAAGCTAGTGTACAGAAGTTTGTGAGCTGGAATCCGAATCTCCACGATCGCGGAGCTGCAAAGGGTAAAAACTCCACGATCGCGGAGCAGCCAAAGTCAGAAATTTCCTATAAATTCACGAATTCTGGCCGAGTTTTAAAAACAATAATAATAATACTCCTCTGTAATATATAATTAATATATATATATATATTATATATATATATATATATATATATATATATATATATATATATATATATATATATATATATATATATATAATATAGGTTAGTTTTATATTAGATTAGTTTTGGGTTACGCAAAGGTTATTTTACGGGTTTTAAAGTCGGAGCTCTGTCTGTGTAACACTACGCGATAAATAATCAATGTAAGTTATGTTCTCCTTTTTAAATTAATGTCTCGTACTTAAGTTATTATTATGCTTATTTAAGACGAAGTAATCATGATGTTGGGCTAAAATACTAAAATTGGGTAATTGGGCTTTGTACCATAATTGGGGTTTGGACAAAAGGACGACACTTGTGGAAATTAGACTATGGGCTATTAATGGGATTTATATTTGTTTAACTAAATGATAGTTTGTTAATTTTAATATAAAGATTTGCAATTGGACGTACCTATAAATAACCATATACACTCGATCGGACACGATGGGCGGGATATTTATATGTACGAATAATCGTTCATTTAACCGGACACGGGAATGGATTAATAGTCTATGGAATTATTAAAACAGGGGTGAAATTATGTACAAGGACACTTGGCATAATTGATAACAAAGTATTAAAACCTTGGATTACACGCAGTTGATATCCTGATGTAATTATTAAACAAAGTATTAAAACCTTGTTACAGTTTAAGTCCCCAATTAGTTGGAATATTTGACTTCAGATATAAGGATAATTTGATGAGGACACTCGCACTTTATATTTATGACTGATGGACTGTTATGGACAAAAACCAGACGGGCATATTAAATAATCCAGGACAAAGGACAATTAACCCATGGGAATAAACTAAAACCAACACGTCAAACATCATGATTACGGAAGTTTAAATAAGCATAATTCCTTTATTTTCATATTTAATTGCACTTCTAATTATTGCACTTTTATTTATTGTTATTGTATTTAACTGCACCTTTAATTATCGTACTTTTTAATTATCGCACTTTTATTTATCGCAATTTCATTATCGTTATTTACTTTACGCTTTAAATTAAGTTGTATTTATTTTTAATATTTTACATTAGATTTTAACTGCGACTAAAAGTTTTAAAATCGACAAACCGGTCATTAAACGGTAAAACCCCCTTTTATAATAATAATACTACTTATATATATTTTTGTATTTTTACAAATATAGTTTTTAAATATATAGCGTTAAGCTTGTTTAAAAGATTCCCTGTGGAACGAACCGGACTTACTAAAAACTACACTACTCTACGATTAGGTACACTGCCTATAGTGTTGTAGCAAGGTTTAGGTATATCCAATCTGTAAATAAATAATTAAAACTTGTGTAATTTGTATCGTATTTAATAGTATTTCCTTGTAAAAATTAATAGTATTTCACGTACACCTCGCATGACATCAAAGACCATTTGGACACCGTCCCGATTGCTTGGACGTCGTCCTGGCCTTCACAACTGGATGCCGTCCAGATAACTGGACGTCGTCCAGATAACTGGACGCCGTTTAGATAAACTAGTTATAAAAAAAAAATTGTTACGTTTTCGGTTGTATAACGGGGTGGGTCGTTACAAGTGGTATCAGAGCATGGTCTAAGGGATTTAGATGACTTGAGATAGGCGCCTAGACTTACACTTTTTGTGTGTGCTTATTTGTTGCGGGACTTGTAGGATTGCGGGTCGGTTCGAGTTTTAGTTAGTGCCTTAGAAAATAGGTGAACTAGCTATGTATTGATTATGTTGTTACTAATCATGTTGTTTTGTGTTGAACATCTAACGAGATAGTTGTTGTATTCATGAGCTCGGTATGGCGTGTGAGCGTAATAATAATTTGCGACCATTATTATAGTTGCAAGCCAAGTCAAGCAAGTGATGTACAACAAGTATTGAACTAGATGGGATGTATGAACGGTGGCATATTTATATGATTGTGAATATAGATCGTGACTGTGCATGTAATTTATTCGTGTTGCGTTCCTAACCGAGTTCATTTCTTAGAATGACGACAAGGAACGAACAAGTTAACGAAGGCCAAGGTGACGAGAGTGATTTCACGGCCAAGGTAGAGGCCATTTTAAAGAGTCACAGAGCGGAATTTCTTGCGGACGTTAGGAGGGTCTTCCAAGAATCGGTTGATGAACAAGTGACCGATATGATAAAGGAGCAAATGAGTGCTCTTATAAAAGAGGAGTTTGATAAAAGGTTTCCTAACTCTCAAGAGAGGAGTATGGAGGGTTTAACGGGTGATGTTGGGAGGAGAGACTTCTATTTCAAGAACTTTAAATTATCTCAACCTCCTATGTTTCATGGTGAGCGAGATCTACATAAGAGCACGTGTTGGATCACCGATATTGAGGGCGCTTTTTGAACGAGTGAATGTCCTCTCGATAATAAAATGAGGTATGGTAGTAGTATGTTACGAGATAATGCAGAATTATGGTGGGATGGAAAGGTTCAAGTTTATGGCGAAGAATAATGTTTGGGTTTAACTTGGGAAGAGTTCAAGGAGGAATTCAGTAAAGAGTAGCGCACTCAAGCCGATCTTTCTCGAATAAGAGATGAGTTGCGAAACTTAGAGCAAGGGTCGATGGACTTGAATGAACTAAAGTCCACCTTTTTGTCAAAGACCCGATTTTGCCCGGAGTATATCGGGAATGATCGTATGTTGATGGAAGATTTCTATCGAGCGTTGAATGATGATTTGAAAAACAAAATTAGTAGAGGGTCGGTGGACTCTTTTGAGAGGTTGTTCGAGGTGGAAAGGGGTTTTGAGACCCTTGTTCAGAAAGGAAGCGGTTCCAATGTTAGTAAGCGGAAGTTCGAAGCGACGATGTTTTCGAACAAGAAAAGTAAGAGTGCTACCGAAGGTGTCGGAAGCGTGAAGATGAGTGGCATGGGTGGTTCTAAATGTGCGTGTTATAATTGTGGGCAAATGGGACATAAGTCTCGTGATTGTCCGTCGGGTAAAGTCACGTGTTTTAAGTGCCGGAAGGATGGACACCGAAGGTCGGAGTGTCCCGAGTTGAGTTGATGACGCGGTGCGAGATCCTCATGACGTGAGATTAAGGTACTATTCGATTCAGTACCTATTTTATTTTGTTATATGTGTGATGTTGGGTAATAAGTGGGTTTACCATGTGATGTAATGACTAGCTAGGTCGAGTTAGCTAATTGAGGTTTGATTAGCCAAGTCGGGTTAATCAATTGTTAGGGGTTTGACCAAGTCGGGTTGACCGTGTGTGTTTGACTTAACCGAGTCGGGTTAGTCATTAGATGTGAGGTGTTGACAGAGTCGGGTTGACCGTGTGTGTTTGACTTAACCGAGTCGGGTTAATCAATGGTTGTTAGGTGTTGACAGAGTCGGGTTGACCTAGTATGTTTGAATTAACCAAGTCGGGTTAATCAATTGTTGTTAAGGGTTTGACCAAGTCGGGTTGACCTAGTGTAATTGACTTAACCGAGTCGGGTCAATCAATTAGGTGATGGGTGTTGACCGAGTTCGGGTT
Organism: Rutidosis leptorrhynchoides; assembly: GCF_046630445.1. NCBI lineage: Eukaryota > Viridiplantae > Streptophyta > Magnoliopsida > Asterales > Asteraceae > Rutidosis > Rutidosis leptorrhynchoides. Next base: position 528,499,281 of record NC_092333.1, on the reverse strand, counting down.
GACCGACCGTGTTTGACTAACCGAGTTGGGTTAATCAATTCTTGTTAAGGGTTGGCCGAGGAAGGTTGACCGGGCGTGTTTGACTAACCAGGTTGGGTTAATCGTTTTAGTGTTGGAGCCTTAACCAAGTCGGGTGTAACCGTGATTTGATTGGAGGGTTACTTGTATTGATCTCCATAAGGGTTAGTGTAGTAATGGTATGCCGTTCGAGAGGCGTTTACGTTGACCATGTATGTGTGCGAGTAGATTCATGGTTGTTGAATATCTTTGATTGTGTATAAGTAACTGTGTTAACAGTTGAGACGGTGCGAGTTAGGGTGTAAGTCTTGGTGACCCTAAGCATCGCTATTGTAAGTGAAAGTTTGGTAGGCTCGCTTTGCGGCCTAAGTAGATCGCGACTAGCTGTTGATTGTTAGGGAGTTGTGGGCGTTGAGCCGTAAGGTTCGTGGGATTTGTGTGACTTCGAATAGTCAAGTGAATTATGACACTGAGGATGGACCCCGTAAGGGTCAAGTTATTGAAACTCGGTGGCAGTAATGAGAGTTGTATAACACTGCATCAGGTGCCTCAGTATACCTGCTAGTGGAATGCTTCACTCCGTGAAATGTCCCGTTCATATCGATTATAAACGTTTCATATTAATTGAGACGTTTTTACAAAAACTGCATTCGATTTTTAAAACAAACCATAACCATTATTTTATCGATAAAGGTTTAAATTATTACGAAGATTATCAAATAATGATAATCTAAAATATAGCGTTTTCACACGATCATTACATAATGGTTTACAATAATATTACACAATAACTTAAGTCTTCGAATGCAGTTTTTAAACAATATTATACAAGCATGCAGACTCCAATCCTGTCTTTATTTAGCATGCAACAGCGGAAGCTCTTAATAATCACCTGAGAATAAACATACTTTAAACGTCAACAAAAATATTGGTGAGTTATAGGTTTAACCTATATATTTATCAATTTGTAATAATAGACCACAAGATTTCATATTTCCATTTCTCATAAACATCATGCGTGCATATAGCCATCTGCATAAAAATCATTCATATGGATTCAACACCTGGTAACCGAGATTAACCAAAATGCATAGAATATCTCCACAAACATCGACATATGTATAATAATAATCTCAAAGTACTAAAGCCATTCATAGACATGAATGGGGGTTGTTAACTGTGACGACCCGAAAATTTCCGACCAAATTTAAACTTAATCTTTATATGATTCCGACACGATAAGCAAAGACTGTAATGATAAGTCTTAAAATCTTGGAACTGTGTTAATGCATACATTTAATCTTTGAACTGCTTACATGGATACGATTAAACCCTCGCCTGTTCTCGACGATTCACGAACCTTTAATGTATATATAAATGATTATGTATGAAAATAGTATTATATAATAAATTAAATATGTTACTGAACTATTGTAAGATAATTTAAAATAACCAAAACCTGTTATTGAATATATATAGTATATTGACTGTAAATGATTTCGAATATATTTTGTCAACTATTAAATGTATATCTTAAATTATTTGTTTCAAAAATAATTAATATATTTAACTAAGTAACAAAACTTAATATTTAAAAACAATATTAAACATAATAGTTGAATATATATATATATATATATATATATATATATATATATATATATATATATATATATATATATATATATATATATATATATATATATATATATATATATATATATATATGATTTCAATACATAATTGATGAAGATATCTTTATTGTAATATATTAAAATGTAAAAATATCAAATATTAAACACATGTTATTATATATATTATAATTATTAAATATTACATATTAATTTATTAAATGTAATTATAAGTTAAAATATAGTTATATTAATAATATTTTTAGTACTTTTATTATTACTATTAATATTAATATTAGTATTATTATTTTTAGTATTACTATTAGATATTAAAATTAAGAATTGTTATTATAAACTATTATTATTATGATCACTATAGTTTGTAGAAAATAATACAACTTACCATCCTTATTAATATTATTAATATTATTATTAATTACATTATTATTACTAAAATTAATATTAATGTGTATATAATTGTTAATATTATGATCATGAAAATAAATTCTAGGTATGATATAAATATAGATGCAATCATAGGAATTAATAATGGCTAATATTATTAATACATATAAAAATTTAATTAAGTTATGAACTATATACATATGTAAAACACATTTTTATTTATTTATTATTGAAACCTTATTATTATTAAGGTTATGATCATTATTATTACTATAATTAACATTATTACTATTATTATCATTATTTTGGTATTATTATTAAGTATTATTAAGTCTTAAGAATTATCATCAAAAGTATTGTTTTTATTGTAAAAATAATACAACATTTTTAATTTATCATTATTACTATCATTATTAAAAATTTTATATATTTTTTTTATTATTATCATTTTTATTATCAATATTAACATTATTATAGGTATTAATATTATCAATATTATTATTAATATAATTATAATTATTATTAATATTATTCCTATTATTAATATATTAATAAATAAATATTATTTATATAAAAATATATTTAATATATATAATAAAACTATATTAATATTTTTACAAATTATTTATTTAAAGTATACAAAATAAATATATTTAAGTTAATAATGAAACACATGAATTACTAAAATAACAGTTATGTTAATAATAATACATAAATTTATTCGACTTCAATTATATGTGTTAATATATACATAAATGATATAGGTTCGTGAATCCGAGACCAACCCTACACTTATTCAATGACGTCATATGTATTTTTACTACAAAATACAGTATTGTGAGTTTCATTTGCTCCCTTTTTAAATGCTTTTGCTATATATATTTTTGGGACTGAGAATACATGCACTGTTTTTATAAATGTTTTACGAAATAGACACAAGTACTTAAAATTACATTCTATGGTTGGATTATTAACCAAATATTGCCCTTCAAGTCTGGTAACCTAAGAATTTAGGGAAATGGCCCCTGATTGACGCGAATCCTAAAGATAGATCTATGGACCTTGACAAGTCCCATTCGGGGTACGAATGCTTTAGTACTTCGAGATTATTATTTTACAGACGAGAGGTTCTGTTTGGGGATATTCTATGCATTAAGTTAACGTCGGTTACCAGGTGTTCAATCCATATGAATGATATTTTTGTCTCTATGCATGGGACGCTTATTTATGAGAACTGGAAATGAAAACCTTGTGGTCTATTAAAATGATGGAAATGAATGTTTATGATAAACTAATGAACTCACCAACCTTTTGGTTGACACTTTAAAACATGTTTATTCTCAGGTATTAAAGAAATCTTCCGCTGTGCATTAGCTCATTTTAAAGATATTACTTGGAATCATTCATGTCATATTTCAAAAGACATTGCATTCGAGTCATTGAGTTCAGTAAAGATTATGACTAAGTAAATGACAGATTAGATCATTTATAGATGGATATTACGAAATGGTATGCATGTCTGTCAACTTTCGATGTAATAAAAGTTTGTCTTTTAAAACGAATGCAATGTTTCTAAAATGTATCATATAGAGGTCAATTACCTCGCAATGTAATCATATGTTATTGTATTCGTTCTTATGGATTAGGACGGGTCTTTACATGTGGTATCAGAGCGGTGGTCTTAGCGAACCAGGTCTGTATTAGTGTGTCTAACTGATAGTTGTTTAGATGCATTAGTGGGTCTGGACTTGACCGTGTCTGCATGTCAAAAGTTTTGCTTATCATTTCTTGTCGGAAATTATCTGCTTATCATTCTTAGTCTAGACACATTTTACTGCATTGATTGCATGAATAGTGTATAGACAAAAATTCATATCTTAGCGTATCTGTTACTGTAGACTTTTCTTGATAGCTTCCGTATATTCCTCCGTAACTTATGAGATTTTAGTATTATATATGCATATGTAAATCATGAATTGCAGGGTATTAATTTACATCCTATAATCTTTTTCATATCGAAAATCTTTCGTCTGATCATACGAGATGGATCCCTCAACCAGTTCGAATTCCTCGGATTCTGACAGCTATTCCGATATGGATTTCCACTTGAACTCCGAAAGCAGTGTAACTGAAATGGATCAACCATTCAGCCATCATCAATTCTGGATGAATTGAGGATGGGTTCGTAGTCGACTTAATCAATGGAGACGCGAAGAAGGTGATCCCTTCCCTCCCGCACATTCCCCTCTTGGCGAAGAACCTAAAGCAATTACCGTCGAACCTGTTCGAGACACCATTTTCTCTCTCATTTCCAGAGTAGCTCGACACGATTATATTCTATCCACAATTCTAAACCTTATTCATCCACTCGTTCCGACCGACAATTATTCCGGGATAATGGAAGAAGTCAACAAGCTTCGCGCTCTAGTAATCAATTTGGAGAATATGGTGCAAAAGTTACCAGCTTCAGCAACAACATCAACACCAGTACCACCAACAAACCAAGTTTTAACATTACATGCCTCAACATCTCATTCCGTACCTTGAGTATAATCATCGTTCCACGCGATGTTCTATATTATTTATCTTCGTTCGACATGACGGTTATGTAATCTCTAATGTTTTAGAGACTATACATTCTAGTTCTAACGGTAAATTAAATGAGATTAATATCATATTGACTCATTAAATCCATGATTACATCTGAAGAAAATATATATATGTAAGTATATTTTCATAAAGATTGTAATTAAAAATTCTTTTGTACAAACTGTTAATGGTGAAAATATTTTAACGGGTAGGCAATACCCTAGAAATATTTAGATTTTGCATTAATAAGTTACACTGTACATTCTTCGAATTTGATTCAACGATCATTTACTATCCTATTTACAACCACCGATATACGTATTCGTTCACCAAAGAATAACTATTTTCATTCAAATTCAATTTCATATTTGGATTTTGACCTATCAGAATCCAACAAGTGGCATAATGAAGAAAACATTGGACAAAATAAAATTTGTTAGAAACAAACAAATTAACTATGAGAAATTTTGTTAAGAATCCACGCTAACTGTTCCTAGCTAACTGTTAATTTCGTATTACCTTTTATTTATCGCAATTTTAATTCTCGCAATTTTATTTATCATCATTTAATTTCTGTTATTTACTTTACGCACTTTAAATGTCGGGACACGTATACAATGTTTTGACATATCATATCGACGCATCTATATATATTATTTGGAATAACCATAGACACTCTATATGCTGTAATGTTCGAGTTCGCTATACAGGGTTGAGGTTAATTCTTAAATAATATATATACTTTGAGTTGTGATCGAGTCTGAGACATGTACACGGGTCATGATACGTATTAATTAATTCGAATATTATATATTAAACTATATATGAATTATTGGACTGATAACTGTGGACTATCGACTGTGGACTAATAACATTGGACAATTAAAATGAATTAAAATATTGATTTTAACATATGAAACTAAACATTTCTTCAAGTTTGCCACTTGATTTCATCATAAACCTCATTTGTATCTAGACGATTACAATCTGCTTTCAAACTTTTCATGATTCTTGAAAACACCTCAATCGAGAGGATGAACCAACCGCATTTCATCTACGGAAGAAAAGATTGATGCATATAGTTATACACACTCGGAACCTGAGTAAACGTTTAACATGTAGGTGTGCTATTTCCTTTAGTGTTATTATTACCCAAAATAAATTAGTAATCCCTTTCAAAGTAGCAAATTTTGTCACAGCTCCAGCAAGTTAATTTCGACTTTTTGTTCGAAATAACCTTATTATAACCTTGATATTTATGCGTGTTCTTTTATTGTTATCGGGGAACCTTTTATTATATTCCACCATATTACCAGCAGATGTACCAGCAACCTCGTTGCTCCTTGGCTTAAATCTCTCCGATAAATCACTATGTTTATCTATTGAAGTCTCATCATGTACTCATCCGCATCTTGTAACAAGAATTGCCATACTAATTACCGAGAATTAGCAATCAGTATTTTGAATCTCGCAACATTTCTACGTCAACAGTTATATGTATTCATATAACATTTATCTCTTAGAACTATGATCTTTCATTCTGAAATTCTGAAAAGCACCCAGTCTGCGAATTAATGCTCTGAATTTTGAAAAGTTGAATGAAGCAACAAAAACTGTAAATGACCTCAACAGCCAAAAGTTGATGATGAAGAATTTTATGTTGGCAAAGCTCAGAAAAAGTTTGAAATTGAAAAACTGATTGAGCAAACTACGAAGGAGTCTCTGAACAAATCACAAGGACTAAACTTGTACATTAAGAATTCTGATGATTCTGTTTCTGATGAAATCCTTAGCGAATACCTTACTTCTGACTCCAAACTCTTGCGGACAAATTTTCTTCACCATCCTTCAATATTAGAAATTCCAAGATATCATCGTATCTTTCATTATAAATATCCTCCATATTTCTGAAGATATTTTCATAACTATTCTTATCTGAAATCATTAGTCTCATCATGCTATCAGTGTTACATCATATAGAAACTGTTAGTTTCTATATTTTGTAAACTTTCGAGCTTAAAATATGAATGTTATTGAAGTAATGTTGGGAACTGATGCATGAGTTAGTATAATATATTGGCACTTGATCAACATGATTATATTACAGTAAGTCATGCTGAGTTTCTAAATGGAACATGATGATTCACAGATCATACCGTCATCATGTGCCATGTTACATAACTCTTTCATTCTGATTAACTTCTGAACATATCAAGAAAGTATGTTCTTGATAGTTCTATTCTCAGTGACTCAAGTAATTTGACAAATCAAATCGTGCTACTACCTTTCCTTTTTATCTTGTATATTATGCTAATTCAAAACTTCATACCTACGAATTCTGGACCATTACTTGCGAAAAGAAAACAAAAGCATGAAGCTCCGAAGTAGAAAGGGAGTATAAAACGCAGCAACTAGAAGAGAACATTAACTATGGAAGACAATGAGTATAGGAGACAGAAGCAGGGACATCGAAATATAAGGGAAGATATAAAACCCAACAATAACGTATAAATTACAAATCATGGATATTAATAGGAATAGCAATATAAAGACACGGTATAATTAAGAATAGTATCAGCCCAAGGTAATAGTAGAAGTAAACAGATTCTTCTGATGGAAGGTTGAAAAGAAGGATGACAGAAATAATTAGGAAAATATTAGGGATTAGAACTGGACTAAGCATTTTCACAATCTTTTGGATGTATGAACTAAGAAAGAAAGTATAGGAATGGTGAGAATAATGGAACGGATGAGTTTAATTTATAATGGAAATATCAGACAGAGTAATCGAGGTATATCATCGTATTTAATTATAGAGATCTTAATCTCCTTATTCGCCGAAGAATCAAATCTCTCAGATTTTGAAGATTTATTTAAATCCCTTGAATTCCGAAATTCAACCACGACTACGTCAAAAGTTAAGATGCACCGACCTTATTTTCTGAATTCAACCATGACTAGTCAAAAGTTATGATGAAACTTGTCTTTCTCATTGCACTAATTAGTGATAACTTCATTCGTACTCTCCGAGTAATCGAATTGTCTTATCCATATTACTCAATGATAATAAAACTTTATTTATCAACTCATATTCGTCATGAAAACATCTTTATTGTTAGCCATGATGACCTCACTCAAATTTTGGGACGAAATTTCTTTAACAGGTAGGTACTGTGACGACCCGGAAATTTTCGACCAAATTTAAACTTAATCTTTATATGATTCCGACACGATAAGCAAAGACTGTAATGATAAGTCTTAAAATCTTGGAACTGTGTTAATGCATACATTTAATCTTTGAACTACTTACATGGATACGCTTAAACCCTTGCATGTTCTCGATGATTCACGAACCTTTAATGTATATATAAATGATTATGTATGTAAATAGTATTATTTAATAAATTAAATATGTTACTGAACTATTGTAAGATAATTTAAAATAACTAAAACCTGTTATTGAATATATATATATATATATATATATATATATATATATATATATATATATATATATATATATATATATATATATATATATATATATATATATATATATAGTATATTGACTGTAAATGATTTCGAATATATTTTGTCAACGATTAAATGTATATCTTAAATTATTTGTTTAAAAAATAATTAATATATTTAACTAAGTAACAAAACTTAATATTTAAAAATAATATTATACATAATAGTTGAATATATATATATATGATTTCAATACATAATTGATGAAGATATCTTTATTGTAATATATTAAAATGTAAAAATATTAAATATTAAACACATGTTATTATATATATTATAATTATTAAATATTACATATTAATTTATTAAATGTAATTATAAGTTAAAATATAGTTATATTAATAATATTTTTAGTACTTTTATTATTACTATTAATATTAATATTAGTATTATTATTTTTAGTATTACTATTAGATATTAAAATTAAGAATTGTTATTATAACCTATTATTATTATAATCACTATAGTTTGTAGAAAATAATACAACTTACCATCCTTATTAATATTATTAATATTATTATTAATTACATTATTATTACTAAAATTAATATTAATGTTTATATAATTGTTAATATTATGATCATGAAAATAAATTCTAGGTATTATATAAATATAGATGCAATCATAGGAATTAATAATGGCTAATATTATTAATACATATAAAAATTTAATTAAGTATTATTTTATTTATTATTATATAAATTTTATTATATAAATTTTATTTATTATTATATAAATTTTATTATATAAATTTTATTTATTATTGAAACCTTATTATTATTAAGGTTATGATCATTATTATTACTATAATTAACATTATTACTATTATTATCATTATTTTGGTATTATTATTAAGTATTATTAAGTCTTAAGAATTATCATCAAAAGTATTGTTTTTATTGTAAAAATAATACAACCTTTTTAATTTATCATTATTACTATCATTATTAAAAAATTTATATTTTTTTATTATTATCATTTTTATTATCAATATTAACATTATTATAGGTATTAGTATTATCAATATTATTATTAATATAATTATAATTATTATTAATATTATTCCTATTATTAATATATTAACAAATAAATATTAATTATATAAAAATATATTTAATATTTAATATATATAATAAAACTATATTAATATTTTTACAAATTATTTATTTAAAGTATACAAAATAAATATATTTAAGTTAATAATGAAACACATGAATTACTAAAATAACAGTTATGTTAATAATAATACATAAATTTATTCGACTTCAATTATATGTGTTAATATATACATAAATGATATAGGTTCGTGAATCCGAGACCAACCCTACACTTATTCAATGACGTCATATGTATTTTTACTACAAAATACAGTATTGTGAGTTTCATTTGCTCCCTTTTAAATGCTTTTGCTATATATATTTTTGGGACTGAGAATACATGCGCTGTTTTTATAAATGTTTTTTGAAATAGACACAAGTACTTAAAATTACATTCTATGGTTGGATTAATAACCGAATATCGCCCTTCAAGTCTGGTAACCTAAGAATTTAGGGAAATGGCCCCTGATTGACGCGAATCCTAAAGATAGATCTATGGACCTTGACAAGTCCCATTCGGGGTACGAATGCTTTAGTACTTCGAGATTATTATTTTACAAACGAGAGGTTCTGTTTGGGGATATTCTATGCATTAAGTTAACGTCGGTTACCAGGTGTTCAATCTATATGAATGATATTTTTGTCTCTATGCATGGGACGCTTATTTATGAGAACTGGAAATGAAAACCTTGTGGTCTATTAAAATGATGGAAATAAATGTTTATGATAAACTAATGAATTCACCAACCTTTTGGTTGACACTTTAAAACATGTTTATTCTCAGGTATTAAAGAAATCTTTCGCTGTGCATTAGCTCATTTTAATGATATTACTTGGAATCATTAATGGCATATTTCAAAAGACATTGCATTCGAGTCGTTGAGTTCAGTAAAGTTTATGATTAAGTAAATGACAGATTAGATCATTTATAGATGGATATTACGAAATGGTATGCATGCCTGTCAACTTTTGATGTAATAAAAGTTTATCTTTTAAAACGAATGCAATGTTTGTAAAATGTATCATATAGAGGTCAATTACCTCGCGATGTAATCATATGTTATTGTATTCATTCTTATGGATTAGGACGGGTCTTTACATTAGGCCCAATAGATCTATCTTTAGGATTCGCGTCAATTAGGGGCCATTTCCCTAATTCTTAGGTTACCAGATTTGAAGGGCGATATTCGATTTCGATAATCCAACCATAGAATATAGTTTCGCGTACTTGTGTCTATTTTGTAAAACATTTATAAAACTGCATGTATTCTCATCCCAAAAATATTACATTTTAAAAGTGGGACTATAACTCACATTCACAAAATTTTCCTTCGTCGAAAAATAACACTTGGCCACTGGTCGATTCACGAACCTATAACTAATATATACATATATATCAAAGTATGATCAAAATATATTCACAACATTTTTTATTACGTTTTAATGATTTAAGTTTGTTAAGTTAATAGTCCAACGTTAGTAGTCCACAATTAGTTGTCCACAATTAGTGGTACAGAAATAAATCAATATATATTATCTCGAATCAATCCACGACCCAGTGTATACAAGTCTCAGACTCAATCAAAACTCAAGGTATATATATTATTTTGGAATCAACCTCAACCCTGTATAGCTAACTCGAGCATTACCGCATATAGAGTGTCTACGGTTATTCCAAATAATATATATATATATATATATATATATATATATATATATATATATATATATATATATAACGTCGATATGATATGTCAAAACATTGTATACGTGTCTATGGTCTATCAAGAATACATAATATATGTTAGAATACATATATAATACAATATAAGTTAGTTAAGTTATGGTTAGTATAGATTTGTTACAAAGTTTCACGTAGCTAAAACAAGCAAAAATATCCAATTTTATTTTACCCATAACTTCTTCGTTTTAAATCCGTTTTGAGTGAATCAAGTTGCTATGGTTTCATAATAAACTGACATTTATGAAACTAAACAGAAAAAGTATAAGTTTATAGTCAGAAATACAGGTTACAAGTCATTTTTGCAAGAGGTAGTCATTTTCGTCGAAAGAACGACATCTTGATGACCATTTTAAAAAACATACTTTCACTTTGAGTTTAACCATGATTTTTGGTTATAGTTTCATGTTCATATTGTAAGACCTGAATATTTATTTTGTATACTTGTTTATAAAAGACATACGAGAACGGGCTTCGTTTAATATTTATATTTAGTTAAAAAGTAAAAGAACCTGAAACTGACTACTTGCGCGCCGCGCGGGTCTGGTGCGCGCCGCGCCGAATCACGCTGACAGAATCCTTTGTTTTTAATTATTTTAAATGAAGGGTAATTTGGTAAATTCACTTGGGGCCAGATTTGTGAGCCATATCAGTTGGTTTAGATCTAACTTTGGATCATTTCACATCCATTCATCATCTTCATCCATTCTTAGAGAGAGAGAGAGAGGTCTAGAGAGAGATTTGAGGTTTTGGTGAAGAAGAAGCTCGAATCGTTCAAAGTCTCGGGTTTTAAAGTTGTTCCTTTCGTTCCTAGCTACGTTGTGGTGGTATTGGTAAGCTCAAACTCCGAATTTCATTTATTTGATTTGATATTCAAGTTAGGGTTTTGAGTTAAATTGTTGTGTAACCCTTTTAGGTGATGAAATGGGTTTATGGTGACTAGTTATTCTTGTCACTTGGCGGGTTTTGGGTTGGATGACGATTTGGCCTTGATTAGGCTTTGGTTTGGAGTTTAATCACTAGGTATAGTGATTATTGAAGTATTGGAACCCATTTAGGGTATTATGGTTGACTAATTGTGACTTTGGGTCAAATTACGGTTCGGTGGTAATTATGACCCAATTGGCGATTTAATGATGTTTATAAACTTAAAATGGATTAAGTTGAAGTATAGAACCGAGTTAAATGTGTTTAGGTGTCAAAACTTGTAAAGGATGAGATTTTGACCTTTATGGGTCAAAATTAGGGTTTAAGTGTCAAAATGGGTATGACACGTGTTTAACACTCGAGTTCAAGTTTAATTGACATATTGGGACCATTCTCACTTGTGTTAGTGATTATGGGTTAGTTTGGGCACGGTTTGTGCTTGAAAGTGCATTTGGGTCGAAATTGCACTAATGGTTGAATTGGGTTGAATTGTGAATCCACTCTAAGTGTAATGTTGTAATTGTGATAATGGATTAGGTATTTCCCATTGGCGACTTGCGGATTACTTGGAAGCACTCTTCAAGACTTCAAGGTGAGTGATATTATCCTATGTACATATGTATGTGTAGGATGGGTGCGGGTCGGGTGGAGTGATTCTCGGCTATAGAGCTCACTTCGCATGTAGGTGGACTTGATGGACTTTTGTATAAGTCCAATTGGCACGGTTGTGCATTTGGCTGACCATCTTTGGCGAAGTACACGTTCGTGTGTACATTATCACACGTGATTGTGATTTGGATGTTGTAGCCCCGATGTGGTGGATTTTATAATCCCGTGACCGTGGGTTTGAGTTGGAGATGTGAATCGCGTGTGGTTTCGGATTCACGATGACGCGTGTGGTTTCGGTCATCTTATCAAATGAATCTCGTGTAGTTCGGATTCATGGTGACTCGTGTAGTTCGATCATCTTATTGAGGTAGTAATCTCGTGTGGTTTCGGATTACTAAGGCTCGTGTAGTTCGGCCAACCTCGATGTTGTGAAGATAGTAATCTCGTGTGGTTTCGGATTACTAAGGCTTGTGTAGTTCGGCCAATCTTCATTGTGGTATTTGGTTCTCGGTATTGGGTTAAGGTGTTAACCTTGTTCGTTTATATTGTTATATATTAATGTATTGTTGTGTTGTAGCTAACCCTCCGGGTGTAGCTATTTGGCGTTGTTCACATCGTCATTGGTGAACTTATATTGTTGTTGTATCTTTAGCTCGTTGCTTAGAGATCGTACGGTATGCTTAGTGTAGTACCTTATATATGGATGCCTCGGTATGCGGTATTTGTTATTTTGTGGCATGTCCATTTTATACATATATATGTATGTAGTATATTATCATTCACTAAGCGTTAGCTTACCCTCTCGTTGTTGACTCTTTTTATAGATTGCATGCGGATGGTGGCTCGGGTAAGCGCGAGGATTAGAGGACTTGCATAGTTTGCGTAGAAGGCTTGCTTTTGGATTTATTAAGATTGGGTAGCGTATCCCCAATCGCCATGCTCGGCTTTGTTTTGTATTAAAAGTCTTATGGTCGAAAATTGTATTTTGGTACTTAAGGGGTAATTTGGGTCAATGTGGACCCCGCTTCGTAAACATAATTTTATTAATAGAACGTGCTAGTTTTTATATATGGAACATGGGGTTAAAAGCGTTACGCCTAAATATGTCGGGAACTAGTCAAACATTTTCGCATTTAAAGACTTTCCGGACAGTCAGGTTTGGCGCGCCGCGCCAGGTGGCAGTTCAGCAATTTTTTTTTTATTTTGTAAATTTAACGCGGTTTAATGTGGGTTGGTTTGGGTTGTTACAAGTGGTATCAGAGCATGGTCTAAGGGATTTAGGTGACTTGAGATAGGTGCCTAGACTTAGACTTGTGTGTGCTTAAATTGTTGCGGGACTTGTAGGATTACGGGTCGGAATGGGTTTAGTTAGTGCCTTGTTTATAGGTTGACTAACGTTATATTAGTAATGCGGATATTATTAATATGTTCTGTGTTGTGATAATAATTCTCGCGTGTGTTTGTACCGCGTAGAATTTTGGTTGTGTTTGTGTATATCATCGAGCGAGACGGTCGTTGTACTAACGAGTCGATGCGGCATGTGTGCGTAATAAGAACTTGCAAACCTTATTACGGGTGCAAATCGTGTCTAACAAGTGATGTACGATGAGTGTTTAGCAAGATGGGGTTGTGTCGTGCGTACGGTTTTACACGTTCGTGGACTAATCGTTTTGCATTCTTTAGAATGACGACGCGAAACGAGACCGAGGCGAATGACGTGGAGTTTAATGCTAGGGTTGCGGCTGCCGTTGTGGAGCAAATGGGTGCGTTAGAAGAAAGAATGGAAAGGAGGTATTCCGAACTTCAAAGTAGTGGTGAAATGGATCGTTATCTTAAGAGCTTCATGAGGACTAAACCCCCGATGTATGACGGAAAGCCGGATCCTTTGATAAGCACAACTTGGATTTCGAACGTCGAAGGGTGTTTCCGTACTATTGATTGCCCTCCTGAGAGAAAGACGAGACTCGCTACGAGTTTGTTGCGGGGTAGGGCAAGGGATTGGTTGGATGGTAAGATTGATCTTGTCGGTGGCGAGACGTTTATGGCTTTATCGTGGGATGACTTTAAGGAGGAATTCTTCGAGGAGTTCCGGACTTCGGCCGATTTGTGGGAATTGCGTAATGAGTTGAGAAATTTGCGACAAGGATCCATGGATTTGAGTACTCTCAAGACGACCTTTATGACGAAGGCTCGTTTTTGTCCGGAGTATTTGGGGAATGATCGTTTGTTGATGGGAGATTTCTATCGGACCTTGAATGATGACTTGAAAAGTAAAATTAGCCGGGGTCAAGCGAAATCGTTTTTGGAATTATTCGACTTGGCTAGAGGTTTCGAGTCGTATTCACGATCGAAAAGGGGTGAACCTTCAAGTGAGCGAAGGGTCGTTTCTTACGGTGCTCCGAGTAAGAGGGCTAAGGGTCCGAGTGTGAGCACGGGTGGTACGCGAACGGGTATGTCGGATTCTAGTGCGGTTAGATGTTACAATTGTGGCGTAAGGGGTCACAAGTCTTGGGAATGTTCGGTACCAAAGGGTGATGGTATGGTGTGCTTCAATTGCCAAAAAGAAGGACATCGTAAGTCGGAATGTCCCAAGTTAGCGGGGACGGGTGCGACCAGGAGACGTTAAGGTACGTTTAATTTTGATAAATATGTCTTTTGATTATTTATTAAATGCCGTTTGAGTTTGAGTTGCGTGCCTTTGTTGTGCATGTTATGCTATGGGTGACGTTCCTAATGGAAGTACCCTATGTTGATGATTGATTGACGGGCGAAGGGCGTAAGACTTGGTGCAACCAAGCATTCCTTAGTATTTGGGAAACGTTTCTACCAAGCCACGGAAATGGTTTTGGTGTTTGGTTGTTAAGCGCGTGTTCGCTTTGATGTTGAAGTGACGAATCATGAGGTTCGTCAGTTGGTTGGAACCCTTGAGATCGAGTGTTTTAAATCTCGATGTGTGTTGGTAATGGAGTCTTTATGACGCGACATTAGGTGCCTCTTTTATACCTACTAGCGTGGTGTTCGACTCCGATTGTGTTGCGGTACACTTTTCGTACAAAGTGTTTAAGGGTTGGTTAAAATCCTTCGTGTGCTCAAGGTTGGAGCAAGATGTGGTAATGGGTCGTGGGAGCCCAATTGTTGGTAAAGTCTACTTGTGGTAGCATTGTGCGGTCGTACGAGTTGTGGATATGGAACGTGGTTCTAAGTGGGGGAGTTACACTCCCGCACGAGGAAGTTTTAGTGTGAGATTTCGGATGATGCTATTGGTAGATCCGAAAAATGCTGTCGAGACCTGGTTGGGTCGATTTGTGGTAGAGCACAATTTTGGATAAATTGTACTTATGATTTTGGATTTGAATTATCACCAAGGTGGTAATGTGGTAAATCTCGTTGAGGGATAATGGACGTATTTGGCGAGCAAGGTGAAATCCTCCGGTTAAGGGAGGTGTGTGTCGGGTTCTCTTGTGGAGAATTATTGTTTGGTACCTATGTTTGGTATAGGTGGTTCTTGCTCGATTATGGTATGGTTGTTTGATGAAGCATGATCTTTAGGGTCCGCTGACTTCATCATAGGAATACGTGATTGGTGGAGCATGACCTTCGGGGTCCGCTGACTTCATCATGAGCGTGATGTTATATCAGTGAAGCATGATCTTCGGGTCCGCTAACTTCATCCGGTGTTGTGATTGGTGGAGCATGACCTTCGGGGTCCGCTGACTTCATCAAGGGAGTAGTGTTATGTCAGTATGGTGTAACACTATCGGGAAATGCGAAGTACCGGTGGGAAATGCGAGTACCATTCCTATGTTGAGATTGTGAATCGCGTGTGGTTTCGGATTCACGATGACGCGTGTGGTTTCGGTCATCTTAACTAAATGAATCTCGTGTAGTTCGGATTCATGGTGACTCGTGTAGTTCGGTCATCTTATTGAGGTAGTAATCTCGTGTGGTTTCGGATTACTAAGGCTCGTGTAGTTCGGCCAACCTCGATGTTGTGGAAGTGAATCTCGTGTAGTTCGGATTCACAAATGACTCGTGTGGTTTCGGTCATTGTATTGAGGAGTGAGTCTCGTGTAGTTCGGATTCACAATTGACTCGTGTAGTTCGGTCATTCCTCCGGGATAGTGACTCTCGTGTAGTTCGGATTCACTATGGCGCGTGTAGTTCGGCCATTCCCGATTATGTTGTGGTGAAGGTAGTGAGTCGCGTGTAGTTCGGATTCACTAAGGCGCGTGTGTTTTCGGCCAGCCTTCGTGTTGTGTGATCTGTCGGTTGTTTTATACACCGATGGTGGGGTCGTGAGGACCATGTTGTGAGATTAGTGATGCGATAGCCGTGTTTCGCTCACGTGTTGTTACGGGTGTGACGATCGTCGATTTTGTACACCTTAGGATTAGCGTTGCCATAGTCGTTTTGTGCGCTTTTGGTTTTAGTCGTTGCTTATGATGTTAGGATAGTGGTGTATTGGTTGTATTGCGCACTACAAAGGATGTTTAGTGATTGGTGTAATCCGTAAGGGTTCGTTTGGTTCGGTCTTCATCGTTTCGGGTTGTTGACCTTAGGTCGATATTTGGTTGTTTTTAGCATTGTACTTGGAAAGGGTACACTATAGGGTTGATATCTCGGTACGAGATCGGTTGAGTTTTCCTGATGAATGGGGGATTGAGCAGGTTTTGGTGCTCGGATTTTAGTTTCGATAAAATTGCGGGTGACGATTTTAGTGTTAAAGGTGCTTCAATGAGAATAGTTGCCTAGGAAAGTCGGGTTGGAACTTATGTTTAGGACCGTAAGTGGGGTCCGTTTGGTTAAGTGACGAGGATCACGAGGACGTGATCGAGTTTAAGTGGGGGAGAGTTGTAAGACCCGAATATTTATTTTGTATACTTGTTTATAAAAGACATACGAGAACGGGCTTCGTTTAATATTTATATTTAGTTAAAAAGCAAAAGAACCTGAAACTGACTACTTGCACGCCGCGCGGGTCTGGTGCGCGCCGCGCCGAATCGCGCTGACAGAATCCTTTGTTTTTAATTATTTTAAATGAAGGGTAATTTGGTAAATTCACTTGGGGCCGGATTTGTGAGCCATATCAGTTGGTTTAGATCTAACTTTGGATCATTTCACATCCATTCATCATCTTCATCCATTCTTAGAGAGAGAGAGAGGTCTAGAGAGAGATTTGAGGTTTTGGTGAAGAAGAAGCTCGAATCGTTCAAAGTCTCGGGTTTTAAAGTTGTTCCTTTCGTTCCTAGCTACGTTGTGGTGGTATTGGTAAGCTCAAACTCCGAATTTCATTTATTTGATTTGATATTCAAGTTAGGGTTTTGAGTTAAATTGTTGTGTAACCCTTTTAGGTGATGAAATGGGTTTATGGTGACTAGTTATTCTTGTCACTTGGCAGGTTTTGGGTTGGATGACGATTTGGCCTTGATTAGGCTTTGGTTTAGAGTTTAATCACTAGGTATAGTGATTATTGAAGTATTGGAACCCATTTAGGGTATTATGGTTGACTAATTGTGACTTTGGGTCAAATTACGGTTCGGTGGTAATTATGACCCAATTGGCGATTTAATGATGTTTATAAACTTAAAATGGATTAAGTTGAAGTATAGAACCGAGTTAAATGTGTTTAGGTGTCAAAACTTGTAAAGGATGAGATTTTGACCTTTATGGGTCAAAATTAGGGTTTAAGTGTCAAAATGGGTATGACACGTGTTTAACACTCGAGTTCGAGTTTAATTGACATATTGGGACCATTCTCACTTGTGTTAGTGATTATGGGTTAGTTTGGGCACGGTTTGTGCTTGGAAGTGCATTTGGGTCGAAATTGCACTAATGGTTGAATTGGGTTGAATTGTGAATCCACTCTAAGTGTAATGTTGTAATTGTGATAATGGATTAGGTATTTCCCATTGGCGACTTGCGGATTACTTAGAAGCACTCTTCAAGACTTCAAGGTGAGTGATATTATCCTATGTACATATGTATGTGTAGGATGGGTGCGGGTCGGGTGGAGTGATTCTCGGCTATAGAGCTCACTTCACATGTAGGTGGACTTGATGGACTTTTGTATAAGTCCAATTGGCACGGTTGTGCGTTTGGTTGACCATCTTTGGCGAAGTACACGTTCGTGTGTACATTATCACACGTGATTGTGATTTGGATGTTGTAGCCCCGATGTGGTGGATTTTATAATCCCGTGACCGTGGGTTTGAGTTGGAGATGTGAATCGCGTGTGGTTTCGGATTCACGATGACGCGTGTGGTTTCGGTCATCTTATCAAATGAATCTCGTGTAGTTCGGATTCATGGTGACTCGTGTAGTTCGGTCATCTTATTGAGGTAGTAATCTCGTGTGGTTTCGGATTACTAAGGCTCGTGTAGTTCGGCCAACCTCGATGTTGTGAAGATAGTAATCTCGTGTGGTTTCGGATTACTAAGGCTCGTGTAGTTCGGCCAATCTTCATTGTGGTATTTGGTTCTCGGTATTGGGTTAAGGTGTTAACCTTGTTCGTTTATATTGTTATATATTAATGTATTGTTGTGTTGTAGCTAACCCTCCGGGTGTAGCTATTTGGCGTTGTTCATATCGTCGTTGGTGAACTTATATTGTTGTTGTATCTTTAGCTCGTTGCTTAGAGATCGTACGGTATGCTTAGTGTAGTACCTTATATATGGATGCCTCGGTATGCGGTATTTGTTATTTTGTGGCGTGTCCATTTTATACATATATATGTATGTAGTATATTATCATTCACTAAGCGTTAGCTTACCCTCTCGTTGTTGACTCTTTTTATAGATTGCATGCGGATGGTGGCTCGGGTAAGCGCGAGGATTAGAGGACTTGCATAGTTTGCGTAGAAGGCTTGCTTTTGGATTTATTAGGATTGGGTAGCGTATCCCCAATTGCCATGCTCGGCTTTGTTTTGTATTAAAAGTCTTATGGTCGAAAATTGTATTTTGGTACTTAAGGGGTAATTTGGGTCAATGTGGGCCCCGCTTCGTAAACATAATTTTATTAATAGAACGTGCTAGTTTTTATATATGGAACATGGGGTTAAAAGCGTTACGCCTAAATATGTCGGGAACTAGTCAAACATTTTCGCATTTAAAGACTTTCCGGACAGTCAGGTTTGGCGCGCCGCGCCAGGTGGCAGTTCAGCAATTTTTTTTTTATTTTGTAAATTTAACGCGGTTTAATGCGGGTTGGTTTGAGTTGTTACACATATGAAATATAATTTTCCAAGAAGAACAACTTTTAAATCAAAGGTTATCATAGTTTTAAATTATCCAACCCAAAACAGCCCCCGGTTTCACTACGACGGCATATGTCCATTTTTACGGTGTTCTTCGTGTTTCCAAGTTTTAAATCATTAAGTTAGCATATCATAAAGATATAGAACATGTGTTTAGTTGATTTTAAAATTTAAGTTAGAAGGATTAACTTTGTTTGCGAAAAGTTTAGAATTAACTAAACTATATTTTAGTGATTATAAGTTTAAATCTTCGAATAAGATAGTTATATATATGAATTGAATGATGTTATCAACATCATTACTACCTCAAGTATAGTAGGTAAACCTAATGGAAGTGATAAGAAATGATCTAGCTTCAAAGTATCTTGGATGGCTTGAAAGTTCTCGAAGTAGAATCATGACACAAAAACAAATTCAAGTAAGATTTCTACTCTAATTAAGATTGTTATAGTTATAGAAATTGTATCAAAGTTTGAATATGAGTATTACCTTGAATTAAAATGATAACCTACTGTAAATAACAAAGGTTTCTTGATCTTAGATGATTACTTGGAATGGATTAGAAAGCTTGGAAGTAGACTTGCAAACTTGAAAGTGTTCATGATGTGTTCTTGAGTAGTTGTTTTGTAAGTTGATCTAGGTTAGGATTTATGAGCTAGATTGATGTAGATTATGAAGAAAATGATGAAGAACACTTAGAACAATGAGAGAAAGCTTGAGAGAGATTAGTTTGATGCATGAATGTTAAAAAATGAAAGTGTTAATGGTTGGTGAAGAAAACGTGAACCATGGCTTGTCATATAGTCTCCATTAGTTTCTATTTTTGTTAGATATTTCAAGCTAGTTGACAAATGATGGTTCCTACATGTCTTGATGACTCATTAAAGCTATTAATAGCTAATCATTGAAGTGTATATACCAATAGTATGTACATCTAGGAGTTGGGTATTGTACGAGTACGAATACAGATTGAGTACGAGTAGAATTGTTGATGAAAATGAATGGAAATGTAATTGTAACCATTTTTGTTAAGTAGAAGTACTTTGATATGTGTCTTAAAGTCTTCTAAAAGTATATTAATACATCTTAATACACTACATGTACATACATTTTAACTGAGTCGTTAAGTCATCGTTAGTTGTTACATGTAAGTGTTGTTTCGAAACCTTTAAGCTAAAGATTTCGTTAAATGTAATAAATACCATTGTTATTATATTTAATGAGATTTTAAATTGTTATATTATCATGATAACATGATGTACTAATATATCTTAATATGATATATAAATATTAAGACGTTATTACAACGATAATCGTTACGTATAGATATCGTTTTGAATTTCTTAAGTTAGTAGTCTTGTTTTATGTATAAGGCTCATTGTTAATATACATAATGAGATACTTTAATTATCATTTCATCATGTTAAACATATATATATGTTCATACATATAATATCATGTCATATACAAGTTATAACGTTCGTGAATCATCGGACAAACTGGGTGGTCAAACGTTAACACAAAAACCATTTCAATTAATCAAGTCTTAACAAGTTTGATTGCTTAACATGTTGGAAAAATTTATTCATGTAAATATAATCTCATATAATATATAATCATGGGAAAGTTCGGGTCACTACACTCCGGTGGTGTGGTTATCTTGTACTTGGGTACCGATGCGAAAACCCGAAGGTACGATAATGGTTTATTGTGATGATTTGCGGGCGTTAACGTCTGAACGATTCGAAGGGTCGTGGTTCAAGGTTCGAGTACCTTGTAGTAAGTCCGCGGAAGATTTTTGAGTATGACCAACGTTGATACCGGTCATTGTGTTGTGGAATGTCGAAATTCCGCAAGATATTATCATCTTGACGATGATAGTGTGGGGTTAAAAATCTAAGTGGGGGAGTGTGTACCCGGAGGGTACGGTGTTGCCTCGAGATAGAAGGCATGTTTGAGCAATTTTTCGGAAGTCGTCCCGTTTTGTGAGCAACCTAGGGATGTAGAGTGTTGATTTTCGACTGTCTCGTGTAGAGACATATTAGTATAGAGCGCGTTCGGGGGTGAGTTCCTTGGGGTGAGTTCCTTAGAGTATTGAGGACTTGTACGTACGAAAGGTGTTAAGATCATCTTTAAGGGACGATCGAAACGAGGTTCACCGGGTAATGGTGGACGGGTTATGGAAATTGTGGAGTTGCGCATCGGTTGGAGTACCGAAAGGCTTGCGAGAAATTCCATCACCATGTTCGTGATGCGGATGACTCAATTGGATTGTCGATTGGTGGTAGAACTCTAAGTAGTGAGTTGGATTGCACCAAGGAGTCATGAAGGATGGTTATGTGTTTGGAACATTGTGTGGCGAGAAAGTGTGATCGATAGGATGCATTGGTGGCATCGAGGGGATGTAGAGTGCGTGAGAACTCGAAGATTCGAGGAAGGCGTACTTTCTTGGCTGTTTTGGGGCTAAGATCACGAGGACGTGATCCAATTTAGGTGGGGAGAGTTGTAAGACCCTGTTCCTGTTTCAGTTCAATGGGACGCCGTCCCAATTTCTGGACGCCGTCCTGCTCTTTGAAACTGGACGCCGTCCCACATTCTGGACGTCGTCCAAATGTGCTGACAGGCCAGATGTATAATTCTATTTTAAAAAGGGGTATTTTTGTCAAATCACTTGGATGTCGGTTTGGAGCCCTCAAAACTGATCTAGATCCCATTTGTGGATCACATTTCATCCACACAAACACTCTCATCCAATTCTAGAGAGAGAAAGGTTATAGAGAGAGAGAGCGCTTGATTTGGAGAAGAAGGAGTTGGATTCTCACCAAAGCTCGGGTTTTAAAGTTGTTCATCTGGCTCCTAGCTACGTTTTGGTAGTAGTGGTAAGTTCTAACTCCGAATTTCATTAATTGATTTGATATTCAAGTTAGGATTTGAACTTGATATTGTTGCGACACCCATTTAGACTCATGCAGTGAGTTTAATGATGCTAGTAATCGGGTTTTGTAGTGTCGTTGGTGGATTTTAGGTTGGTTGTTGTTTTGGTCAAGTTCAAGACTTTTAAAATGGGTTAATCACTAGGTTTAGTGATTATGGATGTGTTGAAACCCATTTGGGTGTATTTTGGTTGACTAATTTTGAAATGGGTCAAAATTAGGGTTTGGTGTCAAATTGGGTAAGATAAGTGTTGGTCCCTTAATTAACAACAGGAGTATTGTAGGGGGGTGAATACAATTTCTTTTAATTAACTAACCAATTAAACACAGTTTAGTATTCAAGCATGTAATTTAAATAGAGTCAAAGGTAATTTTTCAACTGTTATTCTTTATTGATTAAATCACAACGAATTACAACTATCCTTGGCGAAATGATAGTTGGTTGATACAGATTTACCTAAGTATAGCTATGAGGATAAACTTAAAGCTATTACACGTTTTGGACTCTAAATAAATAAACCCACACCACTAGTTGTTACAATAGTGGATACAACAATTTATAGTAGTCCTATTAACTGTCTAATGGTTCTATTGTCCACTGGTACATAGGATGTCTGTACTTGTAGGGACAACTGTATCAGAGAGCGTGCTCTACTCTTTCCTCTTTGGTAGCTATTTGCAGGAACACCCTAATTCGGTTTGGCACCACTATTTGTTTAAACAAATAGATTGTTGTGTTCCCTAGGCATTGACAAAGTATAACACATGTCTGCACATGCATTAAACTTCTGCATTCCCATGTGGTCTTGTAAGGTCACTTGTCAGCCGCCGACGCGTGTCCTTTCCTATTCAACTTTGTTTTTGACTTCTGTTAAATAGTACAATTGATGTAGACCACTCAGGAAACCACCATGCTTGTAATGGAGCATGGCTGTCTTGTGTTGTATGCTGCTTACCAGGTTTACTGGTTCTTCTTATGCTGAGTCACTTGATATTCTTGAATTGCTGAGTACTCATCCTGTGCTGATTCGAAGAATACACTCTACCTTGTGCTGGTAGACTAGACAGCATACTGAACACTTGACATAGCAATATTTTTTGTCTATACATAAACAAACTTGTGCTGGCTGCACATAACATTTTAGTGCAAATAAATTACAGTTTTGTCATAATTAAATCCTTAATTATTTTGGGGACTCAACAATAAGCGTTAACACTTATGATTTGGGTTAATTGGTGATTTAGGTCCATTTTCACTTGTGTTAGTGATTATTGGTTAGTTTGAGCGTGGGTTGTGCTCGGAAGTGCATTCGGGTCAAAATTGGGTTAAAATAAGCAAGAGTCCGGGGAGAGATAGGTGATTGAACAAATAAGTGATCTCCTCTACCCCATACTGTGAAGTCAGCAGGATCAACAGTATCATCATCTTGTTTAGCACCCAGCTCGGCCGCCTTGGATGGGTCTTCAACACTTGTTTCACCTAGCAACACACTATTGGCTGGGTCTTCATTCACAGCACTCCTTGCCGTGTCTTCCATACTAGCTGACTGATTAATATCAGCTGGCACAACTGCCACAGTATCTTCATCAGCTGCCTCAAATAGGGATCCTTTCCTTAGGGGATGGTTGTCCCTAGGAGCAGACTTCACCCTTTGTTTTTCGATTGGCATGGGTTCAGCTGATGGTTCTTGTGTTGATACTGGTTCTTGTGGAGGCAGATAGGGAACAATAGCAAGATGCTCTCCCTTAACATCATCAACATCAAGGTCTGTTATTTCTGCTGGCTGTTGTTGTGTAGCGGGCTGAGCAGAAGATCCTGGTCGAGAAGATGAGCTAGTTTCTAACATTGCATCTAGCCATTTCATGAACACGTCAGCTCTTACTCCTCCTGACCCAGTAGATTGCAGATAATCTTTCATTTCTTTAGGAGTCATTCGTTCGATCCTGTCTGCTCGCTCAGCATACAACTTTGCCTTTTTCTTGTCATACTTAACCATGAACTTAGCATTTCTTTTACAAGCATCTCTTTTAAACTTTTTAATGCTGATTAGTTCATCATTAATATCCAACTTGTCTGGGTCCAGGCTTCTTCTATGTTCAATTCTGCGTTGTTTACGAGCAACATAAGCCTCCCATTTGGCATTAAAGGCATCATTTAAATCTTGCTTTCTCTTCTGATGTCTCTCCAGTTTTCTTTTCATTTTCCTTTCAATCGTTTGAGAGACAACAAAAGATCCAGCAACAGCCAGCTCAGAAACATCACTGGGCTTACTGCCAGAACCAATATCATCCACTGATGTGGCAGACACACTGGGTTAAGATTCACCAGCTGCCTGTACACCAGCTTCAGTATGAGTGTTGCTGGGCTTAGCGCCAGCACCTTGACCAGTACCAATACCATCATCATCACCATTTCTCCTTTGCTGTTTAGGAGCCTTTTCATGCTCATGCTCCCCCTCAGATTTTTTTCTCTTTTTGGACTTCTTTTTAGACTTCTTCTCCCCCTTTTTGTCATCAGCGGGGGCAGAAGGGTGATCAGGGGAAACCTGTGCATCAAGCTCACTATCTGACGCAGGAACTGAAAATGCAAAGTTGTTCCAGTCAGCATCAGCAGGAGAAAGATGGGCACCGGGATCTACACCATATTTCGGAGACACAGATTAGAAGATCTAACTTCATTTCTTGCAACACCCATGGCCATTTGATTAACAGTGGCCCTAACATCTGCTTCTAGGGCAACCATTTGTTGCATAGTCTCCACCAAGTGAAGATAAGCAGAGACAGGAACCATATAAGCCATTTGCTGTTCCTGCGAATCCAACCTCTCTGTCAATACTCGATTCTCTTCATTAAGAAAAAGATTCATTCGATTGGCAGCATCAAGATCAGTTTGAAGACGGGCAATATGATCAGCATATTCATTATGAGAGATGATTCGCCTTTTGAGATCCTCCTCTTCTTCAAATTGTTTGACAATAGCTTCCACCTCTATATCAGCAAAAGCACATACTTGTTTGAGCTGGTTTTCAATGGTAGAAGTGGTAACCTCCCCAGCTCTACGTATGGCTTCAGTCATTCTATCAACAATAGCAGAGCGAATGGTGCTTTGTAAATCTGGTGTAACTTTAGCTAACGTCTTATAGACAGCCAGGGTGGAGATGGTAGCCACCTCATCAACATTAAAACTGCTGGTTGAGGGGCGATCACTAGCAGCTAACAAAGGAGTACCTCCATGGGGTGGTGGAGGTGGAAGGTCAGAATCTGACTCGTCACCATGATCACCATCATTTTTACCTTCACCTGAAGGTTTAGAACCATGGGTATCCTTGTCAGCATCATTATTAGCATCATCAGTTAGATCCACTGGTTTGTCTTTGGAACCAATCACATTATCATGAGTGACTGGTCCGCCCTTACCAGTACCTTTATCAGCATCACCATCAGATGAAGAAGATGATGAGGAAGAAGCTGATGAATCAGAATGTACTGGCGAATCAGGGAAATTTTGCATAATACATTTACCAGTAGCAGGATCTATGATGAACTTGAGAGGCCTCCATGTACCAGGCCATGGAGAAGCAGCTGGAGCCATACCAAAGTAGTGATAGTATGGCTGCTCATTAACTTGTTGTAGCGTGGCCAACTTCTCATATATCTCTTCTCTTGCTGGTCGATCCAGCTGAGATAATAGCTCATTCAGCTCCACTTCTGGTAATTTGATGGCTGAGACTATAGCACTTTGGGGATCAATAGTCAGCTGATCCACCAGCAAGGCAACTCTGGGAGTGATGGATGCTCCCCTATAGATGAAGTTAAGTACAACTTCATCAGGATCTGGTACCTGGCACACATATGGTTTCTTCTCAGTAGAAGCAGAAGCCTGAGAAGAATCAGTGGTGGCAGTAACAGAGGTACCAACATCCATAGTAGGTTCCGTAGAACCAGTGACATGTGCAGAATAGGCAGCATTTGCTGCGATAAGCTCATCAGTAAGCACCACGTCATCTTGGTCACTACCTGTGATAATCTCCTTAATAGAAGCAGTTGGAGAAGTAACAGTGGTAGTGCCAGAAATATCAACATCAAGAACCTCCTTAACAATATTACCAATGACCTTTTCAAGTACAAGAGGAGGTTCCATTATCATCTCCTCAACCACTACAGAATCAGTGGTTGAAGCAGCAAAACCAAAGACAGTAGGAGGAGTAGCAGAAATATCAGCAGTAGCTAACTCCTCATTATCAGTAAGAACAGTGGAACCAGCAACCACAGTATCTCCAGTAGAGCCAGGAGAAGTAGAAACAACAGTACGAGTATCAGTACCACCAGTAGAAATATCAGTAGCACCAACACCAGTAGAAGAAATGGAGAGCTCATCAGTAGAAACAATAACATCCTTTTCTTGCTCCCCCTCTGCCTGTTCATCTACCCTGCTAGGAAATGAAACAAAAGAACATGTTATGTTAACAACTGTAGAACCAAATAAATTTGACTCAACAATTGCATCTGTTGTTGGTCTCTGGGGACAGACTGGTGATTTAGTCAGCCCTTCGATTGAGACAGAGTTAGGTGTCTGTAAGTACAGCTGTGACTCTGCTGACTCATTGGCAACACATGTTGACCCAGATAGTGTAAGAGTTCTGGCTGGTAATGATGTAGGAGTGAGACTCTTAGCATGATCCAAGTAACATTTAGGCTGTGCAGTGGCCTGAGCTGATTCAACATGATGAGGAACTAGCTCAAAACTGCTTTGAGGGTCATTTATGTTCTCTGCTGGTTGTACTGTCAGCAGAGGATATTGCATGATGTTCATTTTAGAAAAATGTGGAACTGCCTGATTAGAAGAGTATGGGTTGCAACTCTTCTTAACACTAGTTTTAAAACCAGTCAGCTTGGGAGTAAAGGTTGTGCCTTTAACTCCAATTTCATTTTTCAAGTCAGCAGTTAAAAGATTTTTAATTAAGTTAGAGATTTCTGCTGTTTGGTCTAGAGACGCACCAGGTTCCATAGCAGCTTTCTTTTCAGAAGCAGCAGTTGAGACTGGGGCAATACCTCCTGTGGTTTGCTTGGAGCCAGCCTTAGCTCGTTTGGATTTGCCTGTTACCAAGAAATAGTTAAGCAACGAATTCCAATACTAGAAGTGGGTAGTCAGTATATAAGACTATGGCTGTTCTTTATGATCAGAGAGCACTAGATTCTAATACAACTACTGCTTTACCAGTATGTGAGAAGGTGGCTGTACTAGTTAAGGTAGCTGGCTTCTTCCTTTTCACATCTGGCTTTCGCTGAGGTCCCTCCCCCTCAGCTGGTGCACCACCAGAGGTAGTCGTTTGGGTAACTCCACCTTGAGCAGCAAGATACTCAAGCATTGCTTGCGTCAAAGCAGCATATGGAGCAGTAGGTTTATCCTTTGTCATCCCCCTTGCTTTAGAAGCAGGTCAAATGATTCATCAGCGATCTGCTGGTAAGCTTCACCCAGCCCATTTTCAAAAACAAGGCTCAAAAACCTTGGAAAGGGGATTAGATGTGTTTGTTTGGGTGCAAGCACCATTTCCCTTAGCCTCAAATAGATTTCACCGGCGTAATCAATATTACGATTAAACAGCATGCCGTGACCAATCTTCACCTCAAAATCTGAGCACTAATCAAAACTTCCAGACTTCTGGCTGATACACTGAGTCAGCAGCCCGAAAAAGTAATACCACAGTAGTTGTATGTTCTTCCTTAGCGACGTATGAGCAATTGGACCAGCATATCCGATTGTCTCCAGCACTTCCTTTCTGAAATCATCGCTCGTCGGTGAATTAACAAATGGACCACCGGGTAATTGAAGGGCACGATGGATGGCATCAACAGTGATTGAGCAGTTTAGGGTTTCAGTCACCATGCCATGAATACAAGGAGCATTCTGTTAACTGGTGGCCATGGTGGCAGTATACCAGAATCTTGCTAAACAGACCAGATAGAGGCGAGAAGGAACTCCGGTGATGGATCTCACCAAGGGGCATCGCCTGATGTAGTCGATCAAAGCCTCATAGCCAATGTTGGCTTTAGACTTGGGAATAGAGAGAGTGTGTGCTGCATTGCCTCTGGAAAGGCGAATCAGTGCATGGTCTGGTGCATTAGCAGCCCTGATCAGGTTCGGGTGAAGATTGAACAATGGACCCTGTACAACTTGTTCCTCAATGACCGGTAGAGGGTGTTGTTCTGGTTGTTGTGGTTCCACCACTTGTTGTTGTTGTTGTTGTTGTTCCTCTGGCTGATTCTCAGTAGGTGGTGATTGGTGTTGTTGTTCTGCCATTGATGAAATGTTGAAGATGAATGTATGAAATATTTGAAGATTTGGGATTTTTAGAGAGAAGAGTGTGTATGTGAAAGGTAAATCAAAGAATTAATAACCGAAGGTTATTATGTGGAATTGATCGCCTTATTTGACCTTTCGGATTGGTGGAAAAAGTGCAGGAGAGAGAAAATGGCTACTGTCATCTGTAGGCGTATGGGCAGATGTGACAGACTGGCACGTTTTCGAGGGGACACGGACTGTTGACATGACATTTAATCGGCTTGAACACTCATACCTCCCATTAAGCATTAAATGCAGTAGTTTTCAAATCAATTTGAAGTTAAAAACCATAAGATAAATTTTGTATTAAATACAAAAATTCTTTGTGACATTTAATATGTAATGAATTTAATTTTAAATCATTGGGAGTAAATGAGTTTCAGATTTAAGGTATCATTTAAGTATTGTGAATAGTACAATTGTTGGTCCCTTAATTAACAACAGGAGTATTGTAGAGGGGGGTGAATACAATTTCTTTTAATTAACTAACCAATTAAACACAGTTTAGTATTCAAGCATGTAATTTAAATATAGTCAGAGGTAATTTTTCAACTGTTATTCTTTATTGATTAAATCACAAAGAATTACAACTATCCTTGGCGGAATGATAGTTGTTTGATACAGATTTACCTAAGTATAGCTATGAGGATAAACTTAAAGCTATTACACGTTTTGGACTCTAAATAAATAAACCCACACCTCTAGTTGTTACAATAGTGGATACAACAATTTATTGTAGTCCTATTAACCGTGTAATGGTTCTATTGTCCACTGGTACATAGGATGTCTGTACTTGTGGGGACAACTGCATCAGAGAGCGTGCTCTCCTCTTTCCTCTTTGGTAGCTATTTGCAGGAACACCCCAATTCCGTTTGGCACAACTATTTGTTTAAACAAATAGAATGTTGTGTTCCCTAGGCGTTGACAAAGTATAACACACGTCTGCACATGCGTTAAACTTCTGCATTCCCATGTGGTCTTGTAAGGTCACTTGTCAGCCGCCGACGCATGTTCTTTCCTGTTCAACTTTGTCTTTGACTTCTGTTGAATAGTACAATTGATGTAGACCACTCAGGAAACCACCATGCTTGTAATGGAGCATGGCTGTCTTGTGTTGTATGCTGCTTACCAGGTTTACTGGTTCTTCTTATGCTGAGTCACTTGATATTCTTGAATTGCTGAGTACTCATCCTATGCTGATTCGAAGAATACACTCTACCTTGTGCTGGTAGACTAGGCAGCATACTAAACACTTGACATAGCAATATTTGTTGTCTATACATAAACAAACGTGTGCTGGCTGCACATAATATTTTAGTGCAAATAAATTACAGTTTTGTCATAATTAAATCCTTAATTATTTTAGGGACTCAACAATAAGCATTAACACTTATGATTTGGGTTAATTGGTGATTTAGGGCCATTTTCACTTGTGTTAGTGATTATTGGTTAGTTTGGGTTGTGCTCGGAAGTGCATTTGGATCGAAATTGCACTTATGGAGTTTTGGTCGTAAGCTAGAGTGTTTAGCTTATTTGTTTGTGAATTATGTAGGTGATTCACATTTGGACGATTAGGAGCTCAAGCGGGAGTTGCCTTTCTTGTAATCGAGGTGAGTGGAATATTTATACATGTATGTATGTAGTTTGTCTACTCGTGTGCAATGTGGGTCTTCGGTGCCACATCGTGAGTATTATGTTGGTATGTGTCACAAGACGGTGACTTATTTGTTGGTATGATGGGATGAGAACTACAAGTCGGTAGTATCTCGATAGGTTATTCACAAGTCGGTGACACCTAATGTTGATTCACAAGTCGGTGACACCATATATCGGGAAGTGATTTACAAGTCGGTGACACTTCATAGTGTTTC
Source organism: Rutidosis leptorrhynchoides (assembly GCF_046630445.1). NCBI lineage: Eukaryota > Viridiplantae > Streptophyta > Magnoliopsida > Asterales > Asteraceae > Rutidosis > Rutidosis leptorrhynchoides. The sequence continues at coordinate 528,468,334 of NC_092333.1, read as the reverse complement.
ACAAGTCGGTCACACTTAGTGGTGCTACACAAGTCGGTGACACCACATGGCATTCACAAGTCAGTGACCCATAGGTATTGGTGGATAGTTCACAAGTCGGTGACACCCTTTGGTGATTCACAAGTCGGTGACACCTTATGATGATTCACAATCCGGTGACATCACACGAGTGTGACTCGACGTTATTGGTCGACTACAAGGCAGTAGTACTATAGCGGGAATGGTTGGTATGTTTATGCATTGTATTGGTTTAGTATATTATTGTGTTGAGTTATATACTAACGTTGTTGATAGTTGTATGTGGTATTGCTAGATTGCTTATACGTTCTTATACGTGTTTTGTGTTTGGGTATGCGTGTAGGTAAACTATATATGTATGTGTATAAATGTTTTACTCACTAAGCATTAGCTTACCCTCTCATTGTTTACAATTTTAGGTTCGGCGGCGGACGTGGCAAGGGTATGCTCGGGATTAGATGATTTCCCCTTTTGATGCTTGCTTGGATTACTTTTGGATTCGGCCTAGGATTGGGTAGTTTATCCCCAAACATCATGCTCGTAATTTGTTTGGAAACTAAACTCGTATGGTCGAAACTCGTATTTTGTATGTATTTCGTAAAATGGCCGACGTGGGCCCGATGTCGTAAAACTTGTTTAATAGTGAAAACTTCTTAGTTTTACTTAATATGAAGTGTTGTAATATTTCGTTTCGTTTAAAAGTGTCGGAAAACGTGTTTTCCGTCGCGTGAAATGGGCATTTTGGACAGCAGCTGGAAGACCATTTGGACGTCGTCCAGATTGCTTGGACGCCGTCCTGGCCTTCACAACTGGATGCCGTCCAGATAACTGGACGCCGTCCAGATGAACTGGTTATAAAAAAAAATTGTTACGTTTTCGGTTGGATAACAGGTTGGGTCGTTACACGGAAGATAAAAGAGATGTATGTATGATAACAATATACATACTTATAGGATACAAATAACCACATGTAATAATACGCTATAGGTCGGGCTGTAGACTAGACTCACTATGAAACATCCCGACTTCAATTCACCAAAACGTGTACCAAAAAAAATTCTGTTGTAGCACAACTGGACGGCGTCCAGTTATCTGGACGGCATCCATCACTTAAGACCGGGACGGCGTCCAGCATATCTGGACAGCGTCCAGATTGCCTAGAAGCTGCTGTCCCCAGGTTCAATTTACACGAGCGAAAATCCTGCTTCCCGACACTTTTAAACGAAAACCTTTTTACAACATATCACAGTATAATAAAATAAGAGGTTTCCATCATCAAAACAAGTTTTACAACATCGGGACCACATCGACCCGTCTTACGCGTTTCGATCAAAAATACAAGTTTCGACCAATACAAGTTCAATTTCCAAACGACACTAGAGCATGGTGTTTGGAGTTAAACTACCCAAATCTTGGCCGAACTTCCAAAAGCTAACCCAAAAGCATCCCCTATCAAAATAAGCGGGAGACCACTAATCCAACTGAATACCTTTGCCTTTGTCCACGCTGGAGCCTAAAAAGATAAACAACGAGAGGGTAAGCTAATGCTTAGTGAATGCAATAGTTATACACGTACATATATAAAATACCTATTTGCACACTTACACAAATACCGCATACATGCTAGCAACACAAAAGAGCTTAACATCTCAAGTACAAGACTATTAACCTCCTATATCACAAGCTAGCATAACAAGGGCACATATATGTATATAACTCGAACCATATAATATGCTTACAACTTAACACAAATAACCATGGTTAACCAATCGTACAAGGGAATGGCGCTCGCGAAAATGCCATCGGTGTTCATAACATCAGTTAGTGTACTTAACACCTCGTATCACTAAACCCTAGGGTGGCACCTTAACACCTCGGTACTTCACCCCGAGTGGCATCTTAATACCTCGGTACTTCACCCCGAGTGGCATCTTAATACAGAGTGGCATCTTAACACCTCGACACTTCACTCCTAGGTGGCATCTTAACACCTCGATGCTTCACCCCGAGTGGCATCTTAACACCTCGATGCTTCACCCGTCAATTACTTAGAGTGACATCTTAACACCTCGATGCTTCACTCTGAGTGGCGTCTTAACACCTTGACACTTCACTCGTCGTGTGAAACGTGGTGTCTTAGCACCTTGACACTTCACATCTCACGCTACAACAAATAGATACATTATATACCTACGCATATAATTATTCCACTCACCTTAGAGTCTTTTGCGAAGGATAACTGAGCTTGCAACTTCAATGTAACCTACCTATTACATTTAGCACATAATCAATCACAACTCAAGTTGGTCAACCAACTTACTCCTCATTCTAGTGCCATTTTGACCCAAGATGCAATTCCGACCCATTTGCACCCTTAACCTTAATATTTAGGTCAACACCAACGAAACCCTAACACTAGCCAAAATATGGTCTTAAACACTTTATAAACACAATTTTAGTGTGTTCTCATACACATTTAACAACCTAGGTCGCCCAAGACCCATTTGACCCATTTCGAGGTCAACACGCCCATTTGGGTCACCCACAACCCAAATGACACCCAGTAATATTAACTACAAATGTGCTAGTGATTTACTAAGCCTTTAAGACTCATTTACACACTTTAACTTTTCAAAACCATAGGTTAGTCATCTTTTGGGTCTTCATGACCCCAAACATACCCAAAACCCCCTAATCACTAACAAATGGGTTTTAAGTGCAACACTAACCCAAACCCTAACCCTTTACATAATTTAAGTAAAGAAATTAGGTTTTATAACTTACCCACACAATCACCACGTAGCTAGCGATTAGATGAACAACTTTAGAACTCGCACTAAGGCCTGATTCAACCTCTTTCTTCCTTTAATGGAGCTCTCTCACACTAGAACCTCCTCTCTCTCTAGGATTTAATGGAAGATGATAAAGTAGATGGAAATGGAGTAATGAGGCTCACCAAAACTGATCTAGGGTCTTAAAGTCGTCCACATAGTGAAATTACCAAACTACCCCTTTTTAAATATCAAAATACCAAACCTGGCTCGTCAGGCCATCTGGACGGCGTCCAGCCCTTCAAAACGGGATGGCGTCCCACCATGTTGGCGTCCAACACAACTGATAAAAACTGGATCTTACAACTCTCCCCCACTTGAACCGGATTGCGCCCTTGCAATCCATGCCGCATGACAAGCAGGAAGATAGACCAAAACAAACTCTTCGGGCTCCCAAGTGAACTCGGAGCCTATAATTTAACGCCATTGAACCTTATAAGTTCTCACCTCTTTATTTCTCAATATTTTCACCTTTTCGTCAAGTATTGCAACCGGCTCCTCAACATACTCTAACTTATTGTTTAGCTCAATTTCGTCTATTGACACCCATGAAGAATCATCCGCAAGACACTTACGGAGATGGAAAACATGAAATGTATTATGGATCCCCGCAAGTTCCTCGGGTAATTCCAAACAATATGCGACTTCACCCACACGAGCTAAAACTTTAAATGGCCCAATAAACCGAGGAGCTAACTTTCCCCATTTTCGAAATCGAATAATACCTTTCCATGGTGAAACCTTAAGCATCACCATATCACCTTCTTGAAATTCGATCATTCATCTACGCTTGTCGGCATATGACTTTTGTCTATCTTGAGCCTTTTTCAAATGAGCCCGAATCATATCGATTTTGCTATTCGTTTCTAAAACCAAATCGGTACTCCCAATTTCCTTTTCTCCTACTTCACCCCAACAAATTGGAGTTCGACACCTTCGCCCATAAAGCATCTCATAAGGTGGCATCCCGATACTAGTATGATAACTATTGTTGTACGATAATTCCACCAAAGGCAAGTGCTCATCCCAACTACCACCAAAATCAATAATACACGCCCGTAACATATCCTCTAAGGTTTGATTCATATGTTCCGTTTGACCGTCCGTTTAAGGATGATACGCCGTGCTCAATTTTAATTGTATACCCATATCGTCATGAAACTTTTCCCAAAACCGAGATGTAAAACGGGTATCTTGATCCGAAATAATAGATATAGGAACCCCATGTTGAGCGACTACTTCCTTGATAAACAATTTAGCCAAGGTCTCCGACGATATCGCTTCCCGAATGGGAAGAAACAAAGAACTTTTTGTCAATCGGTCAACTATCACCCAAATTGAATCAAATTGGGTTCTCGCCGTCTTTGGTAACTTTGTGATAAAATCCATGGTAATGTGCTCCCATTTCCACTTCAGGATTTCTAACGGTTGTAACTTACCATACGGCTTTTGGTGTTCGGCTTTAACTTGCAAACAAGTGACGCATTGCTCAACATACTTTACAACATCACGTTTCATGCCCAGCCACCAATACTCTTTCCTTAAATCGAGATACATTTTCGTCGCGCCCGGATGAATGGAATACTTTGACTTTTGTGCTTCATCAAGTAGCACTTGTCGATAATCACCCATCTTAGGCACCCACACTCTTCCTTGAAAAGACAACAAACCACGCGAGCCCATAGTAATGAACTCCGATTGCCCCACTATTCGTTCCGCATGCTTGTTGTGAACGTAAGCCTCTATTTGAATCACACCAAGTCTTTCAAGAAAATCGTTAGTAATAATCATACGTAACAATCCCAATTGCAACGCCGGGTGATGACTGTTTCGACTTAACGCATCCGCGACCACATTCGGCTTGCCCGGATGATAAAGTATTTCACAATCAAAATCTTTTATCACATCCATCCACCTACGTTGACGATAATTCAAATCTCTTTGGTTAAAGAGATGTTTCAAACTCTTATGATCCGAATAAATCGTACTCTTCACACCATACAAGTAATGGCGCCAAATTTTCAATGCATGCACAACCGTCGCCAACTCAAGATCATGAGTTGGATATCTCGTCTCATGCTCCTTTAATTGTCGAGAGGCGTAAGCGATGACTTTACCTCTTTGCATTAGAACACACCCGAGCCCATTTAGCGAAGCATCGCAATAAACCGTCATGTCTTCCGCACCTTCCGGCAACACCAACACCGGAGCTTGACACAACTTTTCTTTTAACAATTGAAAAGCAATTTCTTGCTCGTTCTCCCAAATAAATCTCGCGTTCTTCCTCGTCAATTTCGTCAACGAAGAAGCGATCTTAGAAAAGTCTTGGATAAACCGACGATAATAACCGGCCAATCCGAGAAAACTTTGTATTTTCGTAGGCGTAGTCAGTCGTCTCCAACTCTTCACCGTCTCTATCTTCCCCGGATCTACTTGAATACCATTTTCGTTCACAATATGGCCAAGGAATTGAACTTCCCTTAGCCAAAATTCACATTTGGAAAATTTAGCATACAACTTCTCCTTCCGAAACGTCTTTAACACACACCGCAAATGAAGTTCATGTTCTTTCATACTCTTCGAATAGACAAGTTTTGTCGTCGATGAACACAATTACCGACTTGTCCAACATAGGTTGGCACACTCGGTTCATAAGATCCATGAATGCCGCCGGTGCATTCGTAAGACCAAAAGGCATTACTACAAACTCAAGATGCCCATAACGCGTTCGAAAAGCCATTTTCTCAATATCTTCCTCACGGACCTGCATTTGGTGATAGCCGGACCTTAGGTCAATCTTAGAGAAATACGTAGCACCTTGGAGTTGGTCAAACAAATCGTCAATCTGAGGTAATGGATAACGATTTTTGATCGTCACTTTATTCAACTCCCGGTAATCGATGCACATCCGCATACTACCATCCTTCTTTTTCACAAATAAAACTGGAGCGCCCTATGGCGAAGCACTCGGTCGGATAAAACCCTTTTCAAGTAGCTCTTGGGTTTGATTTAACAATTCTTGCATTTCTGTCGGCGCTAAACGATAAGGAGTTTTAGCAATGGGAGTAGCTCCCGGAACCAACTCAATGCGAAATTCGACTTGTCTTTCCGCCGAAACACCCGGTAACTCATCCGTAAAAACGTCTTCAAACTCATTTACCACCGGAATTTCACGAATGGGTGGTGGCTCATCACGAGTATCAACAACATGGGCAAGAAAAGCCATGCCACCACTAACAAGGAAACGATGTGCCCGTGCAAAAGTGCATATCGGCACAAGGCTTCTACGCTTATCACCACGAATAATTAACTCTCCCCCACTTGGGGTCTTCACACGAATAAATTTTTTCATGGCATGCAATATCGGCCCTATTATGATCGAGCCAATCCATACCAACAACGATATCAAAATCGCCCAAAGTCATCGGGATAAGATCTATCTTAAAGTTTTCGACACCAAAAACGACATCACAATTTTTACACACATCCACCACTAGCACCGTTTTTCCGTCCGCTATTTCGACTTCTACCGGACGACTTAACTTAGCTAACGGTCTATTAAGTTTAGGCACAAATTTTGGAGACACAAACGACAAATTTGCACCGCTATCAAATAGAATTCTTGCCGGATTAGAGTTAACCATAAAAGTACCTGAGACAACTTCGTTGGAGTGCTTGGCTTCATCATTCGTCATCAAATAGTTGCGACTCCTAGCTGTACCCGCCGCCTTCTCTAGACGCTTAACATTATCGTTTCACAAATCGGGACACTCCAGCTTCTTATGCCCTTCTTTACCGCAATTAAAACAAGTGAGCTTGTTTCCGGAAGATGGTTTCGGACAATCACGAGCCATATAACCCGCTTGCCCACAATTGTAGCACGAAAAATAAAAACCACCGGAAGCGCCCTTCTTCACGCTATTGACACTTTCGGAACCCTTCTTGTTCTTGTTCTTCTTGTTTGAAAAGTTAGAATGACTAGAACCTTCAAACTTTCTATTAGAAAAAGTGAAATCACTTCTCCTTGGAACCTCCGGCTCAAAACCCCGAGCCAATTCAAATAACTCTTCAAAAGACTTAGCCGCTCCTCGACTAATCTTACCCTTATACTCATCATTCATGGTACGGTAGAAATCTTTCATTAGCTTGTGATCCTCACCAACATATTCCGGACAAAAACGAGTCTTTGCCAAGAAGGTAGACTTGAGAGTAACCAAGTCCATTGAACCTTGTTGCAAATTGTGCAACTCGTCCCAGATTCTATCAAGATCGGAAGAAGTTCGGTATTCTTTGAAAAATTCCTTCTTAAACTCTTCCCACGTCAAACTCATACATTGCTCCTCACCATATAAGTTGATTTTATCATCCCACCACAACTTAGCTTCTTCCAGTAACATACTAGAACCATACCTCGCCTTCTTCTCGGGAGGATATTTCGCGGTACGGAAAGCTCCCTCGATATCGGAAATCCAACATGTGCTTTTCAACTGATCTCGTACCCCATTAAACATCGGGGGTTGAGCATCCTTGAAATTTTTGTAATGGAAGTCCTGCCTTCCATTCCCACCATCACCATCACCCCTTTCACCACGAGGATGAATGTTTCTAGCTTCTAATGCCTCCTCGATTGCGGCAATCATTCGTTCATTGATCATTTCGGTCACTTGCCCATCAACCGACTCTTGGAAAACCTTTCGAACATCATCAAGAAAATCCTTTTTTAGCCTTTTAAAGATGGCCTCAACCTTGGTCGTGAGTTCAACGTCCTCACTCGTAGTTCCATCATTGGTGTCGTGTCCATTTCTCATCTTCATTCTATAAAACGAAGTAAATTAAGAAACGAAACGAAAGGACTTAACACATATGTATATACATATACACCACACTACCCCATCTTGCTCAACAATAGTTATACATCGCTTGTTTGACACGATTTGAACCCGTAACAATGGTAGCTAATCATTGTTACGCGAGCACGTCGCATTAACTTACTAGTACAACGCCTATCTCGTTTGATGATTGCTAAAACAACACAAAACAATTAGTGCAAGGTTAATTCACATAAACCCTAGCACTAACAATTCCCGTTCTGACCCAAAGTCCTACAAGTTCCGCATAAAGCGCACACACATTAAAGTCTAAGTCTAGGCACCTATCTCAAGTCGCCTAAATCCCTTAGACCATGCTCTGATACCACTTGAAACATCCCGACTTCAATTCACCAAAACGTGTACCAAAATTTTTTTTCTGCTGTAGCACAACTGAACGGCGTCCAGTTATCTGGACAGCGTCTAGCACTTAAGACCGGGACGGTGTCCAGCATATCTGGACGGCGTCCAGATTGCCTGGAAGCTGCTGTCCCCGGGTTCAATTTACACGAGCGGAAATCCCGCTTCCCGCCACTTTTAAACGAAAACCTTTTTACAACATATCACAATATAATAAAATAAGAGGTTTCCATCATTAAAACAAGTTTTAGAACATCGGGCCCACATCGACCCGTCTTACGCGTTTCGATCAAAAATACAAGTTTCGACAATAAAAGTTTAATTTCCAAACGACACTAGAGCATGGTGTTTGGGGTTAAACTACCCAAATCTTGGCCGAACTTCCAAAAGCTAACCCAAAAACATCCCCTATCAAAATAAGTGGGAGACCACTAATCCAACCGAATACCTTTGCCTTTGTCCACGCCGGAGCCTAAAAAGGTAAACAACGAGAGGGTAAGCTAACGCTTAGTGAATGCAATAGTTATACACGTACATATATAAAATACCTACTTGCACACTTACACAAATACCGCATACATGCTAGCAACGCAAAAGAGCTAAACATCTCAAGTACAAGGCTATTAACCTCCTATATCACACGCTAGCATAACAAGGGCACATATATGTATATAACTCGAACCATATAATATGCTTACAACCCAACACAAATAACCATGGTTAACCAATCGTACAAGGGAATGACGCTCGCGAAAATGCCATCGATGTTCATAACACCCTTTAGTGCACTTAACACCTCGTATCACTAAACCCTAGGGTAGCACCTTAACACCTCGGTACTTCACCCCGAGTGGCATCTTAACACCTCGATGCTTCACTCTTTATTTTACGGAGTGGCATCTTAACACCTCGACACTTCACTCCTAGGTGGCATCTTAACACCTCGATGCTTCACCCCGAGTGGCATCTTAACACCTCGATGCTTCACCCATCAATTACTTAGAGTGGCATCTTAACACCTCGATGCTTCACTCCGAGTGGCGTCTTAACACCTCAACACTTCACTCGTCGCGTGAAACGTGGTGTCTTAGCACCTCGACACTTCACATCTCACGCTACAACAAATAGATACATTATATACCTACGCATATAATTATTCCACTCACCTTAGAGTCTTTTGCGAAGGATAACCGAGCTTGCAACTTCAATGTAATGTAACTATTACATTTAGCACATAATCAATCACAACTCAAGTTGGTCAACCAACTTACTCCCCATTCTAGTGCCATTTTGACCCAAGATGCAATTCCGACCCATTTGCACCCTTAACCTTAATATTTGGGTCAACACCAACGAAACCCTAACACTTGCCAAAATATGGTCTTAAACACTTTATAAACACAAGTTTAGTGTGTTCTCATACACATTTAACAACCTAGGTCGCCCAAGACCCATTTGACCCATTTCGAGGTCAACACGCCCATTTGGGTCACCCACAACCCAAATGACACCCACTAATATTAACTACAAATGTGCTAGTGATTTACTAAGCCTTTAAGACTCATTTACACACTTTAACTTTTCAAAACCCTAGGTTAGTCATCTTTTGGGTCTTCATGACCCCAAACTTACCCAAAACCCCCAAATCACTAACAAATGGGTTTTAAGTGCAACACTAACCCAAACCCTAACCCTTAACATAATTTAAGTAAAGAAATTAGGTTTTATAACTTACCCACACAATCATCACGTAGCTAGCGATTAGATGAACAACTTTAGAACTCGCACTAAGACCCGATTCAACCTCTTTCTTCCTTTAATGGAGCTCTCTCACACAAGAACCGCCTCTCTCTCTAGGATTTAATGGAAGATGATAAAGTCGATGGAAATGGAGTAATGAGGCTCACCAAAACTGATCTAGGGTCTTAAAGTGGTCCACATAGTGAAATTACCAAACTACCCCTTTTTAAATATCAAAATACCAAAGCTGGCTCGTCAGGCCATATGGACGGCGCCCAGCCCTTCAAAATGGGACGGCGTCCCACCATGTTGGACGGCGTCCAACACTACTGATAAAAACTGGATCTTACACACTAATGCACCCAATTAACTCGAGTAACGACATCAATGCAGCCTAATTCCCTACAACCTGGCTCTGATACCAACTGTGATGACCCGTCAAGTACCCTAAATGGCTCCGTCACTTGGTCCCACAGCTTGATCATAACTCTATATGAATTTTCATAAATAACATTGCATTCATTTAATAAAATTGATTACCTCAAAAGGAAAATCTAAATCATTTTGTAAATTTAGAAAACCAAACCAAATGTATAAAAAAGGTTGACCAAAACAAGTCAACAACTACCCACAATGTAAAAGTATTTAAAATAGAATGCAATGTTTAACGTTTAAATCAAAATCTGCGACAGACAATGCAGACTCTCTAAGCTCAGCGGAAGCAATCAATCATGAACCTGAGAATAAGAACATGCGAGTAAACTGTCAACAAAATGTTGAGTGAATTATAGGTTTAATATTGCAAACAATACTTAATTTAAACCATAAAAATTTATGTTTGAAAATATAAAGACTCATTTTGGACCACAAAATTATATGCTCGAAAATGTATAAAAACATTATTCCATTAACCCGTGAGCCACCTGGTAATCACTTAACAACTCCTTACCCTTAACAAAAACCAATATAACAATATACACTGAATATGTGTATCTTTCAAATATGAAGTACTAATACATTCCGTCTGTAACTGCTAGCGTGACTAGCAAGAAATGGGGATGTCATGCCAGATAGATCTATCCATAGGATTCGCATTCACTAGTAGAAACCAGTGATTAAAATTACCAGATTAGGGAATATCTTCGTTCGACTCACAATGAATAACTTAAACCAACTTCCACTTGTGTCCAATATGTAAAATAAAATGCATGTATTCTCATCTCAAAAGATTTAAAATAGAAAAATGGGACTATAACTCACCCTTAAGCAAATGAAGCAACAACACAGAAATGCGAACAGCAAAAGGTAAAGTGATCAAGAATGACCACAACACCGACCTATAAATAAAGCAGGTCAATATAATTAACTAACTTAGGTCAAGTCTTAGTATGGTAGCTATAGTACTTGTTGTAGATAAACATAGAACATCACTCGGTATGATTCGGTATGATCAGGACAACGTATAATCACGTACTTTCTATTTTTAGAAAGTTTCTATATATAGCAGGTTTCCATTTTTGGAAAGTTTCTATTTAAGGAAAGTTTCTATTTTTGGAAAGTTTCTATTTTTGAAAAGTTTCTATTTTTATCTTAGGAAAGTTTCCTTAATTAGAAAAGTCAACAAAAGTCAATTGAAAGTCAAAGTCAACCAAAAGTCAACTCAAAATTCAACCTTGGTCAAACTTAGTCAACATTGAAATAAAAGTGTAAATTATATTAATAATATAAGTTATAATATTATTTAAAATAATATTTCTATAATCATGTCATATCATAACTTTAATTGAATTAAATCGAATTATAAAGTTAATATAAGTTTAAGTGATATAATTAATATAACATAAGTATTTAATTAATTAAATAAATATTAATCATATCATAAGTATTATTAATTAATAATGAATTATTAATCATAATATAAGTATCTTAAATAAATTATGAAATGTTACACATATCATAAGTATTTTAATATAATTATTAAACCATAAGTATTTAATAATTAAATTGTATTATAATTAAATAATAACTAAGTCTTATAATAAATAAATAAATAATATTTATATAAGTCTTGATATAATAATCTCATAACATAAGTTTAATACTTATCATAAGTATTTTCATTAATAATAAATGTATTATTAATCATAAGTTTAATTATAAGAATAATTAACATAATATAATTATTAAATGATATATATATATATATATATATATATATATATAAGTCTTAATTAAAAATAATTACTTTTGTATCATAAGTAATTCAATCATAATGCAAATCATTAATTATAACTTAAGTTTAAATTTTATAACCATAAGTTTAATTAAAAGTTCGTCGGGTCATAACTTGAGCATCGGGTGTCGCTTTTTGACGAATTTTATATATATCCTCGTCTAACCAGCCAACCCGACACCTTAGTGCACTCAAGAACACCCTTAAATCAGTTCATAAGTCATGACATACAGCCATGAACCAACCTTTGCTTTAATCCGTTTTAAAAACTTGTTTTAGCCATTCCGGGTGATCTGTGGCTTGAATTTCGATGACCCGAACATGAATGTTCATCCAATCATCATTCCTAACCCAATGATACACCCTAAAGACTCCAAAAATGGTCACAAAGTTGGACCCTACTGATCATACAATTTTTCACATTTTAATTTCATCAAAACCCTAAATCGGGCATAACTTTTGATCCGAAACTCAAAACAACATGAATCTCAAGCCTAAAATTATTGTCTTGATGAGAGGAACTCATTTATACACTTTAATTAACCAAAAATATATGTTAAGTTCACTGATTTTAATAAAAAGTCTGCTGTCCGTTTTAATCATACCGAAAACATACACAATTCAACATTTCTAAGCAAGAAATCAACAATACAACAACATACAAGTACTATAGTATCAACATATAATCAAAATCAGTAGAAATGAAAGAAAATTGAAAAGTTAGGGTTCATGAATATACCCTAATCAAAGAATCAAGAGTATGGTTGCGTAGATCTTGAAAAGGAGAATCCGATGAGATAAAAAGCCCTAAATCTTCAAGTATAAAATTGTTGAAGATGATGATGATGTTGGTGATGGTGGTGAACGACCATGGGAAGAGGAAAAGGAGAGAAAAATGATTTTTAGGTTAAAATGAAATGAAATGAGCTTTTTATCAAATGGGATACAAGTTTGCAAAAGTGACAAAACCAACCCTCCCCTCACCAATTGTGGGTTTTGGGCGAATTTAAGAGGAGGATGGGCTCCTCTTAGCTCATCATGAAGAGAAGTGATATTACTTGTGGCCTGAAATCCCGAACGAAGCCCGAAACGCGAAAATACTGTTACGCGATTAATTATTCTGAGGAATTACGCACGCGCTAAAAATAAAATATAAAAATATTTTATATAACCATATGATATAAAAATATAATAACTAAAATAATTTGGATTCAAAACTCTCAAAAGTCTGACCATTGGTTTGAAAACCGAAATGATTCGCCGGATAGAAATCCACGATACGTAGAAACGTACAATTTTAAATACGAATACAAATATTCACATTACTCATAACAAATATATTATTATTATAAAAATAATAATATAAGTTATAGAAATGACATGGCACGAATATCAAATAACGGACGTTAAATACAAACAGAAAAAGGTAACGGAAAAAGTAGGGTCGTGACAACCCAGGTGTTGTGAATGGTGACCTTAATACACCAGTGGGCCTTCTTTCTCTGATTCCACGTCGAATGTCCATTGGAGAAGGTCTTTCAATTTCATTGTCAGACAAAGATCGATCGAAACACGTATCATCATCCTAAACACATTAAAAATTAATAACATAAATATTCATATTCAATTACATCTTACATTTAATACCAAACTTAAAGGAAACTTAAATCAAAAATACCCATAAATATACTTGATATTTATATTGTTGTTGTTGCGATAAAAGTTTTTCGTGTTACATAACAAGTTTTTTACAATCAATTAACTCTTTTTCTTGTTTGTCCATCCGCTTTATCAACAACGCTACCATACGATGTAAATGTTGTACATCGGGAGGGCCCTCTAGATCTAGATTTTCTGTTGAATGCTTGTGGGGTGTCTGCTCAGACCCATCAAGAACTGGATCAACTAGATCAGCTGGATTATCCTGGACCTCATCCTCGATCTCATCTTCTGGTACCTTTCCTCCTTTAAAGTACACGTCACTCTGAATCCACCATTGACAACTCTTTTCTGTATCAATTGGATGCAGACCACGTAAAGGTCTCTTTTTCTTGAGACAATCATCATGAATAATTAATTAATTAACAAATAATAAGAATATTAGCAGAACAGAGTACGCAAGGACGCAAACTAAAGCTTGCGACTTTTTCTCAAATGGATGCAAAGTCGCAAAAGCATTCTTGTGTCCAGGAACTAACCTGAATATCTAGGAGTTTAAGGTATTCAGAGATTCCATATGACTCTACAGATGAACGCTTCCAAAAAAGAGCCCTCGGTACTCCATTCTTGTCAGTCTTTTTTAGCAAACGGTTTAATGGTACGACGGTAAGCCTCGAGAATCCAAATCTACCAATAAAAAATCAATTAATTAATGTTACAAATAAATATTATCATTAAATAATAAATATTCAACCATTTACCTTGAATGCCTACATAAATCCCACCAAAGTGTACGCCTTTCCACTCTCTAATTGGCTTTCACGAATAACAAACCCTTCACTAACCGCTTCGTAAGTTGGCTCCCAAATACGAGACCCCCATGGTTACTCATTAACACGCGATAACTCTTCGAATAAACATAAAAACTTCTTATTCACAACATGGATCCCTTGTTTACCCATAAAACCTCTCTCTACAATCAAGATAATTGCTAGTCACACCACATTATCATCACTAATACGACTGTGATCAGATTTTAGAAGCATTTTTTCAACATCACTAATCAAAACGTTTTGAGAATCTTTAAAACCCTTAAATAAACATTGTCTAATAGGTGCGGTCTGGACGTCATAATTCTTCGGGATGTAATGTGCCATGTCCGTCCGGCTACTAAACAAAAAACCCGTCACAAGACAAAATTCACAGCGACCAAATCTAATTGAATTGTTGTGGTGAAAACAAAAGCATAGGTCCTGATGCTCATTGAGGTACTTATCATTATCTAGTCTTTTCGGCCGCACACTCTTCCGTTGGAGCATACAATGTACAAGCCCGGGATCATTACCAAAGTATTCAAGATCTAACCATGGACCAAAACACGTTTCTTTAAACTTTTTTATTTGATTCTCAGTCATGAATTTTTTCACATCCACTATAACGCTTAACTTATTCTTCATCGTTAACTTGTCTTCCACATATCCCTGCATAAGTAAGATTAAAATCAGCAGAAAGTAACACAAGGACGCAAAATTAACCTTGCGTCCTTTTAATTGAGGGACGCATGGTCGCAAAGACAACCTTGCGTCATCTTAAGTACAATACGCAAGGACGCAAAGTAACCCTTGCGTTCACTATCGGGTCGATACGCAAGGACGCAAACTTGTTCTTGCACCTGGTCAATTACCATATTTTTACGAGCTAATAATGTTTGTTTCACCCCAACATATACACACAATACAGTTGAATATCATTATTCATAGTATGTACTTCAATAAATACAAACACAATTCAAACAGACATTTCATCGAGCAGTTGGTGTGCACACTTATACAATTCCCATCGAACACAAAAAACGTATAAAACGCACATAAACAACGAACTAATCACTAACCTGGTTGCTCGCCATCGTTGCAAGGTTGATTATTTGGTAGATATTTCTCGAAAACCCTACTTGTTTTCAATGACGGAGCTTGAATAGTAACATTGAGGGGGCCAAAAAATTCAAGCAAAACATGTAGTGTCTCTTATAGTAAATACTCTTTAATAGAGACATTTAACGATATACAATTTAATAAATAAAACATCATGTAAGTTAAAAATAGATAACATATGCGATTTATGGGAAATGGTCAGAAGCCCAATAAGTTTATAATTAAAAATCGATGATCCATGTCCTAACTTTTATTTAGGAGCCGAGATTACAACTTATCTCATTTATTAATCCCCAAAACTAAAGTAAATAAGTAATTGCTAGTAAGAAGATAATCTTTTGGGGGGACCATAGCCCCCTCCTGCCCCAATGAAGCTCCGTCGCTGCTTGTTTTGCGCGAAAGTTTGGTCTTGTTGCGACGGGAATACAAGGTGACCGGTGGTGGCGAGAGGGGGTTTGGTGGTAGTGGAAGTGATGATGGAGGACAATCTGGTAGTAGCGAATGATGGGATGAAGAGAAATTTGCGTTTGTGCTTGCGTTTTTGCGGATCGACTTTGTATGTGTGTTTTTGCGTGTTTGCGAATTCGTGCAAAAGTGTGGAGTGCCAGGTAATAGTTGTCATTTAACCCTAAATTTTTAAGCAAAGGACGCAAGGACGCAAGGTCGTAAGGACCCTTGCGTATTGCGAGAGCATTTTGTCAATTTTTTTTTTTTTTTTTGCTCTAGTGCATGAGGTGAAATTTTTTTTGGGCATTTTGGTGATAAACCTATTATAGAATGTAAACCCCGTAGGTTATTGAGTATTATTCATCAACTATTTATAGATACAAAGAAACCCTATATAAACCAAATGAACTATAGTGGACCGAGCCCGTCTATACAATTGAGCTGGGTTAATCCTAATATACATATTCTAATGCTCCCTTGCAGTTTGAGCGGGAGAAAATTACAAACACTCGAACTGGAGCGTAAATATGTAAATATATAAATACATGATATAAACATAAACGTTATTAACATAATAAAACCAAAAATATAGAAAAAGTCTTCATGCTAGAGCTTGTAGTCTTGACTTCAAAACCGAGTTGTCAATTTCCTTTTTTTTTCAAGGAAAGAATTTGATAAATAATCAAAAAAGAATATAGAAAAGAAAAGGGAATCTATATGTGTGTAAGGAATGAAGCAGATAACATAAGATTTACTATGTTTTTTAAGTAGGAAATAGCATTAAAAAGAAAAGAGAGTAGAATTAGAAAAAATACGGATTTTTTCTTTTTTTTTTTAAGGAAAGTGAATAAAAATAATTGCAAAGATAGGAAATAATATATGCAGAAGATATTAAGATTTTTTTCCCTTCTAAATAAAGGGTGAAAATATAAGAAGCGTATTTGGAAGAGATATATTAGGAATGTAAAACAAAGAATTTAAGAATTAGAATAGATACCTTAGAAAAGGAAAGATAGTAAAAAGATTACGCAAGCCATAAAAAAAAAAAATTAAGATACGATATTTTATTTTATTTTATAAGATTAAGATCGGAAATCTCCTTGGTTGATTAATATGGAGAAAATCTCTAATGAAGAAAAGAGGTAGGATGATCGGAAATAATGTATTGTAACTTCAATGCACGTGTAGGTGCACACCAACTAGCAACAAGTTTTTTTTTTTTTTTTTTTTTTTTTTTTTTTTTTTTTTAATTTACATATACGTGGATAAATATCAATGATTTGCCAGAAGAAGACGTATTCGTTTTTTTTTTTCAGCAAAAAAATTACGGCTGCTATGAAGTAGAATAGTCGTAGGGTTTGGAGAAAAAAAAAGAAAGTAAAAGAATAGAGTTGCATTGTGAGAAGAAAAGATTAAAGAAAGAATGAAGATAGGTAGGAACTTTTAATTTAAGGACGAGGAACGTGGAGGAAAAGAGAGTAAGAAAGGTAGAGCGGAAGAAACCTAAGTATCTGATACCATGTTATAGAATGTAAACCCCGTAAGTTATTGAGTATTATTTATTTGTAGATACAAAGAAATAGTGGACCGAGCCCGTCTATACAATTGGGCTCGGTTAATCCTAATATACATATTCTAATAAAACTGCAAGATTTGGATAAATAAAGCTAAAATTGTGTGGTTATATACATGATCCATTTTTTACAAGATTGGGACAAAGAGTGCTTTCTTGGGTACAAACTTTACGTTCAGAATCTCATTTTATATCGCGTTGGTAAGTCGGCAGAAGTAGAATGGTGGAAACCCATTGGCCGAATTATATTGGGCCAGCATATGGCCAATTAAAGTGGGATGATCGACCCAGGACCCAGCTTGATCTACATTTCAAATTTAATTGATAGCTAACATCTTACGTACTGTATTGTTAAACTTATGTTTTCTAGTAATATATTCACATTGCCGTCCCATTAATTTTGAAGGTCATGTTAAAACGTTAAATCTTTTAATATATAAACTATTTTTTTTAAATTCGTGATTTGTGAACTAACTAATTACAAATTAAAACTTTTATCTCAATGATATTGTTTCACGTTATATAAATAATGAATTATTATACATAAATTTTCAAAATTTGGAGCCCCTTAAAAATTTGAGGCTGTGTTCAGTTGCATACTCTGCATATGTTTCGGATACGGCTCTGTATATCCACCAAAAATTATGCATTAACATGTTGTACCGTACAACATGTTAATACATAGTTATGGTAGATGTAGTTAAAAAAGAAGTTGTGATGTGGTCCAGTGGTTGATGGCATGCCTCCTTTAGGGGAGGTCAAACAGTTCGACCCCCGTTGACTACATATTAACCCACAATTTCATCACTGTCATGAAGTTCTACACATGACACCTTTCTCAAATCGTGTTGGGGGTAAAGGGGAGGGGTTTTACCGTCCATATCCCGTATGTGATTGGTGCGGGTTTTTTCCTGGGCACACATTTGGAGGTGGGTATAACTGTGTAAGAGATGAACGCGTGTGTGGTTAAGTCCCCCGGGTAATTCTAACAGTTGTCAAAAAAAAAAAAAAAAAAGATAATGGATATACATATCAATATTGTTCTCTTAAATTAACTTATCTATTATTATCTAAATATACTAAAGCACAAAGTCTTACTGCAGCAATCGTTCTACAAAGTCTTTTCACAACTTTTTCATTTTTTATTTTAAATTTCAACCAATCAGAATTGTCCATGTATGTCAAAAAAATATAAAATATTTAAATTGCCCTTCATTTTCAAAGATATTACCTTCATCTTTTGACCATCTATCACTAATGTGTCACTCCCATTATTAAAAGTACTGAATTTCATTATTTTCCCTCTGTTCCCCGAAATTTTCTTTACAGCTTCAATTTGGAAATTTCATAACCTAAAGCACATACGCTGTAAAGACCCTAATCTTACGAATGCCAAAAAAAAATGAGCGTTATTCTTATTCGAATTCAAACCATAGTTCAAACCAAAGTTGACAAACTTATTCAAAAGTACTACTAAATCAAAATAAGCTACTAAATCTTGAAGGAAATCTCTAAGGCAAGGTGCTAAGTTCACTCCACTCTACACTCTTCCCTCGTTCCCGACGCCCCCTTGATTACCTGTCGTATAAGAAGGAAAACAAAGAATACGACTGAGCCAAAGCCCAGTGAACGGATATAACGAATAACGGAGTATAGTATGACATGCAAAATTTTATATTCAAAACGAACTTATTTTCAAAATAACTTAGTTGCAAAACAAAGCGCGAATATGTATAGATCCACAATACCATATATCATGATGCAAATTTCATAAAATAATGCACTAAGAGTCAAAACAAATATGTACAAAGTATCAAAATGAAATCATAGGGTAGCTACTCCACTAATCATCCATATCGGTGACGTTTCGTATGACACTACGATGAACGTACACCGTCAAAACAAAATCCTAGGATCGATCCATACGCCTCCTATCAAAATATAATAACAAATATAAAGAGCTCGTACCACCACCGGGTAATCAAAAGGAGACGCCGTAGATATAACAAAATACACCGCTACGGTCGATGCGACATTATCGGTGTCACAATAATGCGCTCATGGGACCTCCATGAATAGGTTACTCTTAGGCACATTTTAAGAAATCGTTTTTACCGACTTATGATTACGAATTTAAAAATACTTTTAAAGTGATCAAAGGACTTTAATCTTTAAAAATGGTTAATATAGTGAACCAAAGTATTAAACGTTTGACCAAATACTTGATGAAATATTTTATAAAATGATATGTCGTATTAGTTTAAAATCACGTGTCAACTCAACCATTCGGTCTAACTTTTGTCAAAAGTCATGCTATATTATATTTCAGCCCTTTACGAATTATCAACTTAAACGGGACTTAACGGGACATGTAAAGCCACGTGGAATGAGGGACACTCGATACGAATCACCGTACCACTCGCCCTACACACACACGTTCATTACCGGGCAGTTTGGAAACGTTTCGGGGCTGTTTTCGGGCTGTTCGGGACTGATTCTGAAACTGATTTCGTGACAGATTTCGGACAGCAATTTCGCGACAGTTTCAGCTGTTTCGCGACAGTTTCAGACTATTTCGCGACACCTTGGGACTGTTTTGTGACAGTTTCAGGGGCTGATTTCGGGGCTGTCCGGAACAGTTTTCGGGACCAATTTCGGGGCTGTTTTGGTTGGATTTTTGAGACACGGTTTTGGCACAATTTACAAACACCAAAGTATTATGATTCCTCAATTAACAAACATAATTAGCAACCTCGTTAATACATTCAAAATGAGAAAAACATAACACATTTCAAAGGCTAATAGACAAACAATTTTAAACAAACATGTCATACAATAATACTTATACAATTCGAAACAAAGTTTTGAGAGGAAAGATTTACCGAAACGATCCTAGAACCACCTAGAATATCCGTACCTTATGTTGTTGAATGATGAAACTCCAAGGACAACAAAAATACCACCGAAAGGATGCGATCACCGAGCCGAATCTAATGAACACGCACATATAAGCACAAAATATATTCAAGTAGGGAGTATGTAATATCCTTTATTCAAAAAGTGTCATCATATGATTTTTAAGTGTTTATTGTCATCTAAATAGTTCCAAGAATTTTATATTAACGAAATAGTTATATTACGACTTTCATATTCCAAATTGTTAGTGATTTAAGTATTTTAAGACTAAAAGTCCCACTATCCTAAGTGAAAAAATGGACTCCAAATATCAATCTCTATTTCTTTTTCATATTACACCATAGATTTTAAATACTTCATTACATATAATTAGTGGATTTAATATTAATATTGTATCATTAGAAACTATTGATTTATTGTTCACATCCATATAAATCATCTATTCTACAAACTGTATATACGAACAAAAGTTTTATAAATACTAGGAGTACGTAATAATGCACTTAACTTTATTTATGTAATAATGCACTTTGCTTTAGTAGTACCAGTGTCATGGATACAGATATATCCCATATTTATTTATTATGTGTATCAAACATTCAAATTTAGTATATTGTGGCATCATATGATTTGTTCTTTCACTTATGCATAACATTTGTGGTATAATTGCATTCACATAAAATGAGTAATTAACAGAAGACAAATCATACTTTAGTTTATTTCATATTATTCACAAGTACAGTTACTATAAAATCATACATGATTACTACTTTAAAATTCAGTCATATGTGAACACAATAATCATGTCTAGTTACCAAACATACTACAATTTATTTTTAGATCAATATTCACAACGAAATTGCCCATTTTGTACTCAAAATCTTGACATCTCATCTCTATAATAATTCATGTGATATGCAGTAAATCTAAACTAGTGATAAAAAAAACAATAAGCAAATTGTACATCAATAACAAAGATGGTGATTCGTAGTTACCTTTAAGTCGTGTTCGTGTTAGAAGAAACTAGACCCACAACTACTCCGTATTCTCCTTTGAATTCTCTACTTTCTCTATTATCTTCCTTTTAATATTATGATGGATTGTAGTGAGTAATGTGAATATCAAGTTGATGAATATGAATATTTCATTTCATTTGATTTAGTTGTATTTTATTTGATCTAGCCAAGAGAGTGTCAAATGAAACTTGTGGGATATATAACTTGATGAGACTATCCATATCCCTTTCAATAAATAATGGCTACAAAAATTCCACTTAACTGATGAGTTGGTCTTTCACATTTAGCATTGCATTTAGTTATTTAGTTTTGAAAATATTAATACAAGGTAAGTGGCTACTTGTTAATAATCTTAATTAATCTATAGCATGATACAAAATCAAAGTTGTATAAAACATTGCTACGTTCTTAACTTACTAGCCCAAATGTTATTTTAATTAATTTTTAATTAACTTATTTACCACTAATTACTTATGTATTATCTTGCAAATTTTTATTTATTTTAATTTGGGTCATTATCATATGTAAGTAATGAATGATTAAATACAAATTATGAGTTTTTAGTTTGTTTTAATTTTTATAGGATATTACAACTCCACCTACTTAAAAAAATTTCGTCCTCGAAATTGAAAGAAGTTATAGAGTTGAAACGCACCAACTAGTAAACAAATGAGGGTGCTCGGCCCACATGGTTTCCTCGAGTTCCCAAGTGGCCTCACTAGCAGAATGATTCTTTCATTGAACTTTAACGAAAGGAGTGGAGCTTTTGCGAGTTACTCTCTCCTCACGTTCTATAATAGCCTCGGGCTCTTCAACATAAGAAAGATCAGCTCGAATTTCAGAAAAAGGATATTGCACCACGTGCAATGGATGATAGTTGTAACCCCGCAACTGAGATACGTGAAATACGTTATGAACATGAGATAACTGTGGCGGTAATGCTAAACGATAAGATACTTCACCAACTCGATCCAATATATCAAACGGGCCAATATATCGAGGACTGAGCTTTCCTTTCAAACCAAAACGTCGTATACCCTTCCAAGGTGACACCTTTAAAAATACCTTATCACCCACAACAAACTCTAACGAACGTCGGTGTTTATTGGCATACACTTTCTGTCTCGATTGGGCTTCCTTCAGTCGATTCGTAGCTATAGCGACCTTTTCATTAGTCACTCTAACCAACTCAGGTCCTTCAATCAGTCTCTCTCCCGTTTCATTCCAACAAACTGGCGCTCTACACTTTCGACCATAAAGCATCTCAAATGGCGCCATACGGATACTAGCCTGCCAACTATTATTATAGGCAAACTCCACCAAACATAAGTACTCATCACAATTTCCCTTCCAATCTAGGGCACACGCTCGAAACATATCTTCCAAAATCTGTATCGTACGCTCAGACTGTCCATCAGTTTGTGGATGAAAAGCAGTACTAAGCTTCAATCGCATACCCCAAGCTTTCTGTAGCCCCTTCCAAAATCTAGATGTAAATCGAGGGTCACGATCGGATACGATGGACGAAGGGACCCCGTGTAATCTCACAATTTCTTGCTGAAAAAGCTCGGATAGCTTACTTACCGAATAATCCATACGAATAGGCAAGAAATGTGCCGATTTGGTTAATCTATCAATCACCACCCAAATAGCATCGTGCCTTTTCACAGTCTTCGGTAAACCACATACGAAATCCATTGAGATATCATCCCACTTCCACACGGGAATGTCCAACGGCTGCAACAAACCACTAGCACGTTGGTGATCGATCTTTACTTGTTGACAAGTAAGGCACTTCCCAACATATCTAGCAACGTCTTTCTTCATGCCACTCCACCAAAAGTGCTGCTTTAAATCCTGATACATTTTGGTCGAACCAGGATGTATAGAAAAAGGTGAGCTGTGAGCCTCAGACAACAGAGCCTCACGAATAGCATCATCATTAGGAACACATAATCGATTCCCACACCAAATAACCCCATCATCATCTTCTCTGAACTCTTTCACTTTACCCTCTTCCAAATTTTGAAACACTGTCCACAAATCACCATCACCAATTGAGCCCCTTTTATTCTAGTAATTAAATCAGACTCGAATTTTAGATTTGCCAACATCCCCGATGCTCCTCTTTTACTCAATCCCATATCAAGTCTTTCGAATTCTCAAATGTGAGTAACCAAACATGAGATACTACCAAATGACTTTCTACTCAATGCGTCGGCTACCACATTCGCTTTTCCAGGATGGTATTGAATGTTTGCATCATAATCCTTCAATAACTCGAGCCACCTTCGTTGTCTCATATTTATCTCTTTTTGCGTGAATATGTATTTGAGACTCTTGTGATCGGTGAAAATATCACAAGTTTCTCCGTAAAGATAATGCCTCCATATTTTCAACGCAAAGATCACAGCAGCTAACTCCAAATCATGAGTAGGGTAATTAACCTCATAGGGTTTCAACTGCCTCGAGGCATAAGCAATTACCTTACCATGCTGCATCAAAACGCAACCCAAACCATGCTTAGAAGCATCACTATAGATTTGAAAACCCCCACTCCCTGATGGCAATGCAAGAATAGGAGCTGATACAAGTCTTTTCTTTAACTCATCGAAACTCTTTTGTCGTTCCTCGGTCCACACAAATTTTTCCCCTTTCCTCAATAACTTGGTAAGCGGCAAAGCAATCGTCGAAAAACCTTCAACAAATCGTCGATAATAACCAGCTAAACCAAGAAAACTTCGAACCTCAACAACAGAAGTAGGTCTTGACCAATTTATAATAGCCTCAATTTTCGCTGGATCCATCATTATACCCTCAGCCGATACAACATGACCCAGAAAGGCAACTCTTTGCAACCAGAATTCACATTTAGAGAACTTCGCAAACAATTTCTTACTTCGGAGGGTTTCAAGTACAACACGAAGATGATTCTCATGTTCTTCTTTACTCTTTGAGAATACCAAGATATCATCAATGAATACGATCACAAACTTATCCAAATACTCATGGAACACACGGTTCATTAGATCCATGAAAACCGCAGGAGCATTAGTTAATCCAAACGGCATCACTAAAAACTCATAGTGCCCATAACGAGTGCGGAAAGCAGTCTTAGGGATATCTTCTTCTTTAACACGGAGCTGATGATACCCAGACCTAAGATCGATTTTAGAAAAATACTTTGAACCTTGAAGTTGATCAAACAAATCATCAATACGTGGAAGCGGATAACGTTTTCGAATAGTAATACGATTTAACTCGCGATAATCAATGCAAAGTCTCATGCTACCATCCTTCTTCTTAACAAATAAAACCGGCGCACCCCAAGGTGACACACTTGGCCGAATAAAACCACAATCTATCAACTCTTGCAATTGCTCCTTGAGTTCTTGCAACTCGAGTGGTGCCATACGATAAGGAGCTTTTGATATCGGTTGGGAACCCGGAATCAAATCAATCAGAAATTCAACTTCACGAACTGGAGGTAAACCCTGTAATTCGTCAGGAAATACATCGGGAAACTCTCGAACAACATCGATATTTTCAAGGGAAGGACTCTCGATAGACAAATTCTGAATCGAAGCTAAATAACCAACACAACCATGTGAAATGAGCTTTTGCGCCTTAAGCGCTGAGATAACCTTGATAGACTTTACAGGAAGATCGCCATTAAAGACACAATCGGGTATAGAATGATTTCCAAACAAAATCCTCTTAGAATAACAATCGATATTTGCATGATGGCGAGATAACCAATCCATGCCAAGAATAATGTCAAAGTCATGCATGGTCATAGGAAAGAGATTTGCAGGAAACATGCAATCATTGAATTCCAAACGGCAGTTTTGATACACGCGATCTATAGTTTCAACACTACCCATTGGGGTAGAGATCGTAAATGGAGTAAACAACCAAGTTGGAGACACTTTCAAATATTTCGAGCTCTTAACAGACACAATCGAGTGCGTAGAGCCAGAATCAAACAGAACGAAGAGGGCGCGATGGTGTACAAATACATGACCAGTAATAGTACCTAATAACATCAAGAATGAATGAACAGATAACTCGAAGGAAATATTTTTAAAATGAATAGGGATCGAAATATACCTGTAGCGTCAGCAGCCTGAGCAGCAGTCATGGCAAAGACGCGTCCACCAGGAGCTGGCGGAGGAACCTTCGGAACAAACCCAGGTCTAGGATTCTTGCAATCCTTAGCTAAGTGACCAACCTCTCCACAAGCAAAACATGAACCCGCACTACGATAACAAACTCTTCCCGGATGATTCTTTCCACAAGTCCCACACGGTGCGTTGGCATTAACACCACCACTTCCATTACCCCTTTGCTGCCCTTGGGGACGGTACACTTGTAATTGACCACGGTTATTATTATTTGGCCCGTTGTCAATCCTTTGCTGATTTCCTCTATTATTCCAATTATTACTACGATACCCTTGGTTCCCAGATTGTTGACCCTGTTTGGTAGTCGGTGCAGGCACAGATCGTAGTGGTTGTGCAATCTTAACCCTCTTGCTTTTATCATCCTCATTTTTAGTAGCCAAATACTCACCTCGCTCCATCTCCAAATTCCGAGCATAATCGGCTGCCTCAGCGACATCAAAACATTTCAGATTAATCATTTTAGAGCGGTAACGCCCATGAACAGCCCATTTGTACTTACGGGCTTGGTCCTCAGAAGACCCAGCAGCAGCACCAATCAAACCCACAAGCCTCAAAAACCTCTTAGTGAAATCATTAATAGACTCATCATTCCCTTGCTTAATATTCGCATACTCCCGAATCACAGCTTCTTTCTCCGCCTCAGAAAAGTAATGACGGAAAAACAACTCTTTGAAATCAACCCAATCTAATTAATCCTCAAAATCGATACCCCCTTTCACTTGTCTCAAAGCGATCCACCAGCGCTGAGCATCCCCCTCTAGTTTATAAACAGCTAATGGCACCCAAAACCTCTCTTCACAACCAAGCACTCGGTATATCTTCTCAATGTGAGTGATCCAATTCTCAGCTTCCACGGGGGTACTAGCAGTGCTGAATGACAAAGGACGTTGTTTTTGAAAGCGTCCTAACCAAACATGAATAGCATCCCCCGTTACAGCTTTCTTCTCCACATACTCATCCTCGCCTTCATGCTTAAAAGTCTCGCCACCTTGATTACGCATAGCATCAATAGCTTGAGCTATAATGTTGGGTAAAAAATTCGTGATAGTTTGGTTAATCTTGTTATCTACCTCCTCCTCGGACATTCCCTTTTTTTTCGGTGCCATCTATGAACGAGATGAGGATATAACGGTTACGATTAGTACGAAGAATAAAAGAGAATATTCAAAATGGAATTAGAATAATATAGCGGAAGGAAAATCCTAACCCAAAAGTCTACCCAAATCTCACAGGCCATAACTTAGGACTAAAGTTTCTACAGGAGGGAACCTAAGCTCTGATACCATCTGTAAAGACCCTAATCTTACGAATGCCAAAAAAAAATGAGCGTTATTCTTATTCGAATTCAAACCATAGTTCAAACCAAAGTTGACAAACTTATTCAAAAGTACTACTAAACCAAAATAAGCTACTAAATCTTGAAGGAAATCTCTAAGGCAAGGTGCTAAGTTCACTCCACTCTACACTCTTCCCTCGTTCCCGACGCCCCCTTGATTACCTGTCGTATAAGAAGGAAAACAAAGAATACGACTGAGCCAAAGCCCAGTGAACGGATATAACGAATAACGGAGTATAGTATGACATGCAAAATTTTATATTCAAAACGAACTTATTTTCAAAATAACTTAGTTGCAAAACAAAGTGCGAATATGTATAGATCCACAATACCATATATCATGATGCAAATTTCATAAAATAATGCACTAAGAGTCAAAACAAATATGTACAAAGTATCAAAATGAAATCATAGGGTAGCTACTCCACTAATCATCCATATCGGTGACGTTTCGTATGACACTACGATGAACGTACACCGTCAAAACAAAATCCTAGGATCGATCCATACGCCTCCTATCAAAATATAATAACAAATATAAAGAGCTCGTACCACCACCGGGTAATCAAAAGGAGACGCCGTAGATATAACAAAATACACCGCTACGGTCGATGCCACATTATCGGTGTCACAATAATGCGCTCATGGGACCTCCATGAATAGGTTACTCTTAGGCACATTTTAAGAAATTGTTTTTACCGACTTATGATTACGAATTTAAAAATACTTTTAAAGTGATCAAAGGACTTTAATCTTTAAAAATGGTTAATATAGTGAACCAAAGTATTAAACGTTTGACCAAATACTTGATGAAATATTTTATAAAATGATATGTCGTATTAGTTTAAAATCACGTGTCAACTCAACCATTCGGTCTAACTTTTGTCAAAAGTCATGCTACATTATATTTCTGCCCTTTACGAATTATCAACTTAAACGGGACTTAACGGGACATGTAAAGCCACGTGGAATGAGGGACACTCGATATGAATCACCGTACCACTCGCCCTACACACACACGTTCATTACCGGGCAGTTTGGAAACGTTTCGGGGCTGTTTTCGGGCTGTTCGGGACTGATTCTGAAACTGATTTCGTGACAGATTTCGGACAGCAATTTCGCGACAGTTTCAGCTGTTTCGCGACAGTTTCAGACTATTTCGCGACACCTTGGGACTGTTTTGTGACAGTTTCAGGGGCTGATTTCGGGGCTGTCCGGAACAGTTTTCGGGACCAATTTTGGGGCTGTTTTGGTTGGATTTTTGAGACACGGTTTTGGCACAATTTACAAACACCAAAGTATTATGATTCCTCAATTAACAAACATAATTAGCAACCTCGTTAATACATCCAAAATGAGAAAAACATAACACATTTCAAAGGCTAATAGACAAACAATTTTAAACAAACATGTCATACAATAATACTTATACAATTCGAAACAAAGTTTTGAGAGGAAAGATTTACCGAAACGATCCTAGAACCACCTAGAATATCCGTACCTTATGTTGTTGAATGATGAAACTCCAAGGACAACAAAAATACCACCGAAAGGATGCGATCACCGAGCCGAATCTAATGAACACGTACGTATAAGCACAAAATATATTCAAGTAGGGAGTATGTAATATCATTTATTCAAAAAGTGTCATCATATGATTTTTAAGTGTTTATTGTCATCTAAATAGTTCCAAGAATTTTATATTAACGAAATAGTTATATTACGACTTTCATATTCCAAATTGTTAGTGATTTAAGTATTTTAAGACTAAAAGTCCCACTATCCTAAGTGAAAAAATGGACTCCAAATATCAATCTCTATTTCTTTTTCATATTACACCATAGATTTTAAATACTTCATTACATATAATTAGTGGATTTAATATTAATATTGTATCATTAGAAACTATTGATTTATTGTTCACATCTATATAAATCATCTATTCTACGAACTGTATATACGAACAAAAGTTTTATAAATACTAGGAGTACGTAATAATGCACTTAACTTTATTTATGTAATAATGCACTTTGCTTTAGTAGTACCAGTGTCATGGATACAGATATATCCCATATTTATTTATTATGTGTATCAAACATTCAAGTTTAGTATATTGTGGCATCATATGATTTGTTCTTTCACTTATGCATAACATTTGTGGTATAATTGCATTCACATAAAATGAGTAATTAATAGAAGACAAATCATACTTTAGTTTATTTCATATTATTCACAAGTACAGTTACTATAAAATCATACATGATTACTACTTTAAAATTCAGTCATATGTGAACACAATAATCATGTCTAGTTACCAAACATACTACAATTTATTTTTAGATCAATATTCACAACGAAATTGCCCATTTTGTACTCAAAATCTTGACATCTCATCCCTATAATAATTCATGTGATAAGCAGTAAATCTAAACTAGTGATAAAAAAACAATAAGCAAATTGTACATCAATAACAAAGATGGTGATTCGTAGTTACCTTTAAGTCGTGTTCGTGTTAGAAGAAACTAGACCCACAACTACTCCGTATTCTCCTTTGAATTCTCTACTTTCTCTATTATCTTCCTTTTAATATTATGATGGATTGTAGTGAGTAATGTGAATATCAAGTTGATGAATATGAATATTTCATTTCATTTGATTTAGTTGTATTTTATTTGATCTAGCTAAGAGAGTGTCAAATGAAACTTGTGGGATATTTCACTTGATGAGACTATCCATATCCCTTTCAATAAATAATGGCTACAAAAATTCCACTTAACTGATGAGTTGGTCTTTCACATTTAGCATTGCATTTAGTTATTTAGTTTTGAAAATATTAATACAAGGTAAGTGGCTACTTGTTAATAATCTTAATTAATCTATAGCATGATACAAAATCAAAGTTGTATAAAACATTGCTACGTTCTTAACTTACTAACCCAAATGTTATTTTAATTAATTTTTAATTAACTTATTTACCACTAATTACTTATGTATTATCTTACAAATTTTTATTTATTTTAATTTGGGTCATTATCATATGTAAGTAATGAATGATTAAATACAAATTATGAGTTTTTAGTTTGTTTTAATTTTTATAGGATATTACATACGCCCACACCAATTCATCCCACCCACTTCTTCAATTATTAGGGCTTGAATCACCCTTTACATCCAGCAATTCCTTTCTTCCTTTTCTGGTATTAAATTCAAGTAATGGTTTAGGGTAGAAATTAGGTTTCAGTCGATTGAACTCACACCCACAACTTCGTCATTTTTGCCGTTACTGCCGCCGTGGTCGCTATCTACGCCTCACAATCGGTTGATGGTGTTACTCCTTGATTGCATGTTTGGTTACTTGATAGATTCACTGACAACACAGTAAGTTATGGTTACCTTTTTTCAATATGTACACATTTGTTTTCGGGTTTTAACTAACTTTCTGGGTTCTTTTTTGTGACGGTTGTCGATGGTGGCGGTGGTGGCTTGGGTTGCACATTAACCTACCATTGATTGTTTCGTTTCATCAAATGCATATAGATATAGATCAATAAAAATAATACATACATATAGATATAAATTGTATGTGGTAAAGATTAGAGAATTGGTGGTTTAGTTTGTAGCTATCTTACAATATTCCTATTAGACCATGGATAACGCGGCGGCATAGAGCCGTATGCCGCCACAAACGCCACCACAAATGCCGGAAATGGGCGGTTGTGGGCGTTTGTGCGGCGGCGTTTGTCGCCGGATCACGGGGGTGAGGGAGAGGCGGGTTGCACACGTGTCTTTCTCTTATTGGTGGAGGTATTATACCCGTTGAGATGTAGCCGTTGCAATTTTTTTCCTCATATTAATACATACACATTTAACCATTTATTTCACACATTTCTCATACTCTCTACTTATCAATTCAATTTATATAAACATAAACACTTTCGTTTTTATCAACAAAAAATGGAGTTTTTAGCCGCTAGTCTAGATTTGCTATTCGATAGCACCTCGTCCGACGAAGAGGAAGAAAGCCCACCTAGAAGAACTCGGGTGCAACGGAACCTACGACGTTTTATTAATAGAGATCGTGAAGCTGCGGGTCTCCTTTTCTGGAACGACTACTTTTCGCAAAATCTGACGTTTCCAGACGACGTTTTCAAGAGACGATTTCGGATGCGAATTAATTTATTTCTCCGTATCAAAGACGGTATTCTCAATCACTCTTATACTAATAATGCTTCTAAACACTTCGTATTTTTCCAACAACGTCCGAATGCACTCGGACGTCTTGGTTTTACTATGTAACAAAAAATAAGTTGTGTGTTACGCCAATTGGCGTATGGAACATCCGCTGATATTTTTGATGAATATATAAAAATGACGGAGAAAACGGGATATGTTTGCTTAAATAATTTTTGCAAGTGTATAATTGATTTTTATGGCCGAGAATATTTGAAGAAGCCGACGGCAAGTGACATTGCTCGGTTGTATTCAGCGCACGAGGAGAAACATGGTTTTAAAGGAATGTTGGGTAGTATTGACTGTATGTATTGGGCTTGGAAAAATTGTCCCGTTGGATGGAAAGGTCAATATACTAGAGGTGATCACGGTCACCCTACGATCATGCTTGAAGCGGTTGCTTCATACGATATGTGGATATGGCATTCGTTTTTTGGGATGGCTGGTTCAAACAACGACATAAATGTGTTGAATCACTCTCCGTTGTTTGATTCACTCAAAAAGGATACAACTGCACCGGCTCCGTTTAAAGTAAACGGACACGTCTATCCCTTTGATTACTACTTGGCGGACGAGATATATCCTGATTGGACAACCTTAATAAAGGAATATTTGACGCCTATTGATGAGCCACCGAGTCAAATTTACTAGATTTCAAGCGAGTGCTCGAAAGGACGTAGAGCGTACATTTGGTGTTTTACAAGGTAGGTTTGTAATTTTAAAAACTCCGGCACTAGTTATGAGCGTTAACAAGATGAGAAGGATAATGTACAGTTGCATTGTTATGCACAACATGATACAAGAAGATAACGGTTTTGCCTTGAGTATTTGGGAACAAGAATGGTTAGATAAACCCGAAAACAGGCCCCGTCGTAATATTAGGAGAAGAGTCAAAGATCGAAGATCACGAGAAAGGAAATTCGTGATCGAAACGTACACGATCAACTACGTGAAGATTTAACGGCTCATATTTGGGACCTCCCACCAAACTTTCGTTCTACAAACTAGTCTTTTATTTTTTTAATTCATGTAATGTTTTTTTATGTAATGTTTTTTTTATTAATGTAACTTTTTTTTAATGTAACGTTTTTTTAATGTATTTTTTTATTAATGTAACTTATTTTTTTTTATATATGAAATGTTACATTTTATCTTATTTAATAAATAAAAACTAATTAAAATAACCAAAAAATAATTAAAAATAAAATGTCATGTCACTGTCATCCTTTGACAAAAGCTCCCTCATAACAACTCCCCTTTCCTGGAATGGTCCAGTCGCTGACTTGCCTCAAAAATTGCACATTATTCACTCCACGTCACAATTACCATTATCCGTGGTCTTATATGGAAATTAGGTTTATCATTGTCATTGCAGTAATTTGATGTATTAGAATAATATGACATGGGATGGGATATAACAGCAGTCATACCCTTTTAAGGTATTTTATTAGATATTACATTTACCTTGCAATAATATACATACAAATTCATTTATAACTTTTTTGAGGTTTGTATTGTTGTTTTAGTCATACAGTACTTATGGAGGTAGAGAGTGATTGACTTTTTGAACTGATGGTTGTGTTTTGATTACAAATGGACCATTTTTTTTATATTAAAAATGAACCATTTGCTCTTGCAAAAATGCCAGATACATTGTGGAAAGTTATGCTTGTTGTGTTTTCATTACAAATGAACCATTTTCTTTTGGCGCTGAAAGGACGTTGTCCTCATGTATTTTGAAGGTGTAAAGTTTGTTGTATGATATGATGAGTTTTCAATATGATTAACTGCTCTGTTGTGAATATATCATAAAGAAATGAGATTGTTGTATTGCTCATTTTATACCTAGGTAGTGAATACATAAATTAATACAGTAGTTGCATTTATGTTAGGCGATTGTTTTTTGTGCAATAAGGTTAGATGTTGTTAAAATACAATGCAAATTTAGAATAATATGGAATTAGTAAATGTATATGGGTAAAATATCTAGATATTAATATGTATAAGAAAATATCTAGATATTAGAATATGAGAGAAAAATCTAGAAATTGAAATGTAAAAGAAAAATCTAGATATTTGTAGGTTGTAGAAATATCTAGATATTTATATATCCATGGAAATATCTAGGTTCTAGAATGTTCCATGGAGTAGTATAAATATGGGAGGAGATTTCATTTGTGTTGTGTGAAGTTGTGAGAGTGAAATAAGAAGTGAGTTGTGAAGAAGAGAAGAAGAGTGTGAGTTAGCGAAAGTAGAGAAGATAAAGCTTGTAAGTAATATTGTAATTGTAATTTAATATAAGTGTTTTTGTTAAGTTTTCCGATCAAGCCTTAGTTTGTGTTTAAGTTCGTAGTGCACTTGTGTTGTTCTTCTTATATAGTCGGCTCTGCCGCCTAAGTAATACATGGTCGGTTATACCGCCTAAAGATATATGGTCGACACTGTCGCCTAAGTACATTGTGCACTAAGGATTTATAAAATTAAAGGCTAACCAACGTCAAAGTGTTGGTGTAGTGAGTCTAGTATAGTCTAGGTCCTCTATAGTGGGTGTGTTGGGCTCGTCGAAGCTTCCAACAATTGGTATCAGAGCGGGTCGTTCGGGACCATTTCTAGTGGAGGAAATCGGTAAACGTTGGATGTTTACATCGGCTTGTTTTCACCAAGGCTCTAAGGAAGATTCTGTCGGAGCACAGTTAGGAACTGTGAAAGCTCATCGGTCAGGGACCAAGCTTATTGGACGTTGGACGTCATGATGGCAGATCTTGCAAGTACGAGCAGTGGAATCAAGAGTCTCAATAACCACAACTATGGTTATTGGCGGACTTGCATAGAATCCTACCTACAAGGACAGGATTTATGGGAAATAGTTGATGGCAGTGACACAACGCCTCCACCGAAACAAAATGCTGAAGCCTTGAGAAAATGGAACATCAAGGCCGGGAAGGCTTTATTTATATTGAAGACTACAATCGAGGAGGATCTATTGGAGCACATCCGTGACGAGAAAACACCAAAGGCGGCTTGAGAAACTTTTGAAAAATTATTTTCAAAGAAGAATGAAGCACGCCTCCAGCTCTTGGAAAATGAGCTCGCGGGTATCTCACAAGGAAGTCTGTCTATTTCTCAGTATTTCACCAAGGTGAAATCTATCTGGCGTGATATATCTCAACTTGCTCCTGAAGAGAAAGTGAGTGAAGCAAGGATGAAGAGAATTATCATCCACGGCCTAAGATCCGAATATAATGGATTTATAGCCGCTGTGAGAGGATGGCCTACTCAACCATCATTAATAGAGCTGGAGAATTTATTGGCTAACCAAGAGGCATTAGCCAAGCAGATGAATGAAGTGAGCATAAAAGGTGAAGAAGAAGCACTCTTCACCAATAAGAAGAAAACTATGTCTCGAAGACAAGAAGTGACGAAAGAAAGACATGCATATGGAGGCAAAAGTCATCTAAAACCAAAAAGCAATGCTTCAGGGGGAGCTCAACAAGGAAGAAGAGATCATCGCCAACAATACGGGGAAAATGATAAGAGAAAGAATGGTGAATGCTTCAATTGTGGCAAGAAGGGTCATTTTGCTCGAGATTGTAGATTCCCCAGAAGGCGAACTTTCGAAGGAAATGTGGCCGCCGCAAGAGATGAGAAGAAAGAGGTCACATTTGAAGCATCCATTAATGAGAAAACATGGGATGCAGAAGCTGGACTCTCTGTTGAAGCTGACATAGATGATCAAGCTCTTACAACAACTTTAAAGTCAAAAATAAACTACAAAGATGACTGGATCATCGATTCCGGGTGCTCAAATCATATGACCAATGATGAGACGAAGCTGCAAGAAATGGAGGATTACAAAGGAAAAAGAGTCGTGTTGACAGCCAACAATTCAAGGTTGTCTATTTCTCACATTGGAAAGACAATAATTCCAAGTGAAGGTGACTCTCATAGGCTCCAACTCGAGAAGGTGTATCTTGTCCCTGGCCTAAAGAAGAATTTACTGTCAGTACCACAATTGACAGCAGAAGGGAACTATGTGCTCTTTGGACCAGAAGATGTGTCCGTATTCAAGAGAGTGAAGGTGGTTGGCAATCCAATTATGCAAGGAAGAAGAATAGAGTCGGTCTATGTACTATCTGCTGAAACGGCATATGTCGATAAGACTCGAAAGAATGAGACGGCTGATCTTTGGCATGAACGTCTTGGGCATGTGGGCTACAACAAGTTAAAGGAGATGATGGTGAAACACATAGTAAATGGCCTTCCTCAAATTGATATCCGAACAGATACAATATGTGCTGGATGTCAATTTGGCAAAGCTCACCAATTGCCATTCAAGGAGTCAGAGCATCAGTCCAAGACACCACTAGAGCTCATACACTCAGATGTCTTCGACCCAGTGAAACAAACATCACTTGGAGGTATGAAATATATGGTGACATTCATTGATAACTTCTCAAGATATGTGTGGGTTTACTTCATGAAGGAGAAGTCGGAGACTTTTCTGAAGTTTAAAGAGTTCAAGAACAAGGTAGAAAGTGAGCTCAATACTAAGATCCGGTGCTTACGCACAGATAATGGAGGAGAATATTTATCGACTGAGTTCAATATCTATCTTGAGAAGCACAAGATTAGAAGACAATTAACTTGTCCCAATACTCCACAGCAGAATGGAGTGGCGGAACGCAAGAATCGTCACCTTGCCGAAACTTGTCGAAGTATGCTTCATGGTAAGAATGTACCAGGCAGATTTTGGGCCGAATGTATGAGGACGGCATCGTACGTGATTAACAGGCTTCCACAAACAAAGTTGGGGCATATTTCACCATATGAAAGATTATGGAAGATCAAGCCGACCGTCAACCATTTCAAGGTTTTTGGATGTGTATGCTACGTCTTCGTGCCAGATCATCTCCGAAGCAAATTTGATAAGAAGGCAATTCGATGCATTTTTGTAGGTTATGATGAATCAAGAAAAGGATGGAGATGTTGTGATCCAAATACTGGAAAGTGTTATACTTCAAGAAATATGGTATTTGATGAAGCTTCTTCATGGTGATCACCTCAAAAGATAGAGCTTCCAGAATCTCACGGATTAGAAGAAGTTCCAAAAGAGAAAGAAGAACATAAAGAGCACATATCGGATCCAATTAAAGAAGGAGATGGATCGTACTCTAAGGAAACGAGTTCATGGAAAACTGGGGTACATCAATCTACATTCGAAGAGGTTCGTCCAAGCCAAATGGATGCCGAGGAGCATGTGCAAGAATTACGGAGATCAACAAGGCCGAGGCAACCTAATCCGAGGTATACCAATGCTGCTCATGTGGATGAATTAATACATATTGAGCCTTCCACTTATGAAGAAGCAGCACAAAGTCAAGAATGGCAGAAAGCGATGGAAGAAGAAATTAATGCACTAAAAGAAAACCAGACATGGAATTTAGTTCCAAAGCCAAAAGATGTAAAACCAATATCTTGTAAATGGGTTTACAAGGTGAAGACTCGATCAGATGGCTCCATTGAAAGGTATAAAGCTCGACTTGTTGCTAGAGGTTTTTCTCAACAATATGGGCTGGATTATGAAGAAACGTTTAGTCCAGTGGCGAAGATCACAACAATTCGAGCTCTACTAGCTTTAGCCGCTAGCAAATCTTGGAAGCTGTGGCAGATGGATGTCAAGAACGCTTTCTTACATGGAGAACTTGACAAAGAAATTTATATGGAGCAACCAAGAGGCTTTGAGAACAAGTCCCATCCTGACCATGTCTGCAAATTAAAGAAAGCACTCTACGGCTTGAAGCAGGCTCCAAGAGCTTGGTACGGGAAGATTGACGAGTTTTTAGTAAAAAGTGGTTTCACAGTTGCTCCTTCAGATTCTAGTTTATTTGTGAAACAAGATCAAGGAAAACTAGCCATAGTGCTAGTATATGTGGATGACTTAATCATCACGGGAGATCACTATGAGGAGATTCAAAGAACAAGAGAGAATCTGTCTATCAGATTTCATATGAAGGAGCTTGGAGAACTCAAACATTTTCTTGGACTCGAAATAGAGCAGAAAAGAGAAGGATTATTTCTGGGACAACAGAAATATGCGCGAGATCTTTTACAAAAGTACGGAATGCTTAATTGCAAACCTATCTCAACTCCAATGGATCCGAATACAAAACTACGAGCAGATGTGTAACATCCCTCCTTTTTCCGTTTACTTTTCCGTTTAACTATTTAAATCCCGTTATATGTTTATAACATCTCTCGTTAATACGTGTTTTAAAAATATCTCGTCTAGGTAATTCACGCACCTGCAACCGAACTTGAGGGACTAGTTTCGCCAAAATGCCAAAGAGGTGACTAGCCTTTGACTAGTCAACCCCCACCCCCATCTTTTCTTTTTCATTTTCCCTTTTCTTCTTCTACTTCCATATTTTCTCTCAATTTCTCAAACAAGGAATCATCATCTAAATCCAAGCTAGCGGGTGTCTTGCAAAACAAATTACATATTTGAAATCCTTGCAACTTCCTCTTCGATTCCATACCGACTTCATCAAGTTTGGGTAACTTTCTAAAATCACTAGATTTTGTGTTCTTGATATTTTTGAACTTATAAAGTTGTTAATTAGTGTCTATGGCTCAAGTCTAACATGAATATATGATTTATATGCTCGATTTCGTTATTTGAAGTAACTAGCTTGAGTATGAACTTTGGTGTGTTTGATTTGGTGATTTGGTTGTTTGAATGTTGTTAAATGTTATAAATGCATGTATTAAATGTGTTCCTAGTATCACTAGCTTCAAATTGATGTGTAGGTTGCTTAAGAAAACTCCATAAACTTGATTAGTGATTTTGGTGAATTCGGGTTAGGGTTTGATAAGCTTGAAATGAATATTTGATGCATTGAATGACATGAATTGTAGTTAGTAAGTAGTTAGTTGTATTGTATGCTCGATTACCTACAAAACGGCATGTTATATGTATGCATTAAATGCCCGAATCATAAATGTGCACTTATCAAATTTGTGTATTAAATGTGTGCATTAATTGATCATTTACTTTGGAAAGCCGATTGTTACAAATAACATTTTTGGTTGGTGAAATGTATTTAGATGTGTTCTTTGTCAAATTACCTTTCTAACGATATAAGATACGAGTTCTAAGTATTAGCGGTTTGCGAGTTATGCTTGAAAGTGTTTGGAATTGAGACTTGGACATTTGAGACTGACCAGGTACCAGTTCCCGTGTATTGTCGCGGCGCGACAATTTGGGGCCGCGGCGCGGCCTAAGCCGTGTCCAGTTTCTGACCTCTTTGGTCAAAATACGAAAAATGTTTGGCACACTATGGACCTCCGATTCACATGAGACTTGTTCTAACATGCTTATATATGAATAAAAACCTCAGAAAAATAGTTCGGGACCCGACCCGAACGTGTTGACTTTCGTTGACTTTGACCGACCAAAGTTTGACTTTTTGTCAAACTTAACCAAATGATTATGCAACCTTCCTAACTTGTTTCTGTACTTGTATCTTGCATGAAACTTGACAATTTGATTCACATGCTACATAATCGAGTCGTAACGAGCCATAGGACTAATTAAACATCTTTGACCTATCGTGTTTACCGTTATTGATACGACCTATTGGTTTAGGTCAAGACTAGCACTATCCTTCGCACACGTTACTTTGTGAAGTACTTTTCATACGTGCACTCAAGGTGAGATCATAGTCCCATCCTTCAAACAACTTTTATGCTTTAAACTATGGGATGAGAAACATATACGTATCATACTTTTACACTTTGAACACAACGAACATTCCACGTACGGGTTTGAACAAAAAGCCTCAATTCAATTATCATTAGTTACACTTGCAGGGTGTAAACGTGAACTTATATTATGTGATCACATGGGCTTGACGAGCCTCATTCGGACGGTTCGCTACCGTTAGCGGATGAAATATATTTTCGGGTCTAGTGTATGTTCTAACACTACGCGAAGGGTGCAAAACAGTTAAGTTTGATAATTGGGTGCCCGCGAAACAAATAACAACTTTGGAATGCAAATGATTTAGATAATCATATTATATTAAATCTTGTGGTTCAAATGCAACGTTTACTAAAACACCTATGATTTCACCAACGTTTTCGTTGACAGTTTTCTATATGTTTTCTCAGGTCCTTGAAAGCTACTTGATACATGCTTCCGCACTCTTTTTGATACTTGCTTGGATGTCGAGTATACATGCATAGATGGAGCGTCTTTTGACTACTTTAAATTGTGTCGCATAGGTTTCATTCGTACGTTAAACATTGTAATGTAACTAGTCTTTCGAACTACATTTGTTAACTTGAAACATCCTTTTTCTTATAAAATAAATGCGACATATTTTGGTCAAAAGTCATAATAAAGACTTATGACCACGCAACGGGACCGAAGTAGTCGGCGCCGTCAAACATGATTTGGTCGGGTCGCTACAGATGGTATCAGAGCGTTGGTTGTAGGGATTTAGAGTTCATTGGTGTCAACCCCGAGTCATAGGGTACATTGGTGAGTCTAGACTACAACCGGCATATAGACTTGAAGTAGGAATTACTTGACTATTTGTGCATTTATACTCGAACGCTTCTACTCATATATACTCTTATTTCATCTAAATCTCACGTTGTTTAATTTGATTGACACGCCACCTTGACTATATGAAATAATGTCGAATGCACATATGAATCAGGGTAATATAATTTCCGGGATTATATTACGGTGACTCATATGAACGTTCCGACATTATGACATAAAGAATTTAAGGCGAGTCAAGGAAAATTTTCTCTCTATCTTTATTCCATATCACGGTTAGTATTACTTAGAATACTAACCAACGGTATTCTTTTGTTTTGAAGGAACAATGCCTCCTCGTCGTGCACCACGCCGTGAAACACCCGAACAAGCTCTACAACGCATGATAGCCACCGCCGTAGATGCGGCCATGGCCGGTCACTCATCCAACAACAATAACAATAATAATAACAACAACCAAAACAACAACAACAACAACAACAACAACAATGGAGCCGGTAACTCAAACGAGGGATGCTCCTATAAAGCCTTCATGGGGTGCAAACCTCACACTTTTGATGGAACCGGGGGACCGGTTGTGCTCACCCGATGGTTTGAGCAAACGGAAGCCGTCTTTAGCATAAGTGGTTGTCGGGACCAAGACAAGGTCAAATACTCCACTCACACTTTCGCCGGTGTCGCTCTTACAGGTGGAATACTTATGTACAATCGGTGGGTACCGATGAAGCTCACGCCCTCTCTTGGGCCGATTTAAGGGAAAAGATGGTCATCGAATATTTCCCTCGCGAAGAAACCCGAAAGCTCGAACAAGAGCTAAGAACCTTGGAGGCGGTCGGAAACGATCTCAATGCCTATAATCAACGAATCGCCGAACTATCCTTGATGTGCCCAAACCTCGTGAACCCCGAATCTCAAAGGGTCGAACTTTATATGTATGGTCTTCCAAAGAGCATCAAACAAGGGGTGATGTCATCCAAACCCGCTAACCTACAACAAGCTTTGAACATGGCCCGCCAATTGATCGAAACGGTTGACGAAATCGTAGTACCGGCGCCTAAAGCCGAGGACAAGTCGGGTAACAACAAAAGAAAATGGGAAGCCCCTCAATCAAGCAACAACTACAACAACAACTTCACCAAAAAGCCTTTCACCTCCGACGCCAAGAAAAGTTATGGCGGAAATAAACCCTTTTGCAACAAATGCCACAAACACCACTATGGTGAATGTAGCAATCTATTTTGCCACCGGTGCCAAAGGGGTGGTCATATGGCCAACGATTGTAGAAGTGCCGCCCCCGTCGCTCAAAAGGTGCCCAATGCACCAAAATCGGGTACTTGTTATGAATGTGGCCAAACGGGTCATTTTAGAAATGCCTGTCCGAAGAAGAAAGCCAACCCCAACACACGCGGCCGAGCTTTTAACATCAACACCGAGGAAGCCCGAGATGACAATGAATTAGTCACGGGTACGTTTCTCCTCAACAACACTTATGTTACTTGTTTATTCGATTCGGGTGCCGATAAGAGTTTTGTATCCAAGACTTTGACTCATTCTTTTAGCACTCCACCACTTTCACTAGATACCACTTATACCATTGAAGTGGCTAACGGGAAACTATTAAGTGCCGACACATATTACCGGGGGTGTACGTTAAACATTTTGGGTAAGGAATTTGAAATTGACTTGATACCCATGGAACTAGGAAGCTTTGATGTAATAATTGGTATGAATTGGTTAGTCAAAACGAAATCTCACATCCTTTGTGATCTTAACGCAATCCGAATTCCTATCGAGAATGGTGAACCTTTGATTGTTTATGGCGATAAGAGTTGCACCAGACTCAACCTCGTTTCGTGCCTTAAAGTTAGAAAACTACTCTGTAAGGGTTGTTTTGCGATCCTTGCCCACGTTAAGAAAGTCGAGTCCGATGAGAAGCATATCGATGATGTGCCTATTGTTAGTGACTTTTTGATGTATTTCCCGACGAATTGCCGGGTCTTCCACCCCATCGACCGGTTGAATTCCAAATCGATCTTATTCCGGGAGCCGCACCCGTAGCACGTGCACCATATAGACTCGCTCCATCCGAAATGCAAGAATTGCAAAGTCAAATCCAAGAACTACTTGATCGTGGTTTTATCCAACCTAGCCATTCACCTTGGGGCGCTCCGATTTTGTTTGTTAAAAAGAAAGACGGATCCCTACGAATGTGCATTGATTATCGTGAACTAAACAAATTGACGGTTAAGAACCGATATCCTCTTCCTCGCATCGATGACCTCTTTGATCAATTACAAGGGTCTTGCGTATATTCAAAAATCGATCTCTGCTCGGGTTATTATCAATTAAGGGTTAAGGGGGAAGATGTCTCCAAAACCGCTTTCCGAACTCGTTATGGTAGTTATGAATTTCTTGTAATGCCATTTGGTCTCACTAACGCACCGGCGGTGTTCATGGATCTTATGAACCGCGTGTGCAAACCGTATCTTGACAAATTCGTTATCGTGTTCATCGATGATATTTTGGTCTATTCAAAAAGCGAAGAAGAACACGAGGAACACCTCCGACTTGTGCTTGAACTTTTAAGACAAGAAAGACTCTATGCCAAATTCTCCAAGTGTGAATTTTGGTTGAAGGAAGTTCAATTTCTTGGTCATGTTGTAAGTGACCAAGGTATTAAAGTCGATCCATCAAAAATCGAAGCCATTAGTAAATGGGAAACTCCTACTACTCCGACTCACATTCGTCAATTCTTGGGTCTCGCCGGGTACTATCGTAGATTCATCGAAAACTTCTCTTTGGTTGCACGTCCTCTAACCGCATTAACTCACAAGGGAAAGAAATTCATTTGGGCGACCGCGCAAGAATCCGCGTTCCAAATCTTGAAGACAAAGCTTACCACCGCTCCTATCTTGTCACTTCCCGAAGGCAACGATGATTTTGTTGTGTATTGCGACGCCTCGAAACATGGTTTTGGGTGTGTGTTGATGCAACGAACGAAAGTCATTTCTTATGCTTCTCGACAACTCAAAATTCATGAACGAAACTACACGACACATGATCTCGAACTCGGAGCCGTTGTCTTTGCACTTAAAATGTGGAGACACTATCTTTATGGAACCAAGAGTACTATCTTTACCGATCACAAAAGTCTCCAACACATCTTCGATCAAAAGCAACTAAACATGAGACAACGAAGGTGGATTGAAACCTTAAACGATTACGATTGCGAACTTCGTTACCATCCCGGGAAGGCAAACGTAGTAGCCGATGCCTTAAGTTGAAAAGAAAGAGCGTTGCCTCTTCGTGTCCGAGCCTTAAACATCACCATCCACACCAACCTTAATAGCCAAATTCGGGTAGCCCAAGATGAGGCTCTCAAGGATGAAAACGTTTCACACGAGCTCTTGAACATTCTCGTCTCTCGATTCGAAACTAAGAAAACCGGACTCCGATATTTCGCCGGAAGGATTTGGGTGCCTAGTTATGGGAACCTACGAAGTCTCATTTTAGATGAAGCCCATAAGTCACGATACTCGATCCACCCCGGTGCCAATAAGATGTACCACGACCTTAAACAACAATATTGGTGGCCGAACATCAAAAGGGACGTAGCTACTTATGTTTCCAAGTGTTTGACATGTTCCAAAGTCAAAGCCGAACACCAAAGACCGTCCGGACTACTTCAACAACCCGAGATCCCGCAATGGAAGTGGGAAAGGATAACGATGGATTTTATCACCAAACTACCAAAAACGACGGGCGGTTATGATACCATTTGGGTTATTGTTGACCGTCTCACCAAATCCGCACACTTTCTTACCATGAAGGAGACCGACAAAATGGAGAAACTTGCGCAACTTTACATTAAAGAAATCGTAGCCCGACACGGTGTACCTTTATCGATTATCTCCGACCGAGATGGCCGTTTTGTTTCTAGATTTTGGCGTACCTTGCAAGAAGCGTTGGGAACGCGTTTAGACATGAGCACCGCATATCATCCTCAAACCGATGGACAAAGCGAACGTATAATTCAAACCTT
The DNA here is from genome assembly GCF_046630445.1 of Rutidosis leptorrhynchoides. Classification (NCBI taxonomy): domain Eukaryota; kingdom Viridiplantae; phylum Streptophyta; class Magnoliopsida; order Asterales; family Asteraceae; genus Rutidosis; species Rutidosis leptorrhynchoides. The sequence continues at coordinate 528,424,384 of NC_092333.1, read as the reverse complement.
GGAGGACATGTTACGAGCTTGCGTGGTTGATTTTGGAAAAGCTTGGGACAAGCACTTACCTCTCGCCGAGTTCTCTTACAACAATAGTTATCACGCGAGTATTAAAGCCGCACCTTTTGAAGCGCTATACGGCCGAAAATGTCGTTCACCTCTTTGTTGGGCCGAGGTAGGCGACGTGAATATCACCGAACCCGAACTCATTCACGAAACCACCGAGAAGATCGTACAAATCCGAGATAGGCTCCGGACGGCCCGGAGTCGTCAAAAGTGCTACACCGACAAAAGACGCAACGACCTCGAATTTCAAGTCGGTGACCGAGTAATGTTAAAAGTTGCACCTTGGAAAGGTGTAATCCGTTTTGGGAAACGCGGGAAGCTAAATCCGCGGTATATTGGTCCTTTCGAAATCTTGGAGCGTATTGGAAACGTTGCTTATCGTTTAGATCTTCCGCCTCAATTGAACTCCGTTCATCCTACCTTCCATGTATCTAACTTGAAAAAGTGTCTTGCCGAACCCGATATCGTCATCCCTCTCGAGGAACTTACTATTGATGACAAGCTTCATTTTGTGGAGGAACCGGTTGAAATTGTGGACACCTCCGTCAAGACATTGAAACAAAGCCGAATCCCGATTGTTAAAGTCCGTTGGAACGCCAAAAGAGGACCCGAGTTTACTTGGGAAAGATCAAATGCAAAAGAAATACCCTCATTTATTCCCAATTCCGGAAACGCAGGATTCCGAGGAAGAAACAACGACTACTACGCCTACTTAAATTTCGGGACGAAATTTCTTTTAAGGAGTAGGTAATGTAACATCCCGCCTTTTTCCGTTTACTTTTCCGTTTAACTATTTAAATCCCGTTATATGTTTATAACATCTCCCGTTAATACGTGTTTTAAAAATATCTCGTCTAGGTAATTCACGCACCCGCAACCGAACTTGAGGGACTAGTTTCGCCAAAATGCCAAAGAGGTGACTAGCCTTTGACTAGTCAACCCCCACCCCCATCTTTTCTTTTTCATTTTCCCTTTTCTTCTTCTACTTCCATATTTTCTCTCAATTTCTCAAACAAGGAATCATCATCTAAATCCAAGCTAGCGGGTGTCTTGCAAAACAAATTACATATTTGAAATCCTTGCAACTTCCTCTTCGATTCCATACCGACTTCATCAAGTTTGGGTAACTTTCTAAAATCACTAGATTTTGTGTTCTTCATATTTTTGAACTTATAAAGTTGTTAATTAGTGTCTATGGCTCAAGTCTAACATGAATATATGATTTATATGCTCGATTTCGTTATTTGAAGTAACTAGCTTGAGTATGAACTTTGGTGTGTTTGATTTGGTGATTTGGTTGTTTGAATGTTGTTAAATGTTATAAATGCATGTATAAAATGTGTTTCTAGTATCACTAGCTTCAAATTGATGTGTAGGTTGCTTGAGAAAACTCCATAAACTTGATTAGTGATTTTGGTGAATTCGGGTTAGGGTTTGATAAGCTTGAAATGAATATTTGATGCATTGAATGACATGAATTGTAGTTAGTAAGTAGTTAGTTGTATTGTATGCTCGATTACCTACAAAACGGCTTGTTATATGTATGCATTAAATGCCCGAATCATAAATGTGCACTTATCAAATTTGTGTATTAAATGTGTGCATTAATTGATCATTTACTTTGGAAAGCCGATTGTTACAAATAACATTTTTGGTTGGTGAAATGTATTTAGATGTGTTCTTTGTCAAATTACCTTTCTAACGATATAAGATACGAGTTCTAAGTATTAGCAGTTTGCGAGTTATGCTTGAAAGTGTTTGGAATTGAGACTTGGACATTTGAGACTGACCAGGTACCAGTTCCCGTGTATTGTCGCGGCGCGACAATTTGGGGCCGCGGCGCGGCCTAAGCCGTGTCCAGTTTCTGACCTCTTTGGTCAAAATACGAAAAATGTTTGGCACACTATGGACATCCGATTCATATGAGACTTGTTCTAACATGCTTATATATGAATAAAAACCTCAGAAAAATAGTTCGGGACCCGACCCGAATGTGTTGACTTTCGTTGACTTTGACCGACCAAAGTTTGACTTTTTGTCAAACTTAACCAAATGATTATGCAACCTTCCTAACTTGTTTCTGTACTTGTATCTTGCATGAAACTTGACAATTTGATTCACATGCTACATAATCGAGTCGTAACGAGCCATAGGACTAATTAAACATCTTTGACCTATCGTGTTTACCGTTATTGATACGACCTATTGGTTTAGGTCAAGACTAGCACTATCCTTCGCACACGTTACTTTGTGAAGTACTTTTCATACGTGCACTCAAGGTGAGATCATAGTCCCATCCTTCAAACAACTTTTATGCTTTAAACTATGGGATGAGAAACATATACGTATCATACTTTTACACTTTGAACACAAGCACGGAAACGAACATTCCACGTACGGGTTTGAACAAAAAGCCTCAATTCAATTATCATTAGTTACACTTGCAGGGTGTAAACGTGAACTTATATTATGTGATCACATGGGCTTGACGAGCCTCATTCGGACGGTTCGCTACCGTTAGCGGATGAAATATATTTTCGGGTCTAGTGTATGTTCTAACACTACGCGAAGGGTGCAAAACAGTTAAGTTTGATAATTGGGTGCCCGCGAAACAAATAACAACTTTGGAATGCAAATGATTTAGATAATCATATTATATTAAATCTTGTGGTTCAAATGCAACGTTTACTAAAACACCTATGATTTCACCAACGTTTTCGTTGACAGTTTTCTATATGTTTTCTCAGGTCCTTGAAAGCTACTTGATACATGCTTCCGCACTCTTTTTGATACTTTCTTGGATGTCGAGTATACATGCATAGATGGAGCGTCTTTTGACTACTTTAAATTGTGTCGCATAGGTTTCATTCGTACGTTAAACATTGTAATGTAACTAGTCTTTCGAACTACATTTGTTAACTTGAAACATCCTTTTTCTTATAAAATAAATGCGACATATTTTGGTCAAAAGTCATAATAAAGACTTATGACCACGCAACGGGACCGAAGTAGTCGGCGCCGTCAAACATGATTTGGTCGGGTCGCTACAGATGGTATCAGAGCGTTGGTTGTAGGGATTTAGAGTTCATTGGTGTCAACCCCGAGTCATAGGGTACATTGGTGAGTCTAGACTACAACCGGCATATAGACTTGAAGTAGGAATTACTTGACTATTTGTGCATTTATACTCGAACGCTTCTACTCATATCTACTCTTATTTCATCTAAATCTCACGTTGTTTAATTTGATTGACACGCCACCTTGACTATATGAAATAATGTCGAATGCACATATGAATCAGGGTAATATAATTTCCGGGATTATATTACGGTGACTCATGAACGTTCCGACATTATGACATAAAGAATTTAAGGCGAGTCAAGGAAAAATTTCTCTCTATCTTTATTCCATATCACGGTTAGTATTACTTAGAATACTAACCAACGGTATTCTTTTGTTTTGAAGGAACAATGCCTCCTCGTCGTGCACCACGCCGTGAAACACCCGAACAAGCTCTACAACGCATGATAGCCACCGCCGTAGATGCGGCCATGGCCGGTCACTCATCCAACAACAATAACAATAATAATAACAACAACCAAAACAACAACAACAACAACAACAATGGAGCCGGTAACTCAAACGAGGGATGCTCCTATAAAGCCTTCATGGGGTGCAAACCTCACACTTTTGATGGAACCGGGGGACCGGTTGTGCTCACCCGATGGTTTGAGCAAACGGAAGCTGTCTTTAGCATAAGTGGTTGTCGGGACCAAGACAAGGTCAAATACTCCACTCACACTTTCGCCGGTGTCGCTCTTACATGGTGGAATACTTATGTACAATCGGTGGGTACCGATGAAGCTCACTCCCTCTCTTGGGCCGATTTAAGAGAAAAGATGGTCATCGAATATTTCCCTCGCGAATATCGATCGGCGGCATCAGCAACACAAGAAATTATGTGGTTGAAGCAACTAATGGAAGATCTTCATCAATCACCAGATTATCAAGTAAAACTTTTCTGCGATAACCTATCAGCTATTCGTCTAGCAGAGAATCCAGTCTTTCATGCAAGAACAAAACATATAGAAGTGCACTATCATTATGTTCGTGAGAAGGTCCTTGAAGGGGAGATCAAGATGGTGCCAACAAAGACAGATGAACAAGTTGCAGATATATTCACCAAGAGCCTAAGTAAACCAAAGTTTACAAAATTCAGAGAAGCACTTGGAATGGTCTGCAAGACATCGTTGGAAGAAAATTTGCATTGAGGGGGAGTGTTAAAATACAATGCAAATTTAGAATAATATGGAATTAGTAAATGTATATGGGTAAAATATCTAGATATTAATATGTATAAGAAAATATCTAGATATTAGAATATGAGAGAAAAATCTAGAAATTGAAATGTAAAAGAAAAATCTAGATATTTGTAGGTTGTAGAAATATCTAGATATTTATATATCCATGGAAATATCTAGTTTCTAGAATGTTCCATGGAGTAGTATAAATATGGGAGGAGATTTCATTTGTGTTGTGTGAAGTTGTGAGAGTGAAATAAGAAGTGAGTTGTGAAGAAGAGAAGAAGAGTGTGAGTTAGCGAAAGTAGAGAAGATAAAGCTTGTAAGTAATATTGTAATTGTAATTTAATATAAGTGTTTTTGTTAAGTTTTTCGATCAAGCCTTAGTTTGTGTTTAAGTTCGTAGTGCACTTGTGTTGTTCTTCTTATATAGTCGGCTCTGTCGCCTAAGTAATACATGGTCGGTTATACCGCCTAAAGATATATGGTCGACACTGTCGCCTAAGTACATTGTGCACTAAGGATTTATAAAATTAAAGGCTAACCAACGTCAAAGTGTTGATGTAGTGAGTCTAGTATAGTCTAGGTCCTCTATAGTGGGTGTGTTGGGCTCGTCGAAGCTTCCAACAGATGTGAAAACATTTTTTTGTACGAATAGCAGTATTTCGTTAGAAACCAGAGTTTGTAATTGACCTTAAAAGCTGAATGTGTTAGGTGCTAACTTGAAGAACAAGCTAAGTACTATAATATTATACTGTTGATTCTATTTGTTTTTATTTAGTTTGCATTCTAGAAGATTCAAGCGTTATAATTAGGGTATGTTTGACAAAGCTAGCTGGAAGCTACAAGCGTTTAGCTGCAGGCATTTAGCTGCAAGCGTTTAGTTGCAAGCGTTTAGCTGAAAGCGTTTAGCTGAAGTTTTTTAAATGTATTTAATTGTTTGGCAAAGTAGCTGGAGCTGTTATAAAATAAGTAAAATGACAAAAATGGACACTAGAAAAAATACTTAAATATCATTATTTTAGTTTAATAAAACATAGTAGATGTTTCAGCGTTCCACTCTGAAAGGCCAATTGACGAGACGGCCCTGATCAGATGGTGTGAACTTTGTTATTCAAATTATTTTTAACAAAAAAATAATGGGTCACGTAACCTTCATGTTTAGTTTTTCTATCGAAGTTTCATATCCTCACATTGCATCAATTTTTAAATTATCAATTTAGCATTAGCTATAAATAATGGGTGTGAACTAGTATCTTATGTGGCTACGAAGTACTACGTGGGATTGTAAGGTTATTAAACGTGGGAGTATCCTAAAGTATTGGAAAGGGTATTTGAGTAATTCAAAAACAAAAAGCTCTTAACAATCCTTAAACGCTTGTGGACATAACGTTTAAAAATAGGAGATTTTTTTCATCCCTAAAAGCTAGAAGCTCCTAAACCAAACGAAGCTTTTAATTAGTTAGGAGCTTTTTCATAAAAACTAAAAGCTAAAAGCTTCAAAAAGCTCATTGCCAAACATGGCCTTAATGTTTTTCGTTTTGGAATTAATTTTTGTATAAGTGGCTATGAATCAAGAGTTAGAGGTTAGTTTATAACATTCGGGTTTACAATTGGATGTTGGCGCACGTATATACAGGGTTGAGAAAACGGCCGAGGTGGACGTCTCTACGGTTTTATCATGCTGCCGTTGCAATAGACCTATAAACTGTTAAAAAACGGAAAACGATAAAAAACAGTCAACAACGCTAAAAAGACGGTAAAAAACGGTTGGATTTTTGTAAGTATATATCTATTGGTAAGAAACTAACATTCGATTGGGTCTCTATGTTTCCGCGATTTTTGCAAGTATATATCTATTGGTAAGAAACTAACATTCTTTGACCAACACTCCAGCCACCACAACATTCTTTGACCAACACTCCAGCACAGGAAATATCAAAAATGAAGTTACCAACAGAAGGCTAAAATGCAAAAAGAACACTGTTTGCCGAACCAGGTCAGCTTCATTAATTATGAATGTAAACGAGGATAAAAGTCCACGCTTCGCTGCGGGATGGTTTCAGTCGGTTAACGGTCAGTTAACTGAACGTTAAAAAAGCGGTTTACGGGTCGGTTAATGGTCTGTTGATTGATAGGTAAAAGAAAACAGTTAACGATCGGATAATTAAACGGTAGAAAAATAAAGGAAAGAAAAAGGAAGAAGAAAAAGGAAGTAATAAAAAATTATAAAAAATCATAAATCAAAAATTTTTTTTCAAAAACAAAAAAAGGAAAAAATGTTTACAAAATACCCCCGAAGTTGGGGGTATTTACGGTAATGCCATCGTGAATGTAACCCCTCATGACTATTAGTATTATTGGTAATGTAAATTAATTTTGCATAACGCTAGCAAAGTAACTAACCAACTATATAACTATACAGATACACCTACGAGTCATTCGAAAAGAATGAAGGACTAGAATATCAACAATCAAGCTTTTGTATCACCAAAACGTTGTCCTAAGGATATTAAAGCTGTGGCAGCTCATGTTATGTGCATATTATCTGCAGAAAAACATTAGAGTTTCATCATCTTTTTTATATAGATATTAGTATCATATCTCGCTCTATTTATTTAACACCTAAACGTTAAATGTTCGCTTTGCTTACATAACATAACAGGTACACTTCCGCCGCATCGTGCGGGCTTCTCAACTACTTATACACTAATATTTAAACTTTAAGAGTATAAATTTTAACATACTTAACGGCAATAACAAAAGTATTTTTGCTAACGGCAATTCTTAAGATTGTCGTTAACTCATATGTTTGTCGTTAACGTACATACAAATACTTGTAAACTTCTAACTACTTTAGGAAAGTCAAAATAAACTACCAAGTACAATTCATTAATGATATCGCGACCCGCATGCGCATGCTATATGTGTGCGGGCAATCGCTAGTGTGCGTATGCGTATACTTTATATGCGGTATGCGGCATGCGGTGGCGTATCGAATACCTTTGTTCTCGGCATGGCGGTTACTTGGCCATCAAGTATGAATATCTTTTCCATAATTATATCCGAGATTCGGGGAGTTTGTTATGGAAAAGATCATCATTATCTTGGACGATTCTAGAATTAGGGTTTTCCTATATATACCCTAGTCATCTCACAAAATACATCATCACAACCTACAACACGTAATAACAATCATCGACTCTCGACTTCTAAGGTTTACAGCTTAGTTCTTCGTAAACTGGCACCTACAACTTTATCTGGGGCCTTCTGATCAACGTTATCGAAGGTGGACTTAATCACTTAGCCACCCCGCCGACATCATCATGTCGGCCAGGGTTATTCACGGTAGCCGGACCGGAGAGCTAAGTTCTAAGATCCTTAACCCCCCCCCCCCCCCCCCTCCTTATACGTACTGAGCATGTATATTGACCCTATGGAAAATATATGCATGATCAAGTGGTGCTTTCATTGAGAGCCGAATTAATTCAAGAAGTGTTTAATTGTTTTTTCTTTTAAAAAGTTTTGAATCATAAGGCTCATTACTCACATAATTTTCAAATTTTTTGTTTCTTTACAGTATTATGGCTTCCGAGGGATCATCGGAACGTACTCAAACGGACAATCAGAACACGCCGTCTGGTAATCAGCAGACGTAAGCTATGACTACGGGGGCGGGATACACGCCTTACCCTCCACCCATGTCCAGCGAGCCTTTCCAAATGTATAAGCCAATATTTCCGGATGGAATTACACCGCCAAGGGCAAACTCGCCAGTCACAACCACACGGCTGGATTTCTCCGCAGTGGATCCAAGAGTTATCTTTGTAGGCACTAGCGGTGAAACTGTGGGTCCGCATGTAGTATGTTGCAGCCAGGTGCCTATTTACAGTACCACGGTTTCAATCCCTCTGCAGACGCAGAGCGGTCAGCAAAATTCATCGTTTACACCGTTGCAACCTTGGCAACAGCCGCGTCCAGTTTCACAGTTTCTGACCCCTGCGGATGCGCATGCATTATTTAATAGTTGGGGGTTTGGTGTCATTCCAGACGCAAACTCTCATTGGATGCCAATAACTGCAGAACAGCAAAGCACTGCGCATACCGTTGGGCTCTTAACAACATACCCTCAGGCTTCAAAGACATCTACGCCACAAGTTTCGGTTCCTTTGCAACTACCTATATACTCTGCTCCGTCAAGTCTTCCTTCTTTTCCAACGCAACAGCCTTGGTTATATCCGCAGACGCCGGTGCAACCTTGGCAAAATATTCAGGGATAGGCGAATCTCGCAGGTCAATTTATGCAGGCTGCACCTGCTGACATGATTCACTTATTTTCACAACCTGACTTTGTTCAGGATATGATGAAGCGTTTCTTTGCAGGGCTAAAAGGGGACCCTGTTAAACCACCCTTTGAGCTACCAACCACTTTTGATAAGTTTCCTCCGCATAACACTGCATATCCGTTTTCATCAACACCAAAGATACCTCACACGTTAGGTAATTACAATGGCTTGACTGATCCAGATGACTTCCTGCAGCGTTTCGAAGGCGCAATGTGCACCCAAGGGTGGGTGGATCCGGTTGCGTGTCAGATATTTTCCATGACGCTGCAGGGCATTGCTCGCGAATGGTTTAATAAAATCCCAGCAGGTAGCATATCCGGGTTCATGGATATGCGGATGAAGTTCTTGCTGCAGTATCAAAATCAGAGACCGCGCAAACGCACTCATATCGAATATCATGATATTGTACAGAAATCCAAGGAATCTTTGGGTAAATTTCTCACGAGATATACTAATGAGTGCTTGCGCATACCAGATCTTAAGCCAGAGCAGCAGATTTCTGGGCTCATACATCGTATAAATTCAGAACGTCACCCAACATTGGTCAAGCGTTTGCGCCATACGGTGCTAACAACTTATGTTGAAGCACTTAAAGGATGCCATGATTATATGCGGAGTGGCGAAGATAATGATATTTCCACCGCTAGCTCGCGCAATGAAAGGAAAGACGATGATGATCGTTCGCGTGATCAAAGCCGCGGAAGCAATTCTCGCGGAAGGTATCCTAGCGGTGGTCCTATAAGGAGTGATAAAGGGCGAGCAAGTGGTAATTATCGAAACAATAATCAGCGCGACATTAATAATCAGAACTATCCGTTGCTCAAAAGCCTGTCTAAGACACCAAAAGAAATTTTGGCCACCGAGCCAGTGTGCGCGACCTTTGCGGTTCTAACTCCGCTGACAGAATCTGGTAAGCGGGATAAAACAAAGTATTGCGAATTTCATGACCATCACGGTCATGACACTAATCGGTGTAAAAACTTAATGGAACGTGTGATGGAAGCACTGCGCGCAGGTAAATTAGATCACCTAAAACCACCTAAGAAGGATAAGGGAAAAGCTGCGGAGGAAGGTTCAAAAACCAAAAATTTCGCATGGCAGAAAACAGATAAAGCTAAAAATGCCGATTTAACCATTAATATGGTCGACGCAGAGAAAGTTAGCCAGCGAAGAAAGTACAATGACCACCAGGATTGGGAACTTCTTCCAATCACATTCCCTCCTGTAATGTCAATCGACACAGTTAACGAGCCTATTATCATTAAGTGTCGCATTCCTAATTGCGGATATAACCATAAACCCTAAACCCTAAACTCTAAACCGTTCGTGTTAAAAACTCAATCTAAATCCTAAATCTAAACCCTAAATCTAAACCCTAAACCCTAAATTTCTAAACCCTAATATCTAAACCCTATAAACCCTAATATCTAAATCACAATAGCCAAAACCTCAACATACGCTCGAAAAACATGATAATTGTTATATATTACTTCTTCGAGCGTTTTCCCGCCAAAATAAAAATATTTATCACAAAGTGTCTCTACTAAATGTTCATATTTTCATCCCATCTATAATGTTCGTGAACAAGGTATTTTCAAATAACGAAAAAAAAAAAGTTTTTCCTTCCCCCCGCTTCCCCCCGATTGGTTACTTCCCTCTTGATCCTACCACTATATATATATATATATATATATATATATATATATATATATATATATATATATATATATATATATATATATATATATATATATATATATATATATATATATATATATATATATATATATATATATATCACTCTACTTTTGTATAAACATTTATAACTTCTACACAGCTATACATTTATATACGTTGTGACATATTTAAATGTTTTGTCATAGAATAATAAATGGTATATGCAGAGTGCATAATATGGTAAAAATCATATATCTTTGGGACAATCCATTCCTAAATGCAGTTAGTCGATAACCACATTCGTAACCAGAAAACACACGATTAGCTCCTATACATTTAATCGCAAGAAGATAACATATTAGAGAGCATTCCGTAGCAATAAAGAGAAACAACGCAGTAAAGTTCAACATACTATTTTCTCAATCACAAGACACGACACATTCATCTCGAATAGTAACACTACCATTACTAACCGAGTAAAGATCAACTACAATTTTTTTGCGGCATTAACAGAATCATAAAATCATATTTCAGGAAGCATTATCAATCTCTATTCAAACCCAAAACCAGGCATCAAATATATGACATACACAAAAATAAACAGCCCCATTAAAACGACATACAACACATAAAAATGTATCAGGCACGATATTAGGAATTATGAGAAGAAAGAACAACAAACATAAATAAATCTATTAACCATTAGCAATATGTAAAACTTATTTGAAAAGTATACATGTTGTCGACAACCACGATGTGAAATCCGAAGGTGTGTAACAACAATCAGATAAAAATCGACGGGATCCCTGAAAAAACCGCAGGCTAAAATCTATTAAGGCGACGGATTCAAATAAATCAAAAATTTCTCTTCCATATTCCATTTCGCTGCGACAATATTAAAAACTCTGGGTTTTGGATGGTAATCGCTGCCACAATCGGTCACAGAAATCATAGATTTACATAGTTTTGAGATTTTGAGATTGATAGGTTCTAAATTAATGGCTATGCTATTATACTAAGAGCTTTACGCTATGCTAGAGACAGGTATACACACCAAGGTGTTTTTATAATTTACGAAAAACGAAGTATATAAAATAAAAGAGCTTTTCACCAAACAAGGGAAAAAACCTAACACATAAAAAAATACGGACGAAACAAAATGCACCAAAAGTACAAATCAACTACAACCGAGGAAAAAAAAGGTTTAAAAGAAACTAGCATACACACAAACAAAAAATAAAAATAAAAATAAAGCAAATTAGTCCGTCCCAAAAATCAAATGACACTTCCACTCTAAACAAACTTTCCATACTCTTAAGGTTTCACTTCAACATTAACTTTCCTATAAACTTGATTTTTTTTAAAACAATTGAATTGACCCTAAGGTTTTACTGGATTCGTTCACGGACCCCTACTCAGGAACACTGCCCGAATGTATGTGTTTTCGGGTATCGTCGATAAGGTTCGGATTTCCGCCCGAACGTGTGTGATATGTCCAAATGATGAAGGTCGTTGAAATAAATGATTTATTGATGCTAAAAAATCGCCGGTAAAAAAACATTAACTTTATTATCTGCTTGTAATTATTGGGTTATAGAGTTTGCAAGTGATCTTATATTTCTCCAATACATACATTGAATATTGAATATTTGGCTTAAATTCCAAATTAAATCATTAAATTGCCACATAAACACTTTACATCATGTCCCCTTGACACTTTCAATTCCTATTATAATATTTCATTCACGTGTATTTCCGTTCAACGCCTACTTTTCTCCAGCCAATCTACCTATTTCTTAACTTAAAATATGTTGAGTTGTTATTTTATTTAATAATTAATACGTTGTAATATTACCGAAACTTGACTTGATTGGTATGGAGTAATGACGAATCTCAGTAGTACCAAGTGGGGTCAAAGGAACCCATTAAATGTTTTGTTTTGGTTTTTTTTTAATAAAATTCTACTAATTTTAAATATGACACCACTAAATTTACAGATAGGACCCCATATATTTATAATATTAATGGTTTTATGAAAGTAAATTGTCATTTTTTAGAGAAAAAAAATTATAAAGTATCACTCAAATTATATATGATCCCATTGGGTTTTGATTCTGGAATCGCCACTGGTATGAAGTGAGATTCAACTTGGGGTACTGCCAATCCAGGTTCAATTCTCATTTCAAGCAGAGAGTTTTCAACATTTGATGGTACTGCCAACATCAATGCAATTTGTAAAAGTCTCTGGAAGAGTTTTCCAACCTTCGATGGTACTGTCAAAATCGCCGGAAATTGGGTTCCTCCTAATGCGTTTGTGAGTGACAAATGAGAACATTCGATGCCGATATCGCCGTTCAAAAAAAGAATTACTGAGTAATATTTTCTTAAAAAAACACCTTTAGTGACACTAATATACATGTTCTTCTCTAATCATTGATGACTAGAGACAATTTTCAAAACTTAACGTTAAGCATAGTTCAATCACTGCAATGTGCAATTTTTAATGCACAAATTATATGTTATTTTTAAGATGATCCAAAATATTGTAAATTTTTTTTTTTTTTTTTCATAGAGACAATTTTCAAAACTTAACGTTAAGCATACAATCACTGCAATGTACAATTTTTATTGCACAAATTATATGTTATTTTTAAGATGATACAAAATATTGTAATTTTTTTCATATAGTATAAAAAATTAAGACGCATATTTTAAAATGAACATTTTTTATAATACGGAGTAGTAGTTTCCTATAATCTAGGAAAAAAATTCGTATAAATTTCCTATACATAGATACTAATAGCCTCGGAGAATTATCTCACTTTTTCACTTTCTAAGTGCATATAAAGAGATAGTAGTACACCACTATTTTTAATCATACATTACTAATTGTGCATTAAATAATTATATAGAATAATACATTAAAGTGTGGGGCGTTTTAGAATATGTGTAATTTGTGGGATCGCACAAGGTTCAAAAATTTTAACGGGTCCAAAATTTTGTAAATCCTTTATAATCATATACTTTTAACTTATAAAATTAGTGTTGGATCGAATTAGTGTTGATTCACAAAGCTGATTAGATCAGTTTAACTCAAACAATAATCGATGTTTAAGAAAATAATTAACGTTTAAGGGCCTTTTTTATGCTACACGTACGGAGCCCGCATAAGCAACGAGATGATCCTGATTAAATTATATTTAATAGTGTATGAGTAAAAAGTTGTAATGTCACCCTTCTAACATTAACTTATCTCACCCTTAATTTTTATTAATATAAATGCAAATTTGTTTTAATAAATGTTATACTTTCAGATAAACTTCGTACAATACTTTTCTTCATTTTAGAAAACTAAAAACTAAAGACATTATAGAAGATTGTTCTCCTAAACACATGCCTTAAAATCTATAAAACACATTGCTAATCTCAACTTCTTAAGTTAAACTATGTCAATTTATATTTATAAGTAGGTGATTTTCAATCTCATCTCAATACACAACAACAAAAAAATAATAATAATACTCCGTAATGATAATAATAAAAATAAATAAATCCGAAAGAGTGGAAAATTTCCATCACTGCTGACGTCAGCATAGAACTACCAAAAATCCAGCATGTCCTAAATTGTGGAATCCAAAATATGTACACCTCTTCTAGCACATCCTACAAAGTATAAAGAGCATTATTATTGTTTGTTGCAAAAGGAAATTTCCTCCCCATAAACACACATATATAGTAACACCTTACACATCTAAAGTCTCTATGTACCTGCATTATATGCCTTACAAACATCACAAAAATGGTCCAATTTCTTCTTATTTCGGTAATCTTACTACACATTTTTTTAACCTTAACAACAGCTTATTCAGAAATGAATTTTAATATGGCCGAACCACCGGCTTTTAGCCCATCAAACCACAAACATATGCAAACAGCTGAATCACCTAAAATTCGAAAACTAGGTAATCATCATGTAACGAAAACACAACCGCCAACTCCCATGTCATCATCAAGTGGTCATGAAGAGATTGTTGGAAATATAGTGGAAGAAACTGGAATTTACCCAGAGAAGAACCACCACCATGGGAAGTCATCAGTGGATATTGCTGGTGGTGGGGTGATTCTTGGAGGTTTATTAACGGCATTTGTGGTGGCAATTGTATGTTACATTAGAGCGACTAGAAGAAGAAGTTTGATCGAACCACCAACGCCTACCAATGTTCGCGGTGTCTGATTGTAGGGATTGAACAAATGCCTCGTGACCCTATTATGTATGAAACGACCCTTAAATCATATGTAAAAATCATGATAATAAGAGATACTATTAATTAGTCATTACTTTAAGTTTATAAATAACTTAAACTTTCAATCTATATAATCAATATAAGGGACGGGTTGTTACAATGTAGATATGTACTCGTATAACTTTAGCTAGTGAGGAAATAGTTTGTTTGTTTTTTTTTTTTTTTTTTTTTTTTTTTCATAAATTTTGTTAGATCCTATTAATGTATTACAGTATAATTTATTTCATTAGCTTTTCAAGTATGATTTTGTATGGGTTATAATTGACTTTGCAAAAAGTACTTCCCTTATATATTGGCCCAAATATTCCATATACTCCGTAACATTTTTAGTAAGTAGTAACGCAATACCAACAGAACTTCTCTTCAACGGTATCCCCACCTTATGTGTTGGGGTGAGAGTTAGGTCATGGGTTCGAGCCTCGCTCGGCCCATTCTATTAATCAATCTATCCGGAGCTCCAAATTGACCTTATGGGGGTTTTCTCTCGAATCCATTCAGGATTCAAACCGGGTCCGCCCTCGATTCGATCAATAATGGGATTTTTGGTTAGAGAAAGGTTATGTGACATGGACGCCCACCCCAACTCGATCGGTCGGTCGGTTGGCCCACCTAAGATATTAAAAATTTATCGATCAATTTGATTTGAAAAAGTTTTTCTCACTATTCAGAACGGTGGAGCTTTCGATCAAGATGTTCTCGTTCGGGCTCTCGCTCGAATCGGAACCTTTATGGTGTAGTGACCCGAACTTTTCCATGTTTATATATATTAAATGAAATTGTTATTTACATGATTAAGTGTTTCCAACATGTTAAGCAATCAAACTTGTTAAGACTTGATTAATTGAAATAGGTTTCATATAGACAATTGACCACCCATGTTGACCGGTGATTCACGAACGTTAAAACTTGTAAAAACTATATGATGACATATATATGGTTATATATATAGTTAACATGATATTATGATAAGTAAACATATCATTAAATATATTAATAATGAACTACATATGTAAAAACAAGACTACTAACTTAATGATTTTGAAACGAGACATATATGTAACGATTACCGTTGTAACGACATTTAATGTATATATATCATATTAAGAGATATTCGTACATCATAATATCATGATAATATAATAATTTAAAATCTCATTTGATATTATAAACATTGGGTTAACAACATTTAACAAGATCGTTAACCTAAAGGTTTCAAAACAACACTTACATGTAACGACTAACGATGACTTAACGACTCAGTTAAAATGTATATACATGTAGTGTTTTAATATGTATTCATACACTTTTGAAAGACTTCAAGACACTTATCAAAATACTTCTACTTAACAAAAATGCTTACAATTACATCCTCGTTCAGTTTCATCAACAATTCTACTCGTATGCACCCGTATTCGTACTCGTACAATACACAGCTTTTAGATGTATGTACTATTGGTATATACACTCCAATGATCAGCTCTTAGCAGCCCATGTGAGTCACCTAACACATGCGGGAACCATCATTTGGCAACTAGCATGAAATATCTCATAAAATTACAAAAATATGAGTAATCATTCATGACTTACTTACATGAAAACAAAATTACATATCCTTTATATCTAATCCATACACCAACGACCAAAAACACCTATAAACACTTTCATTCTTCAATTTTCTTCATCTAATTGATCTCTCTCAAGTTCTATCTTCAAGTTCTAAGTGTTCTTCATAAATTCTACAAGTTCTAGTTTCATAAAATCAAGAATACTTCCAAGTTTGCTAGCTTACTTCCAATCTTGTAGAGTGATCATCCAACCTCAAGAAATCTTTCTTAATTACAGTAAGATATCTTTCTAATACAAGGTAATACTCATATTCAAACTTTGATTCAATTTCTATAACTATAACAATCTTATTTCGAGTGAAAATCTTACTTGAACTGTTTTCGTGTCATGATTCTGCTTCAAGAACTTTCAAGCCATCCAAGGATCCTTTGAAGCTAGATCCATTTTTTTCATTTCAAGTAGCTTTATCCAGAAAACTTGAGGTAGTAATGATGTTCATAACATCATTCGATTCATACATATAAAGCTATCTTATTCGAAGGTTTAAACTTGTAATCACTAGAACATAGTTTAGTTAATTCTAAACTTGTTCGCAAACAAAAGTTAATCCTTCTAACTTGAATTTTAAAATCAACTAAACACATGTTCTATATCTATATGATATGCTAACTTAATAATTTAAAACCTGGAAACGCGATGAACACCATAAAATCGAATATACGCCGTCGTAGTGAAACCGGGGGCTGTTTTGGTTTGGATAATTAAAAACTATGATAAACTTTGATTTAAAAGTTGTTCTTATGGGAAAATAATTTTTCATATGAACATGAAACTATATCCAAAAATCTTGGTTAAACTCAAAGTGAAAGTATGGTTTTCAAAATGGTCATCAAGATGTCGTTCTTTCAACGGAAATGACTACCTCTTTAGTAATTGACATGTAACTTAAATTTCCGACTATAAACCTATAATTTTTCTGTTTGGATTCTTAAATTAGAGTTCAATATAAAACCATAGCAATTTGATTCACTCAAAACGGATTTAAAATGAAGAAGTTATGGGTAAAACAAGATTGGATATTTTTGATCTTTTTAGCTACGGGAAATGTTTAACAAATCTATACAAATCATATCCTAGCTAACTTATATTATATTATACATGTATTCTAATATATTATGTAATCTTGGGATACAATAGACACGTATGCAAATGTTTTGACATATCATATCGACCCATGTATATATATTATTTGGAACAACCATAGACACTCTATATGCAGTAATGTTGGAGTTAGCTATACAGGGTTGAGGTTGATTCCAAAAATATATGTACTTTGAGTTGTGATCTAGCATGAGACGTGTATACACTGGGTCGTGGATTGATTCAAGATAATATATATCGATTTATTTCTGTACATCTAACTGTGGACAACTAGTTGTAGGTTACTAACGAGGACAGCTGACTTAATACACTCAAACATTTAAAACATAATAAAAATGGTTGTAATTATATTTTGATCATACTTTGATATATATATGTACATATTTGTATAGGTTCCTGAATCGATCCGTGGCCAAGTCTTATTTCCGAGGAAGGAAATATCTGTGAAAGTGAGTTATAGTCCTACTTTTAAAATCTAATATTTTTGGGATGAGAATACATGCAGGTTTTATAAATGATTTACAAAATAGACACAAGTACGTGAAACTACATTCTATGGTTGAATTATCGAAATCGAATATGCCCCTTTTTATTAAGTATGGTAATCTAAGAATTAGGGAACAGACACCCTAATTGACGCGAATCCTAAAGATAGATCTATTGGGCCTAACAAACCCCATCCAAAGTACCGGATGCTTTAGTACTTCGAAATTTATATCGTATCCGAAGGGTGTCCCGGAATGATGAGGATATTCTTATATGCATCTTGTTAATTTCGGTTTCCAGGTGTTCACCATATGAATGATTTTTATCTCTATGTATGGGATGTATATTGAAATATAAAATCTTGTGGTCTATTGTTACGATTTGATATATATAGGTTAAACCTATAACTCACCAACATTTTTTTGTTGACGTTTTAAGCATGTTTATTCTCAGGTGATTATTAAGAGCTTCCGCTGTCACATACTTAAATAAGGACAAGATTTGGAGTCCATGCTTGTATGATATTGTGTAAAAACTGCATTCAAGAAACTTATTTCGTTGTAACATATTTGTATTGTAAACCATTATGTAATAGTCGTGTGTAAACAGGATATTTTAGATTATCATTATTTGATAATCTACGTAAAGCTTTTTAAACCTTTATTGATGAAATAAAGGTTATGGTTTGTTTTAAAATGAATGCAGTCTTTGAAAAATGTCTCATATAGAGGTCAAAACTTCGCAACGAAATCAATTAATATGGAACGTTTTTAATCAATAAGAACGGGACATTTCAGTTGGTATCCGATCGTTGGTCTTAGAGAACCAGAATTTTGCATTAGTGTTTCTTATCGAGTTTGTTAGGATGAATTAGTGAGTCTGGACTTCGACCGTGTTTACTTGAAAAATGATTGCTTAACAAATTTTGTTGGAAACTATATATTTTTTAACATGTGAATATTATGTGATATATTAATCTCTTAATGCATTTGATATTATGTGATAGATGTCTACCTCTAGAACAAGTCCAATTGACTCACCTAATAATAATGAAGAGTCAAATGTAAATTGGAATGATTCATGGACTGATTCACAAGTTCCCGAAGAGGAACCGGAAGAAGAGTCAGAACCGGAAGAAGAATCGGAACCGGAAGAAGAATCGGAACTGGAAGAAGAAATAGAACCAGTGGGGGAAATAATAAAATGGATAAGTAGAAGAAAATCCTCAACCAACCGACCAAAGTTAATTATGGTCAATGGTGTTTCCGCCAAGGAAGCAAAGTTTTGGGAGGATTACCAATTCTTCGATGAATCGGATCCCGAAAAGAATTCCGATGATGTTATAGAAATTACCCCAACACAATTTAATAAGGCAAAAGAGAACAATAAGGGAAAGGGCATAAAAATAGAGAAATTTGATTTCAAACCCGATGAACTTTATATATATCGTCAACACCCGTATTTCTTAAGTTGTGACAATAACCCGGGAACCTCTAAACCACCAGGTTTTTCTAAACCAATGTGGAAAACGACGGCTCGTATTAGGGGAACATCATATATCCCTAGAAACTTGGCAAAATGAACCAAAACCGAAGAAGAAGAAACGAGCGAGTCGGAATAAGATAGTTGTATTCGTGTGGTGTAATATATGTAATATAGTGTGCTTATGCTTTATGATATATGTAAAAATTGCTTGTATTAATAAGTATTTTTTTATGAATCTAACTCTTGTCTATTTTACAGTATAAAAACACAAAATGGATAGACAGCCCAATATTTTAAGAGACCTACCCGGAGACATGATTGATGAAATCTTGTCTAGAGTCGGTCAGAATTCCTCGGCACAACTATTTAAGGCGAGATCGGTTTGTAAGACATTCGAAGAACGTTCCAAGAGTGCCTTGGTTTATAAAAGGCTTTCGTTCGAAAGATGGGGGATATCACATTGGGAAATCCATAAGTTACGATGTGTTTACTTTGACGCATATATTGCGGGGAACCCAAATGCTATTTTACGCAACGGGTTAAGAAATTATTTTGACTCAATATATTCGAATATAGGACTTCGTGATTTAGAAAAAGCGGCTAACATGCAACATAAAGAAGCATGTTATGCTTACGGGTTAGTAATGTTCGCTTCTCACCAAAGTGAGAACAAGAACATCGGGCTACAACTATTAAACAAAACGTTCCCACAAGTGACGGAGTCGGTAATTGGGGTAAGAAATGAGGTTTTTAGGTTATTACGAGACTGTTGGTCATTACGTAACCTTCATCCTTTTGACGAAGTTACAACACATTGTCTTACTATCGGTCACAACGGTTATGTTCCACAAAACCAAGGATGGGAAGTGGTATTAGTAAAACCAGAATGCATGACTTGTTTCTGGACGTATGAATTACGTGTCTTTATTGCCTTTGCTGAACGCCTTATTTATTAACTAGAATTATCTTCGCAACTACTTTGTATCAAAGTTTTATGTGCTATATTTCATGCTATATGTAAAATAGCGGTATTGTAAGTTTGCAAGTTATTGTATAAACGCTTGAATATGATATATTTTTTTTTTGTTTTTGTGATTAGTTTTTCATATAGAATTGCAGTAGTTAAAATGGTATGTTAGCTACTAAGTATGAACTTAACGGGTAGGTACCACCCGAATTAAAGAGTATAAAACGCTAATATGAAGAAAGAGCTTTTATAAATAAGTTCATATTACGCTACGAAATACTATTGACTACTATTGATATTCTATATGATTAACTCGTTTCTTTTGGCTATTTTTGAAGGAAATGGCACCAACCACTCGACAAACCATGAATATGAGCGAAGAGGAATTTCGTACCTTTCTTGCTGCAAACATAGTCGCAGTACAGGCTGCGCTACATACCAACAATAATTCCGAATCTAGCAATGCAGCTAACGGCGCAAGAAATCGTGTAGGATGCACCTACAAAGAATTCACTGCCTGCAAACCTTTGGAATTTGATGGAACCGAAGGACCGATCGGATTGAAACGGTGGACCGAGAAGGTCGAATCGGTGTTTGCCATAAGTAAGTGTACTGAAGAGGACAAAGTGAAGTACGCTACACATACCTTCACAGGTTCTGCGTTAACATGGTGGAATACCTATCTAGAGCAAGTGGGACAAGATGATGCTTACGCACTACCGTGGTCAGCATTCAAGCACTTGATGAACGAGAAGTACCGTCCCAGAACTGAGGTCAATAAGCTCAAGACAGAACTTAGAGGGTTACGAACCCAAGGATTTGATATTACCACGTACGAAAGACGATTCACAAAATTGTGCCTATTGTGTCTGGGAGCGTTCGAAGATGAGGAAGAGAAGATCGACGCGTTTGTGAAAGGATTACCGGAAAGAATCCAAGAAGATATAAGTTCACACGAGCCCGCCTCCATACAATAGGCATGTAGAATGGCTCACAAACTAGTAAACCAGATTGAGGAAAGAATTAAAGAACAGGCGGCTGAAGAGGCCAATGTGAAGCAAGTCAAAAGAAAGTGGGAGGAAAACGGTGATAAGAATCACCAATACAACAACAACAGCAATTACAATAATAATCGCAACAACTATCCTAACAATCGCAACATCAATCGCAACTACAACAAACGGCCCAACAACAACAACAACAACAACAACAACAACAACAACAACAACAACAACAACAACAACAACAACAGCAACTACAACAATCATCCCAACAACAATAACAACCACAACAACAACAACAACAATCAGAAGCAGCTATGCCAAAGGTGTGAAAAGTATCACTCGGGGTTCTGCACCAAATTTTGCAACAAGTGTAAAAGAAATGGTCATAGCGCGGCGAAGTGTGAGGTCTACGGACCAGGGGTTAACAGAACGAAAGGAACAAATGGTGTCTGAATGAGTAATGGCGGAACAAGTAGTGTCGGAGCAAGTTATGCAAATGTAGTTTGTTATAAATGTGGAAAACCGAGCCACATTATTAGAAATTACCCGAACCAGGAGAACACGAATGGACAAGGCCGCGGAAGAGTTTTCAATATTAATGCGGCAGAGGCACAGGAAGACCCGGAGCTTGTTACGAGTATGTTTCTTATTAACAATAAATCTGCTTACGTTTTATTTGATTCGGGTGCGGATAGAAGCTATATGAGTAGAGATTTTTGTGCTAAATTAAGTTGTCCATTGACGCCGTTGGATAGTAAATTTTTACTCGAATTAGCAAACGGTAAATTAATTTCAGCAGATTATATATGCCGGAATCGAGAAATTAAACTGGGTAGCGAAATATTTAAGATTGATTTGATACCAGTAGAGTTAGGGAGTTTTGATGTAATAGTTGGCATGGACTGGCTGAAGAAGGTGAAGGCAGAGATCGTATGTTACAAAAATGAAATTCGCATTGTACGAGAAGAAGGAGAACCCTTAATGGTATACGGAGAAAAGGGCAACACGAAGCTACATCTTATTAGTAATTTGAAGGTACAAAAACTAATAAGAAAAGGTTGCTATGCTATTCTAGCACACGTCGAGAAAGTACAAACTGAAGAAAAGAGCATCAATGATGTTCCCGTCGTAAAAGAATTTCCCGATGTATTTCCGAAAGAATTACCGGGACTACCTCCGCATCGATCTGTTGAATTTCAAATAGATCTTGTACCAGGAGCTGTACCAATAGCTCGTGCTCCTTACAGACTAGCACCCAGCGAGATGAAAGAACTGTAAAGCCAACTGCAAGAACTATTAGAACGTGGTTTCATTCGACCAAGCACATCACCATGGGGAGCTCCTGTTTTGTTTGTCAAGAAGAAGGATGGTACATTTAGGTTGTGTATTGACTACAGAGAGTTGAATAAACTTACCATCAAAAACCGTTATCCACTGCCGAGAATTGACGACTTATTTGATCAACTATAAGGCTCGTCGGTTTATTCGAAAATCGATTTACGTTCTGGATATCATCAAATGCGAGTAAAGGAGGATGATATTCCAAAAACTGCTTTTAGGACGCGTTATGGTCATTACGAGTTTATGGTTATGCCGTTTGGATTGACTAACACACCAGCTGTGTTCATGGACCTTATGAACCGAGTGTGTGGACCATACCTTGACAAGTTTGTCATTGTTTTCATTGATGACATACTTATTTACTCAAAGAATGACCAAGAACACGGTGAACATTTGAGAAAGGTGTTAGAAGTATTGAGGAAGGAAGAATTGTACGCTAAGTTTTCAAAGTGTGCATTTTGGTTGGAAGAAGTTCAATTCCTCGGTCACATAGTGAACAAAGAAGGTATTAAGGTGGATCCGGCAAAGATAGAAACTGTTGAAAAGTGGGAAACCCCGAAAACTCCAAAACACATACGCCAGTTTTTAGGACTAGCTGGTTACTACAGAAGGTTCATCCAAGATTTTTCCAGAATAGCAAAACCCTTGACTGCATTAACGCATAAAGGGAATAAATTTGAAGGAAGGATGAACAAGAGAAAGCGTTTCAGTTATTGAAGAAAAAGCTAACTACGGCACCTATATTGTCATTGCCTGAAGGGAATGATGATTTTGTGATTTATTGTGACCCATCAAAGCAAGGTCTCGGCTGTGTATTAGTGCAACGAACGAAGGTGATTGCTTATGCGTCTAGACAATTGAAGATTCACGAACAAAATTATACGACGCATGATTTGGAATTAGGCGCGGTTGTTTTTGCATTAAAGACTTGGAGGCACTACTTATATGGGGTCAAAAGTATTATATATACCGACCACAAAAGTCTTCAACACATATTTAATCAGAAACAACTGAATATGAGGCAGCGTAGGTGGATTGAATTGTTGAATGATTACGACTTTGAGATTCGTTACCACCCGGGGAAGGCAAATGTGGTAGCCGACGCCTTGAGCAGAAAGGACAGAGAACCCAATCGAGTAAAATCTATGAATATAATGATTCACAATAACCTTACTACTCAAATAAAGGAGGCGCAACAAGGAGTTTTAAAAGAGGGAAATTTAAAGGATGAAATACCCAAAGGATCGAAGAAGCATCTTAATATTCGGGAAGATGGAACCCGGTATAGGGCTGAAAGGATTTGGGTACCAAAATTTGGAGATATGAGAGAAATGGTACTTAGAGAAGCTCATAAAACCAGATACTCAATACATCCTGGAACGGGAAAGATGTACAAGGATCTCAAGAAACATTTTTGGTGGCCGGGTATGAAAGCCGATGTTGCTAAATACGTAGGAGAATGTTTGACGTGTTCTAAGGTCAAAGCTGAGCATCAAAAACCATCAGGTCTACTTCAACAACCCGAAATTCCGGAATGGAAATGGGAAAACATTACCATGGATTTCATCACTAAATTGCCAAGGACTGCAAGTGGTTTTGATACTATTTGGGTAATAGTTGATCGTCTCACCAAATCAGCACACTTCCTGCCAATAAGAGAAGATGACAAGATGGCGAAGTTAGCACGACTGTATTTGAAGGAAGTCGTCTCCAGACATGGAATACCAATCTCTATTATCTCTGATAGGGATGACAGATTTATTTCAAGATTCTGTCAGACATTACAGCAAGCATTAGGAACTCGTCTAGACATGAGTACTGCCTATCATCCACAAACTGATGGGCAGAGTGAAAGGACGATACAAACGCTTGAAGACATGCTATGAACATGTGTTATTGATTTCGGAAACTGTTGGGATCGACATCTACCGTTAGCAGAATTTTCCTACAACAACAGCTACCATTCAAGCATTGAGATGGCGCCGTTTGAAGCACTTTATGGTAGAAAGTGCAGGTCTTCGATTTGTTGGAGTGAAGTGGGGGATAGACAGATTACGGGTCCGGAGATAATACAAGAAACTACCGAGAAGATCATCCAAATTCAACAACGGTTGAAAACTGCCCAAAGTCGACAAAAGAGCTACGCTGACATTAAAAGAAAAGATATAGAATTTGAAATTGGAGAGATGGTCATGCTTAAAGTTGCACCTTGGAAAGGTGTTGTTTGATTTAGTAAACGAGGGAAATTAAATCCAAGGTATATCGGACCATTCAAGATTATTGATCGTGTCGGACCAGTAGCTTACCGACTTGAGTTACCTCAACAACTCGCGGCTGTACATAACACTTTCCACGTCTCGAATTTGAAGAAATATTTTGTAAAGAAGATCTCACTATTCCGTTAGATGAAATCCAAATCAACGAAAAACTTCAATTCATCGAAGAACCCGTCGAAATAATGGATCGTGAGGTTAAAAGACTTAAGCAAAACAAGATACCAATTGTTAAGGTTCGATGGAATGCTCGTAGAGGACCCGAGTTCACCTGGGAATGAGAAGATTAGATGAAGAAGAAATACCCGCATTTATTTCCAGAAGATACGTCAACACCTCCAACTGCTTAAAATTTCGGGATGAAATTTATTTAACTGGTAGGTACTGTAGTGACCCGAACTTTTCCATGTTTATATACATATTAAATGAAATTTTTATTTACATGATTAAGTGTTTCCAACATGTTAAGCAATCAAACTTGTTAAGACTTGATTAATTGAAATAGGTTTCATATAGACAATTGACCACCCAAGTTGACCGGTGATTCACGAAAGTTAAAACTTGTAAAAACTATATGATGACATATATATGGTTATATATATAGTTAACATGATATTATGATAAGTAAACATATCATTAAGTGTATTAATAATGAACTACATATGTAAAAACAAGACTACTAACTTAATGATTTTGAAACGAGACATATATGTAACGATTATCGTTGTAACGACATTTAATGTATATATATCATATTAAGAGATATTCGTACATTATAATATCATGATAATATAATAATTTAAAATCTCATTTGATATTATAAACATTGGGTTAACAATATTTAACAAGATCGTTGACCTAAAGGTTTCAAAACAACACTTACATGTAACGACTAACGATGACTTAACGACTCAGTTAAAATGTATATACATGTAGTGTTTTAATATGTATTCATACACTTTTTAAAGACTTCAAGACACTTATCAAAATACTTCTACTTAATAAAAATGCTTACAATTACATCCTCGTTCAGTTTCATCAACAATTCTACTCGTATGCACCCGTATTCGTACTCGTACAATACACAGCTTTTAGATGTATGTACTATTGGTATATACACTCCAACGATCAACTCTTAGCAGCCCATGTGAGTCACCTAACACATGTGGGAACCATCATTTGGCAACTAGCATGAAATATCTCATAAAATTATAAAAATATGAGTAATCATTCATGACTTATTTACATGAAAACAAAATTACATATCCTTTATATCTAATCCGTACACCAACGACCAAAAATACCTACAAACACTTTCATTCTTCAATTTTCTTCATCTAATTGATCTCTCTCAAGTTCTATCTTCAAGTTCTAAGTGTTCTTCATAAATTCTACAAGTTCTAGTTTCATAAAATCAAGAATACTTCCAAGTTTGCTAGCTTACTTCCAATCTTGTAGAGTGATCATCCAACCTCAAGAAATCTTTCTTAATTACAGTAAGATATATTTCTAATACAAGGTAATACTCATATTCAAACTTTGACTCAATTTCTATAACTATAACAATCTTATTTCGAGTGAAAATCTTACTTGAACTGTTTTCGTGTCATGATTCTGCTTCAAGAACTTTCAAGCCATCCAAGGATCCTTTGAAGCTAGATCCATTTTTATCATTTCCAGTAGCTTTATCAAGAAAACTTGAGGTAGTAATGATGTTCATAACATCATTCGATTCATACATATAAAGCTATCTTATTCGAAGGTTTAAACTTGTAATCACTAGAACATAGTTTAGTTAATTCTAAACTTGTTCGCAAACAAAAGTTAATCCTTCTAACTTGACTTTTAAAATCAACTAAACACATGTTCTATATCTATATGATATGCTAACTTAATGATTTAAAACCTGGAAACGCGATGAACACCATAAAATCGGATATACGCCGTCGTAGTGAAACCGGGGGCTGTTTTGGTTTGGATAATTAAAAACTATGATAAACTTTGATTTAAAAGTTGTTCTTCTGGGAAAATGATTTTTCATATGAACATGAAACTATTTCAAAAAATCTTGGTTAAACTCAAAGTGAAAGTATGGTTTTCAAAATGGTCATCAAGATGTCGTTCTTTCGACGGAAATGACTACCTCTTTAGTAATTGACATGTAACATAAATTTCCGACTATAAACCTATAATTTTTCTATTTGGATTCTTAAATTAGAGTTCAATATGAAACCATAGCAATTTGATTCACTCAAAACGGATTTAAAATGAAGAAGTTATGGGTAAAACAAGATTGGATATTTTTGATCTTTTTAGCTACGGGAAATGTTTAACAAATGTATACAAATCATATCCTAGCTTACTTATATTGTATTATACATGTATTCTAATATATTATGTAATCTTGGGATACAATAGACACGTATGCAAATGTTTTGACATATCATATCGACCCATGTATATATATTATTTGGAACAACCATAGACACTCTATATGCAGTAATGTTGGAGTTAGCTATACAGGGTTGAGGTTGATTCCAAAAATATATATACTTTCAGTTGTGATCTAGCATGAGACGTGTATACACTGGGTCGTGGATTGATTCAAGATAATATATATCGATTTATTTCTGTACATCTAACTGTGGACAACTAGTTGTAGGTTACTAACGAGGACAGCTGACTTAATACACTCAAATCTTTAAAACATAATAAAAATGTTTGTAATTATATTTTGATCATACTTAGATATATATGTACATATTTGTATAGGTTCGTGAATCGATCCGTGGCCAAGTCTTATTTCCGAGGAAGGAAATATCTGTGAAAGTGAGTTATAGTCCCACTTTTAAAATCTAATATTTTTGGGATGAGAATACATGCAGGTTTTATAAATGATTTACAAAATAGACACAAGTACGTGAAACTACATTCTATGGTTGAATTAAATCGAATATGCCCCTTTTTATTAAGTCTGGTAATCTAAGAATTAGGGAACAGACACCCTAATTAACGCGAATCCTAAAGATAGATCTATTGGGCCTAACAAACCCCATCCAAAGTACCGGATGCTTTAGTACTTCGAAATTTATATCATATCCGAAGGGTGTCCCGGAATGATGGGGATATTCTTATATGCATCTTGTTAATGTCGGTTACCAGGTGTTCACCATATGAATGATTTTTATCTCTATGTATGGGATGTATATTGAAATATGAAATCTTGTGGTCTATTGTTACGATTTGATATATATAGGTTAAACCTATAACTCACCAACATTTTTTTGTTGACGTTTTAAGCATGTTTATTCTCAGGTGATTATTAAGAGCTTCCGCTGTTACATACTTAAATAAGGACAAGATTTGGAGTCCATGCTTGTATGATATTGTGTAAAAACTGCATTCAAGAAACTTATTTCGTTGTAACATATTTGTATTGTAAACCATTATGTAATAGTCGTGTGTAAACAGGATATTTTAGATTATCATTATTTGATAATCTACGTACAGCTTTTTAAACCTTTATTGTTGAAATAAAGGTTATGGTTTGTTTTAAAATGAATACAGTCTTTGAAAAACGTCTCATATAGAGGTCAAAACCTCGCAACGAAATCAATTAATATGGAACGTTTTTAATCAATAAGAACGGGACATTTCATATGGGTGGGCTTTCGACTCAATCTAATAGCCTACCTATCGGGCGCCAATACAATAAAAAGAGAAAGTTTGCGCATGAGCTCATTATTTGATGCAGACCGTTGCGGAGAAGGAGAATCAATATGGGAGAATGCCCCCTCGGAATGGTTTAAGGATCAGGCTCCTACAATGCGATTCGGGTTTCCTTAATCCTTTCAAAAGTGCGTGCGTGCGTGACAAATGAGAGTATTCGATATCGACTATTGCCTTTAAAAGAAAGTAGTAACACAATCATAAATAAAAGTTAAATATGAAGATTTAATTTATCCATATGCTAATTAATTAATTTTTTTTCTGAAAGCAAGGCCCGTAAACAGATAATGAGAAAGAGTAAACAGATTAAATGATTAGACATAAGCTTTACTTTTAGGGCGATGATTCTCACACACACTTTTTTGATTCTCACACACCAATTGAGTATTATTAGAAGAGTAAAAGGTTAAAATAGGTGTGTTAGGATTAAAAAAGTGTGTGTGAAAATCATCCCCCTTACTTTTATACTCGATCCGTATGTTTTTTTTTTATTAATTGAAACAACAATTATATAATGTACATAGTGTACATAGTGTCTTCCCCAAAAGCATAAACACAACATTTATGTGTAATGGTCTGCTCAAATATACGGAGTACTTTACTACTACGTTTTAAAGCTTTTGACAAGTTTCAACGATAGCATGGATTCATGGAAGATATATTACCCAAGCATGCGTAATCAAAAGAATAATACTCCGTAATTATTATTATGTAATTATAAAGTACTAATTAAACATATTAAGGAAATGGGGTGTTCCTATTAATTAGTGTGCACGTGCACGTGAGGACAACGACGATCACATTCTAAGAAATTCATACAAGTCAACATATATAGAATCTCATGGGTCGTAGGTGTAGGTGTTAACTAAGGACAATTCGACATGTAGCTATGTTTCGGTTTCCCCAAAGAGCCACAAATATTACGCGTAGTCGATTTTTTTTTTCTTTTTCTTTTAATCTGTCGAAAAACAAACATAATATAATATATAATCTAACAAAGAACATTTATCAAAAGATTAAAGAAGCAAAACAAGAGGCAACAACACAAAAAGCCGGACCGCAACTAGAAATTAAACAAACCAATGATCGTAGTCGATAAGATTAGTTTATTCAATTACGTTTCAATTAGTCGATAAGATTAGTTTATCGTCCTTCATCATGTTCTTGGTTCACTCCCTTCTCCTTTTGATCGTTGTGCTACCCTTGATGCAAATATTGAAGTTGTGACTTGTGAGCATGTTAGACTTGGTTGTGTTGGTCATTAATAAAGTTCAGTTTAATGAGGATAAGATTAATAAAGTTCAGTTTAACGAGGATAAGATTGTCAATGCCTTTCAAAGGTTGTGTTCTTACTAACTAATGTCGCAAATGGGACGATTTTGGATTTGTTGTTCTGTGTGCGGATAATGATAGACTGATAGTTACTGAAACATGATCGTATGTCCCACATCAAGTGTTGATATTTAGAAGATCATTCCTATGAACCAACGGGTTGGTAGGTTTACTAGGCTTGTGTGGTTGGAAATCAGAAGTATCCGGGTTGATGTCGCGAAGTATCCGGGTTGATGTCGCTTCGGTGAAAAGAATCAATGACGTAGCTTGTGGTTTTAGTGAAGTTTTGTTTGTGGCTAAGTAATCTATTGAGTTGAACAAGTGGGACATTTCTTTGTTTTCATCGAGATGGTGTCTTTGGGTATCATTTAGGTATTGTGGACGTGGTTGCAGATGATGTGCTTAAGAAGAGGCTTCCTGTTTGAGTTGAAGAGGTTAAGTATATGTCTTGTATTAACCGGTTTCTTGATGACAGTTTCCCTCAAAGATGGTTCATGGTTGTTCACTAGAATATGGATGTGTTTCTTAGATCAACGTCGTCTAATGCTTTAGTTGTTGTGTACGGTTCGGAGGGTTGTGCTGTCATTACCGGCGATGGTGTGGCGAGCTTTCCCGCTTCGACGAGCTTTCCCATTTCTAATGTTTGTGATCTTCAAATTAATAAAGTTAAGGATGCTCTCAGATTGGTTGGGTTGGATGTAGATTATGATCCTTCTAGCAGTTTGGGTCCTTTATCTCCTTCTTCGGGTCGCGTTAGGGTTAGTAGACTTATTGTTTCGGTTTCTCCTTTGCAGGAATCAGATCGTATTATGTTGTCGGGTTTTAACAACTCGAGTTGTGTGGACGATCCCCATGAGCCTCTTTCTCTCGGTAAGAATGTGGATCTTCGTGCGACCAGTTTAGACAGAATGTCCTTGCTCATAAGATGATGATCTATCATTTGGATAAGGGTACTCATGTGATTTTTAAAGGCATTCTGAAACCTCTCAAGAAGAAGACCACGTCAAAGGGTGTCAAGGACAGTCGAGTACCATTGTGTTGATGATGTCACGATGGTAGAAAATGGTTTGTAACAACCCTACTTTTTCCGTTACTTCAATTTAGCTTTCCGTTAGTTAATCTTAACGGTGTGATATCGGCTAAAAAGTGACTTTTTCACCCTGGTATTGAGGCCCAAAAACAATAAAGTTCCAAGCTTTATCTCCAAAATACTCGCTTTATCTATTAAAAGTGAAGATCAAGTAATTACGAAGCCGGCGCAAAAAGAATTAAGAGAATCGGAGCTAAAACGAAGATTCTAGAGCGAAAACGGTGAAAGACAAGTTACGATCTCGGAAACCAAGTTACGATCCCGGGAACGAGCAAAACGATCGAAGCAAAACAGCAAACCAGGGTGCCATATGGCCTGCCTACATCACAAACGGCCTGCCAGCCACCGGCTTGTGAAAACTGCGTGCCTTGCAAAACGGCCTGGGAAAACGGCTTGCCATAGGGCCTGCCAGCCGCATCCCAGCAAAAATCAAGTCTATTTAAAGGGCATTTGTCATCCATTTTTACATACACTTCAATTTACTTCTCTCTCCCCCCCCCTCTCTCTCTCTCTCTCTCTCTCTCTCTTTCTACAATATTTTTTTTGTAAAGAAAGCCCCCCACAAACCATAATATTAGTCATACTTTCAAGGTCTTCGACTCCATGCGGGAAACCTAGTACCCGGAGAAGAACGTCGAAGATTGTATTAGGAGCGGTCTGGAGTTTGAAATTGTCACTTTTGTATTCGGAACTTGTTTAATCTACTGGCACTTCTATCCTTTGTCTTTATATAATGTCTTTCATTATTATGATGTGTGATATTGTTACCATGATTAGCGAGTAGTTATCTTTAGTGTATACTATGACGTAGTTAGTTATAATGCCGAAATAATGTTATGGTTTGTGTATGTTGTTAAGATGCTTTCCGATTATGCTTTAAACGCAATCGCTTTTCCAACTAATAGAAAGTAGTTATCGGAAGTCGAGAACCCCGATTCAGAGTACACTATCTGTGTCACTCCTTGGTAAGAGAAGTCTATCGGATACAATGTAAGTTTGAGTGAGGCACACCGGTTGTCGTAAGTCCACCGAGCCTCAGATTCCGACTGGGGACTCTTTCATAGTGAAACATCTAACTAGGTCCATAGTACATTGTCGGTCCTAGACCATGCTAGTGTAGTCACCAAGCATATAAACTTCGTGCGTGCATGATGAAGCACAACGGTTGTTGTAAGCTGTACCTCTGCTAAGTAAGGCCATGGAACCCGGTCAGTTCTTATTAGTACACTTCACCATAACCCGTCTTAAGCATTGCACTCCGCTTGAGGGATTCTTAGTTAATTAAGGAACTGTTTGTTTAAACTCATAAAGGATTGGACCGTTAGGATAACCGAACGTATTCATGGAAGTCAAACCGACTTGGCCATGGTGTTCTTTATGGTTGAACTCTTTCTAAGGGCCTAACTATCTTTTTAAACTCAATCATTAACTAAAGCACCGAAACACATCACGTCTCTCGAATATGGCATATGATATCGCTCGAATTACACATATTTATCCACGCGATATCTTTCTCCATTTGTTCATTTTGAAGAATTTATCGATCATAAGTGATGGATTGTTGGTTAGAGGATGGTTCAAGGCAAAAATAGTCCAAAAGTCCAAATTTATGCAAAATATTCAAGATTT
Organism: Rutidosis leptorrhynchoides; assembly: GCF_046630445.1. Taxonomy (NCBI): domain Eukaryota; kingdom Viridiplantae; phylum Streptophyta; class Magnoliopsida; order Asterales; family Asteraceae; genus Rutidosis; species Rutidosis leptorrhynchoides. Next base: position 528,391,636 of record NC_092333.1, on the reverse strand, counting down.
GGGCCTAAGAAATGAACCAAGTGAAGTTTTGGAGTGCAAATGAAGGTCCAGGGTCAAAAGCGGCGCTCCTAAGATCAAAAGCGGCACTCCTATGTGCTAAAATGAGAAGTAAAAAGTCAGTGACCAAAAGCGGCGCTCTCAGCCTCAAAAGCGGCGCTCTTAGCTCAAAAGCGGCGCTCCTGATGCTGATTCAGCCCAAAAATTCAGCCGACCTATAAATAGAAAATGAGGGGTTTTGATATCGGCTAAAAAGTCACATTTTTACCCCGTATTAAGGCCCAAAAAAATAAAGTTCCGAGCTTTATCGCCAAAATATCCGCTTCGTCGGTTAAAATTGAAGAACAAGTGATTACGAAGATGGTACAAAAAAGAATCAAGAGAATCGGAGCTAAAACAAAGAATCTAGAGCGAAAACAGTGAAAGATAAGAAATCAAGTTACGATCCAGCGAATCAACAAGCCAAACGGCTTGCCAAACGTGCTGCCAAACGGATTGCTAGTATGGCAAACGGTCTGCCACACGACCAGATCAAATGGGCACAACAAACGGGCAAGCCTGGCAAACGGGCCCTGCAAATGGCCTGCCAGCCGTTTGCAGGCAAATTTCAAGTCTATTTAAAGAGTCTTTGTCATCCATTTTTACACACACTTCAATTCACTTCTTTCTCCCTCTTTCTAGAATATTATTCATACTTTCAAGGTCTTCAACTCCGTGCGGGAAACCTAGTACCCGGAGAAGAACACCGAAGATTGTATTAGGAGCGGTCTGGAGTTTGAAGTTGTCACTTTTGTATTCGGAACTCATTTAATCCTACTTGTACTTCTATCCTTTGTCTTTATATAATGTTTTCCATTATTATGCTTTGTGATATTGTTGCCATGATTAGTGAGTTGTTATCTTTAGTGTATGTTATGATGTAGTCAGTTATAATGCCGAAATAATATTATGGCTTGTGTATGTTGTCGAGATGCTTTCCGATTATGCTTTAAACTCAATCGCTTTTCCAACTAATAGAATGTAGTTATTGGATCTGTTATTGGGAAGTCGCGAACCCTGATTCAGAGTACACTATATGTGTCACCCCTTGGTAAGAGAAGTCTATCGGATACAACGTAAGTTTGACTGAGGTACACCGGTTGTAGTAAGTCCACCGAGCTTTGGATTCCGACTGAAGACTCTTTCGTAGTGAAACATCTAACTAGACCCCTAGTACATTGTCGGTCCTAGACCATGCTAGTGTAGTCACCAAGCATATAAACTTCGTACGTGCACGCTGAAGCACAACGGTTGTTGTAATCTATACCTCTGCTAAGTAAGGCCATGGAACCCGGTCAGTGCTGATTAGTATACTTCACCATAAAGCAATCTCAAGCATTGCACCCCGCTTGAGGGATTCTTGGTTAATTATGGAACTGTTTGTTTAGACACATAAAGGATTGGACCGTTAATATAACCGAACGTGTTCATGGAAGCCAAACTTGACTTGGCCATGGTGTTCTTTATGGTTGAACTCTTCTTAAAGGGCCTAACTATCTTTTAAACCCAATCATTAATGAAAGCATCGAAACGCATCACGTCTCTCGGATATGGCAAACCCTGTATCCTATTATGCTTAAGAAAGTTTAGACTATTATGGAATGTTAATACGTCACCCAAACGAGTAGCTCAATTGGATGAGCAGTCTGAACGTGTATGCCTGTAGTCAAACTGCACGGGTGTCGAGGGTAAGGGACGTTGATGTCTATTCAGAATCTTCAAGCCTATCGCATTACCCAGTGACATGTCTTATGACAGGGGCGTTTAGGACTAGTGTAATGAATACAAGACCACTGCCTATTCATGAGCCAGCATTCCATAATCTCGACAAAGTAACTGACGAAATCATAGCATGCGCTTGTTTTAACCCTATCTGAATTTCAAATTTTATCGCATTTACTTTACTTTATCTTATAAACTAGAAAACCCATAAATTAGGTAACAAACCACTACTCATGCACCTTAGAATTATCTTAAGCTTTAAATATAGGTTCGATTCTACCAATATCTCAAAAATACGACTCTAGGTCATACTTCCCTTACTCATAATAAGGATTAGTAAGATTTAGGCTCCGCTAAATATAAATTTAAAACTATTGCTCCTTCTTGGTGGACGATCCTGACGCCTTGCGGCCCAACGACATCGCATAAACAAAACCGTCCGTTTAGGCCATATCATTGTGGGGACAAGTTTTTGGCGCCGCTGCCGAGGAACTGGTATCAGACAATACTACTTTTATCAAACTCATTCACAAGCATTTAGTGGTGTCTAAGAAAGACAATTATATACGGATTTGGTTGTTGGATTTTTCGAACAGTCTCCAATTATATTGGAACCAAAAGGATCCTGCCTCTCTGTAGTCGGCCTGGCCACTTGGTTTGTTGAATAGTTAGTGTGAAGCTCTGTTATCGAAATACCAGGGAATCAGTAGCAAGAACCAAAAACATATCTACACTTAGGATAATTAGATTACCTTATAATTAGATTAGATTACCTTAGACTACTTTAGATTAAGACTACCTTAGATTACCTTAGACTACCTTAGATTTCTTTAGACTAACTTAGGAACTTAGCTTATTTGCTTAGAATTTTAAAACAAAAGGCATACCCAGTGTATGACCCAAACCCGATCTAGACCAGGGCTGTTGTTATTCGTACCTGATCCAGACGCAATAATCTTTAAAGCACGCAAGGAAGCACGAATCAGAAATCGAATGGCGTTACGCGTTACTTTAGCAGAAAACATAAAAACCTCGATTGAAGGTCGAGGAGGACCGATCAGATTCCCAGAGATCCAAGGACACTCGTTCGAGTTAAAACATCACATTATACAGCTCATCCAAAATGGCTATCAATTTCATGGACTACCGAATGACGATCCTAATTTTCACCTTGATAAATTCATATCTCTTTCGAACTCCTACACACAGCCAGGGATAGGACAAGATATAGTATGGCTATACTTTTTCCCCTATTCTCTCACTCATCATGCACAAACATGGTTTGAAGGATTGGAAAAAAAATTCCACCACGTCATGGACGGAGATGGCTACTAAATTCCTAACCAAATATTTCCCTCCTTCTAAACAAACCGAACTCAAGAATGACATCATTAACTTCAAACAAAGTTATGATGAATCTCTTTACACTGCATGTGAGCGATTGAAAACCCTGCTAAAGAAATGCCCTAATCACCAGTTAGAACGGTCAGCCTAAATATGTACCTTCTATAATGGTCTTACGGTAAATCATAGGACGACGATTGATGCCGCAACTCAAGGAAATCTGATGAACCAAACCGCAGACGAAGCATGAGAGTTGCTCGAGAACATGACAATGCATCATCATGACTAGAACAGTGGTGAAACAACTTCATCATCTGCACCACTCTCTGCACTTAATAATCAAACAGAGGCCATCAAATCTCTCATGGACAAGATGGAATCTCTTGCCAAATAACTCGGAGAATTGAAGAAGCAGCCGCATCAAGTTAACCATGTCCAAGCCCGTGTTAATTGTACCAACCCGCAACCCAATGAAGAATATCAAGTTGAGTATAAAAACCCTGACAGTTCAGTCTATTACGTTCAATACCCAGCTCGTCAATCAAATCCCGAATTCAATCAACAACCTAGGGTTAATAAATTCCAAAGAAACAATCAGCCTTTTCACTATTGTTACCCACCTCATCCACCCCAATAATCTCAATTGAACTACGATCAACCACTTCCACTCACTGGCCCACCAGCTGAGGAAAATTCCCCAACCACCCAAATTACGAAAGAAACCAACCCTACTCTCGGAGTTGGTGATCAGTTAACACGGTTCATCCAAGTACAACAACAGCTAAATCAGAGAAGTGCATCTAGACAAGACCAGACAGAGATACTAATGAGAAATCAATTGGCTCTGCTCAAAAGTCTAGAAACGCAGCTCGAACAGTTATCACAACGCCTTGAAACCCGACCACAAGGGAGATTACCTAGTAATACTATCCAAAATCCCCACATAGAGGAAGCTAAGCAAATAGATTCCGTAATCCCAGAGGAAGAAGCACGGAGAGGTCAGCTAGGCTCAAGAAAAAATCGACAAATACTCAGAAGCTGTCTACTGCAACTCCATTTCGTGTACCTTACCCTGGAAGGCTACAGGAGGAACCTTCTAAGCTTGATTCCTTCAAACTTGATGGAAGATTCCTGGACACCAGGTCCAAAGTTCCCAACCAGAAGAGATACATCCGAAGGCTTCTCTCTAAAAAGGAAAGGATACCAGATTCTAACAAAATTCCACTGAGTGAAGAATGCTCAGAATTACTCAGAAACTCTCTACCGCAAAATCAAGGAGACACGGGCCGATTCATTTTCCCGTGTTCAATCTAAAAACCTGGAACCATTCATGAGCTAGCAAATTTGGGAGCAAGTATCAACCTAATCCCCTACTCTCTCTATAAGAGATTAGAGTTAGGAGACTTGCCACCAACTAAAATGACCATCCAACTTGTCGATCACACAATTCGATATCCTAAAGGCATAGTTGAGAACGTCTTGGTGAAAGTTGACAAATTCTTGTACCCTACGGATTTCATAGTGATGGACATTCTGGAAGACCTACACAACCAATAGTGTTAGGAAGACCTTTCATGAATACGGCTAGGACTGTCAATGATGTGTACAATCAAACCTTGATCTTACGATCACATGGGGAGAGCGTTACCTTCAAAATTAACCGACCTACCGATCTTTCTGGACAGGCAGAGATGTTTGCTGTTTCCACCAGACGGATCACTTCCGATGATGAGTCGCCACCACCAGCCGATGATATCGAGATGGGTGTCGAATCACAGTCTGCTGACGACCCAGAAATGGAAGAAGAGGATCCCAATGAAGAAGTAAAGGAAGAGGAAGAACCTGAGGAGGAAGAGGAAATGAAAGACGTAAAAGAAACTGCGATAAAACCATCTCCAAGCCGGGAACATCACGAAGAATTAATGAGGCTTGAGATAGAAGATCACAGTTTAATCATTCGTTTCAAGAAGAAGACTGATAAGGTTGAGGTTAAGGGTATAGAAATTGACCCTGCAAATGTCGAAGTGAAGAACCAGAATACTAAAGAATCCCGTTCATCAGACAAATCTTCAGACGACTATTATACCGACAATGATGAGGAAGAGCAACATGAAGACATTCTGGATAACCCATATTCTCCATCTGAACCAGATCAGGAGGAGCCGGACTCTTCTTCAAATCAAATTCCGATCATATCCACTCACGCCGACATGATAACCTTCATTAATGGCACCGATGAATTTGAATATATTCTTGAAGCCATCTGTAAATCAACAATTGATTTCACGCTACGCTTAACAGAACGAATCATGGCTATCAAAGACGAATACAACCTCTATCTACAGAGAGAAGATAATAATGTTGAAATCCTAGAATAGTGCTTTCAAGACTTTATCAATACCCTTCACGATCATATCTACCGTGAAGAAAGGCAACGAGAGCACAATTCAGTGGTTCGCACTATTCTAGAGACAAGATTCCGTAGAGATCAGAAGATCATTTACTCTAAGGTTTACAATGCCTTAGCCGGATCTACACTTCCGTTCTCAGCAAATCAACGAGCACTACTGACTCTTATCCGGAAGCATATGGATTCCACCGGACGCCCGACTTATCACTCTGATTTGTAAATGATCGAGGATATTCACAGCTTTTTTGCTCTCTTGGAGAAAGATAATTTCGAAAGCACACCAGAGAGGCTAGTGATTTACGTAACAATTGATCACCACGCTGATCTGATTATGAAAGAGTTACGAGAAGCAGTCACAGAAGAAGTAAGACGCAACAATCTGTTTTCTCATCTTGAACCAGACCGAGTCAACATTGCCACCTGCGTTACGAAGCAGATAACACGTATCTTCCATGAATCCACGGATCCTAGTTTCACATTCAAAGCTGGATATCGAGAGATATACTCAAAGACGGTGACATTAATGCTTAGGTCAGGGCTGCTATTCACTTCTTTCCAGCTTCGCCTCTTAACTAATCTGTGCAAGGCTACAGACTCCTACTGTGAAGACCACCGATCAGAAGATTTTGAGATACTGAAGATACAATTTCTGACACTATTTGAAGATCTCCGGAATGAATATCCTATCAGAGAAGTAATCACCACCAGCAATGCCCCAATGATTGACATTCATGGATCAATCAGCAGAGCAGTGGATCATATTCTTATCGGACTTCAAGATTTGTCACGAGCTGAAACCGCGCATTATCTCTCTTTCAGAAGATCTTCAAGAGAAGTACCAGATCTGCTACTACTTTTGGTCCGACACTTTCTTGGGATTTATCCACCAAGACTCACATTCCCTCGAGAAGACCAAGATCACAACTACCAGAGGGAAATGTCCACTTTTTAGGCATCATTATGGTCGAACCAACACCCTTAAACAAAAGTGCTTCTCGGGAGGTAACACGTGCAATAAATTAGAGTAGAAGAATAAAGGATGACAAATAAGCCGATCAATAAAGGACGTAACTTCCAAGATTGCTGAAACAACCTGTCTTCATCCACTAGGGGTACTCCTTTCTTTCGTTACTAGCTCAAATTTTAAATTATGCCAGATCCCAACCCAAATAAACAGTAGATAAATATTCCCAAATCTTTAACTAAAACTCCTAAGTGTAGGATACACTGGGAACATTGAGGACAATGTTCGTCTATGTGTGGGATGTTGGTATAAACTTTTATGCTATATTAAATAACCCATTATGAAGTTTCCGAGTTCTTAAGTCAAATTTAAAAATTTTTTTAACAAGAGAAAGCCTTTTCGAAAAAGTATTTTTGAAAACCTGAAATGTTTGTAAATAAAATTAAGGCTTAAGTAAGGTAGAAATCTTGTTGGGACGAACCGAATCTCTAATAGAGCATTGCATGACTAGGCATTATCGACCTAAATTGATTATGGTGAGGCACTCAAATAAGACCAGTATTCATCTTTAATGATTCGCTGTTTTCCGTTGAGAGTGCTGATGTCTGTACTCAGAATTAAAACTTGCTCTAGATCTACATTTCCAAGTAACGAAATGTGATTCGGTTATAATCAGAAGAGCTAGCCATTTGTCATAATAAACCCTTCACATCTCCACTACTTCTACCACACCACCTCATCCACATCATCTTTACTATCACTAGAAAAAAACCAGAAAATGAGATTCCTTCCGAAACCCGATGTTATAAACCTCTCAAGTATCATGGCAAAGGTCTTGAAAAATTTTACCGGCAAAAAGTTTCTCGAGATAAAATCTCCAAAAAAAAATAAAAAATTCAAAGTTCTGAAAAATGAGCAGAACTTATAAAGAGAAACGCCGAAAAAGAACTTGACCACAAATGCTTATCACTCCAAAAAGGGAGAATAATTCAAAAGTGCTTCTCGGAAATATCAGCACTCCCATCTATCTTAAATTTTTCGAAATTCCGAATAACAGTCTTTAAAAAGACTATATTACCTTTTTCTCACCCCCTTAAAACAGCTTCAGCACCACTCCAAAATTCCTTTCCATCATTGACAAATGACCTAGAAGCTATGGTTACTACCGTTTTCACATTAGTAGCAAGGATTTGAGTCTTTATCAAGCCTACGATGATGGGTGCAACATGACTGGATATGAGTGAACCCTAAATACTTGAGTGACCCGTGAAAGCTAGCCTAAGTCATGTAACCTCCTCGCATGCCTGCATAGATAGTTTCAACCCTAACATAGATGACTTACCTTATCCTCTGCTCTTATAATAAAAAGCAAACCGCTTAGGCTATTAGAAAAGAAACTCCAAAAAGATTTCTTAAAGTAACAATGAGAATTTTGCATGAGGACAAGCAAAGTCTAAGTGTGGGATATATGATAGCGGCTAAAAAGTCATGTTTTCACCCCGGTATTAAGGCCCAAAAACAAAAACGTTCCTTGCTTTATTGTCAAAATACCTGCTTCGTCAGTTAAAATTGAAGAACAAGTGATTACGAAGAAGGTGCAAAAAGAATCAAGAGATTCGGAGCTAAAACGAAGAATCTAGAGCGAAAACGTTGAAAGACAAGAAATCAAGTTACGATCCAGCGAATAAGCAAGCCAAACGGGCTGCCAAACGGCTTGACAGTATGGCGAACGGCCTACCACACGGCCAGATCAAACGGGCAATCCTGGTAAACGGGCCCTGCAAACGGCTTGCCAAACGGCCTGCCAGCCGTTTGCAGGCAAATTTCAAGTCTGTTTCAAGGGTCTTTGTCATCCATTTTTCCACACACTCAATTCACTTATTTCTATCTCTTTCTACAATATTAGTCATACTTTCAAGGTCATCAATTCCGTGCAGGAAACCTAGTACCCGGAGAAGATTGTATTAGGAGCGGTCTGGAGTTTGAAGTTGTCACTTTTGTATTCGGAACTCGTTTAATCCTACTGGTACTTCTATCCTTTATCTTTATATAATGTTTTTCATTATTACGCTTTGTGATATTGTTGCCATGATTAGCGAGTAGTTATCTTTAGTGTATGTTATGATGTAGTCAGTTATAATGCCGAAATAATATTATGTCTTGTGTATGTCGTCGAGATGCTTTCCGATTATGCTTTAAACTAAATCTCTTTTCCAACTAATAGAACGTAGTTATTGGATCTGTTATTGGGAAGTCGCGAACCCCAATTTAGAGTACACTATCTGTGTCACTCCTTAGTAAGAGAAGTCTATCGGATACAACGTAAGTTTGACTGAGGCACACCGGTTGTAGTAAGTCCACTGAGCCTTGGATTCTGACTGAGGACTCTTTCATAGTGAAACATCTAACTAGACCCCTAGTACATTGTCGGTCCTAGACCATGCTAGTGTAGTCACCAAGCATATAAACTTCGTACGTGCACGCTGAATCACAACGATTATTGTAAGCTATACCTCTGCTAAGTAAGGTTATGGAACCCAGTCAGTGCTGATTAGTACACTTCACCATAACGCGATCTCAAGCATTGCACCCCGCTTGAGGGATTCTTGGTTAATTAAGGAACTATTTGTTTAAACACATAAAGGATTGGACCATTAGGATAACCGAACGTGTTCATGGAAGTCAAACTTGACTTGGCCATGGTGTTCTTTATGGTTGAACTCTTCTTAAAGGGCCTAACTATCTTTTAAACCCAATCATTAACGAAAGCATCAAAATGCATCACGTCTCTCGGATATGGCAAACCCTGTATCCTATTATGCTTAAGAAAGTTTAGACCATTGTGGAATGTTAATACGTCACCCAAACGAGTCGCTCAATTGGATAAGCTATCTGAACGTGTATGCCTGTAGTCAGACTGCATGGGCGTCGGGGGTTAGGGACGTTGTTGTCTATTCAGAATCTTCAAGCCTATCGCATTACCTAGTGACATGTCATACCCCATCCTAATCCATCTGGACGAAGTCTTCAACAGTTGGTCCCATTGCGAGGTTTTGACCTCTATATGCCATGAACGACTCCATGTAATATGAGCAAATGCACAGCGGAAGATTTCTTTCATACCTGAGAATAAACATGCTTTAAAGTGTCAACCAAAAGGTTGGTGAGTTCATAAGTTTATCTTAAAACAATAAAATTCATCATTTTGATAGACCACAAGATTTAAATCCTGCATGTTACAAATTGGCCCGAATCCTATACCCACCTGTAATGTACATGCGATATCTTTTAAATACAGTACACCTTTCTCGTGCATAAAAATAACATACACATAACCTGTGTATAAAATCATTCTCTCGATACATAACATTCATATCAATTTGTGGCAATTATCATGTCCACATAATTTTATGGTGGCAATTTATCATATCCACATAATTCAATGGTGGCAATTATCATATCCACATAATTCAACAATAATCCGCAGAACTTCTGTCTGCATAATAATTCATTCGAGGAATGTTTTGCTTGTGTCTATCTCATCAAACATTTATAAAAGCATTTCATGTATCCTGTAACGACCCTACTTTTTCCGTTATCTTTTACCGTTAATTATTTAACAACCGTTAACTGTTATTTGTGCCACGTCATTTCTATGACCTATATTATTATTTTTGTAATAATATATTAACTATTATGTGTTAAATGAATATTCGTATTCATATTTAAAGTTATACGCTTCTACGTGTCGCGGATTTCTATCCGGCGAATCTTTTCGGTTTTCAAACCAACGGTCAAGCTTTTGGGATTTTTAAATCCAAATTATTTTAAATATGATATTTTGATGTCATATGATTATATATAGTGTTTATATATTTTATTCGTCGCGTATTTGTTATCTCTCCTAAAAATCAACCGCGTAGTAGCGTTTTCGCGTTTCGGGTTTTCGTTCGGGCATTCGGGCCACAAGAATTCTTTTATTTATAAAAGTAGGGCCACAAAGGGGCCCACACCATCAAAAATTTGGCCAAATGGGACCCCCTCCCCATTTTCATTTTTTTCATTTTTCATTTCATTATCATTTTACATTTCCTTGTTTTTCCCTAAACCTAATTTCTCTCCTCTTCCTCTTTTCTTTTTTTCTTTGCCGTCACCTTCTCACCATCATCATCATCAATTCATCATCAAATCAAGCTGGATCATAGGGCTTTTTACATAATCGGATTGCTCTCGTTCTTCTCTACGCGTTCATATAAATCAATTCTTGATTAGGGTATAAACCCTAACCCTAGCTTTTCAATTTTTCTTTAATTTTTATGTTTTTATATGTTATAATGATAGTATGATGCATATATGTTATTGTATTGTTGATTGTATGCGTAGAAATGCTCGATTATATATGTTTTCGGTTTGATTGTTTTGGGACAGCAGTTTGATTGTTGTTTTCGGTATATATAAATGATATAAAAGTGAAATTAAAGTGTTTAGATGAGTTCCTCTCATCAAGAAATTAATTTTAGACTCCGGATTCATGTCATTTCGATTCCCGGAGCTCTAGATATGATTAAAATGGTGTTTTATTGAAATTTAATTGTGAAAACGAATTGGTACAGGTATGGTCCGACTTTGTGATCATATTTGGAGTCTTTAGGGTGTACTAGTGTGTTAGGATTGATGATGGGATGAACTTTCTTGTTTGGGTCATCGAAATCCGAGCCACGGATCACCCGGTATGACTAAAACACGTTTTTGAGCGGATTAAAGATCCAAACTGATTAGTGGCTGTAAGTCACGACTTGTTTGCTGTTCTTGGGGTGTTCTTGAGCACACTAATGTGTCGGGTGGTTTGGTGAGGCGAAAATATATATAACGCTCGCCGAAAACTGATTCCCGGGACTCAAGTTATGACCCGATGAACTTTTAATTAAAACTTATGGTTATTAATTATGACTTATGATATAAATAATGATTTTCATCATTAATAAATTACTTATGATATAAAAAGTAATTATTTAATTTAATACTTATGATATATATATTTATTATATCATTTATTAATTAATTATGATTTAATTAAACTTTTAATTAAACTTATGATTAATGAAACTTTTATTACTAAAGAAAAATACTTATGGTAAGTATTAAAATTATATTATGAGACTATAATAATAAGACTTATAATAAGGATTAACTAATTATTTAATTATTATAAGGCTTAGTTATTATTTAATTATAATTTAATTATTAAATACTTATGATTTAATAATTATAATTTGAAACTTATGATATGATTAATAATTCATTGTTAATTAATAATACTTATGATATGATTTAAAATTTATTATTAATTAATAATACTTATATTATGATTAATATTTAATTAATTAATTAAACAATTATGATATATTAATTATATCATTTAAACTTATATTAACTTTAATAATTCAAGTTAATTTAATTAAACTTATGTTATGACATAATTATACTTATATGACTTCAATTAACATTATAACCTATATTATTAATATAACTTATACTTTTAAAATCAACGTTGACTATGTTTGACCAAGGTTGACTTTTGAGTTGACTTTCGGTTGACTTTGACTTTCAGTTGACTTTCTAATTAAGGAAACTTTCCTAAGTTATAAACTTTTCAAAAACAGCAACTTTCTAAATATAGAAACTTTCCAAATATAGAAACTTTCTAAAAATAGAAACTTTCCTAAAATAGAAACTTTCTAAAAATAGAAACTTTCCTAAAATAGAAACTTTCCTAAAATAGAAACTTTCCAAAAATAGAAACTTTCCAAAAATAGAAACTTTCCAAAAATGGAAACCTGCTAAAAATAGAAACTTTCTAAAAATAGAAAGTGTGTGTCCGTACGCTGTTCCGATCAAACCGATGCATGTTGAGTGTTGTTCTATGTCTACTTGCAACATGTACAATAGCTATCATACTAAGACTTGACCTAACTTAGTTATTTATATCGACCTGCTTTATTTATAGGTCGGCGTTGTGATCATTCCTGATCACTTTACTTCATTTGCTATTCGCATATTTGTGTGGTTACTTCGTTGCTTTTAAGGTGAGTTATAGTCCTATTTTTCTATTTTAAATCTTTTGAGATGAGAATACATGCAATTTATTTTATATCTTTGGACACATGTTGAAGTTGGTTTAAATTATTCATTGTTAGTTGAACAAAAATATTCCCTAGTCTGGTAACTGTAATCACTGGTTTCTACTGGTGAACGCGAATCCTATGGATAGATCTATCGGGTTTGACAACCCCATTTCGAGCTAGTCGCGCTAGCAATTTATAATCGGAATGTTTAGTACTTCGTATTTTGTTGTAGATACACTTGTTCGGTGTATATTATTTATTGTGTTTGGCAAGGGTAAATAAATGGTTAAGTGGTTACCAGGTGGCTCACGAAAAATGGAATAATGTTTTTACATGTTTTCTAACATATAATTTAGTGGTCCAAAAAGGAGTTTTTATGTTTTCAAACATAAATTTTTATGGTTTAAATTAGATATTGTTTACAATATTAAACCTATAATTCACTCAACATTTTTGTTGACAGTTACTCACATGTTTTATTCTCAGGTTCATGATTGATTGCTTCCGCTGTGCTTAGAGAGTCTGCATATTTATGATGGCAGCTTTGGTTAAACATTAACTTGCATTCTATTGTGATACATTTAATAGTGGATGCTGTTGACTTTTTTTTGGTCAAATTTTAGTTAAGTAATAATGTATGGTTTTTCTAAACTTACATATTTTGGTAGGTTTCCTTATAGAAAATCATTTTTAAATAAAGATTGCAAGGTTATTTACCAAATTCATATAGAGTTATGATCAAGCTGTGGGACCAAGTGACGGAGCTGTTAAGTGTTTTGACGGGGACATCACAGTTGGTATCAGAGCGTTGGTTGTAGGTAATTAGGCTACATTGATGTCGTTACCCGAGTCGATAGGGTGCATTAGTGAGTCTAGTCTACAGCCCGGCCTATAATGTATTATTATATGTGATTATTTGTATCGTATTGGTATGTATATTGTTAACATACATACATCCCTATTATGTTTTGAATCCGGGAGGAACTCCCATTCCAATTTAAACATAGTCTTCAACTCGTGCGAACTTATCCTTATAAGAACACCTCGGGTAGTGAAACCGAGGGGTGTCATTCTTGACTTCTAAAATTCTCGACATTTCTATGTCATCCATTATGTTTATGTATATATAATGTTTGAGTTATCTTACGCGAGATGTCATTCTTGACTTCTAAATGCTCGGCATTTCGATGTCAGCTATTATGTTTAGGTATATAACATTCTTGTTATATTATGTGCCTTTGTGCCGTTGTGCCTATGTGCTTTGATTTTTGAACCGGAAGACGTCATTCTTGACTTTTAGAGATTTTTGGCACTTCGAAGACATTTCTATGTCATCGTTACTCCTTTTTGTTACTTATGATGTTTTGTCTCTTGTGCTATCCTTAGCACATTGTTTAAGAAAATGTTTTAGAGAAATTGTGTGGAAATCCGAAGTTGATCTCGTGTCCTGACCTCATGTAATGCTATTGGAATGGAGCTATGAATTAGTGAAATATAATGGCGTCAGGCCAACGTGATTATATTACGTTAATTCATAAAGAAGTCCCAATATTGTGACATGAGGAATAGAAAGCGAGTCAAAGAAAATTTTTACACTACTCATTCAGAAATTCCGATGTATTACATGGGTAGGGAAGATATTCATTATCTTATTTGTTGATATACGAGAAGCTCGTTTTAACCAGATTATCTATCTCATGCCCTATCCTCCATAACTCGCTTGTTAGCAACTGCTTCGCTCGGGAACAGTTTTGGCCCAAGGACTTCTGTCCTGATAATAGTCAAAATAACATTTAACTCATTGGTTTTCATGACCTCGTAACATTTGTTGGTCAAATGTCGCACGAAGATCCAAGTCATTTACTCGATCTTTCACGATCTTACTTCAACTTGTAACCTCTGAAATACAGATACTCTGTTTATCATCGGGATTTTTACACATTTGTTTAATTGGGCGGTTCTCACGGGATTTATGGGTGAATAGAAGTAATGAAATATTTTGTCATGTATACAATTTATAAAAATCATATATGTATATATGGATTCAAATGAATAAATTTACCCTTACCTATTTTGGCTAGTATATACTAAATTATACCTACAAAATTATTTTAAGACCACTCATTTATTGAGTTGTTTTGACTAAGTCAATTTGTTTTATATAAAATGGTACACGTTGTACATACTTCTAAATTTACTAAGAACTTCGTTCCGTTTATGTTGTCACATCAAACGTTTAAAGCTTTTTCAAAACTCCTTTGATTGATTTTATCAAATTTTCGCATTACCCTACAGAGTGTTTGGATCATAGTTCTTCTCATCCTCCATTTAAGGATGAAACTTAACCTTAAGTTCATTGATAGAAACTCTTACACCACTTTGGATTCCGCTTTTACAAAATTTGTAGGAAAGTATTTGCGCTCATAAAATTTTCCCCTCTTATGGTTGGACATGGCCGAAACGCGGACCGATAAATCAATTTTCTGGGGTACACTCGATGGTCACCCTATTGTAGAAAAGGCGCTAGGTGGGTTTGTACCCCAACTGTTGTTATAGTGGGTATCATGGATATATATTTCACTAGACCGTTTGAGGAGTTTCTACTCTCAATATTCGCTGTCAACCACAACACCCTCGTAAACATCAATCCTAGGATTCAATACTTTGAGGTGCACGAAATTATTTTTGGAGATTCATCTCACCTGGAGGCGGCCATTATTTATAACCCATGATTCGCGTTCTTTTCATCCGCACATAAATTTAAGAATATGGATGAATCCTAGATTTCCTCGCTCATTGTACAAGGAAGTACACTCTCGTTGAAATATCACACCTTTGGTACGTCTTCCTTTCGGAAATGTAATGAAAATTTACTTTGAAGTCCATGATCCTCGTTATCTCCTTTGAGAGAATGGCCTTAAATATCTATGCCACCGATGTGACTACTCCATATATTTCTTCCTTCATTGTTGCACCTATATTTCATTCGTCCCAGTTCGTCCCCTTAGGGAGCTTCTGTTTTGTTTGTTAAGAACAAAGGTGGTTCATTTCGATGGTGTATTGATTATCGTGCATTGAACAAGCTTACGATTAAGAACCATTGTCCTCTTCTGAGAATTAATGATCTGTTCGATAAACTTCAAGGTTCGTCCGTTTACTCTAAGATTGATCTTCGTTCCGGTTATCACCAATTACGCGCTAAAGAAACTGATATTCTGAAAACCGCTTTCCGTACCCGTTATGGTCACTGCGAACTTATTGTTATGCCGTCTGGATTGACTAACACACCTGCTATGTTCACGGACCTCATGAACCGTGTGTGCAGACCCTATCTAGACAAATTCGTTATCGTTTTCATCGACGACATCCTTATTTATTCTAAGAGTGATGAAGAGCACGAAGAACATTTGACGTTGGTGCTTGATTTGTTGAGAAAAGAAGAATAGTATGCTAAGTTCTCTAAGTGTGCTTTCTGGTTAAGAGAAGTTCAATTTCTTGGACATATTATTAGTAAACATGGAATACAAGTTGACCCTGCTAAGATTAAAGCGATTGAAAAGTGGGAAATTCCGAAAACTCCTACTTAGATTCGTCAGTTCCTAGGTTTGGCAGGCTATTATAGAAGGTTCATTCAAGATTTTTCACGAGTAGCGAAACCTCTGACTGCTTTAATGCATAAGGGGAAGAAGTACGAGTGGAAGAGTGAACAAGAGTCTGCTTTCCAAACTCTGAAGAAGAAG
Source organism: Rutidosis leptorrhynchoides (assembly GCF_046630445.1). NCBI lineage: Eukaryota > Viridiplantae > Streptophyta > Magnoliopsida > Asterales > Asteraceae > Rutidosis > Rutidosis leptorrhynchoides. The sequence goes on along the minus strand of NC_092333.1, from coordinate 528,375,295 downwards.
TTAACTTCTGCACCGATATTATCACTACCTGAGGGTAATGATGATTTTGTTATCTATTGTGATGCTTCGTGTTAAGACTTTGGTTATGTTTTGATGCAACGAAAGGAAGTCCTTGTTTATGCGTCACGTCAGTTGAAGATTCATGAACAGAATTATACAACCCATGATGTAGAATTGGGAGCTGTTGCGTTCACACTCAAGAATTAGAGACATTACTTATATGGGGTCAAATGTACAGTGTACACTGATCACAAAAGTCTTCAACATATCTTTGATCAAAGACAGTGGGATATGAGGTAGTGAAGATGGGTTGAATTGTTGAACGATTATGATTGTGAACTCCTTTAGCCATTCCGGGAAAAAGTCAATGTCGTGGCTGATGCTTTGAGTCGAAAGGAGAGAGAGTTGAACCTCGCAGGTTTACAGCCTTGAACATGACCAATCGAACAAACCTCGCAAGGCAGATTCTTGCAGCTCAACAAGAAGCCTTGAAGGAGGAGAATTTCGTAAGGGGAAGGTCAGAGGCTTGAGTAAACAGTTTAAGGTACGAACCGATGGCACACGGTATTCTTGCGAGACGCCTTTGGGTTCCGAAGTTTGGTGATCTGCGACAACTTGTTTTAGATGAGGCTCATAAGTCTAGGTACTCTATTCATCCTGGTTCAGGAAAGATGTATCATGATCTTAAGGAGCTGTATTGGTGGCCTAATTTGAAAGCTGATGTGGCTACGTATGTGGCTAAGTGTTTGACCTGCGCTAAGGTTAAAGCTGAACATCAGAAACCGTCAGGACTTTTGGTGCAACCTGAAATTCCGGAGTGGAAGTGGGAAGGTATTACGATGGACTTTATTACGAAGTTACCGAGAGTTGTGGGTGGTTATGATACCATTTGGGTGATTGTTGACCGACTCACTAAGTCAGCTCACTTTTTTTCCGATTAAGGAAACATATTCGATGGAGAAGCTTACTCGTTTGTATTTGAAGGAGATTGTTTCTAGACATGGTGTTCCTGTATCGATTATTTCAGACCGAGACAGTCGATTTACATCGAGGTTTTGGAAATCCTTACAGGAAGTTTTGGGAACAAAATTGGATATGAGCACCACTTATCATCCACAGACGAATGGTCAGAGTGAAAGGACCATCCAAACGTTGGAAGACATGTTACGAGCGTGCGTAATTGATTTTGGTAATGAGTGGGATAGATATTTGCCACTGATTGAATTTTCTTATAATAACAGCTATCATGCAAATATTAAGGCCGCACCGTTTGAAGCTCTGTATGGTTGAAAGTGTAGGTCTCCTATCTGTTAGAATGAGGTTGGGGATGCCCAACTCACAGGCCCAGAAATTATTCATGAGACTACAGAGAAGATCGTACAGATTAAAGAGAGATTGAAAACTACCAGGAGTAGGTAAAAGAGTTACACCGATGTTAGAAGGAAGGATTTAGAATTTCAGGTCGGTGACCTTGTTATGTTGAAGGTATCACCTTTGAAGGGTGTGGTATATTTTGGTAAAAGGGGAAAGTTGAATCCTCAATTTGTTGGACCATTTGAAATTACAGAGAGAGTTGGACCCGTGGCTTATCGTTTGAAATTGCCACAAGAACTCAGTACTGTTTATGACATTTTTCATGTATCGAATTTGAAGAAGTGTTTGGCCGAGGCCGATGAAACTATTCCTCTTGAGGAGCTTCATGTTGATAAAAAACTCCACTTTATTGAGGAACCTGTTGAAATTATGGATCGAGAGGTTAAGACTCTCAAGCAGGGTAGAATTCCTATCGTCCGAGTTAGATGGAATGCCAGACGCGGACCCGAGTTCACTTGGGAACGTGAAGATCAGATGAGGCCGAAGTACCCTCATTTGTTCCCAGATGCTGAGTCAACCCTGCACCTGCTTAAATTTCGGGACGAAATTTCTGTAACGGGAAGGTACTGTAACGACCCTACTTTTTCCGTTATCTTTTACCATTAATTATTTAACAACCGTTAACTGTTATTCGTGCCATGTCATTTCTATGACCTATATTAATATTTTTATAATAATATATTAATTATTATGTGTTAAATGAATATTCGTATTCATATTTTAAGTTATACGCTTCTACGTGTCGCGGATTTCTATCCGGCGAATCTTTTCGGTTTTCAAACCAACGGTCAAGCTTTTGGGATTTTTAAATCCAAATTATTTTAAATATGATATTTTGATGTCATATGATTATATATAGTTTTTATATATTTTATTCGTCGCGTATTTGTTATCTCTCCGAAAAATCAATCGCGTAGTAGCGTTTTCGCGTTTCGGGTTTTCGTTTGGGCATTCGGGCCACAAGAATTCTTTTATTTATCAAAGTAGGGCCACAAAGGGGCCCACACCATCAAAAATTCGGCCAAATGGGACCCCCTCCCCATTTTCATTTTTTTCATTTTTCATTTCATTATCATTTTACATTTCCTTGTTTTTCCCTAAACCTAATTTCTCTCCTCTTCCTCTTTTCTTTTTTTCTTGGCCGTCACCTTCTCACCATCATCATCATCAATTCATCATCAAATCAAGCTGGATCATAGGGCTTTTTACATAATCGGATTGCTCTCGTTCTTCTCTACGCGTTCATATAAATCAATTCTTGATTAGGGTATAAACCCTAACCCTAGCTTTTCAATTTTTCTTTAATTTTTATGTTTTTATATGTTATAATGATAGTATGATGCTTATATGTTATTGTATTGTTGATTGTATGCATATTTTCGGTTTGATTGTTTTGGGACAGCGGTTTGATTGTTGTTTTATGTACATATAATTGATATAAAAGTGAAATTAAAGTGTTTAGATGAGTTCCTCTCATCAATACATTAATTTTAGACTCCGGATTCATGTCATTTCGATTCCCGGAGCTCTAGATATGATTAAAATGGTGTTTTATTGAAATTAAATTGTGAAAACGAATTGGTATAGGTATGGTCCGACTTTGTGATCATATTTGGAGTCTTTAGGGTGTACTAGTTTGTTAGGATTGATGATGGGATGAACTTTCTTGTTTGGGTCATCGAAATCCGAGCCACGGATCACCCGGTATGACTAAAACAAGTTTTTGAGAGAATTAAAGATCCAAACTGATTAGTGGCTGTAAGTCACGACTTGTTTTCTGTTCTTGGGGTTTTCTTGAGCACACTAATGTGTCGGGTGGGTTGGTGAGGCGAAAATATATATAAGACTCGCCGAAAACTGATTCCCGGGACTCAAGTTATGACCCGATGAACTTTTAATTAAAACTTATGGTTATTAATTATGACTTATGATATAAATAATGATTTTCTTCATTAATAAATTACTTATGATATAAAAAGTAATTATTTAATTTAAGACTTATGATATATATATTTATTATATCATTTATTAATTAATTATGATTTAATTAAACTTTTAATTAAACTTAGGATTAATGAAACTTTTATTATTAAAGAAAAATACTTATGGTAAGTATTAAACTTATATTATGAGACTATAATAATAAGACTTATAATAAGGATTAACTAATTATTTAATTATTATAAGGCTTAGTTATTATTTAATTATAATTTAATTATTAAATACTTATGATTTAATAATTATAATTTGAAACTTATGATATGATTAATAATTCATTGTTAATTAATAATACTTATGATATGATTTAAAATTTATTATTAATTAATAATACTTATATTATGATTAATATTTAATTAATTAATTAAACACTTATGTTATATTAATTATATCATTTAAACTTATATTAACTTTAATAATTCAAGTTAATTTAATTAAACTTATGTTATGACATAATTATACTTATATGACTTCAATTAACATTAGAACCTATATTATCAATATAACTTATACTTTTAAAATCAACGTTGACTATGTTTGACCAAGGTTGACTTTTGAGTTGACTTTCGGTTGACTTTGACTTTCAGTTGACTTTTGTTGACTTTCTAATGAAGGAAATTTTCCTAACTTATAAACTTTCCAAAAACAGCAACTTTCTAAATATGAAAACTTTCCAAATACAGAAACTTTATAAAAATAGAAACTTTCCTAAAATAGAAACTTTCTAAAAATAGAAACTTTCCTAAAATAGAAACTTTCCAAAATAGAAACTTTCCAAAAATAGAAACTTTCCAAAAATGGAAACCTGCTAAAAATAAAAACTTTCTAAAAATAGAAAGTGTGTGTCCGTACGCTGTTCCGATCAAACCGATGCATGTTGAGTGTTGTTCTATGTCTACTTGCAACATGTACAATAGCTATCATACTAAGACTTGACCTAACTTAGTTATTTATATCGACCTGCTTTATTTATAGGTCGGCGTTGTGATCATTCCTGATCACTTTACTTCATTTGCTGTTCGCATATTTGTGTGGTTACTTCGTTGCTTTTAAGGTGAGTTATAGTCCTATTTTTCTATTTTAAATCTTTTGGGATGAGAATACATGCAATTTATTTTATATTTTTGGACACATGTTGAAGTTGGTTTAAATTATTCATTGTGAGTTGAACAAAAATATTCCCTAGTCTGGTAACTGTAATCACTGGTTTCTACTGGTGAATGCGAATCCTATGGATAGATCTATCGGGTTTGACAACCCCATTTCGAGCTAGTCGCGCTAGCAATTTATAATCGGAATGTTTAGTACTTCATATTTTGTTGTAGATACACTTGTTCGGTGTATATTATTTATTGTGTTTGGCAAGGGTAAATAAATGGTTAAGTGGTTACCAGGTGGCTCACGGAAAATGGAATAATGTTTTTATATGTTTTCTAACATATAATTTAGTGGTCCAAAAAGGAGTTTTTATGTTTTCAAACATAAATTTTTATGGTTTAAATTAGATATTGTTTACAATATTAAACCTATAATTCACTCAACATTTTTGTTGACAGTTACTCGCATGTTTTATTCTCAGGTTCATGATTGATTGCTTCCGTTGTGCTTAGAGAGTCTGCATATATATATTATTTGTAACTTAATTATAATAATATTTTATTAATAAAATGGTATCTAATATTAGTATAGATGAAAAATATATTTTTATATAAATGTTATTTGTTTATTAAAATAATATTTATAATACTAAAATCATGATAATAATAATAATAATGATGATAATAATAAAAATAATATTAATTAATAATATTAATAATAAAAAAATAATAAAAATAATAATTTATACCGAATAGTAGCAGGCTTAAATTGTTGGGCTCGTTGGGCCATGTAGTTGGACGATCCAGTCCATGTAAAATATTTGGGCTTCAAATAGACTATTTAGCAAAAACCACTAAATGTTCACTAGAATAAATTAGCAGCCCAATAGCAACAACCCATCTTAATAAGTGATCCATCTAACATCAAATAAGGATCCAGTAGAAAAACATCAGGTTAACCGGTTCAATTTTGTATTGCGTAGATATTCCTTTTGTTGGCTCCCAAAAGTAAATCGAAATTAGCAGAGGTGAGATGCAGGAAATCGTATCACAGTTTAGGGTTTCTTTGATTCATCAATAGATAATTCAAGCCAAGATCATAAATGTTTAATAGTTCATCGATTCATTATCATCACCCTTCAAAGTCATCATCGGTCTTCATCATTCTCGCTAATCGTCATCCCTCATCAATCAAGTAATCGGTCAATCAATTGTTTCAGATAAGTAATCGATTTAATGATATTTATTCCATTAATTTCTATAATCCCACTATATTTACTGTATACCTATTTATTCGAACAGAAATAGTAACTTATTATGTTCTTAGTGTTTTAATTATGGTGAGGAGGGTTTCCGGTTTATAGAATAGAAAAATCATGGCTGCAGCAGTTTATTCGAATGGCAGAAGAAGCAGGAATGAGTTTTCGATGGTAGTGTATTTGGTTGAAATTAGAAATATAACAAAAGTAGTTGTTGTATGAGGATGTTTTGAATCGAGTATGATATTGTTATAGTGGTATTGTGAAGTGAAGGAAGGAAACCGAAACATAAAATATTATCAATATCAACATTATTCTCATTATACATGTAGTTTTAGGTATCGAATTGTAGTTGTTTTCAATAATTAAATGTGTTGTGTTTTGGTTTAAGCAGGAAACATAGAGCATTACAGTAGTAGCAGAATGGGTAGCTGCTGTTGCAGCTCGTGTACTAGGCAGTGACTACAGCAATATTGAAGATGGTATGGTGATGATGGAATGAAGCAGGAACAGCAGTGGATGCAGTAGCAGGTAACTGAAACATAAATAGAATCTAGCAGTAGTAGCTAATGAAGTTACATCTAGTTTTGTTAACATTTTGATGGATGTGTTTGTAGGTTTCATCATGGCCAGGTTTGGTGAAGTGGTTCTTGGACTGGATAGCAGCAGTAATTGGATTGTGGTTTGGCAGACACACAAAAATATAATGTTTTGATGTTTGTGGAGGTGGTGGTTTGATGCGATCTAAACAAGAATTATAAACAGATAGTTCGATGGTGAACTGAACAGAATAGTAATCGTAGTAGCAGATTGTGATGTTTATGTGTATGCCATAGAAGTAAGTTAAGTGGGTGTCTCATACCTCTCACGTGGTAATGTAGATATATAGATATAGTAATTAGTTAGAAAGATAGAATAGATAGTGATAGATAAAGATTGCTAACAAAAAGTGGAATAATAATTCAACATGTAACATTATTTAAAGAAAATGAGATTGTGTTTAGATTGGGGATCGAATAAGAACAAGAGATGGGTACTAGTTGCAATTGTTGATAAATTGTTGATAATGGTAATATGATGTATCTTGTTTTGTCAATATAAGCATATAATTGTACGAGTTTTAAATTATTGAAGAAAAAAGTGGGTGATTAGAATAGAAGAATAGAAATGCAGAGTGGTTCTTGGTAAGAGAAAGTTGTGAATATGTATGTATTTTTTATTAGATGATGGTCTAGTGAAGTTTTGACTGGGTGATGGTTTACAGGAATAAAGAAGAGAAAATTAATGTTTGCAATTCATGGGATCTCTTAGGTGTGTGTTTGTTCGATCATAGTTGTAGTTAGTAATGTTTTTCAATCATCAAGTATAAGTAAATATATATAAATTTTGAATTAACTAAGTTATAACATATTACTAACTCTATATGTGCATGAAAACGATATGAAATAGAAAGTGGAATGAAAAGTGATTGATTAGAACAAAGTGGTGTCTCACATGTGTATAAGTATCATTTATATATCTGTATATTAATTGGATGCCATGAAATGAAATAAAGCAAACAGTACTCCAATAGTACTTCAATAGGATAGTAGTCTCTTCAATTGATATTTAGCTACCGACGTTTCTAATACGGATATTATCACATTTAATATCAATTAAATGATAAATGAGTGTCACCGTTGTTTACTAAATAAACTTAAAATCACATGTATACATTTAATGTACTTCAATTATATATATTAACATATTTTAATTAATAATTATTATAATATCATATTTTATTTTACAAAAAAAAAAAAATTCTAATAATTAAATCATATAATACTTCAAATTATTATATATTCATATATTTAAATATATATGTATCTATTTACATATAGTGGTTCGTGAATCATCGGGAATAGTCGAAGGCTAAATGAATTCATGAAATAGTTCAAAAATTTTGAGACTCAACCTAACAGACTTTGCCTATCGTGTTGAAATCTTATAAAGATCAAGTTTAAATTTGGTCGGAAATTCTCGGGTCGTCACAGTACCTACCCGTTAAAGAAATTTCGTCCCGAAATTTAAGTGAGGTGGTCATGGCTAACAATAAGAATGTTTTCATGATGAATATGAGTTGATAAATTGAGTTTTATCATCATTGAGTAATATGGATAAAAATAATTCGATTATTCGAAGAGTACGAATGAAACTATCACCAAAGAGTGAAATTGGAAAGTAAAGATTCATCTTAACTTTTGACATAGTCAGGGTTGAATTTAGAAAATAAGGTGCGTCTTAGCTTTTGACGTTGACTTGGTTGAATTCCGGAATTCAAGGGATTTAAAGAAAATCTTCAAAATCTAAAAGATTTGATTCTTCGATGAGTAAGGAAATTAAGATCTTTATAATTAATTACGGTGATCTGCCTCAATTACTCTGTCTGATATTTCCATTATAAATTAAACTTCTTCTATTCCGTTACTTTTACCATTCCTATATCAAATCCCCAAATTCAAAAGTTTATGAAAATGCTAAATCCAGTTCTGATCCTTGTCCTTATCCTTACTATCACAACCATCATTCTCCTTTTCCAACTTCCACCAGAGGAATCTGCTTATTTCTACTTTGCCTTTGGGGTTATAGTGCTTTTAATCCTCCCGTGTTTTTATGTTGCTATAAACATTGATATACACGGTTTGTAATTTATGTGTTGTTATCGGGCTTTATATCTTCCATTATACTTCAAAGTCCTTGCTTCTGTTTTCTATAATCATTGTCATCCCCAGTTAATACTCCCCCTATTTGCTGCGATTTATACTCCAATTTCTATTTCGAAGCTTTGTCCCTTCGTTTCTTCTTCTTGTGATTGGGCATCTCTTGTAATGGTCCAGAATTCGTAGATATAAGTTTCAGAATGAACATTGTTAATGTTCTAAGAAAGAAACGGTAATAGCACAATTTGACTTGTCAAATTACCAGAATTCAAGTAAAGATAGGACTATCAAGAAAAATATTTTCTTGATATGTTTATAGATTAGACAGAACGTAAGAGTCGTGTAACATGGCACATGATGACGTTATGATCTGTGAATCATCACGTTCCATTTAGAAACTCGGCATGACTTAATGTAATATAATCACGTTGATCAAGTGTCATTATATTATACTAACTCATGCATCAGTTCCCAATATTACTTCAATAATACTCATATTTTAAGCTCGAAAGTTTACAGAATATAGAAACTAACTTTTTCTATATGATGTAATACTGATAGCACGAAGAGATTAATGATTTCAGATAAAAATAGTTATAAAAATATCTTCAGAAATATGGAGGATATTTATAATTAAAAATAAGATGATATCTTGGAATTTCTAATATCGAAGGATGGTGAAGAAAATTTGTCCGCAAGAGTTTGGAGTCAGAAGTAAGGTATTCGCTAAAGATTTCATTAGAAACGGAATCATTAGGATTGTTAATGTACAAGTTTAGTCCTTGTGATTTGTTCAGAGACTCCTTCTTAGTTTGCTCAATCAGTTTTTCAGTTTCAAACTTTTTCTGAGCTTTTCCAACATACTAATCTTTATCATCAAACTCCCGATGAGTAAAGTCATTTACAATTGTCTACAGTTTCTGCTGCTTCATTCAGCTTCCTCAAAATTTGGAGTATTGATTCGTAGACTGGGCGCTTTTCAGAATTTCAGAATAGAAGATCATAATTCTAAGATATAAATGTTATATGTATACATATATCTGTTGATGTAGACATGCTGCGAGATTTCAAAATACTGATTGCAAATTCTCGGTAACTAAAATGGCAATTCTAGTTATAAGATGTGAATGAGTATATGATAGAGTTTCAATGAGTATAAAGATTTTTCGGAAAGTCAAAGATCAATGGAGTTGCTGGCAAGTTTACTTCTAATGTGGTGGAATATAAACAGTTCCCCGGTAACGATGACGAAAGGTAAACTTATATATCAAAGTTATAATAAGGTTTATTCAAATGAAAAGTTGAAATTGGTTTGCTGAAGCTGTGACATAATTGGCTAATTTGAAAAGGGATTGAAAGTTATTTTTGGTAATAACAACGCCAAAGGAGCTAGCACAAATATGTGTTAAACGTTTACTCAGGTTTCAAGAGTTTTTCAGGTGCATAACTATATGCATTAGTCTCTTCTTCCGTAGATGATGTGCGGTTGGTTCATCCTCTCGATTGAGGTGTTTTCAAAAATCATGAAAGGTTTGAACGCAAATTGTAATCGTCAAGATACAAATGAGGTTTAATATGAAAATCAAGTGGAAAACTTTAAGAATTGTTTAGTTTCATATGTTATAATCAATATTTTAATTCATTTTAGTTGTCCACTGTTGGTAGCCCTCAGTTGATTAGTCCACAGTTAACAGTCCAATATTTCATATATAGTTTAATATATAATATTCGAATTAATTAAACTCATTTGATTTATCGTTAGAACAAGAATATATAATCTCTAAAACATTAGAGATTACATAATCGTCATGTCGAACGAAGATAAATGCTGTAAAATGTTATGTAGATCGATGATTATGCTCGAGGTACAGAATTGAGATGTTGAGGCATGTGATGTTGAAACTTGGGTTGTTACTGATGGTACTGTTGGTGCCGGTGATGTTGTTGAAGCTGGTAAATTTTGCACCATATTCTCCAGATTGATTACTCGAGCTCGAAGTTCGTTGACTTCTTCTATTATTCCGGGATGATTGTCGGTCGGAATGAGCGGATGAATAAGGTTTAGAATTTTAGATAGAATATAATCTTGGTGAGATATTCGGGAAATGAGGGTGAAAATGGTGTTTCGGACTGGTTCGCCGGTAAGTGCTTCAGGTTCATTGCCAAGAGGTAAATTCGGTTGGTGAAAAGGATCACCTTCTTCGCATCTCCATTGATTAAGTCGACTATGAACCCATCAGATGATTTGGGGATGGCTGATTAGTTGATTCATTCTGGTGACACTGCTTTTCATAGCTTACGTGAAACTCCATATCGGAATAGCTGTCGGAATACGAGGAATTCGAACTGGCTGAGGGATTCATCTTGTACGATTAAATGAAGGATTTTTGATAAGAAATCGATTATAGGATGTAGATTAGTACCCTACAATACATAATTTACATATGCATATATAATACTAAAATCCCATAAATTACGGAGGAATCTACGGAAGCTGTCAGGCAAAGGTAACAATAACAGATATGCTAAGATATGAATTTATCTATACACTGTCTACGCAATAGAGGCAGTAAGACATGTCTAGACTAAGAATGATAAGCAGGTAATTTCCTAAGGATGATAAGCAGATGATTTCTGACTAGAAATGATAAGCAAAACTTTTGACATGCAGACACGGTCGAAGTCCAGACTTACTAATGCATTTAAACAACTATCAGTTAGACACACTAATACAAGACCTGGTTCACTAAGACCACCGCTCTGATACCACATGTCATACCCCGTCCTAATCCATCTGAACGAAGTCTTCAACAGTTGGTCCCATTGCGAGGTTCTGACCTCTATATGCCATGAACGACTCCATGTAATATGAGCAAATGCACAGTGGAAGATTTCTTTCATACCTGAGAATAAAAATGCTTTAAAGTGTCAACCAAAAGGTTGGTGAGTTCATAAGTTTATCTTAAAACAATAAAATTTATCATTTTGATAGACCACAAGATTTAATTCCTGCATGTTACAAATGGGCCCGAATCCTATACCCACCTGTAATGTACATGCGATATCTTTTAAATACAGTACACCTTTCTCGTGTACAAAATCATCTTTCTTAAATCTTAGTAACCGTACACATATCTCGTGCACAAAAATAACATACACATAACCTGTGTATAAAATCATTCTCTCGATACATAACATTCATATCAATTTGTGGCAATTATCATGTCCACATAATTCTATGGTGGCAATTTATCATATCCACATAATTCAATGGTAGCAATTATCATGTCCACATAATTCAACGGTGGCAATTATCATGTCCACATAATTCAACAATAATCCGCAGAACTTCTGTCTGCATAATAATTCATTCGAGGAATGTTTTGCTTGTGCCTATCTCGTCAAACATTTATAAAAGCATTTCATGTATTCGCAGTTCAAAATATATTTCAAAAGCATTTAATAAAGCAGTTGTAAAAATAGCGCATGTATTCTCAGTTCCAAAAATGTAAAGAGTAAAAGGGAATCAAATGAACTCACCATACTATATTTTGTAGTAAAAATACATATAACGACATTAAACAACTGAACAATGCAGGGTTGGCCTTGGATTCACGAACCTATATCAGGTATATATATTAATACATATAATAACAATTAATAAGTTTATATATTAATATTTATTAGTATTCTTCTTATACTAATAGTTTGTATGTTATATTAATAAATAAATTATTTATATTTATTTTATATATTTTATATGCTTAATATTTATATAACAGATTCTCATTAAAGTATTTCAATTAGAATATAGTATATGTTATTTATTATAAATATTATATATTAATGCTTGAAAATATTATATAATGTATTAGAATTAATATTTATATATATGCTTCAATTTAATATATATATATATATATATATATATATATATATATAATTAGAATATAGTATATGTTATTTATTATAAATATTATATATTAATGCTTGAAAATATTATATAATGTATTAGAATTAATATTTATATATATATGCTTCAATTTAATATATATATATATATATATATATATATATATATATATATATATATATATATATATACTGTATATATTATTTGTAACTTAATTATAATAATATTTTATTAATAAAATGGTATCTAATATTAGTATAGATGAAAAATATATTTTTATATAAATGTTATTTGTTTATTAAAATAATATTTATAATACTAAAATCATGATAATAATAATAATAATAATGATAATAATAATAATAATAATTTATACCGAATAGTAGCAGGCTTAAATTGTTGGGCTCGTTGGGCCATGTACTTGGACGATCCAGTCCATGTAAAATATTTGGGCTTCAAATAGACTATTTAGCAAAAACCACTAAATGTTCACTAGAATAAATTAGCAGCCCAATAGCAACAGCCCATCTTAATAAGTGATCCATCTAACATCAAATAAGAATCCAGTAGAAAAACATCAGGTTAACCGGTTCAATTTTGTATTGCGTAGATATTCCTGTTGTCGGCTCCCAAAAGTAAATCGAAATTAGCAGAGGTGAGATGCAGGAAATCGTATCACAGTTTAGGGTTTCTTTGATTCATCAATAGATAATTCAAGCCAAGATCATAAATGTTTAATAGTTCATCGATTCATTATCATCACCCTTCAAAGTCATCATCGGTCTTCATCATTCTCGCTAATCGTCATCCCTCATCAATCAAGTAATCGGTCAATCAATTGTTTCAGATAAGTAATCGATTTAATGATATTTATTCCCTTAATTTCTATAATCCCACTATATTTACTGTATACCTATTTATTCAAACATAAACAGTAACTTATTATGTTCTTAGTGTTTTAATTTGAAATGTCCCGTTCTTATTGATTAAAAACGTTCCATATTAATTGATTTCGTTGCGAGGTTTTGACCTCTATATGAGACGTTTTTCAAAGACTGCATTCATTTTAAAACAAACCATAACCTTTATTTCATCAATAAAGATTTAAAAAGCTTTACGTAGATTATCAAATAATGATAATCTAAAATATCCTGTTTACACATGACTATTACATAATGGTTTACAATACAAATATGTTACAACAAAATAAGTTTCTTGAATGCAGTTTTTACACAATATCATACAAGCATGGACTCCAAATCTTGTCCTTATTTAAGTGTGCAACAGCGGAAGCTCTTAATAATCACCTGAGAATAAACATGCTTAAAACGTCAACAAAAAATGTTGGTGAGTTATAGGTTTAACCTATATATATCAAATCGTAACAATAGACCACAAGATTTCATATTTCAATATACATCCGATACATAGAGATAAAAATCATTCATATGGTGAACACCTGGTAACCAATATTAACAAGATGCATATATAAGAATATCCCCATCATTCCGGGATCCTCCTTCGGACATGATATAAATTTCGAAGTACTTAAGCATCCGATACTTTGGATGGGGCTTGTTGGGCTCGATAGAACTATCTTTAGGATTCGCATCAATTAGGGTGTCTGTTCCCTAATTCTTAGATTACCAAACTTAATAAAAAGGGGCATATTCAATTTCGATAATTCAACCATAGAATGTAGTTTCACGTACTTGTGTCTATTTTGTAAATCATTTATAAAACCTGCATGTATTCTCATCCCAAAAATATTAGATTTTAAAAGTGGGACTATAACTCACTTTCACAGATTTTTACTTCGTCGGGAAGTAAGACTTGGCCACTGGTCGATTCACGAACCTATAACAAATATGTACATATATATCAAAGTATGTTCAAAATATATTTACAACACTTTTAATATATTTTGATGTTTTAAGTTCATTAAGTCAGCTGTCCTCGTTAGTAACCTACAACTAGTTGTCCAAAGTTAGATGTACAGAAAAAAATTGATATATATTATCTTGAATCAATCCACGACCCATTGTATACATGTCTCAGGCTAGATCACAACTCAAAGTATATATATTTTTGGAATCAACCTCAACCCTGTATAGCTAACTCCCACATTACTGCATATAGTGTCTATGGTTGTTCCAAATAATATATACACATGGGTCGATATGATATGTCAAAACATTTGCATACGTGTCTATGGTATCCCAAGATTACATAATATATTAGAATATATGTATAATAAAATATAAGTTAGCTAGGATATGATTAATATAGATTTGTTACCAATTTTCACGTTGCTACAACAAGAAAGATTATCCAATCTTGTTTTACCCGTAACTTCTTCATTTTAAATCCGTTTTGAGTGAATAAAATTGCTATGGTTTCATATCGAACTCTATTTTATGAATATAAACAGAAAAAGTATAGGTTTATAGTCTAAAATATAAGTTACAAGTCGTTTTTGTAAAGGTAGTCATTTCAGTCGAAAGAACGACGTCTAGATGACCATTTTAGAAAACATACTTCCACTTTGAGTTTTACCATGATTTTTGGATCTAGTTTCATGTTCATAAGAAAAATCATTTTCCCAGAAGAACAACTTTTAAATCAAAGTTTATCATAGTTTTTAATTAACTAACCCAAAACAGCCCGCGGTGTTACTACGACGGCGTAAATCCGGTTTTACAGTGTTTTTTCGTGTTTCCAGGTTTTAAATCATTAAGTTAGCATATCATATAGATATAAAACATGTGTTTAGTTGATTTTAAAAGTTAAGTTAGAAGGATTAACTTTTGTTTGCGAACAAGTTTAGAATTAACTAAACTATGTTCTAGTGATTACAAGTTTAAACCTTCGAATAAGATAGCTTTATATGTATGAATCGAATGATGTTATGAACATCATTACTACCTCAATTTTTCTGGATAAAGCTACTGGAAATGAGAAAAATGGATCTAGCTTCAAAGGATCCTTGGATGGCTTGAAAGTTCTTGAAGCAGAATCATGACACGAAAACAGTTCAAGTAAGATTTTCATTCGAAATAAGATTGTTATAGTTATAGAAATTGAATCAATGTTTGAATATGAGTATTACTTTGTATTAGAAAGATATCTTACTGTAAATAAGAAAGATTTCTTGAGGTTGGATGATCACTCTACAAGATTGGAAGTAAGCTAGTAAACTTGGAAGTATTCTTGATTTTATGAAACTAGAACTTGTAGAATTTATGAAGAACACTTAGAACTTGAAGATAGAACTTGAGAGAGATCAATTAGATGAAGAAAATTGAAGAATGAAAGTGTTTGTAGGTGTTTTTGGCCGTTGGTGTATGGATTAGATATAAAGGATATGTAATTTTGTTTTCATGTAAATAAGTCATGAATGATTACTCATATTTTTGTAATTTTATGAGATATTTCATGCTAGTTGCCAAATGATGGTTCCCACATGTGTTAGGTGACTCACATGGGCTGCTAATAGCTGATCATTAGAGTGTATATACCAATAGTACATACATCTAAAAGCTGTGTATTGTACGAGTACGAATACGGGTGCATACGAGTAGAATTGTTGATGAAACTGAACGAGAATGTAATTGTAAGCATTTTTGTTAAGTAGAAGTATTTTGATAAGTGTCTTGAAGTCTTTCAAAAGTGTATGAATACATATTAAAACACTACATGTATATACATTTTAACTGAGTCGTTAAGTCATCGTTAGTCATTACATGTAAGTGTTGATTTGAAACCTTTAAGTTAACGATCTTGTTAAATGTTGTTAACCCAATATTTATTATATCAAATGAGATGTTAAATTATTACATTATCCTGATATCATGATGTATTAATATATCTTAATATGATATATATACATTAAATGTCGTTACAACGATAATCGTTACATATATGTCTCGTTTCAAAATCATTAAGTTAGTAGTCTTGTTTTTACATTTGTAGTTCATTGTTAATATACTTAATGATATGTTTACTTATCATAATATCATGTTAACTATATATATATATCCATATATATGTCATCATATAGTTTTTACAAGTTTTAACGTTCGTGAATCGCTGGTCAACTTGGGTGGTCAATTGTCTATATGAAACCTATTTCAATTAATCAAGTCTTAACAAGTTTGATTGCTTAACATGTTGGAAACATTTAATCATGTAAATATCAATCTCAATTAATATATATAAACATGGAAAAGTTCGGGTCACTACTGTACCTACCCGTTAAATAAATTTCGTCCCGAAATTTTAAGCTGTTGAAGGTGTTGACGAATCTTCTGGATATAGATGCGGGTATTTCTTCTTCATCTGATCTTCTCATTCCCAGGTGAACTCGGGTCCTCTACGAGCATTCCATCCAACCTTAACAATTGGTATGTTGTTTTGCTTAAGTCTTTTAACCTCACGATCCATTATTTCGACGGGTTCTTCGATGAATTGCAGTTTTTAGTTGATTTGGATTTCATCTAACGGAATAGTGAGATCTTCTTTAGCAAAACATTTCTTCAAATTTGAGACGTGGAAAGTGTTATGTACAGCCGCGAGTTGTTGAGGTAACTCAAGTCGGTAAGCTATTGGTCTGACACGATCAATAATCTTGAATGGTCCGATATACCTTGGATTTAATTTCCCTCATTTACCAAATCGAACAACGCCTTTCCAAGGTGCAACTTTAAGCATGACCATCTCTCCAATTTCAAATTCTATATCTTTTCTTTTAATGTCAGCGTAGCTCTTTTGTCGACTTTGGGCGGTTTTCAACCGTTGTTGAATTTAGATGATCTTCTCGGTAGTTTCTTGTATTATCTCCGGACCCGTAATCTATCTATCCCCCACTTCACTCCAACAAATCGGAGACCTGCACTTTCTACCATAAAGTGCTTCAAACGGCGCCATCTCAATGCTTGAATGGTAGCTGTTGTTGTAGGAAAATTTTGCTAACGGTAGATGTCGATCCCAACTGTTTCTGAAATCAATAACACATGCTCGTAGCATGTCTTCAAGCATTTGTAACGTCCTTTCACTCTGCCCATCAGTTTGTGGATGATAGGCAGTACTCATGTCTAGACGAGTTCCTAATGCTTGCTATAATGTCTGCCAGAATCTTGAAATAAATCTGCCATCCCTATCAGAGATAATAGAGATTGGTATTCCATGTCTGGAGACGACTTCCTTCAAATACAGTCGTGCTAACTTCTCCATCTTGTCATCTTCTCTTATTGGCAGGAAGTGTGCTGATTTGGTGAGACGATCAACTATTACCCAAATAGTATCAAAACTACTTGCAGTCCTTGGCAATTTAGTGATGAAATCCATGGTAATGTTTTCCCATTTCCATTTCAGGATTTCGGGTTGTTGAAGTAGACCTGATGGTTTCTGATGCTCAGCTTTGACCTTAGAACACGTCAAACATTCTCCTACGTATTTAGCAATATCGGCTTTCATACCCGGCCACCAAAAATGTTTCTTGAGATCCTTGTACATCTTCCCCGTTCCAGGATGTATTGAGTATCTGGTTTTATGAGCTTCTCTAAGTACCATTTCTCTCATATATCCAAATTTTGGTACCCAAATCCTTTCAGCCCTATACCAGGTTCCGTCTTCCCGAATATTAAGATGCTTCTCCGATCCTTTGGGTATTTCATCCTTTAAATTTCCCTCTTTTAAAACTCCTTGTTGCGCCTCCTTTATTTGAGTAGTAAGGTTATTGTGAATCATTATATTCATAGATTTTACTCGAATGGGTTCTCTGTCCTTCCTGCTCAAGGCGTCGGCTACCACATTTGCCTTCCCCGGGTGGTAACGAATCTCAAAGTCGTAATTATTCAACAATTCAATCCACCTATGCTGCCTCATATTCAGTTGTTTCTGATTAAATATGTGTTGAAGACTTTTGTGGTCGGTATATATAATACTTTTGACCCCATATAAGTAGTGCCTCCAAGTCTTTAATGCAAAAACAAACGCGCCTAATTCCAAATCATGCGTCGTATAATTTTGTTCGTGAATCTTCAATTGTCTAGACGCATAAGCAATCACCTTCGTTCGTTGCATTAATACACAACCGAGACCTTGCTTTGATGCGTCACAATAAATCACAAAATCATCATTCCCTTCAGGCAATGACAATATAGGTGCCGTAGTTAGCTTTTTCTTCAATAACTGAAATGCTTTCTCTTGTTCATCCTTCCATTCAAATTTCTTCCCTTTATGCGTTAATGCAGTCAAGGGTTTTGATATTCTGAAAAAGTCTTGGATGAACCTTCTGTAGTAACCAGCTAGTCCTAAAAACTGGCGTA
Organism: Rutidosis leptorrhynchoides; assembly: GCF_046630445.1. NCBI lineage: Eukaryota > Viridiplantae > Streptophyta > Magnoliopsida > Asterales > Asteraceae > Rutidosis > Rutidosis leptorrhynchoides. The sequence goes on along the minus strand of NC_092333.1, from coordinate 528,356,626 downwards.
TGTGTTTCGGAGTTTTCGGGGTTTTCCACTTTTCAACAGTTTCTATCTTTGTCGGATCCACCTTAATACCCTCTTTGTGCACTATGTGACCGAGGAATTGAACTTCTTCCAACCAAAATGCACACTTTGAAAACTTAGCGTACAATTCTTCCTTTCTCAATACTTCTAACACCTTTCTCAAATGTTCACCGTGTTCTTGGTCATTCTTTGAGTAAATAAGTATGTCATCAATGAAAACAATGACAAACTTGTCAAGGTATGGTCCACACACTCGGTTCATAAGGTCCATGAACACAGCTGGTGCATTAGTTAAACCAAACGGCATGACCATAAACTCGTAATGACCGTAACGTGTTCTGAAAGCAGTCTTTGGAATATCATCTTCTTTCACCCACATTTGATGATACCCGGAACGTAAGTCAATCTTTGAATAAACAGACGAGCCTTGTAGTTGATCAAATAAGTCGTCGATTCTCGGTAGTGGGTAGCGGTTCTTGATGGTAAGTTTGTTCAACTCTCGGTAGTCGATACACAACCTGAATGTACCATCTTTCTTCTTGACAAACAAAACAGGAGCTCCCCACGGTGATGTGCTTGGTCGAATGAAACCACGCTCTAAAAGTTCTTGTAATTGGCTTTGCAGTTCTTTCATCTCGCTGGGTGCGAGTCTCTAAGGAGCACGAGCTATTGGTGCAGCTCCTGGTACAAGATCTATTTGAAATTCAACGGATCAATGTGGGGGTAATCCTGGTAATTCTTTCAGAAATACATCGGGAAATTCTTTTACGACGGGAACATCATTGATGCTCTTTTCTTTAGTTTGTACTTTCTCGACATGTGCTAGAACAGCATAGCAACCTTTTCTTATTAGTTTTTGTGCCTTCAAATTACTAATAAGATGTAGCTTCGTGTTGCCCTTTTCTCCGCACACCATTAAGGGTTTTCCTTTTTCTCGTATAATGCGAATTTCATTTTTATAATAAACGATCTCTACTTTCACTTCTTTCAACCAGTCCATACCGATTATCACATCAAAACTCCCTAACTTTACTGGTATCAAGTCAATCTTAAATGTTTCGCTAACCAGTTTAATTTCTCGATTCCGACATATATTATCTGCTGAAATTAATTTACCATTTGCTAATTCGAGTAAAAATTTACTATCCAAAGGCGTCAATGGACAACTTAATTTAGCACAAAAATCTCTACTCATATAGCTTCTATCCACACCCGAATCAAATAAAACGTAAGCAGATTTATTGTCAATAAGAAACGTACCCGTAACAAGCTCCGGGTCTTCCTGTGCCTCTGCCGCATTAATATTGAAAACTATTCCGCGGCCTTGTCCATTCGTGTTCTTCTGGTTCGGGCAATTTCTAATAATGTGGCCCGATTTTACACATTTATAACAAACTACATTGGCATAACTTGTTCCGACACTACTTGCTCCGCCATTACTCGTTATGACACCATTTGTTCCTTTCGTTCTGTTAACCCCTGGTCCGTAGACCTCACACTTCGCCGCGCTATGACCATTTCTTTTACACTTTCTGCAAAATTTGGTGCAGAACCCCGAGTGATACTTTTCACACCTTTGGCATAGCTGCTTCTGATTGTTGTTGTTGTTGCGGTTATTATTGTTGTTGGGATGATTGTTGTAGTTGCTGTTGTTGTTATTGTTGTTGTTGTTGTTGTTGTTGTTGTTGTTATTGGTGTTGTTGTTATTGTTGTTGTTGTTGGGCCGTTTGTTGTAGTTGCTATTGATATTGCGATTGTTGGGATAGTTGTTGCGATTATTGTTGTAATTGCTGTTGTTGTTGTATTGGTGATTCTTATCACCGTTTTCCTCTCACTTTCTTTTGACTTGCTTCACATTGGCCTCTTCAGCAGTCTGTTCTTTAATTCTTTCTTCAATCTGGTTCACTAGTTTGTGAGCCATTCTACATGCCTGTTGTATGGAGGAGGGCTCGTGTGAACTTATATCTTCTTGGATTCTTTCCGGTAATCCTTTCACAAACGCGTCGATCTTCTCTTCCTCATCTTCGAACGCTCCCGGACACAATAGGCATAATTCTGTGAATCGTTTTTCGTACGTGGTAATATCAAATCCTTGGGTTCGTAACCCTCTAAGTTCTGTCTTGAGCTTATTGACCTCGGTTCTGGGACGGTACTTCTCGTTCATCAAGTGCTTGAATGCTGACCACGGTAGCGCGTAAGCATCATCTTGTCCTACTTGCTCTAGATAGGTATTCTACCATGTTAACGCAGAACCTGTGAAGGTATGCGTAGCGTACTTCACTTTGTCCTCTTCAGTACACTTACTTATGGCAAACACCGATTCGACCTTCTCGGTCCACCGTTTCAATTCGGTCGGTCCTTCGGTTCCATAAAATTCCAAAGGTTTGCAGGCAGTGAATTCTTTGTTGGTGCATCCTACACGATTTCCTGTACTGCTAGATCTAAGGTTATTGTTGGTATGTAGCGTAGCCTGTACTGTGGCTATGTTTGAAGCAAGAAAGGCACGAAATTCCTCTTCGCTCATATTCAAGGTGTGTCGAGTAGTCGGTGCCATTTCCTTCAAAATAGTCAAATGAAACGAGTTAATCATATAGAATATCAAGAGTAGTCAATAGTATTTCGTAGCGTAATATGAACTTATTTATAAAAGCTCTTTCTTCATATTAGCATTTTATACTCTTTAATTCGGGTAGTACCTACCCGTTAAGTTCATACTTAGTAGCTAACATACCATTTCAACTACTACAATTCTATATGAAAAAACTAATCACAAAAAAAAAAAAAAAAAAATCATATTCAAACCTTTATACAATAACTTGCAAACTTACAATACCGCTATTTTACATATAGCATGAAATATAGCACATAAAACTTTGATACAAAGTAGTTGCGAAGATAATTCTAGTTAATAAATAAGGCGTTCAGCAAAGGCAATAAAGACACGTAATTCATACGTCCAGAAACAAGTCATGCATTCTGGTTTTACTAATACCACTTCCCATCCTTGGTTTTGTGGAACATAACCGTTGTGACCGATAGTAAGACAATGTGTTGTAACGTCGTCAAAAGGATGAAGGTTACGTAATGACCAACAGTCTCGTAATAACCTAAAAACCTCATTTCTTACCTCAATTACCGACTCCGTCACTTGTGGGAACGTTTTTTTTTAATAGTTGTAGCCCGATGTTCTTGTTCTCACTTTGGTGAGAAGCGAACATTACTAACCTGTAAGCATAACATGCTTCTTTATGTTGCATGTTAGCCACTTTTTCTAAATCACAAAGTCCTATATTCGGATATATTGAGTCAAAATAATTTCTTAACCCGTTGCGTAAAATAGCATTTGGGTTCCCCGCAATATATGCGTCAAAGTAAACACATCGTAACTTATGGATTTCCCAATGTGATATCCCCCATCTTTTGAATGAAAGCCTTTTATAAACCAAGGCATTCTTGGAACGTTCTTCGAATGTCTTACAAACTGATCTCGCCTTAAATAGTTGTGCCGAGGAATTCTTACCGACTCTAGACAAGATTTCATCAATCATGTCTCCGGGTAGGTCTCTTAAAATAGTGGGTTGTCTATCCATTTTGCGTTTTTATACTGTAAAGTAGACAAGAGTTAGATTCATAAAAAAATACTTATTAATACAAGCAATTTTTACATATATCATAAAGCATAAGCACACTATATTACATATATACACCACACGAATACAAATATCTTATTCCGACTCGCTCGTTTCTTCTTCTTCAGTTTTGGTTCGTTTTGCCAAGTTTCTAGGGATATATGATGTTCCCCTAATACGAGCCGTCATTTTCCACATTGGTTTAGAAAAACCTGTTGGTTTAGAGGTTCCCGGGTTATTGTCACAACTTAAGAAACACGGGTGTTAACGATACATATAAAGTTCATCGGGTTTGGAATCAAATTTCTCTATTTTTATGCCCTTTCCCTTATTGTTCTCTTTTGCCTTATTAAATTGTGTTGGGGTAATTTCTATAACATCATCGGAATCCTTGTCTGAATCCGATTCATCAGAGAATTGGTAATCCTCCTAATACTTTGCTTCCTTGGCGGAAACACCATTGACCATAATTAACTTTGGTTGGTTGGTTGAGGATTTTCTTTTACTTAACCGTTTTATTATTTCCCCCACTGGTTCTATTTCTTCTTCCGGTTCCGATTCTTCTTTCGGTTCCGATTACTCTTCCGGTTCCGACTCTTCTTCCGGTTCCTTTTCGGAAACTTGTGAATCAGTCCACGAATCATTCCAATTTACATTTGTCTCTTCATTATTATTAGGTGAGTCAATGGGACTTGTTCTAGAGGTAGACATCTATCACATAATATCAAACACGTTAAGAGATTAATATATCACATAATATTCACATGTTAAAAATATATAGTTTTCAACAAAATTTGTTAAGCAATCATTTTTCAAGTAAACACGGTCGAAGTCCAGACTCACTAATGCATCCTAACAAACTCGATAAGACATACTAATGCAAAATTCCGGTTCTCTAAGACTATCGCTCGGATACCAACTGAAATGTCCCGTTCTTATTGATTAAAAACGTTCCATATTAATTGATTTCGTTGCGAGGTTTTGACCTCTATATGAGACGTTTTTCAAAGACTGCATTCATTTTAAAACAAACCATAACCTTTATTTCATCAATAAAGGTTTAAAAAGCTTTACGTAGATTATCAAATAATGATAATCTAAAATATCCTGTTTACACACGACTATTACATAATGGTTTACAATACAAATATGTTACAACGAAATAAGTTTCTTGAATGCAGTTTTTACACAATATCATACAAGCATGGACTCCAAATCTTGTCCTTATTTAAGTGTGCAACAGCGGAAGCTCTTAATAATCACCTGAGAATAAACATGCTTAAAACGTCAACAAAAAATGTTGGTGAGTTATAGGTTTAACCTATATATATCAAATCGTAACAATAGACCACAAGATTTCATATTTCAATATACATCCCATACATAGAGATAAAAATCATTCATATGGTGAACACCTGGTAACCAATATTAACAAGATGCATATATAAGAATATCCCCATCATTCCGGGATCCTCCTTCGGACATGATATAAATTTCGAAGTACTTAAGCATCCAGTACTTTGGATGGGGCTTGTTGGGCTCGATAGATCTATCTTTAGGATTCGCATCAATTAGGGTGTCTGTTCCCTAATTCTTAGATTACCGGACTTAATAAAAAGGGGCATATTCAATTTCGATAATTCAACCATAGAATGTAGTTTCACGTACTTGTGTCTATTTTGTAAATCATTTATAAAACCTGCATGTATTCTCATCCCAAAAATATTAGATTTTAAAAGTGGGACTATAACTCACTTTCACAGATTTTTACTTCGTCGGGAAGTAAGACTTGGCTACTGGTCGATTCACGAACCTATAACAAATATGTACATATATATCAAAGTATGTTCAAAATATATTTACAACACTTTTAATATATTTTGATGTTTTAAGTTCATTAAGTCAGCTGTCCTCGTTAGTAACCTACAACTAGTTGTCCAAAGTTAGATGTACAGAAAAAAATTGATATATATTATCTTGAATCAATCCACGACCCAGTGTATACACGTCTCAGGCTAGATCACAACTCAAAGTATATATATTTTTGCAATCAACCTCAACCCTGTATAGCTAACTCCCACATTACTGTATATAGTGTCTATGGTTGTTCCAAATAATATATACACATGGGTCGATATGATATGTCAAAACATTTGCATACGTGTCTATGGTATCCCAAGATTACATAATATATTAGAATACATGTATAATACAATATAAGTTAGCTAGGATATGATTAATATAGATTTGTTACCAATTTTCACGTTGCTACAACAAGAAAAATTATCCAATCTTGTTTTACCCATAACTTCTTCATTTTAAATCCGTTTTGAGTGAATCAAATTGCTATGGTTTCATATTGAACTCTATTTTATGAATCTAAACAGAAAAAGTATAGGTTTATAGTCAAAAATATAAGTTACAAGTCATTTTTGTAAAGGTAGTCATTTCAGTCGAAAGAATGACGTCTAGATGACCATTTTAGAAAACATACTTCCACTTTGAGTTTAACCATGATTTTTGGATATAGTTTCATGTTAATAAGAAAAATCATTTTCCCAGAAGAACAACTTTTAAATCAAACTTTATCATAGTTTTTAATTAACTAACCCAAAACAGCCCGCGATGTTACTACGACGGCGTAAATCCGATTTTACAGTGTTTTTTCGTGTTTCCAGGTTTCAAATCATTAAGTTAGCATATCATATAGATATAGAACATGTGTTTAGTTGATTTTAAAAGTTGAGTTAGAAGGATTAACTTTTGTTTGCGAACAAGTTTAGAATTAACTAAACTATGTTCTAGTGATTACAAGTTTAAACCTTCGAATAAGATAGCTTTATGTGTATGAATCGAATGATGTTATGAACATCATTAATACCTCAAGTTTTCTGGATAAAGCTACTGGAAATGAGAAAAATGGATCTAGCTTCAAAGGATCCTTGGATGGCTTGAAAGTTCTTGAAGCAGAATCATGACACGAAAACAGTTCAAGTAAGATTTTCATTCGAAATAAGATTGTTATAGTTATAGAAATTGAATCAAAGTTTGAATATGAGTATTACTTTGTATTAGAAAGATATATTACTATAAATAAGAAAGATTTCTTGAGGTTGGATGATCACTCTACAAGATTGGAAGTAAGCTAGCAAACTTAGAAGTATTCTTGATTTTATGAAACTAGAACTTGTAGAATTTATGAAGAACACTTAGAACTTGAAGATAGAACTTGAGAGAGATCAATTAGATGAAGAAAATTGAAGAATGAAAGTGTTTGTAGGTGTTTTTGGTCATTGGTGTATGGATTAGATATAAAGGATATGTAATTTTGTTTTCATGTAAATAAGTAATGAATGATTACTCATATTTTTGTAATTTTATGAGATATTTCATGCTAGTTGCCAAATGATGGTTCCAACATGTGTTAGTTGACTCACATGGGCTGCTAAGAGCTAATCATTGGAGTGTATATACCAATAGTACATACATCTAAAAGCTGTGTATTGTACGAGTACGAATACAGGTGCATACGAGTAGAATTGTTGATGAAACTGAACGAGAATGTAATTGTAAGCATTTTTGTTAAGTAGAAGTATTTTGATAAGTGTCTTGAAGTCTTTCAAAAGTGTATGAATACATATTAAAACACTACATGTATATACATTTTAACTGAGTCGTTAAGTCATCGTTAGTCATTACATGTAAGTGTTGATTTGAAACCTTTAAGTTAACGATCTTGTTAAATGTTGTTAACCCAATATTTATTATATCAAATAAGATGTTAAATTATTACATTATCATGATATCATGATGTATTAATATATCTTAATATGATATATATACATTAAATGTCGTTACAACGATAATCGTTACATATATGTCTCATTTCAAAATCATTAAGTTAGTAGTCTTGTTTTTACATATGTAGTTCATTGTTAATATACTTAATGATATGTTTACTTATCATAATATCATGTTAACTATATATATATCCATATATATGTCATCATATAGTTTTTACAAGTTTTAACGTTCGTGAATCGCCGGTCAACTTGGGTGGTCAATTGTCTATATGAAACCTATTTCAATTAATCAAGTCTTAACAAGTTTGATTGCTTAACATGTTGGAAACATTTAATCAAGTAAATATCAATCTCAATTAATATATATAAACATGAAAAAGTTCGGGTCACTACATAATTATGGTGAGGAGGGTTTCCGGTTTATAGAACAGAAAAATCATGGCAGCAACAGTTTATTCGAATGGCAGAAGAAGTAGGAATGAGTTTTCGATGGTAGTGTATTTGATTGAAATTAGAAATATAACAAAAGTAGATGTTGTATGAGGATGTTTTGAATCGAGTATGATATTGTTATAGTGGTATTGTGAAGTGAAGGAAGGAAACCGAAACATAAAATATTATCAATATCAACATTATTCTCACTATACATGTAGTTTTAGGTATCGAATTGTAGTTGTTTTCAATAATTAAATGTGTTGTGTTTTGGTTTAAGCAGGAAATAGAGAGCATTACAGTAGTAGCAGAATGGGTAGCTGCTGTTGAAGCTCGTGTACTAGGCAGTGACTACAGCAATATTGAAGATGGTATGGTGATGATGGAATGAAGCAGGAATAGCAGTGGATGCAGTAGCAGGTAACTGAAACCGAAATAAAATCTAGCAGTAGTAGCTAATGAAGTTACAGCTAGTTTTGTTAACATTTTGATGGATGTGTTTGCAGGTTTCATCATGGCCAGGTTTGGTGAAGTGGTTCTTGGACTGGATAGCAGCAGTAATTGGATTGTGGTTTGGCAGACACATAAAAATATAATGTTTTGATGGTTGTGGAAGTGGTGGTTTGATGCGGTCTAAACAAGAATTATAAACAGATAGTTCGATGGTGAACTGAACAGAATAGTAATCGTAGTAGCAGATTGTGATGTTTATGTGTATGCCATAGAAGTAAGTTAAGTGGGTGTTTCATACCTCTCACGTGGTAATGTAGATATATAGATATAGTAATTAGTTAGAAAGATAGAATAGATAGTGATAGATAAAGATTGCTAACAAAAAGTGGAATAATAATTCAACATGTAACATTATTTAAAGAAAATGAGATTGTGTTTGGATTGGGGATCGAATAAGAACAAGAGATGGGTACTAGTTGCAATTGTTGATAATGGTAATATGATGTATCTTTTTTTGTCAATATAAGCATATAATTGTACGAGTTTTAAATTATTGAAGAAAAAAGTAGGTGATTAGAATAGAAGAATAGAAATGCAGAGTGGTTCTTGGTAAGAGAAAGTTGTGAATATGTATGTATTTTTTATTAGATGATGGTCTAGTGAAGTTTTGACTGGGTGATGGTTTACAGGAATAAAGAAAAGAAAATTAATGTTTGCAATTCATGGGATCTCTTAGGTGTGTGTTTGTTCGATCATAGTTGTAGTTAGTAATGTTTTTCAATCATCAAGTATAAGTAAATATATATAGATTTTGAATTAACTAAGTTATAACATATTACTAACTCTATATGTGCATGAAAACGATATGAAACAGAACGTGGAATGAAAAGTGATTGATTAGAACAAAGTGGTGTCTCAGATGTGTATAAGTATCATTTATATATCTGTATATTAATTGGATGCCATGAAATGAAATAAAGCAAACAGTACTCCAATAGTACTTCAATAGGATAGTAGTCTCTTCAATTGATATTTAGCTACCGACGTTTCTACTACGGATATTATCTCATTTAATATCAATTAAATGATAAATGAGTGTCATCGTTGTTTACTAAATAAAATTAAAATCACATGTATACATTTAATGTACTTCAATTATATATATTAATATATTTTAATTAATAATTATTATAATATCATATTTTATTTTACAAAAAAAAAAAAATTCTAATAATTAAATCATATAATACTTCAAATTATTATATATTCATATATTTAAATATATATATGTATCTATTTACAAATAGTGGTTCGTGAATCGTCGGAAATAGTCGAAGGCTAAATGAATTCATGAAATAGTTCAAAAATTTTGAGACTCAACCTAACAGACTTTGCCTATCGTGTCGAAATCATATAAAGATCAAGTTTAAATTTGGTCGGAAATTCTCGGGTCGTCACATGACATGTCTTATGACAGGGGCGTTTAGGACTAGTGTAATGAATACAAGGCCACTGCTTATTCATGAGCCAGCATTGTGACGACCCGGGAAATTCTGTCCAAATTTAAACTTATTCTTTATATGGTTTCGACACGATAAGCAAAGTCTGTTAAACTAAATCTCAAAAATTTTGAACTGTTTCAGATATCGACCTTCGACTATTTCCGACGATTCACATATATCTATATATAAATATTAATTTGAAATAGAAACTTATATGAGTTAGTTAATTTGTGTAAATAAAATAATACCTGACATTACTATAAATCTATATATATATGAAAAGTACATTGAATAAATATAATTTAGAATTTATTAAACGCTCGTAATACTCGTTACCCATCTTGATGGTTATTAATCAAGTTAAAAATGAACTTATATGATTTTAAAATAAAAGGTGATCCGAAACTGAGTTATATAAGTTATAGGCTTATTAAAAGTATATTTAGGATATAATTATTTAATTTTAACAGTTTTTATATTTTACCCATAAATGAGAGGCACAGTTGATGTAATTTTTATTTATAAAATTAATGACTGAATTTTATACCATAATGACCAAAATAAATAAATATAGTTAATTTAAAAATATAAGATTTTTCTGAACACTTTTATCCGTCACTGATTTCGCACGATACACAGTCCGTGAAAACTGTCGGTAGGATACTTACAACTATATTCAATTTGTTTACTGTGCACATTGTGATTCCTAATTTTATTATTATATCACTATTCTTAATTCATTATAATGTTGGTGATTGATTACCTTTTTCTCTAATAAATCACTTTACAAAATATATATCTTATATATATATATACATTTACATGTGTAATGAGGGTCACCACCCCTAGTATCACTCTTCTTCTTATACTCTGTTAAACACCACAACTATCAACACACACACTAACACTTACACCCTCCCAACATTATATGGCTACACTATAACCCGTCATTCGAAACCCATAACCATCCTCACCATTGTATAATCAAGAACCACAACCCAAACTATCGTCATCATTAAACCTTCGAACCATAAACCATCATAAACATATGACCATCATCGGCTATTCCTTCCACAATAACCGCAACCATTTTTCCTTATTTAGTATTTGCTCGTTCACAACCATCATCAAGAATAGCATCGACACATTCACCAATCTTACCACGATCATATATATTTTTTTGTGTGCTATTATTTTCGGTCTGTGACCCAGGAACCCAAACTCATTACAACTAATCATCGAAATCAAGCTCATCGAACCGCTTTTGAGATTATTGTTTATAGTCGTAAACCACCTACACAAACCCATATCATCAAAAAACAATATTGCTTGTTCTATTTTGTGATAAACCCGAACACCCACGAAACACCCATCACTCTTAACTTGTTTAATCACCACGAACAACCATCTTGTAACACCACCATCACCACCATTTGAAACTCGATACCACCATCACCACTGCAAGATCACCATCACCTTTATCATTTTTTGTTGTTGTTGTTGTTGTTGTTGTTGTTGTTGTTAACTGTTTCTACTCCTGTCGTTACTACAGATTGCTCGATAAACCACCACACAATCACCACCTTTGTCTCTCTCATACCTCTCTCTAACTATCTCTCTCACAGTAATTTTCTTCTGTCTTGAAACTGAAGCCAAATAGCCTATTATCAACCCATTTTGCTACGGTTATTACAGCTACAAATCCTCTTCTGTTTTCGCTGCACAAAGAATACACTTCAAATTGTTTGATGTCTCCTATACATTGTTATTCTATTGAGCAAATTAACGAAAAGAAGGAAGAGTATAGGTCCACAAATAAATTGGTCAACTTGGAAATATGAGTATGTTTATGCAGCGTTTTTTTTATACATGTGGGTCAAGGTTGAATTCATGGTCGACCATTATAACTTAAACAAATCCCACATTCATTCCCTTAGTTAATTATTAAAGAGAAAGATAGAACCGAAATTTTTAATTGTTGATTAATATAGATAGTCGAATTACCTATTGGAATTAGGCCGTAACAATTAGTTAGATTGGACTGCCACCTTACAAATTCGGCCGAAAGCCATCATATTCTGATGGGCCGAGAATTTAAGAATAATGATGATGATGATGATGAAGATCGTGAACTAGGGTGCAATGACGATCAGATAGTTATGATAAGGATGTACGGTTAATAGGATGCTACGATGTTGATGATGATTTTAATGGTGATACCGTATGTGTAATGATGATAAGATTATGATAATGATAATGTTCGGATATGATGATGATATGATTTTATGAAGGAGGAGGAATAGGAACATTAAAAGATCGGGTTAAATAAAATAGACATATGAATAAAATTAGAAATATTAAGCAGAGTGGATGGTTGGGCGATTGGTCATGGAGTGAAAGGTGGCGGGCTCGAGTCCCAGCTTGGGCGGATTATTAATTTTTTAAGCCTTTAAAGGTAGTTTTCATAACTATTAATTTCATTATTATTATTATTAGGATTATTATTATTATAATTAATTATTGTTATGTTAATTATTAATATTAATACCATGATTATTATTATTATTATTATTATTATTATTATTATTATTATTATTATTATTATTATTATTATTATTATTATTATTATTATTATTATTATTATCATTATTAATTTCATTATTATTATTATTATTATTATTATTATTATTATTATTATTATTATTATTATTATTATTATTATTATTATTATTATTATTATTATTAAGTATCATTTATTATTATTATTATTATGATTATGATTACAATTATGATGATTATTATTATTAAGTATTATTATTATCATAATAATTATTGTAAGTATTATTATTATTAATAACATTAGTATTATCATTATTAGCATTGTTATTATTACAAAATTATTATTTTTACAACTGTATTATTATTATGGTTAGTTTTACTATTAGTGTCATTATTATTATTATTATTATTTTTACAACTATATTATTATTAAAAGAATTATTTTAGTAAAATTATTATTTTTATTAAAGTTATTATCTTTATTAAAATTTATCATTTAAAAAAAAATTAACATTTTATTATTACTATTATTATTATAAAACAAAATAGTTTTTTATTTATTATTATCAATATTATATTATCAAATAACTGTTAGTTATATAAAACTATATTTACTACATCTAATATAACTATATTAATATTTTATATTAATAAATATAATTAATTAGGTTATTAATGAAACACATAATTTATAATAATAATTAAATCACTAATAATATATATATATTTGTTCGATTACCATTATATGTGTTAATATATATATAAATGATATAGGTTCGTGAATCCGAGGCCAACCCTGCATTGTTCATTATGGTCGTATGCATATTTTTACTACAAAATATCGTATTGTGAGTTTGATTTACTCCCTTTTTAAATGCTTTTGCAATATATATTTTTGGGACTGAGAATACATGCGCTGCTTTTATTAATGTTTTACGAAATAGACACAAGTAATCGAAACTACATTCTATGGTTGGATTATCGAATCGAATATGCCCCTTTTAGCTTGGTAACCTAAGAATTAGGGAACATGCACCCTAATTGACGCGAATCCTAAAGGTAGATCTACGGGCACTAACTCCCCCCATACTTGAAAATGGTATGCTTTAGTACTTTAAGTTATTAATACAGATGGATTTCTATTTTGGGGATATTCTATATGCATTCTGTTAATGTCGGTTATCAGGTGTTCAATCCATATGAATGATTTTTTTTAAACACTTGCGTGTGTATGATTATTGAATAAAGGAAATCTTGTGTTCTATTAAAATGATAGAAATGAATGTTTATGATAAACTAATGAACTCACCAACCTTTTGGTTGACACTTGAAAGCATGTTTATTTTCAGGTATGAAAGAAATCTTCCGTTGTGCATTTGCCCATTTTAGAGATATTACTTCGAGTCATTCATGACATATTTCAAAAGACGTTGCATTCGAGTCATTGAGTTCATCAAGATTATTATTAAGTCAATTATAGTTGAATATATTATGAAATGGTATGCATGCCATCAACTGTCGATGAAATGAAAGTTTGTCTTTTAAAAACGAATGCAATATTTGTAAAATGTATCATATAGAGGTCAAGTACCTCGCGATGTAACCAATTGTAATGTATTCGTCCAGATGGATTAGGACGGGTTGTTATAGTTGGTATCAGAGCTGTGGTCTTAGCGAACCAGGTGTTGCATTAGTGTGTCTAACTGGTAGTTGTTTAGATGCATTAGTGAGTCTGGACTTCGACTGTGTCTGCATGTCAAAAGTTTTGCTTATCATTTCGTGTCGAAAATTATTTGCTTATCATCCTAAAAGTCTAGATGCGTCTTACTGCCTCTATTGCATAGACAGTGTATAGATAAATTCATATCTTAGCGTATCTATTATTGTTACCTTTGCCTGACAGCTTCCGTAGATTCCTCCGTAACTTATGGGATTTTAGTATTATATATGCATATGTAAATTATGTGTTGCAGGGTACTAATCTACATCCTATAATCTATTTCTTATCAAAAATTCTTCATCTGATCGTACGAGATGAATCCCTCAACCAGTTCGAATTCCTCGGATTCCGACAGCTATTCCGATATGGAGTTTCACCTAAGCTCCGAAAGCAGTGTCACCAGAATGAATCAACCAAATCAGCCATCCCCAATTCATCTGATGGGTTCGTAGTCAGCTTAATCAATGGAGACGCGAAGAAGGCGATCCCTTCCACCAACCTAATTCATCTTTTGGCGAAGAACCTGAAGCGCTTACCGGCGAACCTATTCGAACCACCATTTTCTCTTTCATTTCCATAGTATCTCGCTACGATTATATCACAACTCAGATTTTAAACCTTATTCATTCGCTCGTTCCTACCGACAATCATTCCGGAGTAATAAGTCAACGAGCTTCACGCTCGAGTAATCAATTTGGAAAATATGGTACAAAACTTACCAGCTTCAGCAACATCACCATCACTAACAGTACCACCAACAACCCAAGTTTCAACATCATATGCCTCAATATCTCATTCTGTACCTCGAGTATAATCATCATTCTACGTATCGTTCTATCTATTTTATCTTCGTTCGACATAGCGATTATGTAATCTCTAATGTTTTAGAGATTATATATTCTTATTCTCACGGTAAAACAAATGAGTTTGATATCATATTAACTCATTAAATCCATGATTTCATCTGAAGAAAATATATATGTATATATGTTTTCATAAAGATTGTAATTAAAAATTCTTTTGTACAAACAGTTAATGGTGAAAATATTTTAACGGGTAGGTAATACCTGAGGAATATTTAAATTTCACATTAATAAGTTACACTGTACATTCTTCAAATCTGATTCAACATTCATTTACTATCCTACTTACATCTACAAAGATACGAATCCGTTTACTGCAGAATAACCATTTTCATTCAATTTCATATTTGAATTTTGACCTATCAGAATCCAACAAGTGGCATAAGGAAGAAAACATTGGACAAAATATAATTTGTTAGAAACAAACAAATTAACTATGAAAATTTTTGTTAAGAATCCACACTAACTATTCCTAGCTAACTGTTCCTAGCTAACTGATTACATTTTATTTATCGCAATTTAATTATTGCAATTTATATTCTCGCAATTTTATTTATCGTCAATTAATTTCTGTTATTTATTTTACGCGCTTAAAATATCGGGACATGTATACAAGGTTTTGACATATCATATCGATGCATCTATATATATTATTTGGAATAACAATAGACACTCTATATGCAGTAATGATCGAGATAGCTATACAGGGTTGAGATTGATTCTATAATAATATATATACTTTGAGTTGTGATCGAGTCTGAGACATGTACACGGGTCACGACACGTATTAATTAATTCGAATATAATATATTAAACTATATATGAATTATTGAACTGTTAACTGTGGACTATCAACTATGGACTACCAACATTGGACAATTAAAATGAATTAAAATATTGATTATAACATATGCAACTAAACAATTCTTCAATTTTGCCACTTGATTTCATCTTAAACCTCATTTGTATCTTGACTATTACAATCTACGTTCAAACCTTTCATGATTCTTGAAAACACCTCAATCGAGAGGACGAAACAACCGCACTTCCTCTACGGAAGAAAAGATTGATGCATATAATTATGCACCTGAAAACACTCGGAACCTGAATCATTTAAGCACGTATCTATGTTAGCTCCTTTGGCGTTGTTATTATCGAAAATAACTTTACAATTCCATTCCAAATTAGCCAATTTTGTCACAGCTCCAGCAAATCAACATCGATCTTTCATTCGAATAAGTCTTAATATAACTTTGGTATATACGTTTGCCCCTTCATCATTGTTACCGGAGAACCGTTTATATTCCACCATATTATCAGTAAACTTACCAGCAACTTCATTACTCACTGGCTTAAGTCTCTCCGAAAGACCATTATAATTGTTCGTTAAAACCCTATCATATACTCATCCGTACCTTGTAACGAGAATTGCCATACCAATTACCGGGAATTAGCAATCAATATTTTGAAATCTCGCAGCATGTCTACATCAACAGTTATATGTATACATAAAACCTTTATCTCTTAGAATTAGGATTTTCCATTCTGAAATTCTGAAAGCACCCAGTCTACGAATCAATACTCGAAATGTTGAAAATGCTGATGAAACAGCCAAAACTGTAAACGACCTGAACAGTCAAAAGTTTGATGATAAAGAATAGTATGTTGGAAAAGCTTAGAAATGTTGGAACTGGAAAATGGATTGAGCAAACTATGAAGGAGGCTGTGGACAAATCACAAAGACTAAACCTGCCTTCAAAGAATCCAAATGACTCAGTATCTGCTAAAGTCATTAACGAATACCTTACTCCTGATTCTAAACCTTTATGAACAAATTTTCTTCATCATCCATCGATATTAGAAATTCTAAGATATCATCGTATCTTTCATTATAAATATCCTCGATATTTCTGAAGATATTTTCATAACTATTCTTATCTGAAAGCATTTATCTCTTCGCGATATCAGTGTTAGAACAGAAAGGAAACTGTTTTAGTTTCTAAATTCTGAAAAATTCGAACTTAAATTATGAATGATATTGAAGTAGTGTTGGGAACTGAAGCATGAGTTAGCTTAATATAATGACACTTGATCAACGTGATTATATTACAGTAAGTCATGCTGAGTTTCTAATGAAACGTGATGATTCACAGACCATAACTTCATCATGTGCCATGTTACACAAATCTTACATTCTATCTAATCTCTAAACATATCAAGAATATATTTTCTTGATAGTTCTATCTTTCTGGTAATTTAACCAATCAAGATCGTACTATTACAATTTCTCTCTTAGAACATTAACTATATACATTTCGAAACTCATATCTACGAATTCTGGACTGTTATTCGCTTGACTTAAAGTCGGGAAGAGAAAACAAAAGTATGGAACTCCAAAATATAAAGGAAATAAAAAGAGTGGGATTTATAGTGAAATATCCGATAGCGCAATCAAGACAGATTATCGCATTTAACCAAAGAGGATCCTAATTTCCTTAATTAACGAAGAATCAAATCTTATTACGAAGATTTTCTCCAAATTCCTTGAATTCTAGAAATCAACCATATCTACGTCAAAAGGTTTGACGAAACACTATTTACTCATTTCACTCTTTTGTGATAGCCTCACCCGTACGTTTCTAGTAATCGAATTGTTTCATTCATATTACTCAAGGATGATAAAACTCTATTTATCAACACATATTCGTCATGAAAACATACTTATTGTCAACCATGACGATCTCAATCAAATTTCGGGACGAAATTCCTTTAACGGGTAGGTACTGTGATGACCCGGGAAATTCAGACTAAATTTAAACTTAATCTTTATATGGTTTCGACACGATAAGCAAAGTCTGTTAAACTAAATCTCAAAAATTTTGAACTGTTTCAGATATCTATTTGACCTTCGACTATTTCCGACGATTCACGAACCACTATCGGTATATATATATATATATATATATATATATATATATATATTAATTTGAAATAGAAACTTATATGAGTTAGTTTATTTGTGTAAATAAAATAATACATGACATTACTATAAATCTATCTATATATGAAAAGTACATTGAATATATATAATTTAGAATTTATTTAATAAACGCTCGTAACACTCGTTAACCATCTTGATGGTTATTAATCAAGTTAAAAATGAACTTATATGATTTTAAAATAAAAGGTGATCCGAAATTGAGTTATATAAGTTATAGGCTTATTAAAAGTATATTTGGGATCTAATTATTTAATTTTAACACTTTTTATATTTACCCATAAATGAGAGGGACAGTTGATGTAATTTTTATTTATAAAATTAATGACTGAATTTTATACCATAATGACCAAAATAAATAAATATAATTAATTTAAAAATATGGGATTTTTCTGAACACTTTTATCCGTCACTGATTTTGCACGATACACAGTCCGTAAAAACTGTCAGTAGGATACTTACAACTATATGTCACGATAGTTCAATTTGTTTACTATGCACATTGTGATTCCTAATTTTATTATTATATCACTATTCTTAATTGATTATAATGTTGGTGATTGATTACCTTTTTTTCTAATAAATCACTTTACAGAATATATATCTTATATATATATATATATATATATATATATATATATATATATATATATATATATATATATATATATATATATATATATATATATACATTTACGTGTGTAATGAGGGTCACCACCCCTAGTATCACTCTTCTTCTTATACTTCTGTTAAACACCACAACTATCAACACACACACTAACACTTACACCCTCCCAACATTATATGGCTACACTATAACCTGTCATTCGAAACCCATAACCATCCTCACCATTGTATAATCAAGAACCATAACCCAAACTATCATCATCATTAAACCTTCGAACCAT
This sequence comes from Rutidosis leptorrhynchoides, assembly GCF_046630445.1. Taxonomy (NCBI): domain Eukaryota; kingdom Viridiplantae; phylum Streptophyta; class Magnoliopsida; order Asterales; family Asteraceae; genus Rutidosis; species Rutidosis leptorrhynchoides. Next base: position 528,337,741 of record NC_092333.1, on the reverse strand, counting down.
AAACCATCATAAACATATGACCATCATTGGCTATTCCTTCCACAATAACCGCAACCATTTTTCCTTATTTGGTATTTTCTCGTTCACAACCATCATCAAGAATAGCATCGACTCATTCACCAATCTCACCACGATCATATATATTTTTTTGTGTGCTATTATTTTCGGTCTGTGACCCAGGAACCCAAACTCATTACAACTAATCATCAAAACCAAGCTCATTGAACCGCTTTTGAGATTACTATTTATAATCATAAACCACCTACACAAACCCATATCATCAAACAACAATATTGCTTGTTCTATTTTGTGATAAACCCGAACACCCACGAAACACCCATCACTCTTAACTTGTTTAATCACCACGAACAACCATCTTGTAACACCACCATCACCGCCATTTGAAACTCGATACCATCATCACTACCGCAAGATCACCATCACCTTTATCATTTTTGTTGTTGTTGTTAACCGTTTCTACACCTGTCGTTGCTACAGATTGCTCGATAAACCACCACATAATCACCACCTTTGTCTCTCTCATACCTCTCTCTAACTATCTCTCTCACAATAATTTTCTTCTATCTTGAAACCGAAGCCAAATAGCCTATTATCAACCCTTTTTGCTACAGTTATTACAGCTACAAATCCTCTTCTGTTTTTGCTGCACAAAGAATACACTTCAAATTGTTTGATGTCTGCCATACATTGTTATTCTGTTAAGCAAATTAACGAAAACAAGGAAGAGTATAGGTCCACAAATAAATTGGTCAACTTGGAAATATGAGTATGTTTATGCAGCGTTTTTTTTATACATGTGGGTCAAGGTGGAATTCATGGTTGACCATTATAACTCAAACAAACCCACATTCATTCCCTTAGTTAATTATTAAAGAGAAAGATAGAACCGAAATTTTTAATTGTTGATTAATACAGCTAGTCGAATTACCTGTTGGAATTAGGCCGAAATAATTAGTAAGATTGGACTGCCACCTTACAAATTGGGCGGAAAGCCATCATATTCTAATGGGCCGAGAATTTAAGAATAATGATGATGATGATGATGATGAAGATCGTGAACTAGGGTGCAGTGACGCTCGAATAGTGATGATAAGGATGTACAGTTAATAGGATGCTACGATGTTGATGATGATTTTAATGGTGATACCGTATGTGTAATGATGATAAGATTATGATAATGATAATGTTCGGATATGATGATGATATGATTTTATGAAGGAGGAGGAATAGGAACATTAAAAGATCGGGTTAAATAAAATAGAGATATGAATAAAATCAGATATATTAAGCAGAGTGGATGGTTGGGCGATTGGTCATGGAGTGAAAGGTCGCGGGCTCGAGTCCCGGCTTGGGTGGATTATTTTTTTTTAAGCCTTTAAAGGTAGTTTTCATAACTATTAATTTCATTATTATTATTATTAGGATTATTATTATTATTATTATTAATTATTGTTATGTTAATTATTAATATTAATACCATGATTATTATTATTATTATCATTATTAATTTCATTATTATTATTATTATTATTATTATTATTATTATTATTATTATTATTATTATTATTATTATTATTATTATTATTATTATTATTATTATTATTATTAAGTATCATTTATTATTATTATTTTGATTATGATTACAATTATGATTATTATTATTATTAAGTATTATTATTATCATAATAATTATTGTAAGTATTATTATTATTATTAATAACATTAGTATTATCATTATTAGCATTGTTATTATTACAAAATTATTATTTTTACAACTGTATTATTATTATGGTTAGTTTTACTATTAGTGTCATTATTATTATTATTATTACAACTATATTATTATTAAAAGAATTATTTTAGTAAAATTATTATTTTTATTAAAGTTATTATCTTTATTAAAATTTATCATTTAAAAAAAATTAACATTTTATTATTACTATTATTATTATAAAACAAAATAGATTTATATTTATTATTATCAATATTATATTATCAAATAACTGTTAGTTATATAAAACTATATTTACTACATCTAATATAACTATATTAATATTTTATATTAATAAATATAATTAATTAGGTTATTAATGAAACACATAATTTAGAATAATAATTAAATCACTAATATATATATATATATATATATATATATTTGTTCGATTACCATTATATGTGTTAATATATATATATATATATATATATATATATGTATATATATATATATATATATATATATATATATATATATATATATATATATATATATATATATATATATATATATATATATATATATATATATATATATATATATGATATAGGTTCGTGAATCCGAGGTCAACCCTGCATTGTTCAGTAGCGTCGTATGCATATTTTTACTACAAAATATCGTATTGTGAGTTTCATTTGCTCCCTTTTTAAATGCTTTTGCAATATATATTTTTGGGACTGAGAATACATGCGCTGCTTTTATTAATGTTTTACGACATAGACACAAGTAATCGAAACTACATTCTATGGTTGGATTATCGAATCGAATATGCCCCTTTTAGCTTGGTAACCTAAGAATTAGGGAACATGCACCCTAATTGACGCGAATCCTAAAGGTAGATCTACGGGCACTAACTCTCCCCATACTGGAAAATGGTATGCTTTAATACTTCGAGTTATTAATACAAATGGATTTTTGTTTTGGGGATATTCTATATGCATTTTGTTAATGTCGATTACCAGGTGTTCAATCTATATGAATGATTTTTTTTAAACACTTGCGAGTGTATGATTATTGAATAAAGGAAATCTTGTGTTCTATTAAAATGATAGAAATGAATGTTTATGATAAACTAATGAACTCACCAACCTTTTGGTTGACACTTGAAAGCATGTTTATTCTCAGGTATGAAAGAAATCTTCCGCTGTGCATTTGCTCATTTTAGAGATATTACTTGGAGTCATTCATGACATATTTCAAAAGACGTTGCATTCGAGTCGTTGAGTTCATCAAGATTATTATTAAGTCAATTATAGTTGAATATATTATGAAATGGTATGCATGCCGTCAACTGTCGATGAAATGAAAGTTTGTCTTTTAAAAACAAATGCAATATTTGTAAAATGTATCATATAGAGGTCAAGTACCTCGCGATGTAACCAATTGTAATGTATTCGTCCAGATGGATTAGGACGGGTTGTGATAAGCATTCCATAAACTCGGCAAAGTAACTGACGAAATCATAGCATGCGCTTGTTTTAGCCCTATCTAAATTACAAATTTTATCGCATTTACTTTACTTTATCTTATAAACTAGAAAACCCCAAAATTAGGTAACAAACCACTACTCCTGCACATTAGAATTATCCTAAGATTTAAATATAGGTTCGATTCTACTGATATCTTAAAAATACGACTCTAGGTCATACTTCTATTACTCATAATAAGGAGTATTAAGATTTAGGCCCCGCTAAATATAAATTTAAAACTATTGCTTCCTCTTAGTGGACGATCCTGACGCCTTGCGGCCTAACGACACCGCATAAATAAAACTGTCTGTTTAGGCCATATCAGGTTTTTGAGTGGGAGAGCTGCAACTGGGGTCCAAAATGGAACTCTAAAAGGATCCATTTCATGATTCTATGAAGATCAAGGCTCAATTGAAGATCCAAGTTGAAGACTCATGAAAGTATAAGCTAGATCTCCATCATCTTCTCCATTTCATTTGTATTTCCTACCATTTTGGTACTTTGCTTTTCTCAATTAGTTGTAATGATGAATGTGTTATTTCTTTGATTTTTTTCTTGTTTATCTTATGATGTTAACTTAAATTTGTTTGTGTTCACTTGATTTGTAAACTTGATGCTTGGATTTTGCCCTAATCTATGAATTGGGTGTTTGAATGAGTTGATGATTAATGTGCTTGATTGATGATCCATTGCTATGCATTTATTTTAGGCTTTACTTTGATTACATAGATTGTGTAGCTCTCTTAGTGATTTGAGAAGTGAATCAATTGTGCTTCAACACTTATAGTGATCTAGATAACTAGATTAAGTATTTTAAGTGATTGTGTTCTTGATTTATGTTGGTTTTCAATTGGTCTTTAGTCAACATAGTGGTGTTTGATTATCTTAAGTGATTTTGATAATTAAAGGATTTTAAGTGATTTTAATCCAAAATCGAGTCTCAATGATCTCACTTAAAATATAGTTTGATCTTTTGAATTGAGTTCACGTAAGTTAATGAATTTCATTTGGTTGAGGTTTTATGGAAGTTGATGAATGAAAATGAAACTGTATGTTTGGACATTGTTGTGTAATGAATGAATTGGGTAAACAATGGCAAAAGGTGGAATAGTCAAGTGGACACGTTTTTATCTTAATTGTTAATCTCTCTTTTAGTTTAGTATTAATTCAATCAAATCTTTCATAACACCCCCCAATCAACTTAGGATAATTACTAGTGTTTTGAGATTCATGTAAATTGCTCCATGTGGAACGAACCTTGACTAAATACTTGCTAATTGCTATAATGATCGGGTTATTGTTGACCGGGCGTTTGTGTTAATTAGTTAGGTTATTTGATCATTGTTTTTATATTATTATAAGTTGAACACGAAATGAACGCACAAAGCAACTTTTTGGCACCACTGCCGGGGAGCGATTTTTAATTTGATTTTGAAATATTTGCTAGTAGTTGTTCGATCCTTTTGTAAGAATTTCATTCTTGCAAAAGTTACTTTTTATTTATATTTGCTTGTATTTGAAAAACACTTGCTTGTTTGTGGTGTGATTAAGCTAGATGGTGGAATATAATGCTTTATGTGACTACTTGATGTCAAGAATCGTGAATTATGATCAACAATTGATGGGAGACTCAAGTCACATAGGTTTGGATAATGGTCATTTGGGCATGAACGATTAAAATGGTTATTTGGGCAACAATGGTGATTATATGGGTATGAATGATGATTATGGGTATGTGAATGATGGTTACATGGGTAATTTTGATAATGGGTGTAGGAATGACAACGGTTACATGAATCAATGACAAGCTAATTTCGGGCCGAATGGTTATTGTGGTACTTATGATGGATGTTATCGAGACGGGGGTTATGATGATAGTTACATGAATGATTTCGCCCCCATTGATCAACCTTGTAATAATTGTCCTATTTCTAATTTTGACTCTTTCGGTCAATCAATGGACTATTATTATGAGGGGGATGACTCGACATGGGATTCTTCTCAACATCAATTCCAAAATCAACAACAAGAGGAGATCGATCCGAATTTACTAGAGTTATTCTCAAACATTGTAGAACCCACCTTGACCATATGGAGGCTCTAATTCAAGAGATAATAGATTTGAGGGAAATGTTCAAAATTCAAAAAGCCTCAATTCAAAGCTTAGATAAAACCGTGAGTTCCATACTCCCTTTAGTTGAAGATTTTGTATCCACTACCATTTCACCACCCACCTTACCCATAGTCTCTACTTCTCGGTCAAGAAGTTGCGTCTTTTATGATGATGATGATGATGATGATGATGATGTATGCTTTTATGCCAAGACCGAAGTAGTGGAGATTGCACAAGTACTCGAGTCTTTGATAACCAATGATGAAGATAACGATGAAGATGATGAGAAGGGTAACGATGAATGTGAGGATAGTGAAGATGATTAAGAGAATAAAGATTATGAGGATGATGAATTTGATGAAGATGATGAAAGTGATAAGGAAGATGACGAATTGATTGAAGCTTTACCATTGCCCAATGTTTTTAAAGTCTATGATAATCCACTCGGGGTTGGTGAAGATGTTAGTGATGATGATAGTGATTAGGATAATGATGATGAGGTTGAGAATATCATACCCGAAACTTTCAAAGTGTATAACAATCCTCTCGGGTATGGTATTGATGATTTTAAGGAGGTTTTGCAACCCGAGGTTGATGATTCATGTTTATGTGAGCCGATTAAGAAAGCAAACCTCGTGTTTAAAACCGTGTTTGGAAGAGAGTCTTTTGTTGACTCTCGGGTTGGTTCAATCTTCTTCATGCAAATGAAGAAGATTATTCTCTTCTTATACACCACCCAAGGGGTTAATGATTGGCTCACTCTCTTGATTCGTGGAACTTTTTTCACCGATTTCACATGTCGTCTGATAAAGTGTGGGGGAGAACCACCCCGATAAGGAATGTTAAGAAGACGGGGACGAGTCAAGATAAAGACTCGTTAATCAAAATCAAAGCAAAAGGGAAGTTTGGTGATGCGGTTTTGATAAGATAACTTCTTGCAATTTGATAATCACTTGTGGAAATGGCCTTTGTTCTCGGGTTCTTCCCCATTTTCATTTTGTCCTCTCGAATTTATTATTTTATTTCGATTTCATGTAATGAGGGCATTACATGATCTCAAGTGTGTGGGGAGAGAAAATCTCGTGGACTTAATTTTGTAAAATTATCACAAAATTTTAAAATTTTCCCAAGTAACCTGTTGAATTAAGTGAAAAATTTTGGTAAAATAAAGCCATAACTTACCTTTTAGGCTGAATCAACTCCACCCTTTTTGAGGAAGTAAAGTCTTCCTTTGTTTTTGCAAAAGTTCAAGTGAGAGTAAAGTCTTCCACTTTCAAAGTGATTCATGGGTTTAAAGTTGAAATTTTTAAAGAGAATAAAAAAATTGTTGCATGAAAGTAAAGTCTTCCATGTTTGATTCAAAAACCAAGTGTTTAAAGCCTCAAGGTTTAACACTTTTGGATAACTCAGGTCCATCCATTAAAGGGAGTCAAGTCTCCCGAATGTCGCATTACTTGGTGTAGGAGACTTCCTAATCTACACCATTTTATACTTGCATCATTTTAAGATGTAAAGTACCGTGGGAAGAGGAGCTACCGAGCTTCACAGTATGCTATCTTCTTGATGAAGAGCAGTGGCTTCGTACTAGTATTGCTAGACAACATACGCCATAGCCAAAAGATATGGCACCCTTGTTCGATCAATTATGGAAAGGTAGTTTCTACTTCCTACCTTTTCTCAAAATAAGCATAAAAGCTTGTTATGTGGGAAGTAGCCGAGTGAATAAAAGCCTTTAGCTTTGACACTCCCGGGAGTGTCAAGTCCTCCCATTTGTGGTTTTGGGAGTCAAGTCTTCCAAACTTGGAAGTAAAGTCTTCCAAGTTTTATTTTGTTCCAAGCTTGGGAGTAAAGTCTCTCAAGTTAAGTTTTATCCCAAAAAGACCTAAGCTTGGAAGCAAAGTCTTCCAAGTATCGTGCAATAGACCCAACACCGATCTTACACTCACGGTAGTTGCTTTCTCATCACCTTCAATACAATAAGGTAGTTCACTTCGGTGATATACGGGGGAAGTACCTACCCGTGTGGTCGTCCCACAGCCGGGATGGCTTGTATGCACATCACCTTATGAGCCCAAGGTAGTTGCTTTCTCATCGCCTTCAATACAAGAAGGTAGTTCACTTCGGTGATATACCGGGGAAATAGCTACTCGTGCAGTTATCCCAAAACCGGGATGGCTTTGGAATGCACATAGTTGTAAACCAAAACTTGCGGAAAACTTGTCTCGTTTCGCAAGTTGACTCATTTTCCCTTTCTTAAACGAAAATGGTTTTCTTTAAAAGCTGTAACACCCCAGGTAAAACGTTCCCCGTAGCATGTATTTGTCCGCTTTGCAGAGATAGGGACGTACCCTTGTCTCTCCCGTAGGTTGCTCACGAATTTTTCTTGGCGACCAAACACGACGAGCACTTTCCCAGGAGGTCACCCATCCTGGTAGTGCTCTCGCATGAGCACGCTTAACTGCAGAGTTCTCATGGGATTTGCTGCGCTTGTGGTGCCAAAACGCGTCATGCTAGGAAAGGTCTCCACACCCTTATAAGGCATGCTTCGTTCCGCTCTCCAACCGATGTGGGACGGATGTAACACGGGTGTTACAATCCTCCCCCCTAATGGGACACAGCGTCCTCGCTGTGCACGTTTGGTCCGGGGCCTGGCTCTGATACTATCTGTAACACCCCAGGTAAAACGTTCCCCGTAGCATGATATTGTCCGCTTTGCAGAGATAGGGACGTACCCTTGTCTCCCCCGTAGGTTGTTCACGAATTTTTCTTGGCGACCAAACACGACGAGCACTTTCCCAGGAGGTCACCCATCCTGGTAGTGCTCTCGCATGAGCACGCTTAACTGCAGAGTTCTCATAGGATCTGCTGCGCTTGTGGTCCCAAAACACGTCATGCTAGGAAAGGTCTCCACACCCTTATAAGGCATGCTTCGTTCCCCTCTCCAACCGATGTGGGACGGATGTAACACGAGTGTTACAAAAGCCTTATCTTTTCTAAGGCTTAAACTTTTTTCTTAGGTAACTCTTGCAAATTGGTACTCCATTTAACCAAAGTGAAGCTTGTGGTTAGTTTTTGTTCGATTGTGGTTTGAAGAATAAGAGGGTGGAGATGAAAACTCGTTGATTCTATGGTTTGAAGAAGCTTCTAGAAAGGATGCATGTTTGTGTCTTTGATGAGTATTTGATTGTGGAGATGTGAAAAGGGTAGCTTAGGCTTGAATTTGATTGATGGGCTTGAGTGGAGTTTGTTAAAGAATTGAAGAAGATTATGCTTTGTTAATTTTTGGTTGGTATTTGTTGTTTTGGCTTGAAGACATACAAACTATATGCAAAATTAATCTAGTCTTCAAGGTCAAAGTCAAAGTTAAAGAAATTAGGTTCTGGATATGTTTGAGTGAAGATTTTTCTTTTGAAATGGTTCAAGTTGAAGTCCTTGGAAGATTGACAAGATCGTTGAGGTAATTCTTTGTGATTTGTCAAGTATTTTTAAGTTTGTTCAAAGTTTGAAAAGTTGAAATGACCATACTTGAAATTGCAAGTTTGTATTAGTAAAAGTAGGTCAACATTTGTGAAGTGGTAGTTTAGTTTAGGCTTGCTTGAGGGCAAGCAAGGTTTAAGTGTGGGAGATTTGATATCGCTCGAATTACACATATTTATCCTTGCGATATCTTTCTCCATTTGTTCGTTTTGAAGAATTTATCGATCATAAGTGATGGATTGTTGATTAAAGGATGGTTCAAGGCAAAAATAGTCCAAAAGTCTAAATTTATGCAAAATATTCAAGATTTGAGCCTAAGAAATGAACCAAGTGAAGTTTTGGAGTGCAAATGAAGCTCCAGGGCCAAAAGCGGCGCTCCTAAGATTAAAAGCGGCGCTCCTATGTGCTAAAATGAGAAGTTAAAAGTCATTGACCAAAAGCGGCGCTCTCAGCCTCAAAAGCGGCGCTCTTAGGTCAAAAGCGGCGCTTCTGACGCTGATTCAGCCCAAAAATTCAGCCGACCTATAAATAGAAAATGAGGGGTTTTTAAGTGGGTGAGCTACAATTGGGGTTCAAAATGGAACCTTAAAAGGATCCATTTCATGATTCTATGAAGATCAAGGCTGATATCGGCTAAAAAGTCATGTTTTTACCCCCGATATTGAGTCCCAAAAAGATTAAAGTTCAAAACTTTTTCTGCAAAATAATTGCTTTTTTGGTTAAATTTGTAGATTAAGTAATTACGAAGACGATGCAAAAAGAATCAAGAGAAACGGAGCTAAAACGAAGATTCTAGAGCGAAAATGGTGAAAGACAAGAAATCAAGTTACGATCCAGCAAAATCAGCTGACCAGGCAAGCCAAATAGCTTTCCTAGCTAACAAACAGCCTGCCAAATGACCAGGGCAAATGGCCCCTGCAAACGGGCTGGCCTGGAAAATGGCCCCTGCAAACGGCCTGCCAGCCATTTGCAGGGAAATTTCAAGTCTATTTAAAGGCTTTTTGTCATCCAATTTCAACACACCTCTCCTCACTCTCTCACTACAATACACTTTCTCTCACTAGAGCTTTCAAGGCCTTCTCACCTTCGAGCGGGAAATTAAGTACCCGAAGGCGAACGCCGAAGATTGTAATAGGAGCCGTCTAGAGGATGTCAGCACTTGTAATGGTCCAGATCTCGTCTGTAACGGTGAACGCTTTCCTTAATTTAATAAAGTTATCTTGTTATCTTAAGTTGCTTTCATCTTGCAAGCCTATCTATCTGTTACAAATGTTTATTATATGTTGAATGCTTTATCTGAAACTTATCCTACTGTTATGCTGAAACCCTGACGGTTTAGAAGTTTAATTTACGGATCACCCTTTCCGCTTATTCACGTGGCTATGATGTGTGCAGTGGAGTTATACGAAATACTATTATTGTTTACTACGAAATACGACGAAATTACACAAGTTTTATTATTTATTTATATAGATGGGATATACCTAAACCTTGCTACAACACTATAGGCAGTGTACCTAATCGTAGGGTAGTTTAGTTTTTAGTAAGTCCGGTTCGTTCCACAGGGAGCTAGTGATTACGTACTATATTTTTTTAACAACTATATTTATATAAAAAATATATAATTATACATAGTAATATTATTATAAAAGGGTTTTTTACCGTTTAGTGACTGGTTTGTCGATTTTATATTTTAAGCGTAAAGATAAATGACGATAATATAAATGACAGAATTTAAATTGCGATAAAGTAAATAGCAGTAATTAAAATGACAGTAAATAAAGGTACGATGAAATATGAAATAAAAGTATTATGCTTATTTAAACTTCCATAATCATGATGTTTGACGTTTTGATTTTAATTCATTACTCTGGGTTAATTGTCCTTTGTCCTGGATTTATTTGAAACCTATCTGGTTTTTGTCCATAATAGTTCATCGGTCATAATTATAAAATACTCGACAAATTAACCTTATTCCCGAAGTCAAATATTCCAACTAATTAGGGATTTAGACTGTAACAAGGTTTTAATACTTTGTTAATAATTACACTAGGTTATCGACTGCGTGTAATCTAAGGTTTTAATACTTTGTTAACAATTACACCAATTACCCTTGTATGTAATCCACCTCTGTTTTAATAAGATATGAACATTAATTTACCCACTTGATCAGTTTGAATAATCAATTACCCAACCCGAATAATTAATTAAATGATCGTAAAAGATGTCGTATAAACGTCACTAAATAGGACATGCATAATCATTTAATAATTATTAGATTAACTAATTTGAAGATAGGTTCGACATATTCTAATGAGTTATCATTCGATTAGACAATACCCCCCATCTATTAATAGTCCATAGTCCAATGTCCACAAGTGTCGGTCTTTTGTCCAAACCCTAATTATGGTACAAAATCCAATAACCCCGTCTTAATATTTAGCCCAACATTACGATTACTTCGGCTCAAATAAGCATAATAATAACTTAGTTACGAGACATTAATTTAAAAAGGAAGAACATAGCTTACAGTGATTATTTATCGCGTAGCGTTACCCAGACAGAGTTTCGACTTAAAACACGTAAAACATTTCTTACAATAACCCAATTATTATTAAACTTAAATTAAAATTAATATTATAAATATAAATATAGATTACAGAAAAGAAAGAAAGAAGTGTGAAGAGTATGTGTTCAGTCGACAGAAATCGTGGAAATTGATAGGGTTGGCCAGAGATTGGGTGCCATGCGATCGCATGGGATTTGCTCTTCCAGGACATGCGATCAAAACGTGGGCTGCTGGTTTATTTTATTATATAATATATATATATATATATATAATTATATATAATTATATTTATATTTTATTATATTCTTGTGCAAAGTAGACTTATAATTTTAGCTCCGTTGTCTCGTACGTTTACGCCCGGTTTATGTCTCTGTTCCGGATTTTCGAACGTCTTTTTGTACGCTTAGATATCTTGTATTTTGCGTTCCGCAACTTGTACTCTTGTAATTTTTAGATGTTTCTCATCAATAATTTGAACCACTTATATTGTATCTTGTACATTTGAGCTTTTTGGTCATTTGCGTCTTCAAATCGTCGTTTTCTTCTTTTGTCTTCGCACTTATTTATTTAAACGATTATTACATAAAAATAGAACAATAGTAACTAAAAGCTTTACATATTGGAAGGATATTGATACTAAATATATGTTCATTTAGAGTACTATCAAATATCCCCACACTTGAACGTTGCTTGTCCTCAAGCAATACAGAACTTGAAATAAAATCACACTTCACTCGAATCACTTTTTTATTCTCACACTTTATACATCAGTGATTTTGATACATCGGTATAAACAATGATAGTAACGATAGAACCATGGTTAAAGGTGGGTGTGCCATCCACAGTTGCCTCGGGTTCAGGTCAACGACACTTGCAATCAAATAGCCGATTTACTTTCGGTTTCCAAAGCAAAGTGCACATTTGAAAGGCGGTTTAAAGTCCCACGTGACTATGAAAATTTAGATCCTTAAGGAAATTGGATCTTTATGAAAACATTTGATCTTTTCAAAATTCATTCTAGCTTTTACCCTAGATAATTTTTCCGGAATAACCCTTCACCGGTGTTTGCAAAATGATTTTGTGGGTTTTGTGGGTTTCAGATTTTAAACTTTTAGCTCAAAACTTATGGTTTTGTGTCACTCACTTACTAACCTTGTATTAGGAAAGCAACACGTCCAATATACTTGCTCCATATATTACCTTTCGGTAAACTACCATCCGGTTGAAAAGGAAAGCGATGAACAAGCAACTGTTAAGGCAATGTCTAATGACATGCAGATGATTATGGTCAAAAACATGTCGGATGCAATTACTATCCTTTGTAGGAGCAATAGTAAAGATCACCCTATAACTTGGGAAGGTGAATCAGTTTCCAGTGAGTTCATCTGGCATAGGTGAATCAATCATGTATCCTCCATCTTCCCCAAAACGTCATGGTAAACACAGAACTTGGGAAGATGATTCAGTTGCCCGTGGTGAGCCAGACTTATTTAAAATGAATTCAGATGAAAGAGATGCTTACAGGCTGGAGATCACTGTACCAGAATTGCTTGAGCAAAGACAAGCTCCTATTAATGAAAGGATACGCCAAGTTAGATTGCTGCATCATCCTCTTGATCAGCCACTCTACATCACTGCCTTGACTTGTGGCATTGAAATTGGTGTATACTTAAACAACAGTGGTCAAAGGCTCTCCACTGATGAGGAGAAAGCTCAATTTCAAGAGGCTCGCCAGCTGGGTATGGATCTAAAGGAGTATCGTGCTGCCCTTATAACTGAAGAGGGTAAAAAGATGATTGAAACAGCAAAGTCCCTGAAAATTACTGCCGATGATTATTCGTTGGGCTTACAAGCTGAAATTCAAAGAAGGGAGGCTGCTGATGCTGAACTCGCTGAGAGGGTAAGGCTTCAGGAGATAGAAGACAAATTGGCTGCTGATAGAAAGCAAGAGGCTGAGTCCCTCAAATTAGCTAAAGACATTGTCAAGGAACAGGATAAGGCCCTTGATGAACTAGAAGGTGCTGAGAAAGCACCTGTTGTTGCTCCTATGGAAACTGCCCGAACCATAGAACTATCTGATCATTATTATAGGAGCAAGTATGGTGATGTGATGAACAGAAGATCAAATCCCAGCAAGATCATCAAGGTGCACAGAGGCTCGAAAAGAGCTTTCAATATCAGCAGGGAGAATAATGTTCAAGAAAGGATAAATTATGATGAGTTGCGATCTTTAGGATTCAGTGAATGGATAGAGATATTGGAGTATTTCATTGGTAAAGCTGAAAGTGGTATTAAAAAGTCATTGAAGCCAGAACTCCAAAATCTCTTCAACAAAGCTACAACATTTGGGAATGCACCAGTAGTAAACATAGAAGAGATACTTTCTCAAAAACCTAAAGGGAAGAAATCTACTGGTGAAGGCCCACAAAGAAGAGATCGCATCATTCTATCTGAAGAGGAATTAGATAAAGATAAAGATATATAGCCCTCTAGTGCTTAAATTGTATCTTTTTTTATTTCATTTTTCATTATGAAGTTCTTGTAATTACTATATATACTCTGTTGTAATGAAAGTGAAATGAGTTTATCTTCAAAATCATATCAAATTATAAGATATGGATAACTCAGCAAAAGATCCCAAAAATAAACTTAAAAAGGGACAAATTTACTGCCTATTTTTCTTTAGGTCCCTCGGTGCTGGCTTTAGTGTTTTCTCTATATGTCATAGGTTTTGTCATCATCAAATAGGGGGAGATTGTTGAGTCCCCAAAATAATTAAGGATTTAATTATGACAAAACTGTTATTTATTTGCACTAAAATATTATGTGCAGTCAGCACAAGTTTGTTTATGTATAGACAGCAGATATTGCTGTGTCGAGTGTTTAGTTTACTGCTCAGTCTACCAGCACAAGGTAGACATTGTTCTTCAATCAGTACAGGATGTGTACTCAGTAATTCAAGAATATCAAGTGACTCAGCAATGTAGAACCAGCACAGCTGGAATGCAGCTTACTACACAAGACAGCTATGCTCCATTACAAGCATAGTAGTTTCCCAAGTGGTCTACATCAATGGTACTATTCAATAGAAGTCAAAGACAAAGTTGAACAGAAAAGGACACGCGTCGTCGGCTGACAAGTGACCTTACAAGACCACGTGGGAATGCAGAAGCTTAACGCATGTGCAGACATAGGTTATACTTTGTCAACACCTAGGGAACACAACATTCTATTTGTTTAATCAAATAGTGGTGCCAAATCGAATTGGGTGTTCCTGCAAATAGCTACCAAAGAGGAAAGAGGAGAGCATGCTCTCTGATGTAGTTTTCCCTACAAGTACAGACACCCTATGTACCAGTGGATAATAGAACCATTACACGGTTAATAGGACTACTATAAATTGTTGTATCCACTATTGTAACAACTAGTGGTGTGGGTTTATTTTTTTAGAGTCAAAAACGTGTAATACCTTTTAGTTTACCTTTTAGCTATAATCTAGTTAATCTGTATCAACCAACTATCATTCCGCCAAGGATAGTTGTGATTCTTTGTAATTCAATCAATAAAGAATAATCGTTGAAAATTACCTGTGACTTTATTTAATCTTCATGTTTGAATACTAATCGTGTTTAACTGTTAAGTTAATTAAAAGAAATTGTATTCACCCCCCCTCTAAAATACTCCTGTTGTTATTAAGGGACCAACAACTGGTATCAGAGCTTCAGTCCTGATAATTAATATCTTGGATCTGAATTCTCTCATGTTTGCATATTCAAATACAGCTTACCTTGAAAATGACTCATCCAATAGACCACTCAAATTTGATGAAGATGAGTATGAAACTTGGAAGGCAAGATTCATGCTTCACCTTGAGTCTATTGACCCGCTCATGCCTGTTATTGCCACAGATGGTCCATTTGTTCCCACTGAGACTATTGGTAGTGCTCCAGCTACAGCTGACACTCCTGCTATTCCTGGCAGAGAGGTTATTCTCACCCCTTCTAGATGGGACGCTGAGGATAAACATCGTGTTGGACTTGACCCTAAAATCAGAACCTTGTTAGCTATAACTTTTCCTAACCCACTGTTTAAACTGATTAAGGGAAAAGAAAATGCCAAGCTTATGTTGAACTATCTAGATGTTACCTATGAGGGTATGGGAGAAGTAAGGCAGAACAGAATGATTGCTTTAAAAAGAGAATATGAAATGTTCTTTGCCTACAAGAATGAAACCCTTAAGCAAACCTTCATTAGGTTTAACTCCTTGATTACTGACCTGATCACTTTGAATGTCACCTATACTGAAGTTGAACAAGTAAACAAATTCATAGATTCACTTCCTACTAAATGGAAATATGTTACTGACCCGTTAAGAACCACTGAGACCCTAAAGAACTTTAACATGTCTTCTCTCTACAGTTCACTTTGGAACCATGAGAAGGCAGAGGCTAAATTTGAACTTAACTTGAAAGAAAACTTTAGGTCTGCCCCCACCACTTCAAAATCTTCTAAGACAGATGATACTGCTCTTATTGCTGCTGCTAAAAAGAAAGCTCAAAAGGCTTTACTGGTTCAAAAGTTGTTGGCAGAAGAAGAGACAGCTGAGAGTGATGTGGATAGTCGTACTGGGTCTGAAGAAAGCAGTGATGATGAAAGTGATGTAGAAGGGTTTGCTAAAGGTATGGCTTTGCTGGCTAGGCAGTTCAAAAGGTTCAATCGTAATAGAACCAGTAAGTCATACAAAGGGAGTAAGAAACCGAGTGCTAGGTATAGCAGCAAGTCAGTCAAGGGTCCTAAATCTGAGTGTTATAATTGTGGGAAGGTTGGACATTTTGCTACTGAATGCATGTCCAGGAAACCTTCAAATTCACATGCTAACTCTTTCTCAAAAGCTGAAAAGTACAAGAACAAGTACAAAGCTATGAAAGCTCAGATGAAGGAAAGTGCTAAGACTGATAAGAAGGGTAAAAAGCCAGAAAAGGTTCTAGTCACTGAGCATCATGATTGGGATGAAACCAGCTCGTCGTCTTCCTCTGATAGTGATACTGATGATGATGGTGCTGGTTATGCTCCAGATAAAAAGCTGTGTTTAATGGCCAAGGAGGTTAAGGAGTCTGATGAGGATGATAGCGGTAGTAAGTTTTTGGCTGATATGAGGGAAGCTGATTAAAAAAGAGATTCACCTCAATGGAAAACTGAATTGATGTATAAGGTTGATAATTTTCGAACTTATACTGATGATGAAAAAGCCGAAATATTTGACTACCTAAGAGTTGACTTATGCAGAGGCAGCAAATGTGAAGAAGTTTTGAAAACTGACAACAAATCTTTAAATGAGAAACTTAAAAGCAAAAATGATGAAATTAAAATCTTGAAAGATGATATTTCCAAACTTGAAAAATAAAACTTTGCTTTAAGGTCTCATAAAAAGGTTGTCGCTTCGTGGTGTACATCTGCTCAACGCACAGCAAAGTGTGTTAACGAGCAGGTGCCTACCCAAATTGAAGCTTTCTTTGCTGGTGACTATGCTGCTGCTGCTATTGCAGAAGTTACTTTCATGGACCCAATTCTTGAAACTGATCCTGAAGCTGTCTTGCCAAATACTTTTGCCAAGATAGTTAAGGGTAAAAAGGTCTTGACAAATAAGTTTGTTAGACCTGCTGTGTCCCCACCACCTGCCATGAAAGAGATTTTTCGAGGATGAAGTTAGAGCAAGAGAAGCCAGTACCTCAATTGATGAGACTACTGACCCCTCAAGCATCTACTACATGACTCAAAAAGAAAGAAGTATTAAAAGGGAAATCACTAAAAATAATCTAAGAAAACTTAAACCGACTGATTCCCCTTCGTGTTCGAGTTCCAATTGTGCTGAGCTAGCGGATGACAAACTTACTGGTCAACTAGTAGCTGTAGACAAGCCAGTCAAACGTAATACTGGCAAGTCCAAGGCAGCAGGAAACACTTCTTCTAGCTCATCAGCTTCAGTAGACAAGCCAGTAACTTCCCACGCTGGCTCGTCAAGTGATAAAGGAAAAGCAATTCGTCATGACTATGGTACTGGTTCCAAGAAGAAAGCTGCCCTTAAGGGAAAAGCAAAGGTGGACTCGAATGGTGAGCTGTCTATCACTGAGATTATGACAGTCAAGCTTGACCAGCTAATTGAGACAGTAACCAAAAATTGACCCAATCTTACTGCACCCATTTACTCAGCGTATGACTAGTCACCGATACCAAATGTGAGAAAATGCTTCAAATGTGGCAGCAAGTTTCACTTAGCCAACCGGTGTCCTTTTACCCTAACCCCATCTGCTGCTGTTTCTTCAAGCAAACCAGCAGACAGGAAGAGATAATCAAAGATGACCCTTCCAGAACCCATCCTTGGATGGGTTCCCAAAAAGAACTAATCTCTTAGCTACTGTGCAGGGCATTCAAAACAAGCAAATATGGTATCTCGATAGTGGTTGTTCGAGACATATGACCGGATGTAAGTCCCTGCTAATGGACTATCAAGAAAAGGATGGTCCAGTTGTTTCGTATGGAGATAATTCGTTGGGTTACATAAAGGGTTTGGTACTTTAACTAATGGGAATGTCACGTTCTCAAATGTTGCATATGTCGTTGGGCTCAAACATAATTTACTCAGCATAAGCCAACTGACAAGTAACAATAAGATAGTCCAATTCAAAAGGAAAATTGGCACTATTTTTGATAAGACAGGGAAGCCGCTGCTGACTGCAAAACGTCATGAAAACATGTATCAAATTGACATGAACACATCAGTCACAACAACTAATACTTATTTCTATTCAAAGGCAGCAGACAACCTGAAGTGGTTATGGCACAAGAGACTCTTACATCTCAACTTCAAAGATATTCACAAATTATCCAGTAGAAGTTTGGTGTCTGGGCTACCCACCATGTCTTATGTAAAGGACAGATTGTGTCCTGGCTGTGAAAATAAAAAACATCACCATGCCTCATTCAAATCAAAGCAAATCTCATCTGTTGAGAAACCATTTCATTTACTTCATATCAATCTTTTTGGTCCTGTTAATGTGGCCAGCTGTAGTGGGAAGAAGTATACACTGGTTATTGTTGATGAATATTCCAGATACACCTGGGTATTCTTTTTAAAGCAAAAGAGTGAAGCTGCTGATGAAATTATCAATTTTATCAAAAGAATGAAGCTTTTAAATGGGCAACTGATGAAACAGCTAAGAAGTGATCATGGTACAGAATTCAGAAATGCTACGTTAGAAGAATTTTGTGCTGACAAAGGTATTTCACAGAACTTTTCTGCTGTGGGAACACCTCAACAAAATGGTGTTGCAGAAAGAAGAAACAGAACTCTCATTGAAGCAGCAAGATCTATGTTAGCTGAGTCTGGGCTGAAAAATTCATATTGGACAGAAGCTGTGAACACTGCATGTTTTACCCAGAATAGATCTTTAATAGTGAAAAGACATCAGAAAACTGCTTATGAAGTTCTCAAAGGAAGAAGACCCTCAATTTCATTTCTTCATGTATTTGGCACTCCCTGTTTCATTTTAAACAATAGGGATCAGCTAGGCAAGTTTGATGCTAAGGCTGATGAAGGTATATTCTTGGGATATTCCAACATGTCAAAGGCATATAGGGTTTTCAATAAAAGAAGGGGTTGTTTTGAAGAATCAATTAATGTTACATATGATAAGACTGTCCCTGCTTCATCTCTTAGTCAAGAAGATGAAGAGTTATTATTTGAAGAGCCTATTCAGCAAGCTCTTGTTGATGAAGAAGAACCAGCTGCAAATCCCTCACCAATCCATGTTGCTGGGTTCTCTGATGATGAGATGGAACACTCTGTTCCATCTGTGTCTAAACCAAGTGGATCTACTGGCTCTACTGAAGTCCTACAACTTGAGTATAGGTCTACTGGTTCTGAAGGATCACAAGCTGGTACTGGTTACATTAATAATGAACAGCTGTCTCCAACTACTGCTCATACCTTTGAACCAGCTGATGATCAAGATGCTGTGTGTTCCACGACAAGCTCACCTGTTCATAACACTAGATGGACAAAAGAGCATCCAATTGAGCAAGTTATTGGTAATCTGGCTAGTGGTATTAAAACAAGAAGGCATGCAACCAGCAATTTTTGTATGCATGTAAATTTTATATCTACCATTGAACCTACATGTCCCGATGAAGCAATCAAAGATCCAAGCTGGGCAGGAGCTATGCAAGAAGAGATCTCCCAGTTTGATAAGAATAAGGTTTGGACATGGGTACCTAAACCTGATGATGAAACTAAGAAGATCATTGGTACCAAGTGGGTTTTCAAGAACAAGATGGATGAAGATGGGATTGTGATCAGAAACAAAGCTATGTTGGTAGCTCAAGGGTTCAAACAGGTAGAAGGATTGGATTACGGAGAGACATATGCTCCAGTGGCTAGGATGGAAGCTATCAGATTGTTCTTGGCATATGCTGCTAAGATGAACTTTAGGGTATTCTAGATGGATGTTAAATCCGCATTTCTAAATGGGAAGCTGCATATGACAACCCGAAAATTTCCGACTAAATTTAAACCTAACTTTTATATGAATCCGACGATTCACGAACAATTTTATGTAAATATATATATATTAATTAAAAATGTTATGTGTTATAATAATTTCTATTATTTAAACGATTTTAAAATAAACTTTAAAATATAATTGATTTTGAAAAACTAAATATTAAATAAATATTTTGAAATGAATATATATATATATATATATATATATATATATATATATATATATATATATATATATATATATATATATATATATATATATATATATATATATATATATATATATATATATATTTCAATGTAATGAATTAGTAAAAAGAAAATAATACTTATCATGTAGTAAATGTAGTAATAATAATAATAATAATGAGACTAAAAAGAATCCTAAACAAATACATCCTTATGTTGACTAAAAATAAATAAAAATTAAAAAAAAGGAAAGTATAAACTAGTACATCCTTATGTTGACTAAAAATAAAATTATAAACTAGTATACATATAGTCAATTTTGGTACATAAAGTATGTATATTTATATTGAAATTTTAGGCTATAAATACTCATGAATGCAAGCATTAAACTTGCACCATTTCTCACACTTACAAAGTGTTTCTTTCTTTCTCTCCATTATCATCTTTGTTCTTACACTTCATTATTAGTATTCTTAATCAAGAATCAAACCACTAAAGGTAGTTATAAGCCTACTGAATTATAACATATTATTATTTATACATAAAATACTACGACGAAGTCATGAGCGGGTCATTTCAAAATGGGTTTTTGAGCGGGATAGAGCTAAGGAAAGTATGGGTTATATCTATGGAGGTTATGGGTATTGTTCGTGAGGTCAACCTAGCATTTGTAATGTCCATTACATCTACGTACTTTTTCCTGCAATATTGAGTCACAATATTGACACGTGACTGATGTTTCCATTTTCAATTACTATTATTATTACTATCGTTATTATCACCAAGGTTATAATCAAGATAACGTGCACTCTATATGAACCTCAATGCTACTTAAGGCCTAGGGTGATGCTTGGTACCATTATGGGATGCTTGTGGATCTCGAATGCCAAACATAGATTTTGGTCAAGAGATCCTGGGCCAACCGGTAACAACTGATCATTCAAGTGAGTTGTATGATAGCAACGAGATTTGAGATTGTCGTACAACGTCTTGTTAAAGATTATAACCCGAACTTTCTATAATTGGAAAGTTACTAAAAAAAGAAAATTTCCATAGATAGTAACCTTTCCGAAAATGGAATTTCTTTCAGAAAACCGTTATCATTGGTATAGTTACCATACTTATGTCTATTAGACAACATCTGATCGTACATTCTATCTCTAGGTTGAGATCCCGGTCACTTATTTTCATTCATTTCATTCCTTTCAAGGAATACTTCAACTGCTATTTAAGGTGAGTTTTCATATGATCCATTTTACTCTTTACATTTTTGGGCTGAGAATATATGCGCTACTTTTATAACTATTTTTATGAAATGAATACAAATACTAAAACTGATTTTTCGTGAGTTTATAGATCCCTTTTACTCTTTACATTTTTGGACTGAGATTACATGCACAACTTTTATAATTGTTTTACACGCTAGACACAAGTACCAACTTTAAACTACGCTATACCCGGCTATGTCCGACTAAATTCCTAACCGACAAGTATAAACACAACTTTTCTTTGGGGAAAACTATGAACAACTTTTAGATCTACGTGATCTACTAATTGGTGCCTGCGAGACCAAGCTTATGAACAACTTTTGGATCTACGTTATCTACTAATTGGTCCTTGCGAGACCAAGCTTATGAATAACTTTTGGATCTACGTGATCTACTAATTGGTCCATGTGAGACCAAGCTTATGAACAACTTTTAGATCTGCATGATCTACTTTTTGGTCCCTGCGAGACCAACTTTATGAACAACTTTTGGATCTGCGAGATCTACTAATTGGTCCCTGCGAGACCAAGCTTATGAACAAAAATCTTGTGGTCTAACACTATTACTGAAATCATTATTTATGACAAACCTATGAACTCACTCAACCTAGTGTTGACTTTTTAAGCATGTTTATTCTCAGGTATTTAAATATTTCTTCCGCTGTATATCTGCTGCTTTGATGATGATTGCTTGCCATGCTTGGAGTCTTCATTTCATATCATATCAATTACAGACATTTAATGCGTTGTTCATTAAATACAATGTAATCTATTTATCTTCAGCTGCAAAACTCAATAAAACGTCTCATATAGAGTCGTTCTCGTTTATACAACTGTGATTTGATATATTTAGTGACGTTATTCTTCCAGGCCATATCTGGAGGATGTCACACTGCAAGAAGAAGTTTATGTCAAACAGCCTCCTAGTTTTGTAAGCTGTAAATATCCAGACCATGTCTACAAGCTAGACAAAGCTCTTTATGGCCTCAAACAGGCTCCAAGAGCATGGTATGAGGCACTTCATGTGTATCTCACTGGTATAGGTTTTAAAGTTGGAATAATTGATACCACTCTGTTCTCAAAAGAGACAGATGGTGATCTCTTGATGGTACAGATATATGTGGATGATATTATTTATGGATCTAAAAATAAAAAACATTGTCAAGATTTTTCAAAACTTATGTCAAAGACATATGAAATGAGCTTACAAAGAGATTTGCAATACTTTTTGAGA
This sequence comes from Rutidosis leptorrhynchoides, assembly GCF_046630445.1. NCBI lineage: Eukaryota > Viridiplantae > Streptophyta > Magnoliopsida > Asterales > Asteraceae > Rutidosis > Rutidosis leptorrhynchoides. The sequence continues at coordinate 528,315,068 of NC_092333.1, read as the reverse complement.
TTGCAAATTAAACAACTTGATGATGGAATTTTTATAAGTCAGGATAAATATATCAAAGATATGTTAAAGAAATTTGGTCTGACCTATTTAAAAGATATAGGGACCCCAATGGCAGCATCTATTAAAATAGATGCTGATCCCAATGGTGAACCAGTCATTATCACTGAATATAAAGGTATGATTGGATCCCTACTTTATCTCACAGCCAGCAGACCACATATTATGTTTGTCACATGTCTCTGTGCCAGATATCAAGCTGATCCTAAAGAGTCACACTTGCTAGCGGTAAAAAGGATATTTAGGTAACTGAAAGCTACTGCTAAACGTGGTCTTTGGTATCCTAAAGACCAGGATTTTGAGCTAATTGGGTATCCAGATGCTGACTTTGTAGGGTGTAAAATAGACAGGAAAAGTACTACTGGTGGTTGTCAGTTACTGGGTGGTAGGCTAGTTAGCTGGACGAGAAAAAAGTAAAATACTGTGTCCACATATACTGCTGAGGCAGAATACATTTCTGCTGGTAGTTGTACTACTAAAGTAATATGGATGCAAAGCCAGCTGAAAGACTATGGTGTTCATGTTACAAAGACTCCAATCTACTGTGACAACACAAGTGCAATTCCTATCACCAACAATCCTGTGATGCATTCAAGAACAAAGCACATTGACGTTCGATATCATTTCATAATGGATCACGTTCAAAAAGGAGATGTAGAGCTACATTTTATTTCAACAGACCAGCAGTTAGCATATCTATTCACAAAGCCCTTAGATGAGAAACATTTTAACTATCTCATATCTGAGTTGGGTATGCTTGAACTTTAAATAAAAGACAATTTTTGTTGGTGTGCTGGCTCTACAATATGTAGGGCAAACCAGTAAGTCACATTTGTTAACTTACTGCCTACATGTAAAACACTCAGTACAACAACGTCTTTTATACTTTGGTTACTCAAAATGTTTTTAAATGAAATAATAAATAGCTCACTAAATTAAATGATTCCTTAAATCTGAAACTCATTTACTCCCAATAATTTAAATTAAATTCATGACATATTAAATGTAACAAAGTATTTTGTATTTAATACAAAACTTATTTTGTGGTCTTTAAATCAATTTTTGAATTAAAACATGCTGCATTTAATGCTGAATGGGAGGTATGAGTGTTCAAGCCGTATATACGTCATGTCAACAGTCCGTGTCCCCTCGAAAGTGTGCCAGTCTGTTACATCTGCCTACGCGCTTGCAGATGACATTTGCCATTTTCTCTCTCCTGCACTTTTTCATCCAATCACAATGGTTAAAAGAGTGTTTTATCTTCCATAATAACCTTCGGTTATTCATTATTCAAAATCACATACTCTTTTCTCTCAAAATCTTCAAATCTTCCAACTTTCACAACTTCATATTTTCATCTTTACATTTCATCAATGGCAGACCAACCTCAATCACCACATGTTGAACATCAGCTAGAGGAACAACAGCAGCAATAACAATCGGCACAACAACCTGATCAACAACTACAACCGGCACCGGAGGAACATGTTGTTCAAGGACTACTGTTCAATCTTCATCCAGCTCTGGTTAGGGCTAATAATGCACTTGATCACACGACTATTCGCCTATCAAGAGGCAATGCTTCTCATTCACTCTCCTTTCCCAAATCAAAAGTCAATATGGGTTATGAAACACTAATTGACTACATCTGGCAATCCCCTCTGGCTAGGGCTATCACCGGTGTACCTTCACGCCTTTATGTTGCCTGCTTGGCAAGATTTTGTTATACTGCTAACACTGCCACCACTCCCCAGAATGTTCTATGTATTCGTGGCATGGTAACCGAAACCCTAACTTTCTCCATCACAGCTGAAGCCATCTGCCGTGCCCTTCAATTACCAGATGGACCGTTTGTCGATTCACCAACCAACGATGATTTTAGAAGGGAGGTGCTAGAAATCATTGGGTTTACTCAACCAATTGCTCATACACCTTTGAGGAAGCATATGCCACCTCTTTGGTACATCTTATTTGGGCTGCTGACCCAGTGCATCAGCCAGAAATCTGGAAGTTTTGACCAGCGCTCAGATTTTGAGCTTAAAATTGGTCATGGTTTGTTGTTCAACAGGAACATTGATTATGCCGGGGAAATTTATTTGAGGCTAAGGGAGATTGTGCAAGCACCTAAATGAACACATTTAATCCCCTTTCCAAGGTTCTTAAGCCTGGTTTTTGAAAGTGAGCTGGGTGAAGCTTACCAGCAGATTGCTGATCAATCATATGACCTGCCTCTAAAATAAGGGGGTATGCCAAAGGATGCACCTGCTGCTCCATATACTGGTTTGACACCAGGCATGCTCGAGTATCTTGCTGCTCGGGGTGGAGCTAACCAATTGACTGCCTCTGGTTCTGCACCAGCTGAGGGGGAGGGTCCTCAGCGTAAGCCAGCTACGCGTAGGAAGCAGCCAGCTACCTCAACTAGAACAGCCACCGTCTCACATACTGGTAAAGCAGTAGTTGTATTAGAATCTAGTGCTCTCTGATAATAAAGAACATCTCTAGTCTTATATACTGACTACCCAATTCTAGTATTGGAATCCGTTGCTTATCTATTTTTTGGTAACATTCAAATCCAAATGTGCAAAGGCTGGCTCCAAGCAAACCACAGGGGAGATTGCACCAGTCTCAACTGCTGCTCCTGCAAAGGATGTGGCTATGGAACCTGGTGCGTTTCTGGACCATACAGCAGAAAATTCTAACTTAATTGAAAATATTTTAACTACTGACTTGAAAAATGAAAGTGGAGTTAAAGGTATAACCTTGGCTCCTAAGCTGAATGGTTTTAAAACTAGTGTTAAGAAGAGTAGCAACCCATACTCTTCTAGCCAGACACTTCCATATTTTTCTAAATTGAACTTAATGCTATATCCTCTGCTAACAGTACAACCATCAGAGCACATAACTGACCCCCAAATCAAACTTGAGTTGGGTCCTCATCGTGTTGAACCAGCTCTGGATACTACACAGCCAATATGTTACTTGGATCATGATAAGAGTCTCACTCCTACATCATTACCAGCCAGAACTCTTACACTATCTGGGTCAACATGTGTTGCCAATGAGTCAGCAGAGTCACAGCTGTACTTACAGACACCTAGCTCTGTCTCAATCAAAGGGCTGACTAAACCACCAGTCTATCCCCAGAGACCAACAACAGATGCAATTATTGAGTCAAATTTATTTGGTTCTACAGTTGTTAACATAAAATGTTCTTTTGTTTCAGTTCTTATCAGGGTAGATGAATAGGCAGAGGGGGAGCAAGAAAAGGATGTTAATGTTTCTACTGATGAGCTCTCTGCTTCTGCTACTGGTGTTGGTGCTACTGATTTGCCTACTGGTGGTGCTGACACTAGTACTGTTGCCTCTACTGCTGCTGGCTCTACTAGAGACAATGTGGTTACTGGTTCCACTGATCTTAGTGTTAATGAGGAGGTAGCTACTGCTGATATATCTGCTACTCCTCCTACTGTCTCTGGTATTGCTGCCTCAACCACTGATTCTGAAGTGGTTGATGAGATGATAATGGAACCTCCTCCGGTCCTTGAAAAGGTTATTGATAACATTGTTAAGGAGGTTCTCGATATTGATGATGCTGCCACTACTACTGTTACTACAACTGCTGTTACTACTGAAGTGGTTACTAGTGGTGGCTTGCATGCTGATGATGATTCATGGCCTTCGTTTCTTCTGGATGTTGGCTATGTTTCCAAAGAGCCAAAGGTGGATACTGCTGCTACTGGTTCTGCGGAACCCATTATGGATGCTGGTACCTCTGCTACTGCCACTACTGATTCATCTCAAACTACTGCTTCTGCTGAGCAGCAGCCATATGTGTGCCAGGTAACAGATCCTGATGAAGTTGTACCTAACTTCATCTATAGGGGAGCATCCATCACTCCCAGAGTTGCCTTGCTGGTGGATCAGCTGACTATTGATCCCCAAAGTGCTCTGGTGCCAGCCAGTAAACTACCTAGGGAAGAGCTGACTGAAATGTTGTCTCAGCTTGATCGACCAGTAAGAGAAGAGGTATATGAGAGGCTGACTACTTTAGAACAGATCAACGAGCAGCCATACTATCACTATTTTGATATGGCTCCAGCTGCTTCCCCATGGCCTGGTACATGGGGCCTCTCAAGTTCATCAGAGATCCCACTACTTGTAAGTTTATCATGTAACAACTTCCTGATTCGCCAGTACCTTCTGATTCGTCAGCTTCTTCCTCATCATCTTCTTCATCTGATGGTGATGCTGATAAAGGTACTGGTAAGGAAGAGCCAGTCATTCATGATAATGTAACTGGCTCCAAAGATAAACTAGTGGATCTCACTGATGATGCTGATAATGATGCTGACAAGGATACCGGTGGTTCTAAACCTTCGGGTAAAGGCAAAAATGGTGGTGATCATGGTGACGAGTCAGATTCTGACCTTCCACCTCCACCACCCCACAGAGGTACACCTGTGTTAGCTGCTAGTGATCTCCCCTCAACCAGCTATGCTAAGTTTAATGCTGATGAGGTGGCTGCCATCTTCACTTTGGCTGTCTATAAGACATTAGCTGAAGTCACACCGGATCTACAGAACACCATTCGATCTGCTATTGTTGATAGAGTGTCTGAAGTAGTACGCACAGCTGGGGAGGTTACCACTTCCTCTATTGAGAACAAGCTCAAACAAGTGTGTGCCTTTGCAGATCTAGCTGTGGAAGCCATTGTCAAACAACATGAAGAGGAGGAGGATTTAAAGAAGCGAATCATCTCTCACAATGAGTATACTGAGGACATTGCCCATCTTCAAGCTGATTTGGATGCTGCTAATCACAGAATTCTTTTCCTTGATGAAGAAAACCAGGTGTTAAAAGAGAGATTGGATTCGCAGGAACATCAAATGGCTACTATGATTCCTGCCTCAGCTTATGTTCAAATGGTAGAGGTAATGCAACGCATGGCTGATCTTCAAGATGGTGTTAGGGTTGATGTCCAAAACATGGCCATGGGTGTTGCTCGAAATGAAGTTTGTACTTCCAACCTCTGCCTACGACAATATGGCGTAGATCCTGGTGCCCATCTTTCTCCTGCTGATGCTGACTGGAACAATTTTGCTTTCTCTGTTCCTCAGTTAAATAGTGACCTTGATGCACAGGTCTCCCCTGCTCACCCTTCTGCTCCTGCAGATAACAAAAAAGGGGAGAAGAAGTCTAAGAAAAAGTCTAAAAAGAGAAAACAATCTGAGAGGGAGCATGAGCATGAAAAGGCTCCTAAACAGCAAAGGAGAGATGGTGATGATGGTGGTGATGGTACTGGCACTAAGCTCAGCAACGCTCATACTGAAGCTGGTGTACATGCAGCTGGTGAATCTCAATCCAGTGTGTCTACCACATCAGTGGATGATATTGGTTCTGGCAGTAAGCCAGTGATGTTTCTGAATTGGCTGTTGCTAAATCTTTTGCTGTCTCTCAAACCATTGAATGTAAATTGAAAAGAAAAATGGAGAGACATCAGAAGAGACAGCAAGAATTAGATGCTGCTTTCAACGCTAAGTTTGGGGCTTATGCTGCTCTAAAAAGACTTAAAATGGAGCGTAGGCGAACCCTCACTCCTGATAAGTGTGAAATTGATGATGATCTGATCAGCATTGAAGAATATAAAAGGGCTACACTGAAAAGAAATGCTAAGTTCATGATCAAGTATGATAAAAAGAAAGCCAAACTGTATGCTGAGTGAGCAGATAGAATAAAGAAGATGACTCCTGAAGAGATGAAAGATTACTTAGCTTCTACTGGGTCAGGAGGAGTTAGAGATGATGTATTTATGAAATGGCTGGATGCAATGTTAGAAACTAGCTCATCTTCTCGACTAGTATCATCTACTCAGCCAGCTACACAACAACAGCCAGCAGATGTTGATATTCAGGGGGAGCATCTTACTATTGTTCCCTACCTGCCACCACAAGAACCAGTATCAACACAAGAACCATCAGCTGAACCCATGCCAATTGACAAACAAAGGGTGAAATCTGCTCCTAGGGACAACCAGCCCCTAAGGAAAGGACCCCTATTTGAGGTAGCTGATGAAGATACTGAGGCAGTTGTGCCAGCTGATACTAATCAGTCAGTTGGTACTGAAGACACATCAAGGAGTGCTGTGAATGAAGACCCAGCCAGTAGTGTGCTGCTGAGTGAAACAAGTGTTGAAGACCCAGCAAAGGTGGGTGTGCTGGGTGATAATCAAGATGATGATACGGTTAATCCTGATGACTTTACAGTCTAGGGTAGTGGAGATCACTTATTTGTTCAATCACCTATCTCTCCCCGGACCCTCACTTATTTTAACAGAACACAGGATAATTGTGTTAATCAGTTTCCAGTGAGTTCATCTGGCATAGGTGAATCAATCATGTATCCTCCATCTTCCACAAAACGTCATGGTAAACACAGAACTTGGGAAGATGATTCAGTTTCCCGTGGTGAGCCAGACTTACTTAAAATGAATCCAGATGAAAGAGATGCTTACAGGATGGAGATCACTGTACCAAAATTGCTTGAGCAAAGACAAGCTGCTATTAATGAAAGGATACGCCAAGTTAGATTGCTGCATCATCCTCTTGATCAGTCACTCTGTATCACTGCCTTGACTTATGGCATTGAAATTGGTGTATACTTAAACAACAGTGGTCAACGGCTCTCTACTGATGAGGAGAAAGCTCAATTTCAAGAGGCTCTCCAGCTGGGTATGGATGTAAAGGAGTATCGTGCTGCCCTTAGAACTGAAGAGGGTAAAAAGATAATTGAAATAGCAAAGTCCCTGAAAATTACTGCCGATGATTATTCGTTGGGCTTACAAGCTGAAATTCAAAGAAGGGAGGCTGCTGATGCTGAACTCACTGAGAGGGTAAGGCTTCAGGAGATAGAAGACAAATTGGCTGCTGATAGAAAGCTAGAGGCTGAGTCCCTCAAATTAGCTAAAGACATTGTCAAGGAACAGGATAAGGCCCTTGATGAACTAGAAGGTGCTGAGAAAGCACCTGTTGTTGCTCCTATGGAAACTGCCCGAACCATAGAACTATCTGATCATTATTATAGGAGCAAGTATGGTGATGTGATGAACAGAAGATCAAATCCCAGCAAGATCATCAAGGTGCACAGAGGCTCGAAAAGAGCTTTCAATGTCAGTAGGGAGAATAATGTTCAAGAAAGGATAAATTGTGATGAGTTACGATCTTTAGGATTCAGTGAATGGATGGAGATATTGGAGTATTTTATTGGTAAAGCTGAAAATGGTATTAAAAAGTCATTGAAGCCAGAACTCCAAGATCTCTTCAATAAAGCTACAAAATTTGGGAATGCACCAGTAGTAAACGTAGATGAGATACTTTCTCAAAAACCTAAAGGGAAGAAATCTACCGGTGAAGGCCCACAAAGAAGAGATTGCATCATTCTACCTCCTCATATTCCTGTATTTGATCCTGCTGAAATACCTATCATGTTTCCTAAAACCTGGAGAATCAAATAAGAGGAGCTATCTGAAGAGGAATTAGATAAAGATAAAGATAGATAGCCCTCTAGTGCTTAAATTGTATCTTTTGTTTATTTCATTTTTCATTATGATATTCTTGTAATTACTGTATATACTCTGTTGTAATGAAAGTGAAATAAGTTTATCTTCAAAATCATATCAAATTATAATATATGGATAACTCGGCAAAAGATCCCAAAAACAAACTTAAAAAGCTGCCTATTTTTCTTTAGGTCCCTCGGTGCTGGCTTTAGTGTTTTCTCTATATGTCATAGGTTTTGTCATTATCAAATAGGGGAAGATTGTTGAGTCCCCAAAATAATTAAGGATTTAATTATGACAAAACTGCTATTTATTTGCACTAAAATGTTATATGCAGTCAGCATAAGTTTGTTTATGTATAGACAGCAGATATTTCTGTATCGAGTGTTTAGTTTGCTGCTCAGTCTACCAGCACAAGGTAGACAGTGTTCTTCAATCAGCACAGGATGTGTACTCAGTAATTCAAGAATATCAAGTGACTCAGCAATGTAGAACCAGCACAGCTGGAATGCAGCTTACTACACAAGACAGCTATGCTCCATTATAAGCATAGTAGTTTCTCAAGTGGTCTACATCAATGGTACTATTCAACAGAAGTAAAAGACAAAGTTGAACAGAAAATGACACGCGTCGGCGGCAGACAAGTGACCTTACAAGACCACGTGGGAATGCAGAAGTTTAACGCATGTGCAGACATGGGTTATACTTTGTCAACACCTAGGGAACACAACATTCTATTTGTTTAATCAAATAGTGGTGTCAAACCTAATTGGGGTGTTCCTGCAAATAGCTACCAAAGAGGAAAGAGGAGAGCATGCTCTCTGATGTAGTTGTCCCCACAAGTACAGACATTCTATGTACTAGTGGACAATAGAACCATTACATGGTTAATAGGACTACTATAAATTGTTGTATCCACTATTGTAACAACTAGTGGTATGAGTTTATTTTTTTCTAGAGTCAAAAACGTGTAATAGCTATTAGTTTACCTCTTAGCTATAATCTAGGTAATCTGTATCAACCAACTATCATTCCGCCAAGGATAGTTGTGATTCTTTGTGATTCAATCAATAAAGAATAATCGTTGAAAATTACCTGTGACTCTATTTAATCTTCATGTTTGAATACTAATCGTGTTTAACTGTTAAGTTAATTAAAAGAAATTGTATTCACCCTCCCCCCCCTACAATACTCCTGTTGCTATTAAGGGACCAACAATATTTTCTCGTTCAAGCTCGAGTTTAGATATCATCGAATTCTATGAGTTTGTAATTCTCAATCTTTAAGGTCAATCTCAAGGATTGAGTAATATCAGGCTTAAATGTTGATTTTTAATCTTTAAGGAGATTATCCTTTCTGGGGATATGATTCATTGGTCTTATCAAGCTAATTTGCACGGCACCCTCTCCATTTTACGAGATAGATCCTCTCATGATTAGGATAAGTCTGATCACTTGGCGACCCTGTTTGATGCTGAGGTCCGTGGATTTCCTGCTGATTTTATAGATGAGTTTTCTAGATTTTTCGTCAACCTACAGCTGGTCTGGACGACAACTTCTTGACCTAAATTAAGAAGCTCGTGTCTTTTTCGGAAGACTTTACTTCCTTTTAATGATGGAATTGATTCATCGTGTAGATCCATCTACTCTTTCAATAGTATTACAGTAAATCGGGTAAAACTGATTAGTTTAGTCCAAAGCAAAAGTACCTGCAATAATCTATACAAAAATATGTGATATATGTTTTAAATAACTTGGTAAATTTTTCCCACACTTAGCTTTTATTTTATTTCTTTCTTTTTCTTTTTATTCTCTTCTTTTCCATTTTAAATGACTTCAAGCGTTTTGGGTTGTTTCTCAATTTATGTCCTTTTTGAGGTAACAATAATTTCAGTATTATCACCTAGTTTCATCGTTCATAAATATGTATAAACATGATTTTGAATTCATTTAGTTGAAATTTTTTCAAATTTTCACAAAATTTGGCAATTAAACCAAGTGTAAACCCGAGAGAATTTATAACCCTTCCCTACACTTGAGATCTTGCAATGCCCTCATTTGCAAAAAATCAGTAAAAATTTAAATTCATGAAGGTGATTAGCGTAGAAAAATGATTGAAAATACCGAGTTTGCAAACATATTGTTTTATATCACATTTGATATTTTACGTCATGTCGTTAAAATTAGTAGCTTTTGCTGAACTTAATGTCAGTCTTTGAAAGTGCGCTGTTTTACCATGTTTTGTACACAACATAAACTACAAACATATATACATATATTTTTTTATTTTTTATTTATTTATTTTTTATTTTTTTACATACTTTAGATCAATAATATTAAAATAATGATAATAAAATTTTTCTCCCCGCCCTCGGGTAAAGCAATTTCTGTTCCATGACCTAGTCTTTAACTTACAACGAATTTTAGAAATCATTTTTTAAACTTACTGAAATAAAGTAAATTTTGTTTTTAAATTCACACAAAACTTAAATTTAAAAAGCATATTAATTTCAAACAAAACCTACAAAACAAAAAAATTCAGAATGGAGGAAGAAAACTAGTTTTTTAGTGTCTGCTAGTGGAAAAGACCAATCGGATTCCATTCTCGGAACTACACGAGAACAGAACAACTAAATCTAGATAGCATTTTCTTTTTAGAACATTTGAATCTCCCCACACTTAGGTAGATGTGGTGTCGAAATTGTGATTAACTTCATTATTAATTTCTCTTGAACCATAATCAACTTGTATATCTGTGACTTTTGCTTTAAGCCAGTGGCCGGCATCTTCTGTATTATTCACAAATTCAACTAGTTTCGCCTTTTCTTTAGGCGACAGATTGGATACTAACCGGTTACATAACTTAAAGTTCCCCTTAATTCTAGCATCGTAAACCCGTTTATAAAGTTTCTTCATTGAACTGTTAATAACGGGGTCATTTAATTTTGTATCAACAACGGGGTTCTTTGTTATCAGGTCATCATTAGGTGTTACTTCATGTTCCCCACACTTAGGTGTTTTATTATTGTTAAGCACTACCGTTGGAGTTGGTAAAACAATATGCTTCTTACCAATCATTTTTATTGGTTCAACGGTTTTGGTTGGTGGAGATTTAGATTTTCGAATCACAAAGGTGATCGATTTTTCACCATTAGTAAGTGTCATTCTACCTACTGTTACATCAAATAACGCCCCGGTGGACGCTAAGAATGGTCATCCTAAAATTAGAGGAATGTTTGAGTCCTCTTCTATGTCAATGACAACAAATTCAACTAAAAAGGTTAAATTACCCATTTGAATGGGTAGGTTGTCAGCAATTCCAACTGGGTGCCTAATGGTTTGATCAAAGAGTCGAACATTCATTTTCGTTGGACTTAACTCACCTACTCCTAATCTCTTATATAATGAAAGAGGCATAACACTCACACTTGCACCTAAATCTGCTAGTGCATCATACATGACACAATCACTAAGTAGACAAGGAACAATAAATTCACCCGGATCACCCAACCTGGGTAGAAGTTTTGGTGGAACTGTCTTCACCGGGTTTATTTTTACGGTTTTTGTTTCTTGCACTTTCTTATTCTTCTTCTTCTTTCTAAAGGTATCACAAAATTTATTAACTATCACTTGCTCATACTCAACTCCTTTTCTTGGAAATGGAATGGGTGGTCTGTATGGTGCCACCACTGGCTTTACATACTCGGTTGGTGGTGATGGCGTAACTTCTTCATTGTTACTCACATTCTAGAACCTTCCCATCTTCTGGTGCTGGTTTTTTCAGAATTTGTTGACACCATATTAACATTCTCATTCCGAAGATTTACTTCAGTATTACTCGATAGCTTTCCTTGTTCCCTCTCACTCATCATGCTAGCAAGAGTACCTACGTGTTTTTCTAGATTCAAAATAGAAGCTTATTGAGTTCTTAATGACTGATCAAACCTCTCATTCGTTTGGGTTTGAGATGTAATAAATTGTGTTTGAGATTCCATTAGCTTTGCCATCATTTCTTTCAAATTTGGCTTTGTCTCTTCGGTTTGTTGTGGTGGTTTATACAAGCTAGGTCTTTGTTGATTGAAAGTGTTGTTTTGAGTTTGTTGGTTATTCAGACCTTGTTGGTTGGTACGAGTTGTTGTTGGGTCCATTTGGATTGTAAAGAATGTTTTGATTTCGATTAAAGTTTGGCCTTAGCGGTTGATAATTATTTTGATAATTATTTCCTGGCCTTTGGTTCATATAGGAAACATTCTCACATTGTTCCATAGTTTGCTCAATGTGACAATCTTTTGTTAAGTGTGGTCCACCGCATTGCTCACAACTGATTCGTATTGCGTGAATATCTTTAGTCATCTTTTCCATTCTTCTTTCGAAAGCATCTATTTTTGCGGAAATAGAATCAAAGTCATGACCAGAATCGGCTCTAGCCGCTTTAGATGAATGAAGAATATCTTTTTTCTGGTGCCACTCATGTGAGTGGGATGCTGTGTTATCAATAATTTTGTGAGATTCGGTAGCGGTTTTCTTCATAATGGAACCACCAGCTGCTGTGTTGATGTCTTTTCATGTAGCAACATCGACACCTTGGTAGAATATTTGTACTATTTGATAAGTGTCTAAACCGTGTTGAGGACATCCTCTCAACAACTTTCCGAATCTTGTCCACGCCTCATATAATGTTTCATTTAGCTTTTGCGCGAACGTAACAATTTCTCCTTGAAGTCTCACGGCTTTAGATGCCGGAAAGAATCTTTTAAGAAATTTTTCAACTAAGACATCCCATGTGTCAATCGCTCCTTCAAGTAACGATTCTAACCAATCTTTGGCTTCTCCCTTTAAAGTCCAGGGAAACAACACGAGATAGATCTGTTCATCCTTAACTTCTTTGATTTTGAATAGAGTACAAATCCTATTAAAGGTTCGAAGATGTTCGTTTGGATCTTCTTTTGGCGTACCACTATATTGGCATTGATTAGTTACCATGTGTAGGATTTGTCCTTTGATTTCATAATCTGGCGCATTAATGTCTGGTCGCGTAATTGCGTGACCTTGGCCCGTGCGTGTAGCTCTCATTCGATCTTCCATACTTAGAGGTTCTGTTACTTTCATAATTGAATTTGTTGAATACAAATCACTAGAAGATTCTAATTTAACGGTTTGTAGTTCAGGAGGAATGATTAGTGGTTCAGGATCTTGGAATTTTCCTTGAATATCCTCCGGGTTCTCAATTGTGAACTCGGGTTCAAAAAATGGATTATCAGAAATTTGAGTTGGAGTACTTGTTTGACTAGATGACGATTCTAAAGAAAAATCAACGGCGACAATATTAGCTAGATGTCTTGATATGGTTACAGGTGGTGAACGTATGAAAGGTGGTGAACGTTTTGCTCGGTGCATTCACTGAATATCCTATTAGTTATAAAAATAAAAATTATATAAGTTATCAAATTAATAGACTTTTCTGATTTTGCCCACGTTTCGAATAGCCAATAGATGCAGCAGGTAGCCAGGACCCTTTAAATCGGAAATCCACAACTCGCCACTAACAAATCCAACTATTACTACGAACCAGAAAATTTTGGATGTCTATCAATTTAATCGCTTACAATAATTTTTCTTCGAAAATTTAAAATTTTAAAAGTTCTACGTCCTAAAAACTAGAGCGTAGAAATGAGAAAGAAAAAGAGTGCGTCGAAAAATCGAAAAATAAAAGGTCGAAAAATAATAATAAGAAAGCAAAGCGTCGAAACTTAAAAGATCTAAAAACTAAAAATTAAAAAGTTGCGCCTAAAGGTATTAAAGCTTAAAAGGAATTCTAAAGGAAAAACGGCAATTACTTAAAAAGCACTAAAATCTATAAAATTAAAACGGCGTCGCAAAATTTTAAAACACCTAAATCTTAATCTAAAGAAAAAGTACTTAAGGGATTTTACGGCAAAGCCTAAAAATCTAGAAATATAAAATAACTACGGCAAAAACTATCCTTAAAACTAATTACTACAAATGACAAATAATATGAAATAAATGATAAAAATACAAATTATAACTAAAATAATAAAATTACAAATTTTATAAAAATATTATTTTTATATTATTTATTAAAAAGGTACTAATTTATAAATTAATAAAACTAATTAAAACTTAAAATACAAAATTAATTAAAACTAAAACTAATTATTATTAAATTAAAACCCTAATTAATATTTAATTTATTATAATTATTATTAATTACGTAACCCTAATTGTGTCGGCAGAGGATTCAGAGCTTTCACCTCAGCTCATGCGATCGCATGGGTTGAGGGTTAAATTTCCATGCGGTCGAATGGACTACAGGTTCAGATTCTATGCATGTTCAAAATTCGCAGGCTCAGATTATTATTATTTTTTTTACATTGTAAAATATAGATAATTTAATAAAAATAAATTTATATTACAAAAAATACTTTTTAAAGACAATCTTAAAAATATATATATATTTTTTATTTTTTTATTTTTTAACACTTATTACTCACACAATTATATTTTTACAAAATTAAAAATTATATATTTTTACACAAATATACTTTACAAAGATATAGCGTTTTTTTAGCGTCCCCGACAGCGGCGCCAAAAACTTGATGTGTGCAGCGCAGGTATACGAAATACTATTTTTGTTTACTACAAAATACGATGAAATTACACAAGTTTTATTATTTATTTATATAGATGGGATATACCTAAACCTTGCTACAACACTATAGGGTGTGTACCTAATCGTAGAGTAGTGTAGTTTTTAGTAAGTCCGGTTCATTCCACAGTGAGCTAGTGATTACGTACTATATTTTTTTAACAACTATATTTATATAAAATATATATAATTATATATAGTAATATTATTATAAAATTGGGTTTTTACCGTTTAATGACTGGTTTGTCGATTTTATATTTTAAGCGTAAAGATAAATGATGATAATATAAATGACAGAATATAAATTGTGATAAAGTAAATTGCAGTAATTAAAATGACAGTAAATAAAGGTACGATGAAATATGAAATAAAAGTATTATGCTTATTTAAACTTCCGTAATCATGATGTTTGACGTTTTGATTTTAATTCATTACTCTGGGTTAATTGTCCTTTGTCCTGGATTTATTTGAAACCTATCTGGTTTTTGTCTATAATAGTTCATCTGTCATAATTATAAAATGCTCGACAATTTAACCTTATTCCCGAAGTCAAATATTCCAACTAATTAGGGATTTAGACTGTAACAAGGTTTTAATACTTTGTTAATAATTACAACAGGTTATCGACTGCGTGTAATCCAAGGTTTTAATACTTTGTTAACAATTACACCAATTACCCTTGTATGTAATCAACCCCTGTTTTAATAAGATATTAACATTAATTTACCCACTTGATCAGTTTGAATAATCAATTACCCAACCCGAATAATTAATTAAATGATCTTAAAAGATGTCGTATAAATGTCACTAAATAGGACATGCATAATCATTTAATAATTATTAGATTAACTAATTTGAAGATAGGTTCGACAGATTCTAATGAGTTGTCATTCGATTTGACAATACCTCCATCTATTAATAGTCCATAGTCCAGTGTCCACAAGTGTCGGTCTTTTGTACAAACCCTAATTATGGTACAAAATCCAATAACCCCACCTTAATATTTAGCCCAACATCACGATTACTTCGGCTCAAATAAGCATAATAATAACTTAGTTACGAGACATCAATTTAAAAAGGAAGAACATAAGTGATTATTTATCGCGTAGCGTTACCCGGACAGAGTTTCGACTTAAAATCCGTAAAACATTTCTTACAATAACTCAATTATTATTAAACTTAAATTAAAATTAATATTATAAATATAAATATAGATTACAGAAAAGAAAGAAAGAAGTGTGAAGAGTGTGTGTTCAGTCGACAGAAATCGTGGCAATTTATAGAGTTGGCCAGAGATTGGGTGCCATGCAATCGCATGGGATTTGCTCTTCCAGGCCATGCGATCGCATGGCCAGCTGGATCAGGATATTTTCGTTTTGCAAAACGTGGGCTGCTGGTTTATTTTATTATATAATATATGTAATTATATATAATTATATATATATTATACTATATTCTTGCGCAAAGTAGACTTGTAATTTTAGCTCCGTTGTCTCGTACGTTTACGCCTGGTTTATGTCTCGGTTCCGGATTTCTGAACGTCTTATTGTACGCTTAGATATCTTGTATTTTGCGTTTCGCGACTTGTACTCTTGTAATTTTTAGACGTTTCTCATCAATAATTTGAACCACTTATATTGTATCTTGTACATTTGAGATTTTTGGTCATTTGCGTCTTCAAATCATCATTTTCTTCTTTTCTCTCCGCACTTATTTATTTAAACGATTATTACATAAAAATAGAACAATAGTAACTAAAAGCTTTACATATTGGAAGTATATTGATACTAAATATATGTTCATTTAGAGTACTATCAGGCTATAACCTAGTATTAGGACGTGATCAACCCTAGGATACAAGGTAAGTAGTTATGTGTGCTTAACGTCACAATAGGGATATAGTAACTATGTACGAATAACCATTTATTCGTCAAAGAAGAGCTGCCCATTCAGGTTATGATTAGAGTAGGTAATATAGAGTTCAGTGAACACTGGCCTGCTCAAAAGCATGATTTACGTCAGAAGCAACGTTCTTGAGATGTTGTAAGATGATCCGAGGTTGAATAAGTGATCGCAAAGGAGAGACCTCTAATCCAATTAACAGTACCTTAGAAATTCTAAGATTGCACATCTTTTAATGTTAAGGCATAGCGTAGTATTAAGTGGAGGAATATTGCTTTAGTTAGACCAACTAGGATTAAGAAAAGCTGAGACTTTCCTTTAGGGATATACCACTTTGTTCATGTAATAAGGTCGTTTAAACCTTCTAAGTTCATAGCCCAGTTGGTTGAGGTTTAGTGTTTATTCTAGGAGGTTAAACTCTTGTAATATTTCCCCATCAGAATTCTATTCTCCATACCCATCTATCTTTATCTTTACAGTTAACTTACCGCATTATTAGTTAATTTTAATCTATCACCTCTTGTCACTAGGGTTAACTATGTAGGCACTTTTGTCCCACGTTACTGAGCAAACATACAAAAATAAGAACCTGAGTTATATTTACCACTTACTCTTTAAAAGGAAGACAAATAGGCGAGTTATAGCTAGGAAGCCCCAGCTAAATATAAATAATAAAACCATTACTCTCTTTTGGTAGCTAATTCTGACGTGTTGCGACCTAACGACATCGCACAAATAAAACCGTCCGTTTTGGCCATATCATAAGCGAAGTAAGTTTTTGGCGCCGCTGCCGGGGATCTTATTTTCTGTCTGTTAAGATAATCGTTGATTCTGTCAAAATATCTGAGACTCTTGAGTGGTGTCTAAGAAAGACAATTATATACGGACTTGGTTGTTGGATTTTCCGAACAGTCTCCAATTATATTGGAACCAAAAGGATCCTGCCTCTCCGTCCAGCCTGGCCACTTGTTTTAAAGATAAATTGATAAGAACCACACATGCTTAACAAACAGGGAGTTTGTCGGTATAGGACTTAAAGTCGCCATTATAGTAAACCCTTTAAAAATTATAAAACCAAAATATTAATTATGGTATTAATTTCTATAGATTCCAGTTCAAACTTAACTGACTACGAAGAAAGTGCGAAAGGCAATTGCTCTCCCACGACTTCGGAAACCGGAGAAGTTTTCCTTTATAAAACCAAAACATATATGAACCCTGGTAAATCTCATCAAGAATTAGTTCTTGATCCTTGTAGTCCAAGAAGCC
Organism: Rutidosis leptorrhynchoides; assembly: GCF_046630445.1. Taxonomy (NCBI): domain Eukaryota; kingdom Viridiplantae; phylum Streptophyta; class Magnoliopsida; order Asterales; family Asteraceae; genus Rutidosis; species Rutidosis leptorrhynchoides. The sequence goes on along the minus strand of NC_092333.1, from coordinate 528,297,619 downwards.
GGATAATTTCATCTGACTTAGAGATTTCATTACTTTTGGATAAGTTTTACTCAAATGAACCAGGATTCGACCCTCTTCACGATCTAAAAGGGAGGCTCAGTCTTAACGAACTCCTGATTATGGAAGATGAAATACGGGAAGAATATCTGTAACACCCCGTTTTCCCGTGCGCGTTTAAAGGTACAACCTAAATTATTAGCACGCTTATAACTTACTCGTTATGTGATTAAATGAACTAAATTGTTAGTTAGGTGTAAGTGCATATATGTATATGTGTGTATGTATATATATATATATATATATATATATATATATATATATATATATATATATATATATATATATATAGGTATATTCGAATGCGTGCGTGTACGCGTATATGAATGTGTCGTGATTGGCGTCGAGTCGAGTGAGACTTAAGGTTGAGGTTTAGACGTGCATAGGAAGAGTGAAAGTTGTTGTACTAGTTGTATGAACCTTCGTTTTATGAATTGTTGTCGAAGTGACCAGTAAAAGGCCAATGCCGCGCCGCGAGAAATGGGGCCGCGACGCGACATATCAAGCAAATCTGGATCAGAAGTCAAGTTAAAAGGGGGCGTTTTTCCTTCGTTAGGCCGCGCCGCGACAAGTTGGCCGCGCCGCGGCATCTCTGCAAATCTGACTCCGAATTCCACTCAAATTAAATAGGGTTTAGTGGTAATTTGGTCTTTTTGCGTATAGATCAGATTGGAGCTTTTAATATCAACCACTTATCTTCATTTCTCATTTCTTTTCCATTTTCATTCACATTTTCCTCTCAAAAGATAAAACCCACTAAGTTTAATCTTGAGATTTGAAGGTGAAGAGTTGTGAACCAACCCTAGGAGAAAGAATTAAAGTTGTTCATCGTATCTCTAGCTAGACGTTCATAGTCTTGGTAAGTTCTAACTCTAAATCTTGAGTTTTAACTAGTTTAAGCTAGGGTTTGGTTCTTATGGAACTAGTGTGACCCATTTGAGGGTTAAATGGGTGGGTTTTGGGTTGGATTATTGAAAGGAAACCCTAAAAAGCTATTATCTAGGGTTTGGTCTTGTGTTTTGAGGTTGTAAGTGCTAAATGATGTTGTTAGTCATTAATGCACTTTTAAAATGATGAAAGAGTTGTTATTGTGTAAGTTTGACTTGATTGTAAGTCAAAGAGTCAAAAAAAAGCACTAGTTGACCTAATCGGGAGAAATGGTTATGAAATACACCAAGTTTATGTTAGTTGATGTTATTAAACCCTAATCACTAGCTTTTAGTGATTTATGATGAGGCATGGCCATTAATGGGCGGTTTTGGTGTAGTTGAATCATTTAATGCAAACGGGTCATTAAATGCTCAAGGGTTGTGGTTGGCATTTAATTCAACTAGATTGTATGTTAATAAATGCATAATGTATTAGGTACGTTACATTGAAGGGTTGCAAGCTCGGTTAGCTTCCACAAGAGTCTTGAGGTGAGTGGAATGATTATTCATATGTGTATATAATGTATTTACTTGTACGAGATTCGATGTGGGTTTAAGTGCGGGCGGTTGATACCACATCGAGTCAATATATGATACGGGTTTAAGTTCGGGCGTTCGATGCCATGTCATATATGTGTGTGGGCATGTAGTGTGGGTTTAAAGTTCGGGCGTTCGATACCACATTACACGTGACGAGTGGGTTTAAAGTTTGGGCAATCGATACCACTCCGGGGTTAGTGTTATAATTTGTTGTGCACTAACGATTGTTGGGAACACCAATGGAAAATTCGAAGTACCATTCCTTGTACTAATGGTTTACCATGGCTATGTGTTTGTTGTGTGGTGTTTTCACATTATTCGAGTTATATATGTTATCGTTGTGCTAGTTTGTGGTCTTGGAGATTTAGCGTTATGCCTTGCGTTGGTATGCCTTTTAAATTGCTAGCGTGTATGAGGTAATTGTGTATGTGATTGCATGTAAGTAGGTTATATATGTATGTGTATAATTATTGCATTCACTAAGCGTTAGCTTACCCTCTCGTTGTCTATCTTTTTAGATACAGGCGCAGTTAAGGGCAAGGGGGTTATCGGACATTAGGTGTTCCGTGATGATGCTTTGTGGAGTTTTGATGTTGGCCTAACGTGTTGGGTAGTTTAGTCCCAAACCATGCTCGAAGTTTCGTTTCGTTTGTAAACTATCATTTGTAATGGGTCAAACTTGTACTAAACTTTATTCATGTCCCTCGTGCCTTTTGTAAACAACTAATTGTTGTGCTTTTTAAATGGAACTCGTGAAATGGGTTACACATTTATTTGGCGTGTAATTGTGTGGTATAAAAAAAATTTATCGTATGGATTACGGGTTGGGTTGTTACAAGTGGTATCAGAGCATGGTCTAAGGGATTTAGGTGACTTGAGATAGGCGCCTAGACTTAGACTTTTGTGTTGTGGAATTATATGCGGGACTTGTAGGACTACGGGTCAGTGCGGGGTTTGATTAGTTCTTTGATGCATAAGTCGACAACTATGCTATGTTATGATGTTACTAATCATGTGATGTTGTTTTGAACATCGAGCAAGATGGTTGTGACACGTTTGAGCATGGCACGGCATGTGAGCATAATAGTGAGTCGCGACCACTGTTACGGTTGCAAGTCAAGTCAAGCGAGGATGTGCGACAAGTATCGAGCTAGTTGTGGTGTGTGTGCGGTCATATGCATAGGTATACATGTGTATTAAATTGTTGGTGATGTCTAATCTGTTTCTAATCTTTAGAATGAAGACGAGAAACGGAACGAATACGAATGGCAATGGTGGTCCCTCTCATGTGGAGGAAGATGAGATGACTACCAAGATTGAGACTGCTTTAGAAAACTATGTTTCAGTTTTCTCACGGAGGGTTAAACAAATATTCGAAGAGTCAGTTTCGGAACAAATTGTCGATATGATTCAAGAACGGATGACTAATGCCGTTAAAGAAGAAGTTGAAAGGAGGTTTCCTAGACCTCAAAATGTGGGCGAGTTGGAGTTTAGCTATAAGAACTTCTTGGCGACTAAGCCTCCTCACTTTCACAGGGATCCCGACCCCATGAAGAGTTCGGCTTGGATTTCCGATGTTGAAGGTTGTTTTCGCATGACCGAGTGCCCTCCCGAAAAGAAAACAAGGCTTGCTACTAGTTTGTTAAGGGGCCATGCTAAAGATTGGCTCGATGGCAAGATTGATATGGTGGGTGATGCGGCTTTTGTAGGGTTATCTTGGGCGGATTTCAAGAAGGAGTTTTTCCTTGAATATCGTACGCAAGCGGATCTTTCCAAATTGCGCCACGAATTAAGGAACATGCGTCAAGGGTCTTTGGACCTAAACACTCTTAAAACCAACTTTCTCGCTAAGGCGCGTTTTTGCCCTGAGTATGTGGGGAATGATCAATTGTTAATGGAAGACTTTCATGCGACCCTTAGAGATGATTTGAAGGGTAAAATTAGTATTGGTCATGTTGAGACCTTTGCTAAGCTTTTGGCGGTGGCGAAGGGGTTTGAAGCGCAAGCTCCGAGTCCGGTTAGTTATGTGCCAAGTAAACGAAAGTTTGAAGCTTCTAATTTTTCGAACAAGAAGAGTAGGGGAGCATCCAAAAGTGACGGTAGTGTCAAGAAGGGTGCTTCTAGTGGTCACATGGTCACTTGGTTCAATTGTGGGCAAAAAGGTCACTCCTCTCGTGATTGCCCAAAACAGCGTACTAATGTGATTACCTGTTTCAATTGTCAACAAGAAGGGCACCGAAAGTCGGAGTGCCCCAAACTCTGAAATGATCAAGTTAAGAGAATGGAGAAGGCGGCGGGGTTGGCTAAGCGACGTAATTATTTGATGACCAATGACAAAGCTAAGCAATCCAATGAAGTCGTTTCAGGTACTTTCATGGTTAACTCTAATCCGGCAAGGATTCTATTTGATAGCGGTGCAAATTTATCGTTTGTGTCTCTAAAATTTGTGCCTAAACTTAATAAACCGTTAGCTAAGTTAAGTCGTCCGGTAGAAGTCGAATTAGCGGATGGCAAGACGGTGCTAGTGGTTGATGTGTGTAAGAATTGTAATGTTGTGTTTGGTTCCGAGAACTTTAATATTGATCTCATTCCGATGACGTTGGGTGATTTTGATATCGTGGTTGGTATGGATTGGCTCGATCATAATAGAGCCGATATTGCGTGTCATGAGAAATCTATTCGTGTGAAGACCCCTAGTGGGGGAGAGCTAATTATTCATGGTGATAAACGAAGGAGACCGGTGCCGATATGCACTTTTGCACGTCGTTTCCATGTTGGTGGTGGCATGGCTTTTCTTGCCCATGTTGTTGATACTCGTGATGAGCCACCACCCATTCGTGAAATTCTGGTGGTAAGTGAGTTTGAAGATGTTTTTCCGGATGAGTTATCGGGTGTTCCGGCGGAAAGACAAGTCGAATTTCGCATTGAGTTGGTTACGGGAGCTACTCCCATTGCTAAAACTCCTTATCGTTTAGCACCGACGGAAATGTAAGAATTGTTGAATCAAATTCAAGAGTTACTTGAGAAGGGTTTTATTCGACCGAGCGCTTCGCCATGGGATGCTCCGGTCTTGTTCGTGAAGAAGAAAGATGGTAGTATGCGTATGTGCATCGACTATCGGGAGTTAAATAAAGTGACGATCAAAAATCGTTATCCGTTGCCTAGGATTGACGATTTATTCGACCAACTTCAAGGCGCTACGTACTTCTCTAAAATCGACCTACGGTCCGGCTATCATCAAATGCGGGTCCGTGAGGAAGATATCGAGAAACCGTCCTTTCGTACTCGTTATGGGCATTTTGAATTTGTGGTTATGCCTTCTGGTCTTACGAATTCACCGGCGGCGTTCATGGATCTTATGAACCGAGTGTGCCAACCTATGTTGGACAAGTCGGTAATTGTGTTCATTGACGATATCCTTGTATATTCTCGAAGTATGAAGGAACATGAACACCATTTGCGCGAAGTGTTGAAGACGTTGAGAAAAGAGAAGTTGTATGCTAAATTATCGAAATGTGAATTTTGGCTAAGGGAGGTACAATTCCTTGGCCATATTGTGAACAAGGATGGTATTCAAGTAGATCCGGGGAAGATAGAAACGGTGAAGAGTTGGGGACAACCGACTTCGCCTACGGAAATCCGAAGTTTTCTCGGATTGGCCGGCTATTATCGTCGGTTTATCCAAGACTTTTCCAAGATTGCTTCGCCATTAACTAAGTTGACAAGGAAGAATACGAGATTCAATTGAGAGAACGAGCAAGAAATCGCTTTTCAATTGTTGAAAGAGAAATTGTGTAAAGCTCCGGTCTTAGTATTGCCGGAAGGTGTAGATGATATGACGGTCTATTGTGATGCTTCTTTGAATGGGATCGGGTTTGTTCTAATGCAACGAGGTAAAGTCATCTCTTACGCCTCTCGCTAATTAAAGAAACATGAAAAGAGATACCCTACTCATGATCTCGAATTAGCGGCGGTGGTCCATGCTTTGAAAATTTGGCACCATTACTTGTATGGTGTCAAGTGTACGATTTATTCGGATCACAAGAGTTTGAAACATCTTTTTGATCAACGGGATTTGAATTATCGTCAACGTAGATGGATGGATGTGGTGAAAGACTATGATTGTGAGATACTTTACCACCCGGGTAAAGCGAACGTGGTTGCGAATGCGTTGAGTCAAAAAAGTCAACATCTGGAGACACGTGTAGGGTCGTTGCGGGTGGCAATTACTAACGACTTTCTCGAAAAGCTTGGTGAAGTTCAAATAGAGGCTTACGTTCACAACAAGCATGCGGAACGAATCGTGGGGCAATCGGAATCCATTACTATGGGTTCGCGGGGGTTGTTGTCTTTTTAAGAAAGAGTATGGGTGCCGAAGATGGGTGATTTCTGAAAGGTGCTTCTTGATGAAGCGCATAAGTCTAAATATTCTATTCATCCGGGTGCGACAAAGATGTACCTCGATTTGAAGAAAGATTATTGGTGGCCGGGCATGAAACGCGACATTGTTATGTACGTTGAGCAATGCGTCACGTGTTTGCAAGTTAAAGCCGAACACCAAAAGCCGTATGGTAAGTTGCAACCGCTAGAAATTCTGATGTGGAAGTGGGAGCATATTACAATGGATTTTATTACCAAGTTGCCGAAAACGGCAAGAACCCAATTTGACACTATTTGGGTGATTGTCGATAGATTGACGAAGAGTGCGTTGTTTCTTCCTATTAAAGAAGCAATTTCGTCGGAGGCACTCACAAAGATGTTCATTAAATAGGTGATATCGAGACATGGCGTTCCCTTGTCTATTGTTTCGGATCGGGACACGCGTTTTACTTCTCGGTTTTGGAAGAAGTTTCATGATGATATGGGTACGAGGGTGAATATGAGTACGGCGTACCATCCTCAAACAGACAGTCAAACCGAATGCACGAATCAAACATTGGAAGATATGTTACGTGCGTGTATTATAGATTTTGGTGGTAGTTGGGATGAACATATACCGTTGGTGGAATTCTCGTACAATAATAGTTTTCACTCTAGTATTGGAATGCCACCATATGAGATGTTATACGGTAGGAGGTTTCGAACCCCGATTTGTTGGGGTGAAGTGGGTCAAAGGGAAGTCGGGAGCACCGACTTGGTATTGGAGACAAATAGCAAAATCGATATGATTCGGGCTATTTTAAAGGCGGCGCAAGATAGACAAAAGTCTTACGTTGATAAACGTAGGTGACCGATCTAGTTTCAAGAAGGTGACATGGTGATGCTTAAGGTATCACCGTGGAAAGGTATTATTCGGTTTCGAAAACGGGGAAAGTTAGCTCCTCGGTTTATTGGGCGATTTAAGATTTTGGCTCGTGTTGGTGAAGTTGCTTATCGGTTGGAATTACCCGAAGAGCTTGCGGGGATCCATAATACATTTCATGTTTCCCATCTCCATAAGTGTCTTGCGGATGATTCTTCGTGGATGCCACTAGAAGAGATTGAGTTAAACAACAAGTTGGAGTATGTCGAAGAGCCGATTGCTATACTTGATGAAAAGGTGAAAATGTTGCGTGACAAAGAGGTGAGGACTTTTAAAGTCCAATGGCGTCGTAGTAAAGGTTCCGAGTTTACTTGGGAGCCCGAAGAATTCGTGTTGGTTTATCTTCCCTCGTGTCATGCGGCTTGGATCGCGAGGACGCGCTCCGATTTAAGTGGGGGAGAGTTGTAACACCCCGTTTTCCCGTGCGCGTTTAAAGGTATTACCTAAATTATTAGCACGCTTATAACTTACTCGTTATGTGATTAAATGAACTAAAGTGTTAGTTAGGTGTAAGTGCATATATGTATATGTGTGTATGTATATATATATATATATATATATATATATATATATATATATATATATATATATATATATATATATATAGGTATATTCGAATGCGTGCGTGTACGCGTATATGAATGTGTCGTGATTGGCGTCGAGTCGAGTGAGACTTAAGGTTGAGGTTTAGACGTGCATAGGAAGAGTGAAAGTTGTTATGCTAGTTGAATGAACCTTCGTTTTATGAATTGTTGTCGAAGTGACAAGGAACAGGCCAATGCCGCGTCGCGAGAAATGGGGCCGCGACGCGACATATCAAGCAAATCTGGATCAGAAGTCAAGTTAAAAGGGGGCATTTTTCCTTCGTTAGGCCGCGCCGTGACAAGTTGGCTGCGCCGCGGCATCTCTGCAAATCTGACTCCGAATTCCACTCAAATTAAATAGGGTTTAGGGGTAATTTGGTCTTTTTGCGTATAGATCATATTGGAGCTTTTAATATCAACCACTTATCTACATTTCTCATTTCTTTTCCATTTTCATTCACATTTTCCTCTCAAAACATAAAACCCACTAAGTTTAATCTTGATATTTGAAGGTGAAGAGTTGTGAACCAACCCTAGGAGCAAAAATTAAAGTTGGTCATCGTATCTCTAGCTACACGTTCATAGTCTTGGTAAGTTCTAACTCTAAGTCTTGAGTTTTAACTAGTTTAAGCTAGGGTTTGGTTCTTATGGAACTAGTGTGACCCATTTGAGGGTTAAATGGGTGGGTTTTGGGTTGGATTGTTGAAAAGAAACCCTAAAAAGCTATTATCTAGGGTTTGGTCTTGTGTTTTGAGGTTGTAAGTGCTAAATGATGTTGTTAGTCATTAATGCACTTTTAAAATGATGAAAGAGTTGTTATTGTGTAAGTGTGACTTGATTGTAAGTCAAAGAGTAAAAAAAAAAGCACTAGTTGACCTAATCGGGTGAAATGGTTATGAAATACACCAAGTTTATGTTAGTTGATGTTATTAAACCCTAATCACTAGCTTTTAGTGATTTATGACGAGGCATGGCCATTAATGGGCGGTTTTGGTGTAGTTGAGTCATTTAATGCAAACGGGTCATTAAATGCTCAAGGGTTGTGGTTGGCATTTAATTCAACTAGATTGTATGTTAATAAATGCATAATGTATTAGGTATGTTACATTGAAGGGTTGCAAGCTCGGTTAGCTTCCACAAGAGTCTTGAGGTGAGTGGAATGATTATGCATATGTGTATATAATGTATTTACTTGTACGAGATTCGATGTGGGTTTAAGTTCGGGCGGTCGATACCACATCGGGTCAATATATGATATGGGTTTAAGTTCGGGCGTTCGATGCCATGTCATATATGTGTGTGGGCATGTAGTGTGGGTTTAAAGTTCGGGCGTTCGATACCACATTACACGTGACGAGTGGGTTTAAAGTTCGGGCGATCGATACCACTCCGGGGTTAGTGTTATAATTTGTTGTGCACTAACGGTTGTTGGGAACACCAATGGGAAATTCGAAGTACCATTCCTTGTACTAATGGTTAACCATGGCTATGTGTTTGTTGTGTGGTGTTTTCACATTATTCGAGTTATATATGTTATCGTTGTGCTAGCTTGTGGTCTTGGAGATTTAGCGTTATGCCTTGCGTTGGTATGCCTTTTAAATTGCTAGCGTGTATGAGGTAATTGTGTATGTGATTGCATGTAAGTAGGTTATATATGTATGTGTATAATTATTGCATTCACTAAGCGTTAGCTTACCCTCTCGTTGTCTATCTTTTAGATGCAGGCGCAGTTAAGGGCAAGGGGGTTATCGGACATTAGGTGTTCCGTGATGATGTTTTGTGGAGTTTTGATGTTGGCCTAACGTGTTGGGTAGTTTAGTCCCAAACCATGCTCGAAGTGTCGTTTGGTTTGTAAACTATCATTTGTAATGGGTCAAACTTGTACTAAACTTTATTCGTAGCCCTCGTGCCTTTTGTAAACAACTAATTGTTGTGCGTTTTAAATGGAACTCATGAAATGGGTTACACATTTATTTGGCGTGTAATTATGTGGTATAAAAAAAATTATCGTATGGATTACGGGTTGGGTTGTTACAATATCCAACTATTTTCAATTATCCAGACTTATTTGAATTTAATCCCAAGGAGAAATGACACATTGATAAAACAAAAGCTCCGTTTACTGGAAATCTGTTAAATCCTAGTAGAAGGTTAGACGTCTATATAGAATTCATTAGGCACCTCTATTCCTCAGACTTCCCGTTCTCAACATTTCAAATCAATCTGTTAAAAGAGCTGCGTTCTCAAGTTCGTTCTCTTCACAAACTGTTAAAAGAATGTGGGGATGATATTTTTATCAAGTATCTGGATGCAGAAATTGATTTCAAATTCGATTTAGAGTCAATCGTCAGTTTTCTCCCTCACTTCAGTGATAAGGAATTTTCTCCAATTCATATAAACCGTTATGTCGCCGCAATGATTTCTGAATTAGAATTTTGGATTGAAAGCAAGAAACATAACCCTATTTCAAAATATGGAAACTGGGATTTCTTTTACTTTGATCCAGCCTCATTTCTCATCAAAAGATTAATTGAAGTTTTTACGGACTCTACCGAGGAAAGTATACATCAGAATTTCTTCGCAAAAAGAAAGGAAACATATTCTAAACTCGAACAAATCCTCACTATGTCAAGATTTCCTTTTAAGACTCCGCAAAGAAAGATCATTGGAGAAATATCTGAAAACTTTAAATTTACTATCGGTGATCCTGACTGCGCGAAAGATCTTTTATTTCAAGACACGGTGTCAAAACTTCTTTTCGAACTTAATTATCGAGTTACTGGACCTAGGGATGGAATTTCGAACATTAAAAAAGTTAGAAGGGCTTTGGTTAAACTTATGGACGATATCGGAGATTTACAAAAGCATGAGGGTAAAATGCTAAGTGATTTTGAAATATTTTCAGTACACTCCGCTGATCTACTCACGATGGTCAAAGAAGCTTTAAACTTATCTTTCTTTCCGCTTCATTTCTGGAGCTTAGTTGTGGAACCTGTGTAATTTGTGTTTTCAATAATATAAAATATTTTAATTTTACTCCATCCATTTTTCTTTTCTTTTTAAATAATAGTTTACTTAATAAAAATAACCGGATTAAAATCTGAAGTAAAATTTTATTTATCTTATATTAATCTAGTTAAAATTTTTAAAATTTTAAAATTTAAAAATTCACGAGTCGGGTCGGGGAAATAAGCCCGTGAGCCGCACGGCCCCATCTTTTCTTCCTCTTTTCTTTTCCTCCTTTCCTTTTCTTCCTTCTGTTTTCTTTTCTTCTACCTCCTTCTATGACACTCGGCCGACGCACCCATCACCACACCCCAACCTCAAATCTTGATTAATTTTAACAAATCAAAGCTCAAATCCGACTCTCTCATGCCTCCTAAACGCGTTTCCATCATCAATTTTGCGTAAAAGGTTTAATGACCCATTCATATCGATTATAAACGATTCATATCAGTTGATTTCATTGCGAGGTATTTGACCTCTATATGATACATTTTACAAACATTGCATTCGTTTTTAAAAGACAAACTTTCATTACATCGAAAGTTGACGGCATGCATACCATTTCATAATATATCCAACTATAAATGACTTAATAATATTCCTGATGAAATCAACGACTCGAATGCAACGTCTTTTGAAATATGTCATGAATGACTCCAAGTAATATCTCTAAAATGAGCAAATGCACAGGGGAAGATTTCTTTCATACCTGAGAATAAACATGCTTAAAAGTGTCAACCAAAAGGTTGGTGAGTTCATTAGTTTATCATAATCATTCATTTCCATCATTTTAATAGACCACAAGATTTATTGATACATAATTGTACACGTAACCCGAGTATAAAATAATACGCGTAACCCACGAATTAAAAATCATTCATATGGTGAACACCTGGTAATCGACATTAACAAAATGCGTCTAGAATATCCCCATCATTTCGGGACTCTCATCGAACATGATAAAATCGAAGTACTAAAGCATCCGTAACCCGAATGGGGTTTGTTAGGCCCAATAGATCTATCTTAAGGATTCACGTCAATTTGGGTGTCTGTTCCCTAATTCTTAGATTACTAGACTAAAAAGGGTGATATTCGATTCGATAATCCAACCATAGAATGTAGTTTCGAAGATTACTTGTGTCTATTTCGTAAAACATTTATAAAAGCAGTGCATGTATTCTCAGCCCCAAAAATATATATTGCAAAATCATTTAAAAAGGGAGCAAATGAAACTCACTATACTGTATTTTGTAGTCAAAATACATATGACGGCATTGAACAAGTGTAGAGTTGGCCTCGGATTCACGAACCTATATCAGGTATATATATTAATACATATATATGTAATCGAACAAATTTATTCTTAATTTATATATCTTATATATTTAATTATAATAAATGTATTCTTATATAGAAAATATTTATTTTTTATAATAATATTATTAATATGAAAGTAGTAATAATAATATTTTATTATATTAATATATATGTTAATAATTAATAATAATACTAATCATAATAATAATAATATTAATGATCATAATAATATTAGTAGTGATGACAATAATAATAATAATTAAAATATTAATAATTTTTACTAATGATGATAATAATTCTATTAATAATACTAATAATCATAATAATGATGATTTAAAAAAAAATTTGATAATTTTAATAATAATGATAATGATAATAATAATAATAATAATAATAATAATAATAATAATAATAATAATGTTAAAAATAATAATATTATTAATAAAAATGAAAATACTTATAATACTAATAATAATGATAATACTAATAAATAAAAATGTTATATGTTAATAGTTATATTAATAATAATAATCATAATAATAATAATGATAATAATAATAATAATAATAATAATAATAATAATAATATATTATTATTATTATTATTATCATTATCATATTCAATACCTAAACCATAATCTTCATACTTATTCTTAAATCATAATCATCATATCATACATAGTAACTTCTTAATTGTGACGATCTAGAAATTTCCGACCAAATTTAAACTTAATCTTTATATGGTTTCGACACGATAAGAAAAGTCTGTTAGGTTGAGTCTCAATAATTTTGAACTGTTTCATATATTCAATTGACCTTCGATTGTTCTTGACGATTCACGAACCATTAATTATAAATAGATATGTATATATTTAAATATAAATATATATATTTTTTTGAAATATAATTGATGATGTAATTGTTAGAAACTAATTATGTAAAATAAAATAAAATAAAATAAATATTATTTAAAACATATCTATATAAATAAAGAAAGTATTATATGAATTGATAATTTGAATCTACGAAATAATTAAATTGTTAATAAAACATAATAAATATAATGTAATTCGAATGTAAATGATTTCTAATTTATATAGCATTTGTTTGTCATTCGTTTGATAGTTAACAAGTTAAAATTTGAAATTTTATGAAAATTTAATAATAAACGTTGTTCTGTAAATTAGATGGTATAAATTTTAGACTTGCTAAAAATATATTTAGATATTTTAAGTTGAGTTTAATACTCCGTACTTTTTAGTTGGAATTGAGCTCTAATATTAGACGAACCTTTTTAATCAAGACTTTTACATTTAATGATTTAAAATAAATAAAGGATTTCAATATAAAAATTTGAGATTTTCTGTGGACTTGTATTCGCCATTGACTATCAACGGAACACGGGATTATTTTGATAATAAAATCGTCGGTAGGAATAATTCAATTATACAGCTGGCTCCCTCTTATGCTCAAGATATTTATTCATATACAATACTGTGTTTATTTTACTTATCTTTTAAGTTATATACTTATGCATATGCACATGGACATAATTATTTCCTCTTCCTATATCACCGAGAACACCATCACCTTCTTCACTACATGCACCCTTTCTTGATCAACCATCTCAGACCACCACATAGTCACCTCTCGAGCCACTACCATCAACTTGCTAATTTTTTCTTTTCATTCTCTATTTCCTTTTGAATCACAAACACTAACCACAACCATCACTATGTTTGTTGCCATTTCTGTTTCTTGTTCAACCTACCATCACCACTTTGATCACCTTCAAATGCCACCACTTCGCTATCTTGATAACCAACAACTACAACAACAACAAAAAATACCACCATCCCTTGTTCATCTCTCTCTCGATATATATCCCTTAACCATGATCAAAGACCCAACAAACACGTCACCATCAAGAACCATTGTGACTAGCTACTTGTCGATTACAACACCAAATTAGTAAGTTTTATGACTACTGTTATATATTCTATTTTAGTAGTGTAACCAAGCCCAAACCAATTGTGATAATGTCACAAGAAACCCACTTAGTTTCTGTAGTGACCCGAACTTTTCCATGTTTATATATATTAATTGAGATTGATATTTACATGATTAAATGTTTCCAACATGTTAAGCAATCAAACTTATTAAGACTTGATTAATTGAAATATGTTTCATATAGACAATTGACCACCCAAGTTGACTGGTGATTCACGAACGTTAAAACTTGTAAAAACTATATGATGACATATATATGGATATATATATAGTTAACATGATACTATGATAAGTAAACATATCATTAAGTATATTAACAATGAACTACATATGTAAAAACAAGACTACTAACTTAATGATTTTTAAACGAGACATATATGTAACGATTATCGTTGTAAAGACATTTAATGTATATATATCATATTAAGAGATATTCATACATGATAATATCATGATAATATAATAATTTAAAATCTCATTTGATATTATAAACATTGGGTTAACAACATTTAACAAGACCGTTAACCTAAAGGTTTAAAAACAACACTTACATGTAACGACTAACGATGACTTAACGACTCAGTTAAAATGTATATACATGTAGTGTTTTAATATGTATTTATACACTTTTGAAAGACTTCAATACACTTATCAAAATACTTCTACTTAACAAAAATGCTTACAATTACATCCTCGTTCAGTTTCATCAACAATTCTACTCGTATGCACCCGTATTCGTACTCGTACAATACACAGCTTTTAGATGTATGTACTATTGGTATATACACTCCAATGATCAGCTCTTAGCAGCCCATTTGAGTCACCTAACACATGTGGGAACCATCATTTGGCAACTAGCATGAAATATCTCATAAAATTACAAAAATATGAGTAATCATTCATGACTTATTTACATGAAAACAAAATTACATATCCTTTATATCTAATCCATACACCAACGACCAAAAACACCTACAAACACTTTCATTCTTCAATTTTCTTCATCTAATTGATCTCTCTCAAGTTCTATCTTCAAGTTCTAAGTGTTCTTCATATATTCTACAAGTTCTAGTTACATAAAATCAAGAATACTTTCAAGTTGCTAGCTCACTTCCAATCTTGTAAGGTGATCATCCAACCTCAAGAAATCTTTGTTTCTTACAGTAGGTTATCATTCTAATACAAGGTAATAATCATATTCAAACTTTGGTTCAATTTCTATAACTATAACAATCTTATTTCAAGTGATGATCTTACTTGAACTTGTTTTCGTGTCATGATTCTGCTTCAAGAACTTCGAGCCATCCAAGGATCCGTTGAAGCTAGATCCATTTTTCTCTTTTCCAGTAGGTTTATCCAAGGAAATTAAGGTAGTAATGATGTTCATAACATCATTCGATTCATACGTATAAAGCTATCTTATTCGAAGGTTTAAACTTGTAATCACTAGAACATAGTTTAGTTAATTCTAAACTTGTTCGCAAACAAAAGTTAATCCTTCTAACTTGACTTTTAAAATCAACTAAACACATGTTCTATATCTATATGATATGCTAACTTAATGATTTAAAACCTGAAAACACGAAAAACACCGTAAAACCGGATTTACGCCGTCGTAGTAACACCGCGGGCTGTTTTGGGTTAGTTAATTAAAAACTATGATAAACTTTGATTTAAAAGTTGTTATTCTGAGAAAATGATTTTTATTATGAACATGAAACTATATCCAAAAATTATGGTTAAACTCAAAGTGGAAGTATGTTTTCTAAAATGGTCATCTAGACGTCGTTCTTTCGACTGAAATGACTACCTTTACAAAAACGACTTGTAACTTATTTTTCCGACTAAAAACCTATACATTTTCTGTTTAGATTCATAAAATAGAGTTCAATATGAAACCATAGCAATTTGATTCACTCAAAACGGATTTAAAATGAAGAAGTTATGGGTAAAACAAGATTGGATAATTTTTCTCATTTTAGCTACGTGAAAATTGGTAACAAATCTATTCCAACCATAACTTAATCAACTTGTATTGTATATTATGTAATCTTGAGATACCATATACACGTATACAATGTTTCGACCTATCATGTCGACACATCTATATATATTTCGGAACAACCATAGACACTCTATATGTGAATGTTGGAGTTAGCTATACAGGGTTGAGGTTGATTCCAAAATATATATAGTTTGAGTTGTGATCAATACTGAGATACGTATACACTGGGTCGTGGATTGATTCAAGATAATATTTATCGATTTATTTCTGTACATCTAACTGTGGACAACTAGTTGTAGGTTACTAACGAGGACAGCTGACTTAAGAAACTTAAAACATCAAAATATATTAAAAGTGTTGTAAATATATTTTAAACATACTTTGATATATATGTATATATTGTTATAGGTTCGTGAATCAACCAGTGGCCAAGTCTTACTTCCCGACGAAGTAAAAATCTGTGAAAGTGAGTTATAGTCCCACTTTTAAAATCTAATATTTTTGGGATGAGAATACATGCAGGTTTTATAAATGATTTACAAAATAGACACAAGTACGTGAAACTACATTCTATGGTTGAATTATCGAAATCGAATATGCCCCTTTTTATTAAGTCTGGTAATCTAAGAATTAGGGAACAGACACCCTAATTGACGCGAATCCTAAAGATAGATCTATTGGGCCTAACAAACCCCATCCAAAGTACCGGATGCTTTAGTACTTCGAAATTTATATCATATCCGAAGGGTGTCCCGGAATGATGGGGATATTCTTATATATGCATCTTGTTAATGTCGGTTACCAGGTGTTCACCATATGAATGATTTTTATCTCTATGTATGGGATGTGTATTGAAATATGAAATCTTGTGGTCTATTATTATGATTTGATATATATAGGTTAAACCTATAACTCACCAACATTTTTGTTGACGTTTTAAGCATGTTTATTCTCAGGTGATTATTAAGAGCTTCCGCTGTCACATACTTAAATAAGGACGAGATTTGGAGTCCATGCTTGTATGATATTGTGTAAAAACTGCATTCAAGAAACTTATTTTGTTGTAACATATTTGTATTGTAAACCATTATGTAATGGTCGTGTATAAACAGGATATTTTAGATTATCATTATTTGATAATCTACGTAAAGCTTTTTAAACCTTTATTGATGAAATAAAGGTTATGGTTTGTTTTAAAATGAATGCAGTCTTTGAAAAATGTCTCATATAGAGGTCAAAACCTCGCAACGAAATCAATTAGTATGGAACGTTTTTAATCAATAAGAACGGGACATTTCAGTTGGTATCCGAGCGTTGGTCTTAGAGAACCAGAATTTTGCATTAGTGTGACTTATCGAGTTTGTTAGGATGCATTAGTGAGTCTGGACTTCGACCGTGTTTACTTGAAAAATGATTGCTTAACAAATTTTGTTGGAAACTATATATTTTTAACATGTGAATATTATGTGATATATTAATCTCTTAACGCGTTTGATATTATGTGATAGATGTCTACCTCTAGAACAAGTCCCATTGACTCACCTAATAATAATGAAGAGTCAAATGTAAATTGGAATGATTCGTGGACTGATTCACAAGTTCCCGAAGAGGAACCGAAAGAAGAGTCGGAACCGGAAGAAGAATCGGAACCGGATGAAGAAATAGAACCGGTGGGGGAAATAATAAAACGGTTAAGTAAAAGAAAATCCTCAACCAACCGACCAAGGTTAATTATGGTCAATGGTGTTTCCGCCAAGGAAGCAAAATATTGGGAGGATTACCAATTCTCCGATGAATCGGATTCCGACGAGAATTCCGATGATGTTATAGAAATTACCCCAACTGAATTTAAAAAGGCAAAAGAAAATAATAAGGGAAAGGGCATAGAAATAGAGAAATCTAATTCCAACCCCGATGAACTTTATATGTATCGTCAACCCCCGAAGTCCTTAAGTTGTAACAATGACCCGGGAACCTCTAAACCACCAGGTTTTTCTAAACCAATGTGGATAACGACGGCTCGTATTAGGGGAAAATCATATATCCCTAGAAACTTGGCAAAACGAACCAAAACCGAAGAAGAAGAAACAAGCGAGTCGGAATAAGATAGTTGTATTCATGTGGTGTAATATATGTAATTTAGTGTGCTTATGCTTTATGATATATGTAAAAATTGCTTGTATTAATAAGTATTTTTTTTATGAATCTAACTCGTGTCTATTTTACAGTATAAAAACGCAAAATGGATAGACAACCCAATATTTTAAGAGACCTACCCGGAGACATGATTGATGAAATCTTGTCTAGAGTCGGTCAGAATTCCTCAGCACAACTATTTAAGGCGAGATCAGTTTGTAAGACATTCGAAGAACGTTCCAAGAATGTCTTGGTTTATAAGAGACTTTCGTTTGAAAGATGGGGGATATCACATTGGGAAACCCATAAGTTACGATGTGTTTACTTTGACGCATATATTGCGGGGAACCCAAATGCTATTTTACGCAACGGGTTAAGAAATTATTTTGACTCAATGTATCCGAATATAGGACTTCATGATTTAGAAAAAGCGGCTAACATGCAACATAAAGAAGCATGCTATGCTTATGGGTTAGTAATGTTCGCTTCTCACCAAAGTGAGAAAAAGAACATCGGGCTACAGCTATTAAACAAAACGTTCCCACAAGTGACGGAGTCGGTAATTGGGGTAAGAAATGAGGTTTTTAGATTGTTACGGGACTGTTGGTGAAATGTCCCGTTCTTATTGATTAAAAACGTTCCATATTAATTGATTTCGTTGCGAGGTTTTGACCTCTATATGAGACGTTTTTCAAAGACTGCATTCATTTTTAAAACAAACCATAACCTTTATTTCATAGATAAAGGTTTTAAAAAGCTTTACGTAGATTATCAAATAATGATAATCTAAAATATCCTGTTTACACACGACCATTACATAATAGTTTACAATACAACTATGTTACAACAAAATAAGTTTCTTGAATGCAGTTTTTACACAATATCATACAAGCATGGACTCCAAATCTAGTCCTTATTTAAGTATGCGACAGCGGAAGCTCTTAATAATCACCTGAGAATAAACATGCTTAAAACGTCAACAAAAATGTTGGTGAGTTATAGGTTTAACCTATATATATCAAATCATAATAATAGACCACAAGATTTCATATTTCAATACACATCCCATACATAGAGATAAAAATCATTCATATGGTGAACACCTGGTAATCGACATTAACAAGATGCATATATAAGAATATCCCCATCATTCCGGGACACCCTTCGGATATGATATAAATTTCGAAGTACTAAAGCATCCGGTACTTTGGATGGGGTTTGTTAGGCCCAATAGATCTATCTTTAGGATTCGCGTCAATTAGGGTGTCTGTTCCCTAATTCTTAGATTACCAGACTTAATAAAAAGGGGCATATTCGATTTCGATAATTCAACCATAGAATGTAGTTTCACGTACTTGTGTCTATTTTGTAAATCATTTATAAAACCTGCATGTATTCTCATCCCAAAAATATTAGATTTTAAAAGTGGGACTATAACTCACTTTCACAGATTTTTACTTCGTCGGGAAGTAAGACTTGGCCACTGGTTGATTCACGAACCTATAACAATATATACATGTATATCAAAGTATGTTCAAAATATATTTACAACACTTTTAATATATTTTGATGTTTTAAGTTTATTAAGTCAGCTGTCCTCGTTAGTAACCTACAACTAGTTGTCCACAGTTAGATGTACAGAAATAAATCGATAAATATTATCTTGAATCAATCCACGACCCAGTGTATACGTATCTCAGTATTGATCACAACTCAAACTATATATATTTTGGAATCAACCTCAACCCTGTATAGCTAACTCCAACATTCACATATAGAGTGTCTATGGTTGTTCCGAAATATATATAGATGTGTCGACATGATAGGTCGAAACATTGTATACGTGTCTATGGTATCTCAAGATTACATAATATACAATACAAGTTGATTAAGTTATGGTTGGAATAGATTTGTTACCAATTTTCACGTAGCTAAAATGAGAAAAATTATCCAATCTTGTTTTACCCA
Source organism: Rutidosis leptorrhynchoides (assembly GCF_046630445.1). Classification (NCBI taxonomy): domain Eukaryota; kingdom Viridiplantae; phylum Streptophyta; class Magnoliopsida; order Asterales; family Asteraceae; genus Rutidosis; species Rutidosis leptorrhynchoides. Next base: position 528,277,766 of record NC_092333.1, on the reverse strand, counting down.
TAACTTCTTCATTTTAAATCCGTTTTGAGTGAATCAAATTGCTATGGTTTCATATTGAACTCTATTTTATGAATCTAAACATAAAAAGTATAGGTTTATAGTCGGAAAAATAAGTTACAAGTCGTTTTTGTAAAGGTAGTCATTTCAGTCGAAAGAACGACGTCTAGATGACCATTTTAGAAAACATACTTCCACTTTGAGTTTAACCATAATTTTTGGATATAGTTTCATGTTCATAATAAAAATCATTTTCTCAGAATAACAACTTTTAAATCAAAGTTTATCATAGTTTTTAATTAACTAACCCAAAACAGCCCGCGGTGTTACTACGACGGCGTAAATCCTGTTTTACGGTGTTTTTCGTGTTTCCAGGTTTTAAATCATTAAGTTAGCATATCATATAGATATAGAACATGTGTTTAGTTGATTTTAAAAGTCAAGTTAGAAGGATTAACTTTTGTTTGCGAACAAGTTTAGAATTAACTAAACTATGTTCTAGTGATTACAAGTTTAAACCTTCGAATAAGATAGCTTTATATGTATGAATCGAATGATGTTATGAACATCATTACTACCTTAATTTCCTTGGATAAACCTACTGGAAAATAGAAAAATGGATCTAGCTTCAATGGATCCTTGGATGGCTCGAAGTTCTTGAAGCAGAATCATGACACGAAAACAAGTTCAAGTAAGATCATCACTTGAAATAAGATTGTTATAGTTATAGAAATTGAACCAAAGTTTGAATATGATTATTACCTTGTATTAGAATGATAACCTACTGTAAGAAACAAAGATTTCTTGAGGTTGGATGATCACCTTACAAGATTGGAAGTGAGCTAGCAAACTTGAAAGTATTCTTGATTTTATGAAACTAGAACTTTTGGAATTTATGAAGAACACTTAGAACTTGAAGATAGAACTTGAGAGAGATCAATTAGATGAAGAAAATTGAAGAATGAAAGTGTTTGTAGGTGTTTTTGGTCGTTGGTGTATGGATTAGATATAAAGGATATGTAATTTTGTTTTCATGTAAATAAGTCATGAATGATTACTCATATTTTTGTAATTTTATGAGATATTTCATGCTAGTTGCCAAATGATGGTTCCCACATGTGTTAGGTGACTCACATGGGCTGCTAAGAGCTGATCATTGGCTTGTATATACCAATAGTACATACATCTAAAAGCTGTGTATTGTACGAGTACGAATACGGGTGCATACGAGTAGAATTGTTGATGAAACTGAACGAGGATGTAATTGTAAGCATTTTTGTTAAGTAGAAGTATTTTGATAAGTGTATTGAAGTCTTTAAAAAGTGTATAAATACATATTAAAACACTACATGTATATACATTTTAACTGAGTCGTTAAGTCATCGTTAGTCGTTACATGTAAGTGTTGTTTTGAAACCTTTAGGTTTACGATCTTGTTAAATGTTGTTAACCCAATGTTTATAATATCAAATGAGATTTTAAATTATTATATTATCATGATATTATCATGTATGAATATCTCTTAATATGATATATATACATTAAATGTCTTTACAACGATAATAGTTACATATATGTCTCGTTTAAAAATCATTAAGTTAGTAGTCTTGTTTTTACATATGTAGTTCATTGTTAATATACTTAATGATATGTTTACTTATCATAGTATCATGTTAACTATATATATATCCATATATATGTCATCATATAGTTTTTACAAGTTTTAACGTTCGTGAATCACCGGTCAACTTGGGTGGTCAATTGTCTATATGAAACATATTTCAATTAATCAAGTCTTAAAAAGTTTGATTGCTTAACATGTTGGAAACATTTAATCATGTAAATATCAATCTCAATTAATATATATAAACATGGAAAAGTTCGGGTCACTACAGTACCTACCCGTTAAATAAATTTCGTCCCGAAATTTTAAGCTGTTGAAGGTGTTGACGAATCTTCTGGAAATAGATGCGGGTATTTCTTCTTCATCTGATCTTCACGCTCCCAGGTGAACTCGGGTCCTCTACGAGCATTCCATCGAACCTTAACAATTGGTATCTTGTTTTGCTTAAGTCTTTTAACCTCACGATCCATTATTTCGACGGGTTCTTCGATGAATTGAAGTTTTTCGTTGATTTGGATTTCATCTAACGGAATAGTGAGATCTTCTTTAGCAAAACATTTCTTCAAATTCGAGACGTGGAAAGTGTTATGTACAGCCGTGAGTTGTTGAGGTAACTCTAGTCGGTAAGCTACTGGTCCGACACGATCAATAATCTTGAATGGTCCAATATACCTTGGATTTAATTTCCCTCGTTTACCAAATCGAACAACGCCTTTCCAAGGTGCAACTTTAAGCATGACCATCTCTCCAATTTCAAATTCTATATCTTTTCTTTTAATGTCAGCGTAGCTCTTTTGTCGACTTTGGGCGGTTTTCAACCGTTGTTGAATTTGGATGATCTTCTCGGTAGTTTCTTGTATAATCTCCGGACCCGTAATCTGTCTATCCCCCACTTCACTCCAACAAATCGGAGACCTGCACTTTCTACCATAAAGTGCTTCAAACGGCGCCATCTCAATGCTTGAATGGTAGCTGTTGTTGTAGGAAAATTCTGCTAACGGTAGATGTCGATCCCAACTGTTTCCGAAATCAATAACACATGCTCGTAGCATGTCTTCAAGCGTTTGTATCGTTCTTTTGCTCTGCCCATCAGTTTGTGGATGATAGGCAGTACTCATGTCTAGACGAGTTCCTAATGCTTGCTGTAATGTCTGCCAGAATCTTGAAATAAATCTGCCATCCCTATCAGAGATAATAGAGATTGGTATTCCATGTCTGGAGACGACTTCCTTCAAATACAGTCGTGCTAACTTCTCCATCTTGTCATCTTCTCTTATTGGCAGGAAGTGTCCTGATTTGGTGAGACGATCAACTATTACCCAAATAGTATCAAAACCACTTGCAGTCCTTGGCAATTTAGTGATGAAATCCATGGTAATGTTTTCCCATTTCCATTCCGGGATTTCGGGTTGTTGAAGTAGACCTGATGGTTTCTGATGCTCAGCTTTGACCTTAGAACACGTCAAACATTCTGCTACGTATTTAGCAACATCGGCTTTCATACCCGGCCACCAAAAATGTTTCTTGAGATCCTTGTACATCTTCCCCGTTCCAGGATGTATTGAGTATCTGGTTTTATGAGCTTCTCTAAGTACCATTTCTCTCATATCTCCAAATTTTGGTACCCAAATCCTTTCAGCCCTATACCGGGTTCCGTCTTCCCGAATATTAAGATGCTTCTCCGATCCTTTGGGTATTTCATCCTTTAAATTTCCCTCTTTTAAAACTCCTTGTTGCGCCTCCTTTATTTGAGTAGTAATGTTATTATGAATCATTATATTCATAGATTTTACTCGAATGGGTTCTCTGTCCTTCCTGCTCAAGGCATCGGCTACCACATTTGCCTTCCCCGGATGGTAACGAATCTCAAAGTCGTAATCATTCAATAATTCAATCCACCTACGCTGCCTCATATTCAGTTGTTTCTGATTAAATATGTGTTGAAGACTTTTGTGGTCGGTATATATAATACTTTTGACCCCATATAAGTAGTGCCTCCAAGTCTTTAATGCAAAAACAACCGCGCCTAATTCCAAATCATGCGTCGTATAATTTTGTTCGTGAATCTTCAATTGTCTAGACGCATAAGCAATCACCTTCGTTCGTTGCATTAATACACAACCGAGACCTTGCTTTGATGCATCACAATAAATCACAAAATCATCATTCCCTTCAGGCAATGACAATATAGGTGCCGTAGTTAGCTTTTTCTTCAATAACTGAAACGCTTTCTCTTGTTCATCATTCCATTCAAATTTCTTCCCTTTATGCGTTAATGCAGTCAAGGGTTTTGCTATTCTGGAAAAGTCTTGGATGAACCTTCTGTAGTAACCAGCTAGTCCTAAAAACTGGCGTATGTGTTTCGGAGTTTTCGGGGTTTCCCACTTTTCAACAGTTTCTATCTTTGCCGGATCCACCTTAATACCTTCTTTGTTCACTATGTGACCGAGGAATTGAACTTCTTCCAACCAAAATGCACACTTTGAAAACTTAGCGTACAATTCTTCCTTCCTCAATACTTCTAACACCTTTCTCAAATGTTCACCGTGTTCTTGGTCATTCTTTGATTAAATAAGTATGTCATCAATGAAAACAATGACAAACTTGTCAAGGTATGGTCCACAAACTCGGTTCATAAGGTCCATGAACACAGCTGGTGCATTAGTTAAACCAAACGGCATGACCATAAACTCGTAATGACCGTAACGTGTTCTGAAAGCAGTCTTTGGAATATCATCTTCTTTCACCCGCATTTGATGATACCCGGAACGTAAGTCAATCTTTGAATAAACAGACGAGCCTTGTAGTTGATCAAATAAGTCATCGATTCTCGGTAGTGGGTAGCGGTTCTTGATGGTAAGTTTGTTCAACTCTCGGTAGTCGATACATAACCTGAATGTACCATCTTTCTTCTTGACAAACAAAACAGGAGCTCCCCACGGTGATGTGCTTGGTCGAATGAAACCACGCTCTAAAAGTTCTTGTAATTGGCTTTGTAGTTCTTTCATCTCGCTGGGTGCGAGTCTGTAAGGAGCACGAGCTATTGGTGCAGCTCCTGGTACAAGATCTATTTGAAATTCAACGGATCGATGTGGGGGTAATCCCGGTAATTCTTTCGGAAATACATCGGGAAATTCTTTTGCAATGGGAACATCATTGATGCTCTTTTCTTCAGTTTGTACTTTCTCGACGTGTGCTAGAACAGCATAGCAACCTTTTCTTATTAGTTTTTGTGCCTTCAAATTACTAATAAGATGTAGCTTCGTGTTGCCCTTTTCTCCGTACACCATTAAGGGTTTTCCTTTTTCTCGTATAATGCGAATTGCATTTTTGTAACAAACGATCTCCGCTTTCACTTCTTTCAACTAGTCCATACCGATTATCACATCAAAACTCCCTAACTCTACTGGTATCAAATCAATCTTAAATGTTTCGCTAACCAGTTTAATTTCTCGATTCCGACATATATTATCTGCTGAAATTAATTTACCATTTGCTAATTCGAGTAAAAATTTACTATCCAAAGGCGTCAATGGACAACTTAATTTAGCACAAAAATCTCTACTCATATAGCTTCTATCCGCACCCGAATCAAATAAAACGTAAGCAGATTTATTGTCAATAAGAAACGTACCCGTAACAAGCTTCGGGTCTTCCTGTGCCTCTGCCGCATTAATATTGAAAACTCTTCCACGGCCTTGTCCATTCGTGTTCTCCTGGTTCGGGCAATTTCTAATAATGTGGCCCGGTTTTCCACATTTATAACAAACTACATTGGCATAACTTGCTCCGACACTACTTGCTCCGCTATTACTCGTTCCGACACCATTTGTTCCTTTCGTTCTATTAACCCCTGGTCCGTAGACCTCACACTTCGCCGCGCTATGACCATTTCTTTTACACTTGTTGCAAAATTTGGTACAGAACCCCGAGTGATTCTTTTCACACCTTTGGCATAGCTGCTTCTGATTGTTGTTGTTGTTGCGGTTATTATTGTTGTTGGGATGATTGTTGTAGTTGCTGTTGTTATTGTTGTTGTTGTTGGGCCGTTTGTTGTAGTTGCGATTGATGTTGCGATTGTTGGGATAATTGTTGCGATTATTGTTGTAATTGCTGTTGTTGTTGTATTGGTGATTCTTATCACCGTTTTCCTCCTACTTTCTTTTGACTTGCTTCACATTGGCCTCTTCAGCAGTCTGTTCTTTAATTCTTTCTTCAATCTGGTTCACTAGTTTGTGAGCCATTCTACATGCCTGTTGTATGGAGGCGGGCTCGTGTGAACTTATATCTTCTTGGATTCTTTCCGGTAATCCTTTCACAAACGCGTCGATCTTCTCTTCCTCATCTTGAATGCTCCCGGACACAATAGGCACAATTCTGTGAATCGTCTTTCGTACGTGGTAATATCAAATCCTTGGGTTCGTAACCCTCTAAGTTCTGTCTTGAGCTTATTGACCTCGGTTCTGGGACGGTACTTCTCGTTCATCAAGTGCTTGAATGCTGACCACGGTAGTGCGTACGCATCATCTTGTCCCACTTGCTCTAGATAGGTATTCCACCATGTTAACGCAGAACCTGTGAAGGTATGCGTAGCGTACTTCACTTTGTCCTCTTCAGTACACTTACTTATGGCAAACACCGATTCAACCTTCTCGGTCCACCGTTTCAATCCGATCGGTCCTTCGGTTCCATCAAATTCCAAAGGTTTGCAGGCAGTGAATTCTTTGTAGGTGCATCCTACACGATTTCCTGTACTGCTAGATCCAAGGTTATTGTTGGTATGTAGCGCAGCCTGTACTGCGGCTATGTTTGAAGCTAGAAAAGTACGGAATTCCTCTTCATTCATATTCACGGTGTGTCGAGTAGTCGGTGCCATTTCCTTCAAAATAGTTAAATGGAACAAGTTAATCATACAGAATATTAAGAGTAGTTAATAGTATTTTGTAGCATAATATGAACTCATTTATAAAAGCTTTTTCTTCATATTAGCGTTTTATAAGTTTAAATTCGGGTAGTACCTACCCGTTAAGTTCATACTTAGTAGCTAATATACAATTCAACTACTACAATTCTATATGAAAAACTGATTATAATAATATTTCGCGTTCAAACTTTTATACAATATTTTACAAACTTACAATACCGCTTATTTTACATAAAGCATGAAATATAGCACACAATAACTTTGATACAAGATAGTTGTGAAGACAATTCTAGCTAGTACACAAGTCGTTCAGCAAAGGCAATAAAGACACGTAATTCATACGTCCAGAAACAAGTCATGCATTCTGGTTTTACTAGGACTACATCCCATCCTTGGTCTTGTGCAACATAACCGTTATGGCCGTTGATAAGACAGCGTGTTGTAACGTCATCAAAGGGACGAGGGTTACGTAATGTCCAACAGTCCCGTAATAATCTAAAAACCTCATTTCTTACCCCAATTACCGACTCTGTCACTTGTGGAAACGTTTTGTTTAATAGTTGTAGCCCGATGTTCTTGTTCTCACTTTGGTGAGAAGCGAACATTACTAATCCGTAAGCATAACATGCTTCTTTATGTTGCATGTTAGCCGCTTTTTCTAAATCACGAAGTCCAATATTCGGATATATTGAGTCAAAATAATTTCTTAACCCGTTGCGTAAAATAGCATTTGGGTTCCCCGCAATATATGCGTCAAAGTAAACACATCGTAACTTATGGGTTTCCCAATGTGATATCCCCCATCTTTCAAACGAAAGTCTCTTATAAACCAAGACATTCTTGGAACGTTCTTCGAATGTCTTACAAACTGATCTCGCCTTAAATAGTTGTGCCGAAGAATTCTGGCCGACTCTAGACAAGATTTCATCAATCATGTCTCCGGGTAGGTCTCTTAAAATATTGGGTTGTCTATCCATTTTGTGTTTTTAAACTGTAAAATATACAAGAGTTAGATTCATAAAAAAATACTTATTAATACAAGCAATTTTTACATATATCATAAAGCATAAGAACACTATATTACATATATTACACCACACGAATACAACTATCTTATTCCGACTCGCTCGTTTCTTCTTCTTCGGTTTTGGTTCGTTTTGCCAAGTTTCTAGGGATATATGATGTTCCCCTAATACGAGCCGTCGTTGTCCACATTGGTTTAGAAAAACCTGGTGGTTTAGAGGTTCCCGGGTCATTGTTACAACTTAAGGACTTCGGGGGTTGACGATACATATAAAGTTCATCGGGGTTGGAATTAGATTTCTCTATTTTTATGCCCTTTCCCTTATTATTTTCTTTTGCCTTTTTAAATTCAGTTGGGGTAATTTCTATAACATCATCGGAATTCTCGTCGGAATCCGATTCATCGGAGAATTGGTAATCCTCCCAATATTTTGCTTCCTTGGCGGAAACACCATTGACCATAATTAACTTTGGTCGGTTGGTTGAGGATTTTCTTTTACTTAACCGTTTTATTATTTCCCCCACCGGTTCTATTTCTTCATCCGGTTCCGATTCTTCTTCCGGTTCCGATTCTTCTTCCGGTTCCGACTCTTCTTCCGGTTCCTCTTCGGGAACTTGTGAATCAGTCCACGAATCATTCCAATTTACATTTGACTCTTCATTATTATTAGGTGAGTCAATGGGACTTGTTCTAGAGGTAGACATCTATCACATAATATCAAACGCGTTAAGAGATTAATATATCACATAATATTCACATGTTAAAAATATATAGTTTCCAACAAAATTTGTTAAGCAATCATTTTTCAAGTAAACACGGTCGAAGTCCAGACTCACTAATGCATCCTAACAAACTCGATAAGACACACTAATGCAAAATTCTGGTTCTCTAAGACCAACGCTCTGATACCAACTGAAATGTCCCGTTCTTATTGATTAAAAACGTTCCATATTAATTGATTTCGTTGCGAGGTTTTGACCTCTATATGAGACGTTTTTCAAAGACTGCATTCATTTTTAAAACAAACCATAACCTTTATTTCATAGATAAAGGTTTTAAAAAGCTTTACGTAGATTATCAAATAATGATAATCTAAAATATCCTGTTTACACACGACCATTACATAATAGTTTACAATACAACTATGTTACAACAAAATAAGTTTCTTGAATGCAGTTTTTACACAATATCATACAAGCATGGACTCCAAATCTAGTCCTTATTTAAGTATGCGACAGCGGAAGCTCTTAATAATCACCTGAGAATAAACATGCTTAAAACGTCAACAAAAATGTTGGTGAGTTATAGGTTTAACCTATATATATCAAATCATAATAATAGACCACAAGATTTCATATTTCAATACACATCCCATACATAGAGATAAAAATCATTCATATGGTGAACACCTGGTAATCGACATTAACAAGATGCATATATAAGAATATCCCCATCATTCCGGGACACCCTTCGGATATGATATAAATTTCGAAGTACTAAAGCATCCGGTACTTTGGATGGGGTTTGTTAGGCCCAATAGATCTATCTTTAGGATTCGCGTCAATTAGGGTGTCTGTTCCCTAATTCTTAGATTACCAGACTTAATAAAAAGGGGCATATTCGATTTCGATAATTCAACCATAGAATGTAGTTTCACGTACTTGTGTCTATTTTGTAAATCATTTATAAAACCTGCATGTATTCTCATCCCAAAAATATTAGATTTTAAAAGTGGGACTATAACTCACTTTCACAGATTTTTACTTCGTCGGGAAGTAAGACTTGGCCACTGGTTGATTCACGAACCTATAACAATATATACATGTATATCAAAGTATGTTCAAAATATATTTACAACACTTTTAATATATTTTGATGTTTTAAGTTTATTAAGTCAGCTGTCCTCGTTAGTAACCTACAACTAGTTGTCCACAGTTAGATGTACAGAAATAAATCGATAAATATTATCTTGAATCAATCCACGACCCAGTGTATACGTATCTCAGTATTGATCACAACTCAAACTATATATATTTTGGAATCAACCTCAACCCTGTATAGCTAACTCCAACATTCACATATAGAGTGTCTATGGTTGTTCCGAAATATATATAGATGTGTCGACATGATAGGTCGAAACATTGTATACGTGTCTATGGTATCTCAAGATTACATAATATACAATACAAGTTGATTAAGTTATGGTTGGAATAGATTTGTTACCAATTTTCACGTAGCTAAAATGAGAAAAATTATCCAATCTTGTTTTACCCATAACTTCTTCATTTTAAATCCGTTTTGAGTGAATCAAATTGCTATGGTTTCATATTGAACTCTATTTTATGAATCTAAACATAAAAAGTATAGGTTTATAGTCGGAAAAATAAGTTACAAGTCGTTTTTGTAAAGGTAGTCATTTCAGTCGAAAGAACGACGTCTAGATGACCATTTTAGAAAACATACTTCCACTTTGAGTTTAACCATAATTTTTGGATATAGTTTCATGTTCATAATAAAAATCATTTTCTCAGAATAACAACTTTTAAATCAAAGTTTATCATAGTTTTTAATTAACTAACCCAAAACAGCCCGCGGTGTTACTACGACGGCGTAAATCCTGTTTTACGGTGTTTTTCGTGTTTCCAGGTTTTAAATCATTAAGTTAGCATATCATATAGATATAGAACATGTGTTTAGTTGATTTTAAAAGTCAAGTTAGAAGGATTAACTTTTGTTTGCGAACAAGTTTAGAATTAACTAAACTATGTTCTAGTGATTACAAGTTTAAACCTTCGAATAAGATAGCTTTATATGTATGAATCGAATGATGTTATGAACATCATTACTACCTTAATTTCCTTGGATAAACCTACTGGAAAATAGAAAAATGGATCTAGCTTCAATGGATCCTTGGATGGCTCGAAGTTCTTGAAGCAGAATCATGACACGAAAACAAGTTCAAGTAAGATCATCACTTGAAATAAGATTGTTATAGTTATAGAAATTGAACCAAAGTTTGAATATGATTATTACCTTGTATTAGAATGATAACCTACTGTAAGAAACAAAGATTTCTTGAGGTTGGATGATCACCTTACAAGATTGGAAGTGAGCTAGCAAACTTGAAAGTATTCTTGATTTTATGAAACTAGAACTTTTGGAATTTATGAAGAACACTTAGAACTTGAAGATAGAACTTGAGAGAGATCAATTAGATGAAGAAAATTGAAGAATGAAAGTGTTTGTAGGTGTTTTTGGTCGTTGGTGTATGGATTAGATATAAAGGATATGTAATTTTGTTTTCATGTAAATAAGTCATGAATGATTACTCATATTTTTGTAATTTTATGAGATATTTCATGCTAGTTGCCAAATGATGGTTCCCACATGTGTTAGGTGACTCACATGGGCTGCTAAGAGCTGATCATTGGCTTGTATATACCAATAGTACATACATCTAAAAGCTGTGTATTGTACGAGTACGAATACGGGTGCATACGAGTAGAATTGTTGATGAAACTGAACGAGGATGTAATTGTAAGCATTTTTGTTAAGTAGAAGTATTTTGATAAGTGTATTGAAGTCTTTAAAAAGTGTATAAATACATATTAAAACACTACATGTATATACATTTTAACTGAGTCGTTAAGTCATCGTTAGTCGTTACATGTAAGTGTTGTTTTGAAACCTTTAGGTTTACGATCTTGTTAAATGTTGTTAACCCAATGTTTATAATATCAAATGAGATTTTAAATTATTATATTATCATGATATTATCATGTATGAATATCTCTTAATATGATATATATACATTAAATGTCTTTACAACGATAATAGTTACATATATGTCTCGTTTAAAAATCATTAAGTTAGTAGTCTTGTTTTTACATATGTAGTTCATTGTTAATATACTTAATGATATGTTTACTTATCATAGTATCATGTTAACTATATATATATCCATATATATGTCATCATATAGTTTTTACAAGTTTTAACGTTCGTGAATCACCGGTCAACTTGGGTGGTCAATTGTCTATATGAAACATATTTCAATTAATCAAGTCTTAAAAAGTTTGATTGCTTAACATGTTGGAAACATTTAATCATGTAAATATCAATCTCAATTAATATATATAAACATGGAAAAGTTCGGGTCACTACAGTTGGACATTACGTAACCCTCGTCCCTTTGACGACGTTACAACACGCTGTCTTATCAACGGCCATAACGGTTATGTTGCACAAGACCAAGGATGGGAAGTAGTCCTAATAAAACCAGAATGCATGACTTGTTTCTGGACGTATGAATTACGTGTCTTTATTGCCTTTGCTGAACGACTTGTGTACTAGCTAGAATTATCTTCACAACTATCTTGTATCAAAGTTATTGTGTGCTATATTTCATGCTTTATGTAAAATAAGCGGTATTGTAAGTTTGTAAAATATTGTATAAAAGTTTGAACGCGAAATATTATTATAATCAGTTTTTCATATAGAATTGTAGTAGTTGAATTGTATATTAGCTACTAAGTATGAACTTAACGGGTAGGTACTACCCGAATTTAAACTTATAAAACGCTAATATGAAGAAAAAGCTTTTATAAATGAGTTCATATTATGCTACGAAATACTATTAACTACTCTTAATATTCTATATGATTAACTTGTTCCATTTAACTATTTTGAAGGAAATGGCACCGACTACTCGACACACCGTGAATATGAATGAAGAGGAATTTCGTACTTTTCTAGCTTCAAACATAGCCGCAGTACAGGCTGCGCTACATACCAACAATAACCTTGGATCTAGTAGTACAGGAAATCGTGTAGGATGCACCTACAAAGAATTCACTGCCTGCAAACCTTTGGAATTTGATGGAACCGAAGGACCGATCGGATTGAAACGGTGGACCGAGAAGGTTGAATCGGTGTTTGCCATAAGTAAGTGTACTGAAGAGGACAAAGTGAAGTACGCTACGCATACCTTCACAGGTTATGCGTTAACATGGTGGAATACCTATCTAGAGCAAGTGGGACAAGACGATGCGTACGCACTACCGTGGTCAGCATTCAAGCACTTGATGAACGAGAAGTACCGTCCCAGAACCGAGGTCAATAAGCTCAAGACAGAACTTAGAGGGTTACGAACCCAAGGATTTGATATTACCACGTACGAAAGACGATTCACAGAATTGTGCCTATTGTGTCCGGGAGCATTCGAAGATGAGGAAGAGAAGATCGACGCGTTTGTGAAAGGATTACCGGAAAGAATCCAAGAAGATATAAGTTCACACGAGCCCGCCTCCATACAACAGGCATGTAGAATGGCTCACAAACTAGTGAACCAGATTGAAGAAAGAATTAAAGAACAGACTGCTGAAGAGGCCAATGTGAAGCAAGTCAAAAGAAAGTGGGAGGAAAACGGTGATAAGAATCACCAATACAACAACAACAGCAATTATAACAATAATCGCAACAACTATCCTAACAATCGCAACATCAATCGCAACTACAACAAACGGCCCAACAACAACAACAACAACAACAACAGCAACCACAACAATCATCTTAACAACAATAATAACCGCAACAACAACAACAATCAGAAGCCGCTATGCCAAAGGTGTGAAAAGTATCACTCGGGGTTCTGCACCAAATTTTGCAACAAGTGTAAAAGAAATGGTCATAGCACGGCGAAGTGTGATGTCTACGGACCAGGGGTTAACAGAACGAAAGGAACAAATGGTGTCGGAACGAGTAATGGCGGAGCAAGTAGTGTCGGAGCAAGTTATGCCAATGTAGTTTGTTATAAATGTGGAAAACCGGGCCACATTATTAGAAATTGCCCGAACCAGGAGAACACGAATGTACAAGGCCGCGGAAGAGTTTTCAATATTAATGTGGCAGAGGCACAGGAAGACCCGGAGCTTGTTACGGGTACGTTTCTTATTGACAATAAATCTGCTTACGTTTTATTTGATTCGGGTGTGGATAGAAGCTATATGAGTAGAGATTTTTGTGCTAAATTAAGTTGTCCATTGACGCCTTTGGATAGTAAATTTTTACTCGAATTAGCAAATGGTAAATTAATTTCAGCAGATAATATATGTCGGAATCGAGAAATTAAACTGGTTAGCGAAACATTTAAGATTGATTTGATACCAGTAGAGTTAGGGAGTTTTGATGTGATAATCGGTATGGACTGGTTGAAAGAAGTGAAAGCAGAGATCGTTTGTTACAAAAATGCAATTCGCATTATACGAGAAAAAGGAAAACCCTTAATGGTGTACGGAGAAAAGGGCAACACGAAGCTACATCTTATTAGTAATTTGAAGGCACAAAAACTAATAAGAAAAGGTTGCTATGCTGTTCTAGCACACGTCGAGAAAGTACAAACTGAAGAAAAGAGCATCAATGATGTTCCCATCGCAAAAGAATTTCCCGATGTATTTCCGAAAGAATTACCGGGATTACCCCCACATCGATCCGTTGAATTTCAAATAGATCTTGTACCAGGAGCTGCACCAATAGCTCGTGCTCCTTACAGACTAGCACCCAGCGAGATGAAAGAACTGCAAAGCCAATTACAAGAACTTTTAGAGCGTGGTTTCATTCGACCAAGCACATCACCGTGGGGAGCTCCTGTTTTGTTTGTCAAGAAGAAAGATGGTACATTCAGGTTGTGTATCGACTACCGAGAGTTGAACAAACTTACCATCAAGAACCGCTACCCACTACCGAGAATCGACGACTTATTTGATCAACTACAAGGCTCTTCTGTTTATTCAAAGATTGACTTACGTTCCGGGTATCATCAAATGCGGGTGAAAGAAGATGATATTCCAAAGACTGCTTTCAGAACACGTTACGGTCATTACGAGTTTATGGTCATGCCGTTTGGTTTAACTAATGCACCAGCTGTGTTCATGGACCTTATGAACCGAGTGTGTGGACCATACCTTGACAAGTTTGTCATTGTTTTCATTGATGACATACTTATTTACTCAAAGAATGACCAAGAACACGGTGAACATTTGAGAAAGGTGTTAGAAGTATTGAGGAAGGAAGAATTGTACGCTAAGTTTTCAAAGTGTGCATTTTGGTTGGAAGAAGTTCAATTCCTCGGTCACATAGTGAACAAAGAAGGTATTAAGGTGGATCCGGCAAAGATAGAAACTGTTGAAAAGTGGGAAACCCCAAAAACTCCGAAACACATACGCCAGTTTTTAGGACTAGCTGGTTACTACAGAAGGTTCATCCAAGACTTTTCCAGAATAGCAAAACCCTTGACTGCATTAACGCATAAAGGGAAGAAATTTGAATGGAATGATGAACAAGAGAAAGCGTTTCAGTTATTGAAGAAAAAGCTAACTACGGCACCTATATTGTCATTGCCTGAAGGGAATGATGATTTTGTGATTTATTGTGACGCATCAAAGCAAGGTCTCGGTTGTGTATTAATGCAACGAACGAAGGTGATTGCTTATGCGTCTAGACAATTGAAGATTCACGAACAAAATTATACGACGCATGATTTGGAATTAGGCGCGGTTGTTTTTGCATTAAAGACTTGGAGGCACTACTTATATGGGGTCAAAAGTATTATATATACCGACCACAAAAGTCTTCAACACATATTTAATCAGAAACAACTGAATATGAGGCAGCGTAGGTGGATTGAATTATTGAATGATTACGACTTTGAGATTCGTTACCACCCGGGGAAGGCAAATGTGGTAGCCGATGCCTTGAGCAGGAAGGACAGAGAACCCATTCGAGTAAAATCTATGAATATAATGATTCATAATAACCTTACTACTCAAATAAAGGAGGCGCAACAAGGAGTTTTAAAAGAGGGAAATTTAAAGGATGAAATACCCAAAGGATCAGAGAAGCATCTTAATATTCAGGAAGACGGAACCCGGTATAGGGCTGAAAGGATTTGGGTACCAAAATTTGGAGATATGAGAGAAATGGTACTTAGAGAAGCTCATAAAACCAGATACTCAATACATCCTGGAACGGGGAAGATGTACAAGGATCTCAAGAAACATTTTTGGTGGCCGGGTATGAAAGCCGATGTTGCTAAATACGTAGGAGAATGTTTGACGTGTTCTAAGGTCAAAGCTGAGCATCAAAAACCATCAGGTCTACTTCAACAACCCGAAATCCCAGAATGGAAATGGGAAAACATTACCATGGATTTCATCACTAAATTGCCAAGGACTGCAAGTGGTTTTGATACTATTTGGGTAATAGTTGATCGTCTCACCAAATCAGCACACTTCCTACCAATAAGAGAAGATGACAAGATGGAGAAGTTAGCACGACTGTATTTGAAGGAAGTCGTCTCCAGACATGGAATACCAATCTCTATTATCTCTGATAGGGATGGCAGATTTATTTCAAGATTCTGGCAGACATTACAGCAAGCATTAGGAACTCGTCTAGACATGAGTACTGCCTATCATCCACAAACTGATGGGCAGAGTGAAAGGACGATACAAACGCTTGAAGACATGCTACGAGCATGTGTTATTGATTTCGGAAACAGTTGGGATCGACATCTACCATTAGCAGAATTTTCCTACAACAACAGCTACCATTCAAGCATTGAGATGGCGCCGTTTGAAGCACTTTATGGTAGAAAGTGCAGGTCTCCGATTTGTTGGAGTGAAGTGGGGGATAGACAGATTACGGGTCCGGAGATTATACAAGAAACTACCGAGAAGATCATCCAAATTCAACAACGGTTGAAAACCGCCCAAAGTCGACAAAAGAGCTACGCTGACATTAAAAGAAAAGATATAGAATTTGAAATTGGAGAGATGGTCATGCTTAAAGTTGCACCTTGGAAAGGCGTTGTTCGATTTGGTAAACGAGGGAAATTAAATCCAAGGTATATTGGACCATTCAAGATTATTGATCGTGTCGGACCAGTAGCTTACCGACTAGAGTTACCTCAACAACTCGCGGCTGTACATAACACTTTCCACGTCTCGAATTTGAAGAAATGTTTTGCTAAAGAAGATCTCACTATTCCGTTAGATGAAATCCAAATCAACGAAAAACTTCAATTCATCGAAGAACCCGTCGAAATAATGGATCGTGAGGTTAAAAGACTTAAGCAAAACAAGATACCAATTGTTAAGGTTCGATGGAATGCTCGTAGAGGACCCGAGTTCACCTGGGAGCGTGAAGATCAGATGAAGAAGAAATACCCACATCTATTTCCAGAAGATTCGTCAACACCTTCAACAGCTTAAAATTTCGGGACGAAATTTATTTAACGGGTAGGTACTGTAGTGACCCGAACTTTTCCATGTTTATATATATTAATTGAGATTGATTTTTACATGATTAAATGTTTCCAACATGTTAAGCAATCAAACTTGTTAAGACTTGATTAATTGAAATATGTTTCATATAGACAATTGACCACCCAAGTTGACCGGTGATTCACGAACGTTAAAACTTGTAAAAACTATATGATGACATATATATGGATATATATATATAGTTAACATGATACTATGATAAGTAAACATATCATTAAGTATATTAACAATGAACTACATATGTAAAAACAAGACTACTAACTTAATGATTTTTAAACGAGACATATATGTAACGATTATCGTTGTAAAGACATTTAATGTATATATATCATATTAAGAGATATTCATACATGATAATATCATGATAATATAATAATTTAAAATCTCATTTGATATTATAAACATTGGGTTAACAACATTTAACAAGACCGTTAACCTAAAGGTTTAAAAACAACACTTACATGTAACGACTAACGATGACTTAACGACTCAGTTAAAATGTATATACATGTAGTGTTTTAATATGTATTTATACACTTTTGAAAGACTTCAATACACTTATCAAAATACTTCTACTTAACAAAAATGCTTACAATTACATCCTCGTTCAGTTTCATCAACAATTCTACTCGTATGCACCCGTATTCGTACTCGTACAATACACAGCTTTTAGATGTATGTACTATTGGTATATACACTCCAATGATCAGCTCTTAGCAGCCCATGTGAGTCACCTAACACATGTGGGAACCATCATTTGGCAACTAGCATGAAATATCTCATAAAATTACAAAAATATGAGTAATCATTCATGACTTATTTACATGAAAACAAAATTACATATCCTTTATATCTAATCCATACACCAACGACCAAAAACACCTACAAACACTTTCATTCTTCAATTTTCTTCATCTAATTGATCTCTCTCAAGTTCTATCTTCAAGTTCTAAGTGTTCTTCATATATTCTACAAGTTCTAGTTACATAAAATCAAGAATACTTTCAAGTTGCTAGCTCACTTCCAATCTTGTAAGGTGATCATCCAACCTCAAGAAATCTTTGTTTCTTACAGTAGGTTATCATTCTAATACAAGGTAATAATCATATTCAAACTTTGGTTCAATTTCTATAACTATAACAATCTTATTTCAAGTGATGATCTTACTTGAACTTGTTTTCGTGTCATGATTCTGCTTCAAGAACTTCGAGCCATCCAAGGATCCGTTGAAGCTAGATCCATTTTTCTCTTTTCTAGTAGGTTTATCTAAGGAAATTAAGGTAGTAATGATGTTCATAACATCATTCGATTCATACGTATAAAGCTATCTTATTCGAAGGTTTAAACTTGTAATCACTAGAACATAGTTTAGTTAATTCTAAACTTGTTCGCAAACAAAAGTTAATCCTTCTAACTTGACTTTTAAAATAAACTAAACACATGTTCTATATCTATATGATATGCTAACTTAATGATTTAAAACCTGAAAACACGAAAAACACCGTAAAACCGGATTTACGCCGTCGTAGTAACACCGCGGGCTGTTTTGGGTTAGTTAATTAAAAACTATGATAAACTTTGATTTAAAAGTTGTTATTCTGAGAAAATGATTTTTATTATGAACATGAAACTATATCCAAAAATTATGGTTAAACTCAAAGTGGAAGTATGTTTTCTAAAATGGTCATCTAGACGTCGTTCTTTCGACTGAAATGACTACCTTTACAAAAACGACTTGTAACTTATTTTTCCGACTATAAACCTATACTTTTTCTATTTAGATTCATAAAATAGAGTTCAATATGAAACCATAGCAATTTGATTCACTCAAAACGGATTTAAAATGAAGAAGTTATGGGTAAAACAAGATTGGATAATTTTTCTCATTTTAGCTACGTGAAAATTGGTAACAAATCTATTCCAACCATAACTTAATCAACTTGTATTGTATATTATGTAATCTTGAGATACCATAGACACGTATACAATGTTTCGACCTATCATGTCGACACATCTATATATATTTCGGAATAACCATAGACACTCTATATGTGAATGTTGGAGTTAGCTATACAGGGTTGAGGTTGATTCCAAAATATATATAGTTTGAGTTGTGATCAATACTGAGATACGTATACACTGGGTCGTGGATTGATTCAAGATAATATTTATCGATTTATTTCTGTACATCTAACTGTGGACAACTAGTTGTAGGTTACTAACGAGGACAGCTGACTTAAGAAACTTAAAACATCAAAATATATTAAAAGTGTTGTAAATATATTTTAAACATACTTTGATATATATGTATATATTGTTATAGGTTCGTGAATCAACCAGTGGCCAAGTCTTACTTCCCGACGAAGTAAAAATCTGTGAAAGTGAGTTATAGTCCCACTTTTAAAATCTAATATTTTTGGGATGAGAATACATGCAGGTTTTATAAATGATTTACAAAATAGACACAAGTACGTGAAACTACATTCTATGGTTGAATTATCGAAATCGAATATGCCCCTTTTTATTAAGTCTGGTAATCTAAGAATTAGGGAACAGACACCCTAATTGACGCGAATCCTAAAGATAGATCTATTGGGCCTAACAAAACCCATCCAAAGTACCGGATGCTTTAGTACTTCGAAATTTATATCATATCCGAAGGGTGTCCCGGAATGATGGGGATATTCTTATATATGCATCTTGTTAATGTCGGTTACCAGGTGTTCACCATATGAATAATTTTTATCTCTATGTATGGGATGTGTATTGAAATATGAAATCTTGTGGTCTATTATTATGATTTGATATATATATAGGTTAAACCTATAACTCACCAACATTTTTGTTGACGTTTTAAGCATGTTTATTCTCAGGTGATTATTAAGAGCTTCCGCTGTCACATACTTAAATAAGGACGAGATTTGGAGTCCATGCTTGTATGATATTGTGTAAAAACTGCATTCAAGAAACTTATTTTGTTGTAACATATTTGTATTGTAAACCATTATGTAATGGTCGTGTATAAACAGGATATTTTAGATTATCATTATTTGATAATCTACGTAAAGCTTTTTAAACCTTTATTGATGAAATAAAGGTTATGGTATGTTTTAAAATGAATGCAGTCTTTGAAAAACGTCTCATATAGAGGTCAAAACCTCGCAACGAAATCAATTAGTATGGAACGTTTTTAATCAATAAGAACGGGACATTTCAGTTTCTGGCTCCTAAACAGTTGCATTAGATCAAACTAAGTACTTTTGACCCCACAACCACCATTACTCGTTCCCGTTTCCATTTTCTATTCGTCAACAACAAAAAACCGCCACCATGAACCACTTCAATGTTTCTGTTTCGAATCTTCAAACCGAACAACCACCACTACAGATTATTACGTCCTATCTCTCTTACTCTCTATATTTCTTCAATTCTTGGCTTACGATTACAGCAACTACTGCAGCCCAAATTTCCTGATTAGATGAACCAAAACAAACACCATATCCTTGCAAACAACCACTAGTTGATTCTGAGTACTTCTGATCGACACATAAACAATATTATTGCATCTTCCTATTACTCGTTGCTGTTCATTATTACTGCTATACTCGCGTTATTGTTTCTATTTTTTTCGTTTCTAACAATAACATGTAAAAGGAAACAATGTGGTTCTAATTGAACCGTAATACCCACAACTGCTTAGTTGTCATTGCTGTACTTTTCCCTACATCCACAAAATTATTGTTGTGTGATAATGAAAGTTAGAGGTGGAATGATGAGCTATAAAAGAAGAAGAATAAACCCACTTGATTAAAAAGAAAACGAATCAATTGATGGATGGTTGTTGCATGATTAAAATAACCATTCGAGGGGTCAGGATCGGAACGTTTTGTTCTTTCTTTTAGATGCTAAAACACACCGTACACCCTCAGTATCTTATTGACATACGTCTTGATTTGTTAGACTATAAGCGAGCTGTATTGGGCTTTCATATACCTGGGCCAAAACTCTTTTCTTAGTAGGCCGAGATTTTCTTGTGCTGTTGGACTGCTACACTAGTTTGCCTTTTTTCCTGTTGAAACCCAACACCCACTTGTTGGGCCAAAATGACGGACTAAAGTGGTTATGATGATATCGTGATGTTGATAATGTTAAATGATGATATAGATGATGATGGAGACGATGAGATGGTAATGTACATGGATGAGGATAATAATGATTTAAAGATGATTACAGTTTCTCTTCTTTCATTACCATTTCCATCGTATAAGAGATCACCAGCTAACCAAATTAAAAAGCTTAATGGACTAGTTCATGGACTTCTATTTTGTTATATTGGGCCATCACATCTCTTTCTCTTGTTGGGCTGAGATTCACTCATTTTTTTTCTTTTGGGCCAAATTAAATTAGAGTTATGTTAATGTACATCTAATTAGGATTATGGTTATAATGGATGATAGATAACACGATAATGATAGTGATTGTGCGAGATGATGATGATATTCAAATTTAAAGGTGATGATTTATGATATACGTATAGATAATGATGATGATGAGTCTATATGATATAGTACATGATATGATATTGATTAAGAGGAATAATGATGATAATTAGATGTATATGATGATGATGAATACGGGTTTCTTATTGATGAAGATGCTATCATATGAGAAAGACGATGATGATGATGATGTTCGGTTATATAAATGATGATGTGATAATCATGGGATGATGATGATGACGGGTTATGGACGATAACGATGATATGCTAGATGATGTGAGGGTCACGATTAAATTGATAACGATGATAATAGTTATGTTAAGTAATGATGAGATATGAAGAAGATGATGAATAGTTATTGGGTTAGCGGGAGGTCGCGGGTTCAAACCCGGACTTGGGCATTTTTTTTCTAAGAATACTTCTTTGAGGTAGTTATCTAATTTATTTACTTATCATTATTATTATTCTTATCATTATTATCATTATAGTTATTAAAATAAATATTAGTATTATTATTATTAGTAAAATCATTATTTTATATAGTTATTATTATTATTAGTATTATTATTATTATCATTATCATTATCATTATCATTAATATTATTATTACTTTTATTATTATTATTATTATTATTATTATTATTATTATTATTATTATTATTATTATTACTGTTATAATTATTATTATTATTATTACTACTTTTATATTAACAATATTATTATAACAAATAAATATTTTCTATATAAGAGTATATATATTACAACTACCATAATATTATATATAATTATGTATATTAAGATTATTTATATAAAAATTTACATATAACAAATTATTGAATTTAAATATAATAGTAAACTATATAAATATTAACTATTTTAAATATATACAAATTAAATATATAAGATATATAAATTAAGATATAATATATGAATTTATTTGATTACAATTATATGTGTTAATATATATATATATATATGATATAGGTTCGTGAATCCGAGGCCAACCTTGCATTGTTCAGTTCCATCGTATGCATATTTTTACAACAAAATATCGTATTGTGAGTTTCATTTGCTCCCTTTTTAAATGCTTTTGCAATATATATTTTTGGGACAGAGAATACATGCGCTTTTATAAATGTTTTACGAAATAGACACAAGTAATCGAAACTACATTCTATGTTTAAATGATCGAAGACGAATATGCCCCTTTTTGCTTAGTAGCCTAAGAATTAGGGAACATCACTAATTTTGAGAATTAGTTCACCCCCTAATTGATGCGAATCCTAAAGATAGATCTATTGGGCCTAACAAACCCCATCCAAAGTACCGGATGCTTTAGTACTTCGATGTTGTTTTATCATGTCCGATGGATGTCCCGGAATGATAGGGGATATTCTTATATGCATCTTGTTAATGTCGGTTATCAGGTGTTCAATCCATTTGAATGATTTTTTTGTCTCTATGCATGGGACGTATATTTATGAGAAATGGAAATGAAAATCTTGTGGTCTATTAAAATGATGCAAATGATCGATTATGATAAACTAATGAACTCACCAACCTTTTGGTTGACACTTTAAAGCATGTTTATTCTCAGGTATGAAAGAAATCTTCCGCTGTGCATTTGCTCATTTTAGAGATATTACTTGGAGTCATTCATGGTATATTTCAAAAGATGTTGCATTCAAGTCGTTGAATTCATCAAGATTATTATTAAGTCAATTATAGTTGGGACATATTATGAAATGTTATGCATGTCGTCCACTTTCAATGCAAAGAAAGTTTGTCTTTTAAAAACGAATGCAATGTTTGTAAAATGTATCATATAGAGGTCAAGTACCTCGCGATGTAACCAAATATAATGTATTCGTCAAGATGAATTAGGACGGGTTATTTCATTAATCATAAGATAATCATCCTTTTTGTTATAGCCAAAACGTTAGTTTATTATAACTTTTAATCATCATTTAAGTTATTAATCACAATAAGTAAGTGTTAAATTACAAGTAAAGATTAAAATTAAAAAGTTTAAGTCTTTATGTTCATACCAAAACAAGATTCAAAATGAATTATGTGAGCTGAGGTGTGGGTCTCGTTCAAAAATAAGAACAAGCAAAGTAGCTTGATTGAATAGCCTTATACTTGGGTGATGCTTGAAACAAAGCACCAGCAGAAACAAGGACATGATTTGTAGTAGTAATCGACCCTGATATGGAAATCTTAAAGCCCAATTGTTGAAAATTCAAAGGTCTAACATAGATGCCCAAACTTGTAAGTCTACTTAGAAACATAAACGGCCCAGTAGCCCGATATGATCTTGTTAAATGTTACGTGTAAAAGGAAAACATGCAGTAGCTGCGAGTCTGGATGTCAAAGGGAAAAAAACATTCGATGGTATTCGATCGAAAATTTTAAAAGTAACAGACCAGCGGTATATGAGTAGCAGTGAACAACAACCAGTCAAGCTTCGTTCAACCAAAACTAGGAAGCAGGTTTTAGTCACAGAAAACAGAATCAAAGCAGTAACAGTATGTTCATTACGAGGATGATGAACACTAAAATCAGATTCCATCAATCTGAGACAATTGAAGGGTGAAATTCAGTGGAATAAGGTCTAATAGCTGCGACTAACATATTTCATGAACAAACTTCATCCTAATTAGTATCAAATTTACAGAATTGTGATGAACACCCAGATGAACATGATGAAGATGAAAATTTGATTTTTAAAATTCGAACATTTTTAGATAATGGTTCCTTCATCAAACATGCTTGAAATGATGTTTATAACACTCGATTGTGGTCCATATATCCTGAATCAACATATAGCTTTCGAATTTTGAGAATCATAAATAGGTTAACTTTTTAAATTTAAACTTTGACTTCAAAATTTGAGATGAATTGAAGGAATTAATGACTAAAACTTAGCAGATAGTTTGACCAAATAAATCCTAACATAACTGCATTATTAGTTTTTGAATTTCAATACGAAATCGAGCTATTGAATTACCATGTTGACGAACAGAGGAAAACAGCTTCGGTTCTTTAATTTTTGTTGATTTTTGGATAATAACAGAGATTGGAAATGTGTAAATGATTGTGCTATTGTCTTGGATGATTGTAGTAGAAATCCAGAGGAGAGCGATTGTGATTTATTGAAGGTGTGTGTCGACAGGTTAACACAAGCAGAATAGAGAAACATGAAAAAAAAAATATAACTGATAGGGATAGGGATATTACGCATAAAATCTGCTTTTATATATAATATTTAATATTAATTATTAATAAATAACTATCTTAATAATAATAATACTATTAATATTAATAATTATAATAAAAATACTTGTATATTAATAATAATAATAATAATACGTAGTAAAAATTTTATTAGGGATAATGATAATTAGTTGTATTGTAATAGCAATAACAATTTTAATAATAATTTTAATAATAAATTTAGTAATAATAATATTACTAATAATATTAATAATAAAATTAGTAATTATATTATTGATAATAATAATTAATAATAATAATAATAATGATATTAATAATAATAATATTAATATAACAATCTAATATTAATACATAATTATTTAATAAAATGAAATATTTTATGTAATATATAAGAGATAAGGAATATGATGAAGAAAGAAAGAAAACATTAGTTATTCATATACAGTGAAACTTACTTTAATCATTCTAACTCACGGATCAGCTTGTTACTTGTTGCTTTTAGTTAACCAATAGACACCGATATGATACAGTACTTGACAAAACAACTTTTCATATTTTATTATTTATGTGTTGATATTTATTCACGGGTGATCAGGAAATCTTAACAAATTGGTTGATACATCTAACAGAATAGATTTCATGTAATTACTTATTTCATTTTTAATATTAATAATAAATACAATAAGATATATTAGAGATAATAATACTTTCAATATTAATAATGATAATAATAGTAAGTTGTATTTATAATAATTTTATTGATTTTTAGTAATCATGATGATACTAATAATATTAATATTTACTAATAATATTAATATTTATATCAGTAATAATATTAATGATAATGATAATAATAATAATATTACTATAACAAATTAACATTAATACATACTTATTTACATGTACATATCTATTGTTCATGAATATAGTTCAAAAATTTTTGAGGCTTCAACATTACAGACTCTGCTTATCGTGTCAAAATCATATAAAGATTTAGTTTAAATTTGGTCAAAAATTTCCGGGTCATCACAGTACCTACCCGTTAAAGAAATTTCGTCCCGAAATTTGATCGAGGTCGTCATGGCTAACCATAAAAATGTTTTCATGACGAATATGAGTTGATAAATAGAGTTTTATCATCATTGAGTAATATGGAAAAAATAATTCGTTTAAGCGAAGCGTACGAGTGAAGCTATCACAAAAGAATGAAAATGAGTAAATGCAGGTTCGTCTTAACCGGTGACGTAGTCACGGTTGATTTTTGGAATTTTAGGAATTTAGAAAAGATCTTCGTAATAAGATTTGGATACTTCGGTAATTAAGGAAATTAGAATCTTCTTTGATTAAATGCAATGATCTGTTTTGATTGTTCTGTCGGATATTTCACTATAAATCCACCCCCTTCGTTTTCTTTATATTTTGGAGTTCCATACTTTTATTTTCTCTTCTCGACTTTAAGTCAAGCGAATAATGGTCCAGAATTTGTAGGTATGAAGTTTCGAATGAACATGACTAACGTTCTAAGAGAGAAATTGTAATAGCAAAATCTTGATTGGTTAAATTACCAGAATATCCGGAAAAATAGAACTATCAAGAAGATATGTTCTTAAATGTGTTTGGAGATGAGGTAGAATGTAAGAGTCGTGTAACATGGTACAGAATGACGATATAGTATGTGAATTATCATGTTTCATTAGAAACTCAGCAAGACTTACTGTAATATAATCACGTTGATCAAGTGTCATTATATTATACCAACTAATGCTTCTGTTCCCAACACTACTTGAAAAACATTCATATTTTAAATTCGAATTTTTCAGAATATAGAAACTACAATAGTTTCCTTTCTGATGTAACACTGATATTGCGAAGAGATAAATGATTTTAGATAAGAATAGTTATGAAAATATGTTCAGAAATATCGAGGATATTTATAATGAAAGATACGATGATATCTTAGAATTTCTAATATCGATGGATGATGATGAAGATTTGTCCGTAAAGGTTTAGAGTCAGGAGCAAGGTATTCGTTAATGATTTCAGTAGATACTGAATCATTTGGATTCTTTGAAAGCAGGTTTAGTCTTTATGATTTGTCCACAGCCTCCTTCATGGTTTGCTCAATCCGTTTTTTAGTACCAAATCTTCTCTATTTCTGAGCTTTGCCAACACGCTATTCTTTATCATTAAACTTTTGATTGTTAAGGTCGTTTACACTTTTTGTTACTTCATTATGCTTTTTCAACATTCCGAGTATCGATTCGCAGACTGGGTGCTTTTCAGAATTTCAGAATGGAAGATCATAATTCTAGGAGGTAAATGGTATATGTATACATATAACTATTAATGTAGTAACGCTGCAAGATTCAAAATACTGATTGCTAATTCTCGGTAATTGGTATGGCAATTCTTGTTACAAGATGCGGATGCGTATATGATAGGGTTTTAATGACCAAATATAATGGTTTTTCGGAGAATCAAAGGTCAATGAAATTGCTGGTAAGTTTACTGCTAATGTGGTGGGATATAAAAGGTTTCTCGGTAACGTTGGCGAAAGGGTAACGTATATATCGAGTTTATAATAAGACTATTTTGACTGAAAAGTCAAAGTTGATTTGCTGGAGCTGTGACAAAACTGGCTAATTTGGAAAGGGATTGCAAAGTTATTTTTGGTAATAAGTGCCAAAGGATCTGACACGGATATGTGTTAAGCTATTACTTTGGGTTCGAGAGTTTTTCAGGTGCATGACTGTGGGTAACATGTGGTTAGATTATCATCTCGATTGTTCATTATTTGAAGTGTCTTCAGGAATTTCAAAGGGTTTTAAATGCAGATTGTCATTGTCAATATCCAAATGATGAAATCGTCATGAATCTCGAATGATTCTAATATCCTTCTGAGTGTTACGAATAAAAGTGATGTTCTATCACAGTTTTGAATTCAAAGTATGGCTTTGATAGATGTAGGAATTTAAGAGTGATGTCTTCTGTTAAATCTTGACTTGGATTTTGATTTGTCAAAATCAGAATATGTAATCTAATTTGGATGCGAATGGTTGATTTGATTTTCTATGAAAGAATGTATATCATTGTGAAAGTAATGAGTATAGTTGATGATTTGTTAAATCAGAATCGAAGAATGTAATATATTAATTGTGAATTTATATATATCTCTCGGGTATTACCTACCCGTTAAAAGTTTCACAAGTAATATTTGTACCAGGAAATTTTATTACAGTCTTTATGAAAATATATGTATATTTTCTTCAGATGTAATACAGATTTGATGAGTTATTACTAAATTAACCTCATTTGATCTTAGGCTGGAATTAGAAATGAATATTCTCTAACATTAGAGATTACATAATCTTCATAGAATATTTCACTACTATGATCAATACTTCATTATTTATCCTTATGGATATTTCCTCGATGAATCATGTTAATGCTCATGTAATTCTTGCGAACTTCGCAAGGTACGAATGATGTTTTCTAGAAAGTTTCAAGTATATCGAAAGTGTAAATTCAAACATGTAATTGAATAATACACTTAGTTTATTATGAAATGGAATTCATTGAGTTGAAACAGAGATCGTAGTTAACGATGGTTAAGTTGTTAACGAAGGATGTACATCATAGCATATTAGTAATATGAATTTAACCGAGTAGTATCTACCCTTATTTAATTCATACATAATAGCTTAGTACGAAAATATTTATTTTGATCTCAAAATTCATATATATATATAAAATATACATATAATTTCTTCAGAGGGAATGAGTTAATACTTCATAACTCGTTGATACAATATACGCGTTGCTGATTAGTGATGATGTTTGCGGTGATTATGGATCTGGCAGAGCTTGTGATGTTGTAGATGCTGCTGATTCTGACGATGCTGACGGCACTGAGTGTGCTGGTAAAACAAGTCTATCTTGTAATTCGTGCATTATCCTTGTCAGGGTTTCTACTCTTCCTTTTATCGTCTCGGTCCACACATCTGATTTATGGTTAAGGCTAGAACAGATAATCTCTAAGACTTTGGAGATTACATAATCGCCACGGAATGTTTCTCCAATGAAGTTATAGATTAATACTTCATCGATTATTGTTGTTGGTACTCCTTGGTATCTATGGTGTGTATGACGTTAATGCTCGAGGTACAAATTGTGAAGTTGAGGTTTGCGGTGCGGATGTGGTTGTTGTGGATGGTGGTACTGGTTATGCTGCTGGTGCTACTGATGCTCGTAGATATTGCACCATATTCTCCAGAGTCACTATTCGAGCGCGAAGCTCGTTGACTTCTTCCATTATTCCGGGATGATTGTTGGTCGGAACGAGCGGATGAATAAGGTTTAAAATTGTGGATTGAATATAATCGTGTCGAGCTACTCTGGAAATGAGGCTGAAAATGGTGTTTCGGATAGGTTCGCCGGTAAGTGCTTCAGGTTCTTCGCCAAGAGGGAAATGTGGTGGATGGAAGGGATCGCCTTCTTCTTGTCTCCAATGATTATGTAGGCTACGAACCCATCCCCAATTCATTCAGAATAGATGATGGCTAATTGGTTGGTTCATTCCAGTCGCACTGTTTTCGGAGCTCGAGTGGAACTCCATATCGGAATCCGAGGGACTTGAACCAGTGGCGAGTTCCATTTCGTACGTTTGAATAAAGGATTTTGTGATATGAAATGATTTTCAGCTATCGGATGGTATTCTAATTACATAGAATATCTATATATATAGAACAAAAGATTTCGTAGATTACGGAGGAGTTTATGGAATATGTCAGGCAAAGTTTATAGTAACAGACACGCTAAGATATGAATTAGCAGATACGCTAAGATATGAATTTTGTCTATACACTATTCAGGCAATCAATGCAGTAAGGTGTGTCTAGAGTAAGAATGATAAGCATTTAATTTTTGACAAGAAATGATAAGCAAAACTTTTTGACATGCAGTTAAGGTCGAAGTCCAGACTCACTAATGCATCTTAACGACTATCTGTTAGACGCACTAATGCAAGACCTGGTTCGCTAAGACCACCACTCTGATACCAACTTTAACGACCCGTTCATATCGATTATAAACGATTCATATCAGTTAATTTCATTGCGAGGTATCTGACCTCTATATGATACATTTTACAAACATTGCATTCGTTATAGAAAGACAAACTTTCATTACATCGAAAGTTGACGGCATGCATACCATTTCATAATATATCCAACTATAAATGACTTAATAATATTCCTGATGAACTCAATGACTCGAATGCAACGTCTTTTGAAATATGTCATGAATGACTCCAAGTAATATCTCTAAAATGAGCAAATGCACAGCGGAAGATTTCTTTCATACCTGAGAATAAACATACTTAAAAGTGTCAACCAAAAGGTTGGTGAGTTCATTAGTTTATCATAATCATTCATTTCCATCATTTTAATAGACCACAAGATTTCCAGATATTTAATTGTACACGAAACCCGAGTACAAAATAATACGCGTAACCCGCGAATTAAAAATCATTCATATGGTGAACACCTGGTAATCGACATTAACAAAATGCGTCTAGAATATCCCCATCATTCTGGGACTCTCATCGGACATGATAAAATCGAAGTACTAAAGCATCTGTAACCCGGATGGGGTTTGTTAGGCCCAATAGATCTATCTTTAGGATTCGCGTCAATTAGGGTGTCTGTTCCCTAATTCTTAGATTATCAAACTAAAAAGGGTGATATTCGATTCAATAATCCAACCATAGAATGTAGTTTCGATTACTTGTGTCTATTTCGTAAAACATTTATAAAAGCAGCGCATGTATTCTCAGCCCCAAAAATATATATTACAAAAGCATTTAAAAAGGGAGCAAATGAAACTCACTATACTGTATTTTGTAGTAAAAATACATATGATGGCATTGAACAAGTGTAGGGTTGTCCTCGGATTCACGAACCTATATCAGGTATATATATTAATACATATATATGTAATCGAACAAATTTATTCTTAATTTATATATCTTATATATTTAATTTGTAATAAATATATTCTTATATAGAAAATATTTATTTGTTATAATAATATTGTTAATATGAAAGTAGTAATAATAATATTTTATTATATTAATATAGATGTTAGTAATTAATAATAATACTAATCATAATAATAATAATATTAATGATCATAATAATATTAGTAGTGATGATAATAATAATAATAATTAAAATATTAATAATTTTTACTAATGATGATAATAATTCTATTAATAATAATAATAATGATAATTTAAAAAAAGTTGATACTTTTAATAATAATGATATTGATAATAATAATAATAATAATGTTAAAAATAATAATATTGTTAATAAAAATGAAAATACTTATAATACGAATAATAATGATAATACTAATAAATAAAAATGTTATATGTTAATACTTATATTAATAATAATACTCATAATAATATTAATGATAATAATAATAATAATAATAATAATAATAATAATAATAATAAAAATAATAGTAATAATAATAATAATAATAATAATAATAATAATAATAATAATAATAATAATAATAATAATAATAATAATAAATATTATAATAATAATAATAATAATAATAATAATAATAATATATTGTTATCATTATCATATTCAATACCTAAACCATAATCTTCATACTTATTCTTAAATCATAATCATCATATCATACTTAGTAACTTCTTAATTATAAGATAATCATCCTTTTTGTTATAGCCAAAACGTTAGTTTATTATAACTTTTAATCATAATTTAAGTTATTAATCACAATAAGTAAGTGTTAAATTACAAGTAAAGATTAAAATTAAAAAAGTTTAAGTCTTTATGTTCATACCAAAACAAGATTCAAAACAAATTATGTGAGCTGAGGTGTGGGTCTCGTTCGAAAATAAGAACAAGCAAAGTAGCTCGATTGAATAGCCTGATACTTGGGTGATGCTTGAAACAAAGCACCAGCAGAAACAAGGACATGATTTGTAGTAGTAATCGACCCTGATAGGGAAATCTTAAAGCCCAATTGTTGAAAATTCAAAGGTCCAACATAGATGCCCAAACTTGTAAGTCCACTTAGAAACATAAACGGCCCAGTAGCCCGATATGATCTTGTTAAATGTTACGTGTAAAAGGAAAACAGGTAGTAGCTGTGAGTCTGGATGTCAAAGGGAAAAAAAACATTCGATGGTATACGATCAAAAATTTTAAAAGTAACAGATCAGCGGTATACGAGTAGCAGTGAACAACAACCAGTCAAGCTTCATTCAACCAAAACCAGGAAGCAGGTTTTAGTCACAGTAAACATAATTAAAGCAGTAACAGTATGTTCATTATGAGGATGATGAACACTAAAATCAGATTCCATCAATCTGAGACAATTGAAGGGTGAAATTCAGTGGAATAAGGTCTAATAGCTGCGACTAACATATTTCATGAACAAACTTCATCCTAATTAGTAACAAATTTACAGAATTGTGATGAACACCCAGTTGAACACGATGAAGATGAAAATTTGATTTTTAAAATCCGAACGTTTTTAGATAATGGTTCCTTCATCAAACATGCTTGAAATGATTTTTATAACACTCGATTGTGATCCATATAGCCTGAATCAACATATAGCTTTCGAATTTTGAGAATCATAAATAGGTTGACTTTTTAAATTTAAACTTTGACTTCAAAATTCGAGATGAATTGAAGGAATTAACGACTAAAATTTAGCATATAGTTTGACCAAATAAATCCTAACACAACTGCATTATTAGTTTTGAATTTCAATACAAAATCGAGCTATTGAATTACCATGTAGACGAACAGAGGAAAACAACTTCGGTTCTTTAATTTTTGTTGGATTTTTGGATAATAACAGAGATTGGAAATGTGTAAATGATTGTGTTGTTGTCTTGGATGATTGTAGTAGAAATCTAGAGGAGAGCGATTGTGATTTATTGAAGGTGTGTATCGACAGGTTAACACAAGCAGAATAGAGAAACAGGGAAAAAAAAATATAACTGATAGGGATAGGGATATTACGCATAAAATCTGCTTTTATATATAATATTTAATATTAATTATTAATAAATAACTATCTTAATAATAATAATACTATTAATATTAATAATTATAATAAAAATACTGATTTATTAATAATAATAATTCGTAGTAATAATTTTATTAGGGATAATGATAATTAGTTGTATTGTAATAGCAATAACAATTTTTATAATAATTTTAATAATAAATTTAGTAATAATGATATTACTAATAATATTAATAATAAAATTAGTAATTATATTATTGATAATAATAATTAATAATAATAATAATGATATTAATAATAATAATATTAATATAACAATCTAAAATTAATACATAATTATTTAATAAAATGAAATATTTTATGTAATATATAAGAGATAAGGAATATGATGAAGAAAGAAAGAAAACATTAGTCAGACATATACAGTGAAACTTACTTTAATCACTCTAACTCACGGATCAGCTTGTTACTTGTTGCTTTTAGTTAACCAATAGACACCGATATGATAGAGTACTTGACAAAACAACTTTTCATATTTTATTATTTATGTGTTGATATTTATTCACGGGTGATCTGGAAATCTTAACAAATTGGTTGATACATCTAACAGAATAGATTTCATGTAATTATTTATTTCATTTTCAATATTAATAATAAATACAAAAGATATATTAGAGATAATAATACTCTCAATATTAATAATGATAATAATAATAATAGTAAGTTGTATTTATAATAATTTTATTGATTTTTAGTAATCATGATAATACTAATAATATTAATATTTATATCAGTAATAATATTAATGATAATGATAATAATAATAATAATAATAATACTATAACAAATTAATATTAATACATACTTATTTACATGTACATATCTATTGTTCGTGAATCGTTGAGTACAGTAAATTGGGTAATTGTTTACATAAATATAGTTCAAATATTTTTGAGACTTCAACATTACAGACTCTGCTTATCGTGTCAAAATCATATAAAGATTTAGTTTAAATTTGGTCGGAAATTTCCGGGTCGTCACAAAAGGTACTCTTTCACGGTTAAAATTCGAGTTTTTACTCAAAGTCAAATTTTTAACTTTTGAGAAAAATTGTGTTTTATGCCCAATTTTGAATTCCTTTATGCTTAGTTAGATAATGTGATTGATATGTGTTAGTTTTTAGGTTCGATTGAAGCATTTTGGATAGTTTTTAGCTCTCGATTCGTTAGTTGAGGTTTTAGGCTAAAAATTGGTGAAATTTTTAGAAACTTGATGTTTTGCTAGCTTATTTAGGATTAGTGATTCATTTAGGATGCTTAAAAACTAATTTTGGAACAATTTAGGCTTGTTTGCTTGAAAATTGATGTTTTAGTAAACTACACTTAATTAGCATTAGGGCAATTCCTATAGTTAAAACATTTTTAAAACTTAGGATTGCCTTAAAACTAGCCTAAATAAAGATATCATTGACTTGCAAATGAAAATCTAGCCCAGTCTTTGACTTTTCTTATTTTGTACGTTTTTAGCAAAATGATTATTTTTCAGTAAAACGATCTTAATCCTTGACTTAAGAATGTTATAGCTAAAGTTTGATGATTAAAAATATTTAAGATAATTGAAAATGGTCGTTAGAATCATTGTATGCTTAAAAATCAACATATTTTAATCAAAATTGCTTATTACGACTAACTCGCTATAATTATTATTTTTAGCATTATCTATTGCAATCACGAGTACGCTTTGAATTTTGCTTGAAAATAAGTTGGTAGTGAGATTAGATATTGTTTGCGGTAATTTTGGCTATAATTGACTATAACAAGAATTTGGAAAATACCATTTTTAAAGCCCTCATTTCGAATATTTTTTTTCCGAACAATATATGCATTTTTAAATTCTAAATGTTATTTTAAGTCTTATTATTTTGTAACATAACCTACGTTACTTGACCTTTGCAGATGGCTAATTATTTACCGGAAGAATATGAGTTACCCCACTACCTCCTCGGGCAAGATAATCCAGCTGATAACGAACCGTTTATGAGGAATTGGATTAATCGGCAAAAAAGGGCCAACACATATATCAACTGGGTAATAATGGAACAGTGTGGTTAGGCCGATGAGCTTAGACGAATTTTGAACTTTACAGCACACGGGAAAAGCAACAGCGCCTGGCAAAAGCTGTTTGAGATTCATGAAAATGTATATCAAGAGCCATACGCAGAATTCATGGCAACTTGGAAAGTCGAGTCAAACGTTGGCCAGGATGAGTACAACGGTCACGAGTGCATCCATTTCCCCCATCTAGAACTGTATAAGACGTCACACCTCTACAGTTATGTATTCAAGAGAGGGTACACCACCCTGGACAACATAGATCATCAAGCTTTCTAGCGCACCTACACCTCCGATAATGAACCATGGAGGTCGAGTAAAAAGGCTTCAAAATTCACCAATTCCATACACCGCATTCTTCACTACCTCATAGCCACAATCCTTCACCCGAAAACCCAACATGATGGTGTCGTTACCATTAATGATATGCGCTTGATGCACGCCATGATCCACAACCAAAATATGCAAGTTGCACACCTTCTAGCCCAGGCATTCACCAATGAAAGGAATGCCGCAAGAACAGTTGTGCCGGTTTTGGGAGCCGTTGTCAGTAAACTCCTTCGTAGGACGCATGTTTTGGGGAGTGTTGAGAGATTTGGGTATAGGATCGTAGCCGAGTCGGAAGAGATAGGGTATAAGCTACTGAACACTTGGGAGTACATTCGGATTGAGGGTGAACAGTTAATAGTTACAGCTAATCCGGCAATACCTGACTCAGAGGACCGGACAGTGCCAGGGGTAAAAATTACAGGGTTTAGGCCTGATACGAGGACGAGAGATGGTCGGAGACGACGAGGTTCTCAGGAACCGCGGGATGAGGATGACCCCACCACACAGGGATGGCCCACTGACACCCGCCGACACTCATCAGTAGGAGAAAGGGATAGGACGCGCTTTCCGCCATACCATTATCACATGGGAGATCTACCTGGGCATGAGAGTTGGTTTGCTCAGCATGCGATCTTTCAGAATCTGGATCACTTTACACATTATGCGGGCAGACAACTCAATGTCCCACCATACCCTCATGAGTATTCGAGATGAAAGCACGACTTGGAGCAAGGACGCATTGAACGAGGATGACATCAGCACGAGAATTGAAGAAACCATAATTGGAACACCATCCGACTACACGCCTTGCAATAATAGGGGAGTACTACATCTTCACCACTTTTTTTAATAGAATATAAGCAAACTACTCTACCACTTTAAAAACGAAGTGTGGGATTGGCAACCCCATCAACATAAACTTTTAATAACAAAATGCCTCTTTCAAACCCTAAAGTGTGGGATACGCCGTATCCTTAACATTGAGGACAATGTTATTTTAAAGTGTGGGATAGCAAATGTTGCACATAACGATTCTTGCAAAACCCTCAAGTGTTGTTAAACTAAATTTTAAAATTTAAAACTTTCCGAACTATAAAACATTAAAGATTATAAAATTCTATAAAAGATCAAAAATTTTGCTACAAAATAGACCAAAGAGTAAAACGAGGTGTAAAATTTTTTTGCTAAAATCAAACCAAATTGTCACAACTCGAACTTTTTCGACTAAGTTGTTTAATCTAACTTTCACGACCTAAAATTTTCAACTTGACTAGTGGTTTTGATGAATTAGATCTTGGTTTATTTTTAGGATTAGTAAGAATCTAAGGATACAATTAAGTTTTGTTCAAACAAAAGTTATCTTACACATTTGCACCTTGTCCTAAAAACCTTAGCTTATCACCATAAATCATAGATTTTGTAATCTATACCTTTATATATATAATAAATTAATGAGTAAATTTATTTATTTAGATTAAAGACTTATAACTAATTCATTTGAACATTAGATCATAAGTAAAAACATTTCGACACTTAATCATTTTTCACAACTAGTCTTGATCACTTCATACTTAGTCATTTCTTTCACTTAACTAATCTTAACTTATCTTGATTAGAACCTAATCTTAGCTTACTTCCTAAACCCTAAACTTACAATTAAACACCTTAGATTAAACTACACAAGTACATGTACATTTAAGAACCAAAAATTGACAAGAACTCTCCCACCATCATCATCATAATTGTCCACCATCACCATCATCATCTTAAAATATCTTCATAAATATCTAAGATATTTCATCACATTCTCTTGTAAATATCTTAAATATTTCTTCAAAACTTCATCATTAGCTTTGCATGAACATTAATGGCAAGTTCATGAGTCACTCCTCTCCTTGCTTCTCGTCTTACCTTATCGCCACCACCACCACTACATAAACCCCCTCTTGTTCATATTTCACCTCCTTACTCATTCTCACTCACTCTCACACATACATACACTCTAATAGCAGATCCAAAACACTCTCTATATCATATACTTGAAGCTCTAGGATCATATATCTTCAAGGTATAACCAACTAACTAATTCTATACATCATTTCTAGTCATCTTCAAGAACTTTCATGGTGTAAAAGCTTGATCCAGAGTGTTAAATCACTCAATGATGACTATATAGCTAACTATGATCTTGATGCTAGATCAGTAATCTTAAGATCTATACATGTCCTATGTCTTAAAATGAAGCTAAACCAAGAACCAAAGTGGTTAAACTATGTAAAACTGTTTTGTCTTTGAGATGTCCAAATTTCTACTTGAAGTCTATGACCTAAACACCAACCTATGGTTGCTCTCTGGAACTCATAAATTTATATGATGTTCATAAATGTGTTTGAGACTTCTAGTAAAGATTTCATGATTTATCTAGAGAAAGTCATTTTTAAATTTTATTTGGTGAGACAAGTTCAGATTCACAGTAATCTGACCAAGTGTCAAAGATTCATGTATAAATCAAAATATATGATAGATCTTGAACCAAAGACTTTTGATCGAAAACTAGACTTAATAAGGAAACCATGGATAGCAAAATCACCGAAATCCATTAAGAAATCATTGAGATATAGTCCCATCTAGTTGACATAAGATTTTGTTGAAGTCAGAAATTGGTCTAAAACCTTATCTCTAAAGACAAGGTTAATGAAGACCTAGAGGCTATTACTTTTGGGAATAAGCACTTTTATATGTCGTATGACATCTGTAAAAATGCTGAGTCAAATAAATAAGTTTTGCTATTTATAAACTCACCTAGGAACTTATAGTGTAAAACTAAACTGTTTTGCACACTTGTAAATAAATGAACTTTTGACCAACTTATGTTCTGAGTTTAGAGGCTAACCTTACATGGTTAGAAACTAGACTCAAAGAGATTTCTAGAGATGGTAATCTTACTTTAAATGGATGTCTAAATTAATAGAAACACCTACACTTATGTTGTGACAAAACTAGCCAAAAACAGTCTACACTTAAAACTATGAACTAGTAACTTTTAAAACAGAGAACCGAATTGGACAAGTAAAGATCACTTGAGAACTGATCCTAGATCTAAACTAAATACTATATTAAATAGTATGACCTCTGATCTCATAATATTCATTAGGTCTCAATCCGGATCACCGTAAACTATCTAAACCGCACTTTCCGAGCTTCGCACCATGTTGCATCAATTGTGAGTCTCATAGCCCCACTTTTTCTCGTTTTTACAATTATTTTATTCTTGGGGTGAGAATACATGCTCTTTTTACTGATTTACATTATGGACACAAGTACTTAAACTACTTATTTACATGAGTTTCAACCACAAAGCCCTTAGCTCGATTGCGAGTAATTACTGGATTGTAAGCGCGAATCATATGGATAGATCTATCGGGTTTGACAAACCCACCCAAACAGATAACGGGTGCTTATTACTTCGTAACAATACACCTGGTTGAGTGTACACTTTTATAGGGTACTGATATGTATATTTGTATACACATGTGTTAAGCTTCGTATATCTGGTGCTCATGACTTATAAACTCATTGTGAACTGTTATACTTAAACTAAATCTTGTGGTCCACTTTACATTACTTTATCTTTTGTGATAAACCTATGAACTCACCAACCTTTGTGTTGATGCTTTAGCATGTTTATTCTCATGTACTTATTGCTTTCGCTAGAACTTTGCTGTTGCTTAGAGGTTAAGACCAAGCACTGGAACCAGAGTTAACATCCGCATCAATAGCAATTTTGGTGGGGTGTTACACAAATTTTCCAAAAGAGCATTGCATAACAAAAGGTGCGAATCGACCCATTATAATTGTTTGTGAGGCACCCCCAAATAAGGCTTTATAAGCACTCATTTTTAGTGCTTCACTATACTTCCGTTGAGCGCCGATGTTAATATCTTGAAATTAGACAAGGATAACTAAGTTAGAACCTCGGCTATTCGTGAAGACAATAACATCCCCCATTACACACCTTCATCTTCATTCCACAAATTCCATCCACCACTGCCTATCCATCAGTCACTTCATAAAGAAATCCGTACAAATCATTCCTTTCGAAAAATCTTCTGTAAAACTGCATTAGAAAATGCGAGCATCCAAGCCAATTATCAAAGAGACTGCCAATAAAAGGAGACCTCGAAGAGAAAAGCAAAAGATGCTTGCCGATATATATATATATATATATATATATATATATATATATATATATATATATATATATATATATATATATATATATATATATATATATATATATATATATATATATATATATATATATATATATATATATATATATATATATATATATATATGAATAAAGGTTCTAAAAAAAGGAGCAGAACCAGAAAAGATTCGAGAAAAGAACACCTGGCAGTCAAAAAGAGGGATGCTCGACTTGAAATTCCTGACAAAAAGCTGAAAGGATCACTGAAATTTGATCTTTCAAAGAAACTCCTATGTATCAAAACCCTTCGTACCCCAGAAACCTCCAAATCACCATCTCTTCACGATTCAAGCTGAGTCCATAACTGAAAGTTCTCTCAAATAAGTGATGGAGATTTGAGTCTTGATCAAGCCTATGACGAAGAATGTGAGCATTACTGGCTAAGAGCAATTTCATTTCTTAGAACTATAGGACACCCTAAACACATTAGTGAAATGAGTGACTCGAGTGAGATAGCCTCAGTTATGTAACCTCCTCTCATACTTGCGGAAAAGTGTTTTGAAAATAACAAAAAGAATAAACTAAGTTTTCACTCCTCCGTCTTGCAGAACAAATATCACTTGATCACTATGAATAAAAGTCTTCGGTGTTTAAAGTTCGAAAGTTTGCTTGAGGACAAGCAAAGTGTAAGTGTGGGATATTTGATATCGGCTAAAAAGTCATGTTTTTACCCCCGATATTGAGTCCCAAAAAGATTAAAGTTTAAAACTTTGTCGGCAAAATAATTGCTTTTTCGGTTAAATTTGTAGATAAAGTAATTACGAAGACGATGCAAAAAGAATCAAGAGAAACGGAGCTAAAACGAAGATTCCAAAGCGAAAACGGTGAAAGACAAGAAATCAAGTTACGATTCAGCAAAATCAGCTGACCAGGCAAGCCAAATGGCTTGCCTGGTTCACAAATAGCTTGTCAAATGGCCCCTGCAAATGGGCTGGCCTGGCAAACGGCCCCTGCAAATGGCCTACCAGCCGTTTGCAGGGAAATTTCAAGTCTATTTAAAGGCTTTTGTCATCCAATTTCAACACACCTCTCCTCACTCTCTCACTACAATACACTTTCTCTCACTAGAGCTTTCAAGGCCTTCTCACCTCCAAGCGAGAAATTAAGTACCCGGAGCCAAACGCCGAAGATTGTAATGGGAGCGGTCTAGAGGATGTCAGCACTTGTAATGGTCCAGATCTCATCTGTAAATGATGAACGCTTTCCTTAATTTAATAAAGTTATCTTGTTATCTTAAGTTGCTTTCATCTTGCATGCCTATCTATCTGTTACAAATATTTATTATATGTTGAATACTTTATTTGAAACTTTTCCTACTGTTATGCTGAAACCCTGACGGTTTAGAAGTTTAATTTACGGATCACCCTTTTCGCTTATTCACGTGGCTATAACCTAGTATTAGGACCTGATCAACCCTACGATACAAGGTAAGTAGTTACGTGTGCTTAACGTCACAATAGGGATATAGTACCTACATACGAATAACCATTTATTCGTCAAAGAAGAGCTGCCCATTCAGGTTGTGATTAGAGTAGGTAATATAGAGTTCAGTGAACACTGGCCTGCTCAAAAGCATGATTCACGTCAGAAGCAACGTTCTTGAGATGTTGTAAGATGATCCGAGGTTGAATAAGTGATCGCAAAGGAGAGACCTCTAATCCAATTAACAGTACCTTAGAAATTCTAAGATTGCACATCTGTTAATGTTAAGGCATAGCGTAGTATTAAGTGGAGGAATATTGCTTTAGTTAGACCAACTAGGATTAAGAAAAGCTGAGACTTTCCTTTAGGGATATACCACTTTGTTGATGTACCTAGGATTCTATCCATAAGGTCATTTAAACCTTCTAAGGTTAACGTTAGGAATAGGGATATCTGTCTTAGCCAGAATCTTCAAAGCCTAAACTCTTAGTGACAAATCAGTTAGGTTCATAGCCTAGTTGATTGAGGTTTAGTGTTTATTCTAGGAGGTTAAACTCTTGTGATAGTTCCCCATCAGAATTCTATTCTCCATACCCATCTATCTTTATCGTTACAGTTAAATTATCGCATTATTAGTTAATTTTAATCTATCACCTCTTGAAACATACAAAAATATGAACCTTAGTTATATTTATCACTTACTCGTTAAAAGGAAGACAAGTAGGTGAGTTATAGCTAGGAAGCCCCAGCTAAATATAAATAATAAAACCATTACTCTCTTTTGGTAGCTAATTCTGACGTGTTGCGACCTAACGACATCGCAATAATAAAACCGTCCGTTTTGGCCATATCAAAGGCTCAATTGAAGATCCAAGTTGAAGACTCATGAAAGTATAAGCTAGATCTCAATCATCTTCTCCATTTCATTTGTATTTCCTACCATTTTGGTACTTTGCTTTTCTTAATTAGTTGTAATGATAAATGCTTGTCATTTCTTTAATTTTGTTCTTGTTTATCTTATGATGTTAGCTTAAAATTGTTTGTGTTCACTTGATTTGTAAACTTGATGCTTGAATTTTGACCTAATCTATGAATTGGGTGTTTGAATGAGTTGATGATTATTGTGCTTGATTGATGATCCATTGCTATGCATTTGTTTTAGGCTTTACTTTGATTACATAGATTGTGTAGCTCTCTTAATGATTTGAGAAGTGAATCAATTTGTGCTTCAACACTTATAGTGATCTAGACAACTAGATTAAGGATTTCAAGTGATTGTGTTCTTGATTTATGTTGATTTTCAATTGGTCTTTAGTCAACATAGTGGTGTTTGATTATCTTAAGTGATTTTGATAATTAAAGAATTTTAAGTGATTTTAGTCCAAAATCGAGTCTCAATGATCTCACTCAAAACATAGTTTGATCTTTTGAAATGAGTCTACGTGAGTAATGAATTTTATTTGGTTGAGGTTTTATGGAAGTTGACGAATGGAAATGAAACTATATGTTTGGACA
The DNA here is from genome assembly GCF_046630445.1 of Rutidosis leptorrhynchoides. Taxonomy (NCBI): domain Eukaryota; kingdom Viridiplantae; phylum Streptophyta; class Magnoliopsida; order Asterales; family Asteraceae; genus Rutidosis; species Rutidosis leptorrhynchoides. Next base: position 528,235,390 of record NC_092333.1, on the reverse strand, counting down.
TTGTTGTGTAATGAATGAATTGGGTAAACCATTAAAAAAGGTGGAATAGTTAAGTGGACATGTTTTTATCTTAATTGTTAATCTCTCTCTTAGTTTAATATAAATTCAATCAAATCTTTCACAAACCCCCCCCCCCCCCTAAATCAAGTTAGGATAATTATTAGTGTTTTGAGATTCATGTAAATTGCTCCCTGTGGAACGAACCTTGACTGAATACTTGCTAGTTGCAATAATGATCGGGTTATTGTTGCCCGGGCCTTTTGTGTTAATTAGTTAAGTTATTTGATCATTGTTTTATATTATTATAAGTTGAACACGAAACGAACACATAAATCAGCATACCTTGTATTTCATTGTGTTTAAGAAAGTTCAGACCTTTGTGGAATGTTAAGACGTCACCCACCCGAGGCGCTCAATTGGATGAGCTATTTGAACGTGTATGCCTATATTCAGACTGCACGGGCGTCGGGGTAAGGGACGTTGCTGTCTATTCATAATCTTTAAGCCTAACACATTACCCAGTGACATGTCTTACGACAGGGGCGGTAGGACCAGTGTAGTGAATACAAGGTCACTACCTATTCATGAGCCAGCATTCCATAATCCCGGCAAAGTAACTAACGAAATCTTAGTATGCACTTGCTTTAACCTTGTCTGAATTACAAATTAAATCGCATTTACTTTATTTTATCTTATAAGCACCAAAATTAGATAATATACAACTGCTCCTTCACTTTAGGATTATCTTAAGTTATAATTATAGGTTCGATTCTATTGATCTCTTAAAAATTCGACCTTAGGTCATACTTTCCTTACTCACCATAATAAGGAGTAGTATGATTTAGACCCTGCTAAATATAAATTTAAAACTAATGTTTTACCTCTCGATAGCTGATTTTGACGTCTTACGGTCTAATGACACCGCATAAATAAACTATCAGTTTCGGTCATATCACGGTGACTACTTGAATTTTATGTGTTTAGCATAATAAATGCATACTTAATCCTGGGAGGGTTACTATAATTAATATGATTAGATATTACTTGATTAACTTATTTCGGATATTGAAATGCGAATAAAGCGATACGGTTTTAATAACCGCAAAAGTTGTTTTTCGAATTAGCGAAACACTCAGAGTAAATATTAATAATTAATTTAATAATTATTAACTTAGAAAAATATAATTCATTTATTAATTGTTTTAATAAATCAAACTTTGTGGATTTGTTTAAACGTTCGATTAACGTTCTGAGAATTCGGTTTCGGGTAATGGAAACTAGAAATGAGCTACACATTATGAGCTAGCAAGCAAAACTAGCCCGGGAATACTCCCATGGGCCATTAGGACGAACCCCCACCCCTTTATTGGATTGTTTTGGTCCATTACGTGTTTACTTATGAGGTTTAGGCCCAAAACTAGTTTAATTAAAAATAACAAACTACTGATCATCATCCACATAACCTAGCAGTCAACTTTTTATTCCTTCTCCCTGTTACTCTCACCGTCGACATCATCATCAACCCTAACACCATCAATTACTAAAAATTAACACTTGCTTCTTTGATCAAAGTTGTTGCTTGCATCTTCCTCTACACATTGGTATAGGCAATTTGATTGTTTGAGGTATAAAACATATAACCGTAATTCTTAAAGTTCATATTTTTGATGATTACATATTGTAACAGACTAAAACCCGGGCTAGTTGTAAGTTGCCTATTTTACTCTTAGGGTTTGTGCTTAGTCTTAAGTGCTTTTATTTTAATTATTTTATTAGTGTTTTATTATATTTGTGTTGTGACCAGTTTGTGACTGTCATAACCCGTCCTTAACCATAAGAACGAGTTAGATAACGTATGATTTCATTGCGAGGTATTGACCTCTATATGCGACATTTTTAAAAGAACAACTGCATTTATTTTACATTACAAACCATAACTCTTATTTTAATACAAGCTTTAGACAATATAAAGATGATTATCGTTTAGCGATAATCTTAGACTTACAAACTTTACATGTGATGATAACAATACGATTTCTAGCATATTTTACATTACAATTCCTCGGATATGCAGTTTTATTTTTGACACAAATATGCATACTCAAGATCCTGCTCAAATTCAACATAATGCAGCGGAAGCTTTAGTAATCACCTGAGAATAGACATGTTTTAAAAGGTCAACATAAAGTTGGTGAGATATAGGTTTAATGCCGGCAGCAATATATATATATAGACCACAAGATTTCGTATATAAACAGTTTAATAAAAATATTCTAAGTGGTTGAGCACTTGGTAACCATACTTAACATTTAATCACGTCGCATATTCCCTTTATTATGAAATCTTACTACACCGTACCAAGTGTAGTCACGAAACGAAGTACTGTGCAACCGTTGAATACTGGTCATCCAGTCCGGTTGGGGTTGTCAGGCCCGATAGATCTATCAACAGGATTCGCGTTTACAATACCGCTGTAAATAACAGTTACCAAGCTACAGGGAAGTATGCCAGTGGTACAACTCAACGTAGAATATATTTTTCAGTTACTTGTGTAAAACATAAAATACATGTATTCTCATCCCGAAATGTTTAGAGTTTAAAAGTGGGACTATATACTCACTTTCGTCTTGAAGATATATATATAATTTGACTTGGTCTCCGGTTGATATCACGAACCTATCCATATATAATATATCAATACCTTTTCTTTTTAAACAAACGTCACATATATATACTTGTTATACTTTTAATACTTTGAATAATTCCTTAGTCCGTAGTTAGCAGTTCGTTGTTAGTAATTCAATTTTAATGGTTCATTTTTAGATGTTTAATATACCCGCAATGAAATAAATAAAACCCCCAACGAAATAAATAAAACCCCATCGTATATGTATTGGTCGAGATTAATCTTGACCCATGGTACCGGTGTTGTCAAATGACGTGTTGCGTACATAAAGTACCGGTGTTGTCAAATGACGTGTTGCGTACAATCATGGGATCTTATGATTAATCTTCTGGTGTTGTTTACGGGTGATCCTGAACCATATAAAATTGAATTATAAGTACATATATATAAAATATCATGTTAACTTAAAAAGATGTGATTTATTTAATTTTTTTCCCAATTATTTTCGTGGCTAAACTAGTCTTGGATATCCGATTTTGTTTCGGTCATAGTTTCTTCGTTACAACTCCGTTTTCGTTGATTCAACTTGCCATCTCCTTGGATCGAGTCCCTATTTAAGACTATGAACTGTAAATACCTTAGTTTGTATTCAAAATCACACGGCATAGGTCAAACTTTAGTGAAACTTATGAAGTTAATCATTTTCCATCATGTAAACAACCTCAAATGATTATTTTTCTAAAAATACTTATACTTTGAGTTAAATCATGAAATTTTTATGTGTTATCATATTCATAGTAAAAATCATTTTTTTTCAGAAAATAAACCTCCAATTCAAAGTTTAAGATGGTTTTTAATTATCCAACCCAAAACAGCCCCCGGTTGCACTCCGACGTCGTAAATTCAGTTTTTAAGGTGTTCTTTGAAAAACAAAGTTATACCTTGTTAAGTTAGCATATAATTAAGATATGTTACAGGTCTTGAAGTATTTTAAAAGTTAAGTTAGAAGGATCTATTTAGTTTGCGAACAAGTTTGAAATCATTCAAACTATGTTCTAGTTTATAAACTCTTATATATATAGCTTTAAATATATGAATTGAAAAAGAGTTGAAGTAGAGTTTTTACCTCAAGTTTAAAATGTAAAGTTGCTGGAAAGAAGTAGTAAAATAAAAGTTGAGAGAGTTCTTGCAAGTGTGTGTGAAAATTGGAAGTAAAATTTGGAAAATGAATGTGTAAAAATGAGTTAGAAATGGTGCTTATTTATAGGCTTGAAAATTTGGTTTTTAGTGAAAATATCTAAGATAAGTTAAAATTTATTATGTCATGAATGACATATTATTCCAATAATTGAAGATTTCTATTGGTATATACCAATAGTAAATACTTCTAGAAGCTGTGTATAGTACCCTAGATATACGTATAGGATTATTGAGGAAACGGAACGAGAATTCAAATATAACTATCTTTTGTAAATATACTTATATTGTTTTATGTATAAAAGCCCTTTAAAAATGATTAAATACATTACTTATACGATATATGTATAAACATTATAAATCATCAGTATTTATGTCAAATAACGTTACGTAGGTTATTGTTTTGAAAACTTAAGTTAGTAGTTTCAAAATATACTTATGACTTTTTGTTATTAATACAAAATGAGATATTAAAACATCCTTAGATCATGTTAAATATGTATGTATAATTATCATATATTGTATAGTTCGTGATATCATCGGTCAAACTAGACGGTCAAACGTTGTGAAAAACTCTTTTCAAAAACATAAGTCTCAACAATTTGGATTGCTTATCATGTTGGTAAGGTTTAATTTATGTAAATATTAATATCATAAGTATAGAACGATCGGAAAAGTGCGGGTCGTTACAGTACCTACCCGTTAAATAAATTTCGTCCCGAAATTTTAAAATTGTACCTATTTTGCGTCATCGAGAAACAAGTGTGGATACTTTTGTTTCATCTGATCCTCTCGTTCCCAAGTAAACTCAGGACCTCTTCGAGCATTCCAACGAACCTTAATGATTGGTATGTTGCTCTGCTTGAGCTGTTTAACTTCACGATCCATGATTTCGATTGGTTCTTCGATGAATTGTAGTTTCTCATCGACATGGATTTCTTCAAGAGGAATGGTGAGGTCTTCCTTTGCAAGACACTTCTTAAGGTTTGAGACGTGAAAGGTATTGTGTACTCCGGCGAGTTGTTGCGGTAACTCGAGTCGATAAGGTACCGGTCCAATGCGTTCGATGATCTTGAACGGGCCTACATATCTTGGGTTCAGTTTACCTCTTTTACCGAAACGTATTACACCTTTCCAAGGTGACACCTTTAGCATAACCATGTCCCCAATCTGAAACTCTAATGGTTTCCTTCGGACATCGGCGTAGCTCTTTTGGAGACTTCGGGCTGTTTTCAATCTCTCCTTGATTTGTACTATCTTCTCAGTCGTTTCGTGTATGATCTCGGGACCAGTTAATTGTCGATCTCCTACTTCATTCCAACAGATAGGAGATCTACACTTCCTTCCATACAATGCTTCGAATGGTGCAGCTTTAATGCTTGCATGATAACTATTATTATACGAAAATTCTGCTAACGGTAGATACTTATCCCATTCGTTTCCAAAATCGATCACACATGCCCTGAGCATGTCTTCAAGAGTCTGAATCATTCTTTCACTCTGCCCGTCGGTTTGCGGATGATATGCGGTACTCATATCTAAACGAGTTCCTAGTGCCTCCTGCAGTGATTGCCAGAACTTTGAGGTAAATCTACTATCATGATCGGATATAATGGAAATAGGTATTCCATGCCTTGAAACAATTTCCTTTATATACAATCGTAATAGTTTCTCCATTCTATCCGTTTCCTTTATAGGCAAGAAATGGGCAGATTTGGTAAGACGATCAACAATCACCCAAATGGTGTCGTATCCCCGGGCAGTCTTTGGTAACTTCGTGATGAAATCCATGGTAATACCATCCCATTTCCATTCTGGGATTTCTGGTTGTTGAAGTAACCCTGATGGTTTCTGGTGTTCTGCCTTGACCTTGGAACAAGTTAAACACTCCCCAACATATGTTGCAACGTCTGTCTTTAAGTTAGGCCACCAATAATGTGTCTTAAGATCTTGATACATCTTTCCAACTCCAGGATGTATCGAGTATCTTGTCTTATGTGCCTCGTTCAATATCAACTTCCTTAATCCACCCAACTTCGGTACCCAAATACGGTTTGCAAAATATCGAATTCCATCTTCCCGTATAACGAGTTGCTTCTCATACTTCTTCATTATTTCATTTCCTATATTTTCTTTAGTAAGTGCTTCTCGTTGAACTTCTTTGATTTGTGAGTTGAGATTCATGCGAATTTTTATGTTCATCGCTCGTACTCGAATTGGTTCTCGTTCCTTTCTGCTTAGTGCGTCAGCCACCACATTCGCTTTCCCGGGATGATAACGAATTTCACAATCATAGTCGTTTATTAACTCGACCCACCTACGTTGCCTCATGTTCAGCTGTTTCTGATCAAAAATATGTTGAAGACTTTTATGATCAGTAAACACAGTGCATCTAACCCCATATAAGTAGTGTCTCCATATCTTTAACGCAAACACGACTGCTCCCAGTTCTAGATCATGCGTCGTATAATTCCGCTCGTGAATCTTCAATTGTCGAGATGCGTATGCAATAACTTTCTTTCGTTGCATAAGAACACAACCAAAACCTTGTCGCGAAGCGTCACAATATATTTCAAAATCATCGTTCCCTTCAGGTAACGATAAAATAGGCGCCGTAGTTAACTTCTTCTTCAGTAATTGAAATGCGTTCTCCTGCTCCGAGGTCCATTCGTATTTCTTCCCTTTTTGCGTTAATGCTGTCAACGGCTTAGCTATTCGGGAAAAATCTTGAATAAACCTTCTATAATAACCGGCTAAACCCAAAAATTGGCGTATCTGCATTGGTGTTTTAGGAGTCTCCCATTTTTCAATGGCTTCAATTTTTGCTGGATCAACCTGAATTCCTTTGCTACTAACAACGTGGCCAAGAAATTGCACTTCTTTCAACCAGAAAGCACACTTAGAAAATTTAGCGTATAGCTGTTCTTTTCTCAACAACTCTAATATCAACCTTAAATGTTGCTCATGCTCTTGCTCACTCTTGGAATAGATAAGAATGTCATCAATGAAAACGATAACAAACTTATCTAAATACGGACTACAAACTCGATTCATGAGGTCCATGAATACAGCTGGCGCATTCGTCAATCCAAACGGCATGACCAAAAATTCGTAATGACCATAACGTGTCCAAAAAGCAGTTTTCGGAATGTCCTCTTCTTTGACACGTAGTTGATGATAGCCCGATCTTAGGTCGATTTTCGAATAAACACATGATCCTTGGAGTTGATCAAATAAGTCGTCAATTCTCGGTAGTGGATACCGATTCTTGATAGTTAACTTATTTAATTCACGATAATCTATACACATCCTAAAAGATCCATCTTTCTTTTTAACAAATAGAATCGGAGCTCCCCACGGTGAAGTACTTGGTCGTATGAATCCATGATCCAGTAATTCTTTTAACTGACTCTGAAGTTCTTTTAACTCGGACGGTGCAAGTCTATATGGAGCACGAGCCACTGGTGCGGCTCCTGGTACTAAATCTATTTGAAATTCTACAGATCTAAATGGAGGTAATCCCGGCAACTCTTCCGGAAAAACTTCAGGAAAATCTCTTGCCACAGGCACGTCGTTGATGCACTTCTCTTTTTCTTTCTTTTCGACTTTATTAACATGTGCTAAGATAGCATAGCACCCTTTCTTCAAGCACTTTTGAGCTTTCAAATAACTAATGAGTTTTAGCTTTGAGTTACCCTTCTCTCCATAAATCATCACCGGCATTCTATCCTTACAAGGAATGCGAATTGCCTTCTTGGCACACACAACCTCAGCTCCTACTTTGGACATCCAGTCCATGCCGACTATTACATCAAAACTTCCTAATTCTACGGGTATTAAGTCAATTTTAAATGTTTCTCCGGCTAAATTTATTTTACAATCACGGCAAATTTTATCGGCTTTAATTAGTTTACCATTAGCTAACTCAATCATGTACTTAGCATCTAGAGGTAATGATGAACAATTCAATTTAGCGTGAAAATCTCTACACACGTAACTTCTATCAGCACCAGTATCAAATATAATAGATGCGGATAAGTTATTAATGGTAAACGTACCCGTAACAAGCTCCGGGTCTTCACACGCCTCTCTAGCATTAATAACAAATGCTCTCCCTCGTGCAGGTCCGATATTTTTCTCTGGATTCGGGCACTGGCTCTTATAGTGACCTTGTTTTCCACACCCATAACAAGTAATGGTAGCCAAAGCAGTTCTATTTGCATTGGTGGCAGGAGTCTTGGTACCATTTGTATTTGTAACGAGAGCCCTACAATCTTCAGCAAGATGACCCTTTCGATTACATTTGTTGCATACCACATTACAGTAGCCAGAGTGATGTTTGTGGCATCGGTTGCATAAAGGATTTTGTCCTTTGTAACCAAAGCTTGAACCACTACCTGCACCTTGCATGGTTTCCTGTTTCTTAAAAGATTGTTGTTGGTTACCTCGATCATAATTTCCATTCCACTTTCTTTTGTTACCTGATACCTTCACATCAGTATTGGATGCTTTCTTATCCATGATGACCTGATCCATTAGCTCATTTGCCATGGTTATAGCTTCATGAATTGTCTTAGGTTTCGATGCTGTAACGTTTGCCTTGACCTTTTTGGGCAAACCATCTTTGTACATTTCAATCTTCCGTTCTTCGGTTGGAACCAATTCAGGACATAGCAAAACTAATTCCATGAATCGCTGATTGTAGTTGGTGATTTCAGTACCAACAACCTTCAGACTTCGTAATTCATCTTCCAACTTCCTAACCTCGTTCCTTGGACAATATTCGTTGATTAACATTGTTTTGAATTCTTCCCATGGAGTATCATAAGCTACATCTCCTCCTACAGCCTTCACATAATTTTTCCACCACGTGAGTGCACTATCTTGTAAAGTGCATGATGCATACTTGGTCATGTCCTTTTCAACACAACCACTGATTTTAAACACAGTCTCCATCTTTTCTATCCATCGGGTTAAACCGATCGGTCCTTCTGTTCCACTGAATGATGAGGGCTTGCAAGCTTGAAAAGTTTTGTAAGTGCACCCCACACGAGGATTTGGGTTAACTGCAGCACCTCTTGCAGCCTCGACCCATAACATTCTGTCGTTCACTCGTTGATTGATGAGTTCCTGGATTTCTTGTTCCGTCATTCGGTTCAATCGCGCCATATTCTTCTATAAGAATGAAAAGAAAATAATTATTCACATGGAATATTATAGATGTAGTGTATATTTACAGTACATTATAGCTTATTAATAATATGAACCAGGTATTATTATAAAAGCCTTTTCTTCTTATTAGCGTTTTATAATTATATCTAGGGTAGTACCTACCCGTTAATGTCCATACTTAATAGCTTAGTACAGAATCAATTACTACCATCTAAATAATACTTAACCATGGAAAATTATTGCATTTCACACTTCACTATTTTACATATGCTTATCTTATATCGAACATTAAGCAAACCACACTAATAATATTATACAAAACATTATATGATCCCATGGTTTAATACGGCAGCGCATCGTTTGGTCTATTTTCTAGGACGTTTAGGTTCAAGGAATGGCCTAACGCTTATCCTAGCTGTCTGCCTATATTTTGGCTGTGGGGCTGAAGAACTGGATGCCGGGACAGCATGAATAGGAATAGCGGGAATAGGGGTGGTAGTGTCTAGTGGAGTTGGTGCCACATCATCCTTACTAAACTCGGGATTTGAATTTTCTAATTCATTAGCCTTTCGTTTCTTTCCTAGTTCGAACTCGTCTTTTGTAATTTCCTGTATTTCTTCCTCGGGTTCACTTTCCTCCTCGGGTTCACTTTCCTCCTCGGGTTCACTTTCCTCCTCGGGTTCACTTTCCTCCTCGGGTTCACTTTCCGGGTTCTCTATAGTCGGTTCATCCGGAATTTGTGAGTCTTCCCCAAAGATATTATTTTCGTCATCGGATAGGTTAATGACTGGAACAGCATCTGAAGATTCTGGTTCGGAGTCGCTGAATGTGATAACAAGTTTTGAGCCCGACATCTATCATACAACAACTAACCCATTAGTACTACATAATATTTACATATAAATTTTAACCAACAATGATAAGCAATGGTTTTTAAATCAGACCCGGTCAAAGTCCAGACTTACTAATGTATCCTAACGACTTATCAGTTAGACACACTAATGCAAACCTGGTTCGCTAAGACCACCGCTCTGATACCACATGTCATAACCCGTCCTTAACCATAAGAACGAGTTAGATAACGTATGATTTCATTGCGAGGTATTGACCTCTATATGCGACATTTTTAAAAGAACAACTGCATTTATTTTACATTACAAACCATAACTCTTATTTTAATACAAGCTTTAGACAATATAAAGATGATTATCGTTTAGCGATAATCTTAGACTTACAAACTTTACATGTGATGATAACAATACGATTTCTAGCATATTTTACATTACAATTCCTCGGATATGCAGTTTTATTTTTGACACAAATATGCATACTCAAGATCCTGCTCAAATTCAACATAATGCAGCGGAAGCTTTAGTAATCACCTGAGAATAGACATGTTTTAAAAGGTCAACATAAAGTTGGTGAGATATAGGTTTAATGCCGGCAGCAATATATATATATATAGACCACAAGATTTCGTATATAAACAGTTTAATAAAAATATTCTAAGTGGTTGAGCACTTGGTAACCATACTTAACATTTAATCACGTCGCATATTCCCTTTATTATGAAATCTTACTACACCGTACCAAGTGTAGTCACGAAACGAAGTACTGTGCAACCGTTGAATACTGGTCATCCAGTCCGGTTGGGGTTGTCAGGCCCGATAGATCTATCAACAGGATTCGCGTTTACAATACCGCTGTAAATAACAGTTACCAAGCTACAGGGAAGTATGCCAGTGGTACAACTCAACGTAGAATATATTTTTCAGTTACTTGTGTAAAACATAAAATACATGTATTCTCATCCCGAAATGTTTAGAGTTTAAAAGTGGGACTATATACTCACTTTCGTCTTGAAGATATATATATAATTTGACTTGGTCTCCGGTTGATATCACGAACCTATCCATATATAATATATCAATACCTTTTCTTTTTAAACAAACGTCACATATATATACTTGTTATACTTTTAATACTTTGAATAATTCCTTAGTCCGTAGTTAGCAGTTCGTTGTTAGTAATTCAATTTTAATGGTTCATTTTTAGATGTTTAATATACCCGCAATGAAATAAATAAAACCCCCAACGAAATAAATAAAACCCCATCGTATATGTATTGGTCGAGATTAATCTTGACCCATGGTACCGGTGTTGTCAAATGACGTGTTGCGTACATAAAGTACCGGTGTTGTCAAATGACGTGTTGCGTACAATCATGGGATCTTATGATTAATCTTCTGGTGTTGTTTACGGGTGATCCTGAACCATATAAAATTGAATTATAAGTACATATATATAAAATATCATGTTAACTTAAAAAGATGTGATTTATTTAATTTTTTTCCCAATTATTTTCGTGGCTAAACTAGTCTTGGATATCCGATTTTGTTTCGGTCATAGTTTCTTCGTTACAACTCCGTTTTCGTTGATTCAACTTGCCATCTCCTTGGATCGAGTCCCTATTTAAGACTATGAACTGTAAATACCTTAGTTTGTATTCAAAATCACACGGCATAGGTCAAACATTAGTGAAACTTATGAAGTTAATCATTTTCCATCATGTAAACAACCTCAAATGATTATTTTTCTAAAAATACTTATACTTTGAGTTAAATCATGAAATTTTTATGTGTTATCATATTCATAGTAAAAATCATTTTTTTTCAGAAAATAAACCTCCAATTCAAAGTTTAAGATGGTTTTTAATTATCCAACCCAAAACAGCCCCCGGTTGCACTCCGACGTCGTAAATTCAGTTTTTAAGGTGTTCTTTGAAAAACCAAGTTATACCTTGTTAAGTTAGCATATAATTAAGATATGTTACAGGTCTTGAAGTATTTTAAAAGTTAAGTTAGAAGGATCTATTTAGTTTGCGAACAAGTTTGAAATCATTCAAACTATGTTCTAGTTTATAAACTCTTATATATATAGCTTTAAATATATGAATTGAAAAAGAGTTGAAGTAGAGTTTTTACCTCAAGTTTAAAATGTAAAGTTGCTGGAAAGAAGTAGTAAAATAAAAGTTGAGAGAGTTCTTGCAAGTGTGTGTGAAAATTGGAAGTAAAATTTGGAAAATGAATGTGTAAAAATGAGTTAGAAATGGTGCTTATTTATAGGCTTGAAAATTTGGTTTTTAGTGAAAATATCTAAGATAAGTTAAAATTTATTATGTCATGAATGACATATTATTCCAATAATTGAAGATTTCTATTGGTATATACCAATAGTAAATACTTCTAGAAGCTGTGTATAGTACCCTAGATATACGTATAGGATTATTGAGGAAACGGAACGAGAATTCAAATATAACTATCTTTTGTAAATATACTTATATTGTTTTATGTATAAAAGCCCTTTAAAAATGATTAAATACATTACTTATACGATATATGTATAAACATTATAAATCATCAGTATTTATGTCAAATAACGTTACGTAGGTTATTGTTTTGAAAACTTAAGTTAGTAGTTTCAAAATATACTTATGACTTTTTGTTATTAATACAAAATGAGATTATTATCAATAACTATCTTTTGTAAATATACTTATATTGTTTTATGTATAAAAGCCCTTTAAAAATGATTAAATACATTACTTATACGATATATGTATAAACATTATAAATCATCAGTATTTATGTCAAATAACGTTACGTAGGTTATTGTTTTGAAAACTTAAGTTAGTAGTTTCAAAATATACTTATGACTTTTTGTTATTAATACAAAATGAGATATTAAAACATCCTTAGATCATGTTAAATATGTATGTATAATTATCATATATTGTATAGTTCGTGATATCATCGGTCAAACTAGACGGTCAAACGTTGTGAAAAACTCTTTTCAAAAACATAAGTCTCAACAATTTGGATTGCTTATCATGTTG